>NC_140480.1:15980623-17333123 GCF_051167445.1 Perissodus microlepis
CCGGTGGGACATGACTGGAACACCTCACCCAGCAGGTGCCCAGGACACATCCTTGACAGGTGCCCAAACCACCTAAATTGCCTCCTTTCGATGTGGAGGAGCAGCGGCTCTAGTCTGAGCCCCTCCTCCTCCTTTCGATGTGGAGGAGCAGCGGCTCTAGTCTGAGCCCCTCCCGGATGGATGAACTTCTCACCCTAAATCTAAGAGAGAGGCCAGCCACCCTTCGGAGGAAGTCCATTTCTGCCACTTGTATCCGCAATGTCCTTCTTTCGGTCACTACCCACAGCTGATGACCATAGGGTTAGGGTAGGGACGTAGATCAACCGGTAAATTGGAAGCGTCGCTTTTACACTTAGCTCCCTCTTCACCACAACAGACCGGTGTTGTGTCTACATCAGCGGTCCCCAACCTTTTTTGCACCACGGACCGGTTTATGCCCGACAATATTTTCATGGACCGGCCTTTAAGGTGTCGCGGATAAATACAACAAAATAAAACTAGTACCGGTACCGAAAAAAAGAAAAATATTCATAACACACGTGAAAGGACCCAGGAAAACCGAGTAAACGATAAAAACGATAACAAAATAACGCTGAAAACCGATAAAAACCCTGAAAACTATACATTTCACACCTGAACCTCAACTCTCGCGGCCCGGTACCAAACGACTCACGGACCGGTACCGGTCCGAGGCCCGGGGGTTGGGGACCGCTGGTCTACATCACTGTAGCCACAGCACCAATCTGTCTGTCGATCTCCCGCTCCCTTCTCCCGTCACTTGTGAACAAGACCCCGAGATACTTAAACTCTTCCACTTGGGGCAGGAACTTGTCCCTGACCTGGAGTGGGCACTCCACCCTTTTCATGGCCTCGGATTTGGAGGTGCCAAGTCTCATTCCCACCACTTCACACTTGGCTGCCAACCATTCCAATGTGAGCTGGAGGCCATCACGCGAAGCCAACAGAACCACATAATCAGCAAAAAGCAGAGATGAGATTCTGAGACCATCCAAGTGAAAGCCTTCCGCTACTTGGCTATGCATAGAAATTATGAACAGAATTGGTGACAAAGGGTAGCCCTGGTGGAGCCCATCACCCACCAGGAACGAGTCCGACTTATTGCCGGCTATGCGAACCAAGCTCTTGCAACAGTTGTGTAAGGATCGAATGGCCTGTAGCAATGGGCCAAATACCCCACACTCCCGGAGCAACCCCCACAGGGCATTCAGAAGGACACGGTCAAATATGCATTTATGAAATTTTCAAATGATTGCAGTCTGCTTTTATTTATAATTTACACAGTGTCCCAGTGTTTTTGAGACTTTTGGGGGTTGTACGTGTCATGTCATCTTTTGTAACTCTAACTGTAACCCTGGTCAAACCATAAAATGTAAATAAATAGAATTTTTATCACAATTTGGGTTGACAGTTATTTCTGGCCACCCTGAAATCACATATGATCACTAAAGATATTTTCTAAAACAGTAAAGAATGAGTGCCCTTCACCTAATGCCATCAGTAAGTCAAAGTTTTCATTTTTCCGACTAGAGATGAATTGGTGCTGCTGTGGTCATTTTCACTATCAGGTTTAAAGTACACATTTTTACCACATAGTTTAGCCCATTTTAACCATGAATAACTACAGTAATAGGTTAAAAATATAAGCACTTTACTACTAAGGTGAGGTAAGAATCATCCATAATGATGTTACAGTGTGTCTGCATTGTGCAAAATAGGATTCCAAGTGTTTGCTGACAGGCACAATTTTACTCCCATGTTTTCCCACTAGAAACAGAAGACGTGGGAGGCTGATCTAGAAAGCATGGTGTGATTAAGAGTGTGTTTAGGATGCGTGTGATTAAATGAGGTGGATTGTGGATATTTCATAATACTGACGCACTCACAGACCACAGCAAAGATCAGCAGTTTATAACACACACAAGACACACTCAGATGGGACAGCACAGAGTCGCAGAGGAGCAAAGCCACATCTGAAATACACACTCGTGTCTGTACAAAGGGAAGATGCCAGTAATTAAGCTTGCTTATCAGGTGTTGTGTAAAAGCCTACATAAGTGATTATAAATAAATTGGTCTTAGTCTCACAGTTGTCGCTTTTTGAATTCAGTGTGATGGTATCTTTACCCTTATATCCTGTTACATTGATTCAAGAAGTGCAGTTGTGAAAAGGAAAGTAAATTATGGGACATAATTAAAAATAATCTGGTCTAGTCTAGTAGGTTCTAATATTATTTATAGTGCTGTCAGTGTTAATCTCGTTAAAAGGACGTTAACGCCATAACCACATTATCGCGGCAAATCTCTGTTAGTGAGTTATCGTGGATTGCACCGTGTGTGGGTCTGGACGGCGCTAACGTGTTAATGAGCTAACCACGCTAATGACGCCGTGCAGGTCTGAGATTTGATTGGCCCATTGGACCAGCATGATTCTTTTCTTTTCATTCTGTTGTAGATTTGCTGCTCTTTGGGAACATTGACCTGTTAAATGACCCAGTTTCAACCACACTTCAGATGCCTTACATTTGACTCTAGATTATTTTGGTATACAGAGGCGTTCTGGTCCTGCGGTTGGAATCATCACCTCTCCACCACCGTGCTTGACAGCTGGTATGAGATGTTTCATGTTTTCAAGTTCATTCGCATGAACCTTAATATTTAACATGCTAACTGGTAGAGTCTGATATGTAGCAGTTTCTGTGAGTATCACACAGTCTAAGGTGAATTTGCTGGGAGGTCTACTCCACTTGTAGATATTCTTTTTCATTGTAGAAGGATGGCCTTCAAGTTGTTTGGAAATGGGTTTCCCAGATTGACTGGCAGAAACAATTGCTTCTTTCTCACATATTTGCTGATATATTTCCTCCCGATACCTGAATGCTCCAGACTAGCAAACTGCCAAAACCTCTTGTTTTATAGAGGTGCTCACACTTGCTGATAATCAGTTAGTCAAGTCCATTTGATTCACATTGCCTAGTAGGTATATGGTTCTGCATTGCGCTGCCATAAAAACCTAATGGTTACGTGAACTTTGTTGATCTACACGTGTTCCTCTACAGGGCCAGCAATGTTGTAGTAACAATGTATATAGTTTTTATCACCACTGTTCCACAAGCATACCTACCAAGTATAAACTTCATGTGATATATATTTACAGGCATGTCAGAATTAGATTGTTTCAAATACTCAAATGGTTGTCTGGACGGTCTGTCGTTATAAGTAAACAAGGATTATGTGGCTGGAGCCTTAGGAGTCTTGGCTGGACATGGCGGAGACAGATGTGGAAAGTTTGAAAACAGTCTGAAACACCTTGCCAGAGTTAAAGGAAACAAATGACAATCTGAAAAGTACCTAATTTTTCCAATGGAGCTGTAAAGGTAGTGAGGGAACCAAACAGAAAAGGTCAAATTTGAAGTATTGAACATGAAAAGTACCCATATAAATGCCTCGATTGTTTCATTACAGTTTCAAAAAAAAGTCTTGACGCCAGTATTTTGTCTTTTTTCCACTGTTATCTGTTTAATCTTTCTCTTTCTGTCAATGTTATTCCTTGCCCTGGCATTTTTATGACTCATGCCTCTTGGATTTTATGTGCTGACATTCCGACAAGAATTTGGACTGACCTGAGGTCTCAGACTCAGCCAAGTAATCTGTGAACAAATCTGCTGAGCTTTAACACAACAACATGCAAACACCAAACAGACGTGGATTTGGATCCTTTGCAGTCATTTTGCTCTCATGTAAGTTATCTTTCGTACAGCAGCCAGTGCCTTAGAGGGAGGACACAATTGCCAAATAACTGTACTCCTAAAAGAACATTCAAAGAAAAGAGCAAAGTACAACCAAGGAAACTTTGATTTGAATATACGTCATTGCAAAGCTTAAAAGCACTGTGACAATTTTTTTTTTTAATAATTGGACAGAATTTTTTCCTGCAGCCAAAACAAAATCTCTCTTCCTTTTCCCCTTAGCAGTAATCAGCGGATGCATGGAGTGTACCCGCCTCTGAAAAACTGCCAGACGCACACAAATGTGCCTGGCAAGTGTGTGTGAGGCAAAGAGAAAGTAGGCTGATCTCCAGAGGCTTAATGTTTACCTAACCTCTGACTGAATGAAAAATCCCAGTTTTTGACACAACTGCATTATAGTTAATTTTCCAACTTGCTGTTACTTCAACTGTTCAGGTCTTCCGCTGTGGGTGGCAAATTAAACAATTAATAGTAACAATTAAGAAAACATGTTTGCTGGCTACCCTCTTTCCAGTTCAGGGTCACAGGAGTGCTGAAAACTGTCCCAGGTGTCATAGTGCGAGAAGCAGGGTACATCCTGGTCACTTGACCCCTGCAGGGCTAACAGGAAGAAACAGACAACCACTCATTCTCACATGCACAACAAAGGCCAATTTAGAATTAATTGTGGGATTGTGGGAGGAAGACAGAGCACCTGCAGAGAACCCATTTATTAATGGATGAACATGCAAATCCAAAACAGAGAGGCTTGTTGCAGGGCCAGATGTGT
This sequence comes from Perissodus microlepis, assembly GCF_051167445.1. Taxonomy (NCBI): domain Eukaryota; kingdom Metazoa; phylum Chordata; class Actinopteri; order Cichliformes; family Cichlidae; genus Perissodus; species Perissodus microlepis. The sequence continues at coordinate 15,985,160 of NC_140480.1, forward strand.
ACGTGGAAACTATTCTGTGATGACATTATGAGATATTAATAGACCATATATATACATATAAATACAAAATATGAGTAACTGTATTCCGTTACAATTACCGTTTAAAAAGGTGGTATTCAGAATACAGTTACTTTGTTGAAATAAATGGATTACATGGCAGTCTTTCCCTGTTTCAAATGTTTGGCTATGCCCTCTTTTGGTAATTCCGGTGGAAACCCAAATAAAACACCCATTAAGAGGCTCTACTCAGGGGTGAAATTTCCAGGGGGGTTAGGGGGGTTATGACTCCCCCCCCAATAATCACTCCCAACCAATATAACCCCCCCAATAATATTATGAATTATCGTGCATAAATAGGCTGTTGATTTTCTTTACTCATTTCAGGTATTACCAGCAAAATAGTTGCATGTTTAATCATCTGGGAATTTACCCAGATTTATTTATTTATTTAGACAGAGATCTTGACCCCCCCCCCCCCCCCCCCCCGCCAATGTTCAGCACAAAGTTACGCCGATGGCTCTAATGCCTGCGTTTCAATCTCATGGCCCATGTCACCCCTACTTGCGGCCCGCATAATGACATGAAGAAATATTTTTAAAAATTATTATTCAAAAAATTATTTAATATGAAGGCAATAGACAGAGTGTTTCAGCCATAGCCTTAAAGAATGTAGCCTCATGGGCAGTGTAGTCCGTGCTGCAGCAAGAATGGACTGCCATACTCGTTATGTGTCTGTGAGCACGAGGGAGGGAGAAAAAGGAGAGTCGAAAAGTACGAGTTGTCACTGACCAGAAGCGGGAGATGGAAGCATGTAAATATAATAATATCCACTGCAGCCAAGAAGAGTGCCTGACAAGCCCAGTTATAAGTAAGCTATTAAGACTCAACTGTACACTGTGTTCGTGTTTTCCTCCGAAGCAATAAGTTCCGTTGGAGCAGCCTTTCAAAGCCTCTCTCTGTCTCTCGCTAGCAAAGTTGATCCAGACAACAAAGTAAAGCTAGTTTTCGGCTACGAGCCCGACACGAACCCGCCGTATTAGCCAGAGGTCCTTTACTACGGTTCGGAGCCGCGGACCTGTTTTATATACGTGAGGAATAGTTTTCTATACAAGATCGCTGCAAAAAGTGCAGCCTTACCTAATGTCCACCCTACTATAAAATGTTACTAATTTTATATTAAGATTTAAACATCTAGTTGGTATTGGTATGGCGAGTAACCTTTAGTAATAGTAATAAATCACACAGCAATAGTACATTCATGTAGTTGTAAAGAGCATGACAATATATTAAGTAATCCAAAGTATTCAGAATACGTTACTCTCATTGAGTAACGTAACGGAATACGTTACAAAGTACATCTTGGGGGATGTATTCTGTAATCTGTAGTGGAATACATTTTAAAAGTAACCTTCCCAACACTGTATGTATATATATATATATATATATATATATACAGGGAGTGCAGAATTATTAGGCAAATGAGTATTTTGTCCACACCATCCTCTGCATGCATGTTGTCTTACTCCAAGCTGTATAGGCTCGAAAGCCTACTACCAATTAAGCATATTAGGTGATGTGCATCTCTGTAATGAGAAGGGGTGTGGTCTAATGACATCAACACTGTATATCAGGTGTGCATAATTATTAGGCAACGTCCTTTCCTTTGGCAAAATGGGTCAAAAGAAGGACTTGACAGGCTCAGAAAGGTCAAAAATAGTGAGATATCTTGCAGAGGGATGCAGCAGTCTCAAAATTGCAAAGCTTCTGAAGCGTGATCATCAAACAATCAAGCGTTTCATTCAAAATAGTCAACAGGGTCGCAAGAAGCGTGTGGAAAAACCAAGGCGCAAAATAACTGCCCATGAACTGAGAAAAGTCAAGCGTGCAGTTGCCAAGATGCCACTTGCCACCAGTTTGGCCATATTTCAGAGCTGCAACATCACTGGAGTGCCCAAAAGCACAAGGTGTGCAATACTCAGAGACATGGCCAAGGTAAGAAAGGCTGAAAGACGACCACCACTGAACAAGACACACAAGCTGAAACGTCAAGACTGGGCCAAGAAATATCTCAAGACTGATTTTTCTAAGGTTTTATGGACTGATGAAATGAGAGTGAGTCTTGATGGGCCAGATGGATGGGCCCGTGGCTGGATTGGTAAAGGGCAAAGAGCTCCAGTCCGACTCAGACGCCAGCAAGATGGAGGTGGAGTACTGGTTTGGGCTGGTATCATCAAAGATGAGCTTGTGGGGCCTTTTCGGGTTGAGGATGGAGTCAAGCTCAACTCCCAGTCCTACTGCCAGTTTCTGGAAGACACCTTCTTCAAGCAGTGGTACAGGAAGAAGTCTGCATCCTTCAAGAAAAACATGATTTTCATGCAGGACAATGCTCCATCACACGCGTCCAAGTACTCCACAGCGTGGCTGGCAAGAAAGGGTATAAAAGAAGAAAAACTAATGACATGGCCTCCTTGTTCACCTGATCTGAACCCCATTGAGAACCTGTGGTCCATCATCAAATGTGAGATTTACAAGGAGGGAAAACAGTACACCTCTCTGAACAGTGTCTGGGAGGCTGTGGTTGCTGCTGCACGCAATGTTGATGGTGAACAGATCAAAACACTGACAGAATCCATGGATGGCAGGCTTTTGAGTGTCCTTGCAAAGAAAGGTGGCTATATTGGTCGCTGATTTGTTTTTGTTTTGTTTTTGAATGTCAGAAATGTATATTTGTGAATGTGGAGATGTTATATTGGTTTCATAGGTAAAAATAAATAATTGAAATGGGTATATATTTGTTTTTTGTTAAGTTGCCTAATAATTATGCACAGTAATAGTCACCTGCACACACAGATATCCCCGTAAAATAGCTAAAACTAAAAACAAACTAAAAACTACTTCCAAAAACATTCAGCTTTGATATTAATGAGTTTTTTGGGTTCATTGAGAACATGGTTGTTGTTCAATAATAAAATTATTCCTCAAAAATACAACTTGCCTAATAATTCTGCACTCCCTGTATATATATATATATATATATATATATATATATATATATATATATATATATATATGTATATATATATATGTGTGTACATATATATATGTGTGTATATGTATGTATTAGAATAATGACCCAATAATGATTCATTAACGACCTCCTTTTAGTACTGGTTGGATTCTGTTACCAAACTTCTATGTTCAGTTTTCTGCATTTTGTTTTGGACAATGCTTAATCTGGACTAAAATAACATGAGACGATGATTCCTGTTACACACACACACACACACACACACACACACACACACACACACACACACACACACACACACACACACACACACACACACACACACACAGATGCTTTTCTTTCCAAGCTCCTTAGACTTCGGTGACCTGGATAACTGAGAACCTTCACAGACAGGAGAATTAACCAACTGTTTTCCATCCAAAGTCTACTCCCAGTGGCAGAGCAACAATCTGAAAACACCCCTACCGTGGCTGGAGACAGAGCAATACTGAAAGAACATATGGGAGAAGGACACAACTCATAACAACAATGGTCAGCGGCTAGTGGAGCTACTTGCAGACCATAGAAACCTCCCTGAAAATCCATGAAAGAGTCTCAAGTATGAAGAGTTGGACAGCACTAAGTCCTGACATGATTCATGCCTACTGGCTAAAGAAGCTCCATCAGTGTCTGGAGCTTCCCTATGAACCATAGGGACTACAGAATGGAGAAATTGTCAGTCACCTCCTCTACATGGATGACGTTGAGCTGGAGTGAACAAGACATTGATTTACTCATCCACACCACAAGGATCTACAGCAGTGACATTCAAATGTCAAGCAGACTGCATAAGTGTAGTCAGATTGTAACTAAGAGAGGGAAAGCATTCAGAACTGAGGGGATTGCACTACCATTGCAGCCATTGGGGATAGCTACAAGTACCTTGGGATCCCACAGGAAAATGGGAACAATGAAGAGGCTGCTAGGAAAGCCATAAGCACCAAATACCTGCAGAGAGTAAGGCATGTCCTGAGGAGTCAGGTGAAGAGTAAGAACAAGATCCAGGCAGTCAACACCTCGCCAGACTACCAGATACTACACTGGCCAATAAGGAAATAGAAGCCACTGACATCAAACTAGATAGCTCCTTGCCATGCATGGAGTGTTTCACTCCAAGCTCAGCACCCTAAGAGAAAGGAAGGAGGCTGGGGACTACTAAGAGTCAGAACCACTATCCGGGATGAAACAAAAAAGATCCATGAGTACACCAGGAAGATGGCCATGACTGATCATGTGCTTAGTGAAAACCTCAGGTAGCAGCAACCAGAGGAAGAGGAGCAAGAAAATAATTCACCATGGAAGGGGAGGCCCCTCTACGGCATGTATCACCGGCAGATAGAAAAAGTGACTGATATCAAAAAATCCTATCAATGGATGGACAAAACTGGAGTACAGAGGAACTAATCATGGCAGCACAGGAACACGGTCTAAGAACAAGAGCGATAGAGCACAGCCAGTGCAGGCTGTGCAAAAATGCCTCTCAGACAATCCAGCACATAACAGCTGGGTGCAGATGCTAGCAGCCAGGGCATATATGGAATGCCATAAACATCTGTGACTAGTATGGCCTGGAAGTCCCAAGGTAAAAATGTGATGATCACCTAGGTTAATTGAGAATGACCAAGCTAAGATCCTCTAGGTTATGTTTTTAGAATTTTCAAGCTACAGCAATAAAACTGCCTCGTTTAGTTCATTCTTGCTATCACCCAGCCCTGGGTGTGTCCATCCATGCCTGCCACACAGCTGTATGTGACATTATGTAGCTATACCAAGTGAAAGCAACATCAGGAAGAAGGATCATGAAAAGCTCACAAAAATCTCAAGACATACAGGTCTAAGGGAGGAGCTTGAGATGATGTGGAAGGTGAAGGCAATAGTGTTCCCCGTGGTAATCAGAGCAATCAGGGCAGTGATCTCCAAACTGGGCAAGTGGTTCCAGCTGATCCCAGATATGACACCAGAGATCTCTGTCCAGAAGTGCGTAGACCTAGGAACAGCTAAGATGTGTAGCACCCTCAAGCTCCCAGGCCTCTCCTAAGCTGGAAGGATAAAAACTGCCTGTGGGCTGCTTCATGTCTCTGTGTCCTATGTTGTCAAGCTCGTGTTGTCAAGTCAGCGTCCCATTATGTTTCCTGTTTTATTTTGAGTCTGGTGTTTCCATGTTCAGTGTGTTTAGTTTCACTTCGCCCTGTGGCTTTATTATGTTCATTTGTATCAGCTGTTTCCCCATGTGTTTCCACTTCCCCTGAATATGTGTTGTGTGTTTAATCTCTGAGTTCCTTTCATTTCTTGTCCAATTGTCCTGCTTTGCCTGCTTTCCTGCTACGTCATGCCATGCCATGTTTTCAGGTCTGTATGTATTTTTTCCCCACATCTTCATGTTTCGGGTTACTCATGCCAGGTTTCCATGTCCATGTTCACGTTCAAGGTTTTTTTACCTTTAGCTTAAGCTCACCTAGTTTAGGTTTAGTTTCACCTTTGCCTTTTATTTTGTACTGTTTAATCCAGCCTTAATAAATGTTTTGTTTTCATGTGTCCGCACTTGGATCCTCCTCCTCACGCCACACAGTCTGCTTCTGCCAGACAGCAGCGGAGGTTGATCAATCTTGAAAGCTGGTGCTACTAATTCCTACAGGTGTTCCATCTTTTCTGGATTACTTACAACCCCCTCTGTCGGCATAAAAGCAGTGTTGGAACACACTGTTGTACCATACCCTCATGAGCATCACTTGAACAGTATTGCACTGCAGAAAGTAGTGTGTTGCTACAAAAATGGCGAGAAAATGGCAATTAACAATGGAAAAGAGTAAGACCATCCTAACATTTAAAAATGTATTTCTTTCCTACAGGGAAATTGCAAAAAAAGTCAAGGTGTCAATGAGTACAGTTTCCTTCACCATCAAAAGCCACTCAGGAACTGGGGAAAACACTGAAAGGAAGAGGTCTGTCCTTCTGCAGACGCAAAGGCACAACTGAATCAGAGGACAAGTTTCTGAGAGTAAACAGCTTGTGTGATAGGTGGCTCAAAGGACAACACCTTTAAGCACAGCTTAATAGTGGTCATAGTCAGTGTTGGTCAAGTTACTTGAAAAAAGTAATCAGTAACTAATTACCGATTACTTCCCCAAAAAAGTAATCCCGTTACTTTACTGATTACTTATTTTCAAAAGTAATTAATTACTTAGTTACTTAGTTACTTTTTAAAAACACAATTTACAACCTGAATAGGTGATAAAGCGATAGATCTTTCAGCTCAATTCTACTTTTTCTGCACAATCCATCATACAAAATGTAATCAAATGGAAAAGTCCCTTTTTAAAACTTGTTTTATTAGTTTTAATCTTTTAACTTTATGCATCAAGCAAAAATTTAATTATATGCAACATTCTCTGACTGGAAGAAATTTGTTTAATATTTAAACCTATTTTCTGCACATTCCAGCACATAAAATATATTTTTTTTGTGTTTACACTCAGTCTTTCAAATAGATGCAAGTAAAACACAGCAGAAAATAAATAACATCAAAGACTAGCGGTCCTGTTGCTCTATTTTCACCTGTAAAGCAGGAGAAGCGTAGGCGGAGGTTTGCCCTGGTGCAGGTGTGCCGCGGCGGTCAGTTGAAGAATCCGCGAGTTTCTCAGCGCACTTGGTGCTTGCTTGGAAGTTTAGGGGTTTTTTTCGCTGTAAAGAGAAGTTTTCTTCCCACGCACAACGGACGCTAATGTTTTTGTCACTTTTTATGGAATCAAACTCAAAATAAGGTCAGTACTTCCACGCTTTAAACGCTGCACGCTCATACTCTCTCCTGCATTCGATATATGATCCATTGTTGATCTGCACACAGCTGTTGTCACAAACGTTGCACTTGCTTACGTCACTGTCATGAGACATTCTCGCAAAAAAATCACGGTTTTAGTAACGCAGTAACGCAGCGTTCCTACGGGAAAGTAACGGTAATCTAATTACCGTTTTTGCAATAGTAATCCCTTACTTTACTCGTTACCTGAAAAAAGTAATCAGATTACAGTAACGCGTTACATGTAACGCGTTACTGCCCATCTCTGGTCATAGTAAGCAAGTCTCCATTTCAACTGTGAAGAGAAGGCTTCGAGCTGCAGGTTTGACAGGACAAGTTGCAGCAAGAAAGCCATTGCTAAGACGCTAGAATAAGACAAAGAGCCTTGCCTTGGCCACACCACCATTGGACTACAGAAGACTGAAGGTTTTATGGACTGATGAATTAAAATTGTAAATCTTTGATCCATCATGTAGGATCTTTGTAGGTCGTCGAGTAGGTGAAAGGGTGGTTCCACAGTGTGTGGCATCAACTGTCAAACATGGAGGAGGAAGTGTGATGGTCTGGGGTGGTTTTACTGGATCCAGGGTCAGAAACTTGTACAGAGTGAGAGGCACCCTGAACCAAAAAGGCTACCACAGCATTCTGCAGCGCCTGCAGTACCCTCTGATATGCGCCTAGTTGGTCAGGGGTTCATCCTACAGCAAGATAATGACCCAAAACATAAGTCCAAGCTATGTTAGAGCTACCTGAGAAAAAAGAACAAGACTGTAAGCTTGAAAACATGGAGTGGCAGCACAGTCTCCAGACTTAAACCCCGGCCAGAGGGGCCGATGGCGCGATATGGCAGCCTCGCCTCTGTCAGTCTGCCCCAGGGCAGCTGTGGCTGCAACCGTAGCTTGCCTCCACCAGTGAGTGAATGCGAGAGTGAATGAATAGTGGCATTGTAAAGCGCTTTGGGTGCCTTGAAAAGCGCTATATAAATCCAATCCATTATTATTATTATTATCTAACTTGTTTGGGATGAAATGGACAGAAGCAAAGCAACCTACAAGTGCCACATGTTCATGAGAACTTCTGCAAACAGACATGGGAAAAACTTTCTGAAGAATATTTGATTTCTATTGTAGAAAGAATAAAACTCCAATTGCTTAGTTGTGATATGCTTTAATTTCAGAATGCAATTAGACATTAAATTGCATAATATTCAATAAAAAGCTGGGGATATTGCTCTGTTCTAAAACTTTTGACCGGTAGTAAATAAATATATAAAGTATTTTAGATTACTTCATACCAAAATAATTTATATTCATAACTTATATTTCACATATTAAAACACTAATGTTCTTCATAATATTTAACATGTATTTAAATATAATCCAACATTTGCATGAATGCCAAGTTCCAAAGTTTTACTAGATTGCACTGTACAAGATGATCAGCGTTCTTCACTTCGAGGTCAGAGGTTTTTAATATTGTGGTTATATGCATGGGATTTACTCAGAATGCTATCTTCAGCTGGCACCGAACTCCTCTATGAGTCTTCACAGACTCTATAATGTCGTGGAACATCAGTATTGCTGCTCATGTTTATTATGTAAGTTTTTTGCAAGGTCTTCAATAGTCTTGGCATTTAGTGACTTCCTCATCAGTGATAAAGGAGTGTTGTTGTGAGTCAGAAAATGACGCTAAACCAGTCAGCCCCTTGTGTAAAAATATGGCGAGTGGGGTTCCTGACTAATCATCAGTTTGTGACGAGTTGGGAGTGATAATGCATTACTTGAGCAGGGTTGTTTTTGGGATATCTGTGCCAGTGCTTGACACGTGTGCCTCCACAGACTCCTTGTGTGCTACTAGAATCATTATGGTGATTGGTTACGGGGCCTTCATGGCCACAGGAAATGTATATCTGCATGCCAGCTGTCTTTGACCGTTGGATCACAGCTGGTATTCAGCAATACAGTAAATCGCCCATGTGCAGCTGTCATTTGAACTCAACTATGGGAAAGCATTTAATAAAGAGGCTCGCCAGCCAAGTCTTCTTTGCCAAGTGTGTTTATGCCAGCTATGATGTTGTGGATTAGAAAATCCTACTTAAGGATGTTGCGTCTGTATTAAAATGCAAAAACTTTCCCTGCCGAGACATTAAAGTGTCTGGAAACCTCTCAAGGATCAAACTGCGATTTCACAAATTGACCAGAATTTGTAATCCAGTGAGCTTGAATTGTTCCCTCTATCTGAGAACAGCTGGGACCAAAAAAGCCAGACAGGAAGAGCCTGGAGCATAGACGCACACAGCGACAGAAACACGCTCAGGGTGTTCAAACCATGTAAATAATGCACACACACATACAAACAGTGACAGCTTTTTATTTTACTTCTTTCAGATGTGTTTTCATCCTTTGAGAAGACAAAGCAAAAACCCTCTTCTAGTTACACATGCACAAGCTAACCCACTTTTGACTATGTTTGAGTTTATGTCTGTAAAACCGCCTGCATGAGGCTGCACAGCTTATACTAGGCTGCACAATGAAGCTAAATCTCTTTTGTTTCACTTAAGCGTGCAGAACGTCGCACAAACACATTAGCTTTTTCTCCTGCAGTCTAATTTCATGTGTCTTACATCAAACGCATATACCCAATGCACCTGGACACTAAAACCCTTTTATTACACATGTATAAAAATATCTCTGATGGTGCAGAAACACACAACAAAATGCTTTGATGATGATGGAGCATTTGAAGCAGAGAATGAAGGATTTTGTGGTGAATCAAACACAGTACGAGCAGCAGCATCCTATCATGTACGGTTTCACATCCAAGCTGTGCGTGGTGACCTAGAGCTGCAGTAACACACACTGCAGTGGCTCCAGATATTCAGGATTCAGTTTCATCAAATGTCAGTTCACCAGCATTACAAACTGATTAAAAAGGAGCTGTCATAGCAGTTTGTCACACAGGTTTTATTCTATTTTAATGCTTCTTTTCTCCTTCCAAGTCAGCATTACACAGCCAAAAGACTGCTGCTAAATTATCACAGAGCTGTGGAAGACAGTAAAATAACTGGAGCGATTTAATGTGACGTAACCTGGTGAACCAGCATGATATGTAGGTTACTGTTGAATGTTGTTTCTCGTCTCGTCGGCTCATCTAACTGAGGAAGAGTCTGCCTGTGAACCCAGATTAATATTTCACTATCGTTGTACAATGGATTTGTGTGTGTGTGTTTGAGAATGAGTATTCATCTCATGTGTGTATGCGTGCATTTAGATCTGTATGTGCAGGGGCTTAACTCTATGTGCGTGTGTGTATGCTTGCAGTTTCATCAGTGCAGGGTGGCTGCATCTAAAATACTGTGTGCTTCAGTGAATTTCTTCAGTGCACTTGTGTGGGTGTGTGCTCAAGTGTGGATGCAATGTATGTTTGCTATCATCAGTTATCATTATGTCCTTTCTGGTTAATAACCACTGCAGTACATGTCCCTTCACTAGACCTAGGCACTGCATATTCTACAGGCCACATGAGCCCTGTTTGTTTCCCCTGAGCGACCTGCGTGAGATGTAAATAAATATAAACCTTACAGTTTGTCCCAATTCAGCGACCGAACAATCTTTGATAAACTGTCCATCAGAGAATGGCTTACTACACACGAATACAGCTTCCCCGTAAATGTTGGAACAAACGTTTAGGAGAGATGTTTGTTTGCTAGCCACAAACGATTTTACCTCACATGACAAAAATAAAAACTGATGTAGAACGTAGAGTTTTTAACAAGACATTAACTTCTAAGTATTTATTTACTGAAGTCAGACGTAATGTTTTAGAGCAGATTTCTACCTTTAAGGATTAAAACTGGAATTGCTATTACGTGTCTAAACATGCAGGAAAAAACACGAACTGGATTGATGCAAAGCTGCGAAATCAACAAGGACCAAGCTTTACACAACTGGAGGTGTGTGTGTGTGTGTGTGGGGGGGGTAGTCAAGACCAGCTTTGTGACTTCCCACAACATTGCAAAAAACCCCAAACAGTTCTTTGAAGGGCTGTTTATCTAAGAGTGTTTGGTGGACCCTGTAGCACTAATATGCCCTAAGAAAAACAAGCACTGGAATATGTGCCCGTCTCCACGTGGACTGTAACAAGACTGACTGCTTTTCACTTTTGATTCTCTTACTAGTTAAGTTTAGGTACTTTGACCTACTTGATTTGGTTTAGGAATCCATGCTTTTGGTTAGGATGCACCCGGTTACAACAATAACTGTGCCACAATGAACAATTTGGTTAATTCTCTAAGGTCTAAGTCATTATTGTCTTGACCTATGCTATCAGAATATATAATTTTTGTTTTGTTGTTTTAAAATTGTTCTCCCAAGTGCTGCAATCAGGGGATAAAGAAAGTAATAGAAAACTGACACACATGAAAAATTATTCATATGTGTTAAGAGAGTATTATTTTCTTGTCTCCAAAACAAGCAGGTCTCATGCCGTAATTATACTCTGATTGCAGACACAGACAGGGACAGCTGGAGACCCGACAGCTGAGTAGTCATTCATGTTGTACTTCTTTGAAGTCCACTGGTGCATTGTGATGTAAATTATCTGTGAATAAATCCTCATGGTCACAAACAAAAGGCAGGCATGCGGACATCCACATAGACCTCTGCACACACTCTCTGATGATGAAATTTACATCAGTCAGACCAACCAATGAGAGCCTCTGTGTAAAAAATCTGGCATAATCACACATAATCCTTACTTTTACATCACTGAGGATAGAAACCGACAGTCAAACACAATCAGGCTAGCAAACGTTGACTTTAACTGTGAGTGTTTAATACTTGCAGAATCATCTAGTAAAATAATTCATGATAATAAAATTTGCAGCTCCCAAGTCTGTTAATATTTAGCTAACACACTTAAAGAATGGTCACTAGTTTGGCCACTAGCAGCCATCTAGAACCAACTGTCTGTCAGGGTGCCTGTCACAATGGCCTCAGGCCGATAGCTAAACTGGACTCAAACGCAGATAAACACAACAGAGACGGCTTGTAAATTTTATAGTGTTTATTTATTAGGTCAGCAGGTGAATTCGTGGCAAAGTGTTGCTAATGGTGTGGCCATGGGTCAGTGGGGTGAATGGGGAATTGGCAGGTAGCGATGGGGATGGAGCGGGTGCGTGGGTAGTCGGGGTGAACTTGGCTTTGAGGGATAGGCGGTGAGGATCCAGGTGAGTAGTGGCAAAGGCTGGCTGACCTGAGTTCCGCTGTGTCCGAGGTGGTGAGTGGTGGCTGGAGGGCAGGCAGGTGAGGTCCTTTGTATTGTTCTGGAATGCGAGGATAATCCAAGGAGAGTAAATGACAAAACAAGTAGCAAGAGCATGAAAAAACCTTAGAGCTGATACCAACGTGAGGTCGTTGACGAACTGGTGGTGAAGGAGAGTCTCAGTGGAGCTTAAATCCTCAACGTGATTACCCAGAATCAGCCTCAGGTGTGAGGACTGCAGGAGAGATGATGGCTCCGCCCAGGGGTGGAGACTAAGGAACTCAGGTGCCTGATGGAACTTTCCAGTCAAACCTCCAGATCCTGACAGTACCCCTCCCTCAACGGACGCCTCCAGGCGGCCGACCCGGCTGTAGACTCCGTTGCGACCTGTAGAAATCAGAAATCAGAGCGGGATCAAGAATAAAAGAGCGAGGAACCCATGAGCGCTCCTTAGGACCGTAGCCCTCCCAGTCGACCAGGAACTGGCGACCTCTACCACGCTGGCGCACATTAATGATCCTCCCGATCGGAGTGAGCTGGGTGACCATCGATGAGCCAGGCAGGTGGAGGAGGGTCAGAAGGTGGGCACAAAGGACTAGAGTGGACCGCTTGAATCTGGGAAACATGAAAAACTGGATGTATCTGTAGAGATGCCGGGAGAGTGAGTTTGACAGCGCTGGGAGAGATAATGGAGTGAATGGTGTACGGTCCTATGAACCATGGTGCCAGTTTGCAAGATGACACCTTGAGAGCAATGTCCTTACCTGCCAACCATACCTTCTGCCCCGGGGTGTATCTGGGTGCTGGAGTTCGAAGGCGGTCCTCGTATTGGCAGTGGCAGGCGGATGCCTTTTTCAGGGCTTCACGTGTTCGGGTCCACACATTCCGGCAACGCTGGAGATGGTGTTGGACCGAGGGCACAGCCAATTCGGCTTCCTCGGTAGGAAACAGTGGAGATTGGCAACCTAGGGAAGCCGCAAATGGGGACAGACCAGTTGAAGCTGAGACATGAGATTTGTGTGCATACTCCACCCATGATAGGTGTGCATACCAGGTGGCTGGGTTATGGTTGGTGACACAATGGAGGGTGGATTCCAATTCCTGGTTGAGTCTCTCTGTTTGACCATTGGTTTGCAGTGGTAACTGGAACTGAGATTGACTTGAGCACTTATGGCAGAGCAAAACGATCTCCAGACCTGAGAAGTGAACTGAGGTCCCCTGTCTGACGTGATTTCTACAGGGATTCCATGAAGCCGGAAAACATGGTCAACCATTAGCTTAGCAGTTTCTGTGGTGGTGGGAAGTTTGTTTAGAGCAATGAAGTGTGCGGCCTTGGAGAATCTGTCTATTACAGAAAGCACAACGGTTTTACCTGCGGATGGGAGCAACCCAGTCACAAAGTCCAAAGAAATGTGTGACCAGGAGCGAGAAGGTATGGCAAGAGGTTGTGGGAGTCCAGAGGGCCGCTGAGTCCGGGTCTTGCTTCGGGCACAGATTTCACATGCGGCAACATACACCCTCACATCCCGTTTCAAGGTCTTCCACCAAAAATGGTGCTTAAGGAGAGCAATGCTGCAACCTGTTCCAGGGTGACAAGAGAAACGAGAAGCATGGGCCCACCTGATCACTGCTGAGCAAGCAGCTGCAGGGATGAAACGACGATCCGGGGGTCCCGTTCCTGGGTCGGGCTCTGTCTGCAGGGCCTGCTGAATGGTCTCTTCCACACTCCAAGACAGGAAGCCCACCTGGCAGGAGGCAGGCAGCACCAGAGCCGGTTCATGATGTTCCTCATCTGGACTGTACTGCCAGGAGAGGGCGTCGGCCTTTGTGTTCTTGAAGCCTGGACGGAAAGAGATTGAGAATCTGAATCGATCAAAAAACAAGGACCACCTGGGGGGCGTTCAGTTGTTTTGCTGTCTTAAGGTAGGTAATGTTCTTGTAATCGGTGAAGATAGTGAATGGGTACTCCACTCCCTCTAATAGGTGGCGCCATTCTTCCAGAGCAAGTTTGATGGGCTGGAGACCAAGGAACTCAGGTGCCTGATGGAACTTTCCAGTCAAACCTCCAGACAAGTCCCTGTGTCTACCCGGTCGGCTCAGTGTGGCTATACATGTATTTTTGTTTTGATTTTTGTGACAATCACTGTGATGTGCATGTAATTTTGCTGTGTCATGTTTTGGTGTGGCCAAGCGATAACCCGACGAGACTTGAAGCTCGTTTTTACTTACAAAAGTAATTTTCCAAAGGAGTAATGACTGTTAGATTGTGATTGTTTCCGTAAGGTTATAAAGAAAAATGGTTTTTGAATGCTTATTGTCTAATATGTGCTGAATAAAGTCAGAGCAGTTCTACTATGCAAAGAAGTTATTCCTAACGCCTCTTTATCTATGGTAGCATTGATTGCATATTTGTGGGTATAAAATTAGACACAATAATGTGCGGCTAACCACTCTGGCACTCATCATATCATATTTGTTACACTCAAATGCTGACTTTTGCAACATATCAGGCGCCGGGGAAATTGCAGCGTATGAGTGTTGATAGTGAGAGTTAAAATGCAGTAACACAATGACATCAGTGCATTTATCTGATACAGAAGCAGGTAAATCAGCTAGTGTTTCCACACTGGATGATATGTCCAAATGTCCAAACCAGTGAGATTGGTGAATATTGTGTGAGTTTGTCGTTCGCTGAGAGAAAATACTGTACTCATTTTGTGTAACCTAGCACTTGAGAATATTTATTATTAAGTCATAAAAACTGATATGGCTAAGTGAATAGTGCACATTGCTTTTCCCTTCAGATTTGCCAGTTGGTAATTGAGCGGTTTCTCCTCCTCCGGCTCTATAATGGGCTTGTCATGCTGTGCTGCTCAATGCATCTTCAAAAGGAACCAAGTCTCTGTGGCTCAGAGGCGAGGGCTGTAAACTAGGTCGCCAGAATGAGCCAAGGAATTTTTGCAAGACAGGAAAGAAAGTTTGTGTGTATTGTATGTGCATGGATATGGGGAAGGGGGCTAAAACAGTGCATTATTAAGGTGTTTTGGCTGTGGCCTGACTGCATGATTCTGGTTTATTCGGGAAACACCATCAAAACGTGGCTGCTGGAAAAATGCTGTAATGGGATTCTTTTTTGCCTTGCCACTTTTTTGGGAATTTTTTGGGCAGATTTGAGGGTAAATGGGGATTAAAACATGGCAAGAAAAGAGGATGGACAGAATATGGGTATGCCTTTAACCTAAGTGGTCTTGTGCCATAGCATTCGATAGCACAGCTGCCTCCTGTGAAGACGAGGTGGAATGACTGAATGTTACCTTGCCCCCCACTATATCTCTTTTTGTCTGATCGATGTGTCCTGTTGGCAAAAGGTGTCAACATTTTGAGGCTCTTTCCTTTTTTCCCTTAACTGTGGCTTTTAAGGGGGCTAAAAGTGTGCATGTGTGTCTAATGCTATGAAATAGCAGGGGTTCTTGCATGTGAAGATAACAGTCTTGTTAAGTGCCAGACCTGAGAAGCTTTTACATCTGATGAGGTAAGGTCCCATGAGCCTTTCAGTATCTTACTGTCAATCAGACAACATAATATATGCATGGCTTTTTGGCTGTTTTTGTCTCTCACCTTGTTTTTTCTCAGCATGTGATCTCTGAAACATGCCACCTTTGGGCTCATAATTTAGCAGCATTTCTCTTTAAGACACACTCTTGCACAGCGAACTCATGAAATATGTAAACAGAGATGCCGTAAGCAGTTTGGTTGTAACCCTGGCCCTCGGTGTGAGTCTGTGCATCTGGATAGATGTGGAAGTGTTTCTTCAGACATGCATGGGTGTGTGTGGATGCATGTGTGGATGAATTATGGATGCACCAGCTTTTAGAAGAGTAGCAACTGTAGCAGCAGCTGATGAACATTGTTTACATTCTTTGACCTGACTGTGCATGCATGCTGAGGGACTGTGACACACTAATATAGTTGTTACTACACAGTGCATCCCCTAATCAAGATTGAGCTCTCCCATGACTTTAGAACAGAAACTGATTGTTCAGATTTGGCATATTAATTGAGTAAATGCATGTGGGTTTTCTGCAGAATTCACTAGTAGAAGGACAAGTATGTACCCCATTAGTGTGATTTTCCCACATGGCCTTACATGTGGCTGAGGGAATCAAAAAAGCAGAAAATGGCAAATTTGGTTGCTCATGAAAAAGATTCTCATGTGAAAAGTAGACGCCTCAAATAGTACTGGTTAATAAAAAATCTTGGATGTGAGCACACATTGCAGCTCACATTTCAGCTGTTTAGCTGATGCATGAAAGTGGTGGAAAATGAAAGCATTAAAGGCACTTGGAAGAGATAGTGGGGTGGGAATGTGCTTCTATGAAACTCAGTATATTATTTCTTTGTATTTTTTAGTATTTTCTTTATTCACTGGGGTGCCCTGCCTATCTGAAAAATGGTAGGTGTAGCAGTAGAATAACCACATCTCAGTGAATTCTCATAAGTAAACATCTCCAAGGTCTCAAGTAATGAGGTCAGTGCCCCCGTGAGCCAAAACTCAAGCTTCAGATTAAATATCTAGTTTCAGACAGTTTTTGTCTACTTTTAGATTTCAAACCTTCTGTTTCTAAGGAATTAGGGGCTGAAACAGCTTATTTCAGACTCAAGAATCAAAATATAGAGCTGAAAGTGAGTGATGGATCCTCTAAAAAATATGTTGAAAATATTTATTAGTTAACTACTTATTCTTTCCCACAAGGGAAGGAGAATGTAATCAGTTCTGTTTGTCTGTCTGTAAATACCAATAACAACTCGAGCTGATTTAACTTAGTGAAACTCAACTAGACCTTGGGGGACATTAGTACCTAGGTACCTTGTTTGGCTAAGAAACTGACCTTGACCTTTAAGCTGATGTCATTATATTGTAATAAAAACAGGCTGATGTCAGCATGTTGTAATAAAAACATTATAAACCATCAAATATTGAGTATAGCCCTTGCTATGTACAGTGCTATCCAGTATCAAAGTTTGCTATGTGCCTCAGTTTTGGACACACAGTTTGGCATTTCTTCCATCCAACACTGTTGTGATTGTCAGGGGGATTGATCACAACAGTAAGCAAATAACTGGTGCAGCAACTAATACACAAAGAATTATTAGGGGTGGCATTCTGTCAGGAAGGGCAAGCAAGAGAAGCACTGCTTACCCAGTGTGCTATGTTGTCATAAACAGAAATTTATCGAGAACTGGCTAACAGGACTTGTTGAACTAAGACAAAAACATAAAAAATCACATCCTAAACTAAACGTCATGTACTGGATTGTTATGAATTCACATACCATTACACCTGTAGCTGGGATGTTTTGCCATATGTTCACTGTGCTGTCTGCATCTACATACATGTACTGTAATGATGCTTTTTCTCCATTTTATTATGATTTATTTGTGTGGTAAGCAAGCTCTGTGTTTCTACTTTCAAAATATTTGACAGCCTTCCTACATAGTATAATGGAGCAATATTTTAAGATGCTCGGTGGGTGGTGAAGAATGTAAATATAACTCTCAATAACCATGGGAAATATCCACTGCTTTGACTGAAATGCAATGAACTGGCATTTAGATCCACTGTTTAAATATTTAAACTTTACAACTTTACAACACAAATCACATTCTGAGTGTGAGGGATTTATCTCACATCATCACTGATTTTCTCAATGTGCATGTATTTGGACAGTGGGAGGCAAAAAAAAGAAAGAAAAAAAGCACCCATAAGGAGCCAGGTAAAATGGTTTTTCCATTCTTCTAGGTGACCTCTGGTATCCCTCCAAATAAAGTGAAGGAGATGGCTGGGAAGAGGACATCTTTTCTTAGACTATTTCCCCTCTAACACAATAGAAAATGAATAGATTAACAAATGAGTAACACAAAATAAAACAACACCTTTCTAATGTAAAGGATAAACTGAGCAACAGACAAGGCACAGCAAAGGAAAGAGCAAAAAAACCAAGCATGCACTGCTCAGGTACAAAAAAAGATTCTTGAATATTACGACTATCGGCTTCAAAAATGGCAAAAAAAGATAGAGAGATAAAACTGTGGGTGTGAAAGGGAGGATATTAGCATGGGAAAGGAGTAGGGGCTCAGGCAAAGAGGGTCAAACAAGAGGGGATAACAGAGAAAAAGAAAAGGACATGTGTCCCATGTGGAAGGATTTTATGAGAATGTGAATTTCTTTGCGCTACATGAAAATAGAAAGTCAAGCCTTTGGAGGACTGCGATTTTATCAGTCAAAGGGTTTAGCCCAAACATTTTTCCAGAAATTGAAGGTTGTGAAAATGAAAAGAAGTTTGAACAATATCAGAGAATAAGCATAAAAGAAATATATCTGCTAATGCATAACATGTCAGATGGGGGGAGGCTTTAATGTACTGTATATGTCTGTGTGAGGGTGTAGCAGTTTTGAGTAGTGAAAGAAAGATGCTACAAGATGAAATTCCAAGTCCAGACAGAAGCTCTGCAGCTTTCAACATAAACACAGAGCTTTAGTCTGTGGGGACAGCAGCAAAACACACACTCATCTACATCTCCTTTTAATTACAGAAAAGCTTGATTTGTTGACAAGATGAGACCCACTTTCATTTACTAGCTGTCACTTCAAATGCTTACAAGTATATGGAATTGGAATAGAAATTTGAATCATTTTTGCTCATTATTACATTTTTTTTGTCTGCAAAGCAGTTCTTTGATATTAAAAATGGAAATCCATATTTTTTCTGGCAAAAATGACATTAAAACACTGAACCCATTTGCATGTCCATTTGTTAAACATGGCACTACAGGCAGAAGCTGATCAGCTTAGCATAGCATAAGGACTCTGCAGGACCTGTACACCTCCAGGACTCTGGGGCGTGCAGCTCGGATCACAGCTGACCCTTCTCACCCTGGACACAGTCTGTTTGACCTGCTCCCCTCAGGCAGGAGGCTCTGGTCCATTCGCACCAGAACCTCCCGCCATAAGAACAGTTTCTTCCCCTCTGCTGTTGGACTCATGAACAATAACCATGTGACTGTTTGCATCACAAACACATGACCCTACACTGTGTTCACTGCATCATTCCATTTTTGCACTGATCACCACCTGCATTCATGTATATATCTATCTACTTAGCACTTTTAATTTTAATTTTTATGTTTATTTAGACGTTGTCTGACAGTATGTTTTGCACTAAGTACTGCAGCAATTTCCTGATGTTGTAAACCTGCTCAACATTTGGCAATAAAACCCTTTCTGATTCTGATTCTGATAAAGCTTCGAAGCAGGTGTAATACTAGCACTGGCATTTAACTAACCATTAAACCTGTGCATGTGTTAAAGAAATGTAGTAGGTGGATTGTTGAAGTCTGGACCGAGTCGGCTAGTTGACTCTTAACTCTAGCAACTTTATTAGCCTATGCAGCCAAGGCAGGCTATTAGCATAGACAAGTGAAAAAAGGCAACTGGTGGACTTGAAAATGTTGTGAGTTGCCACTGAGGTATGTCTTCTTATTTATTTGTTTTAGTGAGAAATTCTTAAACACAAGCATTCTCCTAGTTGGAAGGCTAACAATGAGGTGACATTTAATACAGTTAGATCCATAAATATTTGGACAGAGACAGTGTTTTTCTCATTTTG
Source organism: Perissodus microlepis (assembly GCF_051167445.1). Taxonomy (NCBI): domain Eukaryota; kingdom Metazoa; phylum Chordata; class Actinopteri; order Cichliformes; family Cichlidae; genus Perissodus; species Perissodus microlepis. Next base: position 16,004,952 of record NC_140480.1, read on the forward strand.
TTTCTGTACCAATGAATTTTAAACGAAACATCTCAGATGCAGTGGAGGTGCCGGTTTTCAGCTTTAATTCAGAGGGTTGAACAAATTGATTGGATATAAACATGATGAACTAAAGCATTTTTAACACATTCCTTTCATTTCAGGGGCCCAAAAGTAATTGGCCAAGTTAAAAAAAAAAAAAAAGAAAAGAAAATGTTCATTTCAAGCACTTTGTTAAAAACCCTTTGCTGGCAATGACAGCCTGAAGTTAGCTGCTTAATTGATAATGACACAATGAAGGAATTGCCCACACTTGCCCATGAAATAGCCTTTGAGTCAATTGCCCAATTACCTTTGATCCCTTTAAAAAGAGGGTGGCACATGCTAAGGAGCTGAAACTCCTAAACCCTTCATCCAATTTAAATGTGGATACCTGCAAATGAAAGTGTACACATTATGTCCATGTCCAGTACACAACTACAACTGCAATATGTTTCAGTAAACAGGTAAAAAAGACAAAACGTGTCAGTATCTAAATATATATGGACCTAACTGTAAGTAACTCGAACTGAAGTCACAGTAGCACTGAAGCTATTTTTCAACCATGACTAGACTTTGAGAAAAGACTGCCAACCAACAGTTATCCATTGTTCAAATGCTTGCTGGAGTCTATGGGCAAACAGCCCCTGGCCCTGACCTCAGTAAACAATTTCTTGATGTATGTACAGGCTCAGTCACTCATTTCGGGTTGTACTAAATAAAACACAAGGTTAATTTTATACATTTTGGAGCCAGAAAGGAGGATTATCCATATTATGTTCACTGGCTAATGACTTGTGATGGACGAGCCATTAACCAATGAGTGCGGAGTTGCACTGTAAGAACCACCCCTCTCTCATCACATCCAGTTTTAAAACAACAAAGATAAGGGACAGGACATCTCGAGGTTTTCAGACCAGATTTCACAAACAAGTGAAATCTTTATGCTGTGTGTGATTACGTCTCTGTGACTGTTTTGTGTCTCTTTTTGGTCATTTTGAATCCCTGTTCAGCTGTTTTGTGTTTCTTTAAGTTAGCTTTCAGTCACACTATGAACAATGATGCCGTTTCTTGTTATTTTGATCATCTGAACTTGTTTTGTTTGGGGGGGGGGGGTTGTGTCTTAGTGGTCATTTTGCACCTCTTTATTTTTGATTAGTGATATCTAATCAAACCTATCTCAGCCCTGTGTGTTCTAGTTGTCCACGGTTTCTTTCATAAATCTTTTACTTTTTCCTTTTTCTTCCTTCTTGTTCTTTGTGTCCATGAAGGTGTTTCCACCCCATCATCTGTCTTTGCCTTGGTGTTTTTGTTTTTGGCAGTTTATATTTGGTCTCCCATTCAGTTTACTTCCTGCTTTATGTTGAAAGTTAGTTTCTCCAGTGGCTTTCTAGTTTCACTTGCCTCCTTTGTACTTCCCCCACCTTTTATAGTATCTAATTTAGTTCAGCTGTACCCTATTACATGTCTCTGTCTGGTGTGCATTTTGTCTGTTTTTATTCCCTCAGTCTTTGGTATTTTTTTTTATTTTTGAGACATAGTTTAATACAATGAAGAAAGCACTGTGTTTATTTCTTTCTTTCTCTCTGTTTTTTTATTTTTGCATTTTAATGAGAATATGAAAAGCAGAACAAATAAGTCTACCCTTCAAGATGTTGTCATGTTATTATTACACTCTGCAAACACTGCCATTTCTCTAGTTTAAAACCTTGATAGTGGTGCTTTTTATGTTATGGATTAAACTCCAGGGATTCTATTTGCGAATGCCTATCTTGAACAGTTCAGCTTACAAAGGCTTCTGCCTGATGACCTACAATTTTCCTCATTATACTGAAGAGAAATGGGGGTACTCAGAGGGGAAAGGGTGATTAGAGTAATGATTATAGTAAACCTCTTTCATATTGTCTGCTGGGCACACCAGAGAACTGTGGGGGTTGGGGGGTACAGGGGTTAAACGGGGTATGGGATAGGGGAAAGAAGGAGATTTAGGAGACAGGAGATGAAGACCACCGAGGCTACAGAGAACGAAGAGCGATAGAACATATGTTATGATAAACCAACGATTATATTCTTTGCAAAACTCTTTTAGTGTAATGTGAGGGCAAGAAGACAAATTTGTTGGTCGAGGAAGAGATGAAGGCAGATTATGATAAACTGTTGTTGACTCCTGGCTTACAGCTGGTTTATTGTTCATCTGTTTGTTTCCCCCACAGACTAAAGGACACATGACCAATCCTCTTACAAGTACTCAACCTGCAGTCGTCTAATCCGTGTCCTCTTATTCAGTAGCACAAAGTCATGGAACGCTGCAGCAGTTCTCCACCCTGCACTGGCTGTCACCGACTGACGCTCCACTGTAATCCTTTACACTACCTGTCACTGGGGAAAGTAATGATACAAATTATTCACCTGATGTGAGTGCAGCATATGCTGTCCTTTTTGCTGTGTTTTGGTTATTCGTCTAATCAGAAAGTAAAAAATTATATTTCTCATAGTTGGACTGTCTTCTAGTGCTGTAGTCGACTAAAAGAGATGGAGGGGTGATTAAATTAAATAAACTGGTCACAGCACACTGAGTGATCTTTGCATACCAGCCTCATTACCTGAAAATATTTTCAGCACATTAAAACATCTTAACTTCCTGTTTTATATTGAAAAAAAAAGTATGTGCACATCATTTCCATCCTTTTCTCAAAGTCCGCTACTAATGGTCCTTCTGCATTTCTCCCCTTAAAATCCTACCTACCCAACACCTGCCTACCCAACACCTGCTCATCACCTTTGTTCCCTTCATCTTCTGCACATGTCTGTTAAAGTCTGCTTCAATCACCGTCTCTCACCCCTGTGGACATACTCTACCGGCTCATCCATCTTACTTCAGAATTCCTCTTTCTCTTCCAACTGACATCCAACCTACGGGGCATGCACTGACAGCATTCTACATCACCTCTTTGATTTCAAGCTTCACACTCATGATCCTGTTTCATACTCTCTTCACCTTCACACTATTCACATGCTCTTCCTTAAAGATTACCCCAACTCCATTTCTCTTCCTTATCTCCACCATGGTAGAACAACTTCAATCCACTGACCTGCTGCTGACCTTGCTTCCCTTCCTTCTGGTGTCCTGCACAAACAAAATATCTACCTTCCTTCTCTCCATCATATCAGCCAGCTTTCTTCCTCTACCAGTCAAAGTCCCTACATTTAAAGTTTCTACTCTCACCTCCACCCTCTTCCCGTTCCTTCTCTCTCACTGCCTCCTAACATACCTTCCCCCTCTCCTCTTCCTTAATCTTTGGGAACAGTAGCTGTCTGATCTGATAAGTAAATCTCTTTCATGATTATCTGCTTGTCTGATTTGGCAGAAATGCCCTTTCTGACACAACCCTTCCCATTTATCTGGATTTGGGGCTGGTTTTAGGAGTACACTGGGATACCTTCTATTATAAAAAGCGATGTAGAAATGCCAGTTTATAAATTTTAAACTTCAAAATGCAGTCACTATAACAACTTCCTGGACTTGGTGTGCCTTTTCTAAGCCAGTTCTCAGAAAATGGTCTGGTTTATAAGTAGCCCGTTTCTACTCAAGTTGAGCACTCGACTCGCCTCATTCACCCAAGCACTTTCTAACATTCTCACACCGATGAATGCGTCAGATAGAAACTTGGCGTTAGAATTTTGTCTGAGAATACTTTGGCATGCAGACCAACCTTCTGATTAGTAAATGACCTGCTCTACCTCATGAGCTACGCAAACATGTTCCATAAATTTGCACTTGAATACTAGACCAAGCAGCTGGCACTACATTGGGTGAGTTCAAAATTGGGTGGAAAAAGGCAGAGAAAAACACACATTATATGTAGGACTTATATATTAGGCTACTCATGTAGCACATTTTATCCTCATTACAGGGACACCAGCAACTGGAGAATAAAAATAGGGTCATAGAAGACATCCACCAGCTGTCAGCCAGTCGACCAGTGAACCAGTGGCACTGTGCACACTGGTCTTTAAGTTTGTCTAAATCTGAGTAAAACGTTTTCTGTAATATTATACATAATAGCTTCCTGCTGCAAAAAAACCAAAGCCACTTAGAGCTCGGAAATTGAACCAAGACTGCTAGCAGGCACAAGCTCAGCTCAGAAACTTCTCAGTTTGATGTCCACATAAAAACATTGATCAATGTATATGATATTCCACCACTGGACTGCTTTGACTCAAATGACTTGAGCTGCACTGATTTGAATTTCACCTTGTGAACATCTGCGATTCAGGAACTGATTTACAAAAATATAATTTAAAGTTGAAATATATCAAGCAGCAGTCTCCGCAGAAGGTCTGCTCTTTAGCACGTCTGCTTTCAACTGTTAACTCCTTCACCACATGGTACACATGGCTTAATGTAAACCCCAAACACTGTCCATTGATTCATAGCAGCATTTCCACACAGGTATATTGTGGAATGTCCTGTGAGTCATCAGTGGTACCTTTCCCACATTCCCACTTCTCTGTGAGCGAGCATGAGACGTATGACGTCTCAGTTTCTGTAAATACTATTTTACATCACTGCTTCTTCACATACTCTGTTTCCTGACTGAACTGGTAAAAACTCACCTAAAAATATGACACATGCCAACGTACTAAGCATGTAAAGGCCCGATTGATTTTAGAGATAAGCCCTGGCACTCTTTATGAGCATACATTCAAGTCTCTGCTAAAGAAATGAGAGTGTGTTCTTGTGAAGAATTTAGTAATACTCAGATTGGAATGAACGAAATGTAACCATGCTCTATAGTTACACCATGTCATTGTCTGCTTTGCTACTTTGTCAAGTAAGAAAGCAGGAAGCAGGAAGCAAGGGGCTGAGAGACAGTCTCTGTGACACAGACAGAGTGGGACTCTTGTGCTGTGTTCACACCGCCAGTGTCAAAGTTACAAATCAGCCTGTCATGACTCATTACATTGTTGCTGAGTCACTGTTGCAGTGTTCCTTAATGGGTTTGGTTGTGTTTGAAAACATGGAAGCATATGATGACTTTACGCTTCACTGAATCACTGGATCACTGAAAAACGTTTAGGCCAGCTCAGCTATAATACTTAGCTTGTGACATAGCATGTGATGTCTGTCCAGCAGCCAAAGATAGTGCGTTTGAGTTTGTTTGGTTGTTGTTTTCCATTTAAAAATTACTCGTAGCCATTTCCTTTTTCACTGGTATTGTAAACACAGCCTAACATCCAGCAGGCTGCTAGTGAAGAGTTTATGGTAAACAGAGGGATTAGGTTAACATCTCACTGTGTGTAACATTTTTTGACTATTTGAAACAATGAAATAAGTAAAGCTCATGAGAGAAGAACTATAAGCCCAAAACAACTGTTAGTTTTTAAAAATGTTCTCTTGGCCAAAACACAACCAAACTCTACTAAATCAGATATTGTATCTGTATATTTCATATTCTGAAATTATTTTAAAAACCAAAGATGATAATACCATGTTGTTCAAGGTTTTTACTGGACAGTGAGTGTAGGATAAACTGGGCAGTTTGCAGTATTGTGGTAGTCTAAGGAGCTTGGAAAGAAAAGCATCTGGACTTCTTTGAGTTGCTTGAAGACGTTTCACCTCTCATCCGAGAAGCTTCTTCAGTTCTAAGGTCAAATGGTGGAGAGTCCCAGATTTAAACCCAGGGGGAGTTTCCCCCCAAAGAGGGACAAAGGACCCCCTGATGATCCTCTACCTAATCACATGACCTGGATGACTGAGAACCTTCACAGACAGTATTGTGGAAGGATTTACCGTGGTAATCTATTAACTATTAATTTTAGATCTGTGATTTGTCAATTAGAATTTCAGCTAATGATTTTCTTTGGTAATGTAAAATTCCACCTTTATACAGACTGTGGGTTGGCAAGCAGCCCTAATGGATCATGTAACATGGGCCTACACAGTGCTTTCAAAAAAAGGTATATGCAATGTTCCTGCTTTCTTTCTTTCTTTCTTTTTGCTCTTTTTTCTTTTTTTGCATATTCTTTCCCACTTAAATGTTTCAGATCATCAAACTAATTTTAATATTAGACAAACATAGATCGAGTAAATACAAAAGGTAGTTTTTAAATTATGATTTCATTTATTAGGGAAAAAGGCGATCCAAACGTACCTGGGCTGGTGTGAAAAAGGAATTATCTCCTAAACCTAATAACTGGTTGCACCACCCTTGGCAGCCAGAACTGCAATCAAGTGTCTGCATAACTGACAATAAGTCTCTGACATCGCTGTGGAGGAATTTTGGCCCACTTGTCTTTTCAGAATTGTTTCTACTATAGACTTTCGTAAGATGCAGGGATAAACTTCATAGTGGGAAATAATTTAGCAGAGGTAGGAAAACGCATACAAGGATCAGGTAGCAATATTACCTAAGTAAGCTGAAACCCAAGTTTCAGCTGACACATAATGGCTAAAAGAGGTTAGATTGTGAGAATAAAGCAATACAGGCAACTGTCAGTTAAAGATTAAGATGAATGTGGCTGAAACACTGGCTGACATGTAACCACTGAAAGCTGATTACTGGAAATGTTAAAAAGCAGTGGTAAAAATAAAAACAGTTGAAATGGCACTTAAAAATAAAAAAAAATTGACATCTCAGTTAGAAGGAGATGACATTTTGTTTAAGATGCAACAGCCTCAGAGGTGGCTAATATTCATTTGGTCCCTATATGCTCACTCACACAAGTGTAACTCCATGTGAATGCTGAAGGGTAGCTACTCTATGCGTAACCTTGATCTTTCACCACATGTCCAGGTATTACGAACAGTAAGAGATGAAAATGGCTGAAATGTCATTGGAAGACTGAAGCATTGATTGCACTCGTGGACAGCTACCAATTTGCATAGAGATGACAAGCAGGGACAAGCGGGCGTATTCCACACGAGCAGGAACCTCCAGGTCCGGAGAACGAAGCTATAGAAAGTGCTTGTTAAAGTACCCAACTTTACTGCATTCAAAAGCAAGTTGACACCAACTGTATGAAGACTGAACCTGTTTGGATTTTGTTAAATTTGACGTGACACTACAGTAGTGTTGACAGTCTGCTAGCTGGAGTCACTGACCTGGATGTCTCGACTATGTTTGTGCTGTTGGTGCCCTCTGAAGCACATGACTTGCTGTGTGATGCAGCCCATCTAAGAAGTCTGTCCTTCAGTTTTGTTTAGTGAAGTTCCAGTGTATCATCAGTCTGTTGCCTATCACTAAATGATACGTATATTTGTGTGTGCATTGCAGCTATACAGATTATGGATGCAGCTTGTTAGTGTTCGCTGATTACTAAGTAACCTATTTTCCAAATATTGTTATTTCTATCACCAAAAAAACAAGATGGCAGTAGCAAAAATGTTAACATTAAGTTTTGACATGAGTTCATGACCTCACAGTGTCTCCATGTTTGCAAAATCCTCAACAGAAGGAGCCCTTTTTTGCTTTTTTGTTCCATTCAAAAAATACACAAAACTCTGAAGCAAACCAAGGAAGGGGACTAAAGTGAAAGCAGCTGACAGGAGTCGGTGTGCCAATGATGAATACAAGGTTTGGCCTGAATCTCCGCACGTGTAGTCGTGGAACTTTTTCACCCCTGAAGCATTAGTTCAAAACTGAATGTATTAAAAACAAAACATTTCTTCTCTCTGCTTGTTAAAACACTCCAGCAGGAACATTTCTATCGCTGACTTGTTTTTCTAAGACACCTTATCAGTTGAACGGCTGCTGTTCATACACCACAGTGTAACCTGAGGCAGCACACAGGCCTAGTGTGGAATTTCACTGGAGACGGTGTGCATGTCTGTATGTGTGGGTGTGTGTGTGTGGCTGACTGCTTTCTGTGTATATATGTGTGTCTGGGTTTGAGACAGGGTTCTCTCATGGTCACCTCCAGGCCAAAGGGAGCTAAACACTTAATGGATGTTATGACAGCCATGTTGTCATCTTCTCCACACTGCAAGGCCTTGTTCCTTCTGCTGCCTCCACGTCAATAAAACCTTGAAGGACAAGTAGCCGTTTGTTTTGGAGCCAAACATCTGCTTTCTGCCTTGTCTTTTTACCTCGATGTTGTCTCTGAAGCTGGTCTTGTCTCTGGTTTTTCATAGGAAAACTGACTTCAGTATTGAGGTCAGTGGTCTGGTTCAGCCTCAGCATCCCTTGCAAAATGTTTTCCCCACAGTGCACAAAGTGGTGTTTGGTGTCAATCCTCTAACACACCAGCTTCAGTAATATCAGCCACTGAGAGATAACGGTCTAATTTCTGAGGTTTATGTAATCTATATAAGGTAGATGGAGGGGTGAGGGTGGTATAAGTTGCAGCTTTATGATCCAGGAGACTTTTTTGTTTGGCAAAGTGATGATTTCCTGTGCAGATTTGTTTCATGTTTGCCTTAGTCTTTCACTTATACTGCTACGTTTAGTCACTGAAAACTCATTGGTTTAGTTGAGACACTAAAAAAGTACAATACCGTGCAAAAGTCTTGAGCTTTGACTCATTTCTTTACATTTTGTTAGGAGTGTGGGATATAGGTTTATTGAAACATGGAAACGTGGAAATAGTATCAGTACACTTCTAACAAGCTTGATAGTCCATATTTGGTATGACGACCTTTACTTTTCAACACAGCCTGAGCTCTCTTGGGCAAGCGTGCTTGTAATTTATTCAAGTAGTCTTCAGGAATTGTTCTTCGGGTTTCATAAAGGACATTCAAAAGCTCTACTTTGGATATTGGCTGCATTTGTTCCAGTCCCACACTGCTTTCAAAATGTTGAGGTCTCAGGTCTGGGAAGGTCAACCCATGACTGATAATGCTCCAGTGTATGTTTTTTCTACCCAGATATACTTTACTGCATCAGTGGTGTGTTTGTCTTTGCTGGATTTTTTTTCCTGTTTCTTAAGAACTTGTTCATCTGCTATAAACGTTTTTTATGCTTGACACTTATTTTGTCCTCTACCTGTGCAGTTCCTCAATTTTGTTAAGGATGCACTGCACACGGGGTTGAAATAGGCCAAAAAATGTGAAATTGGTTCTTTGCTAAGTTGTCTGTTATATGTAGACACAACACTGGTTCATCCTTTGAGTTAGGTCCCTTTTTGTGCTTGAATGATTCATAGGTCAGTGGTAAGTGTCTTAATAAAAAAGAAGAAGAAAATATTTCTTTGAAAATGGTCAGGGGCAATGACTGTACTGAATGTTTAAAAAAGCACCTAATGTCCAGTGTCTATTGCTCAAGACCACATAAAAAATTAAGAAACTCCAGCTCCTTGGAAGCCAAATATAAAGACATGAGGAGTGCTCATGTCTTTTGTATGGTACTGTAGCTGGTTAGGATTTGGGTGCTAAATAGTATTATTTTAGGTTTCAGTACTAAAAGGTACTTTTTTTGGATGTAGGCATTACAAATTATATTTTCAGAGATATTCAGGGAGCATGGTTAGGGTTAGACCAGTGGTCCCCAACCCCTGGGCCACAGACCTGTACCGGTCCATGAGTCATTTGGTACCGGGCCGCGAGAGTCGAGGCTCGGGTGTGAAATGTATGGTTTTCAGGGTTTTCATCGGTTTTTAGCATTATTTTGTTATTGTTTTTATCGTTAACTCGGTTTTCCTGGGTCTTTTTACGTGTGTTATGAATAAATCTTCTTTTTTTCAGTACCGGTACTAGTTTTATTTTGTTGTATTTATCCACGACACCTTAAAGGCCGGTCCGTGAAAATATTGTCGGGCAAAAAAGGCTCAGGACGGCTGGGTTAAATCATTGAGGTTCAGGGGTTGCAACAGTAACATTAACCTTGTTTAAAGAAGACGAGTTGGGAGTGACAGCCCTGTCTCACTGATAATGTAACCCAGTGCATCAAGGCCACACCAGCAGTTTGAGAAAGTAACATTAATTAACATGCTCGGGATAAGAATGGGCAAGTCACTTTTAATCACAGAACTGGAATGATAGAGACGTCAGATGTCCTGTCTTCAAGGTGGTGTTGTGGGCTGCGAGTCTACATTGTGACCTATAAAAATAGGCCAAAGTGGCTCCAGAAAAGCTCAAAGTGTAATACAGATGATGAATTGCTTTTGTTATAGATGTTACTCTAAGCTTTCGCTTTTCATCTTTTCATCCTAACTGTGCTGTCAACTACTTTAAATCCTCTCCAGTTCCACCCTCCTCCCACCCCCCACCCTCTCAAAAAACACTTTACGCTTCAACACACTCACACACACACACACACACAGACACACACACTTTCCCACAAATGACTCCGAGGCTGAGTCACCTGTTGCAATCGCTTAGACGTCAGCTGAAGGGTGCGATAACCGAGCGCACACAGAACAAGAGCGTGCGAGCTCTCTGCATACTCACACATGCACCTATACAGAAAAACAACCCCTCCAGCTAACAGGGAGTGTGCCTGAGGGTGTCGGACCTAAATCACTCAGCATCTCTGATGCCAGACAGCAAACACACAACAGATGCAACGTTTGTGCAACTTCTGAAAACCCTAAAAGCTTCCTGTTTTTGTACACAGTTAGATGTTCCTCCCCGTTTTTCTCCCTGTGTTTGCTCTTTTACTTCCCATTTTTAACTGTCATTCACTATGATTAACACACAGATATGTTATTCTGTCTTGGTATCAGTGCACTGTGTTTTTCTGTCTGTTTATGGTTGACAAATGTGAACAAGCCCAAATAGGCTTGTTCATGTTTTTGTTGTATTGAGCCGCTTGCCAGTGGGGCAGGTGTAAATCTGCTTTTGCAAAAACTGAATGATGGAGGTTATCCAAATGATCAAATACCAAGAATCAACAGTATACTGTGGCACCAGTCCTCCATATGTGTCAGCAAGGAGCTGTATGTGATCAGCATTGTGGTAGCACTCAGATCTCAACGCAAAAATCACTGAACCAAGGCATATGAAATGCAGAGAGATGGACTTAACATATGCAATGTATACATTTATGGGCATAGAGCACATATATAATGTAAGCATGTGTAGACAGCTGAAAAATGCAGTTCCTCTTAACCTTTTCGTAACAACAAGCCTAACAACTACACAAAAATACAACTATTACAGTATGAAGAAGAGGAAATGCAGACGAGAGCATATTTCTCCCATATTAGTTTCATTTCATTGGGAGAAATGAGTCTTCAGCTTTCAGGCCCCCCTTCTTCTAAACCAGCTCTCAGTTTGGGTTCAGGAGACAGAAACACTACTTTTAAGATTAGTCTTAAACCTTCTTTTTGGATAAAGTTTAGTGCTGGATCAGGTGATCTTGAATCCTCCCTTAGTTGTGCTGTAATAGGTCTAGGCTGCTGGGGGATTCCCATGATGCACTGAGTGTTTTTTCCTTACTCACCTCTTCTCACTCTCTGTGTATACACACCTCTCAGCATTTAATCATTAGTTATTATTGACTTCTGTCTCTCTTCCACAGTGTACCTTTTGTCCTGTCTCCCTGTCCCAACCCCCAACCAGTCATGAATAATGACTGTCCTTCCCTGAGCCTGGTTCTTCCGGTGGTTCATCCTGAGTAAAACCAAGGTGTTGCCAGCCCAGCCCAGAGATATAAGAGATATAGATCCAGTGAGAGCTGGAGGCCACCACCTGATGAAGCCAAACACCCAGACCGAATGGTTCATAGCAACAGGCCAGAAACCTCATACTGATGTTCTCCAAGTCCACAAAACATGTGTAAGTTGGTTGGGCAAACTCCCACACACCTTCAAATATCCTCAAGGCGTCCAAAGCCGCTCCAATTTTCTGTGACCAGGATGAAAAATGTATTGTTCCTCCTGGATCTGAGGTTCGACTCACAGATGGTGAGATTGTTATTTTGCTTGTAGCCTAATTATGTCATCTGCTTTGTTTTAGTTCTTTTTCTTGTTTAGTGAGAGAAATCCAGCCTGTTTTAGTCTTCAACAAATGAAATGAAAATTAAAATCAGATGCAGTGTCTGAGGTGGAAATGTGAAGGAGGTCACGGAGAGGATTTGCATCTGGAGATTATTTGTTCACATATGAAGGTAGAGCCAAAGACATCTTCTGAGCATGTCTATGGAGGGGTTTTCTCTTGAGAGAAAAATAAAATTCCAGCACTGACACAACTGGAACTGCTCTGTCAGGAATGAATCAGAAGTGCAACAAACGGTCTGTGACTCAGTGCTCTTAACTATTTCAGTTAGAACATCAACCATATGGTTAATGTTTAGCACTGACTTACACAACACATTCTGGTGAATAATACAATGCAAAAATACCGGCTTCAGTTTAGTTCTTTTCAGTCTGACATTTTCCATGTCAGACTAATTTTTCATGTCAGGTTTGTGACTGAAAGTTGGGTATTTTTGTGGCTGGCGTTATGGCATACGTATTTGTAGGAGTTTCCCTTTCAGGAGGGGAACATTAAAATGTGTCAAATGTGATTTATTAAGATTTGCTGCTTGCAGTCAGCTGCAAGTTGTGCTCAATCTAATGCAATGTTTTTTGCCTGCTGTGATAGTTGCTTCTAACAATGTTTGTTTATTTGGCATAATAGGGAGAGATGTTATCAGAATGAGTGCTTAAGTGGTCCTTTGGTTGGATGGCTTAATGTGCAGTGGCTGCAATTTTCTGGCAAAAGAATGTGCACATTTATCCACATGACACAGTAAGAGTATTTTAATTAGCATATAGTTAACAGTGGAAGATACATTTCATTACAGTAGATGTTTTTTCTGAAAATGCTGCAAACAAGTTTAAGAATATAATTCCTCCAGAGTTCTCTTCTTCAATTCCTTGTGCCAACACAACACAGAGCAGCTATCTGAACTCTACTCTATTATGAATTCAAAATCCTGCTCCTCACATACAAGGTCTTAAATAATCAGGCCCCATCTTATCTTAATGACCTTGTAGTACCATATCACCCTATTAGAGCACTTCGCTCTCGCTCTGCAGGCCTACTTGTTGTTCCTAGAGTATTTAAAAGTAGAATGGGAGGCAGAGCCTTCAGTTTTCAGGCCCCTCTTCTGTGGAACCAGCTTCCAGTTTGGATTCGGGAGACAGACACTATCTCCACTTTCAAGATTAGGCTTAAAACTTTCCTTTTTGCTAAAGCATATAGTTAGGGCTGGACCAGGTGACCCTGAATCCTCCCTTAGTTATGCTGCAATAGACGTAGGCTGCCGGGGGATTCCCATGATGCATTGAGTTTTTCCTTTCCAGTCACCTTTCTCACTCACTATGTGTTAATAGACCTCTCTGCATTGAATCATATCTGTTATTAACCTCTGTCTCTCTTCCACAGCATGTCTTTTATCCTGTCTTCCTTCTCTCACCCCAACCGGTCGCAGCAGATGGCCGCCCCTCCCTGAGCCTGGTTCTGCCGGAGGTTTCTTCCCGTTAAAAGGGAGTTTTTCCTTCCCACTGTCGCCAAAGTGCTTGCTCATAGGGGGTCATATGATTGTTGGGTTTTTCTCTGTATCTATGAAGCGCCTTGAGGCGACTTTGTTGTGATTTGGCGCTATATAAATAAAATTGAATTGAATTGAATTGAATTGAATTATCTTGTTTATAGTATTACATCCTCGTCCCATTTGACATGAGATATAGTGGCTCTACTGAAAAAGAAAGTCAAATCAGAAATTATAAGATCTTCATCCAGCCTAGAAAGCAAGTTTGTTGCACTTTTTTAAGCCCTTTGTAAAGCTGTCATCTTACCATTTATGGATTCTGTGGTTCTCTTTAGCACCAGTGTAACTCATTTATAAATGGTAAATGGCCTGTGTTTGTATAGCGCTTTACACAACCAGTCATCCACCCATTCACACACACACACACTGGTGATGGCAAGCTACATTGTAGCCACCGCCACCCTGGGGCGCACTGACAGAGGCGAGGCTGCCGGACACTGGCGCCACCGGGCCCTCTGACCACCACCAGTAGTGGGCAACGGGTGAAGTGTCTTGCCCAAGGACACAACAACCGAGATTGTCCAAGCCGGGGCTCGAACCAGCAACCTTCCGATAACAAGGCGAACTCCCAACTCTTGAGCCACGATCGTGGCTCAAGAGTTGGGAGTTCGCCCAATAAAAAAAAAAAATTAATAAAATTAAATTTTATTTATTTATTTAGTAATGAATGCTGTTTTATTAAAGACTGCAATAAAACAGCATTCATTACTAATGCAAAACAAATTACTAATATAACTCATAATCTAGATTTAGGAAGCTTGTATAAATCTATGTTCTTTTGCAAGAAGTCATGTAATGTTCAGAGTTTATCAGCCAGTTGTTGAAAATTCAAAATATTTTAACAGGTTATGACATAAAATGGAAAATGCCTTAATCAACATGATCAATACATAATCAACATTTACATTAAATGTGGCACTTTGTCAGTTCTGTTTATCATTGTAATGAATTATAGTACGCATTTTCTCTTCTTGTTTTACAAAGTATGGTCCGGTAAAGAAGGTAATAAAAGAAGGATTGAAGCTCCTTTCCATACCATGTGGAGAGTTCAAACAGCTCCTATTATAACTATCACACAGAAACATCTGGATCACTTTGGTCAGTTACAAACATTCTTAATAAAAAACTAAACAAAAAACTGAACTTATCAAAAAAGGACTGTTGGAAAATATCCAAAATCTTGGATGTGAGTGTTCTTGGTTCCCCTTACAAGACCTCTGTAGAGGCTCTTTGAGCCTAAAAAGGTCAACGCCTGCAAAAGCCCACAGCTGTACGAATGAATGGACCACTGTTTTATCTGCATGTTTTACACAATACTGACACTAACTCTCAGTAAATTTGGAGGTGAATGCAGAAATATTTAATTTAGTATCCCTCAAACCATGCTCTGTGCAGCTAAGAAAACACAGGGTAATTATACTAGTATAAATACACACATAAAACCATTAAGACCCAAATAAGGCACAGCAAAATATAGTAAAGAATGCCTCCTGAGGCCCTCAATTAAAAATTGATGTTATGCTCAAACAAGCTCTTGGCTGTATCCACTGAATATTTCATAAACAGTCTGACTTTTCCTTTTTGCTTTGGCACCATTATGCTGGCTTGGGTATGTAGGACAGGAAGCCACTCACAACTACTTCCTGTCTGATAATGCAGATCTCTGGAAGACCTGGAGGAAACCCCACCAGGAGAAACAGGGGCGAGGGAAAAGAGGAGGTGGGGATCAAGCTCGGTAGAAGAAGTTGTCACATAGAAAAGACTATATTTATCTCGATTCTTAACTTATTGAGAATGACACTGAAACAAGATGGGAACTGTCATGCACTTGTTTAATGAAATCGAAAAAGATAAAAAGCTGAGAAAGAGCATATAAATGGGAGAGGAGAACGGGAGAGGGATGATAGGCAGCTTGGGAGAAAAAGAAAAAAGTAGGAGACAGCAGGGAAATGTACAAAGATAGCACGGCAGCAATTGTGTCGCAGGATCCAAGGACTTGTTTTGTCTTCATGAGAATCAGAGAGGAGGAGGAGGAGGCAGCCAGGAGCTACATGTGTATGTATGAAAGAGAGTGAAAGACAGGGAAGAAGTGTGTGATGCCTGGTGTGTGTATACATGTGTGCGTGGCAGAGGGTGGAGGGGACTCCGGGGAGAAAGAACCTCGACTCAACCTCCAAAATCCTTTTCATGTGCGATTGGTGCCGTGCCTCTGTCTCCTTGTTATCTTCACACACAGGCCGGGTATCGCTTTCTCTGTGCTGGCCGACTCTGTAACTGACACCAAGTGTCTGCAGCACAACTTTGGCCGGCTTTTCTCAGCCCGCTTCTCCCTGCTTAAAACTGATTTGAATGAGGGTGAGAAGTGAATAGCTCAAATAATGCGGTGTCTCACTGCTATTTTTGACCTGGCATACATGTAAGCATTTGAATAACACTGCCATGTACAAAGCCCTTAATTTGAATGAGAATAGAACAAAAGGTTCAGCTGAGACTTTTTAGAGGGCTGAACCACCAGTTTTGACACACAGTGAAAATATACGAAATTCAAAGCACAACTTTATTGGAACAACGAAATGCACTATAAACTACATGGCAGATGATTCTACAGCAAAGCACCTAAGGTAATGAAGACTGGAAGATAAATTTAAATTGCACTTATTAGTATAAGTGAAAGGACAATTTTTTTTCTTTTTCCTCTATGTGTGTATGTAGACACATTTTTCTTATATTCTTACACATATATATTTGATATTGGAGATTTATTTATGTTGTATTAATCCAATGGCAAGTAAAGGCAAAAATTAATTCTAATGTGCACCATCTGGTGTGTGTTCTGAATGACAATAAAATAGCTATCCTCTTCCATTCTACAAAACCTTCAACAACTCAGAGCCTTCTTGCTATGAGATGGTAGTATTCAACTGAATTAAACTCAGTTTTATACTTCCAAATCACAGCAGTCGCTCTATGGTGGTAAATGAATAGGGAATAAACCAAGGCAATTAGATGCCCCCCTGTGAGCAAGCACTTGGTGACAGTAGGAAGGAAAACATCCTGAGCCAGGCTCAGGTAGGAGCAGTCATCTGCTATGACCGGTTAGGAATGGAAGCAGGGAGGCAGGACAAAGCTACATTGTGGGAGAGAGCCAGAGATTAATAATAACTAATGATGAAATCCAGGGTGGTGTACAAAGATATACTGAACTAAAAGAACTTAGTGAAGAGAAACACTGAGTGCATCATTGTAAGCCCCCAACAGCCTTGGTCTATTCCACCATAACTAAACGAGGGTTCGGGGTCACCTAATCCAGCCCTAACTATGTGCTTTATCAAAAAGGAAAGTTTTACGTCTAATCTTAAAAGTAGAAAAGGTGTCTGTCTCCTGAATCCAAACTCAGAGCTCTTTCCACAGAACAGTGGTCTGAAAACTGAAGCCTCTGCCTCCCATTCTACTTTTAGTGTCATGAAGTGGGGTGTGTGGCAGCAGCAGGTGGACCTAGATTGCAGGACTCATGACAGACAGAAGTAAATTTTAAATCACAGTGTTTATTTGTGCTGGCAAAACAGCAAAGACAACAAGAACAAACCCAGGCTGGAACAAACCAGAGGCAAAAAAGACTGACACAAATTACATACACCATGACAATATATACACGGGAGGAGATTATGGTAGAGTGAACACACCTGGGAACACAGCTGAACAGAATCTGATGAGACAGGGAAACAAAATCTGAAGGTTATGCACACAGGATGAGGGACTGTCAGAATAAAACAGGAAGTCAGTAGGACTGAGACCCAGACTAAGACATATGAACCTGAAACAGTCACTGGAGACAAGGAGACATGACTGACTGGGGGGGGGGGACCAAAGTATCAAACACTGAGGGATAATAAGAGGAACAGGAAGTGAAAAACACAGGGAAAAGGTCTTATAACATATTAACTAGACAAGACAGGGAAACCAGACAACCACAGAGACAGGACACGGAGAGACAAAACAAACACAGAGACAAGACTGATTCCCACAGGAGACGCTGGAGACAGGTCAGAGAGACGAGACTGGGACGGACTGTACATAAAAAGGTAACTAATGCAATAAACCAAAAACTAGAAATATAAATAACAAAACTATGAAGCTCTAGGAATTAATAAACTCAAGGCAAATACAGAGCTAAAAGATAAATATGTCTTAAATCTAAAAGAATAAGTCAGAAGTCCAAAAACAAAACTCCGAATAAAAGCTCAGAGACCTAGGACTACGACTTTTAGAAACTCTAGGAACCACAAGTAATCCAGCAATCTGAGAGTAAAGTGCTCTTTTTGGGTGATATGATACTGTGAAGACTTTAAGATAAGAAGCTGATTCACAACCATCTAAAATGTCAATCAAATGTTTATCATTAATTGGTTCAAAATCATCTTTATTTTTCTTACACTGGGTCTTGGTGCAGGCTCTTGATTCATGTCTGTCTGAAACTAGCCACTCGCCCTTTAACTCAGCCTTTTCTGACTGGTTTGCGCCTCACACACAAAACATTTCTTTACGAGGGGCTGTGTGAAGCTCTGCCCTGAAGCTGATTTTCCTGAAAGGGCACACCTGTGTGTGCCTGAAATCAAAGCGTGATGACATGTGACCAGTAATGGGAGGTCAGCCCTCTAACTAATGTCTAATTCACATCTGTGACATAATACACTTTTATTCAGGGTCCTTTGGCAACCTAATGAAGGTCCTGAAATGCTGTGTTCTAATATATTGAATGCTGTGTTTGCTTTGCTCCTTAGATATTACCATGAAATAGTTTTTACTTTACAGGTTTGCAACTGTGAGCCAAAATAAAATATTGCTTAAAGCTCACCGTTTGTAATTTGAGCTGTTTGAAAGAGCTCAAGGCTTTGTTTACAGAACATGTGCTCACCAAGATAGTGACTGGAGGTTTTTATTACTGCCACCACTCTTCATTTTTTTATCCTTATTTCAGAGAGACGATGTTTTGTCCTTCGCTGAGCTCTAGACACCACATAAAAGTCAGTAAGAGGTGCAAATTCAGACTCGTAACTGGCTCATCACACTCTGTGTATTCAAAGACTGTCTCTCCATCCACCCCCACCTCTGCACTTGGAAAAAAAAGATGATTCTGTGGAATCATCTGATTTACCTTATTTTAAGACCTTCTAAGGTTTTATGTCCTGATATGCAAAACATATATTCAAATTCAACTAGAACACAGTTGGATGCAAAAATTCCAAATGAAAAAGGGATTTTCTTTTTTTGGTGCAGCAAAAGCAACAGGGACATGGTGTAACATGTAACAGTGTGCTCATTTACTCCCAGTGCTGATTATCACAGACTTTACAGAGCTACTGCAGGAGCATCAGAGAGGACACTCCTTGCTTGTATTCACATGATACTTAAATGATATGTAAACTGACCTTTATGTGTAAATGAAGTCACAGAGAGTCACTACATTTCTGTTTGGGTTTGTTTTTTATATAAACTTGAAAGCGAAGCTGCTAAGGTGTTAATTGATTTCAGCATTTGGCTCACCAAATATTCATCAAGGACAATCATTTGTAACTAACCATGCATCTGTACATAATCCTGTTCATCATTCTATCTCTTTCCAACTCTGTGCTTTGTTTTTTGCCATTTTTTTTCTCTCGCTGTGTAACAATGCAGTGTCGGTGGCTTGCATAAGCACATGCGTAGACTGAGAGGAACTAGGTCTGTTCAAAGCATGATGACTGAAACAGAAATCCACCCCCCATCCCCATCCAAAAAAAAAAAAATCTGAGAAGATGAAACGACACAAGAAAAAAAGAGAGAATCTTTAATTCTGATGAAAAAGAGGACACTTCATAGCATCTGTGTTGCATGCTAGAAAACCTCATTTGGGCAGAAAATGAGTAAGTTATCCTTCATCATCATTCAACATGTAATTTAGTTTAATACAGCTTTAGATAAAACTGACAAAGAAACTGTGTCAGAACATGAACATGTTCACGCAGAAGCAAACTATGATGTATCATAAAAAATGATAAAAGCCCAAATCTTAATGCGTTCTACCATTTTATTCATGTCATGAATGAACATGAATAAACTAGACCATAGTCACCTGCCCCTCCCCCTACCACAAACACATCCACTGTACACTAACTTAGACGCGCAGACACTGAAGGCTGACAAATGTTGAATGAGATCTGGGGCAGTTTCCTCCTGGGCACAACATTGCTGTCCGTATGCAGCCAGATGAGCTCCTGCATCCAGCTGAGTGTGTGGTTACCACGGTGACCCTGGTGTCTCGTCTCGTTCACGACCAATAAAAATGCCGAAAAGCTGCAGAAAGGAGGATTGTCTGGGGGGCATTTAGTGGAATGTCATGTAGTATTACCCCAAACAGAGTGTGTACTAGTGCGCACAGTGTTAGTGTTGGACATTTAAAGGGTCTGGTGTGGTAATAAAACACACACAAAGAGTCTGACGGTTTAAGGTTCATTTAAAGGCTGTTTTCTTTTCTTTTTCTAACCTCATTTGATTTAGGTTCAGCCTTTAACAGCAACACACAGCTCCTGGGGCTTTATTGCACCAATGATTACACCGGCTCATTAACTTCCTTTTAAATTCAACTGTGGATGCACACATTAGGGTATGTTTATATGGGCACATGCAGCCTTCCATACATTTACCACTACTAAGTGCCTGCATCCAAAATGCACAGATAAACATTAAAATATTGTTTATTTCAAGTTTCTTTTTAAAGCAACTAAAACCACATGATGCCTTCATGTTTGGTTAAAAAAAAAAAAAACATGAAAAAAGAATGAAAAAAGGATGCTCGTGCCAAGATCCTTTCTTTTTTTGAATTTTGAAATTTACTGACTTACTTATTCCTTTTTTGTTCTTGGCATTAAAGGAACAATACACCTATATCTCAGTTATGGCGCAGACACTGTTGGAGTGTGGTAAAAAAAACAAACAAACAAAAAAAACTGAGTATCGTGCATGACAGTTGAATGTTTTCCCAGTGGATCATAATACTGTAGACCCACTTGGGTTCTATTATGTTTTGCTAAGTCTTTCTTAATGGTTCCCTCATTTTTTTGACTTTCAAATACAAGCACAGAGTGTGCAACCAGCCAATGATGTCCTTTTCCACCACTCACCTGTATGCAACTCAAAATATGACAAAGCAAAAGAAGAATTGTCATTTTTCCAAGCTGTCAAACGATGTGCAGGTACAGGTGTCATTTTCAAAAATGTGGGCTTTTGTCTACTTCAAGAAAGAAAAATTGCAGTAAATGCAATGCTGACAAAAAGCTTCTACAAGAGTTTGTTTATTTGGAATGATAGGGGGAGATGTTATCAGAACGAGTGCATAATTAGCACTTTGGGTGGATAGCTCAGAGCTGTGAGAGCAGTGCCTAAACTTTGGCTCTGACCTAAACTCTTCATTCCATCCTCACACTGAGTGTGTAGAACTCACTCTCACTTGTTTCTCCCTCTATGGGGAGGACATAGCAGTAAAGAAAGGGTGCCCTGCACGTTTTAAATGTGTCCTTGATGCAACACAGCTGATTTCAATAGCTAAATTACCTCCTCAACATGTCTTGAAGTTCTCCAGAGCCTTGGTAATGAACTCATCATTTGATTCAGGTGTGTTGACCCATATTTAAAACCTGCAGGACACCGGTACACCGGCACATGTACTACTAGTACTACTACTAATAATAATAATAAATTGCATATAAATATAAATAACAATCCTATACACCAATGGACATTAGAATGCAAATTGAATAATACAGAACCTTGAACACACTTTTAGCAATATATATAGATGATGATGTTGACTTATAGAGAGCACTTATAAATGTATGTTTATGCAAGCGAATACCTGAAAAAGAGGCATTGTGACATAGTGACACAATGAAGTGCTAAATGACTTACTCTGAGACCAACTTGGAGACTGGCGTCAAGCTCCAAAGGCGATGGATCAGGTGGTTCAGCTGACTGAGCTTTATGAACTGATGATGTGTGGGTCTGCACTTAGCATGCAGCTGAAACACTCAGACGTTGTTTGTGACTCCTCTCCTCCTCACGTTTCATATGTGAGTGAAAAAAAAAAGTCTATTGTTGTTGGCTCTTTACTTTGGCCCTCAGTGCTAACTACTCCTCCAGATAGTCTGTTTTCTCCTGTTCACCATTAACTTGTCCCTGCTGGTTTTGTACATCTCTTGACTCCTTACACCCCCTTTTGCTCTCTGCAAGAATACCAGAGCCTAACATTAGTTGGCATAATGTTAGCTTATAAACAGCTGTTGCTGTTGTTGTTTAGCCAGCTTGTTGTCAGCAGTCGGGAGATGGGAGGGTCTAATCTACTGACAAGAAGCAATTGCGACAAAATTGGGAATGAATAAGCGTGTTTATGAATGTTTCTGTGTACTAGAGCCCTGACTTCAGTACAGGAGATGAAATTTGAGGTGAGGAAGAGGGTGAGGAGGGAATGAGGGAGGAGAGAGATGAAGAAGCAGAGTAGATAGACATAGTGAGAAAAAGATGATGAAAATATCCACGTCCAAATCCTAATTGGTCATATGCAATTTGAAATAGCTGGTTGTAATCATGTAATTTAAAGGCATACTTTGTATGTGGCCAGCCTCTAGCAAGATACATGAAACATGATTAGGCAGAACAGGGATATCCATTCAAGATAGACATCAGGATGGCTTTCACAAAACAGTGCCTCTTCCTGTGTATATTTAATAGTTTAATTCTATGTTCATTAATCCATCAATTTGTTGGAAGATGTAATTACACAGTAATCAATATATATTTATGAGTACAACATTTTTAAAAAATAATTACTTGCTGTACCTTTAAACCAGGTCCACCCCCAGCAACTTACATAAATTATTGATAAAACAATGTAAACTAAATGTGCATGCCACCAGAATACTGTGCACTACACAGAATACTGCATCTTGTCAGTTTCTGCAGTCCCAGAACTTGGGAACAGAGACCATTTTATCTTGGTTGCTGCTAACACGTGCAAAACGGAAAGCTATCCACATCCTCAAAAATGTAAACACACTGTTGTCTCCACTTGAACAGATAGTGTAATTAGGTCAGCCAGCAATGTGCCCCAGAGTTTGTGTCCTCCTAAGATGTCCTTTAGACATGCACATCCTAGACGCCAAACATCTATAACGGATTTGGAGATTGGAGAAAATATATGATAAGTGAAACATAACACACAAATAAATATCCAAATATGTTGCTTTTCAGCAGGCGTGCGTATATAAGCAGTGTCCCTTGGTATGTTCAACATTTTTGTCATCGAAGGGAAGCATAATTTTACTATGGATGCACAACATGCACCATAAAACATTTAGCAGACATCAGAACAACAAAATGTTGGCTGAACCATTTTCCATTCATCTACCGTATAAATAATCACAACTGAATAACTACTTTGTAGTACTAAATAATCTCAACCGTAAATCAAGAAATCAATGTAGTCACTGTGGCATCTCCTATTGCTTAGTGTAGCACCTTAGTGAACTCAAAAGCTGCAGACACCATTGTGATCATTTGAAAGTGGACCTGACAAGAGAGTGTGGGGTCTGACTGAGAAACCACGAGAAATCACAGGGCCAGCCTTAACCTTCTCTGTTTAGGACCATTAATTAAAAAACGAAAATTGTGTTTTATTTAATAATAAGGCACTTATGGCTCCACCTTTCAGACATGGAAGCTGTGTCACTCTTATGCAAAGTCTCATATATAATCCACGACAGAGTAGCATTAAAAAGCAGTTGCGTGATCATTTTTAGAGAAGGATTTTATCTCTACAACAAGTGTTTACATTTCAAGGTGGTTGCATGAACGCAGGTATTGAATGTGAGCTATAATACATTGTTTCATCACTATAGAGAGAGCTGTTCAACACTTAATTCCCCTGAGTCAGTTACATTCAGTGGATTTAGAATCTGACCTGAGAATGCACCAGAAACAACATTAAATAAATCTATTTAATAAACAACATATATATTCTTTTGAACTCTGCATCAGTCGCAGCCTTCAGCTTTACAACTGTTGTGT
The DNA here is from genome assembly GCF_051167445.1 of Perissodus microlepis. NCBI lineage: Eukaryota > Metazoa > Chordata > Actinopteri > Cichliformes > Cichlidae > Perissodus > Perissodus microlepis. The sequence goes on from NC_140480.1 coordinate 16,028,543, forward strand.
GAACTGTAAATCACTGTGGGGTTTAATTAAAATGTGTTCACTGCTGTGTCAGTGTGTGTCCCCAAGTTACAATGTGATGCAGCGGGTGTTTGACCCTTGGTGACACTGGGGTGGGGTGGGGTGGGGGGTGGGGGGGGGATGAAAAAGAGGAAACTGAGGGAGGAAAAAGGTGTCAGGGAAGGGAAGAGGGAAAAAGGAAGAGACAGAGGTTTGAAAATAAAGGAAGAATAGAGAAAACAGAGGAGGAGGAGGCAGAGGAAAGCATCCTGGCTGTAGTAAATCTCTCTCTGGCAGTCGAGAGAGCGGCAGCCAGATTTATGACTGCATGCTGGGGTAATAAGAGAATGGACTGTATCCCTTATAGTGGCCCTCTTCACAGCATTGCAGTGCCTACAGCCAGAGTGACCTCCCTGCTGCTGTACGCTGATTTATGTACTCTATGATCTGCTACAATATGCACACCCTTTAACCTAATGCAATTTACACTTCTTGTCATATGTAGGTCAGAAGCTTCTGTCTCGTCCCTGCAGACCCGGTTCTGCCAACTGTATCAGGTGATTGTCTGCTGCCATGGAGATAAAAATGGAGCTGGCTCTGGTTTTGGTCTTTTGGACGCACAGACAGGCAGTTTTCAAGTATCTGCACATGCAGAGATGCACCCATGGAGACAGAGGAAAAAGTAACAATATAATGGCTACGGAGATAATAAGGCCCTTCCTCTTTCCTTCTTCCTGCTGATACCAAACTGTTTATCTTGTGCAGGCTACACAGCCTCATGGGCAGAAGCAAAAGACAGAAAAAAGACAACAAAAAAACAGAGATAATAATGTGTGGATATCCGCCCTGCCCATGAAACTCAAGGGAAAACTCAGTGGTGGAGAATGAAAATCTTGTTCACATTGGCAACTTCTCTTTAAAAAAGTAGTAGAAATCCATAAATCCTTTAACTTGGATAATACTTAGCACCTTGTAAGTGGATGTGGAAAAAATGTTATCAATCATCTAACACATACTGAGCAAGGCTAGTCTCCTGTGCATGTCTGTCCACCAGAAATCCAAAGAAGGCCCCGAGAGCTCGGTGCAACGACAAAACACACGCAAATAGACAAAACTTAAACAAATTAAGGACACATCTTTTGAGCATACCAGACTTTTTTCTAGGGAGACTTTAAAAAAAGCACTGCTGGAACACAATTATTGTTGCAATAATTTACAGCTAAAATCAAATGTCTGTTGGTGACGTTAAAAAATGAGCCTATAAAGGCTTTTGGTTAGTTTTTAGCATGAAGTATTGTAGCAAAAAATATGTCCGTTTTTTTTTTTTCCTTTTTGTTTACACTCCCACATAATGACTCTGGAAACCACACACCTCTATGTGTTAACAAAGTCGTAGAAGAAGAAAACCAAAACATAGCAAATATGTATGTAAATGGTGCAAGACATCAAATATTCTGAAATTGTCGTTCCATTTTTGAATGCAGGAGTTGGAATGCTTTGCTTTAAAGTGACGCACGTAGTTCAGTCTGTGTGGCAGCACTACTTTTGTTCATGTAACAACCACAAGTGCTACTTCTATGGTTCCTGAGTCACCAGCACTCAGTGACTTTAGTGCATGATGTCAGTGACATCCCAGTAATGTATTAGCCAGATTCTAAGAAATAGCTCTGTCAGTTTGTAATTATGGTTAGACTCATGATAGGTGGGAAGAAAAGCTCGTGCTGACAGAGACCCTCGGGGCAGCCATTGTTAGGTCTGACTTCACCTGGACTTCTATGACGTCTGTCTGCTGGGATTAAAAATTCTCCCAAAGGGAAATACCAGTGTGGCACTGTGAATGCACTGGTGCTTACAACAGATGAAAAACCACCGCTGGGGATGACATTGATATAAGTGTACTAACTTTTAGAGGGGTACAAGAATCCTCTGCTTTGTTATTGCAAATGTGCAAATATTTTATTCACCATAGAACATGTTTTCCCTGCTTTATTATGAATAAAATATGGATTTTAACCCTTAGATTTTGTTTTTATTGACATTTTATACAGAATCCGTGTTTTTAGAACATTTTTTAAAATAAACTTTAAAGTAAACTTTTTTAATTTTTTTAAAGTAAACTTTAAAAAATGTGTTACACATAATATCAGATTACAATAAAAGCTTATGACACATGATGTGTGTCTATCGAAGCAGAAATTACCAGTTTGATTGGAAATTATAGTGATTTTTATTTATTTTATGACATATCCCCAGCATCACCTTGTTGCACATATATGCTTCCTTTGTTGCAGGATTCCTCTCTGCAGAATGAATTGTTTGTGACTCTGCTGACCTTTAACAGGGCAGTTAACACAAGGCCTTGACCTTTTAGCCTGCAATTGTTACTATTAGCTACTCCCTGCCTAAAGACAAATGAGATATATTGCTATGCTTGACAATACTAAAGCAGGTGGAGGATGAATAAAGAGCAGGAAGACAACAAATTATTGAAATATGTACTGATACAAGTTAGTACCAGTCAAGAGTTAAGTGGTAAGTATAATAAATCCTTGAATTTCTATGGCATAGTCTTCAAAAGTAGCCATCACTTAAATGATTTGGTGCTCTCCTGAAGATTGTAGACCTTCACTAAGTCTTGAGTTGTTCTATGCTGTGGTTCTTTTATGACATGACACCACTGGTAATTGCGATTGTGCAACTTGTACATGATTTGGAAGAGTGAGTGGCAGGGAGGTGGAGGGAAGTTCAGGGGCCTCTAGGTTTATGTACGCTTGGACTAACAAACCTCAAACAGCAGCTTTCTTTTACAAGCCGTCATTTTCTCAATGCTCTGCTGGATACTGACCTCCTGAAGGCAGTTCAAAATTAAATTACTGTGTCCTATAATAGGAAGGTGTTTTTACCTCTAATAAGAAAAACTGAAAGATACAATATTAAGATTATCATGCTATTGCATATATATGAACAGAAACTATAATCCTATGGTAACTTTATTACAATAGAACCTGAAATCATATCTAACTTATCTACTCTCTAATCATATCTACTAATGTTAAATACATCATAAAAAACTACAATTTACATACTTTTAAATTCAGAGAAATACTATATTTAGCATTCTTGTACAAAATGTGAAAAAACTGATACCACTTTTATAACTATGCATTGTATGCCGAGGGGGAGCCAGGAGAGAGTAGCATCAGTTAGCATAAAGAGTGGGAGCAGGAGAAACAGCCAACAACAAATTTGATTAGAACTGGAATATTGTTGGATGATAATAATAATAATAATAATAATAATAATAATAATAATAATAATAATAAGGAAACTACAACCAAAAATCAGCTCAAGGGATCACTTCTGTGGTGTCCCTGGTTGCAACAGTTTTGTGTTTGAGTTTTATGCTAAGAAGCTGAGGATATACTGCATCACAAATAGCTGGATTTTCTTGTTTGAGTGCAACTAGCCAAACAGCGAACAGCCACTGAGACAGAGAGTTACAGAGACAGGCAGTGAAAGTGGACAGTGTGTCCTCTGTTTCTTAACATAAAACTCATTGCTGCACAAATGTGATCCCCTTAAACAGATTTTCAGTTGTAGTGTCCTTATTTTCCCCTGAGTTACCGATTCTGCCACTAGTTAGCTAACATAAACTAATGTAAGTCTATTAACTGCAACCAACCACATTTCTTACTGACAGAAGATGGTGCTGAACATGTTCTTAAAACTTTACAGAGCTACATCGATTTCAGTTTTTGAGAGTAGGGCTCAATGGTGTAAATTAGTCTTTATATGCGTAGCGTTTCATGTCCCCTTTAAGGCAAGGTCATGAATTTACCATTCCACAATTAAGTAGAGAGTAGGCTACTGAATTGTAGTCGTTATAAAAAATTACACATGCATTTCAGGTAGCAAATCTCTAAATCTTTTATTTTCTCCAAAAAGTCCTCCAGCTAAACAATTATATAGTCATGGTCCTGCACTGGTCCAGTTGCTGTTTTGGTATTCCACTTTCAACAAGTAGGTTGGAAGTTGGGTTAAGCAGGTGATGATGTGCCTGAGGATGGAGTCCCGTTTTTCAGCCGCCACACTGCTGTTTGTCAGTCTTATTTTCAGCACTTAAGGTCCAGCTCCAGCATCCAGTATCTGATTGTCTGCCTCCTTAGAGTGGTCATCAGGCTCCTCTGTGACTTTCTTGTTTTTTCACAAACCTTCAAACTAAAGTCTCAATTTCCTGGTCTCCCAGTGTTCCTTGTGTGGCCCAACTTACCTGTTCTCATCTAGCTGGTCCATTCTCTTTGGAATCCTACATCAGAGAATTACTGCATCTACTCACCTGTCTGCCCTGGCACAAAACAGATCAGTGCTTCCCTTCCAAGTATCCTCCCCAGATCAGCCATACTTGTTATTAATCTCTGTCTCTCTTCCACAGCATGTCTTTTATCCTGTCTTCCTTCTCTCTCCCCAACCGGTTGCAGCAGATGGTCCCGCCCCTCCCTGAGCCTGGTTCTGCTGGAGGTTTCTTCCTGTTAAAAGGGAGTTTTTCCTTCCCACTGTCGCCAAAGTGCTTGCTCATAGGGGGTCATATGATTGTTGGGTTTTTCTCTGTATGTATTATTGTAGGGTCTACCTTACAATATAAAGCGCCTTGAGGTGACTGTTGTTGTGATTTGGCGCTGTACAAATAAAATAGAATTGAATTAAGTAAAACCCTCTGGGACAGTGCTGTGGAAGTCTTGTCTGTAGGTTAACCTGAGCCAACCTGCCTCTTCCTCTCTCTCAGTGGTTCCAGTCCTCATAAGCCAAACGGTCCCCTGGAAGTCTCGTAGCTGACATCTCCTCCAGTATTTCTTTGTCATTATTTAATAAATGTCTCAAACTTTTAATTTGTCTGCACTGCTCTAGAGTCCACTACTATTTTGGCGTATGACACATATTTGTAATATTTGTTGTGTGTTCTTACTATCTATCTTAACTATCTTAACAATCTCAAATGTTGCTGAAATAATCTTTCCACTATAAAAGCCTAAAACCATCTGCACTAACGGGGAATGACACACACAAACACATTGAAATCTTGTCCAGGAGATTTTAGTTCTGTCTGTTTAACCACCAAAACTACTTGGTTAGGCAAATACCATGTCTTAAAAATAATCTCTTACAACATTAGAAACACGTTAAAACCCTTAATTTTCTTGTATATCAGTGTGGTGCCAGTCCCACTGAACCTTAAAGGTGAAAACACTATTTACATTTCACTATGTATTTACTATTCACAGGAGGGGAGGAGGTCACGTTTTCTGTCCGTCAGTCCATCAGACGCTTCCAGTGACATTCCAGTTAACTTCAGCTGACATCTAAAGTCTGCCGTCTACTTCTAACATTTTGCAACTGTAGGCTCACTGTAACATTACACTTCGACAACATCAGCCTCCAATCTCATGGGACCATAAACACACACATAAATCAACACTCACGCCTTCAGGATTTCCTGAGGCGAGATTCACTGATGTCAAGCCGTGACATGGGTTGAGGCTGACTCTAATGTGTGTTGGTGTGTGACAGGCTTTAGGACATGATAACAACTACTTCTGGTCTTGTTCCTTTTTCACTTTATACATCATGTGCATGTGATTTTTCTTGTTTTTCCTCCATTGGTTTGCAGGTTTACACTTCACTCTCTTCCTTATATCATTCCCTCTCTTGCTTTGAATCTGGGTGCTGTTGCCTCATTACGCAGAGCCTGAAGCTAAAAACATCCAAAGGGGAAACTATATGATCACAGCCTCTTAAACTTCCTCACTGTATTTTTCCTTTATTTATCTCCATCTTTTGTCTGCGTCTGTTGGGGGATGGTGGGTGTCGTGCTTCACCAATGTGACAGCAGGGTTTTCTCACTTCACTACAGATTAATTAGCCTTAAAGATCAAACAACGAAGAGCACATGGCACAAACAACCCCACCAACCCAGAAAAAAATTAAGACGGTCCAAATCTGTCTGAATGTGGATTGCTTTGTGCCATCTGACCAGCCTGCAATCAGACACTTTATTGGAATACAAAGGTAGCCTATCACCCATGGGAATATTCTCACCATCTGCTTATCATACTGGAATCAGAGGAACATGTTTCCTGGAGCAGTTCTGCCAGAGGTGAGGGTGTTTGACATTTCAGCCAGCATTTGTTTCACGGAGCACTTGCATAAAAATATAAACTAGAGATAGGGGCTGAAAAATGGTATAAGATGCAGATTACGATCTGCTGGTGGCATTAGAAGTTCCCACATTGATGTGTCAGAGCTTGTTGGAATGGAATCAGATTAACGAGACAGAATGAGATGAAAACCCTGACAAGGTCTGAAGAAAAGCTAGAAAGTTGTTATAGTCTGTTTAAAATAAGAGGTGATCTTTTCTCTTTCTCTCTCCCAGCAACTCGCTTGTCACAAGGGGTCAGCCCAGCAGGCAGCCTTTACACCAGATACTCTTTCTGATGTAACCCCCAAAAGGGATTTGTGTCCCCAGTTGGAACTGAACCAAATGTAAATGTATAATCCAATGCAGTTAAATTTATAGACTTCTTTGTCCTAGTTCAGAAGCAAAGTTTGAAAAGGATGATATCTATCTATCTATCTATCTATCTATCTATCTATAAATAAATAAATAAATAAATATATATATATATATATATATACACAGGAGCAAACATTACACAGTGTAACGCTAATGAGTTACTGCTCAGTTTAACCTGTGGGTATGTCGCCACCAAGTGGTTAAAATCATGTTAACAACGCAGGAAATTGTTATAAAAAAATACACTGTGTTCAAAATTATGAGAGCTGTCGATAGTCGTTGAAAAAAAAATAAAATACAGTTTGAAACCACATAGGACCTTGTTTGACTGTGATGTGTTTAACACTTGCTTCCTGTCTGGTTTGTAACAGGATAGGAACCATCATCTGTTGCTAGTTTCCTCAGGTGGAGGCGGACGAGTTATTGAAGGAGCGAATCAAAATGGCGAACCAAGAGGAGTCAGTGAGGGAGTTCGTCGCTGTTACTGATGTGGATGAGGAGAGGGCCCGTTTTTTCCTGGAGTCTGCCGGCTGGAATCTGCAGGTACGGCTTTTCTGCGATCTTCCATGGAGCTGCGGTGGACTGTAGGAAAGACCCTATGAAGGAAACTCAGGTTACCGGGCATGTGCCAGACCAGTAGCTCGACGGCTAACGTTAGCCGGGTTTTGCCGGTAATTTGTGCAAGTCACCCTTTGACAATGGCCGGACTGCTTCTTATCATCAGCAACAATTCACGCGTGCAGTTAGTCAGCTGATAGCGTCACGCGTGCAGTAACTACTGCTGTGTTATCATAAAGAAGATTGTCCATTAAGTGTTGTCTAAGCTGGTCTGCCGTAAACCTATTGACTCATGCTAGCTAGCGTTAGCATGCAACGCTAAATAAAATGGTTATTATTAGTAGCCACCTGCCCCTGATCGTATGGGCTGCTCCATGGGAGAATAACGTGTGTGTGTGTGTGTGGGGGGTTAGGGAAATAAACGCATATCCACAGTATTTGCGTGGTCTGTTACTGTAAGATAACACAGACATGGTCAGTTTCTTGTTTCACTGTACCAGCGTCGTCAGTGTACAAAGAGAAAGACAAAATAAGTCAGTAAAACTGTGGCTAAATCGCTTAATCCTCGAGAATGTTTGACGCGAGCTCTTGACTGACGTGTTACGGTGTACAGTAGCATCTGGAGCTCGTCAGATATTATCTTACTGTCTGCTTCGTGCTGTCACATTTGCATGCTCGTTTTGCATCCTCAGCTTGCACTCGCCAGCTTCTTTGAAGACGGAGCCGATGATGACATAGTGACACTTCCCCAGCCTGAGGGAGGCTCCTCGGTGTCCCGATCCGCAGGCCCCAGGTACAGTTTCCATCCAGCCTGTCAGTGCTTTAATCACAATGTAATGGCACAATTATAAGAGGGACGTTTTTGTTTAAGTACAGGACACTTGTACATGTATTTATACAATTTTATCGTCCAGTAGTCAGCCCAGAGTGACCTCCTTCAGAGATCTAATGCATGAAGCAGAGGATGAGAGTGATGAAGAGGAAGGCCAAAGGTAAGTGTACTTCCCTCTTGTCTGTTTATTATCTTTAGTGAGTGTGTGGAAAAGGTGTGGAAATAAGACCACGGCTCTCTTAGGCTGAGTTACAGAAAAGCTTCAGTGTGTCTCAGTATAATACTCAAATAGATAATTACGAGCAAAGGAGGTGAATACCTTTTTGTGCCGGAGGCCTTTCAGAATGGGTGTGACAGATGTTGCTGTCTGTTTGAGCTGTGGATGGATGGTACAAAGTCACACCTAGCTGGCGTGGTTCCAGAATGCACCAAACTATTTTTGGTAACACCTCATTCTCTGGGAGCTGGTCGCTTTCCTGCTGTGTCAACAGATTCTGCTGCTGGATCAGTGCAGCGGACTAGTTGTTAAGGGGACCGTGTGGGGGTACTGATAACCTTCATAGTCATTTTTCATTTCATCCAAGCAAACAGAGCTAAAGAACACAGAGTATTTTATTCCAGAGTCAGTAATGATGTCATTTATAATTAACATTTCTTCTGGTTCTGTTTCTCAGTGCACAGTGGCTTCTGGGGTAGTTTGGAGGAGGGGGGAATGTCTTTATTTCAATATGTACACAGCTCAAAATGAGTGAAGGGACATTCACACATTGCTGTATTAATCAAAGTCAGTTAAACTTCAGGGATATCAGTTGATCCAGTTAGGAAGTGTAAACCATTGTGAATCCATTTCACTGACTTTGGTGCAAATGACAGTCACAACAGGTGCAGTATACAGACAACAACAAGACCAGGGAATGGTTTTACAGCAGCTGCTCTCTCTTTACCTCTGATGTTAATTGTTTTCTGTAGTTTTCCTTTTGTTAGTAGTATTATCCTCTATGGTAGCATGAGACAGTACCTGTTGTAGAAATGGTGCCGTATTTCTTGAGAACTTCTTGACAAGTCAGTCTGCAGGACTACCTGTGCAACCTTAAGGAGCTGTCAGTACGGTCACATGCTACTAGACAGAGACACCAGCTTTAGAAAATAAAATCAGTTAGGAGGGATAAGGAGAGAGCATTGGTCTGCAAAAGCATTCCCTCTTTGTTGTTGTCTTGTTGTTGCCTCCACAGCGCACCTGTTGTCAGTTTCGTTTCATGTCTATCTTTTTAAGTTTGTTTCCATCCAGGCGACACACTTTAACATGCATAAGAATTATATAATGCAGCACTGTAGATTGGGCAGTTTTCAAGTCTGGTTACATTGTCTTGCTGCCTGACTACTAGAACAATGTGCACATAGTTGGCTACCCAGACACCCGTCTCCAGTGCAACTGTATGCTCATCTTATTTCTTTGTTGTCCAAACAGCTGATACGCTGCAAAGGACTACTCAGTAGAGATGTTCCATTTTCTTTTGCCTATTTTCTTCATTATGTATCAAAACTTTAAAGCTATGAAAAGACACATTGAGGAAAGTGCTTTAAATTTGAAATTGTTAAATGTAGCTTTGATTACAACTTTCCACTCTATCAGGTTGTCACATGAAGCCTGTCCAACACCCTTGAAAAAGTTCTAACATATGGCTGCTTTTCTCACTCATACAGTTACTGTACTGAATGGTCTGTAGTCCATTCATTGTTTCTAGATCTAAGCACTTTTCTCCCTTCTTCTCAGTTGGTTTCAGAATTGGTTTTTTCCCCTGTAGATCCACCATGAAGGCTTCATTCAGTTTTCTATACACAGTTGAGATCTGTCTGAAAGATTCTGAACTTGTCTTTCCTGTGGTGATCCTCCTACAAATTATTAAATAAAACCATGTACACTTTATAGTCCAAGATGTAGGAGTTACCTGACTAGCCTGTTTGTAAGGAAAAGGATAGACAGGAAAGACCAGAGCTAGCTGGTTAGCAGCAAGTTGACTTTCAAAATAAAAGCCAGGAGACTGTTGAATAATCAGTCAGTTGCCTTGTGTTCTCAGGTGGATGAAAAAGTAAAGATAAATCACTAAATGTGTTTTTTAGTCTACCCAAATAAGCTTACTCCTAAAAATCACACATAGACACACATAAACACACATACTATGCATACACCAATAGACTTTTAGTTTATTTGTCATTCCTCCAAGAGAACAGAACCATCTGCAATTATTTTACTAGTGGTCAGTACCTTTGCTCTGGACACCAACTGTGAGCTGGACGACCACTCCAACCATGTCTTGTGCTGTGCCAAGCTTATAAAGGTTGCAGCACAGAACAAGGATTACTGCGGCCAGTTGTCCATCAGCAGGACAAGAGACTCACTGTAAACAGTCTTTATTGGGCACAAAGGACAAGGACTTTAGTTTTTGCACAGAAACACTGTTGTTTTTCAACCTTTATTTTGCAATTATGGCTTTATTATCCTCACTCTCACACTGTGACATGCGACCCTGTAGAACACTATTCTCTCTCTTTCCCCAGAGTGTCTGTTGTTCTGTTTATAAAAGACTTCTAACTAGCTCTATTCCCACCCTCTCAGGTTTTTTGCAGGAGGATCAGAGCGCAGTGGGCAACAGATTGTGGGACCTCCTAAGAAAAAGAGCTCCAATGAAGTGGTAGAGGATCTGTTCAAGGGGGCGAAGGAACACGGAGCTGTGCCTTTGGACCGCAGCGGGAGAGGACTGGGGGAGCCCAGCAAAGCTAAGGTGAAGTATAGCTACTGTGAACAGCTGTCCATGACAGGCTCCTTCTCTTCTATGTTGCTCCTGTTAGCAGATTTCTTTTGTGTCTGTAAATCAGTTACTCTGTTCTGATTGTACTTTTTGTTCTAGGCGTTTGTTGGCGGAGGTTACAGGCTAGGAGCAGCCCCTGAGGAGGAGTCAACTTATGTGGCTGGTGAGAGGCAAGCTTCCAACAGGCAGCAGGATGTGAGTGTAGATTATTTTCTTTCTTTTTGTGGGTAATTCAGTCCTTGCATTGTTTCCTGTCCTGTGTTTCTGAATCTGCTCCAATGTAGACTTCAGTCAATCAAAGCCTGGGGCTCTTACGTTTATAGCAATAAAACAAGACAGTAACAGATGAAGGGTGATCAATCCTGTTCCAGGAATCCAACTAATCATTAATCAAATCCTAAAGAGTGTCCTCATGAGTAGAATCACGTAACACAGAGATGTTTGTTTTGTTGCTTTGTTATATAAACTGCACTCACGGCCATCTCACAAGGCATACAAGTGCTGAAAGGCATGATGCACTTAAGTTGTTGTTCTGAGAGTATTTCAAAAAGTATATTGGCTCTAAAAGTAGCTCATAAATCTGAGAGAATATGTAGGCAGAGTAGAGGTCTCTTTAGCCACTAAGACCAGACAAATCCTGCAGGGATGTTGCACTATTACAGGCACTCTGTGGCAAATATGCTGCAATTATGTATCAAGCCTGAATGCACTCTGCAGAGCACAGTTTACCTGAAAGTATATAAATGCATGTTTCAGCAGCACCAACAGTACGAAATAAAAGGAGCTGATTTTAGAGCGTTATTCTAAGAAATCACCGCTAGATTTGTTAGAATAACTATATTTAGAGTTGCATTGTGTCCTGTCCTGCATTAATAATGCAAATCATACACCTAACCCAGGAGGCCTTCAGCCGGCATCCTAGTCAGAGGCCCAAACCATGTCAGCTGGCTCCCTTTCCTTTGTGGAGGAGCTGCGCCTCTGCTCCACCCAGCCAGCCTTTATAGAAAACTAATTTGTGACTGTAGTTAAGGCTAGGAACGTACCGTATTTCCCGGACTACAGAGCGCACCCGAATATTAGCCGCACAAGCTAAAATCAGGGGAAAATCCTGTTTTGTACATACATTAGCTGCACCTGACTAAAAGCCGCAGGTGTTTCAATGTTGACTTATCGTATGTAAGAGAATATGCACAAAGGGAATTGTCAGGAAAGAGATGGCTGTTTGGAGACACACCCCTTTTATTAATATTTTGAAAAACAAGTTATGGGTACATATTTGCATAACTTTTTAGGTATATGTACAAGTAGTGGTAATTACAAGTACAAAACATGTACTGTGCTTCATAAATGAGTTACAAATGTAGTAGTACATAACAATAACCTACAGCACACCAGAAAAATAGATTCGGACTACCTTTTAGGCTCAGGTGCAGTGACACGGCTTTAACAAGAAGAAAAGTCAGTCATTCACCACCATCTTTCTCTTCTTCCTGCGCACTAAAACCACCAAAGTCCTCTTCTCCAGTGTCGGAAACGAACAGGCTCAGGATGGCTTCGTCATCCACTCTCCGCTTCTCTCCTTCGTTGTCACTTTCAAAAGCAAAGAAATCCTCGTTGTCAGTGTCAGAGTCGAACACCCTCAGAAGGGCCGTGGCGGTGTCCTCCTCTCCATCATGCAGCAGTCCAGCCCTTCGAAATCCGTTGGTGATCATGGATGTTTTCACACTTTTCCACGCTGTCAGAATCCACTGGTGGAGTTGGGCATAACTTGCTTTTCGCAAGTTTATCGCCGCTCATCATCCACGCCTCCCGCTGAACGCGTAGCGCTACTTTGAAGTTTGTTTTTCGCGCTACTTCGTACGGCACTACGTTGCCTGGCGGACGGACATGTGACCAACATACCACTCTTGAACCCCGATCCTTCCGCCAGGTAACGTAGTGCCGTACAACAGCGGAACAAACAAAACAAATCCTCTTACGATATCACAAAAATCATGGACAATCCATAGAAAAGCCGCACCTGACTAAAAGCCGCAGGGTTCAAAGCTTGTGCAAAAAGTAGCGGCTTATAGCCCGACAATTACGGTAGATTGAATTGTGAGTGGACAGCTCGGGTCTCTTCAGAGCAACGGGTGGGTACAGCGTCTCATTCAGTGCCAACTCCTCACCAATCTGTCTGTTAGTCTCAAAGTGCCAGTGTTCCTGCTGTAATGGTCGCTTTGCTCAGCGCCACAACCTTGTCTCACAGACACACTGCAGTATTCTCCTGAACAATAGGTGTCGCCACTCAGACAATATCGCCATCTAATTGCTGCTATAGGAGATGAAGAAGTCACAACCAAAAGCCAAGTTTTTCAAACAACTCCAGCCTCTCCCTCTGTATATCTGAATGTCTCTGGGCTTCTGTACTGGAATATCGTTAGAATCATGGTAAAAACTGACAAGATCGTACTCTCGTACACGCGCCAAGTTACAAAAATCAAGAGGAAGACTAATGGCCGACACAACACAAAGACTCTGTCGCGTGGACACATGATGTGACGTCAAAATCAACTTGCCACACCGGCGAACAAGAAGCCAAGATATTTCATCTCCTCTAGTTGGAGAAGCAACTCGTCCTGAATTCGGAATGGACTTCCTTCACCTCTGGTGGTGGTCCACCATCTGTTTCAGGAATTACCACTATGACAGGCACTATGACAGGCACCAGCCACCTGTTGTAACTGTGAAGAAAGAGTACCTGGGAAGAACCCTCACAGGCACAGAGAGAACATGGAAACTCTACACAGAAAAGCTCCAACTGGATTCAAGGCTCACGACTATCAGACCACAAAAGAACAAAACGTGGAAGGTCAATGTGCCAGTGTCAAGTGCGTGTTGAAGCCATTCATGCTTCCATTACCTGCCAACAGCAGACAGTTTAGTGATTTATTGTATTGCTTTTTTAATTTTGTTCCTTTAAAAAATGGCTGTGAGGAAAATTGCATCTGTATTGAATAATCCCTGTGTGTGTGTGTTAGGTACATGTGGTGCTTAAGCTGTGGAAGACCGGTTTCAGTCTGGATAACGGTGAACTCAGAAGCTACGATGATCCTGGAAATGCCAACTTCCTTGAAGCGATCAGAAGAGGGTGAGATTAGCTGAAATCTATTATTTGTTTGCAATTTCAGTAATTTGCTTTTCGGCTCGTGTTATGTCCTGATGAATGTTAGTTCCACACTCACCCGTTCATCCTCATCCCACAGGGAGATTCCTCTTGAGCTGAGACAGCGGTCTCGAGGGGGCCAAGTCAACCTAGACATGGAGGACCACAGAGATGAGGACTTTACCAAGCCCAGGATGGCCTTCAAAGCCTTTGAAGGTGAAGGACAGAAGCTGGGGAGGTGAGGATGACGTTTGATTTAACATTGTAGCTGTATTGTTTCTATTGTATGGTTTTTAAAAAAAAGCACTGACTGAGCTCAGTGCAAGCTTCATTCATATAAAGGCCAGTGAACCCGTCTGCCTCGTTTTTCAAGTTATCATGAATCATCTGAATGAATTACTGGTTTCTATGGGTCATAGAAACTCCAAGGTTACTAATAACCTGCATAAGTCATGCATGTTGATGGTAAGTACAAAGAAGACAATTACAAAGCAATGGTTCAGTCCTGACATTTGTATGGAATCATTCTGGATACGATGTCTTATCCGTATCATTAATCTTGAACATACCACAGCAAAATTAAATAACGCTCGACCCACGACTGTCGAAGCTTGGAAAATCTTCTCATCCAAAGTTATCTCCTGGAAGAGGCAATAAGTGGTTGTAACTTTGTGTTTTTTCTTTCCTGTCCCCATGCCTTGTGACCAATGTTTGCTTTGCTACTGCAGTTTACAGTTGTGCTGTATATGTCTGTAACCCCACCCCCTCACCCCCATTCCTGTTGTAAATCAATAAAATGGTGATCACAAAAAAAAAGTTTGAAGAGAGATTTTAACATAAAATAAGAAGTCTGTAATATATCGAAATTCTCACTATTTGATTTTCTTTATTTATTTGTGGATGGGGATATTTAATACTTTTATCAGTTTTCCAGAACATTGTTGTGGTACAAGTTATAGGCCGGTGATTATCTGAAAATAATACAAAATCTCAAGCTAAAAACCTTTTCCTCAGGCCATGAAATCGTCTGCTGTCCACGGGACTGCAGGAGCATGTAATTTGAATAGTTAAATGTTTGATTGAATACAACCCCAGTAAAATCGATCAGCAAGCAGCAAATGGAAAAGCAAAACCCAAACTAAAGTGTTTCAGACAAATGTTTGGAAAATAACTGCAAACCAAATCAGTAGCTACTTTATTCTTCAGATGTTGACATTCATGTATTTAAAGTATACGTTGTGTATTTTTTGCATTCATAACTTCTGTTCACTTTGGTCATGTTTGGTTTTTTTTTTTGCCTTTTTCTCTCCAGCGCCACACCAGAGTTGATTTCAGCTCCGGCCACCTCCCAGCAGGACCAAGCTGCCAACGAGGCCCAAGCCAGTGCCTCAGTGACCCTCGACCCCTCCCAGCCCGTCACTAACATTCAGATCAGACTTGCCGATGGTGGCAGGCTGGTCCAAAAGTTCAACCATACCCACAGGTAAAAAAAATTTAAGTTGCATGTGTTTCTGCTGGACGTGGATATGAAGAGGACAAGATCTGTAGATATTTGGTCCCAGTTATGCAACCAGTCCTTGTGATTGTTAAGGCAGAGACAAGTGTCTTATTAGGGACACAAGGTTTGGGGGGTTGTAAATCAGTGAATCTCTGTCTCATAAACCCTACACACTGTGATTTTACACCAACACAAACCATGTTCTTAAAGAAGAGAGAAAGAAACAGATACACAAACTGTGGTACACGAGTCTGTGGACAACATTTAGCTTGGTCAGTGCTACCAGCCTAAATAATCGAAGAAGGTGAAATCGGTCCTGTATCAAAGAGTAGAAGCTAACATTGTCAGATTTCATCCTGTCATATAACCCTTCTTTCTTGTCCTGCCGTGTCCTTGTGTCTCTCAGGGTGTCTGACCTGCGACACTTTGTGGTGGCGGCCCGGCCCGCCATGGCTGCCAGAGAGTTCGTCCTGATGACCACCTTCCCCAACAAGGAGCTGATGGATGAGAGCCAGACGCTGCAGCAGGCCAACCTCCTCAATGCTGTAATCGTCCAGCGGCTAAAGTGAGGATGAGAGAGGAAGATCAACCCCCTGAACCCTCTCCCTGTCCCCCTCCTCCAGCTGCCCTCCCCCCTCTTCCACTCCTCCCTCTCCCTGTGGCGTGGCTAAGCAGCTCTTTGAAACCTGCTGCCCTATCGAGGGTGGAGAGAAAACAGACTTATGTATGGACTTCTAATTTCTCAGTTTTGTTTTTCTAAAGTGAAACTTAACACTCTGCTTCACAGCCCTGTCCCCCCAAATTCTCCCCCTCTCCCTGTCTGTGAAAGACGGTAACGGGGACGAAACTAAAAATCTTCCAGACTGGAACAGAGTTCATGTAAGAGCCTGTCGGAGCCTGAAGATGCAGTCTGAACGACAGTTTAGTTATAAAGGTGTTCACTAAAGATTTGTTTGTTTTCCATTAACCCATCTTTTCTTTTTCTATAGACCTTAACTCAGCCCATCAGCTGTCAGTAGCCGGTGCTTTGGCAGATCCACACCGTGACAGATTCTCACTTTGATTCTGTCTCAACAGCACAGACCAGAATCACATAACTAAAGCCGGTTTATTATAGCATGATGATGTGGCTTTGTACAAGTTTCCATTTCTCTCCACACATTCATGTTGGAGAGAAATGGGTGATGATGGAACAAAACATCAAGGATTTTTCTCTCTCCAAACAAACCTGTACCAGTAGCCTTACTCTTCTTTACACATCTCCACAATCACACCTGTCCATTTGTTTAAATGAAGATGGAATTATTTTTTTTAAATCAACTCCTTTTATCACTTCCTTCTCTTTTTTTTTTTCTTTTTCACACCGATTGTAAGATTGTCCCAGTTAGACAGAGGCATTTTGATATATGAACACCAATTACACATGGCTTTATTATTAAACCAATGGTCGAGCAAAAGAACATTTAGATTGTAAACACTGGTTTGTGTTAGCGGAAGTTGAATTCTTAAGATACACTGACATCTTCTATGCATCCTGGGGCAACACAAAAATATGTTTGGACCTCTGGTGAAATAAATCCATTTTATGGTTGATGTATAAAGAAATGATGGTCTTGTGTTTTTGTTATTGTTAGTGGGATATCTGCTGCTTTTATAAAGTGAGAAAACATGAATTATAATTATGCTAGATAATGTTAGCATTTCACCTGGGGAACATCAGTGAGTTTATCAGTGATGTAACCACATTTCATGTTGGTTTTCTAATGTGTAAATCCCTCCATTTGTCAGACTTCCCAAAAGAAATTACACATGGACCCAGCAAAGGTGTGTATACAGCTTATTGCCAAATACCGCCATTTCCATTGTCAGTCTGGCACACAGACTGTATCTAAAAGAAGGATGTTGTCACAGGTACGTCGCCCTTCTGGATGTTTTGGCTGTCAGAATATTTGGTTTGTTTTCAGGAGTGACCATATTTGGACAAGAGGTTGGAAGCCTAAGTTATTGCATGTTAGCATGTTTGGTTAATAAGGTGCATCAATGAACTGCATGGATGCAACATTAAACACACACATCTGCTAGCAACTACTAAGTAGCAGACTTATCAAATACTAAGACTGAACTCACCAAAACTGAAGCAAACACAGATTCTCTGCATCTGGCAGCAGGTTTTATTGTTTGTCCAACTGTAATTAGCAGAGGTAAAGCTTGGCACACAGCTGCCGGCTATTCAAAGTGGCTACCTTCCTTAACAAAACAAAGGCATTCTAAAAATATTTACCCACTGTATAGCACTTCTTAAGAAAATATCTGTAGAGACTTGGTTTCTGTCAGACTGCAAACATGATTATTTCTGCTGTGAGGTTGAAATTTTTAAAATGTAAGAATTGAGAGGAAGGCAGATGATGCGGTTTCTAATCTAGGGGTCCTCCTTGGATTTGGGCATGCCAAAAGGGAGGGAGACGATCCCAGCTGGACATGAGATTGTCAGTTGTGTCTCTTGGCTGGCTTGATATCCTCTTAGTGCCCCTTTGGAAAGCTAAGAGTGTTGTGTGGGAAGAGGGAGGTCTGAGCAATCTGCAATACATGGTAGATGGATTTATGGAAGTGTCAAGCTTTGTGTAATATCTGACTATTGATCAGATCTGATGGGCCCCCTTTGTTCTAATAGTGTTTTATTGTTTGTCTTACGTGACTCACTGTATAGTGTTTAGATCTAAGAAACCTAAAATCATTCTCATGAATAAAAAAAGCTTCCACTTTAAATATTTCCTTTCCTGTTCTCACATACAGTTTAAGCTTACTGTATTCTGAATTAAGATGTATCTCAGAGGCCACACACACACGTCCACGTGGACTCGGTTGGCGTGCAGTTATTTTATAGTGACTTTAGCATAACAGTCTCAACTACTGCGCTACAGTTTAACGATAATAATAATAATAATACATTTTATTTATAGGTGCCTTTAAGACCCTCAAGGTCACCGTAAAATAGTACAAGAACAATAGCAGCAATAAAATAATATTTTAATAATAATATAATAAACATGGCAAGATAAAATTTAGACATAACATTTAGACAAAAAATGAACCATGGAGAATGAAAAAACCTAAGAAGCAGGTCAGTTCTGATTCTTCTTTCAGTCAGAAATGAATGGCACATAACTTTTTAAATTTCTTGCTACGTTGTGCTTTTGCATTTAAGGAGCACTTGCTGGTGCCCAGAGTAAACCCAGTGCGCTGTGATCTGTTTTTCCTTTTTGAAGGCCTGTTTTTCTGTTATTTGTCATTTGCAAACTTTTTTAATATTGAACAATATATTATTTACTTTTAAAACTGATTTTATTTATTCTAATAACATTCATCTAAATATGAAAACGGGTGGCCTGTGGCCGCCAGGGGTCCGTTCCAGTGAT
Source organism: Perissodus microlepis (assembly GCF_051167445.1). Taxonomy (NCBI): domain Eukaryota; kingdom Metazoa; phylum Chordata; class Actinopteri; order Cichliformes; family Cichlidae; genus Perissodus; species Perissodus microlepis. The sequence goes on from NC_140480.1 coordinate 16,047,367, forward strand.
TTAGATTGGGTTTTACTTTGGTGGTCGTGGGCGGAAGTGTTGATGTGAGCCATTGACGCTAGTGTGTGTGTGTGAGAGAGAGAGAGAGAGAGAGATGTGGAACATCCGCCGGAGGAGCGCAGACAGACGGACTGCGGGAGGAGTGTTGCCGTGTTCAGGGACAGCAGCAGCAGCAGCTCCAGGACGCACAGCGCTGAAATGGGAGTCGAAATCGAGACCATCACCCCCGGTGACGGTAAAGCCTGCTGTACACTTTAACGTGCTTGCGTGCAGCCATAGAAACAGCGCCTTAATTGCGTCATGAGCATGTTATGTTTAGCTCTCTTTTGGCTTCTCCACAGGACGGACTTTCCCCAAAAAAGGACAGACGTGTGTGGTGCATTATGTCGGTGAGTTTGACGTGACAAACTTAAACTGTGCGTGCACGGACACACTATACACGTTAGGCACACCGGCGGGTTCACAGGAAGGCCGTCCGAGTGGAGTGACGGCTGTGGGCAACTGTGTCCTACACCCGTTCTGAAAAATAGCTCAGCGTGATAATCCTGAAAGTATCGCAGGAGATGATGAGAATCCTCGCAGGGACGCTGTGAGGGTTGGATTGAGAGCAACGTGCAGCCGGACAAAGTGTGCACAGCAGACATATTTTGTGCCTCAGACCTTTCCAGGCAGTGATTTCTCAGTAGGGCAAAGAGGTATTACTGTCAGTCACCGACCGAGCTGCGTGGAAATTTAACCCCTTCGTCACGTTTCTACTCCCCGCACATTCGGTGTGTTGGGTAGGTGAAAACGTGCAAAGCAGCATCAGCAACAGTAGGTGGAGTTGGTGGTGGTGGTGTGTCCCGGGGACGGTGCTCTGGATTCACCACTGCGTAAAATAATGCGCGCCTCAGTCTGGGGCCGGCCGCTCCATTACAGCCTCATGAAGATCACTGGATGAATGTGGTCATTTGTCTTGTCTGGATAATTAACAAAAGAGGAGGTGGAGGGGGGGACGCAGACTGATTCCGCCGCAGGGTTCACTCAGAGGACCAGACAGACAGACCAGAGGAGCCTAGACAGCACGGTTTTAAACCCCGTCTGATTTCCAGCGCTTTTCTGTCTTTGTTGGAGTTTCTCTGGGGTCGTTGGGGGGTTGGGGGTTGGTGGCGTTTAGCTGAGCGGATTATAACCGTCTGGCTGACTGTAATAATAGCAGGCTCAATCCTCTACTATTTTCTGGAGAATTGCACGTTATGTGAACAACACTGAATGTTGGTCACTTCGTCACTCTGAACAAGAGTTAGCAATATTGGCTACATCTTTTATTTTTAACCCCTCCTTTGTGCCACCAGGATAGAGCTGTAGGGCTGATGTACAGCACAGTCTGCGGCTAAGACTTATTTTCTGTGTTTATTAATATCGCAGTTGTCTTTCGTTTTTTTTGTTTTTTTGATAAAAAAATGCTTAGAAAGGAAGAAGCGTATTACAGTTCAGTGGAGTCAACTTGGATGGCAGCATAAAATGTTTTGTTGTCTAACTAATAATCCAAAGCCACAGGGTGCAGGTGAAGACTGAAATGGTTCAATTCATTTAAGTTTTAATTATATAGTGCCAAATCGCAACAGCAGTTGCCCCAAGGTACTTTATATTGAAAGATAATGATCCTTTAATATTAGAGCAAAAACCAACAATAAAACAACCCCTTATGAGCAAGCACTTGGCGACAGTGGGAAGGAAAAACTCCCTTTTAACAGGAAAAAACCTCCGGCAGAACCAGGCTCAGGGAGGAGTTGGGTTGAAATTGAACATCATACTGTGTTAAAAAAGACTAAAGTAGTGACTGGGGCGATCGTGGCTCAAGAGTTGGCAGTTTGTCTTGTAACTAGAAGGTTGCCGGTTCGAGCCCCGGCTCGGACAGTCTCGGTCATTCTGTACTTGGGCAAGACACTTCACCTACTGGTGATGGCCAGAGGGGCCGATGGCGTGATATGGCAGCCTCGCTTCTGTCAGTCTGCCCCAGTTGCAGCTGTGGCTGCAACTGTAGCTTGCCTCCACCAGTGTGTGAATGTGAGAGTGAATGAATAGTGGAATTGTAAAGCGCTTTGAGGGCCCGAAAAGCGCTATATAAATGCAATCCATTATTATTATTGATAGCATAACTGATTGGCAAACACAATAGTGGATAAAGAAGGATTATCCAAAATGTGAACACTCGTCCATGACAAATTGTCGACATTAGCAAATTGGTAGCACCGTTTAATTGACTAATGACGTATACTTGACCTATTAATATTAACAAGCCTATAACCTATGAGTATAGAGTTATTAACTATTAAGCACGGGGTTTCACAGTCAGATCCAGCCCTCACTCGTCACATCTGGTTTCAAAACACTGGTGATAGAGAAAAGTGACTAACTATCCAGTGAGTGACTGTGTCCATCTTTTATACTGGCTCTCATTTAAACAGACTAAGTTTTGGCAATATATACCCCCCAACCCTCATTAATCTCTAGTTGCAATCAAATTTGTGGCTTTTTCTATTGCCAAAGTTTTGCATAAATTAAAATTCTCCTCAGATAGTGCTATATGAAAAGCTAATTTATTACAAGCCACTTATAGTGGAGCAAGAAGTTTGTGGATCAGCAAAGTCATTGAGAGTTTTCTTGTGGAAATTGCACACTACTTCATGGAAATCCTTCCTCGTGTTGCTGTTGAGACGTAAAAGCAGTGGACAGACTGACAGATATCATTAGCATGCTTTGCAGTGTATTAAAAGAGAGTAACATGTAGATCATGCCGTGCAGTTCCCAGCATACTAGACTACATATTTGTCTGCACCTGTTTTTAGTTTGGCAAAGCGTGTTGCCTGGTGAGACAGACATAACTCACCCTGTAACACAAGCCTCTTTGCTTCGAGATTATGTAACATGAAGTCAGAGCTCATTTGGGCTTTGCAAGGCAAAGCATATTTTTTAAAACTTGTTTTTAGGCTTGAGACTGCATTCTCTCCTTTTTAATAACCCACAATCTGCAGGATTTCCTCTCTGAGCCGTCTCCCTTCCTGCAAGCCTACAAAGTTATCTTGACATGAAACAGGATATTCCGTTACACAAGCGAGTCTTTTTTTGATGCAGACATCTGTATGAAGATCAAAACTTGGTCTGTCTGGGGTCTCGGAGCAGCTCTGCATCCAGGAAATGATCAGCGTGTGAGAAAGTCATTATTGGGTTCTTTGCACTGCAGTGCTCGGATCGAATGGGACCTTTAGCTTGTCCAGATAATCTGATATCTAGATTTCCAGAAGAGGACAGGACATCCCACCGTGCCGCTGGGATTACAGGCTGCATCTTGCCACCTCGCCTCCTGATCTGCGTATCGATATGTGTGATGTTGCATCAAGCAACCACACACACAGACACACACCCTTCCACGGTGGTGGTAATAACAGTAATAACGATGGCGGAAATGGTATTGGAGGGCTGCTATTCTGTGCACCCATGCCTGCATTTTCCTGACTCACATTCAAACCCACCATGCAGACAGCTGCAGCTTCTATTTCTGAGATGCTGAGAATCCCTTTATTTGTGCGCTCTGTATAAACACAGCAGAGATGATGGATGCCAGAGAAGCTTGGAAGACATCACTGTTTGCAATGGTTTTATGAAACAACTTGTACACGTTAGATATTAGCCGGCCTGAACATTCTGTGAGTGATTAGTCCTGTAATTGTTCATGTTCAGGGGTAATGGCTGGCTTTTTCAACAGCAGGATGAGGGCGTGCACCAGCAGCTGTTTCTGTTTCTCTCACACACTGTACTTCCATCTTACCGTTTCCTTGTTTGCAGGCTCTCTCACAGACGGACGGAAGTTTGACTCTTCTCGTGACAGAGACAAGCCTTTCCGGTTCAAGATTGGCAAGCAGGAAGTGATCCGAGGCTGGGAAGAGGGCGTAGTGCAGGTAGGCTGGAGAACTTTGGGAAAAGGTAAAAAGGTTATTATTAGTAGCGTTACATTTTTCCATCATAGACTTTACATGGTGGGTTAGCACGTTTTAGTTTTATATATTCATCCCTCCAGTGATACCCACCTTCAGTTTACTAGGCCATAATCTCTGTCTCTCTTTTATTTGGGAAGTTAATTTGCTGCTAACCATTTTGTATTTTCCCTACTAGCTGAGTCACTGGGTAGGTTACTGTTGTGGCGGTCTTCAATATCCATCTGCTGCTTTGTAGGAAGGATCTAGTCCTGTGGTTGGAAAGATTCCAACTCCACTATCTTGGACTGCTGCTGGTGTTCGTACTCCTTACTAAGCAATGGAGATCTTCTGCAAGCTGGAAGGCCACCAAACTGGCTCATGTGCTGCAGTTCTAAGCTGTACAACAGAAGAAAGCTTACTTCACCAGCTGCAGTCCAAGATGGTGGAGTTTAACTACAACATTCACTGAAGTTGATGATGATTCAATAAAACATCTATGCTCATTCAGCCTATTTTCAGTCAGGTTAACAACCATCGACTCTGCTGAGAAGATGGAAATAACAAAGCTGACGTGTTCCACTGGTTTTGTAGTTCTTTTGGAGCCGGAAGTAATAATGGATTGCATTTATATAGCGCTTTTCGAGACCCTCAAAGCGCTTTACAATTCCACTATTCATTCACTCTCACACACTGGTGGAGGCAAGCTACAGTTGTAGCCACAGCTGCCCTGGGGCAGACTGACTGTATCGCATGCCATATCGCACCATTGGCCCCTCTGGCCATCACCAGTAGGCGAAGTGTCTTGCCCAAGGACACAACGACCGAGACTGTCCGAGCCAGGGCTCGAACCGGCAACCTTCCGATTACAAGACAAACTGCCAACTCTTGAGCCACGATCGCCACGAGAAGCGACCATTTTTACAGGCGAGGATGGAGTGCTAAGTTATCACCATATGCTAGCTAGTTTGGTTAGCAGACATGCTGTTGCTAATTAGTCTGAACACTAAAAAAAACAAAGTAGAATTTCAATCAACAGTTCAGGGACTCTGTCTGCTAAGCGGCGCATGGGCTGGACACAAAAACAAAAGAAAAAAAACAGTCTCACCATGAAAGCAGATATATGAAAAGAGGTAGTGTGAAGTAAAATTCTTACCGGGCAAAAAATGAAAACTGAGATTTCATTTTGCAAAATGTCTTTTGACTTCTGCTTAGGCTATTTCCAGAATTGCAGTCCAACAGATTCATTCACGATTAGCCAAAACGACCCAAATTAAAAACAGCCTAAAAAAACTGACTTTAGAAAGGCTCCAGGACCAAAAATCATGCCCTTCAGAGTTTGCTCGTTCAGACGTGTTCATTGTTACCTGTTTATAAACAGCATCATTATACCTGGAGCAAATGCCATAAAGCTGTGTTTCTGCTACTTGTCTGGTCCCAGGTCATGTAACTAGTTAGTTGTATTACTGTCAATTATGAAATTCAGCTGGTTAAAATGAGGTGGTGATGTCAGTGATATCAATGTACCCGCTCATGTGCTTTGTAAAAAGGTGCTGAGCTTATTGTTCCCACTGGTTTTACATTGGACTGACTTGATTGCAGAAAGGAAATAAACATTTTATTATGTGTCTTAAAAAGTCTTAAATTTGTATCTAGTACCCCATACGGAAACCCCAATACAGCACATATAAAATAATGATCAAGCGATGAATCTAAAGCTGGTCTATAAGCTGTGTGAATTTATTCAGATGTCCTCAGAGGACGTTCTGCAGTGTATTGTATGCCAGTGGATCAGATTCTGGGGGAAAAGTCATAAAGCTCGGCAGCTTCAGCAGTCATGATTTAGAGGCAAATGTAACTGGGATGGTTTCAAAGAAGATGTATTATGCTTCTGTAACACATAAATTTATTGACATGGTTCCATTATCGAGTTTTCACTTACCAAGCTCTCCATTAACTCTGTTCCTCTGTGCACCAACACAGCAAGGACACAGCTCCATATCTCACCCGCTCAGCCATGCAGCATTTAGATGAGGTGGCTGGTGCTGCCTGTGTGGACATCCTGTATTTTTAATGGTAGCAACTTCAAGTTCTCTGTGTGCTCAGTGTGATCTTTAATATACCCACAGGGCATTTAGATTGATTTGCTATTGTGCAGTAAAGCAGTCAGAGTAGATGCACTGTGGATAAGATTGAGGAAAACTGAAGCATCATTAGTAAACAAGATATTTTTACTGTCCCCTGTGGCTTATTATCTAACTTCCACTGCAGAGACTACATTATGATCCAATTAACTGTATTTTCTAGCAGAACAAGTGCTCAATAACAATCCATTGCCTTTGTCCTGTTTCTGTCTCCTCCTCTTCATCCTCCTGCATCTAGATGAGTGTTGGTCAGAGGGCCAAGCTGACCTGTTCGCCTGACTACGCTTACGGAAACAAAGGCCATCCGGGCATCATCCCACCTAATGCCACCCTCATCTTTGATGTAGAGCTGCTGGGTTTGGAGTGAAACAAACCCGCTGCCTTTATTTTATTTTTTTTTATGTTGTGTAAGTAGTCTGTAAAAAGTCACAGTCTGATATACATTTTAGCTAGCTTACATATTAAACACAGGGCAGCACAGCAAGTGATAAATGGACTTGAGCACTTGGAGTGCTTTATACCCATTCATGCAAGCACTTTTTTCCTACACTTAATTGCTTTCCATCTAAACACACACATCCATACTCTGACGAACACACTGGAGAGCAACTTGGCGTTGCCCAAGGATTCAAATAAAAAATCAGCCACCCAAAAGCCCCATAAACTCATAAGGCTAGAATACAAGGGTTGTCGTTATTGAGAAAATAACTGGTAGCACACTCACAAGTTCAGGCTGTCCTAGAGCTTTCCTCTCAGATGAGCTGTTGTTGTTGCACCTTTGTCGTTTTAATTTTTTTTTCTTTTTGTCCTGACAGGACACAACTACTTTTAACACAGTACTATAGCATAACAGTTGGCTAGCTTCTTCAGTAGCTAGTTTATTATTTAACATTACATGACATACTGTAGCTGCAGCATGTATTGAATTCACTCCCTACCTATTATTATAGCATTTCATTATGTTACAGAACTAACATATTCACACATGAATATGAACTCGCTAAATCTGGGTCGAAAACCGAGCTAATGTAGCTATAGTTAGAATGTAGCTAGTTTGCTAGTTATGGCTACATTCTAACTTTCTTTCTGGGCTCTGTTTTTCTAAAGCCTCAGTGTTAGCATTGTTTTCTTCTACTTCAGTGGGTGTTTTTTTTCTAGCTTTAGTTTTTAGCTGACATTCAAACGCTTGGTTTACAAGTTCCTAAAACTCTACAGGTATAACTTGAAGACATAGATACCCCATAATTAGTGTAATTAATACTAAAAAATAGAATTTAATGACAGTGAATCAGCTTAGTGGATGTGACACCAGACAGCTTTGGGCCACTTCCCTAACTTTAAGTGTTATTAATGTGGAAATTAGCTATAAAGAACAAAACCATTTCTCCAGGTTGTTACCAGGTTGTAATGTTACAGCTAAAGCTCTGTTTGTAGCCAGTTTAAACTGGCCATTAGAGGAAATGAAGTTTTTGGCCTTTAATTCTGTAACCTAGAAGTTGATACTTGTTTTTAAGGTTCATATATATCCTATATTCCAAGTTACCACCTCAGTCAAATCCAGTTTGGATCCAAGAAGTGCACCTATTCAAATATGTTTCACAGCATCCATTTAGCATTTATGCTTAACTGACTTCCTACACTCCTTGTTTTTACCCTTACCCCTGAATTGGTTGTGGCAGGAAGTTTCATCCTGTTTAAAGGGAGTGTTTCCTTCCCAGTTGCCAAATACTTGTCCATAGGCGATTGTCTGGTTGTTGTGGGGGGTTATCTTATTCCATTAAGTGCCCTGAGTGTATATACTGCTGTTAAACACTTAAGCTTGGTAAGATGACTCTTAAATCTCAATCCAAACTAAAGTGTCAGAGGTATCTCCATCTGTACATCCTAAAATGTTTTTAAACAAGATGTTCTCCTTCATGTTGTCATCACAGGGGACTTCCTACACGGGCGACCAGGAGAGAAGCTAGGAGAGTCTGCACTTGAGGCTCAAGTCAATATTCCACTACTTATTTCATCAAACTATGACAGTTTGTGTTATTTTGTCTCTGTGACTGAGTTGATTCTGTTTTTCCATCTTATTCTTCCTCCTAGAAAAACCATGGGTCATAGCCTTAAAAACCTCCACGTTCTTAATCTTAAAATGCTAATTGAATTGCTTTTCTTTGTGTTTTAGAAATGTTGTGCATGGTTACGCTGAAAAGTACATAACCAATGAACCACTAGCCGAAACATTCATCTTTATAAGTCCAACTCACACTGATGTTATATGTTTGACAGCTTGTTGTATTCCAAAAAAAAATAAAGGAAAAAAAAAGTACAAAAACATATTAAAAGCACACATTTTTATCCCTGCCCAGCTTTAAATTGGGTTAAATAGGCATAAGGTTAAATTTAATGGCTACTTGTTGTGAAAGTCAGGGAAGGCCTTAATGGTGCGACACAGGAACGTAGTTTCTGTAAAACACCGCTGTGTTTACTTTTTCATTGAACTTGCGAATTTAAGCTGGCACAAAAGAGAATAAGTAACAGTTGTAGATAGCTCTCATGTGTGCCTAAATCTTCTCACCAGATACACAGTTACTACTTTACCCTATCTGCATGTTGTAGGCCTGATGGAAACTTAGTGCGTACATGCTGAAAGCTTTGCATCTGATTTTATTATTACTGCCTTCTCATCTTGCCAAGTCTTTAAACCCCATTTAAAGCCATACACAGGTCGAACGGTGCAACAACGGGATTTGTGGGAACACGTGTCAATTGGAAGTTTGGTTATTTTTGTCTTATAAAAATAGGATGGAAATGCTTGAAATCAAGGGGAGGGTGTCAGTCAAATTGCAACCTCCCTGATTTATTTTGTGGAACAATTACAATTGTGTATTTTTTCAGATGCTCACTTTCTATCTCTAGAATCAACATGGCTGATGTTCAACCTATGACAATAAATTCTCTTCTTTTTTTAGTTATATTTTATTTTTTTGCCACTGTTAAGTACCACACTGCCTAACTGAAGTCTGTGTTGTCATAAAAAAAGTTGCTGACACACAGGCGTCCTTGTGGTTTTTGTATCAAAAAAAAAAAAAAAGTAGTAGTTTTAAATGGAGTTTAAATGAAGGGATTTGCTGGCCTGGCTGTCTGATATTGACTGTTGATGTTGCATATTGGCCAAGCTGCAACTGGTGTGACAGCAGTCCACCTATGTACTGTGTAGTTCTGTGCTGATGCATTACTGTATGCAGGCTAAACCAATGAAGACATATTTAAAATAAAAGAAGTACTCTCCACATGCCTATGAAGTTTATTTTTGGCTTTTTTTTCCTACTCCACTGTATTTGATTTATTACCATTTGGGGCGTGACAAAGTGCAGACCAATCATCATGCTGAAGCTCAACAGACACAGACAAAGCACATAGCTTCAGAGGCTGCCTCTGGTTATTGACTGCTGCTCACTGACCTGCAAGCCAAGAGTGGGGTAACCTAGACAACTAAACTGATGAGCAGCTTATATAATAAATTGTATTAACATTAGATAAACACTTTAAAAATCAATAACTTGTGAAACTATTTTACCACAAGTGCCTACAAGCTAATCATAAATACCAGCTTAAATAAAAGCTTTTGTGCATATTTTTTTATCTCTCCTAGAATTCCACTTGGTGCCATCTGGAACCTTTAAAAGGTGCTCAGGATGTATGAGCTTACTGGGGGGAAAGTAAAAATGTGGTGCTTCAAGCTGACTGGAACTCTGCATGAGTTACTGCACTGCAAAAAGACCAGTTGGATTAATACTGAATGAATACATTTCATATTGTTGGCTTAACCTTTTTATAACTGCTTTCATCTAGACAGCAAGCAATACCATGTTCTTAAAATCTTTGAAGACAAATAACGTATTAACACCTGAATTCATGAATTCTTTTCCCTTCTGTGTTTGTGGTTATAGTTGTTATTGACAACATATAGGCATATAGGGAATATAGAAGGATTCTAAATATCACATTACTTCTAAAGGTCAAATAAGTTAAATCTTTAATAAAATGTCTTTTATCTTTAAAACTATGCTTAAAATGCTGCTACCTCTGTATTAGCAACATTCAGGAAATGACACAGGAATATGGGGATTCAAAATATCATGTTCTAGTTTGCATCTAAGTATCATGTCACATTTCACCTCTGACCTCAATTTTAAATTTCACATCTGTGTGGAGTTTGCATGGTTTGGGGTTATGTAAATAGGTAATTCTAAATTGCCCATAGGTGTGAATGGTTGTCTTTTAATGGCTTCTGATGCAGGGAATTATTCTGTAATAATTCTGCTTGATCTCAGTGCAGCCTTTGATACCATTGACCATAAAAATCCTACTTAATACGCTTAAAGTTTTCACTTGTGTATTTTGGTTTTTCCTTAGGCTGGGTTTCTACTTATCTGATAGGACCTTCACTGTTAGAGCAAACAAGTTCACCTCCCTGCCCTGCAGGTTAGAATTCAGTTTTGGATCCATTATTATTTTCTTTCTACATGCTTTCTCTAGTTGGCATTATGCAATCTTTTAATAACATTTCTTATCATTTCTATGCCGATGACAATCAGCAGTATATGTCTTTTATGCTTCATCACCTAAACTCTGGCCAGGTGGTGGAATTGAATTTAGGATCTTCTTGCTGTGAGGCAACAGTGCTAATCATCGAGCCATGGTGCTGCCCAAGAACTAATTTTCTACAATTGCTTTCTAATAATTTCTAATAATTTGCTTCTACGTGGCAATTTTGAAATAGGCAAATAATTACCAGTAGAACTTGCATCAAGATTCTGTTTCTTCAGAATCTGTTACTTCACAGTTACCTTGGCGTGTTTAAAATATGATGTAACACAACCTTGCCTCAGTATTAATGGGTCACTGATAATGACAGACAGCAATGTGGGACCATTGCTGGTGAGTCCCAGACAGGACAGAAGGAGGTAATATATCTAAGGATATTATGACAAGGATTTCATTTGACCTATTACTGTAGTTAAACCAACATTGTAATTGGAGAAAAAGAAGTAGACGATCCAGGGTACCAAGGACCATTTTCATGAGGGGAGCCATTTGAGGAGATTTTTGATCTCAAGTCCATCAACTTATTTACAAAGTGATTGAGAAATGTATTGCAATCATCATCAGACAGCTGAGTTGGAGAACAAACAATACCGTTGATAATCTCAAATAATACCCTTGGATTATTCTTATGACAATTTATGAGATTATTGAAATAAGAGTATTTAGCCTCTTTCACTGACTTATTATATAAGCCAAGAATCTCTGAATCATTGCAAGATACATTAAAAGAGACTGACTTATCGTCACTGAAAACAACTTCATTTATTGTCTAAGGAGCTTGGAAAGAAAAGCGTCTGGACTTCTTTGAGTTGCTTGAAGACGTTTTCACCTCTCATCCGAGAAGCTTCTTCAGAGAAGTCCAGACGCTTTTCTTTCCAAGCTCCTTAGACTACAATGACCTGGATGACTGAGAACCTTCACAGACAACTTCATTTATGTTCAAATGGTCAAGGGAAACACCATAAGTGAAGACCAAGTCCGAAGTATGCTCAGCAATATGAGTAGGCCCTGATACATGTTGAAAAAAGCTAAAAGAGTCTGTAATGCTCAGGAATTCCTTAGTGATACTATTAGATGGGTCCTCTGCATGAATATAAGTCCCTAACAGTGATGACCATGCCAAACCTAATAGTGGGAGTTGAAAAGTCTTGAAATACTGACAGAAAAGATTGAGCAGACCCAGGAGGTGGAAGATAAATTAAAATACCATACATGAGCTGATCTCTTCCAATTTTGATCATAATCATCTCAAAAGAGCTGTAAAAGCTCAAAGAGATCACCTGGTATAAAAATGTATTACGGGGCATAGCTATAAAAGATAAAGATGAAGCCGACGAAGCAGTATGAGGAAACCGTCTCTCTTCCCCCGCTGCCTCCGATGAGTCCTCCAAAGCAAAGGTGGAATGACCGGCAAGAGTGGAGATATGATGGGTGCTGCGACGCACTCAAGCATTCTGTGCTGGCACACGATGGCGCTAAACATGTTTAAGACATTTATAGCACTTGTTTATTTAATTCAGCTTCCCAGACAGAGTTACATCTATGTCAGTTTTTGAGAGTAGGACTCTGTAGTGTAAATTAGCCCTTATACTAATGGTATAACGCAAATAAATAAATAAATAAATCAGCGGTCTTTTACAATATATATAAAAAGAATAATGCTTTATACTGATCCAGAGTCAGGGTCAGCAGCAGACCTGTACTAGCAACCTACTTTTTCAAGGGGCATTTAAGTCACCTTGCTTTTCAATATTTACAACCATATAGGCACACTACATCACAGAGAAATGTAGTCACAGTAGTCAAAAAAAATGGTCTTAAATTGCAGAGCGAAGGCAGGAGACAAACAGGATGAACATGAGACATTTTATAAGTAGAGAATGAACTTATTATACACTAGAACAGTTGACTGTGAGCACACAATATCACCAACACATTTCCAATTTCTTTGCAATTTTCATGCTTTGGGGGGTCATGCTTAAAAACTACATGCAAACGCAGAAGAATGTCCTCTTTTTAGTTTCAAAGATTCATGAGGGGTACTCCCCAAAGTCTGACCTGAACCTGATAGACTATAGTTGTGTAACTAACTAGCGATAGTATGTCAAGAGTGAGCGAGACGTCGATTCACTGATCCACACTACTAGAATATACAGCAATGACCTCTGAATGTTTATGTCACGAGATGGTAAATAAGAGAGGGAAAGTAGTCAGAACTGAGGGAATGTACTCCCAGGAGGCAACACTGCAGACATCGAGGACAGCTACAAATATCTGGGAACCCAGGGACTAGGACCTGGAGTTTTAGACTAAGCATTTAGTATTGCTCCACTCTTTCCCTGAGTCACAAAGCATCACATGATGTCACAAAATGTTATTGATCAGTTGCAATGATGGTCTTAGAACAGTATTAATCAAGATATTGTTAGAATAACACCAACACGGGGATAGCAGACTGTTAGCGGGACATCCATTTGGTAATTCCTCTGGCACGTTTGTCCTTCTTATTAAAGTCAGCTGCTGAGAGCTCACACTGTTCTCTGTGTACAAATCAGTCTGACTCGCCAGATGTTTGGATCCATATTTGACTATTAAGCACATTTTGGCTATGATGTTTGGTCTTCTGTAAAGTGTTAGCTACCTTTGTATATGGAATATGGAATATGCAAAGGAATAGAGACACACTTCAGTCTTTATGGACCTTTTGTTGTACTAACACCATTATTTAACATACAGTGTTAACTAGTATTCATAAATGTTTACTGCTATCAGCTTGTAAAATCCTATCTGTTGTTAAAATACCCTTCTTTATTTCTTTCTGCAGATTTGTTTGTAATAAAAACATTTTTAAATAGAAATGTGCAAACTTACATTTCAGCTGGGAGAAAAGTTGGACCAGCTTGAACTGAGACAAGAGATAATTTGAGCAAACTTCATTTAAACTATAAAAGTTTTTTTCCACTTATCATTGTTAACTGTTTGAAGATTGTGTCAAATAAATGACAACATGAAGCTTCATGTTTGACCAGCACTTTTTTAAGAAGTTGTGCAACTTGTTACTAAAATGTTTTCTTTTTATGTTGCGCCCCCTTATTTTTATTTATTTATTTATCTTAGTTTTTACAGTGCACAGTGGTCTAGCCAGATAAAAAGACAGCCTCATGGCACTGTGATGTTAAGCTCCACTGATCTCCCCTACACCCCTCTGATGCACATTTGCTTTGTGCTTAAAATATGGCACTCATTAAATTATACATTCTACCCTTCCCATGCATCACTTTAGGTATAAATTCAAATGGTTATTATCTCTTAGCATAAGCACATTTGCAATACTAATCTATCATCGAATTCCCAGGGCCTCCATCTGTACCAGCTGAGAGGCTGCCAACAAGGACAAACCAGTCAATAAAAAATCATAAACATTTTAGTGCATTGTTTTATCTTTGCAGTGCCCCAAGTACAAATATGGGCTGTGTTTAAGTACTGAAGAGGACCTTCATTCTGACTTTTGTATTCTGAAATATTTGTGATGCATAGTTATGAACACAGGAAGCAGAAGTGAGATGACTTCCTACTCAAAGGTTGTTCACACATGTTGCTAATGATTTTATTTAGCCAGTACAGTAGTGATTAATATACAAGTGCAATATACATTATGTACACCATAGATTTATTCATGTAATAAGTGTAGACACTTCTGAGAACCTGTGTTTTAACCTATGGCATAACCTGATCTGTACCTCCAGCGCAGAAAGCCAGTCAAAAATAATAACAAACTGTGCATTCATTACACGCTGTTGAGGACATTGTACTGTGATGTTTGATGTGTGTTGGCTCTCCTGCAAGCAGTAATAAATAGCTTGACCACAGCTCTTTCCGTGTTGCAGACTTTGTTTTTTTTCTTACAAAATTCCACGACAGTGGACACACATTTTTCCCATACCTAAGGACTCTCCAGCTAACACTTCAGTGAAAAAACTTGGGTAAGACACTGAAACTAGACAAGACTAGCAGATTAGAGCAGCCAAAGATTGAACCACCAACCTTCCAATTAGAAGAAGCCCTGCGCTACCTCCTAAGCCACAGGTTCCACCAGTCACAGGGTGCTCCAGTTAGCATTTAATTGGAAAGTTGAATTAAAGAAGAAAATGTGGTACAGTAGGAACATTATTGACAGGGCCCACCAGTAAAGTCCCTGTGCTCCCTCAGCTGAATTCTACTGATACACTTACACTAATTCATGCAGTATGGTAATGAAAAATTGAAATACCCATATCACTGTTAAAGTACTGCAATGCAAGCTCAATTTAATTATTTAGTTCACAGTAGTTTAGTGCTTCTGCAGCATAAATGGGAACCAGCATGAATGAGGGGGACACTGAATGGATGGGCCTGTGCAGGTCAGTCTTTGAGAAGTACTCACCATGAATCTTTCAAACTAAAAAGAGGTCATCTACACATCAGTTTGTGCATTTAGTTTTAAAGCATGGCCCTATTGGAAAACTGCAAAATAAATGGAAACGTGTTGATGATATTGTCTGCTTACAGTCAAATGTTCAAGATTGTGATGATTTCATTGAGCCAGAGAAAATGTCTCCCCATTTGTCAGTTGGTTTGCTTCTAGAATCTAAGACATATAGTTTTGCACATTTATAACTATGGTTACATTCCTCTGAGTGTACAGTGTATGCCTTTGTAAATATGCATAGCATTTGCTAATTATTTATTTCATCATCGTCATCATCATCATCATCATCATCATCGTTTATTTATATAGCACTTTAAAAACGCACCAGGCAGACCAAAGTGCTGAACAACACAAAAACAAAGAAAAGCAAAACATAGTATAAAATAATAGGAGGGATGTCGGTTTCCCGCACAGTTAAAAGCCAGGGAATAAAAATAGGTTTTCAATCTGGACTTAAAGACCTGCACTGAAGACGCTTGTCTAATATGAAGGGGAAGGTTGTTCCAAAGCTTCGGAGCCGCAATTGAGAAAGCTCGATCTCCTCTGAGTTTCAGCTGCGACTTAGGGACTGGCAACAGCAATTGATCAGCTGAACGGAGCAAGCGAGTAGGAACATGAGGCTTCAACAAATCGGATAAATAAACAGGGGCCAGAACGTTTAAAGATTTAAAAACCAATAAAAGGACTTTAAAACGGATCCTAAAAACAATAGGAAGCCAATGTAGTGAAGCCAGAACCGGAGTGATGCGGTCAAATTTCCTTCTACCAGTTAAAAAAACGTGCCGCCGCATTTTGCACTAATTGCAAGCGTGACAGGGTGCCCAACCCAACCCCAATTAAAAGGGAATTGCAATAGTCCAGACGTGAGGTAATAAAGGCATGAATAAGAGTTTCCAAACTGCGTTTGGAAAGGAAAGGCTGGACCTTCGGTTGGTGTCTGAGGTGATAAAAAGCCGATTTTACCATCCCATTTACATGACCATCAAAGGTAAGTGCGGAATCAAAATTCACACCAAGATTTACGATTGAAATTTTCAGATATGAGCATCTGGAGAAACAATAGAGCAATGCGGGCCAAATAAAATTGCTCCCGTTTTATGATCATTCAAATTTAAAAAGTTATTTGCCATCCACACTTTAACTTCACTGAGACAGTCAAGTAAAGATTGACAGGGAGAAGTAACCAGGTGGTTAAAAGGTAAATAAAACTGACAATCATCAGCATACAAGTGAAAAGATACTTTATGTTTTCGAAATATCGCACCAAGAGGGAGTAAATACAGCGAAAAGAGTAATGGCCCAAGGATAGATCCCTGGGGCACACCCCAATGCAGAGGAGCCACAGAAGATGCAGCTAACCCCAGCTTAACACAAAAACCTCTGTCAGAAAGGTATGACTTTATCCATATCCAGTTAAATATATCTTATAGGAGACACACACAGTGATATTTGAGAAGTGAAATGAAGTTTATTGGATTTACAGAAAGTGTGCAATAATTGTTTAAACAAAATCAGGCAGGTGCATAAATTTGGGCACTGTTGTCATTTTATTGATTCCAAAACCTTTAGAACTAATTATTGGAACTCAAATTGGCTTGGTAAGCTCAGTGACCCCTGACCTACATACACAGGTGAATCCAATAATGAGATAATTTAATTGTAAGTTTCCCTCCTCTTTTAATTTTCTCTGAAGAGTAGCAACATGGGGGTCTCAAAACAACTCTCAAGTGACCTGAAGACAAAGATTGTTCACCATCATGATTTAGGGGAAGGAAACAGACAGCTGTCTCAGAGATTTAAGCTGTCTGTTTCCACAGTTAGGAACATATTGAGAAAATGGAAGACCACAGGCTCAGTTCAAGTTAAGGCTCGAAGTGGCAGACCAAGAAAAATCTCGGATAGACCGAAGCGACGAATGGTGAGAAGAGTCAGAGTCAACCCACAGACCAGCACCAAAGACCTACAACATCATCTTGCAGCAGATGGAGTCACTGTGCATCCTTCAACCATTCGGCGCACTTTACACAAGGAGATGCTGCATGCGAGAGTGATGCAGAGGAAGCCTTTTCTCTGCCCACAGCACAAACAGAGCCGCTTGAGGTATGCTAAAGCAGCGGTCCCCAACCCCCAGGCCTCGGACCGGTACCGGTCCGTGAGTCGTTTGGTACCGGGCCGCGAGAGTTGAGGCTCAGGTGTGAAATGTATAGTTTTCAGGGTTTTTATCAGTTTTCAGCATTATTTTGTTATCGTTTTTATCGTTTACTCGGTTTTCCTGGGTCTTTTCACGTGTGTTATGAATAAATTTTCTTTTTTTCGGTACCGGTACTAGTTTCATTTTGTTGTATTTATCCGCGACACTTTAAAGGCCGGTCCGTGAAAATATTGTCGGGCATAAACCGGTCCGTGGCGCAAAAAAGGTTGGGGACCGCTGTGCTAAAGTACATTTGGACAAGCCAGCTTCATTCTGGAATAAGGTGCTGTGGACTGATGAAACTAAAATTTAGTTATTTGGGCATAACAAGGGGCGTTATGCATGGAGGAAAAAGAACACAGCATTCCAAGAAAAACACCTGCTACCTACAGTAAAATATGGTGGTGGTTCCATCATGCTGTGGGACTGTGTGGCCAGTGCAGGGACTGGGAATCTTGTCAAAGTTGAGGGACACATGGATTCCACTCAGTATCAGCAGATTCTGGAGACCAATGTCCAGGAATCAGTGACAAAGCTGAAGCTGCGCCGGGGCTGGATATTTCAACAAGACAACGACCCGAAAAACTGCTCAAAATCCACTAAGGCATTCATGCAGAGGAACAAGTACAACGTTCTGGAACGGCCATCTCAGTCCACAGATCTGAATATCATTGAAAATCTGTGGTGTGAGTTAAAGAGAGCTGTCCATGCTCGGAAGCCATCAAACCTGAATGAACTAGAGATGTTTTATAAAGAGGAATGGTCCAAAATACCTTCAACCACAATCCAGACTCTCATTGGAACCTACAGGAAGCGTTTAGAGGCTGTAATTTCTGTAAAAGGCTGATCTACTAAATCTTGATTTCATTTCTTTTTTTGTGGTGCCCAAATTTATGCACCTGCCTGATTTTGTTTAAACAATTATTGCACACTTTCTATGAATCCAATAAATTTCATTTCACTTCTCAAATATCACTGTGTGTGTCTCCTATATGATATATTTAACTGACATTTTTTATTGTAACAACCAATGATTTATATAGGAAAATAATAACTATTAATAAGGTTGCCCAAACTTGTGCATCCCACTGTACATCCATCTCTGCAGCACTCCATTAATCAGGCCTATATGGTAACCCAACCACAATCATAAGAAAGGCTGCTGATTTGACAGTTGTTGATCATCAACAACCTCCACAAATTGGGTAGGCCATTGAAGGACCTTCAGGACTGGCTCTTACATAGTGCTTTTCTACTCTGCGTAAGCCATCAAAGCACTTCATTAACATTAATCACACACATTTTTCCTATACCTAAGTGCTCTCCATCTAACACGTCAATGGAACAACTTGGGTAAGATACTGAAACTGCAACTCCTTGGAGACTAGAGCAGCCAGAGATTGAACCACCAACCTTCCAATTAGAGGATGACCCGTGTTGCACACTTGGATTAAAATGAATTGAAACCAGTGTGGCTTTGTGAGTTCGCCTTTACTGTATCTGCAAATATATATATTGACATAGCACAACGTTACACACTTTTGCAGTCTCACACAACTCTTATAGGCGCACTGCCTTATGGTTAGTCTTTAAACTCAAATCACTAATATTTCTTACAGTGCAACAATGAAATAAACATAAACAAAAGATAGTGTGATCCACCAGTCTATATCTGCTGTGATTACAGCCTGGTACAGGTATAAATCCACAAAAGCGCCACGAGGTTCCCGCACAAACTAATGAATCAGATCTAGCTGCTAATCGTTAGCGTCACGGCTAATTCACATCGCTACCAATAACTTATATACTAATGACACATAGTGGGGATCAACGGCCAACTTTCCCACATTCTCTGCAACCCCGTGGACTCATCTGTAGATACATTTTAAGTTATTTACCAGCTTGTATCTGCTTACCTGCAAATATATATATTGACATAGCACAACGTTACACACTTTTGCAGTCTCACACAACTCTACAGGCGCACTGCCTTATGGTTAGTGGCTGGGCTTATTTACTCCCGCTAGAGCTGCTCATTTTAGGGGATACTCCCTCTTGTGGTGTAACGGAGGAATAACTACCCTTCCTGCACTATGTCATTTTTGGAGACTGGGGCACACATTATTTTACCACAATCAAAGAAAATACATATTTGAACAATCAGACCATTTAACTAACTATAATATTGTAACTAAAGATTATTGGGGGGTGCCCTGTTTTGTCCATAATGTCTTTCTTGTCCTTACACCTGTATTACCTCCTAAGCCACAGGTCCCAGCTTTGAATTTAGTTCCAAACAAAAATAAAACAAAATGATGAAAAGAAGATTGGACTCTTTGCCCTTAATACCAATCATGTCTGGAGGAAACAGGCACTGCTCATCACCTGACCAATACCATCCCTAAAATAAAGCATGGTGGTAGCAGCACCAAGCAGTGGGGATATTTTTCTTCAGCAGGAATTAGAAGACTAGTTGGGTTTGATTTGGGAATTTATAGAGACATGCTTGATGATAATCTGCTCCAGAGTGCTCTGGATGTCAGACTTGGTCAAAGGACAAAAACCCAAAGCACACAGCCAAGATAACAAAGCAGTGGCTTCAGCACTCTGTGAATATCCTTGAGTGTTCCAGCCAGAGCCCAGACTTAAAACCTTTGCAGAGATCTTAAAATGGCTGTGCACTGACACTCCCCATCCAACCGAGGTCTTCAAAGTCAGCTTAATAATAATTAGTTCAAAATTCAACAAAAGTGCCTTATAACTTAGAAACTATGATTCTTACAGCATATGATTCTTAAAGCATGTTGTGTATTGTCAATATGTAGAACATACTGTATAGAAGTTTAAAACATCATTGTCACATTTGACCTCTGACCTCTCCTTAACATGGATACATTGACAGCAAGAATGACAGATAGAATTTTAAATTCTACAAATGATATTTTAAGTGTCCAAAAAGGACTGGATTGATTATGATGTAGAACACAGAGTGTGTTTAAAACTGCTGAGTCATAAAGCCTCTTGCAAACCAGGTGATTTCTTTATTTGATATATCCTGCTGACTACAGGCTATTTACAGACATAAGCAAAGATATCAGACATAAAAAACACATAGAAACATTGGAAAATCACTTTTTTTGGCTGATGATTACTGTTTGGCCCTCCCTCACTTTGTACTCTGGTAGCAATAAGTCTGAGTCTGACTCCTCTTCTACAACTATGAGTAAAGTCCTTCCTTCCTCACTTAGCCCTCAGCTTACTTAAATATTGACATGGGTGGATGTATTAGTAAGACTTGCTGTCCACTACAAAGGACACTGAGTGAACGTTTAGTTTTGAAAGAAATGCCTGTAACCTGAAGTTAAGAGTGTCATACTGAAGAAGCAGTTTGCAACATAATCACTTAACCTCCTTTTTCCCCATGAGCCGCTCTGAAAACAAAGTCCATGTTGTCTTTTAGCTTAACCCAGCATGTCCTCTTCACAGTACAGTAGGATTCATTTATACTGAATTGCGCTTGAGTTAAAAGTCTCATGCTCCCCGAAGAGAACAAAAATGAACTGTTGTCTTATCATTAATTACCGATGATCACAATGTTTTCGTATAATTATGGTCCTGGTGAGTTAATATTCATGTGACCGATACTGGGCGTGGCTTACAACGTCAATACTGATTGACGTGGTTGGCACGACCAGGAAGCCAGGAGTGACATCACTTTCCAGAAGTCCCCTTCAGGTTTGATCGGCGGAGAGCCACAGCGAAGCAGAGGCAAGAAAGATAAAGGCGTTCGCTGCTATCTGAAATTCAGGAGCGTTTAAGCTGACTTTTCAACCAAAATTTTAAAAGGTAAGACGGCATTTACCAAATTGTTGTAGCAAAGCCTTCCTAGTATTAACTGTTACATCCTGACTTCGTGTACCTTACAAGCTAACGTCGTTACGGCTAGCTCTCTGCGTTCCTGCTGTTTATGTCGGAACAAAGGGGTTCTGCTTCTCGGCTCCTCCGCTGCTTTTCTCTTGATATGCACACCTCCCAGTGTGTTCTCATTTCAGCTATTTTTTTTTAGCAGCGTTATGACTGCCCAAAATGTACCCGTCGTCTTAAAGCACCTCATTAATATTTAATGGCTGTGCGGTAAGGTTAGCTAACGGTTATTCGCAACACTTTAGTGTCGTAAAACTTAATGATTGTCATATGATTTAGACGCAACTGAACGACCTCATTAAAGTCATAAAGACGCTTAGCCATTATTAGAGTATTATGGCAATGGCGAACCTGATATTACCGACCAGTCGTCTGAAAAATGCAGTTCCTGTGTTGTTATAGCGTTAAAACAACAGCCTAGAGCATAACGGTATGCTAGCTATCTTAAGTCCTGTAATGTAACGTGGTACAGATAAATAGGGAACATTAGCAAGGGTGTGGGCTTTTTTTTTTTTTTTTTTTTAACCTTTTCAGTCCTTCTCCCTCCCTCTTTCGTTTTCCCAGCCATGTCAGTAGACCGGAATAAGCTGCCAGGAAGACCACATTCTTAGATCGAACCAATTCGTTCAGGCTTACTGAAGTTGGCCTTTTCTTTTCTTTCCACTATCCATCCAAGCTTTTTGCTTCGCTGGCTCCATATTATCAGGCTGAATAGAAGTGATGAAAAGTGCTTTAATTCAGTATTTTAGTTTTTGGGGAACTTGGACTTTGCTTGCACTCTTCTATTCGATCCTGCTTCACACTCCCAGGACAGAGTTATTGTTGTCTATTTTGTCTGTTTTTGTTTTAATTTCTTTTCTTTTTAAATATTTGTCTTAGTTTCCACAGTGGGTCTGCTCTTTAGTTTTGTGCTCTTTTTTTTAATTTTTTTTTTTTTTTAAATATACTTTTACTAGTATTGTATTAGTTTAGTTTTTATTCATAATAAGTGAAGGGTTGAGGGAGCATATTTATCAAGTGCAAGTCATAACAAATATATAAGGTATAACAATAATATAAATGTAAAATAATGTAAAAGATGGCTGCTGCTACTGTAAAGCCACCTACTGTCATGCTTAGTCATTCTGTAAAGAATACGCTGCTTTATCCAACTTCTTGATTAATTTGGGGACCATAATTTCCAAAATAAACATTGTATTTTATTCAAAACTAGCAATATAGAACATGGATTCAGGAAATAGGAAAGTGTTTATTGAGGTCATGGATTAGGTCAGCAGTACGGTTATTTTCCATGGACTAGATCGACCATCGACTAGATGTCTGTTTTTATTGTGAGGAATCTCCCCCTGCAGACGATTAGAGACATTTCAGGTCTCAGGCACTCCTGATTTGGCTTCACTTTTCAGACTTCAAAGGTACAGCTGTTTTTTATATGCAGTCTGTGTACAATACATACAACCTTTGACTTTCAGTTATGACCAGTTTCAAAAAACATAGTTAGTTTTACATGCCCACAAGTTAATAATAAAAGACAAATTACTTAAAATTAAACTTTTTTTTATTACCTGCTTGTAGTTGTGTTTTTTGTGAACTATAATAAGCTTTGTTCCTGGCCATGTCTTATTCTAGTGTATGCAGATAAAGATTTGCTTTAAAGTCATGTGATATGGACTTTTTGTGTTGTGTAAGTTTTCTTTGAAATGGTTGCCTAGTCACAGCCCTGTAGGTTTCAGATGAATGTCTGAGCTATTTCCCCTTTGGCTTTTTTTCCCACAGGGTTTCTTTATTTCGAAATTATCTTAAGATCCCAAAAAAGCAGAGTCAAAAAAAGAAAGAAGTTTTGTGAATTGTGAAACTTTCACAATACAGGCTGGGGAAATGCTCCTCACAAGGGTTATAATCTAACAATCTTAGATTATAACCAGCCACAGACAACCTGCAGTATAAATGCTTTTACTTTAGCGCATTTAGCTGATGAAATTTCCAGTGCTTGGTGCTTTTGATGGAGTAAAGGATCAGGATGGAAATATCAGCTGCCCACTTCTTTTAAGCTGCAGATGCAGAAGTGAGTCAAGGATGGGATTGTGTCATGGCAAAAGTTGGTCAGACTCTCCTTTTTTCCCCCACGGTTACTCCCTTATACCTAAAACCTGCAGATATGAAGGAGGGATATAAGGAGAGCAAACAAACAGAACTGAAAAGTAAACAGTAGAAGGTACAAGAATGTGCCTCTGTATCCACTGGCACAATGATGCACTTGTATGTGAGGACTGGGAGGAAGAGAATAGAGTATTGGCTGGAGTAGCTGAGAGAGTGAGATGTTATTGTGGTCAAGTGATTTGCTTACTTTACGGGCTGAGTTCAAGTTTTATTCACTGGTGTTAAGCTCAGTGTCTGACTGCATGTCTTGCCACAGGATTGTGATATATTGCACATATTAGTACAATAATTTGGTAATGCATCATACAGCGAGTTACAAAGCATTTACCATGTAATGTTTGGTATTTAAAAATACTCAAAATACATTTTACATTTACAAGTATTTTAGGTACTGCAAAGTAGTTTCAGGTACTGAAAATGTAATCCTTATTTCAGAAGAATCATATGACATATGGACATTACACCACAAGTCATGTGCTGTATTACGAGTTGCTAACAACAGGTTTTTTTTTTGATTGGCTATATTTGCCTCAGTATGTGGATAAGCTTTCTTTGGGAAGTTGTTTGTGATAGGTGCATTAGCAGGATGGAGAGCAAGTCATTATTTTTTAACTTGACTCCATTTAGTTTTTCCATTTTGTTGTCTTTCTTGCTGAACTCTGTCATTCAGCTTCAGTTTTGGTCCTAGTTGTCCTTTATCCTCCTCACCAATTTCCTGTTTTGTTTTGATAAATATGTGTCCAGATGTCTTGTGATCATGACACGCAGTTAGCTGTCATGGTGTGACAACTGAGCTCGTAGAGAAGTAGAAAGTCCAGAGTTTGTTTAACATTAGCACTGCTAGCACCAATAGCCTTGGGTTTTTCCATGCTAACGTCTACATCCCAGTGCAGAATATGGTTGCACGTCTCTTCAAATGCTTGGTTATTTTCCAGTTTATTCTGACAAAGCCTACATAGAGTCGCTCTTTTTTATTTATTTTTTTATTAATTCATTTTCGTTTAACGTCAAAGGTTTGCAGAACAGCACTGCTTAGCACAGCTGTCATATATTTACTTTCCTCTTTGCTCATTTACAGCTCACATTCATAAAGAGCAAGAGAGAGAGATAAGGGTGCCTCGATCTGCAGCCCCAGGTAGTGAATGTTGGCCTTTTAATATCAATGAACCATTAACTGCCATTGCACATTAATAAAATAAAAATAATTTATAGAGCCAGATAGTGTTTTGGTAGTTGAGAGCAGTGGGTATTTAGTAAAAAAAATGTATTCATGTTATGGAAACCAAGAAATCTTCATTAGGAAAAAAAAACAAAATTCTGTTGAAGTCTTTGAGCTCTTCAACACATTACAGTCTTTCAGCTGAATTAGAATGTATTTTTATTGCCAGGAGGGGCATTGACGCACACCACTGCTTTTATGAATACAATTATAAACTGTAATATATTTATCATTTGTAGCAGTAAATAATCAATAGTGAGCTGCCTCTCCAGTCAGTTATTCATCCTGTCCATGGACGCAGACTCCAAGATCTTGAATTGCAGGTTCAAGAGCGTGAACTCAGTGTGGCGGCACCTGAACCAGTTCTCCAGCTGCTGGAGGTTCTGATCACCGTGGTTGTCTAACTTGCAGCGGGTTTCCAGAGTATAACAAGGATTACTGTCACCAGCTGCTGTCGACAGCAGTACAGTTGAAGTACGTCTTACTACAGGATGACGGATTCTCCAAAGATAAATTATCTAATAGGTGGTCATGACAGTGACCTCATCAGCTTGCTGCTGGGGGAGATACAAGACTGGAATTGTAAAAGTACAACTACTTTTGAAAAGGTGTCCAGTGCAAGATTTATGTCACAAGAGATAAACACCTTTCATTCCTGTCAGTAAATGCCATCTTAGTGTTGATGTCATAAACAAGACTGTTTCCATTATGTAATGGTACATATTTGATAATATCCGTGATACATAAATAGCTACCAAACTAAAAAGAAAAAGATCATCATGTTGTACATCCATGAAAGTCTTTGAAAGCCTCTCATGAAATACAGTAACAATTAAAAAAGTACTTTTCACAAAGTAGTTGGGTATATGCCACGAGTGCCCTCTGTGTGTGAGTGCATGATTGTCTGTGATGGGTGTAGCTGGAAAATGAAGAGGTTTAAAAAGTTCATCCATTGCAACATGTTCCATTTGTAATGCTCTCTGCTTTTCCTGCTTTTCATGTATGAAGTCTGCAGATTGTTATTTGGAAACTAAACAACAGCAAAACATCACAAGCTGAAAAGCTTAATTGTTGTGTAGTGTACACCTCAACACAATGTGGGGCAAAGAAGTTTTATTTTCAAAAAAGGATATCTGTGCTTTTCCTTAGTGTTCAGATACAGTGGCCATATTCAGTAAAACTGATTTACTTCCACCTTCCACACTTCTTTTTTACTGCTCACCTTTTCCAGCTACTAATGATAAACTATTGATTAAAAAGAGATAGTTTATGAAGTTTGCAGTATAGATCCATGATTACGTTTGCCCTCATGCAACTGGGGCTGAACCAGTGTGGGAGGGGTTTTGTGGACCAAGAATAAAATATGAAGTGAAACTAAGGTAAATATGAGGATATGGATTTTGTATGGAAACCAGGCTTTGCTATTGCTGTGGTATTGACATTTCACAGAAGAGGGGCCTGAAAACTGAAGGCTCTGCCTCCCATTCTACTTTTAAATACTCTAGGAACAACAAGTAGGCCTGCAGAGCGAGAGCGAAGTGCTCTAATAGGGTGATATGGTACTACAAGGTCATTAAGATAAGATGGGGCCTGATTATTTAAGACCTTGTATGTGAGGAGCAGGATTTTGAATTCAATTCTGGACTTAACAGGAAGCCAATGAAGGGAAGCCAAAACAGGAGAAATATGCTCTCTCCTTCTAGTCCCTGTCAGTACTCTTGCTGCAGCATTTTGGATTAGCTGAAGGCTTTTCAGTGAGTTTTTTGGACATCCTGATAATAATGAATTACAGTAGTCCAGCCTGGAAGTAATAAATGCATGAACTAGTTTTTCAGCGTCACTCTGAGACAGGATATTTCTAATTTTAGAGATGTTGCGCAAATGGAAGAAAGCAGTCTTACATATTTGTTTAATATGTGCGTTGAAGGACATGTCCTGGTCAAAAATGACTCCAAGGTTCCTCACAGCGTTACTGGAGGCCAAGGTAATGCCATCCAGAGTATGAATCTGGTTAGATACCATATTTCTAAGATTTTCAGGGCCGGGTACAATAACCTCAGTTTTATCTGAATTAAGAAGCAGAAAGTTAGCGGCCATCCAGGTCTTTATGTCTTTAAGACATTCCTGCAGTTTAACTAATTGGTGTGTGTTATCTGGCTTCATGGACAGATAGAGCTGGGTGTCATCTGCATAGCAGTGAAAATGTATGCTATGTCTTCTAATGATGCTGCCTAAGGGAAGCATGTATAATGTAAACAGAATTGGTCCTAGCACTGAACCCTGTGGAACTCCATAATTAACCTCAGTGTGTGAAGAGGACTCTCCATTTACATGCACAAATTGGAGTCTATTAGATAGATATGATACAAACCACTGCAGTGCAGTACCTGTAATACCTACAGCATGTTCTAATCGCTCTAATAGGATATTATGGTCAACAGTATCGAACGCTGCACTGAGGTCTAGCAGGACAAGCACAGAGATGAGTCCACTGTCAGAGGCCATAAGAAGATCATTTGTAACCTTCACTAAAGCTGTTTCTGTGCTGTGATAAGCTCTGAAACCTGACTGAAACTCTTCAAATAAACCATTCCTCTGCAGATGATCTGTTAGCTGTTTGACAACTACTCTTTCAAGGATTTTTGATATGAAAGGAAGGTTGGAGATTGGCCTATAATTAGCTAAGACTGCTGGGTCTAGAGATGGCTTTTTGAGTAAAGGTTTAACCACAGCCAGCTTGAAGGCCTGTGGTACATAGCCGACCATTAGAGATAGGTTGATCATATTTAAGATCGAAGAATTAATCAATGGCAGGACTTCTTTGAGCAGTTTTGTAGGAATGGGGTCTAAAAGACACGTTGATGGTTTGGAGGAAGTAATTATTGAAGTTAACTCAGAAAGATCAATTGGAGAAAAAGAGTCTAACTTAACATCAATGGTACTAAGAGTAGCTGTAGATAAATATTACATCTGTGGGATGATTACTGGTAATTTTTTCTCTAATGATAAAAATTTTATTTGTGAAGAAGTTCATGAAGTCATTACTAGTTAACGTTAAAGGGATGGTTGGCTCAACAGAGCTCTGACTGTTTGTCAGCCTGGCTACAGTGCTGAAGAGAAACCTGGGGTTGTTCTTATTTTCTTCAATCAGTGATGAATAGTAAGATGTTCTGGCTTTGCGGAGGGCTTTCTTATAAAGCAGCAAACTATTTCTCCAGGCTAAATGATGATCCTCTAAATTTGTGACACGCCATTTCCTCTCCAGATTACGAGTCATCTGCTTTAGGGTACGTGTTTGAGAATTATACCACGGAGTCAGGTACTTCTGATTAGAGACCTTAGTTTTCACTGGAGCTACAGTATCCAGAGTCGTACGTAGTGAGGAGGTGAAATTATTAACAAGATAATCGACCTCTGTTGGGGTAGCGTTCAGATAGCTGCTCTGCTCTGTGTTGGTACAGGGCATTGAAGATGATAACAGTGGGTGGATTATATTCTTAAACTTAGTTACAGCGCTTTCAGAAAGACATCTACTTTGATAAAATCTACTCTCCACTGCTGTGTAATCAATTATTGTAAATGTAAATGTTATCAGGAAATGATCAGACAGGAGAGGGTTTTCAGGAAACACTGTTAAATGTTCAGTTTCTATGCCATATGTTAAAACAAGATCTAGAGTGTGATTAAAGTGGTGGGTGGGTTCTTTTATATTTTGAGAGAAGCCAATTGAGTCTAATAACAGACTAAATGCCATGTTGAGGCTGTCATTTTTAGCATCTACATGGATGTTAAAATCACCCACAATAATTATTTTATTTGAGCTCAGAACTAAATTAGATATAAAGTCTGAGAAATCAGACAGAAACTCTGTGTAAGGCCCAGGTGGACGATAGATGATAACAAGTAAGACTGGTTTCTGAGTTTCACAGCTGGGGTGGACAATGTTAAGCATCAGGCTTTCAAATGAATTAAAAGTCTGTCTTGGTCTTTCATTAATTAATAGGCTGGTGTGAAAAATTGCTGCCACACCGCCCCCTCGGCCTGTGCTTCGAGGTTTCTGGTAGTTAGAATGACTCGGGGGTGTTGATTCATTTAAACTAACATAATCATCCTGCTGCAACCAGGTTTCTGTAAGGCAGAGTAAATCAATTTGTTGGTCAATTATTAAGTCATGTACTAACAGAGACTTGGAGGAGAGAGACCTAATATTTAATAATCCACATTTCACTGTTTTACTCTTTGGTTCAGATGTGGATACTGTACTGTTCTTTCTTTGTAATTGTTTATGTTTAAGTTGTTTGTTGCTGGTTTTTAGTTTGTTTTTTGTCTTTTTGGAAGCTAACACAGTCTCTATGGAGATGGGTTTTTGGGGGGGTAGCAGGAGGAGAGAAGCTGCAGAGAGGCGTGTAAGACTGCAACTCTGCTTCCTGGTCCCAACTCTGGATAGTCATATTTTGGGGGGTTTAATAAATTTGTCCATATTTCTAGAAATGAGAGCTGCTCCATCCAAAGTGGGATGGATGCCGTCTCTCCTAACAAGACCAGGTTTCCTCCAGAAGGTTTGCCAATTATCTATGAAGCCCACATCGTTTCTGGGACACCACTCAGACAGCCAGCAATTTAAGGAGAACATGCGGCTAAACATGTCACTCCTGGTCTGATTGGGGAGGGGACCAGAGAAAACTACAGAATCCGACATTGTTTTAGCAAAGTTGCACATCGATTCAATATTGATTTTAGTGACCTCCGATTGGCGTAACCGGGTGTCATTACTGCCGACGTGAATTATGATTTTACTGAATTTACGTTTACCCTTAGCCAGCAGTTTTAAATTTCCTTCAATGTCGCCTGCTCTGGCCCCTGGAAGACAATTGACTATGGTTGCCGGTGTCTCTAGCTTCACATGTCTGAGAACAGAATCACCAATTACCAGAGTTTGACCCCCGGCGGGTGTGTCACCGAGTGGGGAAAAACGGTTAGACACATGAACGGGTTGGTGGTGTACCTGGGGCTTCTGTTTAGGACTATGCTTCCTCCTCCTCACCGTGACCCAGCCGCCCTTGTTGCAGAGTTCTCTGGGTTATTTAAAGAATGCAAGACCAACAAAGGTGGGGTTTTCCAGGGTCAGAATGGGCTGCTGAGCAGTGACCATAAATAGAATTAGTGAATATACAGTTCCAGCAGTGAGTCTGTCACAAATTCCAATTAAGAAATCTCGTTAGCAGATTGTTTTTATTACAGAATGAATGATTGGTTTTGGATAAAATCTCTTTGAGAAAAATTGTGCCTAACAAGAAAAGTAGATTATGATGTTAATATTATTAAGAAGAAGATATAAAACTGTTTTCAGGAAAAATAGCAATTAAAGTTAGCTATTATTTATAAAACCAGTTTTGCAAGAAACATTGGGACAGATGTTCAGGTTTTAACTTATACAAGTATCTTTTGCTTTTAGGATGCTATGATCAGGGGTGCACATAAGTTGTCCGCACGTGTGCATGCACTGTCAAAATAAAAGATGCGCACCAGATAAGAAGTTGCAACGCGTGTTTGCGTACATAAGATTTTCTGGAGGAGGACAGACATGATGGGAATATGCCGCATATTCTGCACCACATCTCTGCGTTCATCATTTGTTTGAAGCCAGCTCACCTCCTGCAACCACTTTTCCGAGAATATGCGCTTCTTTTGCGGTTCGGACTCCTTCTGACATTTCTTTGGAGGTGGAGGAACACCAAAATAATCGCTTAAAGGAGCTTGCTTCTTCGACATCTTTAAGAGTTCTAAACAAATGTCTGTCCTCCCCTGGCTATGACAGTAAACTGAAAAGAATGGGTCAAAAATGGAGTCTGGTTGATATACGGTGAAGGTCACCACTTACTTCAATAATGATAATAATAATTGTCAATAGAAAATTGTACTTAGTAGTCAGTATAATCTTTTAATAATATAAGTTTACATATGGTAGTGATAGGATGTGCGATCCTTAATAGTCTGCAAAGGCTTTGTATGCATTCCAGAGTGCTCTGGCATTCACACCCACATCCTGGGAGCATGGGAAAGGTTGTACCTTCTTTTATTGTTTTACGGTAGGATAAACGTAGCTATGTCAGTTTTAGTCTAAGTGCCTTTTTTACATATAGATGAACTGTTGGATTTTCCAGACCAGCAGGTTTAGGGAAGTCGTTTATGGGGTCACACTCTGACACACACGCACACACACACAGACATATACACCTCCACATTCCAATGTAAGGAACAAACACCCACTGATGTATAAATAAAGACCAGGGCAGTCTCAGAGCTGCGAGTCTCAGAGCTCTCACTCTCAGTGCGAGTGCTCTGTACTGCCCTTGCATGCAAGTAAAACTGTGTGTTTCTCCTCTCTGATTCTCAGCTGAAGAAGTGTTTTAGAATACATCTCTTGACAATAATAATAATAATAATAATAATAATAATAATAATAATAATAACAATACATTTTATTTAAGAAAGCGCTTTTCAAAACACTCAAGGACACTGTACACAAGCAATAACAACAACAAACATAACAATTTACAAAATAATAAGGATAAAACGTTGAGCAAATAGATAAAATAAATTAAAGTAACAGGAAACTCTTGAGAATCCGTTTTGTGACAATGTCCTGGTGAGATGAATCAGCATGGGAACCCAAAGAAACCTGCTGGTTTGAAGCCAGGACCTGAGTCAACATGCTACCTGAGCATGTTACCAGAGGATGCTATGGTTTATTTTACATAAACTTTGGACAACCAACTTTTTTTTTTACATAAGGTGTTGTCCTGTAGAAGCATCCATGAACTTTCTGTTGTGTCAGATTACCAGGCACCAGAGTACAGGAAAATATGAGCATTATTGTATAACAAAGCAAATGAGCGAGCAGGTTCTACAGTAACATACACCAGATGCAGACATGCTTCCTTGTAATGCGTAACCATGCCACTGCATGTCTTAGCCTGTTCTGCTGGACTGTTGACTGTCTACTACCTCTCATTTCCTCTTCCTGTTGCACCCAGCTGTTTGTTTGTGTTCATGATAATGTCTTCTGGCCTGAATTTTGTTTAGACTAAAACCGCAAAGGAGTCCAGGTTGCATTATAATGGTTTTTGCCATTGTAGGATGCTGAGAGCTAATACTCTCTGCTTATGTGTTTCTCCATAAGTTTTTTTTCCTCCACCTGTGTTGACTCAATGTTATGTTGTGTGGCAAGCCGCCTGTGCTCTGTACAACTCATTTATATTTACAGACCTGAGTGTTATTCAGTGCAATGTTGTTGAACCTTAGCAGAGACCTTCATCATTACCACAGTTTAAAGGAGATGATTAAAAGACTTTCTTATATATTGTCCTACTTTTGTGCACTGTACACATTCTACCAAAATACCTTGTGTCATGTCTACTTTGTCCAGACTACGTCATTTACGGTAATGTGAGTTAAAAGTCAGCACACACATGTGCACACCTTCATTCATCCAGTGTTAAAACAAGACTGAAGAAGATAACTGTGTCCCTAGGTGACACACATTGGAATAAGTGACCTTGTTTTTTTCTATGGTCCTTTACATATATTGACAGTGCCTGTGTGTTCACCTGGCCATTCGTTGCCAGGTTCTTCATTTCTGGAGCTTTGCTGCTAATGTTAAACTATGGAAAACTGTTCCATGTACTGTCTGGACAAAAGGTCACCTTATCTTGGATTTATTCACCGCCTAACACAGATTTAGAAACACAGATTTAGAAATAGCCAAATGCTATTTCTAAATCTGTGTTAATGTGCTTACGGTTTGGCAATATGATAATACAAAGTGTGAGGTTGCTAAACAGTTATTTTCTGAGGGTGAAGAAAATGTATTTGATTTGATTTATTTCATCTCGATATACAGCGACAGTTGAATTAGTTGCTAGAAGAAGTCTTTAAAACATGTAAAAAGCTCACTGAGTGTGCCGAGGTGGAGACCAACCACAAGATGAGGGACTCAATGGAAAAGCAGCTGGTTATTAGAGCAGGGCGATATGACCAAAAATATTTATCACGATATACATTTGAAAATTTGCGATAATGATATAACTGACGATATAATTGACACTAGACAAAATACTTTATAACTCCACAACTTTATTAGTGCAAAAAAACCCCATCAACGTATTTTCACTTAAACAAGCAGCTGTTTTTTTTGTGCATTAAAGCTATATAAAAATTTAACAGTGCAAATGTAAATTCCTTGCTGACAGTTTAACCAAAAGGCATTTCCAGTGGAAATTGGCTGACATATCCTCAGCATAACCATGCATAATATCCACAAAACTTAAAAAGAGGTTATACACACACAATACGGTAATTGAAGCACAGTACGTATCACTCCGCGACGCTCCTGCCTACGATAGCCGTAATGCTCCGACAATCCATCAAGCGGTGCGGGTTTGTAGCTTAGCAACGTCGTACTGAAACATTTGACAGATTTTCGAGCGCCGTGTACCACATAAAATTATTTCGAGGTCAGTAAACACAACCAGAATTCATACATAAGGCACACAGGATTATAAGGGGCACTGTCGATTTTCAGAAAAATCAAAGGATTGATTTTAAGTGTGCCGTATTTTCCAAAAAACACGGTAATAACGACGGCCCGCTAGCATGCTCTACCAAAAATAGTGCTTTGTTGTGTATCTGACGGACAAAAGCTAAACCAGTTCCACACCACTGAAGTTGCAGCATTTTTACAAACCAATTCTGCTTCATCCGTTTCATTCAACGATCCGCTTTCGCTCTTCTCATTTTCCGTTGCTGCCATGCTTTTTCCACCATGTGTGTATGAAAACAAAGGCACTGCACATGTGTGTTTTACCCATATTCTATCGCGATATTTCATTTTCTTATCGTTGCCCAACATTATAATGGTATTACCGTGAACGGTATGATATGGCCCACACTTACTGGTTATTATGCAATTATTTACTATTTTATGTGCTTCTAACTATCTGTAGTGTTGTTTTAGTTCATTATTTTAGAAAGCATGGATTTTGCTCCTATTGCCCATGCACACACACATGCCATGTTGCCCCAGAAAGTTGCCAGAAATACAGTTTTACTCAGTGGTGAAGTGCACAAGAGCAGAGTTTCTTACTTTGGCTTTCTGAGTGTTTGACTGTGTTGCATCATTCACTCTTAATCTGTGTTATAACTCTTTGTTTCAAACACTAGCATCGAAATTACATTAGAGAGTTGTAATGGATAACATGAAGACAGTTTTCGTCTGGAGCTGGTGATGCTTATCTGGTTGGGTTGTTATCTTGTTATTTCCACTCACAGTTGTTTGTGTTATCTCCACAGCATGTCCCTGTACCCATCACTCGAGGACCTTAAGGTCGACAAGGTCATCAAGGTAAGGGTTTTGAAGTGAATCTATATTAAATGTGGTGCTGGCTTTGTAAGTAACAGGTCATGTAAAATATACAAATATGTTCCCAATGTGGTTTTCATTTTCAAAATGAGAAGTCTTACTGATGTTGTAGAGCCTCTTTGGAAACTCACTTTAGTCACCATAGCTTCTAAAGCAGTGAATGGGACCTTTTTGGAGGTAATTTAATAAAATGGTTTGTAAAACTTGTCCCTCCTCAGGAGGTTTGGATATTCACCAACCTTTAACCTATCCTTTGTGCCTCTGACTTTAATTTAACTCGGTACTTGAATCAGAGAGAACAGAAAACATAATAATAAACATATAACACTCACATGGCATCGCAATCACTGAGTGCTAAATAACTTTGTGATATCAGCATCAAACCTGCCTGCCACAGAAGATGTTCAGGGCAGTGTAAAGGTTTAAGAACCCCTGGTCAAAATTTCTGTTAAGGTTGTTGAAAATGGTATAAGCCTTAAAATTAATAATTCTTTTTAACTTTTTTAAGTTAGCAGGAATAGCAGAGGTCAAGCTGAGCTGTATAGCCCAGTAATACCACATTAAGTTTGAACATTGTAAGAAATCAGGAAATTAACTACTTACAGTAATGGAAATTTTTGCACTCCAAAGCCATTGATATTTGTTGTAAGCAAAGAAATCCTTCAGTCAGTCTCCTTACCAGCAGTAAAATACTTATGTATTGGTTTGAGCCCAGTTATCTCTAATTCAGTATTTAAAAATCACTGTGTGTTTGATTGCTTTTTAGGCCCAGGCCCAGTTCGCCCAGACTACCACACCCATGCCAGCCATCACTGAGGGAACCTACCAGCCCCAGGCTGCCACTGCTGGGATGCCAGGATCAAGTGAGTGTCACTTACACTGTTAAAAATCTTTAGAAAGTGTTTTTGTTTTGTCACCTAAAAACCTTCACCACCACCTTTTTTTCTTTGTCTTTTGGTTTCTCTTTCTCTTGTTTCTGTTGCTTGGTGTTTGTGTCTCTGTGTGGGGGGCCTGTGTTTCGGAGCTTTTAGTTAAGAACTTTGCAGTTGTATAAGAGGAAGATAAAGGACTGGGATTGGTGTTAGAAGTTATTTAGGAAAATAACTAGAGTAAAGGGGCCTCACACATTCTATTATTTGTCTTTTTGTGACTTGTTTCTGTTTTGTTGTGCATTTGTTTTTGTTTCTCTGTGTTTTTGTCTGGATGTAAGCCTGAACTGTGCAGTGGGTTGGATTTAGATGGAAGCAAGGCGAGAGAAATGACGACCCCACAAAAGATTAAAAGTGGGCAAAAGGGCCTTTGGAGATTAGAGAAAACCACTTATTTTCACTCCCCCTTATCCCATTCTCCCACTCATTCAATTTCTTCTTTCTCTGCTTGGATGCAAAGTCCTGTGGGCTTTTCCGTCTTTTGTTTTTACCTCAGCATAGCTGTCTATGAGTCACCATGGAGACTGGCTCTGGCAGTTGTGGTGGGACAGGGCATGAAGGGAAAAGGGAGAGGAGGAGGCGGAGTTGAAAAGGAGGGAGGAAGAGGAGGAGGTGAAAAGGGGCAGTATGATCGACATAAGCCTAGTTGGATATACTCATTTTGTTCAATAACAATATCAGGGTGTCTTTGTCATTTCGATTGAACAAACTGAACAGAAACAGTTCAGTTTAATGTAGTTTTATTACTATACCGCGGAATGACAACAATTCCCTGAAGGTTTTTTATATTCTAAGGAAAAGACCGTACAATAATAGCCAGAAACCCCCAACAATCAGATGACCTCTTTTGAGCTAGCATATTTATATTAATAGTAATTAATATTAGTAATAACTAATATTAAATGAGAATGAAAAGAGGTGAGTGAAGAAAAAGTGCTCAGTGCATCATGGGAAGCCCTAAACAGCCTAGGCCTATTGCAGCATAACTGCAGGGTTCAGGGTCACCTGATCCAACCCTAACTATGTGCTTTAGCAAAAAGGAAAGTTTTAAGACTAATCTTAAAGGTAGGGAAGGTGTCTGTCTCCCAAATCCAGATTGGAAGCTGATTCCACAGAAGAGGAGTCTGAAAGCTGAAGGCTCTGCCTCCCATTCTACTCTTCAAATAACCAAGTAACAGACTGATTATTTTTCAAGCGCTTATATGTGAAGAGACAGATTTTAAATTCGATTCTGAATTTAATAGGATGCTCTCTCTTTCTAGTCCCTATCCCTATTACAGTAGTCAATCCTAGATGTTATAAATGCATAGAATAGTTTTTCAGCTTCTCTCTAAGACAGGAGATTTCTAGTTCTAGTAAAACAGGACATCCTTCATCCTCATCCTAATCATCCCTGGGAGTGTGGAGATTTGAATTCAGGTCCTTGTCTACAGAGCTCACAGGTTGTTACTGTTGATACTTCACCCCAGTAGTCTTTGCTTTGCTTTGCTAATTTGAGAGGACAACGGAACATCATTGAATAAAAAAGGAGAAATCATTCCTAATACTTGCCCGTGTGGGAGCATGTGAAGCAGGCATGTGTGGGAGAGGTGAACCAAAGAGATAAAATAAGAGAGCATAGGAAGATAGACCAGGAAAGCAGAGAGGACAGGCCAACTGTTATGACAAAGTATTCTCATTTTCTGATATAACAGAGCACATTCAGTGATTTTAATTAGGACCTATTGTAGGATTGCACTTTGAATTAGCATATTTTGTTGTTTGCTTAAGGCTTGACCAACGAGTTGTGGGTGCTTCTCTGTCTCTATGCTTCTCTTCCATACCATGATCAGACCTGTCATTTATTAGTGTGCCTTGGGGGATTTCTGAGTGTGTAGGTGGAGTGTATATTTTATTAAAATGGCATATTCAAATCATGTTAAAATAAGAATACGATACTAAGATTTTGTCTCAGTGATGTATTAATAGATCAGAATCATTAAACTACTCCCTCCTGCTGTCCTGTCATACTCTCTGGTGCGCTCAACATATACCACCTATCTAGGGCTGCCACGATTAGTCGACTAGTCACGATTACGTCGACTATCAAAATCGTCGACGACTAATTTAATAGTCGACGCATCGTTTGAAGCTTTGTAAGATCACAAAAGACGCAGGAATAAGTAGTAGGATTTAAGAGTGTAATAACGGACTGAAACAGAAGATGGCAGCACTGCATGTACAAGGATGCCAGCTGCCGTTAAACCCCGAAGAAGAAGAAGTAGCTCTGTCCCAGAATTTATAGCGCAGCCCAGCTCAGTTTCCAACAATGGCGGCAGCTAGTTAGTTTTAATGTTACTCTTATTATTCTTTCTGGGTCACAAAATAAACGTTTAACATATTTTCAGGCGAGAATGTAGCTGTGTAAACCTCAAATATCTGCTCAGTTTATCAAGACACCACATATTTTCAAAAGCGCTCCGACGTTTTCAGAGACGTCTGTTACCCACTAGCTCGATAGCTAGCCGGGGCAAGGCTCACTAGAGTCGTGAGAACACCGGACTCCCGGCTTCAAACCCACCACCGTCTTTCGCTACTCAGGTTAAACATATATAAGTCACTTAGATAAC
Source organism: Perissodus microlepis (assembly GCF_051167445.1). Lineage (NCBI taxonomy): Eukaryota > Metazoa > Chordata > Actinopteri > Cichliformes > Cichlidae > Perissodus > Perissodus microlepis. The sequence continues at coordinate 16,084,987 of NC_140480.1, forward strand.
TTAAATATTTTATTGTTTGGCTTTTTTTAGTATTTTATTTGTTCCTGAGTAAATCGGTTTGGCTGAGATCAAAGTTATAGTTTTTACACAGCTGAATAAACGTCAGGCAGACAGTGTGAGATGCTCCAGAATTTACTCCGGTGTCCCGTTATATGTTAGATATCAAGGAGCAGACGGCTGAGTTTATTAAACTTCACCTAAACAATCTGCAAATTTCATTAAAATTTAATAAACTATCATCTTGTCTTTATTTTTAGTTAGCACCTTAAACACTTAAAGCTGTAAGCTAATGATAGTTATATAAGAGCAGATGCTGCTGGTGCAATAAGCTGTAGTTTTACGTCCAATGGATGCATGATCTGATTAGTCGACTAATCGCAAAATTAATCGGTGACTAGTCGACTATCAAAATAATCGTTTGTAGCAGCCCTACACCTATCTACTGCTTAGTTTGTTTCATTTCCACTTTTGTCCTCAGAAAACCGACCTCACTGGTTTTCAAAAAAGTTTCTGTGATTATAAAACAGGAAGTCAGAATCCAATAGCAACAACCTTTGACAGAAAAGGTAAAAAAAAGCAATGAGTTCCTGTCAGACCTTCCTGATAAATTATGGGGTCAAACACAACTGGTCACATACCATTATTTAAAAGAAAAAAGCCACTTGCCCCACACAGGCAGTACAGTTTAAATCTCTTTAATCACTTCCTTATTGAAGCTGTAGCTTTTCTGGTAACTGTGGGTAACATGTCAGCAGTGAGTAAATTACTTCAAGAATTACACCACCAGCTACCAGTTGTTCATTATTTTCCTGTTTAATCTACTAATAATTTTAGCTACAGAACAGGTAGACATATGACTTAATTTGCTGGCAATCCATTCTGGGTGTGGTTGCATGTAGGGCTGCCACAAACGATTATTTTGATAGTCGACTAGTCACCGATTATTTTTGCGATTAGTCGACTAATCAGATCATGCGTCCACTGGACGTAAAACTACAGCTTATTGCACCAGCAGCATCTGCTCTTATATAACTATCATTAGCTTACAGCTTTAAGTGTTTAAGGTATGCGCTAACTAAAAATAAAGACAAGATGACAGTTTGTTAAATTTTAATGAAATTTGCAGGTTGTTTTGGTGAAGTTTAATAAACTCCTTGCTATCTAAAATATAACAGGACACCGGAGTATATTCTCGAGCATCTCACACTTCTGATAATCAGTTGTCTGCTTGACGTTTATTCAGCTGTGTAAAAACTATAACTTTAATCTCAGCCAAACCGATTTACTCAGGAACAAATAAAATACTAAAAAAAGGCCAAACAATAACATTTTTAAGTTATCTAAGTGACTTATATATGTTTAACCTGAGTAGCGAAAGACAGCGGTGGGTTTGAAAACGATTTGCCGGGAGTCCGGTGTTCTCACGACTCTAGTGAGCCTTGCCCCCGGCTAGGGTAACAGACGCCTCCGAAAACGCCGGAGCGCTTTTGAAAATATGTGGTGTCTTGATAAACTAAGCAGATATTTGAGGTTTACACAGCTACATTCTCGCCTGAAAATATGTTAAACGTTTATTTTGTGACCCAGAAAGAATAATAAGAGTAATATTAAAACTAACTAGCTGCCGTCATTGTTGTAAACTGAGCTGGGCTGCGCTATGAATTCTGGGACACAGCTTCTTCTTCTTCGGGGTTTAACGGCAGCTGGCATCCTTGTACATGCAGTGCTGCCATCTTCTGTTTCAGTCCGTTATTACACTCTTAAATCCTACTACTTATTCCTGCGTCTTTTGGGATCTTACAAAGCTTCAAACGACGCGTCGACTGTTAAATTAGTCGTCGACGATTTTGATAGTCGACGTAATCGTGACTAGTCGACTAATCGTGGCAGCCCTAGTTGCATGTGCTTTCAAAGTACATAAGAACATCATACATGGGGATTAACTTGTAATTAAATGGTTTTCATTCTTACTTTCATAGGTGTTTAGCAACTTGGCTGATACCTATTTCCCTCCTCTGAATACTACCATACACATTCTTCCTTTTGCTTTTTCCAAAATAAAGAAATTCAGGCAGGCATGTATCATCACTTTGCATGAAACTACATGGTTATATTTTTATATCTTTGGGATATTTACATAGGCAAAACAAGAACACACAATGGACACATACAAGCAGCAAGCAAACCTTTACACAGCAGGTTATAGAGGGCTTGATGTCATAACACGGAGCTCAGTGCTGATGTCTGAATGGTTGTACTGCACAGCAACACAGGCCGCTCATTATCAAATTTCTTCAGCGGAAAGCTTAATAGCTCAGGCTGTGCCCTTGTAGTGATGGATGGCATGAATAAAATATAAAGTGTTGGAAAGAAGGTGGTCGGCTAAACAAACTTAAATCGTTTGTAAACCTGTGACTGCGGGAGGGAGATTAAAACCTGTCTTCATTGTTATGTTTAGGGGTAGCACTTCTCTACCTTCTTTACTTTTTTTGCATTAATTAGAAAACTATTAAAATGTATTTGTATGGGATTTCATCAAAACCAGTGCTACAAAACACAGTGCACATTATAATCATTTCAATCACTTCAAGGATAAGTTACCAGTGTCTCAGCAAGAGTCAAGTGCAATGTCCAGATTAAATTATAGTGGGACTCAGCAGTCAACAATAAAATAACCTAAAAAAGTGTAAATAATTTATAAGCAGGTCTGCTCCTAAGTCATTAAAAGGGGATTTTAAAAAAAGATACAGATGAAGCGAGCTGGAGTATGCCAGGCACATCATTCTGGGAGAAATTAGCAGGCTGTACACTGGTGGGTACAGGGACAGCAATTCCAGTATAGTGTAGTCTGGGTCCAGGCATTCAAGGGCTTTAAAAGCACTAAGAGTAAAATTGAGGTATTATGTGCACTCTTCCTGGTCCTCCTAGATCTTGCTGCCACGTTTTGGGCAATGTAGAATTCACTAATTGATTTCTAATCGATACCTGTTAAAAGGCCATTACAATAATCTAACTGAGAGGAAAGCACGAATGATCTTGAGTGTGACACTAAAACTTTTTATTGATTGTATTGCAGCAATCTTCCCTCAGTGTTCTTGTTTGTGTGTTTCTCAGACTTCGGACCACTGATTGAACATTAATTTCTAAATGAGGACCAAATGAGGTCCCAATGCTAGGATGTTTCACAACCACTGACATCTTCATTTTGAGTTTTATCACACAACATTACCAGATTTGTGCTGGTGGTCTTAGAGGTGTGGTCACAGACATACCAGTGGATCAAGATGATATTTCTCTATATACTGTGGCTAAGTGGTAGCATATTATGTAGAAAGCTCGTTTTTTCCTTCCTACTCACCACATCAACCTCCGTCTACCTGCTCTGTCTGCCTCCAACTGCTCCCTTTATTTCAGTTCCTTCTTGACCTTGTTTTTCACCCATTCACCTCCTTCTCTGTCCCGCCTGTTCTCCCAGGCCTGTACCCAAATCTGGAGGAACTGGGAGACTACATGGGGCTGGCCCTCAACAGCGATGAAGTGCAGAAGAACTTGGCCCTGGTGCCTGTTGCTGACAATGTAAGCATTATAACTGTGTGTGTGTGTTTTGATCTTCATGCTACCCCATTATGTGTGGATATATGGCATGTTTCTTTTTTATTTATTAACAGTTGTGGTTAAAAGAAATAATAATAGGCATTTTGGCATTTTATTTACACTAAATTCAGGTCACATTTAATTTAAAACTTCATAATTAATCTCACATCAAACCAGCAACGTTTAAAGACTCAAAACCTGCTTTTATTGGATGTAGGAGTTGTGAGAGTGCAACAGTACTGTGTTCCTGGAGCTCCACATTACTGAATGACTCACTGCAGGCCCGGAGCACTGTGTGGGAGGGTGTGAGCTCTTCACTCCCCTCCAACACTGTGTGTGTGTGTGTGTGTGTGTGTGGAGGAGCGGGGGGGCGACGACACACTCTGCTCAGTTTTGTCACCTGGCATTTAACCATCTCAGTTCTTTGCCATTTGCTGCTTCTCTGCACCTCCACTGTTATTTTCCTGCTTTTTAAAAATTAATTTCAAAGCTTATTAACGACAGAAGTTTTCGAAAGAAAAGCCTAAAGTGTGTCATTCTCTGGTGGAGGAGGAGATGAAACCGAATCCTCCCACTCTATGTGATACAGCTTTCCTTTTTATGTTGACTTGAATATTAATGTAGCCTTGCTCTTAAATCTGTTTTAAATCACCCCTGCTAGTTCTCTTTTTTTTTTTTTTTTAACCCACGTCTTTCAACCTTTTCACCTTCCTCGCTGTTTGCCCTTACCAGCAAGTGGCACTGCCCTCTGGCTCAGGTGTTGGAGGGATGGTGCGGCCGGTGACCGGAGCAGACATCGGCATCAGGAGGGCAGAAATCCGCCCAGGACTGCGGGAGATCATCCTCTGCAAAGACCAGGACAAGAAGGTTGGACTCCGGCTCAGGGCCATCGACAATGTGAGTCAACAGCCAAAAGCCAACTCCTTCATGAATTATTCAGCACAGGCTGACTGTCATTAACAGCCCTTTGAAACCATACCAGTGACTGAGGAAATCCACACTAACATCTTGCGTTCTTAAGCACAGGATCACAGTTGTGATGTGGGTCAAACTCTGTCTGAAACATCTTTTCTTCCAGCGAATAGATCACTAGTGGTTTGTCAGCTGTTTGATCTACTTAAACTAGAGCAGAGCTTATTCAGGGACAGTGTAACTCTGAATATTTTTATAGCAGATGTCCCCTAAGTGTGCCACATGCAGGCACTCTAAAATAGTGTTTTGAATAGAGGAAAGCTGTAAGGAAATGCTTGGTGAATGCTTGTTTGTGTGTTAAAAATGTGGCTGTGCCAAAAGGCCAGACTATGAGTTGCAGCATTCCATCCAGACATGAGGGGGAATTTGTAGAATTCTCTCTAGGATTTGGGTTTGGCTCTTGATGATTGTTAAACTTGGGAAGTAAGGGGCTTAGCAATAGATTAATGCTAATGGATGTCTTCACAAAGAAATACTGCAGTGTGTGTGTGTGTGTGTGTGTGTGCTGAGTAGGCAGCAGTCACTCTAAATCAGGGGTCTCCAACCTTTACTGTGAAAAGAACCATTTCTAAGCAACCCAAAGAAATCTGCATGGATCCATAAAACATAAGGTGTAAGCTTATCTTATAGTAGTATGTTTGTGTCCTTTAAGGTGTTATTTGGATAAACAGAGAGGTACAGAACCTACACAAACTTGCATGCAGAAGACAGCCTGCAAAGCTGTCAGTAGGCTCAGCTTAGGAACATCCCAAAAGCACGAAGGCCAAAATAATGAAGGGTGACAGCTTATAAGTATAAATAAACTTAGCAACATTACTAGTGAAAATGGGTTGAAATAATAACTTTAGCTAACTTTTAATTTCAAGTAATATCTACATAAAATGTTTAAATGAATAATTACGCTTTTACCATGTGACTACTCTGCAGTGGGCTATTTTTGTTGTTGTTGTTTTTCTACCCTTTTCTGCATTTATTTTTTCATGTGAACATGTTTATAGCCAGATTGGAAAACCCTGGCTGAAGTGCCCTTTTTAGGGTAAGTGAAGCCAAATGGGGAAAAGATATCCTTGGTTTGTTAGGCTTGCTTTGTAATACAGACCCTTCTCTGAGAGAACATTGTGAGGCTTATCAAGATTTTTTTAGGTCAGGTTGAAGGTCAGTGTTGACACTGTATGATTGAATGGAAAATAATTATTATAGGTTCAAAAGAACAAGGTCCTGTTCTCTTCCCAAGTAATATGAATTGATAAGAAGAGGTAATTATAGAATTCTGCAGCATGGCAGAGGGAAATGTTTGAATTGCTCTTACCTTGCAGGGGCCCATGGAGCAGGGTTGTGTGATACTTTGCATCAGAAAAATAAAAAATAACTGAACACGTCAGTGAGTAACACAGAGATGATAGTGTTGGTCATCTGAGCGTGTTTATGAAGCTGTCATATGAGTCTTGTGTTGACATCAGCTCTATGATACAAAATAAACTGGTGCCTTATGTCTGTTGGGTAATACTGTTATTGTGCTGATTTCTTTTAGTCTGGTGTTACAGTTCTTTTAAAAATTATAGGTTCGTATTTCTTTTTAAGGTCTAGTTACACATTTACTTTGTAAGTGTGGCTGTGCTACCTGAAATCATATGAGTAACTTACTACTGGGCACAGCATTTATGTGTTTTGATAAAGCTCATAAAGCCTCTATTGGAACCACCTGCTTTTGTGCTTGTTTCATTTTTAAGACAGAACCATTTTTATGGGCATGATGGGATGCCGTGAGTGAATTATTAGAATATCTAAACTTAAAAAAAAGTCAGCAACAAACCACAGATGGAGTGTCAGCTCGGGTAGCTTGAAAGTGCTAACAGGCTCCTAATGTAGCCCTATGTGAAGTAAGCTGAAATAAGTGTGTTGGGGATCAATGTGGACCTGAAATGAAGCACTCTTGATTTCTTTCTGCACCAAGGAGTATAGTCAGCTTTGCATTCAGGTTAACATAGAATCCAGAGAAGAGACCTAAGAATAGAGATTATCAAATGTATTTTTATATCGCAGATCCATCAAACAAAACATTTTCATTGGATAGTTAGAACACAAACATCCTGTTTACCTTTTTATGGCCCATTTCTGTGTCCTTGTCACCTTCCTTTGTATTCTTTCCACTACCTGCATCTGTTTTCTGTCTCTTCCTCCATTCCTCACACTTTGAATGTTTTTTCTGTTTCTCTCAGGGAGTGTTTGTCCAGCTGGTGCAGGCTAACTCCCCCGCTGCCCTGGCTGGGCTGCGCTTTGGGGACCAGGTCTTGCAGATCAACGGGCAGAACTCTGCTGGATGGAGTGCGGACAAGGCCCACAAGGCTCTGAAGGCTGCGTCTGAGACCCGCATTGAGCTGGTGGTCAGGGACAGGTGAGGAGACTTGTAGTGTGCAGCAGGGCTTGTCAAACCTTATATCAGGACTTGATGCTTCAAACATAACAGATGTCATACAGCTGGTCTTATTCACTTTACATGTTCTGTCCATGGTTGTGTTTAGCTTAAGTGGAGTGCTTTTCTATATAAATGTGCATGTCGGTCGTGAAGCCATGAAGCCAGTGCCTTACACCTGCATTCTTTCTGTAGGCCACCAGATGGCAATAGCTGTAGTTGAAAAAGACTTCTGGTCTCATAGACCTGCGGAGTTCTCTGCTACCAATTTTCCAAGAGCAGAAATCCTGAACTCAAGCATTACATTTAACTGTGAATTTGAAATAATAATAATATGGAGCTGGAGTTGAGCAGACTCTGTCCATTTTAAGCTAGCATCTACAGTGTGCTGTTGGTTCTCACAAGGTCTCCAGTAACTGTTTGAATAATAAGCTTTTCATGAAATGTTTTTCTTGTCATAGTTTTTCTGTTCGTCCAACTTTGACTTTCAAGGGTGCTCATTAAGTTTCAGTGTTGATGTCAAAGATGACTTTGACATCATAAGATGACTTTTTATTTGGTTTCAGTCTCAGTTTTATTTCAGAAATGAGAGTCACCAAAAATTCATTTTCGACTGTGGTAAAACGGTTGGACACCTATGTTTGTGAATGTGATAACTTGAGAATGAGGCGACGTAGCATTTTGAAATTGATACCATAAGTGTATCCTACGGTGTTCCTATAGGAGGCTGAGTGGTAGCACCATTGGTTTAAGAACAAATTATTGCGAACGTGTTAATTTCTCTGCGGGCTTGCAAATTATAAATATTACAGTGCACATTAAAACTAGACACATCAAAACAGAACAGACACAAAAAGGATCAAATGATCTCTGACTACTCGGCCGATGTATTATTACCTTGCCTTTTATACAGAAGTGCTACACTTTGGATTTTGAATCTGTAACAGGATATGCTCGGTGATATCGATGTGTGAGCAGATTTCCAATGTAAAATTGTAAAATATTTAAACTGCTGGGGTATTGTTGCAGTATCATAGCCTCTGTGGAGCTGAGATCTTTGGCTCCCTCTTCTGACTGTTTCACACATGTCATCTCTCCTCTTAGTTTCTGTTTTTTCGACTGTTATGAAATGCTTTTTTCTGAGTCACAGTTCTGTGATGACAGGCATGTTGTATGCTGCTTTATAGCAAAAGCTCTAAGACTTTCTGCATATGGATTATTGATGTTTCCTGTGTGTGTCTCTAGGCCATTTCAGCGCACCATCACCATGCACAAAGATAGCTCTGGTCACGTGGGCTTCATCTACAAGAATGGGAAAATCACCTCATTGGTCAAAGATGGCTCAGCCGCCCGCAATGGCCTGCTGACTGAACATTACATCTGTGAAATCAATGGACAGAATGTCATCGGACTCAAGGTCAGACTCTCACTCTTGCAAATATCAGGCTTTTCATCTAATAGTTTGGTAGGATATTTTGTCATATTGTGTGTGTTGTGGAGTCTGTATTATGATAGATGAAGTTCAGTATAGAGAATACCATGGATTGAAAATGACAGTGACTTCAGAACGTTTGCAATGCTCATCAGATGTTTGGTGACTGATTTTAAAGATTGCACTGAGATGGCTGCTTCCATAATAGGAGAACGTAATAAAACACAGGGACGCCCAGCAGTTTTAAGTAAGTGCAGTGCTCCCCAGCTCTGAGGTGTTTAATAAGTGTTGAGTAGTTTGCTTCCAGTGGGTGCGTAGTTTCTGTCTACCCTGTGATGCAGGTTTGCAACATGTTCTTATCTCAGGTTTGTTTGCACATCGATTTGATGCACCTCTGCAGTGCTCACGGTTATGGAAGCATTCACTTTGCTTTTGAAAATTTCTGGCTTTCTGCACCACTTGACCTTTCATAGAACCATGATTCACCGTGTGAGAGTATCCAATGAGATCACGGCAAGTTGGTTCTGTGGATGTTTTAAAAAATAAATAAAAAAACAAACAAGCTGTAGAAAAATGTGAATAAAAGCTGGCAAATTCCATACAGTATATAAAAGACAGATGTAGCATACAGGTCTGAAAAGTCTTTGGGAGAATAGCCTTCAGCTCCCCTGATATGTCTATGTGACTGCAGTAAACACTTCAGTGATGAGCTAATGAGTTTAGTTTGTAGTTTAAAGTCTGGTCATTTAATAAATAAAGATAAATAAAGACCTAGATCAGGTCATGCTTTATCATGTGATTGATAAGCTGCTAGTTCTTGAGCATGCAGCATCACGTTATGCGGTTCCTCAGTTTTATCTGCCCCTCACTCCAGTGTTAAAACAAGATGATGATGACAAAAACACTCAGATTGAAGAATCACTAATTTGTGGAAGATGTCACAATGCAGTGTTCATCTTTCATGAGTAATTCAATTTGATTTATATAGTGCCAAATCACAACAAAAGTCGCCTCAAGGCGCTTTATATTGTAAGGTAGACCCTACAATAATACATACAGAGAAAAACCCAGCAATCATATGACCCCCTATGAGCAAGCACTTTGGCGACAGTGGGAAGGAAAAACTCCCTTTTAACAGGAAGAAACCTCCAGCAGAACCAGGCTCAGGGAGGAGCGGGGCCATCTGCTGCAACCAGTTGGGGTGAGAGAAGGAAGACAGGATGACAGACATGCTGTGGAAGAGAGCCAGAGATTTATAAGTATGAATCAATGCAGAGAGGTCTATTAACACATAGTGGGTGAGAAAGGTGACTGAAGAAGAAATACATAATGCATTATTTAAGACCTTGTATGTGAGGAGCAGGATTTTGAATTCAATTTTGGATTTAACAGGGAGCCAATGAAGGGAAACCAATGTCGGAGGAATCTGTACAGACAGTTTTAGCTATCCTGGAAAGTAACTAGATTTTACTGACCAGATCTTATTACATCTGATCTTCACACAAGAAATGATTTTTCAATGTAAAACCCCCCCCCAAAGCAAAATATGTGACAGTGTGGCAAACAAATTAAGACAGTGACCTACACTTCTGAATGTCCACTAGCAGCCAGCTGCCAATTACAAGACCATTTATGATGAACACAATGCCTTATGTAGTGACTGGGCTTTAGCCTTAGTTCATTTAATGAATAGCTTAGCTCAGCAGAGCAGCAGCACGTGCTGTGCCTGCATCCCTTGACTCTGGTAGAACAAATATGTAAACCCCTGTATGTAACGAGTCATCTATTGCATTCAACTTGTAGGTTGTTTTTAAAGGTCTGAAAATGACAAAGCGTAAAGGCAAAGTTTCCTGTCGCACTTGTATACCTGGTAGTTGTTTGGTAGTCTTCAAACAACAAATCCCAATTTCTCAGCTACTCCTGTGTTTGTGTTGCTTCCCTCGGCCTTTGTAGAGCAGTTGTGCTGTATTTCAGACCATTTTTTGTTTGTTTGTTTTCTTGTTTCCTGGAATACGTCTAAACAACAGAGTGAAACTGTGAAGCGAGTGTGTTTGTTTTGCACTGATTACACAAAGCCTTTACATGTGCCTCTGCCTGTGTGGAAATTTCCAGGACTCTCAGATCAAAGACATCCTGACCACCTCTCCGACAACCATGACCATCACCATCATGCCTAAGTTTGTCTACGAGCACATGGTTAAGAGGTAGGACTGCAGCAGAGACTTTTTCTGTCCATACATCAGTTATTAACATCTGATCTCAAGTCAAACCCAGTGTGTTTGGCTTGATCTGTGTGGAATAAGCCATAGAGTCACATTGAGTCACCTCTCGCCTGACTAGCCAACATTATCTTAACATACTGCTTACCACGGTTAGATGATTTCAAATTGTTTCTGTGATTGGCCAGCAAATCTTTGTTTTTTTTACTACTGCAGTAACCTGTCAGCCCTTGAGCAAATTTAAAGGTTTAAATGAGTAATTAATAGAGATGTGTACTGAATTTAGGCATGAAATGGACCACAGGGCTTAATTATCGAAGACCAGAATACAGATGAGCTCCAATGTTATCAGTGCTGCTTTTGGTACTGGAGAAAAGAAAAACACAATGGTTATTATTTCCACAAGAATGTCATCTTTCACATTTTATCTTCAAGTCCCTTGAAGGTATTTATCTGTGAGGCATTTTTGCTGTTCCTGATCCACAGACAGCAGGGCCATGGCACAGGTCTCTCATTTGCCACACCGTGCACATGAACACAGACCCTGGTTTAGTGATGGTGGGGTAGAGAATTAAATGCTCAGAAGTGTGGTTGCACTGAGGCAGACAGTGCTTATTGCCACAAGTGAAACAGTGATGCCCTCTAAAGAGTAGCTGAGTGCCCAGCTCAAGAGATCAGGAAGCCATGCAGCGTTTTGTTGACAGGTTGTGTGCTTGTGTTCCAGGATGTCCTCTGGCCTGATGCGGTCAGCCATGGATCACTCTGTCCCAGAGGTGTGAGGACCAGGAAGAGGACTAGAGGATGTCAAGATGTCTACAGTGCAGATTCTTTCTCTCTGTTTTCCTTATGTCTTTTTCTCTATTTCTGTCATCAAACCAAACCTCCTCCTACATCACAATCACCAACCCTGCCCTTGCTCATCTCTAACATAATCTTAAGATGCCTTTTTTTTCTATTCTTTACCTTTTCTACATTTCCCTCACCTGCTGACATTAGTATGTTTTAGATGTTAACCTAGTACTCTGATATGTTTATTTTTTTTCTTGTTTTGTATTTGAGATCAAGGACAGTAAAACAAAAAAAAAAAGTTTTTTTAAAAAAGCCATGCATACCATCATGAGTCCAGAGCTTCCTGCTCAGTGTGGAGATGAATCATTCACCTTTTCATAATGCTGTAAAAGCTGACGGACAGCCATCAGAGCCGTCCACGCAGATATTCAGCTGCCCTCCTGATCCCTGCACCCAACCCCTAACGTGTAAATAATCTGAGCTGAATTAACACCTGCAGACTCATATGAAGAGGTGTGTTGTGGGTTCCAGTGTACAGTCATTTTTACATGGCCAGTGAAAGTGATGGTGGTGTTTACTATTCTTTCTTTTTCTTTCAACATTAAAAAGAATCCCAACATTTCACCACCCAGGTCTGAGTAGCAGTTTCCGCTTTTTCCAAGAGATGGCGACATATCCTTGTAACGCATTTCCAGCCTCTGACATTAAGTTTGCAGATAGTGCGTGTGCACATTCTGGGGAGCAAGTGTAAGGAAAGGGAGCAGCAGTACATTATCATTAACCTATGCAGCTGGGACTGTCCACAAACACTCTTTAAGAGCTATGACAGAGTAAAAAAACATGAGTTAGCAGGTGCCCAGCGCACCACAGGCTGCAGGAGTCCTGTGAGGCTTTGTGCTTCAAAGAATCGAGGAAACAGTTGGTGTTTGTTTGGAGGGGTCGGCGCCAGGCGGACCCACTAAGTGCACTTTCCATTAACCTTATAAGAGGTCCTCTCTCCTATATCCATTTCAAGTTCCAACAATTTTTTTTCATAATTGTTGTGTTTGTGATGCTTCATGTTAACGAGAGAAAACTAAAAGCTTAAATTTGATGCTGAAAAATCAATCGGTCAAATGAAAGCATTAAAATTACGCGTCATGGGTTTATCCAGTGAACTGCTGTCCTCTGCTAAGTTTTGTTAAAGGCCTATCCACTTTAAAATTCCTTCCTTGACTGATGAGCACAGCAAGACTCAGCAGAGCTCACAGTTGTGAATTTCTACTTGTTATATAAAATTTCTCCTTTTAATGCTGTTCACGTTCGGATGCATGTATTCCTTTAATTTTCTAGGTATGCAATCTGATTAAAAAAAAACAACCGCTGTCATTCTGTAAAAACAAACGCTAGAAAAATCTAAAAGTTTATATACGAATGTAACCATGATAATGTTGTAAACAAATAAAGTCTTTCTGCTCACATTCGTGTTCAGTCTCAAGGCATTGCATTTCTTGTGTTGCTTCAGATCAGCTGGTGTGGGAATAAACACAAAGGCAAAGCAGAGGTTTCCTCCATGCTCTTTAATATAGGGGCTTTTGCTCTTTCTTTAAACAGTGTGGTGGAAGATGTAGCCTACTGATGTCTTTACCTGTACACACTACTGTTGCTATTAAAATAGTTCATTTACGTGATATTATCTGGCAATATTTATGATGTCAGCTAAATTCCTACACGAGGCATTGAATGTCCTCAGTGGAAGGATGTTAAATGACTCCACCTCTGTTACATTAGTTACTATTACATAGGTTAGGGAACACACACAGTCAGACAAGGACTAAAGCGTAAAGTGACAGTACACATTCAAATATTGTCTGATTTAAAAAAAAAGAAAAAGAAAAGCCAAACATCCTCCGTAGTCCTTTCATATGCATTTAAAATCACATGTGTCTACAGGGGACATGTATATATAATCAGTCACCCCCACGCACTGTACACTGACATAACAGCACACTACAACAGGAAGTTCAGGTGTATCTTGGGACAGTCAGGTACAGCTACATTTTTCAGCACACCTGTAGTACCAGCGTAGGCATTCTCCTTGGCTTTAAAGTTCCACATGGTAAAAATACACCACAGGAATATTTTAATGCAATAGACTTAAAGCTGCTAATACGGAATCTCCAAAGTCCCAAAATAATCTTTAAAAAGTGACCATTGGAAGATATTACTATAGCTGCAAAAAAAAAAAAAAAGAAGACGAATGCACAAAATACATTTTATCATGCTCAAGAATGGTACCTTGCATTCCATTTTTTTTTAGATTTTAAAGTAATTAAACAAGAAGATCAAATATCCACATCTAATTCAAATTGTGCATGTGAGACTAAAAGTCATTATCAAAGCAGCTTGCCAAATCTTCATTATCTAGCATGTGTATTTCAATTAAACATTTCAGGAACAGGAGCCTTGAGAATAAACATGTGCCCACCTAATGGTGCTAAACCAAGACGGCTGAGATGGTTGCTACTACCATTAACAATTCGCTGTTTGCTAAAGAGCTACTTTCGAGAGCTCCTTTGTTACAAGGGGTCACCACAGCAGGTAGTTCCACATGTTTGATATGGCACCAGATATTTTACACCAGATGACCTTTCTGACGCAAAGTACATTTGTGCCTGCCTGGAATCAAACCAGCCACCTTTCATTTGCTGCTTGGTAGATGTACCCTTTGGTCCTTCTGTCATCCTGTTTCCAAAAATCAGCTGCAATTAACAGCGGGACTGTCACATCAAAGTACAGTGCAGGTTTACATCAGTATTCACTTACATGATTATTATATTAGACATTTTGGTACATAATACATTAATATTGAGAGGAGGAGGTAGCTTTCCACATTGTCACACCAGTTCCCTCACAGATTTATGGCTTTTGGTAAAACAGGGAATTGTTTTAGCCTCTTCATTATCTTTAGCCAAACCTTTCCCACAATGCAGCTGGATGCACAAATCATAACAATGCAAATGATGCTGAGAAAACCTTGCGATTGTGTCCGTAAGGCATTCATTCAATCTTTTCATGGATAGCAATGCATTAATTCAGATTATCATGATTGTCACTGACATCTGACAATTACATAATCGGATCACACAGTATGAGAAAAAAATTTATGTTTTTGAAATGAGAGCTTTTTAGAAATTTTATGGCATCTATGTATGTTAATACATAAATGTATGTAAATGTGAAGGGCTAAAATAAACAGTTCTTAATACAGATGAGAGAATACTGCTTTACAGCATTCACAGGAACAAGCCATACCTGCATGTCTGTAGTATCTTATTTACGCCTAATTTTTGCTTCAGCTGCACTTTAAACTGTCACTGCAGAACAGAACAATCAGAAAATGCTCAGTGAGCTCACACACACAGTGCAGCTCAAAAATTTGGGTTGAAGATTGCGTCTTTCTTTCTTTCTTTCTTTCTTTCTTAAAGAAACACACATTTGTTGGAATTTAAAATCATATAAGATTTACCAGAAATATTCTAAATGACAATAAATTGTTCAATAATCATAACCGAGTTAGTATTACATGAAAGTATTACCAGTCCGAGTTCAACTTCAATTGCTATCTCATCAACACAATGCTTAGTTCTGTAACCAGAATAAAAAGTGGAGTTGAAGGTAAGAGGACCAGTACATCAGAATCTGTCATTAGAGAAACAGATGCCCACTCATCTTTTCACTTTCAACTTATGTTGAAAAAGTTATGACTTTTTATGAAGAGCATGAAATTTTCGGGCTAACCTCAAACTTGTCAGTGCTAAGTTACAATCTCAACTTCAAGTAATTGCTTAAAATTCATAAAGTGAACAATAGTGCAAAACATATAAACCAACTGGTGAAAAGAATAGAATAGAAAAAAGAATAAAAGTATTTTTTTTAACGCAGAACAATTTGAGTTGCTGTTTTTTTGCTGGTTGTGTTGGAACATTTTTCATTCGACATTTAAATCGGGACGGACAGATTTAGAGTTATTCCATGGAGGGATTATTCAAACACGCCCCCTGGGCACAGGAGTTTACACTGAAGACCAAAACATTTTGTAGATACTTTGTATGATTGTTTTGTGTCACTTTATAGTACTTTTGCACCTGCTTTTAACTTTACATTCCACTAACACAGGGGTCGGCAACCTGCGGCTCTTTAGTCCTTATAGTGCGGCTCCGCATGGTTTGGGAAAATAAAGTATTTAGCTGAAGTGTATTTTATTTATGTTAATTCGTTTTTAACTTGTAGTTCTAAATTGGAAGATTATTGTGATATTGAAATATAAAAATAAAATTATATTCTATTATTTTTTCATCGCTCAAAATAAGCATCACACTCGCGGAAGCCGGTGTACCCGCCGAAACGCCGTGCATTTATCGAGACTTTCAACCCATAGGCCAATTATGGATCTTCAGATCCACATTATGTCAGCAGCTATTCTCCACCGTGAACTATGTTAAAAACAAACACCGCTCACGCCTCACAGATGACAGCTTACAGTCCTGCGTAAAGATGAAAGTGACTTCGTACAGCCCCGATTTGCAGACGCTGTGCGCAGAGGTTCAGGAGCCGAAGTCCCATTGTAAACATATCACGGCAGACCCGACGATGTTTCCATGAACATGCTTTTCAGCATCTCTTTATTGACCACTTTTCACACACGGTTGCTGTACGCATACAGCCGGCTGTAGCTTTTCAGCTCACAGCCCGACACACACCAACACGACAGCATAGATAGCACAGACGTTAAGGCAGCGAGGCATGGTGCCGCTCAGGTGCGTCCGCCTCCCCTGCAGCGGCGCAGCAGACCACGCCCCGCAACACACATTAACCAGGTAAAATACATATTTAGGCAGAATTTTGCAAATATCTATTTTTCTGTTTTTAGCAGCATAGTGCTTTTTTTCCAATTATTTTTTAAAAGTCAGGCCAAGGCTCCAAAAGCCCAAAGGCGATATAAGGGTGGCGGCTCACAACAGTTTTTGTTTGCTACATGGATCATTTTAGTTCAGTTGGGTGTCTTTCCTTTTGTTATATTTCTTTAAGACTTCAAAATGTGTTAATTACATATATAAAATGTAATTTTCTCTGTAGCACTTCATGGATTTCACAAGCAACACACCTTAGTTGTTCACACAAAGCATAAAAGTAAAAAACAATATACAGTGTTATCTTCATTTTAGATGTCAAAAAGTATTTGCGGCTCCCAGTGTTTTCTTTTGCGTGGAAACCAGGTCCAAATGGCTCTTTGGGTGTTAAAGGTTGCTGACCCCTGCACTAACATCTTGGTGATTTTGCGCTGCTTTGATTTCACTCTGTGGTTGATTTTTCTTTTATTGGTCACTGTGGTTCTCTTTGTGGTTGTTCCACATGTATTTGAAGTTCTTTGGCGTGTCTTTGTAGTTGTATGCAGTTGTTTTAAGCATCTTTGTGGTTGTGTCTCCGTGTCATTTTGTGGTTTTATGTCTGTGCAGTTGTTTTTCTTCTTCCTGCAGCCCTTTTACATCTTTTGTAGTCATTTAGATATAATTTCACATCTATTTGTATTTACTTAAGCTCTCTTTGAAGTCATTGTATCATATTTTTGTAGCCACTTCAAATCTCTTGGAAGTGATTTTGCATCTCTTTTAAGTATTAGACATCTCTACAGTTGTGTTCTCTCTGCATGTTTTTGTTGCTTGAAAGTCATTTGGGAAATCTCTTTGAAGTCATTTTAATCTCCGTACAGTTTAGGCACCTCTAAAATTTTTTGTTTTATACATCTTTGAGATCATTTTATATCACTGCAGCGACTTTCTCTTTCTTTGTAGTTACTTTCTGTTTTTTTTTATCCAGCTGTCTTGCAGACCTTAGTATTTGTTGTCATTTTCTATCTCTTTGTAGGGTTCTTTATGTTTTATTTCCTTGTACATGACTTTGTAGTCACTTTAGGTCTCTCTGAAGTCATTTTGAATCTTTTTGTAGTCATTAGACATCTCTTGCATTGGTTTTACGTTTCTTGCAGTTGTTTTGTGTCATTTTTGTAGTTGCTTGGTTTCTTTTTGGAGTAGTTTTAAACTCTGTAATCATTCATACTGACATATGACTGATGGGTGGCTGTAGGTCAGGAGGTAGAGCAGGTCATCTACTGATTGTAAAGGTTGGTGGTTCAATCCCTGGCTCCCCATAGTCTGCATACCAAATATTCTTGGGCAAGATAATAACCCCAAGTTGCTCTCCCATCTCAGCATCAATGTGTGTGAATGGTGGTTAGAAAACACTTAAAAACATAGAAGACAGTGCTTGGGTGAATCTGGCAAGTTGTATGGAGTGCCTTGAGTACTCTGGGAGAGTAGAAAAGTGTTATGTAAGAATTAGTCCTTTACATAGCATTTTTTGTCTGTTATCTACAGGCAATTGTTTTCCACCCTCTTGCAGCCATATTGCTCTTTAGTGAGCTTTCAGATCCTATTCCAACTTCTTAGAAGCCTTTTGTTTTGTTCTAGAAGTCTTAGCAGTTAGATCTGTGCCCAGAAGGCCCATTCAGTTATCCAGCCATGATTTGCTTATTTGCTCATTTACACATTCATCTTTCATCACAGTCCTCTCGTGATGCACACATTCAGACAAATAAAAAAATACCCTGATGCTAAGTGCGTTTAAAACCCAGACATCTTATTAATGTACATCTGAACTGTCGACTGAGATGTAGCACACGATGTCTGTAAATGCCTTTCAGAATGATCTGTTGGACAAATTAAGCTGAGTTATTAGCAGTGACTGACTAGCTCTTGTACAGTTGACTTGGAATACATACTACCAGAGTGACAGTTAAAACTACACCACAAGAGCATTAAGTTTAGCAGAAATATACAGCACAGATCACAGACTGAGCACAACTCATTCCATTCAGAGCTACACTAAGATACCAAAGTGAGCCGGTGAGGATCTACAAACAAAGTGTTTGATCATGATATGGCATTTCAATTAGATTTAATCAGGTGACTTTAAGTAACACAAACTTAAACTTAAGTAACACAAACTGAGGTCTGTTATTTTCACCAAATGAATTGGTTCTGGCAACTTTGCTTTGAATACAAGCTTAAGCAGATAAGGCCCATATGAGACAATATGACTGAGTATGGAAAATATTCCACCCTAAAATATAATGTGCATGTTATTATTATTACCTTCCCAAACAAGTAGACTGCCCCAATAAATAAATAGATACATAAAATGAAAACAACAAAAACAAAAGCTCTCATATGGATTACAGAAACAAATCTAAGATTTTATTTAGAGAGCTTTGCTTTTTAACTTTTGAGTTTACCTTTGCAAAGACTCAGGCTGGCTCTCAACTGAGCTTTATTTTTAGTGTATAGTTATAAGTGTGGTATTGATCTTAGTTTGAGTTTAATAAATCTGAATAGCTTTATTTATTTAGGAGAACTAATCGTAATGCTCTCAGGGTAGAAACACAACGAACATGGCAGAATAGGTAAATCACCCATGGACTTTCTATAATAAGTAACATCTCCTTCATTATTAATGAGATTCTGGCTGGCCTCCTGGGGATGCAGAGGTTAAGAGAAATTAAAGTGCACATTCTAATGTCAACGTCGAGTACAGGGAAATTTTTAAGCAGTCTTTAGAAAAAAATTGCAGAAATCAAACAAGGTACTTGCTTTTATCAGGTTAATTGGCAGGTTAGACTAAATAACTTCCTACAAAAGGCGCAACATGAAGACTTCATTCAACAAGGACAAAGCCTGTTTTTTGTTCCAAGTGATGGTTATGCATATTATAAGTAGATGAGAATGATTGGCGACATATGCAATTTTATGGCCTAAATCAACCATTTCCAGGAAAAAAAAAGGCTTTTAGTGGAAATGCTACATTTACACATTTCTGAAAAGCTTGAAAAGACTCTGGCATCTGCATGTATCTGTGTATAAGATACGATAAAATAACCTTTATTAGTCCCACAGGTGGGGAATTTGTCTCTTATCTTTTATTATAAAGTAATTTTAATATAAAAAAATCTACATGCTGCTAATGGAGAGATGCCAAACTGTCTTTCCTAAGTGTGATGGCATCATGGTTTTTGTTTTTAGATGCCTCAAACTGCTAAATGCATGAAATGCATGAAAGAAAATTAGAAATCAGCTTCTATGCAGTTGATGCATACACACCTCAGATTAACCTACTGTGTTTGATTAATAAACATCTACATAGGATTTTTGGCAGAGGTCATTTTAATGATGAACAACATTCCTTTGGGGGGTTGAGTTCAACCAAAACGCTTCTTTGGCCAGGAGAGAGAACTAAAACCTTAATACTAAAATAGTACGATTAAAAGTAAGTAGAGTTTAACTTGGCAGCACAACTGAACTGGCCACAGCTGGGTGTTTATGATTTGAAGCAAATTTAATAGGTTTGTGTGTTTCTACCCTCGGAACATCCCTGAGTTTTGTGTCTACGTCATGATGGCAGACACACTCTGAGATTTCTGATCTTGAAGATCAATGAAAACTTTCTGCAGTTGTAGGAAACAGGTAAATTCTGATTTAGAGTGGATTTTCCCCTCAGCCATTGCTTAATGACTTGGTGAAGCTGTAGCTTTTTGTAACTTGGCTACACATGTATACAAGCTCTTATACATATATGCCACATATACACAAACAACCATTCAAATGTGTTAGAATTCATAGGTTGAGTAGTCAATGAATCTTTTACAGTTTTCCCTGCATTTAAGATCAAAAGAAACAATCAGCATCAAAGATCCAGGCATCATTCATTTCAATCAGCTCATTTACTTTTGCACAAGCCAGTAGAGCTGGCAGACATCTCAGTAGCAAGGCTGAGGAACATTGGGTGACAGACATTGCGGAGCAGAACCAAAACAAGGCAGAGCTTGCCAGTCCAAGAGCTTCACATTTCCTGTTTCTTATACCCCTCTTGCCTATTCTTGGCAGAAACTGCAGGACAGGAAGTCCTCGTCTTCTTGCACTTGAATCTTCCAAGAGAAAACCTATACAGGAAAGGTCGTGGTTAAGGGCCACAGAGGTGCTGAGCAGATTTTCCTCTTATATCTGTGATCCTCCTAAGTCTCCCCCGCCTGCGGGGTAGTGCCTCAGCCCGCCTCCCCTGCGCAGCGAGTGCAACGCCACAGTGCAACAGCCTCTCAGCAGTGATCCTATGTGATACATTGGCTGTCCTTCCCGGACTGGACCGCGACAGAGCCACGCCACCGTCGGCACCACAGGAATGGCCACCGCAAGCAGATCAACTAGGAAGTGACGACTCCAGTAGCTTTTCTGAATCGTCCCAGAGCTAGATGATTCTCCGTTCTCTTCTGCAGTGTCCCCTGTGGCACCGTGCTCTTTTGTTTCACCGTTATCATTGTCCTCATTGTGCACCTCCACCACTGTAACACCACCTATCTCCTCATGGGAAGCAGACCTTCTTGGCTGGATTGTGTGAGGCTGTTCTATAGCTGGAGACGATCCCTGGTGACTCGGACTCAGGTGAGGTGTCTCTACCTGGGTTGATTCTTGTAAAGGACAGCTTTCTTGCTGCGTGTCCACAACTCCGAGGTTTTCAAATGATGTCCCACCCTGCCTGCCTTCTCCACAGCATCCTCTTAACTTAAGCTCACCCTGCCATGTTGCTGGCATCTCAGCAAGATCACAGAGTTTTCCTTGAGCCGGCTTCTCTTCAGCACCCTGCCCTCCTATCTTCTCTCCCACTGAACCAATCACCGTCTGTTGCCTTTCTTCTGCCAGTTTGATCATAACTATCTCCACCTGCTCTTCTGCCACAAAAGCTTCCTTCTCTTTTTCCTCTTTCTCCTGCTTTTCCTCCTCCTCTCCATGCTCTTTCTCTTTATGCACAGGACTTTCCATGGAACACGCAACAGTGGCGGACCGTGGTAAAGATGGGACCACTGGAGTTTTGGGGATTGGCTCTGTTGCTGTACTCATGACTGTTGCTGTGGTTACTGAAGTTGTGGTGGTAATGGAGTCCAACTCGTCGTCCCCTTCATCAGACATCCAGGTTGAAGTGGGGCTACAGGCCTGGGACCGGAAAGTACGTTGCTCTGCGATGGTGTCCAGATCGGAGGGATACCCTGCTGTTGTGGGGATGGGGCAGCTTTCTGTCTGAATGCCAGTCTCCCTTAAAGGGTGCAGGTACAGATGGTGGTGGGAGAGGCAGGGGTGGCTCATGCAGCTCACTCCACCCAGACCACAACGAAAGGGTGCCAGCCCCTCCCCTGTGCACAGCTTCTCATACGTAGAAGAGTGTGGCATAGTATGCGGCACAGAGTGGGACAAATTGTGAGGGAAAGAATGAGGTAAGGTATGTGAGTAGGTGTGAGACAGTGAGTTTGGCAGAGAGTGGGGATGAGAATGGGGAAGAGAGTGGGAGAAGGTCTGCGTGTAGGAATTAAGTAAAGATGCTGTTTCCTCAGAAAGGAATGCGGCCTCCAGCAGAAGGTCAGCCCGGCTGGGGATGTTACTCTCCCCACAGCACACAAAGCCGCTGTCCTGGGTGCCGTCGCCTGAGAGACAAGGAAAGTCCGACCCGTTGTCATTGCGGTCCGCCAGTGCCTGATCACTCAGCTTTGTGTAGGTGGAACTCCGAGTTAAAGACCGGGCTGGGGAGCCATCACAAGAGCAAGACCCTCTTCCTTCTACAGTAAGTTTGGGTACTCTGCCAGGACTTTCTCCTGAAACAGATGCTGGTGCTGAACCCCCAACGCGGGTCCGACAGCCTGGCATAGCCTCCGCCTCCTTTGCTAATCCAGCCTGGGCCAACTCCATACTCAGCAAAAGGTTCTCCAGCTTGTGGTTCTGAGCGTTGATATCCTGAAAGTACTTCTGGACCCCTACATCTCCACTGAGGCCTCCGGCATCGCTCAGCCTGGCACGAACAGTATCCACAGCCTGTTTGAGCTGCTGGATTTCCTGACGCGCCTCCTTCAGGGCCAGCTGAGCCTCTACGCGGTGGCACTCTTCTTCAACCCAGTCCTCCTGCATTCTGTAAAGCCGGCCTCTCAACTCATCTATTTCCGTGTCCCTAAGAGGGTGACAACAGAGAAAGGGTTTTGACGATTTGACGACCTTTGACGATAAGAAGCACAGACCAATATAAAAGATCTAAGAAGAACTAGCATAAAACCTTGCTTTATAGGACCTGCCAGTCTCTCATCCTGTCTCAGTATCTCACCTGTCTTGCAGGGTGTTGATGGTTTCTTTTAGCTTGGCCCGCAGGTGTCGGATACACACCTCCTTCTGCTGAAGGGGTGTGAGGTACTGCTCTGGTGGAGGAGGCCGAATGCCATGGTTGTCTGTACATGATGTGTACTTCTGATGGCGTCTAAAAAAGACAGGACTTCAGTTTATGAAACGAATAAGCGGTGTTTTCCATTTTTTGAGATGTTAAGGAAGAAGTGATGGAAGGAAAGTTAACATCACTATTTTAAGAATTAAGAGTTTCAAACACTCTTAACCTTCTGAGGTCTAAGTCATCGGTGATGATGATATCACAAATAACTTTTTGCTTATCTTCAAAATAGTAGGTTGGAGCTCAGAGCTGCTGTTTTATCAGTAATGTGGGCTTTTTTCCTTTTTAACAGCACTCACCATATTTTCATTCACATATTCAACCAATGAGCATAAACTTAAAAAAGAAGAGACTGCAAATGTGCTCTTTCATACTTTTGGAAAGCGAACTGGAGTAAATAATTTTTGCTTGTGTCATACCATCGCTAAAATTCAGAAAATAGTTAATAAAAATGATTCCAGAAATGTGAATTGGCAGCCATATCTCTTCATTTTTTAAAATGACGGATATTAATTAAATAGCTAATTGAGGTAATAAGACAGCAAATCATATTAAGTTCTGTTTTCACTGAGTTGACAAAGTCACAAAGAGTTTCATTTTCTATCCCAAGGCATTAACGTTACACCTCTTTTCCACCAATGCAGTAGTGGTGCAGAGTTTGTGGTGCACTGCTGTTAGAGAACAAGCCCACAATTTGACAAGTTAGAGAAGTCATTATTTTGCAATGTTAGTGTTGGAATTTGGGGAAACATTAGTAGGAAGAATCAGAATCGGTGGCCCGCATTGCAAACATATTTAGTTCTAGCATTGGGACTACGCTGGTACAAGAGCTAGTAGAAATGTGCTACACCTCTTACCCTTTGGTTGGGCTGCATTCACTGCCTTTACATGAGCCTGAGTTGCTGCTGCTGCTGAGAGAAGCGTTTCCATAGGGATCTCTATTACTGGCCGCAGCCGGAGTGCGCCTGGTACACAGTAAGAGGAGACATGTTAATGTGTTCCTGGCAACACCATGAAACCACAGTCCAGACACTAAGTGAGCTGCTAAGCTAAACCATGACAAACAGATCCACAGTGCAAACAGAAATGAATGGAAAACACTTCAATCCAGGTCCACCACCATGCTTATACAACACAGGTTTACACAGATACACAGAGTACAATATTTCAGCATGTCGGCCTGAGAAACAAATACACACACTCCTCTTGGCACTCACAACAATGCTGAAACTGAAAAGGACATCAAATTAGCATTACTCAAATGAAAAAAGAAAGTTTTCACCAGAAGGGAACTAAAAGAGAGCAATCAGACAGAAAAGAAGAAGAGAGTCAGACTAGACAGGATGTTTTCTAGAATGTGGCGTCACAAAACATTTACAGCAGTGCAAAACATCTTGCCATTCCCATGCTTTAAAGGATCAAGACTGATCGGGAGGAAAGAAGAGCGAGTCGTGACAGACCGGGAGCGAGGGGTAGAGGGAGAGTTTGTTGAACGACCGTGGCGATCCGGAGACTTGGTGGAAGCGTATCCCTTGGTCGGTGACTTGGTCGATACATAGCCTTTAGTTGGGCGCATTGACACCATACAGCTTGACTCCATGGGCACGTAGTCTAACTCTATGAACCTGCAGTAGTCAAACCTGACCAGAGACAAGAGGGTGTTAAATCACAGAGGGTGGCAATGTGCCTGCTGCACACCGAAGGGAGGTAAGGTTGGTTGACATTTAGCATATCTCAGCATAATTTTAAAGTGTAAGAACTCAAACAGTGAAGTGGCTCAGGAGAGCTTGCTTTCTAAAAGCCATGCTTCAATGTTGAGGCTCCTCTGTTTGGCTTCCTATATTGCACCGCTAATAGGAGCAGTTTACTGCTATGAGGCTTTTACTGGAATGTAAACTAACACTGCATCCTGAAACACAATTTACAAGTGATAAAATGTTTTAGGTCTTCTAAGAGCAACATGGAAGCAGCGGCAACAACAATAATTCATAAACGCCCGATTCTAACTCGCAACACACTTTCACAAAAATATCTCAGCAAACTTATAGAAACTTCCCCCCACTTTTGATGACAAGTGCAAACTAGCTTAGCTAAACAAGTGAATAAAAAAAAAAGTTAACTTTAAGACAACTGACACCTGTGCAAAACCACTATAGAGACCAAGTAAAACCACATAATATCAAAGAGTAGAATTGGTGGTGTATATATATTTTTACCTGTAGGCATTTTTACTATCCAGCAAAACATGACAGTTTGTTAGTACAGTTTAATTATATCAGTGGTAGATAGAAAAAAAAGGGTTATCTGTGATTGGCAACTTCTGTCAGCGTCTGTGTGGTTTTAAAGTCTATAATGAATGTTCACCAACTGAGTTACTGTTGTTCTTTAACAAGGACATAACTGTTGCCCAATCACTGGACACCACACTGGGAGGGGAGGACAAGCAGGGTCAATCAGGACAGCCATGATGGTATTGGACACAGGACACGAAAACTCCACACTAAACATGCACATAGTCTTGTATATAACTCGTCTGTCTTTAAACTTTTTGCTGTTCATGTCATATATATGTATATATATAAATATATATATCATACTTTATGTATAAAGCAAAGTATGACAGTCAGTGTTTCCCAGAAATACATATCTTACTTATTTCACCAACACAGAAAAACTAATGAAGCACAATGTTTTTGCAATTTGGCTGAATTTTTTAATTGCTCATGAGTTCATTTCACTCTATTTTGAAAGTTCAGTTGTTAACTATGTCATGTTTCCATGATGGCAAAGTGACCATCTCACTGTTCGTGCGGTCCTCAGCTTCTTCTTCTGTTAGCTTTTCTTTCTCCAGCTCCACCATTATGGACTGCAGCTTACAATGCTAATCGTGTAGATCTGGAACAAGCTGGAGGTTCACTCTAAACCCAAATGCACAGCTGGTGGAGAACTAGTTCAATTGCTGCTATGTTGAACTCCCAGAAGACCACGGTTGCCAATTGCAGGTCAAAACTGTTTGACTGTTTTAAATTGTCACAGGATTTTACTAACTGAGGAAGTTGCTAGAGAAACAGCTGACGACTGAATTATTAGATATTGGTAAGTGGCTGTCTTAATCATCTCAGAGTTCAGCTGTGAGCTTGAGGGCCACATTAATCAAAACTTCAAAGACTTTTGGAACTAATGCTGCTAAGCTGACTCCACCAGGGCTCTAGAGCAGAACAAGGACTGCTATGGTCTGCTGCCGTCTAAGACAATGGAGCTGAAGTCCATCGACACAATGAGGAAGTTACCGGAGAAGAAGCTGATTACTGTCCTGTTATTGTCACAAAGCACCTATGGTAAAGTTTTTAAATTTACTTTTTAAAAAAATTAAGCAATACACCAAGTCCAACTAGTGGTGTATGAAATCATGCATGCACATGTGTGCACAAACAAATGACCAAACAAAGAAACAAACAAAAAACTCTTGCAACACTATAAATGAAATTTTGAATTTTGAGTGCCCTGTAAAAGATTAATAATAACTTTACTCAGGGTTTAATTGAGCATGCAGCTAAGGTTCAGCAAAGGTTCCAAAAAGTAATTTTACGCATGAGGTCAAGTAAGAAGAACAAAAACCTTAATCACCTGGATTATGTAATAAACCGCTGGAGACAGTTTGTAGTAGGCAGATACATTATATTTAAACTACTATTGAACGCACGTCTGTTGTTTCCATTTTTTACTGTATATTTTGCTACTGAACTGAGTCACCGTGTCCTGTGTTACATAATTAGGGAGGAAGCCAGATATTGACAGCTCAACACTTAATAGCACAGAAATGGGGAGAGAGAAGCAGCAGAAACACTGAGCCTGGAAAGGGATAAAATACACAGTACAACAGTGTTTAGGGCGTGACAGTTCATCCCAGCTATCTGCTGGGATGGAACTAATGTCTGGGGTGTGGGTGTTGTCTGCTTGAGGCAAGCATTTCCCAGTTGTCAGGTGTTAGCATGAGTGGGTGGAGAGGAGTGAAGAGATATTCCTTTACGAAAGCAACTTTGCTCAAGAGGCTGAAACTGATTTAGTAAACAATATCTCGATAAACCAAAAGCACATTCGCATTACAGGCAATGCTGCTGCACATGAGTGTTTCACACAGTGCTGTTGAGTGAGTGGCTGCGGTCAACCAGTGATCACAGTATGCACATTAAACGTGCCATTTCTACTGTGCATGTAGCCACTAAACCTAATCCTTGAAAGATTAGCACCAATTCTTGCGTTTAAGTACATGATAGTATCACAGACTCTGTACTTGAAGGTGATGTGACACAACAACACGCACACAGTTCTGGCCACTTTCTGTGCTCCTTACAGGCCACAGACTGTATACATGTGTTGAAAGTAGCTACAATGAAACTACCCTCTGATTTGGTTTGAGCATTTTCCACATTGCCATTCTGATTTTTGTACACTTCAGTCAGGACTTATCATATCCATGGTAGTCACACAAGGCGTTTATGTTATTGTTGGATCTATTTCTATTTATATCTATCTATTTTAAAAAGTACATCATGTTGTTTTGGACAAGTCTTGAAAATAGCAACCGAGGCCACAACTCCAATCAAAAAATGTTTATAAAGATGTCATGAAGTCAAACAGAAGTCATTTTGCTATAGCCCTATGTATAATAGACTCCAGACATGCCTGCTTTTTTGGGACCACATTTTTACATTACAATGCACCAAATAGGCATGCTCCCCTGGTGAAGAACAAGCAGGTGACAAAGTAGTATAAGAGGAATGACTACTTGGCCTGTGGGTCTCCAGCAGTCCATGTCTGTGTCCACAACGGAGGATAATCTTGGCTTTAAGATTTAATGCACTATAAAGAACTATGCTAATTCTGCACTAAACTAATCATAAACCTTTAGCCTTTATGTTAACAGTAGCATGGTGCAGGTTTTCTTCAAACATCATCTAAAGTAAATTAAAATATAGCAGATTTTGGCAAATTCAATACATAGACCTCCTTTTGAAAGTCTCTTGTTGCTTTACATAGTTTAAAGCTAAATCTTAATGAATAACAGGACTATACCTTATAAGTCATCAACTAGCTCTACGCTGTATAACAAGAATAGGTCTTTTAGCATTGATTGCATGCAAGTACCCATCTAGTATCCAGAGGTAATGTTAGCTGACTAAACAAGCTAGCTACTGATGGTAAACTCTCCAGTTTACCTGCACATACATGTCTGTGTCTACTAAATTATTCTTATCTATGCTGGGGACAAAATATTTATCCCAACTTCTGAGTTTCAGTACTGCGTCTTAGATAAAGTCTTCAGTGCAAACAACAGTCAAATAAAAATCGACTTTTACTTTTGGCATTTGTGATCCTATGACACCGTTTACGGTAGATCTGGATCTGTTCTGTTCCAACTTTTTATTAAACTCACAAACACATGTTTTTTAGCATGAAAACTACCAAGTAAAAGAGAAATTAACTAGATTCACAGCATCAGGAGACTCAAATAAAAAATCTACTTTGTGCCAACCGCTTGCCTGATCGTTGACATTGAAATTCCCTAAAAGGTGAGCTGTGCAGCTTTGCAACAGGTGATGTTGACAGGAGAAGCCACACACCTGACTGCAAAGATTAATCCTAACCTGACCACGTTTCACTGCATTATTCACAGGTTAGAACCTTAACTTGCCTGTGTGCTGTTGTTTATTTTTCCAACATTTAATTTCCAATTTTGGTTTTAGTGGCTACAGTGCATGCCAAAGCTACAGCTACAGCTATGGAGCATGCTCTCTCAGACTGTAACTGAAGTGTGTCTCACGCAGGGGGCGCGGGCACAGGAATGGCCACTGGTGCTGTGGCGGCTGGCACAGCAGTCCCCGACCCAGACACCGGCTTGGGTACCGGCACGGGCGAGGACGCCAGTATTTGCTGCAAGCGACGTTTGGGCTGCAGCACCTTCAGAGGGTTGAATCTGAGGAAAATAAATAAGAGAGAGGAGGACACCACAACTACACGTTGATCCGTCTGCAGTTACACAACTTTTCCTGTAAAAACATCAAACCCTCCAGACAGATTCAGCTTGGCTCCAGTTTAAGAGACCATTTATCAGTCTGTGCCCAACACATACACCATAGCAAGCAACAGCTAGATGACAGCAAAGACTATTTAACACATCAGCTGAAAGAAACGACACATTGGCTTTCTGTGGTATTAAAGTACTGGTAGTGTCAAACTGGACCACAGAAGAAAAGCAATGTCCATCACTCATGCATTAAGTATATAACAGCACATTATGCATACAATATTATTGCAGCATTCACATTCCGAAACAAGTTAATGGTTGTGCAAAAGTCAACAGTGGTCCCTACAGACATGAAATACATCTTATCCTTTATCCTGTGTCCAGTAAACAGGCCAGGTTAGTCCAGTGGCTAGAGGAGAGAACATCAATATACTCAATAAACTCTGTTCAAGTCGGTTGCTATTTACAGCATTTAGAACATACACTGCTATGAAAACAGTATTTGCCCCCTTCCCAATTTCTTCTTGGCACACTCACAGCCTTCAAACAAATGTTAAAATTAGACAAACAGACTGAGTTCATATAAAAAGAAAAAAGTTATCTAAACCTAACTGGCCTTGGTGGAACAATAATGACGGCTTACGCCACCCTTGGCAGTAAGAACTACAATCAAGCGTTTGCAATAACTGGCACTGAGTCATTCACATCGCCGTGGAGGAATTTTGGCCCACTTTTCTTTACAGAAATGTTTTAATTCAAAAAAGAGGTTAAGATATTTGCCAAAACATCTTAACTGGATTTAGATCCAGACTTACTTTGAACACTCCAAAATTATAGTTGGACTTACTGTTTTGGATTAGTGCTGCATAAGGTTCAGGACACAAGCTGAGGGATGGACTAGTGAAAGTGAACAATGTGGTTGATCACAACAATTTCGTAAATAATAAAGAGCTATTCTATTCTATTCTATTCTATTCTATTCTATTCTATTCTATTCAATACATTATTTAATTAGGGAGAACAATTACTTTTTCCGTGTAGGGCCAAGGAGGTTTGAATAACTTATTTCCTTTAATAAATGAAATCATCATCTAAAAACTGCATTTTGTATTTATCTTTGTCTAATATTAAAATTTGTAAGATTTATTGTCATTGTAAGGACACTGTGGGACGGGATTCCAGAGTGCTACCTCATTTGGAAAGGGCACAATGAATGTGGAATGTGTGATGATCTCAACATGTAAATGTAGTAATTTAAAAAAAGAAAAAGAAGGCAGCAAATACTTTTCATAGCACTCTAGTTCTCAATTTTAGGTCCATTTATTCATCAACAAGTCTTAGACGAGTTATTTACAGGAAGTACAGAAACAAACTGAGCATGGTGCCACTTTTTAAATAAAGACAGATATATTTATATGATATGTTGGTCTTTTACAATTTGACTTATTATAAAGCTACAATACAAAGTAACACATGCCAGTTTTTCCTGGTTTGCAATCAGCAGTTTCATTAACTGTTTATTCAGAAGATTTCTGAACATTCTTTACTGAAAGTACTGATAACTGAGTTTCAGTGCTAACTGCAATGCCAGCTTGCCATTTGGTGGTGTAATTTTGTAAATGTTTAAGTATTGCTGCTACAAATTGTAACAGTAACAGTAAATGTTGCCTTAACTTTTCATTTATATTTTTTTAATCCTTCATAAATACTGACAGCTAACCTTGTCGGAAAAAGCTCAAGTCTCGCAGTTCCCACTGCAGTCTTAAAGGCGCACACCCCACGCGTCATTAAATCGCTGCTGAAAATTTTTAGAATTTATAAAAGACTCATTAATGGAGTTAAATTACTTATTACTGTTTAAAACAACTGTCAATTAATTTTAAAACACCCTATTTTCTCTCACTTATTAAAAAGTGGCACCACATTGACTATGAATATTTGTTAAAGATAAAACACACACACACACACACACACACACACACACACACACACACACACTGTTGGGGATGTGAAATTCCCCCCCACTGACACCAGGCAAACCTCCACCAGCCCCACTCCTGCAAAACAGGTGAAAACAGGCTTAAGAGCGACAGGAGTTAGTGCCGCTGACTCTTGTTTATTTATTCATTTATTTTATTTATTTTTGCTGTGTTTTACTTGCATCTATTTGAAAGAGTGAGTGTAAACGCAAAAAATTATTTTATTTTATATGCTGGAATATGCAGAAAATAGGTTTAAATGTTAAACAAATTTCTTCAAGTCAAAGACAGTTGCATATGATTTAATTTTTGCTTGATGCAATGTGCATAAAGTTAAAAGATTAAACCTAATAAAAGAGACTCTTTCATTTGATTCAATTTTATATGATGGATTATGCAGAAAAAATAGAATTGGGCAGAAAGGTCTGTTGCTTTATTACGTATTCAGGTTGTGATTCATGTTTTTAAAAAGTAACTAAGTAATAAAAGTGACTAATTACTTTTGAAAATAAGTAATCAGTAAATTAACGGGTTTACTTTCTTGGAGAAGTAATCAGTAATTAATTACTTTTTTCAGGTAACTTGACCAACACTGGTCTTGTATTTATCAAGCACCAGGAAATTATTTTCATATTTCAGTTTCCACAAAGCAGCTATTGTTTGCCTTGATGAAGGCTGTCCACACACATCTGTATGCTAAGCTGTTATCAAAGGCCAGATCATTTTTTGGTCTGTTTGCTTGTAACACAAATCTAATGCTAATACTAAAACATCATACTAAAACATTAAAAAAAAAGCCTTGAATAAGCAGGTATTAAAATAAACACAACACCAAAATTGTGTTACATGGTGAATGGTGTAGTCCTGCACATGTTTTTGTAAACCATATGTTTCAGTCAGCTCAAGGCCACTTATGGTTTATTTGGTTAACTTGTGGCTGACATTTAGCTAATCTGTTGCCCACATATGGCTGACATTAGGCAGCCAGGATTGAGATGCCCATAGGTCATCGCACCATATGGTTTGTCTTCAGAACTGAGCCAGAATACGGCAATGTTTCTGTCTGGGAGTAGTAGAGATAATAACTGTTGATTTAAATGTGCTTTTGTTGTTTTTTTGTTTAGCATGACCTTATTTTGGATACTACAGCAAGATTAGAAAGGAACATTATAAAAAGGTGATATTTTGAGATGTATGTATTGTGATGTAGTCCTAGCTGTGTATATTATTATTATTATTATTATTATTATTATTATTATTATTATTATATGTGTATATATTATTATCACTGCTGGAAAGCTGCATATTTTTGGGGAACCATATGTTCGCCAATCCATCGTTCTACAGAACATGTTTCTATTTCTCCTTCCATTTCACGATGGTTCCTACATATTATCAGAGACCGAGACTTTGGTCTCTGATAACAGAAAAACTAAAAGTTTTAAACTAACAATCCTCAACTTGTAGATCCCAAAGATGGTCCTAAGTTAAAACTCTTTGGAAACTTTTTAACCAACCAGCAAAGATATCAATGACATCCACGAAAAGCAAGTGAGGTCATGTGATTCACTTTATACAGATAATCCAGCTTTCTTTTTTGACTTAAGACGATTTAAGAACAATTCAAAATGGGGTTTTGACAGGATAATCTGTCCCTTAATCTGTTTTTCATCAGTGAAACAGAAGAAAAAAGTTTTTCCAGTCTTTGACACTTGTTTTTACTCCAAATTTATTTATTTATTTATTTACACAAAAACATTTACTGCGGAGCAATTGAGCATAATGCCACACTTGTAAAAATGCACTGATGGGAGTGGAAAGTTCTGTGGGTGACAAGGCCAGTTCATTTCAGTAATGACCAGGGCAATCTACCAGGAGAATCAAATTAGTGGGATAAAAATGAGCCGACAATGTAAGCGCAGGTTCTGTGTTTAAGGGGAATCAGTATATATTGATTTAAAGCCCAAGTCTCCCATCACAATTTGATAGGGAGTGTGTGGAGTCTCAGAAGCCAACAAAAAGCTTCTTTTCTGGATAATTCTGAAAGCTCATGCAAAGGAAATACAGCTTTGCTTTATATGAAAAAAACTGGAGAGCAAGGACTGCACCAATAAGCTGAACTCATATCAGCACAATATTAATTTTATCTCTTTATTATCCGCTACTGGTAAGAGTAGATGTTACAGTTAGGCAATGAAGAGGTGAAACAGGCATAATAAAAGCACCAACACTATTATCACTAACATTTACAGTGATGCTGGATTCAGTTGCATACACACAGGTTTTTAAAGTAGTGAAAACAGCAGCTGCCTTTAAAGTAAAAGCAAAAAAGCTAAATTATGATTTCTCACAAAATTGCAAAAGACAGGAAATGAGGAGTTTATTGAAGAGTGTTTGGTGTCTGAAATGAGATAAACTGCAAAATGTGTGCTTCTTTATGTTTGACCTTCACGCACACCTCACACCTCACCAGGCTGGGCCTGGATGTTGCCTGCAAGCCACACAATACTCAGGGATGGTTTAGTATTTATACTTTTTACTCTGTTTAGATCATGAGGCAGGACACTTTAGACTCTTGTGGTCGAATTGAGTACAATAAAAAGAAGTTACTGGTTTTTAGCAGATGAATCTCATTTTTTGCTTCTTATTTTTTTATTTTACAGACAAAAAATATTTAAGAAACGATGAATCACTGAAATGAATTTTTCTCTACTTATTTCTCAGGGCTCTGAGACACTACAGTACAATATGACATACTTATTCCCTGCAGACTTTTCAACCATGGTTACCTTGCAGTGCACAGAAAGCCCATAATTATCACAGGTGAGCACTGGTATCACAAAACAGGTATTCACTCTACTTACCGGCGAGAGACCGATGTAGACCTCTGATTGGGTGGAGCAGGGGCAGACATGGAGCCAGGCAACGTCTCGGGTTTCTTGTGCTCTAACCTTTTCTCTGAGTTTTTCAGCTCAATACTGAGAGCCTGGAGCCTGACAGAAAACAGACATAGGCAGTGAGTGAACACAGAGTCACACAAAGAAAGAGAGGACTGTTACACACTCAAATAAAGCGTGATTTTTGCTGACTTCCCATGTGCACCGCTATAGATGCCTTCATCAGGCTCCCTTGTGCTACTGACACAAGCTGACACTTAGCTTGCACAGAGTGGACATCAGCGTTCAGCAACAAATCACATTTCAATCATGTGGTACAACTATCCAATCACCACTTCTTTGTCTGTTTCCAGGTCAAATAACAGTGGCAGAGGTGAGCAAAGAGAAGTGAGAGTTGCATCTGCATCTGGACAGATTTGGTTCAGTTTTATTTACACAGCACCAAATCACAACAACAATCACCTCAAGGCGCTTTATATTACAGCCCCCTATGAGGAAGCACCTGGCAACACTGGGAAGAAAAAAAACTCCCTTTTAGCAGGAAGAAATCTGTAAATGTACACATATATACATGTTGCAGGTTTCTGCCATAGCTGTAGTGTAAGTACGTCCAAAAATATTTACAAATAACATCCTGCTGAGTTGTATTGTGAGAGAGAAAGACAGGCTAAGAGAGAGAAAAGCGGATGAAAGAAGAACTTAGAGGGGGGAATGAGGAGGATTATTCTCATCAATAATACACCACAAACAATTTGGTGGGCCCTTGAGAGGCAGGTTTCTGTATGTGTGGAAACGCAGGACGCCTGCTGTCAGTCAGCTTCCTGCATTAACACTTCTCTGCTGTGTTGTTTTCCTATCAACCATGACTGCCTCGCTCATATTCTCTTCTGCTTCTAAAGTCAGCGAACAAAGACAGCTGAATGAAAGAAAGTTATTCAGTCAAATCCTGTCGATACTAATAATCTACCTACTGTAGAACCTCATCCACATCTGAGCTCTAACTTTAAATGCTCTTCCATTGTTCCTCGGCTCTCTATCATGATTTTAAAGCTGGTCTAAGATGTATTGTTGCATAGTTAGCAGTGAGCAATCTAAACCACAGACCCGCGCAGTGGCACAAATCTCTACCTAATGAAAACACACACAAGATCCTTATGATAGTGTTTTTGTATAAACCAGAGGTCGGCAACCTGCGGCTCCGGAGCCGCATGCGGCTCTTTAGTCCTTATAGTGCGGCTCCGCGTGGTTTGGGAAAAGAAATTTGTTTTTTTAAGTATTTAGCTGAAGTGTATTTTATTTATGTTTATTTATGTTCTTTTTTTAACTTGTAGTTCTAAATTGGAAGAGTGTTGTGATATTGAAATATAAAATTATATTCTATTATTTTTTGATCGCTCAAAATAAGCGTCACACTCGCGGAAGCCGGTATACCCGCCGAAACGCCGTGCTTTTATTGAGACTTTCAACCCCAGGTAGGCCAAATATGGATCTTCGGATCCACATTATGTCAGCAGATATTCTCCACCGTGAACTATGTTAAAAACAAACACCGCTCACGCCTCACAGATGACAGCTTACAGTCCTGCGTAAAGATGAAGTGACTTCGTACAGCCCCGATTTGCAGACGCTGTGCGCAGAGGTTCAGGAGCAGAAGTCCCATTGTAAACATATCACGGCAGACCCGACGATGTTTGCATGAACACGCTTTTCAGCATCTCTTTATTGACCACTTTTCACACACGGTTGCTGTACGCATACAGCCGGCTGTAGCTTTTCAGCTCACAGCCCGACACACACCAACACAACAGCATAGATAGGTAGGCATGATTGCGGGTGCCGCTCAGGTGCGTCCGCCTCCCCTGCAGCAGCGCTGCAGGCCACACCCCGCCACACACATTAACCAGGTAAAATACATATTTAGGCAGAATTTTGCAAATATCTATTTTTCATTTTTCAGCAGCATAGTGCTTCTTTTTCCCAATTATTTTGTTAAAAGTCAGGTCAAGGCTCCAAAAGCCCAAAGGTGATATAAGGTTGGTGGCTCACAACAGTTTTTGTTTGCTACATGGATCATTTTAGTTCAGCTGGGTGTCTTTCCTTTTGTTATATTTCTTTAAGAGTTCAAAATATGTTAATTACATAAATAAAATGTAATTTTCTCTGTAGCACTTCATGGATTTCACAAGCAACACACCTTAGTTGTTCACACAAAGCATAAAGGTAAAAAACAATATATACAGTGTTATCTTCATTTTAGATGTCAAAAAGTATTTGCGGCTCCCAGTGTTTTCTTTTGCGTGGAAATCGCGTCCTAATGGCTCTTTGGGTGTTAAAGGTTGCTGACCTGGTATAAACACAAAGCAGACAGAGAGCCAGCCTCAGGAGCACATCACAGAAAAATGTATCCACAGAGAATCTACTGTAGTACTCCGGCTTCCTCCCACAGTCCAAAGAGATGTAGTTAGTAGGGATAGGTTAAATGGAAACTCTAAATTGCCCATAGGGCATGTGAGTGTGAATCGTTGTCTGTGTCTGTGTGTTAGCCCAGTGACAGACTGGCGACCTGTTCAGGGTGCACCCTGCCTCTCGCCCTAAGACTTCTGAGATAGGCTCCAGCCCCCCCCCCCCCGTGACCCTGAAAAGGATAAGTGGAAGAGAATGGATGGATGGGTCCTGATGGTGTGACGTGACCTGGAAATCAACTATAGGGACAAAAGTACTGGATCACAGTTATCTTTAAATTCAAGCGTATAATATATTCTGGTGTATAAAATCAAACACCTAGCCACACAGTATGTCCTTTTAAAGATTTGTGAAAAATCGGTTGTTCTAATGAGCTCACTGAATTCAAGCGTGATACTGTAATTAAATGCCACAATTGCAACATTTCCTTCCTCCTAGATATCCCACCTGTAAGTAGTATTATTGCAAAGTGGAGGCATTTATGAACCATGGCAACATAGACACAAAGTGTCAGCCCATCTAACATTACAGATGCAAATTTTATAGTATGTAGTTTAAATCTCCTCCAGCAGCAACATCAGCACAAAAACTATGTTCCAGGAGCTTCATGGCAAGGGTTTTCATGGCTGAGCTGCAACATGTAAACATACATTGCCAAGCACAATGCCGTGTCAGATGGAGCGGAGTGAAGCACACCACCACTAGACTCTGGAGCAGTGGAAATGTGGTCTGTGGTGTGATGAATCATATTTTGTTATCTGGCACTATGATGGACAAGTCTGGTTTGGCAAATGTCAGGAGAACATTACCTGCTGGAGTGCCAACTGTACAGTTTGGTGTTAGAAGAAAAATGCTATGGCATTGTTTTTCTGGTCTCCTTCGACACAGTGAGGAGAAATGTTAATGCTTCAGCTTACAGAGATATTTATTCAACTAGCTGAGTTTAAATAAGCAAGAGAACTTATTCTGCTAGTAGATACCGTTTTCTTTGGACCTTTTATATTAATTATTAGTTTTGTATTTGTAATTATTAGATTTGTATATAAACGATGAATTTAGCTGGTAAGACACCTTCTTTGTGTTTGGACTCTGAAGCTCCTCTAGATAATGAATGTGACTTGTAGATCTGAAAAGTGAAACCAGCATGGAAGTGTGTTTAATCTACATTAAATTATACCATTTGGCTAAGATCCTTGACAATTTAAAACCTTTTCTCTTAACTTCACTGTTTTTGACTTTTTAGAGCAAAAATTTACTTAGCTTATAATTCATATCTACCAATCTTAGCTGTCTTAACTATCTATCTAACTTCAAGTCAGCATGTCATCCTGCCTTGGTTGCTGTCACCACAGATCAAACCACACCAGACCACATGATGCAGATGATTTATTAAGTTAGGCCTGTTATGCAACACCATACCCAGCCTGAGTGTGCTGAACAGGCAAGCAGCTTCTGTGCTGACGACATGGAAACACAAAACTGGAAAGAGAGGAGGTAAGAGGTAAGGAGGAAAGAGGAGCCAATGAGATGAAAGGAGAAGACAACACGTGTTGCGAGAAGAATGGTAACTGGGGAAAGGAAGGAAGGAGGTTTGAAAGAAGGATGATTCTGGACACACAGGACTATGGAATGGCATGATTACATACACACACATTCACAAACTCAGGATTATTCATGCCCCCATGTGTCTGGAGCAGAACACACAGTGCATTGTCTCTCATGAAAGACAGCGTGTCCTTGTTGTCCAACCATGATGTGACCTTGATGAATCTCAGAGCATCTGCAACAAATGTTCTGCAGTGTCAGTACGTGAAAGTACTTACAGGCAGTACTAAACAGTAACAAAGATCTGACTTACTCCAGGATGCACAGCATAATGTGTGAGAGGAATGCAGACTCACAAGTCTGCATTTAAACTCCTCCTTTAGTTTTTCATCTAGATTTAGCAGACTGCAGTGGTAACATAACTCACGACTTGGACCCTTTAGGGGGACTGGAGGCTGTGTGTGTGTGTGTGTGTCTGAAGGTGTGACTCACACCAGTTACCAGAGCCTCCTGAATGCATAATGCAAGCCTATCTAATAAACAGGAAAATGCTGGAAACCAGAGGTTCATAAACTGCTTGATAGCCATAGGGTCTTGAACACTGAGTCACTGCTGCTATTCCAGAACAGCCATTCAACACCTCTGGTGTGTGTTTGGATGTGCTTGTGGGCTGAGTGTTGATCTTACAAAGCAACTGTGGTTGTTCTGTAACAATTCAACAATTATCCTGCCCTTGAGGGGGTCAATGATCAATGAGAAAGATCAAATAAAAGACAAACATAGACTGTAAATAAAAGATGGCTTCCTGGTTGTTAAACAGAAACCCAATTTGGGAGAACTTTACACCTGCATTCTTTCTAAGGAATGGCTCCTTTAGTTTTAAAATGAAGTTTTGTTTCGTAGACGTCTATTAATAAAAAAGGCCTCTGTCTCCTATTGGTTGATTCCAGTAACAACTGAAGTCATAGTTAATGGTGCAAATCAGGATAAATCAGCATATAGTTTAAGATGGCCTATCAGTATAAAAGAAGCTGGGCCCGAGCTAAGCAATGGATGATGTCACAGTGGTGACATCCATCCTTTATATAAGATATATTTTTATATAGGTCAAACTCCAGCAACAAGTGTTATTATATAGAACACAGTCCTTTACTAATGTGTTTCAGCTTGTGGTCAGGGT
Organism: Perissodus microlepis; assembly: GCF_051167445.1. Lineage (NCBI taxonomy): Eukaryota > Metazoa > Chordata > Actinopteri > Cichliformes > Cichlidae > Perissodus > Perissodus microlepis. The sequence goes on from NC_140480.1 coordinate 16,123,847, forward strand.
TGCTATTACACACAAAAAGAGAGAATGTTAATACACAAGCAATCCTTTCTGTAATTATTTTAAATTAAAGTCTTTAGCATTTCAATGGATGACAATTCTTCATGGAATAATACCTTAATGTAATTAAAAGGTGGCAAAATAAAGCAGATCACAATGAATGAAACACCATCACTGTGTCCATTTGAAGTATTAGAAATGTATGGATATATTTTAGGCACCAGGAAGTTCTCCAACACAGCTGCTGGCTCCGGCGTCACAGTGTCAGAATTAGATATATTCCGAGTGTCTGTGAAGGTTCTCAGGGGTCAAAGGTTAATTATGTCTTATTTGCTACACTATTCCCAAACTAGTGAAGGCGAAGAATTCACAAGCAGTGAACTCCTCATCTGATTTCAATAGTAAATCTGTAGGCTGAATGGAACACTGCGGCTCTCCGAGGTAAACAGTCTCTATCGCACTGGATGATGACTCATTCTTTTATCTTAACATACAGCACAGTCAGCAGCTTCTAGTATCATCCTACCTGGGGAAACATAACAATATGACCCTCCACCATGAGTGCTATAAATACCAACAGTCTTACACAAGAAAAAAAAACATGGTTATGATGTTGATGGTAGAGGTGCTGGTTTCCTGGATTTTTCCTACAAAGGACAAATTACATGTAAACACTACATAAAACACTGGAAATAACTAAAAATCTGCTGGTTGATCTGTTTGTTAGCCGTCGTCAGGTTTGGTCTCTGTAGTCTACAGTGCAGCTAAAGGAAAAAACAACAAGACACTTGGGACTTTGTTTCATAACAATCACAGAAGTCACTAATCCTCTGCATTTCATTGTGGAAGTTTTATACAAATGCATCCAGTGCAGCACTTATTTGATTTATGCTCTGCCCAACTCTGCTTGGCTCAGCTGGTTGTCATGTTTGTGGCATTCCAAACATATGTTGCCGACAGGGAAGTTGCAGCGTGCACTCTGGGGAACAAACTATGCAATGTAAACACTCGTTACATGGATGAAGGGTGTTTGTCTCTTTTTTACGTTTTTAATTTATCTTCCATTACAAATGTTGATACTGATAGCACTGGCAAATAGCTGTTATTGACCGATAAAATCTTGAATTGAGGTTTCCAGAGAGGTGCAATTAAAAATAATGTATCTTTATTGCCCTTTCACAATAAAAAGTGGTATAAACCTACCCATAGAGTCTCTATAGCAGCAGCTGATAGTGATGCAAATACACACTGCAGTAAAGGCTGCACAATGTCAGTTTCTCAAAACAGATGGCAACGTGAAGACCAGCTCCTCTTTCTTACAAGCCTTTCCCCATGAACATGAGCCATGAGCATATACAAACTTATTCACACATTCAGTAAGGAGGTCAAAACAGCAAACGCAGATCAGGCCAGTCCTGCAGAGTCACCCTATTGCCGCAGTGCATGCAGAATAAGGTCCAGCAGAGCACAGCAATAAAGCTGCTACAGCGGTGCTCTTACTAATTAACATAACAAAAAAAAACAATAATGTTCTAATCCTTGAACAAATATAATCAATCAATAATAACTAGACTCTGTTTTTTTCTTTTATGCTCACCAGGGTTAATGGTGCTCTTATAGTTTCCTTACATCAGGCATTTATTGGACTTTTGCCCTCATTTGGCTTTGGTTAAAAAGCACTTCTGGATTTCTAAGGGGCTGTCTGAGCTTAATCAGGTCAAATGCTCAAAATATCCAATACACCATAGGTTTGTCATTAGTGAGCCAAGCAGCAGCAAATGAAACCACGCCAGAGTGCTGCAGCCTAAATGATCGTGCTAATAGCGTGTGTGAACCAAAGAGCATTGATAAAAGCAGGAAATCAATAATCACATTATTACAGTGTACAACTCAGCACTGCCTACATGAATCTCTTTCACTGTCGATTGACATTGCTTATCTCTCCTGCCTATTTCAGGCGTGTATCATCTGAAGTGGTATTTTTGTAAACACTGGATGGATAGAAGAATATCTGCTCTCTTTTTTCTCTGTGTTGGTCTCCACCATCTCCTGAGTAACGTATGTACTCAATTCTTCACTGTGAACAGCCACGAAAGAGCGAGAGATGGAACACAGAAAAGATCGTCAGGACCAAAATCAAACATATAAACTGAAAAAAATGAGAGGAAATTGTTTACAACCTTTGCTTTTAGCCTCTGGTTTGACTTCATTGTGCAGCAATAATTGCAGCTAATCTTTTGAACAACTGTTCATGAGTCCTGCATCGACTTTGGAGGATCTTTTGCCCATTTCATAGTTTATAATATAATTTAATGTTGCTAAGTTTCCTTCCATAACTTTAAGGTTTGGACTTGAACTTGGCTGTTCCAAACCATTATTTTTATTCCTTTATTTATTTATTTTTTCTGTGTTCAGTAGAACAACTTGGAAGATTTCATGAGATCATAAGAAATCTCACTTGTGTATTTCCACCAACATGTGAAGACGAGACTTTTTTAATCTTTGTTTTTGTAATGTAAAAACAGGGGTGCATACTCACACTTGATTATCATCCCAGTGACGGAAAATACCTTACAAATAACAATTTGTAATAATGATTCAATTTGTTAAATTGGTTGTCTTTATGTACCTGTAGCAACATTTAGCTTCCAGTTACACAGGCCTGAACACCAGTTGGTGACCAGGCAAACACTGGCCACTAGAGAAACCAGTGGTGAGTGGTTACTGGAGGTTGCTGCCATTCCCTGTTAAGTCCTTTGCTAAAGTAAGTCACAGAGGCATAGAGGCTGGTCGTTGACCCCCTTGCAACCACCAATCACTAGCCTTGGTCTCTAAGTGATGGTGAATTTTGTGTGAATGCAAAGAGAGACTGTTTGTCTTCATAGTAAAAGTTGCAGTGTTTGGAAATGTGTTGGTTTCAGCAGTAAGACATACGTTGTATTAAAGCAAACATTCTCAGTTTCTTTGTGCTGCACTTTTTCAGGTTTCACTACTGCTTGGTGGTTATTTAGCGAGTATCTGGTAAATGGGCTGATTGTCTACCTGAGCACTCAAAGTGTTTTATACAACTTGCCTCATTCATCCATTTATACATGTAGTTTTTCTACCTAAAAACACTCACACTCTGATGGAAGTACCAGAGTTCATACTCCAACAGATGTACTGGAGTATGACTGCAGCAGTAACAGCCAGGAATAGATCCACCAACCTTGCGACTAGCAGATGACCTGCTCTACCTCCTGAGCTACAGCCACCCCTGTCTGCAAGCAAGTCATCATCTTCCATGCAAATAACAGGTGACTGCAGCAATCTAGCAACCAAAGCAATTATATGAAGGTTGCTTGTGCAGTATTGTCTTTACGACCAGGTTCACCTAACAACTGCTACTAAAGACTACCAGCAACCTTCAGCTACAAATCACTATCTGCTCAGGGAGTACACATTCTTCTCTAGAGATCCGAGGGCCGCAGACCGGTCTCTAGGTGTGTAACTGAGGTCTGAAGAGCCACTTATACAATTAAACTTAGTATTATGTAAAATTAAGCTTTCTGCTATTCCCCCTGCTCTTTCTTCTTTATAGCCACTAAACTTTATCTCCAGTTACTGTAGAAATATTGTGCAAACAACTGGAATTCAAAGTGACATGTTTTACTGCACATGTGGGCTATACCTATACTAAAAGGTAATACCCTTTCTTCCTTTGCAGCATTCAAGGATTTGAAGGTTTGATTGACACTACAACAAATAGAACAAAGAGCATTTCATATACTGAGAGACCACCGGAGCAGTGCCACACTTGAAGGATCAATAATTCTGCTTGTTGTTCCTAAAATTTACTCTCCATGAGTGCATCTGGATAGATGGCACACATTTTTGCCTGGTGACTATGTCACCATGGCAACGGTCAGTCCGCCACTTGTTTGGAACGTGACCAGAAGGAGAGTGGCTATTGGCTGGGTGCGCTGAGGAACAGGATGAAGGAAGGAGCCTGCTGCTGACAAGATGGCAATGCTGCAAAGGACAGCTCAGTCTTACAGCTTGCAGCAATGCATTGGACTTCTGTTTCAGACAGCGTACTGACCGTATGTGGCCTCATAAATTAATTAAGGTTCATAAGTGTGGCTGGAGAACTGAACAGTCCTAAAGGAACAGGCTCAGATGCCCAAGAGCCCCTGTGACTCCTTGGGTGCCTGGGTCTGGTTGCCCCTTTTTGAAGGGTATCTAAAAAGAGATTCAAAATGAAAGGATAAAAGAGACTCAACAACAAACAATTTAAACATGAAAATAGAACTTAAAATGGCAACTGAAATGGAATGGCTTTAAAATTAAGTGCACAAATACACACATTTCCTCAAAAAGGCAACAAATGATTCAAAACAATTACAGAGACCCAAAACAACTATGAAAGATCCAATAAAACAACACCCAAAACCATTCCACAAATATGCAAATTAAACAAAAGTAGAGGCAAAGAGACAGAAAACAACAAAAATAACATTTCTTACATATAAAGATCAAAAGCCTATAAACAGAGACTGAAAACAGTTATACACAAAAGTAGAAAATTCAAATCTAAAAGACAATCACTACCAAGACATGCAACATGGCAACACAAAAATGCAAAAGCTGCTAGAGATGAAAGAAAATGGGCTCAGTGTCTCATAGTGCATTAGTGTCCAAATGTATTTAACAGTCTTTGCTTGCACACGATGTACTTGCTTAACTGTAAAAAACGTTGAGCATTTATGATGACAAAGTGGAGGAAGTGTTCTTTCAGCCAGCACTGGCACAGAAATGCACAATATACTTTCTGTGCCAAGAATATTCAGGGAGATCCTTGCGCCAGAATCTTCAATCAAACTCCTTTCATAACTCCATCCATTCACTGACTACGCTTCTCTGCCACTCTATAAAAATCAGGCTTAAGCCTGACAGAAAACCCGTAAAAGAAAACTGTGCGCAAATAAATTTGCTTACGGAAACTAGACTGTTCTGTGATATGATCAGAGTAAAAGCCATGTGGACATGAAAAAAGAGCTCTGGCTCTGTCATCTGTCAGGCAGGACGTTACGTTAGTGGAAAAACAGGAATGCTGCAAGGTCAAACTGCAGCGCCAGGCAACCCGTCACGACTCTGCCGCCTGCAAACATGGATGACACTCACTTTGAGTGTGAGCTGCTTGTGCATGCGGAGCCAGGGGTTTTAAAAACTGTCTGCTGTGACGCTGCGTGGACAGTGTGTACTATACCTGACGCCCAAAGGCCCGTGAGAGTTCAAACATGGACGCGCAGGATGACCAGACGCGAAAACATCTGCCGGAGGAAGCGCACTGCGCATCAACATCATCATCATCATGCCTCCATCAGCTGCACCAAAACAAACAAACAGGCCAGAAAACAGCCTGACCCGACAACCAAGAGCTTTACTCTCCACAAATTCCCGGGGCTCCATTCACTTATTATTTCTAACCGCTGTTGTGAGCCACTCGGTCCACTCATTCTCCGCACTGAGAGAGCTCTGCAGCATCCACGGATGGCACCGATGATTTCCATAAACGGGCTTGACCCGGCCCCGCTTACCTGTGCCCGGCTTCCCGTATAGCGCTGTTAGTCCGTCCACAGTTCCATCGCCATGGTTGTTGTTGTGTCCCTCATTTCTTCCACCAAGAGCTCCGCCTGATGGAGCGGCGGCACGTCCGAGGAGGAGTGGGGAGGAGGGAGACAGGGGGCTGAGTCAGGAGGGATGCAGGGAGATGCACTGGATGGCTGCCGCGTGAGGAGGAGAGGCACAAGGGTATATGGACGGAAGCATCTGCGTCACGTTACGTCAGATTGATCTTTTTAAAGGGAAACACTACTTCATTTGTCGGGCTTCAGCTCAGTGCAAGCTACAGTTCCCAGCTTCTTTAACACCGAGAATACTTTAGAGACAGGGCTGCTGTCACTGCAAGGAGAAAGTGGTCTGTTACTAGGTAACACTGCAATAAATATATAATTATGGCTATTGTGAAGATGTAAAAATATTTGTTGGGAGTGATCGACAGGATTTTAAATGAGTAAATCAGAGGGACAAATATAGAGAGGCAAGGCTCGGACATGTGCAGAGGAGGGGAAGTGGACATTCTGGGTGAATGATGTTGAGGTAGGAAAAGAGGAAGATCACAGAGCAAGTTCGAGGATGTTGTGAAGGAGGACATGCAGAGGGTTGGTGTGACACAAGGGGATGTTGGTCAGAGGATGAGAGAGAAGTAGACAAGCAGCCAGTGTCCAAATAAAAACTTTGAAAGACCTCCAGAAAGACTTTTGTACAGCGTTCAAGATAAACAAGAGTTAGTGAGTTTTCATTGTCCTCATTTAAAGTGCTATTAAATGGTTAAACATTTCTTTGTTTTACATAGACCTGTAATAAAACCTGACTTCCTTTTACTTATTTTTAAAGACTTTGTGCCAAATCTCAAAATTGTCCTATACTGACCGTCTCAGCCATAGTTCAAGAAACAATACCCTTTACTAGAAAAAAAATCTTAAAAATGTTAATAGGCACTTCTTGCATACCTTTGTGTCTTTTTTAATGTGTATATTTCTAAAAGTAGGAAGTTGATCCTATATATCATTACTGAGAACACTGTCCTATGCTCCATTATGTCATATTTGGATTTTCTTCTTTTTTCTGATTTTATGTGGATAGCTATATTTAGCTGACGAAACTCATTTAAGATCATATACCTGATATACCACTTTATTCATGGTAAGTTTTTCTATTAGAATTGTGCAAATATTTAACCACAGAAAACTGAAAGTGTTGAGTTTTATTGTCCTTTGGTGTGTGTGAAAACCTGAAATGACATGTATGCATATTTAAATATAAACAGTATTTTAAATAAAATAATTAGGGGTCATTGTCATCTTATCAACTGATTATGAGAGTTAAGTTAGCGAAACCATGCTTATTAACTGACACTAAAATATAAAAGTCCACTGTTGTGATGCCTTTGGGATGTCACTCCAGATAACAAAGATAACACACAAAAGAACAAGATATCTTTAAGAAGCTTTTACACAACAAAATAAAATGAGTATGCATGTTTGTTATTCTTTTTTAAACATTTAACTTTAATTAAAATATTTGCTGCTGTTTGTGGAGATAAATGTGAGTGTGTGATATCTCTGGCTCGCTTCCACAGCATGTCTTTTATCCCACCTTCCTTCTGTCTCCCCAACCAATCACAGCAGATGGCCCCTCGCTGAGCCTGGTTCTGCCGGAGGTTTCTTCCTGTTAAAAGGGAGTTTTTCCTTCCCACTGTTGCCAAAGTCCTTGCTCATAGGGGGTCATGTGATTGTTGGGTTTTTCTCTGTATGTATTATTGTAGGGTCTAGCTTACAATATAAAGCACCTGATGCGACTGTTGTTGTGATTTGGTGCTATATAAATAAAATGGAATTGAGTTGAATTGAATTGAATATTACATTCCCCAAATGAAATGACTCTTCGATGCAATACATAATTGCATTTTTCACCTTATTTGTTTCCCAAAGTTTGTTTTTCTTTCAAAATATCTTCAGGCATTTGTGCTTCACTTGTCCGTTCACTTTTCTGTTATGGCCTACCGATGCCTGTTATAACACTGTTCATGACATTTTGTGTTGTCTGTTAATAAAATTCACATCATGGTATAATGTTTGAATTTACAGAAAGGGAACTTGATTAAACACAAATATGTTGGGTGGGAAATTCACATTTATTTCTGCATGTCTGCTCCAGCAATTGTTCAAAGTCCAAGTAAAGTAGGAGTATCCTGCAAAGGATACACCTGTGCATCCTTAGTCAACAAGCCTCCTCTCTCCTCTGTCCTCCAGATAAATTTCTGGGTCACAGGCAGGAGGATGAGGAGACACAAAATAGACAAAAAGAAACGTGCTGGAGACCTGCCTCGTTCACAACAGAAAACGCTCCCTACAGTGAGAAGATCAATGGAGAACTGTGGCGGCTGTGGGAAACAACAATGTCATTATTATGTAACTGAGACTGGAGACAAAAGCAGCCCCTGAAAGTCCCTGACTTAAATTTGCTTTGTGAGTACATTTGCATTTGGGGTTCATTCACACTGTTTAACATTCCATTTCTTTACTTCTGCCTGTGATACTGGAAACAGTCGGAGGCAAAATGACAGGCTGTTTCACACATCATAAATATGACTTCTGAACTCATGGAACTGCATTTCAGTGAGCATTAAGAGGTAAGAGGCGGTTGCAATAACCTGACAATCTGATGCCTCTCTGCTGCCGTTTAGAAAGGAAAAAGTGTGCTTGTGCCCAAATTGATGGCACTGACAATTCTTCATCTAAAACCCCTGAGAAGCTCAGCTGGGTAAGGACAGAGCACACAGCAGCAAAGTTCTCTTTTTAATTTGCAAAAGACTTTAGGTTTAAGGTTTTTCATTTACCCATTTACACACCTCTTTATTATTTAAACATACTTATCTCTCACACACGAATGCATCAGGGGCACAGGGTCATTTACCATTTGAAAGTTTGGTGATTCATTTCCCAGCTCCTCCAGTCTGCATGTAGAAGTATCTTTGGGCAAGATACTGAGCCCTGAGCTGGCCCGATACATCCATCTAGGTGCTTAGACACAGAAAAAAAACTGCGGGTATAAATATGAGTGCATGTGTGAATGATGCTTGTAGAAAAAAGTGCTTTGAGTGCTCAGGGTAGAATAAGTCCATGGACCGACTTTATTAATCAATATTAGCAGTGATAGCAATATTTTATATTTACACTTAAGTAATTTGAATTCTTATATACCATTTGCACAAAAATTTTGTCAATTCATAATTTCATTATACTAGCCAAAGAAACTAGTTTCATAACAAGATGATCTCATGTGTTTCCATTTTTAATGCTGGTTGTGAATAACAAATAAAACTGTCATTCCCCTTTGAAGCCTAAACCATGAAATAATTGCCAGAAAACTCAAATAGTTTGATATTGGAGCATTTATTGAAAAATAATTAAAAATTAATTTGCATATATGAGTGTCAGTTTGAATCATATTTGCTATTTGCTGCATTTTTTAAATTTATTTTTTTTTAAGGACAAACACCTTAGAGCAAAGAGTAATGTCTTTTTATAGACAAGTGCACTAACACTTCCACCGTAACTCAATTAAAATATCTAACAAGGAGGACTCCAGAAAGCACACACTGTAGCATTTTACCAATTAAAAGTACAGTCTTTTGTTTGTAGGGTAGCACTCCTGTTCATTCATGCAATTAGCAAATCGTATCATTAAAGAAAAAAAAAGATGCAGCCGGGTTCAGGTATAGTGTCTGTGGAATAGCCAACAAACAGCCAGTAATGACAAGTTAATTACACAGGTGTAAGGTGTCAGGTTTTTTGGGCTGTTTCACAGCATTAGATTTGAGATAAACCAAGTAGTTAGGCTTCGTTTAGGTATCGAAGTAGGTATCAGTTTCTTTCCCCTCGGCATCTCCCTTCTAAACAGTTGACCTGTCACACTGCTCCCACTGCCAGATTGCAACTGCATCTTATGTACATTCTGTAGTATTCATTCCACCTCATTTCATTTCTGTATTTTATGTATATACATTTAAATTAGTTATTTATAGTTGGTTTACACAGCTTTGTGTATGTATGTGTATGCATGTGTAATGTATATATAGACACGTGTGTGTGTGTGTGTGATTTACATTGCTGTGCTTGAGAGCCACCATCTACCGGAACCAAATTCCTTGTATGTGTCTGCACATATACTTGGCCAATAAACACGATTCTGATTCTGATTCTGATTCTGATTCTGAAGTACATATGATGCACTGACTAAGAAAAACTATGATACAACAAATTCTGAAAGATGTTTTCCCCAAGAAAATGGGTAGATAAATGACAGGAGGCTATTTAACCTTCAGCTCTGTTTACCTGACAGATGTTTTTCTTTTGGAAACAGTTACAAACTGTTATAAAGACAATTTTTCCGGAAGGTTGACTGTATAGTGCAGGGGTCCCCAATCCCAGTCCACAAGGGCCGGTGTCCCTGCAGGTTTTAGATGTGTCCTTGATCCATCACAACTGATTTAAATGAATAAATGACCTCCTCAACATGTCTTAAAGTTCTCCAGAGGCCTGGTAATGAACTAATCATGTGATTCAGGTGTGTTGACCCAGGGTGAGATCTAAAACCTGCAGGGACACTGGCCCTCGTGGACTGGGATTGGGGACCCCTGGTATAGTGTAACAATACTAATAATGAAACATACTGTTGGATGAAGTCTCAGTGCATTGCAAACCCGTAGCAGAGATTTCATGCTACATACATTGGGAAATGCATCTTTCAAGCTGAGTACTTCAAAAATATTTGCTAAAGCAAGTGAGAAAATTCTCAATTTGTTTGACGATTTGCTACTTCATTCATACACTAGATGGCAGTATTGCCCTTGAGCACAATACCTACATTTTACTAGGACTGTGCATCTGCTTCTATGTGTTTTACTGAATTCCAAGTAATTGCCATTGATTTATTGTGAGAATTCTCACCAATCTGGCAATCCAGTTCACATGTGTAGGAGCATATTAGGTAATTTATTCTAACACTAATAGGTAAGCCTCAAACAATGAGACTGATTGCTTTGTAGAAAGAAATAAGAATGTGTTTGATGGATTTGTGTCTTTTTTTTTTTTTTTGCCTGTCCCATTTGGTTCTTTAGCCGTCAGAATTGTTGTCTGAAGACCATCAAGGATACCCAATGGATTTACTTTGCCAAATGGATCATCACAGCTTTGCCGTATTGGTCCATTTGATCGACCTTTGTTGTTATTATTTATTTTATTTTATTTTATTTTCAGTTGTTACAGACGGGACAGACATGACTGAGGGACAGGAAAGGGAGAAAGAAAGATGAAGGGAAAAAAAACAGAATGGAAGAGGGACAGTGAGAAAGGGCACTTAAAAAGAGAAAGAAGAGAATAAAAAAATCTCCTGGATCACCTGTTGAGAGAAAAAGAAGAGAAAACAAGCAAAAAAAACCATACTAAACACAACACCATCACGTTAATCTAGCTAAGTGTAAACAGCAGTAAATACTAAATATTGAATGTTGTTGTGTAGCAAGCAGGACCGACAGCGCACAATGTGCTTGGAAATAGCAGCCAATAGAGGTGTAGTTTATGTCTATGAACAGTGAACACCCGTGTGCACACCTGTGTGGATCAGCGCACTTGTATTCAAAAGGTTTCCCCATGTAATGGTCTGCTAGAGGGTGTAGAGAGCCATAGCCCCGTCCCCCAGGGCATGAAGCAGGCATGGAGGAGATCCAGGCCCCAGACATCCAGAGGCCCCAGAGTGCGAGAGCCCAAGGAGGACCACCGGAGGGGCATCCATGCCACCCTCCTGGGAAGAGCTGAGGAGAGCCCCAGATGAGGGGTCACCCAGCAGCCACGGAACAGAAGCCAGAGGGGGCTGCAGTGGCGTGCCCGCCGGCTCTGCCGGCAGCCAGCTGTGCCAGAGTGAACCGAGCCGCAGGCCAAGAGGCCGGAGGCCCAGAAGCTGGAGGCCCGAGGGCCCCCTTTGCCCCGGAAGAGGCCTGACCGAGTAACAGGCGCCAGGCCCCGCCAAGTAGTCACCGGGAGTGAGCTGGTACATACCTGAGCGCCCAGCCCCGGACACAAAGAACCACCAACTGTTAGGATGCCTGGGTCGTTGACCCAGGGTTTTGAGTTTATTATATTATTGATCATTTCTAGTCTTTGGTTTCTAAGAGTTCTGTCTTATGGTTTATGTCTCCGTGTAATCCTTAGTTGCTGTCTCCCCTGTCTGCTATATCCCCGTGTCCAGTCAGTGTCTGTGTCTGCCCTGGTCCCACGTCTCTGTTCCCTCTGTTGTAGTGCCTGCCTGTGAGTCTGTGTCTGTAAGTTCAGTCTGTGTTATGTTTCCTGTTTTATTTTGAAGGTCCATGTCTTATGTTAATGTATCTGGTTTTGCTTCCCCTGTTTCGTTAGGCCTGATTTGCCCCAGCTGTGTTTCCCTCCTGTTGCCCATTCCCTGATTGCGCCCTCTGTGTATTTAAGCCCTGTGTTTCAGTTTGTCCATGTCGTGATCTACTCTTATCTACCCTCACTTATGCTGTGTGTTTTGGTTTTCCTGCCTGCGTTAATGTTTGTACTTTGGAAGTTTGTTACTTTGAGTTCAGCATTAAAGCTGTTTTTGAGTTCACGTCTGTCTCCGGAGTCTGCACTTTAGGTCCTTTTCCTGCCTGCACACAGCCGTCACATGACACCAACGCACCGACCCCTGAGGGCATCAGTTACCGGCAGGGAGTGTGGTGAGGGGAGATAGGCCTTTGGAGGGCCTGAGAGTTTCCAGAGAGGTGGAGTGTAAGACCCGACCTGACATATAGACACAGACAAACAGGCACACACAGACACAAACATGCATTCCCACCCTCATGCACACATATACAAATACTCAGCACTCACCCAATGTAGGGATAGACATACATGGACACTGTACACACAATCACACTCCCCAAGCAAACTCTATACCCCAGGTCCAGGTACCCTCGCCCCTGGAGGGGGAAACGGCACCTAGACCCAGGAGATGTTACCCTTTCCCCCGGGGTGGAGGCAAGCAGACCGCCCCAGGCTCCGCAGCAGCAGGGAGGCCCCGCATCCTAGATCCCAATCGGACGGCCAACACCTCCTTCCAGCCCCCCTGCCCCGATGGCCAGCAGAGAACAGGGGTGTGTGAAGACCCCAAACCTCCCTCCTCTCGCTCATGTGCAGTGTTGTTGCGTGTTGTTCTAAGGTGCATTTAAAACACGGGAGAGCATGGTGCTGCTGCCAGAGAGCAGCAGGTGTTAGCATGGCCCCTCCCGAGAAATCTCAATGTCTACATGGATTTAAAATTGAGAGGTGGGCACCGGCGCCAGAGGTGGGGTTGAATACACAGAGGCCTTGAGGGTGGATGCCGTTAACGTGCCCACCCTCAAGGCCCTATATGTATGTGTTATGAGCAGTGTTGGTCAAGTTACTTGAAAAAAGTAATCGGTAACTAATTACTGATTACTTCCCCCAAAAAGTAATCCCGTTACTTTACTGATTACTTATTTTCAAAAGTAATTAATTACTTAGTTACTTAGTTACTTTTTAAAAACACGATTTACAACCTGAATAGGTGATAAAGCGATAGATCTTTCAGCCCAATTCTACTTTTTCTACATAATCCATCATACAAAATGTAATCAAATGGAAAAGTCCCTTTTTAAAACTTGTTTTATTAGTTTTAATCTTTTAACTTTATGCATCAAGCAAAAATTTTATTATATGCAACATTCTCTGACTGGAAGAAATTTGTTTAATATTTAAACCTATTTTCTGCACATTCCAGCACATAAAATATTTTTTTGTGTGTGTTTACACTCACTCTTTCAAATAGATGCAAGTAAAACAGAGCAGAAAATAAATAAAGTCAAAGACTAGCGGTCCTTTTGCTCTATTTTCACCTGTAAAGCAGGAGTGGTGTAGGCGGAGGTTTACCCTGCAGGTGTGCCGCAGCGGTCAGTGGAAGAATCCGCGAGTTTCTCTGTGAATTTCCCATTACGTCATAGCGCACTCGGTGCTTGCTTGGAAGTTTAGGGGTTTTTTTCGCTGTAAAAAGAAGTTTTCTTCCCACACACAACGGACGCTAATGTTTTTGTCACTTTTTATGGAATCAAACTTAAAGTAAGGTCAGTACTTCCACGCTTTAAACGCTGCATGCTCATACTCTCTCCCGCACTCGATATATTATCCATTGTTGACCTGCACACAGCTGTTTTCACGAAAGTCGCACTTGCTAACGTCACTGTCATGAGACATTCTCGCAAAAAAAATCACGGTTTTAGTAACGCAGTAACGCAGCGTTCCTACGTGAAAGTAACGGTAATCTAATTACCGTTTTTGCAATAGTAATCCCTTACTTTACTCGTTACTTGAAAAAAGTAATCGGATTACAGTAACGCGTTGCAAGTAACGCGTTACTGCCCATCTCTGGTTATGAGAGTGTGAGTAATGTGGATGTCTAAGTTGTGGAATAAAATTGAGGCACAGGTGGCCAGAAGGGGACGGGGGGGGGGATGCCTCCCCTGCACCCTGGTGACACACCCGCACCCCAAGGCCCTACTTGTGTGGGTGGGTGTGTTGGAGCGGGAAGAGGGAGGCAGCCGGGGATGGGGAAGATCTGTATCTTTAACTTTTAAAACAAATTATCCCTTTCTCCCAAAAATTGCCATCTATTTGTCCAGGCCATTTGTCTGCACCACTGACTGTATTTTCACCGACACAGAAGCAGACAGCTTCTGCTTCTGTGCAGACAGAAATGCTCAGCGACGCATGAATTTCCAGAGTCTATCAGGAAAATATTTCCGTTGGATAAGAAGGTCCTTGATTCTATCACATCTTTTTAACATGTCAGCACCTCCCACACTCTCATTTGATCTTTTTAAGGTTTGATATGATGCTGCATCAGTGTGTAAGCCCACTCAGGATGGCATGTCTGCCAACAATATCATTCATACCTTAAAGATGCATCCCACCATGGAATGGCAGGACTCGATTTCATGGCTGATGTGAGCCTGAGGAACACTTCTATGATCATAGCTCTGTGTATAGGTGGGTTACAAGAGCCATCAAAGATGTGATGGAAATTGCGAAACCATTACAGCAGATGGACTAGGTGACTTAAAGTCGTGCCTAAGGGACATGAGCTGTGTAGCAGAAGAGCTGCAAGAATAACAAGTTTCCTTTCTTTATATCATTTTTCGCTCTTTTGTTCTGTTTAGCTTTAATGTTGCTGAATGCCTTTGCAATGCTGCTCTCTTTTAAATGACAGACTTTATTCTGAGACAGACATTCAGAGATCAAGATGCATTTAGAGCTACACAGAAATAATGAATCATGATTCAAAGCCTATAAAAAAGCTTAGCAATAAGTAGGCGTAAATTACTCTATAAGATTTCATATCATCTTATTGTTATGTTTTCACACCTTTTCTGACAGTTGCACTCGAGATGCATGTAAACCATGAGTTTGTCTAACGCCTTCTTTCTTTTTAGGCAACTACTTAGGGTAGTCAGATAGAATCTGAGTAACAGATAGAATTCAAAAAGAATGCAGCCACTGATGTTTACATATAGTGTTTAAGTGGTGACATGGTTGGAACTGCAGCTTGGTCACAGACTCTGGACCCTATAGAGAGTATCAGTATCGCCACAGCAGCAATCTGACCAGACTGCCTTTACAGAAAAACTGGATGGGAATGACTGGAGTTGCCTGGTTAACAACTACATGTTCAAAACAAGTGCAAGGGGACTGTCCTGTCAAGTAAAATTGATGAAAAAGATGTAAATTAATTGGAAGATTTTGATAAAATTTGCAATTTTGTTAGATAAATGGCAAATTTTGGTAGAAAAAGCAACTTTGTAATGATAGCTCTTAGATGCTACCCAGAATATTTTGTGTGGACAAAGTAATAGTGGCCTTTGTTGGCCAAATATTTATTAAATATTAAGGATTTTAAAACGATGGAAATATTTAATGTTTTTGAAAGTGTGCTTTAGCAGCAGAGAACATTTATGGTATATTAAAACCCTAACCCCAAACAATTATTGCTAATATACATAAACAGGGCCTTACAGCTCTGGATATCAAAACTGTAAAGCTGATGTGCCAAATATGATGTAAAAGGAGAAATCTGAGGTTAAAAAAACAGACAAAAGCTTTTTGCCTGGGTGTGCTGTTTGACCTGAATGCTTTGCTTAAATGTCATTTACATGCTCAGGCAGAAATGGCCTTGCACACCATGGGACAGATCTTTAAGTTATCTGGAGAAGAAGAAAAAGCAACCATTAACAGAGCAGCTAGAAGCCTTTTTTACAGTGATGTAAATGTCCATGAATCTGAATAGGGGAACAGTTTTTATATGCAGCCTGAAAAACAAGAGGTTCTACAACAGATGGGCGGGCTGCACAGTGTCCTGATCTCTGGAGGGTTTTCTGCCTCTACACGAGTTTCCAGAATGAAGCATAAACATGTGTTAATATATATACTTTTTCCTCAAAAGGGAAATCTAATTGAGGGTTGTTTCTAAAGTAAAAGAAAGCACAGATTAGAAAAAAAAAACAAAAACCCAGGAAGCTGTACAACCCGAGATTCTAGCATCAACATTGCTGGAGGACAAACAGTAAAATAGTTCCATAAGCTGTTGTTGGAGACGAATCTCTTCTCAGTGCATGAAGCATGTTATTACAGTCAAGTGGCTCGAACAAAACGAGTCTGGTACATTTAATTTTCAGCGTAAATTTTGGAAGTAAAGGAGTGAAACTGCCCAAGGAGTCTAGGCAACTTTCCAACCTTATACCAAAGCAGACCAGAGCAATGAGATTATATCCTCTGGGTAATTATAGCCACACATTAACCCAGTGGGCTGGTACATACATTACCAGTCAGAAATTTGGACTCACCTGCTTACTCAAGTAGCAGAACAATGCTGCAAGCATGTAACATGTAAACAAAAAATACTCCCATGACCTGGATGACTGAGAACCTCCACAGACATAAAAACAAAGATACATGCGAAATAGAAAAATATATAAAATATAAATTCTTCATTCAGATTGAATATCTTTAAGTAGAACATGAGCAAAAAAAAAGCAAGGAAAATAAAACATATATTATATTTAATATGTATTTTCTGTTGCCTACATTACAGGGAGTGCAGAATTATTAGGCAAATGAGTATTTTGTCCACATCATCCTCTTCATGCATGTTGTCTTACTCCAAGCTGTATAGGCTCGAAAGCCTACTACCAATTAAGCATATTAGGTGATGTGCATCTCTGTAATGAGAAGGGGTGTGGTCTAATGACATCAACACCCTATATCAGGTGTGCATAATTATTAGGCAAATTCCTTTCCTTTGGCAAAATGGGTCAAAAGAAGGACTTGACAGGCTCAGAAAAGTCAAAAATAGTGAGATATCTTGCAGAGGGATGCAGCAGTCTCAAAATTGCAAAGCTTCAGAAGCGTGATCATCAAACAATCAAGCGTTTCATTCAAAATAGTCAACAGGGTCGCAAGAAGCGTGTGGAAAAACCAAGGCGCAAAATAACTGCCCATGAACTGAGAAAAGTCAAGCGTGCAGCTGCCAAGATGCCACTTGCCACCAGTTTGGCCATATTTCAGAGCTGCAACATCACTGGAGTGCCCAAAAGCACAAGGTGTGCAATACTCAGAGACATGGCCAAGGTAAGAAAGGCTGAAAGACGACCACCACTGAACAAGACACACAAGCTGAAACGTCAAGACTGGGCCAAGAAATATCTCAAGACTGATTTTTCTAAGGTTTTATGGACTGATGAAATGAGAGTGAGTCTTGATGGGCCAGATGGATGGGCCCGTGGCTGGATTGGTAAAGGGCAGAGAGCTCCAGTCCGACTCAGACGCCAGCAAGGTGGAGGTGGAGTACTGGTTTGGGCTGGTATCATCAAAGATGAGCTTGTGGGGCCTTTTCGGGTTGAGGATGGAGTCAAGCTCAACTCCCAGTCCTACTGCCAGTTTCTGGAAGACACCTTCTTCAAGCAGTGGTACAGGAAGAAGTCTGCATCCTTCAAGAAAAACATGATTTTCATGCAGGACAATGCTCCATCACACGCGTCCAAGTACTCCACAGCGTGGCTGGCAAGAAAGGGTATAAAAGAAGAAAAACTAATGACATGGCCTCCTTGTTCACCTGATCTGAACCCCATTGAGAACCTGTGGTCCATCATCAAATGTGAGATTTACAAGGAGGGAAAACAGTACACCTCTCTGAACAGTGTCTGGGAGGCTGTGGTTGCTGCTGCACGCAATGTTGATGGTGAACAGATCAAAACACTGACAGAATCCATGGATGGCAGGCTTTTGAGTGTCCTTGCAAAGAAAGGTGGCTATATTGGTCACTGATTTGTTTTTGTTTTGTTTTTGAATGTCAGAAATGTATATTTGTGAATGTGGAGATGTTATATTGGTTTCACTGGTAAATATAAATCATTGAAATGGGTATATATTTGTTTTTTGTTAAGTTGCCTAATAATTATGCACAGTAATAGTCACCTGCACACACAGATATCCCCCTAAAATAGCTAAAACTAAAAACAAACTAAAAACTACTTCCAAAAACATTCAGCTTTGATATTAATGCGTTTTTTGGGTTCATTGAGAACATGGTTGTTGTTCAATAATAAAATTATTCCTCAAAAATACAACTTGCCTAATAATTCTGCACTCCCTGTAGAGAAGGCGACTTGTCATAGCTCCACGGCTCAGTGGCTGAGAATGCCTCACTAATACTAACTTATTTGATATGTGGTTGCACACCACAAACATGTTTTGAGAAACTCTTAAGGAACTTGAGCATTGATAGCTTCTAAAAATAAAGTGACCATTCTTTGTGTTCATGTGGACCAACCCGTGTGATTACCATTATTTTCTCCTGACAAGGTAAATTAGCCTTTTTACTCCCATAGTTGCAAAATTCACATTAAAACAGCAGAAAAGTGGACATGGCAGAATAAACAGATACAGCATAACCTATAACAATGATAATACACAACGATGGAAAAAAATGTGTACTTGTGTAGCTTCTCTCTGTATCGTATTGTTTTGGCGATCTTCTCACAGGTCATTTGGGTGTTTTTTCAGCATTTGTTTGTGTATTTTTCTCCTTATTACCTGTTTGATTTGGGTCAATAACATGGCAGCGACAATCCTGGGCTCTAACAGGTGAGATTATAGCACTAATAATAACAGCCTTGGAAACAGATCAGGATCAGTCATGAAAACATATCAATCTCTCTTTGTGAGCATGTGCGTATGAGCTGGCAGGTCTTAGCATTCCTTTGAGGTCCTCTTCTAGCCGTGTGCTCTCACCAGTTCCCGGTGGATGTCTGACTGGTACACCTGCATTCCATTGGCTCATCTCCCTCCTGTGCACTTAAGTAGCAGCTCATTCACTCTCTGCTTGCCAGATCATATAGCCAGCCTCCTCTCTGGAAAACCAAAACACCCGCCTGCCCACTCTCCACCACTCCATGCCAAATTAGACATTAATTTGTTCTTCTGGGAGGAAAGTTATTCAGATTTATAATATAATAATATAACATTTTGAACTAACCGAAATTCCATTCCTACAAAACTGCTCAAAGAAGACCTGCCATTAATTAATTCTTCGATCTTAAATATGATCAACCTATCTCTAATAATCGACTATGTACCACAGGCCTTCAAGCTGGCTGTAGTTAAACCTTTACTCAAAAAGCATCTCTAGACCCAGCAGTCTTAGCTAATTATAGGCCAATCTCCAACCTTCCTTTCATATCAAAAATCCTTGAAAGAGTAGTTGTCAAACAGCTAACAGATCATCTGCAGAGGAATGGCTTATTTGAAGAGTTTCAGTCAGGTTTCAGAACTCATCACAGCACAGAAACAGCTTTAGTGAAGGTTACAAATGATCTTCTTATGGCCTCTGACAGTGGACTCATCTCTGTGCTTGTCCTGCTAGACCTCAGTGCAGCGTTCGATACTGTTGACCATAATATCCTATTAGAGCGATTAGAGCATGCTATAGGTATTACAGGTACTGTGCTGCAGTGGTTTGTATCATATCTATCTAATAGACTCCAATTTGCTCATGTAAATGGAGAGTCCTCTTCACACACTAAGGTCAATTATGGTGTTCCACAGGGTTCAGTGCTAGGACCAATTCTGTTTACACTATACATGCTTCCCCTAGGCAGCATCATTAGAAGACAGCATAAATTTTCACTGCTATACAGATGACACCCAGCTCTATCTATCTATGAAGCCAGATAACACACACCAATAAGTTAAACTGCAGGAATGTCTTAAAGACATAAAGACCTGAATGGCTGCTAACTTTCTGCTTCTTAATTCAGATAAAACTGAGGTTATTGTACTCGGCCCTGAAAATCTTAGAAATATGGTATCTAACCAGATTCTTACTCTGGATGGCATTACCTTGGCCTCCAGTAACGCTGTGAGGAACCTTGGAGTCATTTTTGACCAGGACATGTCCTTCAACGCACATATTAAACAAATATGTAAGACTGCTTTCTTCCATTTGCGCAACATCTCTAAAGTTAGAAATATCCTGTCTCAGAGTGACGCTGAAAAACTAGTTCATGCATTTATTACTTCCAGGCTGGACTACTGCAATTCATTATTATCAGGATGTCCAAAAAACTCGCTGAAAAGCCTTCAGCTAATCCAAAATGCTGCAGCAAGAGTCCTGACAGGGACTAGAAAGAGAGAGCAGATTTCTCCTGTTTTGGCTTCCCTTCATTGGCTTCCTGTTAAATCCAGAATTGAATTCAAAATCCTGCTCCTCACATACAAGGTCTTAAATAATCAGGCCCCATCTTATCTTAATGACCTTGTAGTACCATATCACCCTATTAGAGCACTTCGCTCTCGCACTGCAGGCCTACTTGTTGTTCCTAGAGTATTTAAAAGTAGAATGGGAGGGAGAGCCTTCATTTTTCAGGCCCCTCTTCTGTGGAACCAGCTTCCAGTTTGGATTCGGGAGACAGACACTATCTCTACTTTCAAGATTAGGCTTAAAACTTTCCTTTTTGCTAAAGCATATAGTTAGGGCTGGAGCAGGTGACCCTGAATCCTCCCTTAGTTATGCTGCAATAGACGTAGGCTGCTGGGGATTCCCATGATGCATTGAGTTTTTCCTTTCCAGTCACCTTTCTCACTCACTATGTGTTGATAGACCTCTCTGCATTGAATCATATCTGTTATCAACCTCTGTCTCTCTTCCACAGCATGTCTTTCATCCTGTTTTCCTTCTCTCACCCCAACCGGTCACAGCAGATGGCCCCGCCCCTCCCTGAGCCTGGTTCTGCCAGAGGTTTCTTCCCGTTAAAAGGGAGTTTTTCCTTCCCACTGTCGCCAAAGTGCTTGCTCATAGGGGGTCATATGATTGTTGGGTTTTTCTCTGTATCTATGAAGCGCCTTGAGGCGA
The DNA here is from genome assembly GCF_051167445.1 of Perissodus microlepis. NCBI lineage: Eukaryota > Metazoa > Chordata > Actinopteri > Cichliformes > Cichlidae > Perissodus > Perissodus microlepis. The sequence goes on from NC_140480.1 coordinate 16,144,925, forward strand.
CTTTTGTTGTGATTTGGCGCTATATAAATAAAACTGAAATGAATTGAATTGAATCGAAAATCCTATATTAATACAGATTTTTCAATACATATTACACCCTCAACAAACTTGAATAATACATATCTCACACACATGAACCAGGCGAACAGATCATCATGCATGAAATGAAAGAAAATTAATTTGTATCGAACATTTTTTTTGCAATGCTAGTAATATTTGCAGGTGAATACTGCATTCAAAATCAAACACAAGGTTTAACATCAAAATATCCCAAAGGTACCTTTAGTGAAAGCAATCATTATGCAGAACAGCCCATTTCAGAGCTGCACACATTATGCTGTGTTTATAATTTTTGTAAATGTATTTGGGGAAGATGTCCCTGAAGGCAACACACAAAACATTAGCATGCACTGCAGCTGAATATAAGCTACTACAATGTAAATAAGATAAGACAAGATAAGATGACCTTTATTAGTCCCACAGGTGGGAAATTTGTTTCGTTACAGCAAAAGTGCAAAGTTTTGTAGCAGAAATTAGAAAACACTGGAATGCAATAAAATAAAATAAAATACTATATACAATAGAATAAAATAGAATAATATATACAATAGAATAAAATAGAATACCAATGCTATATACAACTGAGTAAGAAAATACAAAAATACAACTTTGTCAGAAAAAGAATTGCACATATAGCAGCCTTATTGCACATGTGTGGGTTTGATCAGCTGCAAAAGTCTTTGTTGTAGAGTCTGACAGCAGTGGGGAGGAAAGACCTGCGAAAACTCTCCGTCCCACATCGTGGGTGCCGCAGCCTGCCACTGAAGGAGCTGCTCAGTGCTGTCAGAGTCTCCTGCATGGGGTGGGAGATGTTGTCCAACAGGGATGACAGCTTAGCCACCATTCTCCTGTCACTCACCACCTCAACTGGGTCCAGAGGGCATCCTAGAACAGAGCTGGCCCTTCTGATCAGACTGTTCAGTCTCTTCTTGTCCCCGGCAGAGATGTTGCCACCCCAGCAGACCACACCATAAAAGATGGCTGAGGCCACCACAGAGTCATAGAAGGTCTTCAGGAGTGGGCCCTTCACTCCAAAAGACCTGAGTCTCCGCAGCAGGTACAGCCTGCTCTGCCCTTTCCTGTAGAGGGCTTCTGAATTATGAGTGCAGTCCAGTTTATTGTTCAGATGAACACCAAGGTACCTGTAGCTGTCTACAGCCTCAGTGTCCATACCTTGGATGTTCAGTGGTTGTAGTGGAGGATGTTTGTGCCTGCGGAAGTCTACCACCAGCTCCTTGGTTTTACTAGTGTTGATCTGGAGGTAGTTCAGCTGGCACCAGTCCACAAAGTCTTGGGTCAGTTCTCTGTACTCCTTGTCGTCCCCATCAGTGATGAGGCCGACTATTGTAGAGTCATCAGAGAACTTCTGCAGGAAGCACTGGGTGGAGTTGTGGGAGAAGTCTGCAGTAGGGCTGGGCTATATCATACCGTTCACGGTAATACCGGTGTAATTTTGGGCAACGATAGGAAAATGAAATATCGCAATAGAATATGGGTAAAACGCGCATGCGCAGTGCCTATGTTTACATACGCACATGGCGGCGACGCAGAATGAGAAGAGCGAAAGTGGATCGTTAAATGAAACGGATGAACCAGAATTGGTTTGTAAAAATGCTCCAACTTCAGTGGTGTGGAACTGGTTTAGCTTTTGTCCGTCAGATACACAACAAAGCACTATTTTTGGTAGAGCATGCTAGCGGGCCGTCGTTATTACAGTGTTGTTTGGAAAATACGGCACACTTATAATCAATCCTTTGATTTTTCTGAAAATCGATAGTGCCCCTTATAATCCTGTGTGCCTTATGTATGAATTCTGGTTGTGTTTACTGAAATCGAAACGATTTTATGTGGTACACGGCGCTCGAAAATCTGTCAAATGTTTTAGTACGACTTTGCTAAGCTACAAACCCGCACCGCTTGATGGATTGTTGGAGCATTACGGCTATCGTAGGCAGGCACCTCGCGGAGTGATACGTACTGTGCTTCAACATAATATTACCGTATTGTGTGTGTATAACCTCTTTTTAAGTTTTGTGGATATTATGCATGGTTATGCTGAGGATATGTCGGCCAATTTCCACTGTAAATGCCTTTTGGTTAAACTGTCAGCAAGGAATTTGCATTTGCACTGTTAAATTTTTATATAACTTTAATGCACATAAAAACAGCTGCTTGTTTAAGTGAAAATACATTGATGGGTTTTTTTGCACTAATAAAGTTGTAAAGTATTTTGTCTAGTGTCAATTATATCGTCAGTTATATCATTATCGCAAATTTTCAAATGTATATCGTGATAAATATTTTTGGTCATATCGCCCTGCTCTAGTCTGCAGTGTAGATGGTGAAGAGGAACGGAGCCAGAACCGTTCCCTGTGGGGCCCCCGTACTGCAGGCGACCCTGTCCGACACACAGCCCTGAGTTCTCACATACTGTGGTCGGTCGGTGAGGTAGTCCAGAATCCATGTAGTGAGGTGATGGTCCACTTCTGAGTTCTCAAGCTTGTCTTTCAGGACCGTGGGAAGAATGGTGTTGAAGGCACTAGAGAAATCAAAGAACATGATTCTCACAGTGCTCCCAGCGGTCTCCACATGAGAGAGGGAACGATGTAGGAGGTGGATGACGGCATTATCCGCTCCAATGCCAGGTTGGTAGGCAAACTGAAGTGGGTCCAGTAATGAGCTCACCAGGCGCCGAAGCTGAGCTAGGACCAGCCGCTCCAGGGTCTCATCAGGTGGTATGTCAGAGCCACCGGCCTGTAGCAGTTGAGGTCCTTGGGGCGTGAAGTCTTTGGCACTGGAACAACACAGGAGGTTTTCCAGAGCTGTGGGACTCTTCCCAGCCTGCTGTTGTTGGTGGTGGGGAGGAGTGAGCAGGGTGAGTAGAGGAGGTGTGAAGTGTCTGAGGTGTCAGAGGTGAGACAGCAGTAGTGGGGGTGGGTGAGTCTGCAGCCGATGTTGAAGACTGCCTCATGGCTGAATCAAATCTGTTAAAGAAATGATTCAGTTCATTTGCCCACCTCACATCCCTCCCAGGCAGAGAGTTCTGACCTTTGTGGCCCGAGATGGTTCTGAAGCTTTGTGTTTGTCTTAGTTAGTTTTGCTTTTTACCTCCCGTGTCTGTGTGGGGCGTACTTTGTGTGAGTGGCTTTCTTTGCTAGATTATTACAATAGTTGACTTATGCAAGACTAAACCACTCCAAAGGGAAAGATTCCAGTCATGCAACATAAAAGTAGATAATGGAAATGCAATTGAACTTTTAGATAAAAAAAATATATAGAAGCTTATGTAATGTTGTAACTGGACAATCCTTGAAACTGATTGAGATCTGTGTGTGGCCTTCTGTCTGCCTCTCTGACTCTGATGACTTGTCACAGAAAAATATGTTCATTCTAAAGTCTGAAGACTTTATCAGTTTCCATGGTAATGCCTAAAAAAGTGTTATTTGTGTCCTTGAAAACTCCGAACCATCTAAGCGAATTGCAAATGTGAAGTGAAAATAGAGCTTAATGGTGAACAGGTGTGCTGATTAATCAGTGTATCTGTGTATGAACCAGTTTGTCTTACATCTTGGCGGACTGGGGGCTTTTTGGCCTTAGGCTTATGCTACATTCAGGTTTCGTGTTGGGTAAGGATAAATCTTAGTGATATAATATCATTATTATAGTATTTTGCTAAAATTGCTGGAGGTCCTCTGACTCACCTTTTTCCAAATTAAAGGCGGTTGAAAGGTTTCAGTCCAAAGTGGAGAAGACTTAATCACAGGTCAAAAAAAGCTTTTAAAAGCACAACAAACAAAACTTTAAACACTGAGTTAATACAAGAAAGCAATTGGCAATAAACTAAACTAAGAGGTAGAGGACAAAAACAGTCATGAAAAAGCACAGACTAGAGGTATCATAGGTCTGGATTACAGTTTATTTAGCTCACATGGTATAAAAAAACAGTTAAATGATAAAACAACCCCTCTCGAAAAAATAAATAATCTAAGAACAGACAAGCCTTTATCAGTGCATGCATATCCCCAAAGGTTATTTCCAAAGCTCCAATTTACAACAGTCATCTCAAGACACTTTATACTTAAAAGTATATTAAAGACAGACCACTAAAATTCACACAATTTCTTAAGATATGGTGCTTCAAGCTGATAGGAAGGCAACAATAACTCAAATAACTGTATATTATAACTAAACTATGCAGAAGAGCGTCTCTGAATGGACAACATGTCGAACCAGCAGAAGGTCACACTGGAAGCCAGTCCTGTCCAGGTGTGGACTGGCTACCCCCCAATAATAGCTGTCTCCCAGTGCCCTCCCCGGCAAGACTCATATGTTGGTAATAATTTTAATAAAAATGAGCACAAAAGAGAGAAAGACACCCTACAATAACTCGAAACATTAACTTGTTACTTATTCCTGCATATACAGTTTTTGTCATTGGTATTGTGTCACTTTATATGTCCCCCTTGATTAGCCATCATCACCCCCTCCCCTACGCTGGACCCCTGTACTGTTCTGTTTTGGTGTACCAACCCAATATTTTTGGTGGCCCCCATATGATAAAATTCTGGAGGCGCCCCTGCTCCGAAAATTTAGGCTACAATTTACACAAACTTACCGAAATTGGAAAAAAAAGGGAGACTGGAAAAACATTGTCTGGTTTGATGAGTCTCAGTATCTGAGAATTTGGCTTAAATAGTAATTCAGTCAGAATTTGGTGTAAACGACATGAAAGCATGACTGTAGGTGTTATCTAAAAGGAAAGCCTAATCATGAAAGTAGAGAAGAGTCTGGGGTGAAATTTGTTGGCATACTGGAGTCTTCGTGTGTAGAATTTGCATCTCTCTCGGCTTACTCCCACAGTCAAAGGACAATTGCTCACAGGGGGTCATCACATTATTTGTGGTTTTCTCTCTATTATTTTAGCGTGTCATACTGAGGTGACTGCTGTCGTCATTTGGCCCTATATAAATAAAACTGAATTGAACTAAATTATCAAGGTTTGCTTTAGTTTAGGGTGGGTCTCTAGGATATGAGTGCAGGAGAGTGAAATTAGCTCTAAAAACTATGTTTGTGAGAATTTAAATAAGAATAAGTAGAACAGACCAGCTCTCAAATGCTTAGGCGCACATGTGTCTCAGGTTTCTGGGATGTGTGTGAGTGTTTTGAGATATAACAGCTGTGTAAATCACCTCTGAGCATAACACACTCTTTTTTTATGAAGTGGGGGATGTTAAATAGTCAGTACATGATATTTTACCTTTGCGTGTGTCAATGTGCGCGCGTGTGTGTGTGCGCAGGCACATTTGAAATGGCATGTTGTTTGCTGTTTTTGTCACCCGGCTGTACTGAGAAGTGGATTTTCTCACATTTTTCATTCACCACCTTTGCAACTTCAATCGAAAAACAGGTGCACACACACGAAGTGAAAACTTTGCAGATGAATTTGAAATTCAAGTCTAATGTTTGCTTTGACAACAGAAATCATATTTGCACATGTTTGGAACATTGTGATTAAGCAATGGAAAAATTAACTGTGAACTTTGGGAGTAGGAGATAAAACAGACTGATCAAAGGTTTAGAGAAAGAGAAAGTTGAGAGAAGCTAAAACAGGAATCCCTTTTATCTGGTGACATCTTTTTCACATACAGCAAGGAAAAGACAAACCTATGTCTAATATGTAAGAGACTGAAGTAAGTAACTAGTAAACATATCCATAAAAATCCGGTCCCAATATGCATGCAGTAGTAATGCAGTAGTGGCAGATTCATTATCTAAATTCCTGGTATTTCTTCTGCTTTGAGTTTGTTTTTCTTTGATTGCTGGCTCTCATCAGTTTTACAGCTGTAGTTTTGTAGCTAGACAGCTAATTAAACTAACATTAGCTCCAAAAGCTGTTTTAAAATGCACTTTGCTTTCATTTTCCAGCTGGCTCTATAGAAGATGTAGCGTTAGAAGACATAAGTAAAGCATCACCCATATCCTCCTTTTTAAGCAATAAGTCATCATTGTGAATGGCCCAAACACTTTCAGATTATGCATTTTTTAATTGCGCCTACACCAGGGGTGTCGAATTCCAGGCCTTAAGGGCCTGGAAGAAGGGGCCCTAATGTGTGGAGTTTGCAGGTTCTCCTTTTGCCTGGATGGGCTATCTCTCTGAAAGGCGAACTTGGTCTCTGGCTTAGCGCTGAGATAGACTGGCCACCAGGGTGACGAGATTGTACCCCATCTTTCACGCTATGAAAGGAGAAATGGCTAAGAAAATGGATGGATGTATGCTGTGTGAAAAAATAAGTATACTCATAAGCCAATGATTTTACTGTGATTTTGTCTATACTGTATATTGTACTATATGTTGTAAAAATTTGCTGCAAGGATAATATAAACATTTCTTTTATACAACCTTCTCTATGCTAGATATAAAATCTAGGATCTAAAAAGGACATCCGGTAGATTTCAAGTGTTCTTTTCGACCACACTGAGAAAAGACTAACATTTGAAGGGGTACTCGATGTAGAAATGTATGCTGGGTTATAATCTTTCTTACCCTTTGTTCTGAATGCACAGCCTCCATGTGGGTGCATCTGATGCCAGAGAAAGCAATGGGAGAGCAATGAAAGCAAGGCAGTGCTGTCCAAAGAGTTTTTGACTATAATTCAAATGTCACTGGGTGTTGAATTGGTGATGGTGGTGATGCTATAACCAGATTTGTACAAAAACAAAACAAATAAATAATACATGACATACATACCCTGTCATAAATGCATGACAGGGTATAAAAAAATAATACTAGAGCTACATCGCAACATGGTCATTAAGCCAAATAATGCTTTCCCAAGGTAACATACCTTGTGTTACTTTATCATCTTATACAAGAATAACTTCATCTGTGTGCCAAAAACTACAATTCAAGTTTGCTCTACTTTCCCAGCTTCTCACTTTCTCGTGTCCTTTCCCATTCTTGTTTGCAGCCTTTTCAGCTGTACAGTGACACGTTTAGTCTTTTGTTTTGAAGTGCAATCAAACACAACGCTCCGCAATGCCCGTAGATGTGTGAAGTCTGTGTGATGACAAAAGGCAATGATGTCAAGATGTGAATCACCTTCAACTGACATATGCATAAAGAAAAATATGGACACACAGGCTAGACACGGATATCAAGAGAAAGAACACCTACTCTCACGAGGGGAGTAAATTGGAGGGTTTTTCCCCCCTCCAGTTTCTATTCAACAGCTGGGGAACATCAGAGACAGGGACATTGTTTTTTTATTGAACGGTGGATCAGTCATTAATGCAGCTCTGGGCCGTTACAATGATCAATGTGCTGACAGCTGCAACTACTGACCTTTTATCAGATTTCAGAATCTGTCCTCTCTTTGTTTGAAGCATTTTCAATCTTAAAACTTAATAATCTTAAAACTTGAAATCATTAGATTCCCTTCATTTGCTTCCCCCGCCTCATCCTATCTCCATATTTAACATGGTTTTTGTCAGTTTATGACCCCTACTCTTTTTGCCACCTTGAATGTTGATTTATCTTTGGAGGAAGAACTCCCTTTTAATAGGAAAAGACCTCTAGCTGAACTGGGCACAGGGAAGGACAAGCCTCTGCTGCAATCAGTTGAGGGGTGAAAGAAAAGAGACAGAAGTGAAGCACAGCATTAAACAGGAGAAAACACAAAGTACAGAAGTAAGTAGGCAAGTTAATGACATGCAATAAGGGAATAAAGCCACACAATGAAAAAAAGATTGAAGTGCTCAACGCATCGTAGAAACTCCCGAGCAGCTTGTGCCTGTAACAGCATAATTAAGGGATTAATCCATGATCCAACCCTTACTACAACCCTAATCTTAAAAGTAGAGAGGATATCTGTCTCTTGAATCCAAACAGAGCAGGATCCACATGAGAGATCTGATAGCTGAATGCTCCCCCTCTCATTCTACTTTCAGAATCTCTAGTTCATCCATCCATCCATTTTCTTCCGCTTATCTAATTCAGGGTTGGGGGGTGAGGGGCTGGAGCCTATCCCAGCTGCCATGGGGCGAAATGCTGGTTACACCCTGGACAAATCTCCAATCTGTTGCAATGGCTAACACAAAGAGTCAGACAACCATTTGCATGCACTATGGGCAATTTAGAATGGGATTAGGCTGTAGCTCAGGAGGTAGAGCAGGGCATCTACTGATCAGAAGGTTGGTGCTATCGCTTTCTATTAGTTCTGGTGGATTATGCAATGTGATACTCAGAAGCAGTGCTGCTGTGCACCATCTATGCAAAGAGTGTGGCACAGGTGCTGTTTCAGGTCATCTCCTGAGTCGGCATCCTGAAAGAGATACTGACTGATCAGAGTACATTGTTCATGTCTGGCATACTAAAGGAACTGTATGAGTTATTGGGCATTAAATCTTTTCGGACGTCTACCACCCTCAGACTCATGGGCTGGTGGAGCAGCTGAGTCAGACGTTAAAGTCCATGATTCTCATAGAGCACCATTTTGTGTTGACTGCCACAAGGTGAATGAGGTGTGACAGTTTGATGCTTATCGCTTGGCACTGCTCGCTTTTTTACGACACTGGGTTTAACCAAGGGCTACTCCCAGATTCCCTTGACTGCAGAGTCCAAGGAAAAAATGGCCTGCTCCACTCCATATGGTGTGCACCAATTTGTCACACTTCCGTCTGGCTTGTTTGGAGCTCCGGCCACATTTCAACGCCTCATGGACCCAGTGCTGCATCCTCATGCTGCATATGCTGCCGCCTAACTGGATGATGTTATCATCTACAGCGACACCTGGGTGAAGCATGTGCAGCGGGTGGCCATGGTCCTGGAGTCCCTGAGGAAGGCGAAGCTCACAGCCAACCCAAAGAAGTGTGCAGCTGGAGCATGCAAAGGTAGAGAAAACGGCCGCCATTGCATCCTGCCCATGTCACAAGGCCAAAAAGGAAGTGAGGCAGTTCCTGGGGCTGGCTGGCTACTACCAGTGGTTTCGCGGACCTGACCAGACCCTTAACTGACTTGACCCAAAAGGATCTGGTCCAGTGGATGGAGGGGTGCCAGGTGTCGTTTGTGCAGGTGAAAAAAAACTTGCTCCCCACAGAGACTAACTTTTCCCACCCTGCAGACAAATGCCTCAAACAGAGGTCTGGGGCCCATTTTATCCAAGCAGGTAACAGGGACCACCTGATCCATAGTAGTTATTATTACATCCAATTGCCTCGTGGCCTTATGACATCCACTACACTATGCACTCGAACATATAAAAGTGATGACCACCTTGAATTTTGAGCTTTGTTACATCTGTGGTGTTCCAGGTCAAAAGTGACCACCATAGAAAGTTAAAACAGACCGGTCAATTGTGACCGGAACACTGAAGTAAGGGGGTGGGGGTGAACACAATAGGAGGGTTAAGAGTAATGAATAAGTACACAATAAGTTCTTATCTTAAAAGGTGCACTAGAATGTCAAGTGGATTGCAGAGGAGGTTAAAATTATTCATTAGTTTTTCCTGTGTCTGAGCTAGGATGAATACCAGAGGTGGTGGGAAGAAAAAGTCTCTCCTGTTTTCTTATTAAAATTGTGTAACACTGTCCTGGTAGTTATTTTGGCTGTTATTTTATAGTTATTTGGGCACAAGGTGTCCCAGGGTGTCACAGGTGTGAAAAATTGTGTGGTACTTAAATTAAATGGTAAATGGACTGATTCTTATACTACACTTTTCTACTCTCCTGGAGCACTAAATGAGCTTTAACCCACTTAATAGAACCCCTGTTTAAATTTACAGGTAAAGGTAAATTAGGCTGGATTCGAAAGAAGGCTGGAGTGCTGACGGAACACACACTCAGATGACTTGAATCAGCAAGTGGAAGTGTTTGGCTCTAAAATTACAGTATCAGAGAAAGAAATGGCAGAATGACTGAATGACGTCCTGACAGAAATTTGAGAAGGATTAATATTTGTATAATATTTGTTCTTGCTGTTGTCATTATTTCTTTGTGCCAATGAGATTCCGTAAAACAGAACGTAGAAATGATACAGATTCCAAAAAGCATTACTTTTTACTGCTATAGTTAACAAAATGAAAATGTGGTGGTCTGACACAGCAAACAAAAACACTGTAAAGAATGCTAATGGTGTAGACCCAGGCGCGGTGCTCTGTGTATAAACAGTGCGTTTATTTACAGTGTGTGGAAATAACAACAATTAAAGCTGCAAGCTGCGTTATGAGGGCCCTCGCACCCCCCGCGCGTCGAGGCACGCTCAACACCTAAAACCAGCACGTCCGATCTGATGTCACATTGATGGAATTCATGCATTTAACCACCAGCTAACATTTCATCTCATTCAATCATGATTAGTTAGTCGTCCCACTAGGTGGCGCTCTAACCATTACTGACAAATGGCATGACAAATGGCATGACAAACATTTCCGAGCTCGAGTATCATCATAACTGCAACCTTTAGGAGAGATTGGACATTGTATTTTTGAGTGACAGCAGATTACTGCTTTTTGGCGAGTGATTCAAACTCTAACTGTCGCCATGACCACCCCGTTTCCCTGAACGTAAAAAGCTTCGCAATTTAACATCACAAAGGTCTTTAGATTCCCCACACTGGAGATCGCGTCAATCTGATGAAATCCCTTGGAGGAGTTCATCAAAGAACGGTGCCTGAAAAGAGGGGAAAATGGCACCAAAATTACACATTAATTTTAAAATGGCTGACTTCCTGTTGAATTTGGGATATTGCTCCAAGAGACTTTTTTGTACATCTTGATATCTCCTATAAGCTTACCAGGTTTTAGAATCATACATAAAACACAGAGCAGGGGCTGTGGTTTTGAAATTTTGTAGGGGGCGCTGTGGAGCCATTTTGGGATATTCAATGAAAGTGTTCACATAACCAGAAAGCCTTCATCACATTGGAGGGGTGCGCCTAATTTCAAGACTTCTTAAACTTTCCAAGCCCCTCAAAAGCCACTTCATCTTTCATGGTGAACTGCGTTGCCACCAGGGTGCGCCGTTCATTTTTAAGTCACAATTTTCTCACTGAAGCATCACGAGGGACTAATGTTAATATTCACCGCTTTTGAGGTGGCCACGATGAACCCGTGAAAATCAGTACAACAAAGTGAAAGACGTGACATTTCCTGTTGCCACTAGGTGGCGCTCTGCGTATTCCTGACAATGGGCATATCAATCTGTTCAGGGCGGGACTGACATCATGCCTGTAAAGTCTGGTACTAATCAGACTGGATTTCATTGAGTTATACTAATTTGTTTCTTCATGGCGAGGCATCAAAGTTCGCCATGCTGCTGGGGTCACACCCTTTCGCGAAAAGTCACAGTTTTCACTATAACCCAAGACCAACTCCTTAAGGCTTTCCTGGAGAAATTTGAGGCTGCAGATGTCACCCATCACAATACTGTACCCCAAAGTGTAAAACATGACATTTCCTGTTCCCACTAGGTGGCGCTGTCCCTGATGTCAAATATGGCAGGTGAAATATGTTCAGGGGTGGAGCCTTATAATATGTGTGCTTTTTGGTCCAGGTCAGACAATGTATGACAGAATGAGAGGCAATAAGATTTTCATGGCGAGTCATCGAAATTCGCCGTGGCGCCACGGCCTCACGGTATTGTGAAAACTCAAAAGCTCCGCAATTTAACATGGCCCAGGTGTGTAGTTGACACTGACCAAAGATGAAGCTTATAAGACCAAATCCCAAGGAGGAGTTCGAAAAAGTTCGAGGCATGGAAATGGCAAAATTAGAGCAAAAATGTCACCTTCACGTCCAAATGGCGGACTTCCTGTTGGGTTTGCGTCAATGGGCCCACAGACTTTTTTGTTCATCTTGGCATGGTACAGATGTGTGCCAAATTTCATACATGTAGCTCAAACGATGTGGTCGTAGGGCTGCATTTAACAAGGCATAGGTGGCGCTCTAGAGCCATTTCCCAGTGCTCATATGTAAAACCATTAAAATACAAAATTTTTCACCAAACCTGACGCGTGTGCAAAATTTCATGAGTTTTTGAGCATGTTTAGGCCCTCAAAAGGCCAATTCATTTGCTGAAATAATAATAATAATAATTAAAGCTGCAAGCAGCGTTATAAGGGCCCTCGCACCCCCGGCGCGTCGAGCCACGCCCAACACCTAAAACCAGCACGTCCGATCTGATGTCACATTGATGGAATTCATGCATTTAACCACCAGCTAACATTTCATCTCATTCAATCATGATTATAGTCGCCCCACTAGGTGGCGCTCTAACCATTACTGACAAATGGCATAACAAACATTTCCGAGCTTGAGTCTCATCACGTCTATGACCTTTGGGAGAGATTGAACATTGTGTTTTTGAGTGACAGCAGATTACTGCTTTTTGGCGAGTGATTGAAACTCCACGTGCCGCCATGACCACGCCGTTTCCCTGAACGTAAAGAGCTTCGCAATTTAACATCACAAAGGTCTTTAGATGCCACATACAAGAAATCGCATCAATCTGATGAAATCCCTTGGAGGAGTTCGTCAAAGTACGGTGCCTGAAAAGAGGGGAAAATGTCGCCAAAATTACACATTAATTTTAAAATGGCTGACTTCCTGTTGGATTTGGGATATTGCTCCAAGAGACTTTTTTGTACATCTTGATATCTCCTATAAGCTTACCAGGTTTCAGACTCATAGATAAAACACAGAGCAGGGGCTGTGGTTTTGAAATTTTGTAGGGGGCGCTGTGGAGCCATTTTGCACTATTCACGGAAAATGGTTACATAACAACAAAGCGTTCATGACATTGGAGGTTTGGGCCAAATTTAAAGCCTATATAAACTTTCCAAGCCCCTCAAAAGCCACTTCATCTTTCATGGTGAACTACGCTGCCACCAGGGTGCGCTGTTCAGTTTAAAGTCACAATTTTCGCACTGAAGCATCACGAGGGACCCATGTTAATATTCACCGCTTTTGAGGTGTCCACGATGAACCTGTGAAAATCAGTACAACAAAGTGTAAGACATGACATTTCCTGTTGCCACTAGGTGGCGCTCTGCGTATTCCTGACAATGGGCACATCAATCTTTTCAGGGCGGGTCTGACATCATACCTGTAAAGTCTGGTTCTGATCAGCTTGGATTTCATTGAGTTATACTAATTTGTTTCTCCATGGCGAGACATCAAAGTTCGCCATGCTGCTGGGGTCACACCCTTTCGCAAAAAGTCACAGTTTTCACTGTAACCCAAGACCAACTCCTTAAGGCTTTCCTGGAGAAATTTGAGGCTGCAGATGTCACCCATCACAATACTGTACCCCAAAGTGTAAAACATGACATTTCCTGTTCCCACTAGGTGGCGCTGTCCCTGATGTCAAATATGGCAGTTGAAATGTGTTCAGGGGTGGAGCCTTATCATATGTGTACTCTTTGGTCCAGCTCGGACAATGTATGACAGAATGAGAGGCAATAAGATTTTCATGGCGAGTCATTGAAATTCGCCGCGGCGCCACGGCGTCACCGTATTGTGAAAACTCAAAAGCTCCGCAATTTAACATGGCCCAGGTGTGTAGTTGGCACTGTCCAAATTTGAAGTTTATAGGACCAAATCCCAAGGAGGAGTTCGTTAAAGTACAAGGCATGGAAACGGTAAAATCAGAGCCAAAATGTCACCTTCAATCCAAAATGGCGGACTTCTTGTTGGGTTAAGGACATGGCCATAATAGACTTTTTTGTTCGACTCTGAACGTTATATATGTGTACCGACTTTCAAACATGTAGGTCATACCCATACCGGGGGCTCGCGTTTTTCATTTTTCTAGGTGGCGCTACTGAGCCAATTTTCCCTGGCCATGTCTGAGAACATTAAAATACGTAAATTTTCACCAGACCTGACGCGTGTGCAAAATTTCATGAGTTTTTGAGCATGTTTAGGCCCTCAAAAGGCCGATTCATTTGCCGAAATAATAATAATAATTATAATAATAATAAACAGAGCAGATACAATAGGGCCTTCGCACTGTCAGTGCTCGGGCCCTAATTAAAGCTGCAAGCAGCGTTATGAGGGCCCTCGCACCCCGGCGCGTCGAGCCACGCCCAACATCTGAAACAAGCACGTCCGATCTGATGTCACATTGATGGAATTCATGCATTTAACCACCAGCTAACATTTCATCTCGTTCAATCATGAGTAGTTAGTCGTCCCACTAGGTGGCGCTCTAACCATTAATGACAAATGGCATAACAAACATTTCCGAGCTCGAGTCTCATCACGCCTATGACCTTTGGGAGAGATTGAACATTGTGTTTTTGAGTGACAGCAGATTACTGCTTTTTGGCGAGTGATTGAAACTCCACGTGCCGCCATGACCACGCCGTTTCCCTGAACGTAAAAAGCTTCGCAATTTAACATCACAAAGGTCTTTAGATGCCACATACAGGAGATCGCATCAATCTGATGAAATCCCTTGGAGGAGTTCGTCAAAGTACGGTGCCTGAAAAGAGGGGAAAATGTCGCCAAAATTACACATTAATTTTAAAATGGCTGACTTCCTGTTGGATTTGGGATATTGCTCCAAGAGACTTTTTTGTACATCTTGATATCTCCTGTAAGCGTACCAGGTTTCAGACTCATAGATAAAACACAGAGCAGGGGCTGTGGTTTTGAAATTTTGTAGGGGGCGCTGTGGAGCCATTTAGCGCTATTCAAGGAAAATGGTTACATAACAACAAAGCGTTCATCACATTGGAGGTGTGGGCCAAATTTAAAGCCTATATAAACTTTCCAAGCCCCTGAAAAGCCACTTCATCTTTCATGGTGAACTGCGCTGCCACCAGGGTGCGCCGTTCAGTTTAAAGTCACAATTTTCGCACTGAAGCATCACGAGGGACCCATGTTAATATTCACCGCTTTTGAGGTGTCCACGATGAACCTGTGAAAATCAGTACAACAAAGTGAAAGCCATGACATTTCCTGTTGCCACTAGGTGGCGCTCTGCGTATTCCCAACAATGGGCACATCAATCTGTTCAGGGCGGGTCTGACATCATACCTGTAAAGTCTGGTTCTGATCAGCTTGGATTTCATTGAGTTATACTAATTTGTTTCTCCATGGCGAGGCATCAAAGTTCGCCATGCTGCTGGGGTCACACCCTTTCGCGAAAAGTCACAGTTTTCACTGTAACCCAAGACCAACTCCTTAAGGCTTTCCTGGAGAAATTTGAGGCTGCAGATGTCACCCATCACAATACTGTACCCCAAAGTGTAAAACATGACATTTCCTGTTCCCACTAGGTGGCGCTCTCCCTGATGTCAAATATGGCAGTTGAAATGTGTTCAGGGGTGGAGCCTTATCATATGTGTACTCTTTGGTCCAGCTCGGACAATGTATGACAGAATGAGAGGCAATAAGATTTTCATGGCGAGTCATTGAAATTCGCCGCGGCGCCACCGCATCACCGTATTGTGAAAACTCAAAAGCTCCGCAATTTAACATGGCCCAGGTGTGTAGTTGGCACTGTCCAAATTTGAAGTTTATAGGACCAAATCCCAAGGAGGAGTTCGTTAAAGTACAAGGCATGGAAACGGTAAAATCAGAGCCAAAATGTCACCTTCAATCCAAAATGGCGGACTTCCTGTTGGGTTTAGGACATGGCCATAATAGACTTTTTTGTGCGTCTACTAACAATAGATATGTGTTCCAATTTTCATACATGTAGGTCATACCCACACCGGGGGCTCGCGTTTTAGATTTTCCTAGGTGGCGCTACTGAGCCAATTTTCCCTGGCCATGTCTGAGGACATTAAAATACGTAATTTTTCACCAGACCTGACGCGTGTGCAAAATTTCATGAGTTTTTGAGCATGTTTAGGCCCTCAAAAAGGCCCTTGTTTTACCTGAATAATAATAATAATAATAATTAAAGCTGCAAGCAGCGTTATGAGGGCCCTCGCACCCTGGCGTGTCGTGCCACGCCCAACACCTGAAACCAGCACGTCTGATCTGATGTCACATTGATGGAATTCATGCATTTAACCACCAGCTAACATTTCATCTCGTTCAATCATGATTAGTTAGTCGTCCCACTAGGTGGCGCTCTAACCATTACTGACAAATGGCATAACAAACATTTCCGAGCTCGAGTCTCATCACGCCTATGACCTTTGGGAGAGATTGAACATTGTGTTTTTGAGTGACAGCAGATTACTGCTTTTTGGCGAGTGATTGAAACTCTACGTGCCGCCATGACCACCCCGTTTCCCTGAATGTAAAAAGCTTCGCAATTTAACATCACAAAGGTCTTTAGATTCCACGCACTGGAGATCGCATCAATCTGATGAAATCCCTTGGAGGAGTTCGTCAAAGTACGGTGCCTGAAAAGTGGGGAAAATGTCGCCAAAATTGCACATTAATTTTAAAATGGCTGACTTCCTGTTGGATTTGGGATATTGCTCCAAGAGACTTTTTTGTACATCTTGATATCTCCTATAAGCTTACCAGGTTTCAGACTCATACATAAAACACAGAGCAGGGGCTGTGGTTTTGAAATTTTGTAGGGGGCGCTGTGGAGCCATTTTGCGCTATTCAAGGAAAATGGTTACATAACAACAAAGCGTTCATCACATTGGAGGTGTGGGCCAAATTTAAAGCCTATATAAACTTTCCAAGCCCCTCAAAAGCCACTTCATTTTTCATGGTCAACCGCCTTCCCACCAGGGTGCGCCGTTCAGTTTAAAGTCACAATTTTCGCACTGAAGGATCATGAGGGACCCATGTTAATATTCACCGCTTTTGAGATGGCCACGATGAACCTGTGAAAATCAGTACAACAAAGTGAAAGCCATGACATTTCCTGTTGCCACTAGGTGGCGCTCTGTGTATTCCCGACAATGGGCACATCAATCTGTTCAGGGCGGGTCTGACATCATACCTGTAAAGTCTGGTTCTGATCAGCTTGGATTTCATTGAGTTATACTAATTTGTTTCTCCATGGCGAGACATCAAAGTTCGCCATGCTGCTGGGGTCACACCCTTTCGCGAAAAGTCACAGTTTTCACTGTAACCCAAGACCAACTCCTTAAGGCTTTCCTGGAGAAATTTGAGGCTGCAGATGTCACCCATCACAATACTGTACCCCAAAGTGTAAAACATGACATTTCCTGTTCCCACTAGGTGGCGCTCTCCCTGATGTCAAATATGGCAGTTGAAATGTGTTCAGGGGTGGAGCCTTATCATATGTGTACTCTTTGGTCCAGCTCGGACAATGTATGACAGAATGAGAGGCAATAAGATTTTCATGGCGAGTCATTGAAATTCGCCGCGGCGCCACGGCGTCACCGTATTGTGAAAACTCAAAAGCTCCGCAATTTAACATGGCCCAGGTGTGTAGTTGGCACTGTCCAAATTTGAAGTTTATAGGACCAAATCCCAAGGAGGAGTTCGTTAAAGTACAAGGCATGGAAACGGTAAAATCAGAGCCAAAATGTCACCTTCAATCCAAAATGGCGGACTTCCTGTTGGGTTTAGGACATGGCCATAATAGACTTTTTTGTGCGTCTACTAACAATAGATATGTGTTCCAATTTTCATACATGTAGGTCATACCCACACCGGGGGCTCGCGTTTTAGATTTTCCTAGGTGGCGCTACTGAGCCAATTTTCCCTGGCCATGTCTGAGGACATTAAAATACGTAATTTTTCACCAGACCTGACGCGTGTGCAAAATTTCATGAGTTTTTGAGCATGTTTAGGCCCTCAAAAAGGCCCTTGTTTTACCTGAATAATAATAATAATAATAATTAAAGCTGCAAGCAGCGTTATGAGGGCCCTCGCACCCTGGCGTGTCGTGCCACGTCCAACACCTGAAACCAGCACGTCCGATCTGATGTCACATTGATGGAATTCATGCATTTAACCACCAGCCAACATTTCATCTCGTTCAATCATGATTAGTTAGTCGTCCCACTAGGTGGCGCTCTAACCATTACTGACAAATGGCATAACAAACATTTCCGAGCTCGAGTCTCATCACGCCTATGACCTTTGGGAGAGATTGAACATTGTGTTTTTGAGTGACAGCAGATTACTGCTTTTTGGCGAGTGATTGAAACTCTACGTGCCGCCATGACCACCCCGTTTCCCTGAATGTAAAAAGCTTCGCAATTTAACATCACAAAGGTCTTTAGATTCCACGCACTGGAGATCGCATCAATCTGATGAAATCCCTTGGAGGAGTTCGTCAAAGTACGGTGCCTGAAAAGTGGGGAAAATGTCGCCAAAATTGCACATTAATTTTAAAATGGCTGACTTCCTGTTGGATTTGGGATATTGCTCCAAGAGACTTTTTTGTACATCTTGATATCTCCTATAAGCTTACCAGGTTTCAGACTCATACATAAAACACAGAGCAGGGGCTGTGGTTTTGAAATTTTGTAGGGGGCGCTGTGGAGCCATTTTGCGCTATTCAAGGAAAATGGTTACATAACAACAAAGCGTTCATCACATTGGAGGTGTGGGCCAAATTTAAAGCCTATATAAACTTTCCAAGCCCCTCAAAAGCCACTTCATTTTTCATGGTCAACCGCCTTCCCACCAGGGTGCGCCGTTCAGTTTAAAGTCACAATTTTCGCACTGAAGCATCATGAGGGACTGATCGTGATATTCACCGCTTTTGAGATGGCCACGATGAACCTGTGAAAATCAGTACAACAAAGTGAAAGCCATGACATTTCCTGTTGCCACTAGGTGGCGCTCTGCGTATTCCCGACAATGGGCACATCAATCTGTTCAGGGCGGGTCTGACATCATGCCTGTAAAGTCTGGTTCTGATCAGCTTGGATTTCATTGAGTTATACTAATTTGTTTCTCCATGGCGAGACATCAAAGTTCGCCATGCTGCTGGGGTCACACCCTTTCGCGAAAAGTCACAGTTTTCACTGTAACCCAAGACCAACTCCTTAAGGCTTTCCTGGAGAAATTTGAGGCTGCAGATGTCACCCATCACAATACTGTACCCCAAAGTGTAAAACATGACATTTCCTGTTCCCACTAGGTGGCGCTGTCCCTGATGTCAAATATGGCAGTTGAAATGTGTTCAGGGGTGGAGCCTTATCATAAGTGTACTCTTTGGTCCAGCTCGGACAATGTATGACAGAATGAGAGGCAATAAGATTTTCATGGCGAGTCATTGAAATTCGCCGCGGCGCCACGGTGTCACCGTATTGTGAAAACTCAAAAGCTCCGCAATTTAACATGGCCCAGGTGTGTAGTTGGCACTGTCCAAATTTGAAGTTTATAGGACCAAATCCCAAGGAGGAGTTCGTTAAAGTACAAGGCATGGAAACGGTAAAATCAGAGCCAAAATGTCACCTTCAATCCAAAATGGCGGACTTCCTGTTGGGTTTAGGACATGGCCATAATAGACTTTTTTGTGCGTCTGCTAACGGTAGATATGTGTTCCAATTTTCATACATGTAGGTCATACCCACACCGGGGGCTCGCGTTTTAGATTTTTCTAGGTGGCGCTACTGAGCCAATTTTCCCTGGCCATGTCTGAGGACATTAAAATACGTAATTTTTCACCAGACCTGACGCGGGTGAAAAATTTCATGAGTTTTTGAGCATGTTTAGGCCCTCAAAAAGGCCCTTGTTTTACCTGAATAATAATAATAATAATAATAATTAAAGCTGCAAGCAGCGTTATGAGGGCCCTCGCACCCCCGGCGCGTCGAGCCACGCCCAACACCTAAAACCAGAACATCCGATGTGATGTCACATTGATGGATTTCATGCTTTTAACCACCAGCTAACATTTCATCTTATTCAACCAGGATTATAGTCGTCCCACTAGGTGGCGCTCTAACCATTATGTACAAATGGCATAACAAACATATCCGAGCTCGAGTCTCATCATGCCTGCGACCTTTGGGAGAGATTGGACATTGTGTTTTGGAGTGACAGCAGATTACTGCTTTTTGGCGAGTGATTGAAACTCCACGTGCCGCCATGACCACCCCCTTTTCCCTGAACGTGAAAAGCTTCGCAATTTAACATCACAAAGGTCTTTAGATTCCACACACAGGAAATCGCGTCAATCTGATGAAATCCCTTGGAGGAGTTCGTCAAAGAACGGTGCCTGAAAAGAGGGGAAAATGTCGCCAAAATTACACATTAATTTTAAAATGGCTGACTTCCTGTTGGATTTGGGATATTGCTCCCAGAGACTTTTTTGTACATCTTGATATCTCCTATAACCTTCCCAGATTTCAGACTCATACATAAAACACAGAGCAGGGGCTGATGATTTGAAATATTGTAGGGGGCGCTGCTGAGCCATTTTGCGCTATTCAAGGAAGGTGATCACATAACAACAAAGCCTTCATCACATTGGAGGTGTGGGCCAAATTTAAAGCCTATATAAACTTTCCAAGCCCCTCAAAAGCCACTTCATTTTTCATGGTCAACCGCCTTCCCACCAGGGTGCGCCGTTCAGTTTAAAGTCACAATTTTCGCACTGAAGCATCATGAGGCACTGATGGTGATATTCACCGCTTTTGAGGTGGCCACGATGAACCTGTGTAAATCAGTACAACAAAATGTAAGACATGACATTTCCTGTTGCCAATAGGTGGCGCTCTGCATATTACTGACAATGGGCACATCAATCTGTTCAGGGCGGGTCTGACATCACGCCTGTAAAGTCTGGTACTAATCAGACTGGATTTCATGGAGTTATACTAATTTGTTTCTTCATGGCGAGACATCAAAGTTCGCCATGCTGCTGGGGTCACACCCTTTCGCGAAAAGTCACAGTTTTCACTGTAACCCAAGACCAACTACTTAAGGCTTTCCTGGAGAAATTTGAGGCTGCAGATGTCACCCATCACAATACTGTACCCCAAAGTGTAAAACATGACATTTCCTGTTCCCACTAGGTGGCGCTGTCCCTGATGTCAAATATGGCAGGTGAAATATGTTCAGGGGTGGAGCCTTATCATATGTGTACTCTTTGGTCCAGCTCGGACAATGTATGACAGAATGAGAGGCAATAAGATTTTCATGGCGAGTCATTGAAATTCGCCGCGGCGCCACGGCGTCACCGTATTGTGAAAACTCAAAAGCTCCGCAATTTAACATGGCCCAGGTGTGTAGTTGGCACTGTCCAAATTTGAAGTTTATAGGACCAAATCCCAAGGAGGAGTTCGTTAAAGTACAAGGCATGGAAACGGTAAAATCAGAGCCAAAATGTCACCTTCAATCCAAAATGGCGGACTTCCTGTTGGGTTTAGGACATGGCCATAATAGACTTTTTTGTTCGACTCTGAACGTTATATATGTGTACCGACTTTCAAACATGTAGGTCATACCCACACCGGGGGCTTGCGTTTTTCATTTTTCTAGGTGGCGCTACTGAGCCAATTTTCCCTGGCCATGTCTGAGAACATTAAAATACGTAAATTTTCACCAGACCTGACGCGTGTGCAAAATTTCATGAGTTTTTGAGCATGTTTAGGCCCTCAAAAGGCCGATTCATTTGCCGAAATAATAATAATAATAATAATAATAATAATAATAATAATAAACAGAGCAGATACAATAGGGCCTTCGCACTGTCAGTGCTCGGGCCCTAATTAAAGCTGCAAGCAGCGTTATGAGGGCCCGAGCACCCCCGGCGGGTCGAACCACGCCCAAAACCTAAAACCAGCACGTCCGATCTGATGTCACATTGATGGAATTCATGTCTTTAACCACCAGCTAACATTTCATCTCATTCAATCATGATTATAGTCGTCCCACTAGGTGGCGCTCTAACCATTAATGACAAATGGCATAACAAACATTTCCGAGCTCGAGTCTCATCACGCCTATGACCTTTGGGAGAGATTGAACATTGTGTTTTTGAGTGACAGCAGATTACTGCTTTTTGGAGAGTGACTGAAACCACGTGCCGCCATGACCACCCCGTTTCCCTGAATGTAAAAAGCTTCGCAATTTAACATCACAAAGGTCTTTAGATGCCACACACTGGAGATCGCATCAATCTGATGAAATCCCTTGGAGGAGTTCGTCAAAGTACGGTGATTGAAAAGAGGGGAAAATGTCGCCAAAATTACACATTCATTTTAAAATGGCTGACTTCCTGTTGGATTTGGGATATTGCTCCAAGAGACTTTTTTGTACATCTTGGTATCTCCTATAAGCTTACCAGGTTTCAGACTCATAGATAAAACACAGAGCAGGGGCTGTGGTTTTGAAATTTTGTAGGGGGCGCTGTGGAGCCATTTTGCGCTATTCAAGGAAAATGGTTACATAACAACAAAGCGTTCATCACATTGGAGGTGTGGGCCAAATTTAAAGCCTATATAAACTTTCCAAGCCCCTCAAAAGCCACTTCATTTTTCATGGTCAACCGCCTTCCCACCAGGGTGCGCCGTTCAGTTTAAAGTCACAATTTTCGCACTGAAGCATCATGAGGCACTGATGGTGATATTCACCGCTTTTGAGGTGGCCACGATGAACCTGTGAAAATCAGTACAACAAAGTGAAAGCCATGACATTTCCTGTTGCCACTAGGTGGCGCTCTGCGTATTCCCGACAATGGGCACATCAATCTGTTCAGGGCGGGTCTGAAATCATACCTGTAAAGTCTGGTTCTGATCAGCTTGGATTTCATTGAGTTATACTAATTTGTTTCTCCATGGCGAGACATCAAAGTTCGCCATGCTGCTGGGGTCACACCCTTTCGCGAAAAGTCACAGTTTTCACTGTAACCCAAGACCAACTCCTTAAGGCTTTCCTGGAGAAATTTGAGGCTGCAGATGTCACCCATCACAATACTGTACCCCAAAGTGTAAAACATGACATTTCCTGTTCCCACTAGGTGGCGCTGTCCCTGATGTCAAATATGGCAGTTGAAATATGTTCAGGGGTGGAGTCTTATCATATGTGTACTCTTTGGTCCAGCTCGGACAATGTATGACAGAATGAGAGGCAATAAGATTTTCATGGCGAGTCATTGAAATTCGCCGCGGCGCCACGGCGTCACCGTATTGTGAAAACTCAAAAGCTCCGTAATTTAACATGGCCCAGGTGTGTAGTTGGCACTGTCCAAATTTGAAGTTTATAGGACCAAATCCCAAGGAGGAGTTCGTTAAAGTACAAGGCATGGAAACGGTAAAATCAGAGCCAAAATGTCACCTTCAATCCAAAATGGCGGACTTCTTGTTGGGTTAAGGACATGGCCATAATAGACTTTTTTGTTCGACTCTGAACGTTATATATGTGTACCGACTTTCAAACATGTAGGTCATACCCATACCGGGGGCTCACGTTTTTCATTTTTCTAGGTGGCGCTACTGAGCCAATTTTCCCTGGCCATGTCTGAGAACATTAAAATACGTAAATTTTCACCAGACCTGACGCGTGTGCAAAATTTCATGAGTTTTTGAGCATGTTTAGGCCCTCAAAAGGCCGATTCATTTGCCGAAATAATAATAATAATAATAATAATAATAATAATAATAATAAACAGAGCAGATACAATAGGGCCTTCGCACTGTCAGTGCTCGGGCCCTAATTAAAGCTGCAAGCAGCGTTATAAGGGCCCTCGCACCCCCGGCGCGTCGAGCCACGCCCAACACCTAAAACCAGCACGTCCGATCTGATGTCACATTGATGGAAATCATGCATTTAACCACCAGCTAACATTTCATCTCATTCAATCATGATTATAGTCGCCCCACTAGGTGGCGCTCTAACCATTACTGACAAATGGCATAACAAACATTTCCGAGCTTGAGTCTCATCACGTCTACGACCTTTGGGAGAGATTGAACATTGTGTTTTTGAGTGACAGCAGATTACTGCTTTTTGGCGAGTGATTGAAACTCCACGTGCCGCCATGACCACGCCGTTTCCCTGAACGTAAAAAGCTTCGCAATTTAACATCACAAAGGTCTTTAGATGCCACATACAGGAGATCGCATCAATCTGATGAAATCCCTTGGAGGAGTTCGTCAAAGTACGGTGCCTGAAAAGAGGGGAAAATGTCGCCAAAATTACACATTAATTTTAAAATGGCTGACTTCCTGTTGGATTTGGGATATTGCTCCAAGAGACTTTTTTGTACATCTTGATATCTCCTATAAGCTTACCAGGTTTCAGACTCATAGATAAAACACAGAGCAGGGGCTGTGGTTTTGAAATTTTGTAGGGGGCGCTGTGGAGCCATTTTGCGCTATTCAAGGAAAATGGTTACATAACAACAAAGCGTTCATCACATTGGAGGTGTGGGCCAAATTTAAAGCCTATATAAACTTTCCAAGCCCCTCAAAAGCCACTTCATTTTTCATGGTCAACCGCCTTCTCACCAGGGTGCGCCGTTCAGTTTAAAGTCACAATTTTCGCACTGAAGCATCATGAGGCACTGATGGTGATATTCACCGCTTTTGAGGTGGCCACGATGAACCTGTGAAAATCAGTACAACAAAGTGAAAGCCATGACATTTCCTGTTGCCACTAGGTGGCGCTCTGCGTATTCCCGACAATGGGCACATCAATCTGTTCAGGGCGGGTCTGACATCATACCTGTAAAGTCTGGTTCTGATCAGCTTGGATTTCATTGAGTTATACTAATTTGTTTCTCCATGGCGAGACATCAAAGTTCGCCATGCTGCTGGGGTCACACCCTTTCCCGAAAAGTCAGTTTTCACTGTAACCCAAGACCAACTCCTTAAGGCTTTCCTGGAGAAATTTGAGGCTGCAGATGTCACCCATCACAATACTGTACCCCAAAGTGTAAAACATGACATTTCCTGTTCCCACTAGGTGGCGCTGTCCCTGATGTCAAATATGGCAGTTGAAATGTGTTCAGGGGTGGAGCCTTATCATATGTGTACTCTTTGGTCCAGCTCGGACAATGTATGACAGAATGAGAGGCAATAAGATTTTCATGGCGAGTCATTGAAATTCGCCGCGGCGCCACGGCGTCACCGTATTGTGAAAACTCAAAAGCTCCGCAATTTAACATGGCCAAGGTGTGTAGTTGGCACTGTCCAAATTTGAAGTTTATAGGACCAAATCCCAAGGAGGAGTTCGTTAAAGTACAAGGCATGGAAACGGTAAAATCAGAGCCAAAATGTCACCTTCAATCCAAAATGGCGGACTTCCTGTTGGGTTTAGGACATGGCCATAATAGACTTTTTTGTTCGACTCTGTACGTTATATATGTGTACCGACTTTCAAACATGTAGGTCATACCCATACCGGGGGCTCGCGTTTTTCATTTTTCTAGGTGGCGCTACTGAGCCAATTTTCCCTGGCCATGTCTGAGGACATTAAAATACGTAATTTTTCACCAGACCTGACGCGTGTGCAAAATTTCATGAGTTTTTGAGCATGTTTAGGCCCTCAAAAAGGCCCTTGTTTTACCTGAATAATAATAATAATAATAATTAAAGCTGCAAGCAGCGTTATGAGGGCCCTCGCACCCCCGGCGCGTTGAGCCATGCCCAACACCTGAAACCAGCATGTCCGATCTGATGTCACATTGATGGAATTCATGCATTTAACCACCAGCTAACATTTCATCTCGTTCAATCATGATTAGTTAGTCGTCCCACTAGGTGGCGCTCTAACCATTACTGACAAATGGCATAACAAACATTTCCGAGCTCGAGTCTCATCACGCCTATGACCTTTGGGAGAGATTGAACATTGTGTTTTTGAGTGACAGCAGATTACTGCTTTTTGGCGAGTGATTGAAACTCCACGTGCCGCCATGACCACGCCATTTCCCTGAACGTAAAAAGCTTCGCAATTTAACATCACAAAGGTCTTTAGATTCCACACACTGGAGATCGCATCAATCTGATGAAATCCCTTGGAGGAGTTCGTCAAAGTACGGTGCCTGAAAAGAGGGGAAAATGTCGCCAAAATTACACATTCATTTTAAAATGGCTGACTTCCTGTTGGATTTGGGATATTGCTCCAAGAGACTTTTTTGTACATCTTGATATCTCCTATAAGCTTACCAGGTTTCAGACTCATAGATAAAACACAGAGCAGGGGCTGTGGTTTTGAAATTTTGTAGGGGGCGCTGTGGAGCCATTTTGCGCTATTCAAGGAAAATGGTTACATAACAACAAAGCGTTCATCACATTGGAGGTGTGGGCCAAATTTAAAGCCTATATAAACTTTCCAAGCCCCTCAAAAGCCACTTCATTTTTCATGGTCAACCGCCTTCCCACCAGGGTGCGCCGTTCAGTTTAAAGTAACAATTTTCGCACTGAAGCATCATGAGGCACTGATGGTGATATTCACCGCTTTTGAGGTGTCCACGATGAACCTGTGAAAATCAGTACAACAAAGTGAAAGCCATGACATTTCCTGTTGCCACTAGGTGGCGCTCTGCGTATTCCCGACAATGGGCACATCAGTCTGTTCAGGGCGGGTCTGACATCATACCTGTAAACTCTGGTACTGATCAGCTTGGATTTCATTGAGTTATACTAATTTGTTTCTCCATGGCGAGACATCAATGTTCGCCATGCTGCTGGAGTCACACCCTTTCGCGAAAAGTCACAGTTTTCACTGTAACCCAAGACCAACTCCTTAAGGCTTTCCTGGAGAAATTTGAGGCTGCAGATGTCACCCATCACAATACTGTACCCCAAAGTGTAAAACATGACATTTCCTGTTCCCACTAGGTGGCACTGTCCCTGATGTCAAATATGGCAGTTGAAATGTGTTCAGGGATGGAGCCTTATCATATGTGTACTCTTTGGTCCAGCTCGGACAATGTATGACAGAATGAGAGGCAATAAGATTTTCATGGCGAGTCATTGAAATTCGCCGCGGCGCCACGGCGTCACCGTATTGTGAAAACTCAAAAGCTCCGCAATTTAACATGGCCCAGGTGTGTAGTTGACACTTTCCAAATTTGAAGTTTATAGGACCAAATCCCAAGGAGGAGTTCGTTAAAGTACAAGGCATGGAAACGGTAAAATCAGAGCCAAAATGTCACCTTCAATCCAAAATGGCGGACTTCCTGTTGGGTTTAGGACATGGCCTTAATAGACTTTTTTGTTCGACTCTGAACGTTATATATGTGTACCGACTTTCAAACATGTAGGTCATACCCATACCGGGGGCTCGCGTTTTTCATTTTTCTAGGTGGCGCTACTGAGCCAATTTTCCCTGGCCATGTCTGAGAACATTAAAATACGTAAATTTTCACCAGACCTGACGCGTGTGCAAAATTTCATGAGTTTTTGAGCATGTTTAGGCCCTCAAAAGGCCGATTCATTTGCCGAAATAATAATAATAATAATAATAATAATAATAATAATAATAATAATAATAATAATTATAATAATAATAATAATAAACAGAGCAGATACAATAGGGCCTTCGCACTGTCAGTGCTCGGGCCCTAATAATAATAATAATAAACAGAGCAGATACAATAGGGCCTTCGCACTGTCAGTGCTCGGGCCCTAATAAACAGAGCAGATACAATAGGGCCTTCGCACTTTTAGTGCTCGGGCCCTAATAATAATAAACAGAGCAGATACAATAGGGCCTTCGCACTTTTAGTGCTCGGGCCCTAATAAACAGAGCAGATACAATAGGGCCTTCGCACTTTTAGTGATCGGGCCCTAATTAAAGCTGCAAGCAGCGTTATGAGGGCCCTCGCACCCCCGGCGCGTCGAGCCACGCCCAACACCTGAAACCAGCACGTCCGATCTGATGTCACATTGATGGAATTCATGCATTTAACCACCAGCTAACATTTCACCTCGTTCAATCATGATTAGTTAGTCGTCCCACTAGGTGGCGCTCTAACCATTAATGACAAATGGCATAGCAAACATTTCCGAGCTCGAGTCTCATCACGCCTATGACCTTTGGGAGAGATTGAACATTGTGTTTTTGAGTGACAGCAGATTACTGCTTTTTGGCGAGTGACTGAAACCACGTGCCGCCATGACCACCCCGTTTCCCTGAATGTAAAAAGCTTCGCAATTTAACATCACAAAGGTCTTTAGTTTCCACACACTGGAGATCGCATCAATCTGATGAAATCCCTTGGAGGAGTTCGTCAAAGTACGGTGCCTGAAAAGAGGGGAAAATGTCGCCAAAATTACACATTCATTTTAAAATGGCTGACTTCCTGTTGGATTTGGGATATTGCTCCAAGAGACTTTTTTGTACATCTTGATATCTCCTATAAGTTTACCAGGTTTCAGACTCATAGATAAAACACAGAGCAGGGGCTGTGGTTTTGAAATTTTGTAGGGGGCGCTGTGGAGCCATTTTGCGCTATTCAAGGAAAATGGTTACATAACAACAACGCGTTCATCACATTGGAGGTGTGGGCCAAATTTAAAGCCTATATAAACTTTCCAAGCCCCTCAAAAGCCACTTCATCTTTCATGGTGAACTGCGCTGCCACCAGGGTGCGCCGTTCAGTTTAAAGTCACAATTTTCGCACTGAGGCATCATGAGGCACTGATGGTGATATTCACCGCTTTTGAGGTGGCCACGATGAACCTGTGTAAATCAGTACAACAAAATGTAGGACATGACATTTCCTGTTGCCACTAGGTGGCGCTCTGCATATTACTGACAATGGGCACATCAATCTGTTCAGGGCGGGTCTGACATCACGCCTGTAAAGTCTGGTACTGATCAGACTGGATTTCATTGAGTTATACTAATTTGTTTCTTCATGGCGAGACATCAAAGTTCGCCATGCTGCTGGGGTCACACCCTTGCGCGAAAAGTCACAGTTTTCACTGTAACCCAAGACCAACTCCTTAAGGCTTTCCTGGAGAAATTTGAGGCTGCAGATGTCACCCATCACAATACTGTACCCCAAAGTGTAAAACATGACATTTCCTGTTCCCACTAGGTGGCGCTGTCCTTGATGTCAAATATGGCAGGTGAAATATGTTCAGGGGTGGAGCCTTATCATATGTGTGCTCTTTGGTCCAGATCAGACAATGTATGACAGAATGAGAGGCAATAAGATTTTCATGGCGAGTCATCGAAATTCGCCGTGGCGCCACGGCCTCACGGTATTGTGAAAACTCAAAAGCTCCGCAATTTAACATGGCCCAGGTGTGTAGTTGACACTGACCAAAGATGAAGCTTATACGACCAAATCCCAAGGAGGAGTTCGAAAAAGTTCGAGGCATGGAAATGGCAAAATTAGAGCCAAAATGTCACCTTCACGTCCAAATGGCGGACTTCCTGTTGGGTTTGCGTCAATGGGCCCACAGACTTTTTTGTTCGTCTTGGCATGATACACATGTGTGCCAAATTTCATACATGTAGCTCAAACGATGTGGTCGTAGGGCTGCATTTAACAAGGCATAGGTGGCGCTCTAGAGCCATTTCCCAGTGCTCATATGTAAAACCATTAAAATACAAAATTTTTCACCAGACCTGGCATGTGTGCAAAATTTCATGAGTTTTTGAGCATGTTTAGGCCCTCAAAAGGCCAATTCATTTGCCGAAATAATAATAATAATAATAATAATTAAAGCTGCAAGCAGCGTTATAAGGGCCCTCGCACCCCCGGCGCGTCGAGCCACGCCCAACACCTAAAACCAGCACGTCCGATCTGATGTCACATTGATGGAATTCATGCCTTTAACCAACAGCTAACATTTCATCTCATTCAATCATGATTATAGTCGCCCCACTAGGTGGCGCTCTAACCATTACTGACAAATGGCATAACAAACATTTCCGAGCTCGAGTCTCATCACGCCTATGACCTTTGGGAGAGATTGAACATTGTGTTTTTGAGTGACAGCAGATTACTGCTTTTTGGCGAGTGACTGAAACTCCACGTGCCGCCATGACCACCCCGTTTCCCTGAACGTAAAAAGCTTCGCAATTTAACATCACAAAGGTCTTTAGATGCCACATACAGGAGATCGCATCAATCTGATGAAATCCCTTGGAGGAGTTCGTCAAAGTACGGTGCCTGAAAAGAGGGGAAAATGTCGCCAAAATTATACATTCATTTTAAAATGGCTGACTTCCTGTTGGATTTGGGATATTACTCCAAGAGACTTTTTTGTACATCTTGATATCTCCTATAAGCTTACCAGGTTTCAGACTCATAGATAAAACACAGAGCAGGGGCTGTGGTTTTGAAATTTTGTAGGGGGCGCTGTGGAGCCATTTTGCGCTATTCAAGGAAAATGGTTACATAACAACAAAGCGTTCATCACATTGGAGGTGTGGGCCAAATTTAAAGCCTATATAAACTTTCCAAGCCCCTCAAAAGCCACTTCATTTTTCATGGTCAACCGCCTTCCCACCAGGGTGCGCCGTTCAGTTTAAAGTCAAAATTTTCGCACTGAAGCATCATGAAGGACTGATCGTGATATTCACCGCTTTTGAGATGGCCACGATGAACCTGTGAAAATCAGTACAACAAAGTGAAAGCCATGACATTTCCTGTTGCCACTAGGTGGCGCTCTGCGTATTCCCGACAATGGGCACATCAATCTGTTCAGGGCGGGTCTGACATCATGCCTGTAAAGTCTGGTTCTGATCAGCTTGGATTTCATTGAGTTATACTAATTTGTTTCTCCATGGCGAGACATCAAAGTTCGCCATGCTGCTGGAGTCACACCCTTTCGCGAAAAGTCACAGTTTTCACTGTAACCCAAGACCAACTCCTTAAGGCTTTCCTGGAGAAATTTGAGGCTGCAGATGTCACCCATCACAATACTGTACCCCAAAGTGTAAAACATGACATTTCCTGTTCCCACTAGGTGGCGCTGTCCCTGATGTCAAATATGGCAGTTGAAATGTGTTCAGGGGTGGAGCCTTATCATATGTGTGCTCTTTGGTCCAGCTCGGACAATGTATGACAGAATGAGAGGCAATAAGATTTTCATGGCGAGTCATTGAAATTCGCCGCGGCGCCACGGCGTCACCGTATTGTGAAAACTCAAAAGCTCCGCAATTTAACATGGGCCAGGTGTGTAGTTGACACTGACCAAAGATGAAGCTTGTATGATCAAATCCCAAGGAGGAGTTCGTTAAAGTACAAGGCATGGAAACGGTAAAATCAGAGCCAAAATGTCACCTTCAATCCAAAATGGCGGACTTCCTGTTGGGTTTAGGACATGGCCATAATAGACTTTTTTGTGCGTCTGCTAACGATAGATATGTGTTCCAATTTTCATACATGTAGGTCATACCCACACCGGGGGCTCGCGTTTTAGATTTTTCTAGGTGGCGCTACTGAGCCAATTTTCCCTGGCCATGTCTGAGGACATTAAAATACGTAATTTTTCACCAGACCTGACGCGTGTGCAAAATTTCATGAGTTTTTGAGCATGTTTAGGCCCTCAAAAAGGCCCTTGTTTTACCTGAATAATAATAATAATAATAATAATAATAATTAAAGCTGCAAGCAGCGTTATAAGGGCCCTCGCACCCCCGGCGCGTCGAGCCACGCCCAACACCTAAAACCAGCACGTCCGATCTGATGTCACATTGATGGAATTCATGCCTTTAACCACCAGCTAACATTTCATCTCATTCACTCATGATTATAGTCGCCCCACTAGGTGGCGCTCTAACCATTACTGACAAATGGCATAACAAACATTTCCGAGCTTGAGTCTCATCACGCCTATGACCTTTGGGAGAGATTGAACATTGTGTTTTTGAGTGACAGCAGATTACTGCTTTTTGGCGAGTGATTGAAACTCCACGTGCCGCCATGACCACGCCGTTTCCCTGAACGTAAAAAGCTTCGCAATTTAACATCACAAAGGTCTTTAGATGCCACATACAGGAGATCGCATCAATCTGATGAAATCCCTTGGAGGAGTTCGTCAAAGTACGGTGCCTGAAAAGAGGGGAAAATGTCGCCAAAATTACACATTAATTTTAAAATGGCTGACTTCCTGTTGGATTTGGGATATTGCTCCAAGAGACTTTTTTGTACATCTTGATATCTCCTATAAGCTTACCAGGTTTCAGACTCATAGATAAAACAAAGAGCAGGGGCTGTGGTTTTGAAATTTTGTAGGGGGCGCTGTGGAGCCATTTTGCGCTATTCAAGGAAAATGGTTACATAACAACAAAGCGTTCAGCACATTGGAGGTGTGGGCCAAATTTAAAGCCTATATAAACTTTCCAAGCCCCTCAAAAGCCACTTCATTTTTCATGGTCAACCGCCTTCCCACCAGGGTGCGCCGTTCAGTTTAAAGTCACAATTTTCGCACTGAAGCATCATGAGGCACTAATGGTGATATTCACCGCTTTTGAGATGGCCACGATGAACCTGTGAAAATCAGTACAACAAAGTGAAAGCCATGACATTTCCTGTTGCCACTAGGTGGCGCTCTGCGTATTCCCGACAATGGGCACATCAATCTTTTCAGGGCGGGTCTGACTTCATACCTGTAAAGTCTGGTTCTGATCAGCTTGGATTTCATTGAGTTATACTAATTTGTTTCTCCATGGCGAGACATCAAAGTTCGCCATGCTGCTGGGGTCACACCCTTTCGCGAAAAGTCACAGTTTTCACTGTAACCCAAGACCAACTCCTTAAGGCTTTCCTGGAGAAATTTGAGGCTGCAGATGTCACCCATCACAATACTGTACCCCAAAGTGTAAAACATGACATTTCCTGTTCCCACTAGGTGGCGCTGTCCCTGATGTCAAATATGGCAGTTGAAATGTGTTCAGGGGTGGAGCCTTATCATATGTGTGCTCTTTGGTCCAGCTCGGACAATGTATGACAGAATGAGAGGCAATAAGATTTTCATGGCGAGTCATTGAAATTCGCCGCGGCGCCACGGCCTCACCGTATTGTGAAAACTCAAAAGCTCCGCAATTTAACATGGCCCAGGTGTGTAGTTGGCACTGTCCCAATTTGAAGTTTATAGGACCAAATCCCAAGGAGGAGTTCGTTAAAGTACAAGGCATGGAAACGGTAAAATCAGAGCCAAAATGTCACCTTCAATCCAAAATGGCGGACTTCCTGTTGGGTTTAGGACATGGCCATAATAGACTTTTCTGTGCGTCTGCTAACGATAGATATGTGTTCCAATTTTCATACATGTAGGTCATACCCACACCGGGGGCTCGCGTTTTAGATTTTTCTAGGTGGCGCTAGTGAGCCAATTTTCCCAGGCCATGTCTGAGGACATTAAAATACGTAATTTTTCACCAGACCTGACGCGTGTGCAAAATTTCATGAGTTTTTGAGCATGTTTAGGCCCTCAAAAAGGCCCTTGTTTTACCTGAATAATAATAATAATAATAATAATAATAATAATAAGAAACGGAGCAGATACAATAGGGCCTTCGCACTCTCGGTGCTCGGGCCCTAATAAACAGAGCAGATACAATAGGGCCTTCGCACTTTTAGTGCTCGGGCCCTAATTAAAGCTGCAAGCAGCGTTATGAGGGCCCTCGCACCCCCGGCGCGTCGAGCCACGCCCAACACCTGAAACCAGCACGTCCGATCTGATGTCACATTGATGGAATTCATGCATTTAACGACCAGCTAACATTTCACCTCGTTCAATCATGATTAGTTAGTCGTCCCACTAGGTGGCGCTCTAACCATTAATGACAAATGGCATAGCAAACATTTCCGAGCTCGAGTCTCATCACGCCTATGACCTTTGGGAGAGATTGAACATTGTGTTTTTGAGTGACAGCAGATTACTGCTTTTTGGCGAGTGACTGAAACCACGTGCCGCCATGACCACCCCGTTTCCCTGAATGTAAAAAGCTTCGCAATTTAACATCACAAAGGTCTTTAGTTTCCACACACTGGAGATCGCATCAATCTGATGAAATCCCTTGGAGGAGTTCGTCAAAGTACGGTGCCTGAAAAGAGGGGAAAATGTCGCCAAAATTACACATTCATTTTAAAATGGCTGACTTCCTGTTGGATTTGGGATATTGCTCCAAGAGACTTTTTTGTACATCTTGATATCTCCTATAAGCTTACCAGGTTTCAGACTCATAGATAAAACACAGAGCAGGGGCTGTGGTTTTGAAATTTTGTAGGGGGCGCTGTGGAGCCATTTTGCGCTATTCAAGGAAAATGGTTACATAACAACAACGCGTTCATCACATTGGAGGTGTGGGCCAAATTTAAAGCCTATATAAACTTTCCAAGCCCCTCAAAAGCCACTTCATCTTTCATGGTGAACTGCGCTGCCACCAGGGTGCGCCGTTCAGTTTAAAGTCACAATTTTCACACTGAGGCATCATGAGGCACTGATGGTGATATTCACCGCTTTTGAGGTGGCCACGATGAACCTGTGTAAATCAGTACAACAAAATGTAGGACATGACATTTCCTGTTGCCACTAGGTGGCGCTCTGCATATTACTGACAATGGGCACATCAATCTGTTCAGGGCGGGTCTGACATCACGCCTGTAAAGTCTGGTACTGATCAGACTGGATTTCATTGAGTTATACTAATTTGTTTCTTCATGGCGAGACATCAAAGTTCGCCATGCTGCTGGGGTCACACCCTTGCGCGAAAAGTCACAGTTTTCACTGTAACCCAAGACCAACTCCTTAAGGCTTTCCTGGAGAAATTTGAGGCTGCAGATGTCACCCATCACAATACTGTACCCCAAAGTGTAAAACATGACATTTCCTGTTCCCACTAGGTGGCGCTGTCCTTGATGTCAAATATGGCAGGTGAAATATGTTCAGGGGTGGAGCCTTATCATATGTGTGCTCTTTGGTCCAGATCAGACAATGTATGACAGAATGAGAGGCAATAAGATTTTCATGGCGAGTCATCGAAATTCGCCGTGGCGCCACGGCCTCACGGTATTGTGAAAACTCAAAAGCTCCGCAATTTAACATGGCCCAGGTGTGTAGTTGACACTGACCAAAGATGAAGCTTATACGACCAAATCCCAAGGAGGAGTTCGAAAAAGTTCGAGGCATGGAAATGGCAAAATTAGAGCCAAAATGTCACCTTCACGTCCAAATGGCGGACTTCCTGTTGGGTTTGCGTCAATGGGCCCACAGACTTTTTCTTTCGTCTTGGCATGATACACATGTGTGCCAAATTTCATACATGTAGCTCAAACGATGTGGTCGTAGGGCTGCATTTAACAAGGCATAGGTGGCGCTCTAGAGCCATTTCCCAGTGCTCATATGTAAAACCATTAAAATACAAAATTTTTCACCAGACCTGGCATGTGTGCAAAATTTCATGAGTTTTTGAGCATGTTTAGGCCCTCAAAAGGCCAATTCATTTGCCGAAATAATAATAATAATAATAATAATAAACAGAGCAGATACAATAGGGCCTTCGCACTTTTAGTGCTCGGGCCCTAATAATAATAAACAGAGCAGATACAATAGGGCCTTCGCACTTTTAGTGCTCGGGCCCTAATAAACAGAGCAGATACAATAGGGCCTTCGCACTTTTAGTGATCGGGCCCTAATTAAAGCTGCAAGCAGCGTTATGAGGGCCCTCGCACCCCCGGCGCGTCGAGCCACGCCCAACACCTGAAACCAGCACGTCCGATCTGATGTCACATTGATGGAATTCATGCATTTAACCACCAGCTAACATTTCACCTCGTTCAATCATGATTAGTTAGTTGTCCCACTAGGTGGCGCTCTAACCATTAATGACAAATGGCATAGCAAACATTTCCGAGCTCGAGTCTCATCACGCCTATGACCTTGGGGAGAGATTGAACATTGTGTTTTTGAGTGACAGCAGATTACTGCTTTTTGGCGAGTGACTGAAACCACGTGCCGCCATGACCACCCCGTTTCCCTGAATGTAAAAAGCTTCGCAATTTAACATCACAAAGGTCTTTAGTTTCCACACACTGGAGATCGCATCAATCTGATGAAATCCCTTGGAGGAGTTCGTCAAAGTACGGTGCCTGAAAAGAGGGGAAAATGTCGCCAAAATTACACATTCATTTTAAAATGGCTGACTTCCTGTTGGATTTGGGATATTGCTCCAAGAGACTTTTTTGTACATCTTGATATCTCCTATAAGCTTACCAGGTTTCAGACTCATAGATAAAACACAGAGCAGGGGCTGTGGTTTTGAAATTTTGTAGGGGGCGCTGTGGAGCCATTTTGCGCTATTCAAGGAAAATGGTTACATAACAACAACGCGTTCATCACATTGGAGGTGTGGGCCAAATTTAAAGCCTATATAAACTTTCCAAGCCCCTCAAAAGCCACTTCATCTTTCATGGTGAACTGCGCTGCCACCAGGGTGCGCCGTTCAGTTTAAAGTCACAATTTTCGCACTGAAGCATCACGAGGGACCCATGTTAATATTCACCGCTTTTGAGGTGTCCACGATGAACCTGTGAAAATCAGTACAACAAAGTGAAAGACATGACATTTCCTGTTGCCACTAGGTGGCGCTCTGCTTACTCCTGACAATGGGAACATCAATCTGTTCAGGGCGGGTCTGACATCACGCCTGTAAAGTCTGGTACTGATCAGACTGGATTTCATTGAGTTATACTAATTTGTTTCTTCATGGCGAGACATCAAAGTTCGCCATGCTGCTGGGGTCACACCCTTGCGCGAAAAGTCACAGTTTTCACTGTAACCCAAGACCAACTCCTTAAGGCTTTCCTGGAGAAATTTGAGGCTGCAGATGTCACCCATCACAATACTGTACCCCAAAGTGTAAAACATGACATTTCCTGTTCCCACTAGGTGGCGCTGTCCTTGATGTCAAATATGGCAGGTGAAATATGTTCAGGGGTGGAGCCTTATCATATGTGTGCTCTTTGGTCCAGCTCAGACAATGTATGACAGAATGAGAGGCAATAAGATTTTCATGGCGAGTCATCGAAATTCGCCGTGGCGCCACGGCCTCACGGTATTGTGAAAACTCAAAAGCTCCGCAATTTAACATGGCCCAGGTGTGTAGTTGACACTGACCAAAGATGAAGCTTATACGACCAAATCCCAAGGAGGAGTTCGAAAAAGTTCGAGGCATGGAAATGGCAAAATTAGAGCCAAAATGTCACCTTCACGTCCAAATGGCGGACTTCCTGTTGGGTTTGCGTCAATGGGCCCACAGACTTTTTTGTTCATCTTGGCATGATACACATGTGTGCCAAATTTCATACATGTAGCTCAAACGATGTGGTCGTAGGGCTGCATTTAACAAGGCATAGGTGGCGCTCTAGAGCCATTTCCCAGTGCTCATATGTAAAACCATTAAAATACAAAATTTTTCACCAGACCTGGCATGTGTGCAAAATTTCATGAGTTTTTGAGCATGTTTAGGCCCTCAAAAGGCCAATTCATTTGCCGAAATAATAATAATAATAATAATAATAAACAGAGCAGATACAATAGGGCCTTCGCACTTTTAGTGCTCGGGCCCTAATAATAATAAACAGAGCAGATACAATAGGGCCTTCGCACTTTTAGTGCTCGGGCCCTAATAAACAGAGCAGATACAATAGGGCCTTCGCACTTTTAGTGATCGGGCCCTAATTAAAGCTGCAAGCAGCGTTATGAGGGCCCTCGCACCCCCGGCGCGTCGAGCCACGCCCAACACCTGAAACCAGCACGTCCGATCTGATGTCACATTGATGGAATTCATGCATTTAACCACCAGCTAACATTTCACCTCGTTCAATCATGATTAGTTAGTTGTCCCACTAGGTGGCGCTCTAACCATTAATGACAAATGGCATAGCAAACATTTCCGAGCTCGAGTCTCATCACGCCTATGACCTTTGGGAGAGATTGAACATTGTGTTTTTGAGTGACAGCAGATTACTGCTTTTTGGCGAGTGACTGAAACCACGTGCCGCCATGACCACCCCGTTTCCCTGAATGTAAAAAGCTTCGCAATTTAACATCACAAAGGTCTTTAGTTTCCACACACTGGAGATCGCATCAATCTGATGAAATCCCTTGGAGGAGTTCGTCAAAGTACGGTGCCTGAAAAGAGGGGAAAATGTCGCCAAAATTACACATTCATTTTAAAATGGCTGACTTCCTGTTGGATTTGGGATATTGCTCCAAGAGACTTTTTTGTACATCTTGATATCTCCTATAAGCTTACCAGGTTTCAGACTCATAGATAAAACACAGAGCAGGGGCTGTGGTTTTGAAATTTTGTAGGGGGCGCTGTGGAGCCATTTTGCGCTATTCAAGGAAAATGGTTACATAACAACAACGCGTTCATCACATTGGAGGTGTGGGCCAAATTTAAAGCCTATATAAACTTTCCAAGCCCCTCAAAAGCCACTTCATCTTTCATGGTGAACTGCGCTGCCACCAGGGTGCGCCGTTCAGTTTAAAGTCACAATTTTCGCACTGAAGCATCACGAGGGACCCATGTTAATATTCACCGCTTTTGAGGTGTCCACGATGAACCTGTGAAAATCAGTACAACAAAGTGAAAGACATGACATTTCCTGTTGCCACTAGGTGGCGCTCTGCTTACTCCTGACAATGGGAACATCAATCTGTTCAGGGCGGGTCTGACATCACGCCTGTAAAGTCTGGTACTGATCAGACTGGATTTCATTGAGTTATACTAATTTGTTTCTTCATGGCGAGACATCAAAGTTCGCCATGCTGCTGGGGTCACACCCTTGCGCGAAAAGTCACAGTTTTCACTGTAACCCAAGACCAACTCCTTAAGGCTTTCCTGGAGAAATTTGAGGCTGCAGATGTCACCCATCACAATACTGTACCCCAAAGTGTAAAACATGACATTTCCTGTTCCCACTAGGTGGCGCTGTCCTTGATGTCAAATATGGCAGGTGAAATATGTTCAGGGGTGGAGCCTTATCATATGTGTGCTCTTTGGTCCAGATCAGACAATGTATGACAGAATGAGAGGCAATAAGATTTTCATGGCGAGTCATCGAAATTCGCCGTGGCGCCACGGCCTCACGGTATTGTGAAAACTCAAAAGCTCCGCAATTTAACATGGCCCAGGTGTGTAGTTGACACTGACCAAAGATGAAGCTTATACGACCAAATCCCAAGGAGGAGTTCGAAAAAGTTCGAGGCATGGAAATGGCAAAATTAGAGCCAAAATGTCACCTTCACGTCCAAATGGCGGACTTCCTGTTGGGTTTGCGTCAATGGGCCCACAGACTTTTTTGTTCATCTTGGCATGATACACATGTGTGCCAAATTTCATACATGTAGCTCAAACGATGTGGTCGTAGGGCTGCATTTAACAAGGCATAGGTGGCGCTCTAGAGCCATTTCCCAGTGCTCATATGTAAAACCATTAAAATACAAAATTTTTCACCAGACCTGGCATGTGTGCAAAATTTCATGAGTTTTTGAGCATGTTTAGGCCCTCAAAAGGCCAATTCATTTGCCGAAATAATAATAATAATAATAATTAAAGCTGCAAGCAGCGTTATGAGGGCCCTCGCACCCCCGGCGCGTCGAGCCACGCCCAACACCTAAAACCAGCACGACCGATCTGATGTCACATTGATGGAATTCATGCATTTAACCACCAGCTAACATTTCATCTCATTCAATCATGATTATAGTCGCCCCACTAGGTGGCGCTCTAACCATTACTGACAAATGGCATAGCAAACATTTCCGAGCTCGAGTCTCATCACGCCTATGACCTTTGGGAGAGATTGAACATTGTGTTTTTGAGTGACAGCAGATTACTGCTTTTTGGCGAGTGATTGAAACTCCACGTGCCGCCATGACCACGCCGTTTCCCTGAACGTAAAAAGCTTCGCAATTTAACATCACAAAGGTCTTTAGATGCCACATACAGGAGATCGCATCAATCTGATGAAATCCCTTGGAGGAGTTCGTCAAAGTACGGTGCCTGAAAAGAGGGGAAAATGTCGCCAAAATTACACATTAATTTTAAAATGGCTGACTTCCTGTTGGATTTGGGATATTGCTCCAAGAGACTTTTTTGTACATCTTGATATCTCCTATAAGCTTACCAGGTTTCAGACTCATACATAAAACACAGAGCAGGGGCTGTGGTTTTGAAATTTTGTAGGGGGCGCTGTGGAGCCATTTTGCGCTATTCAAGGAAAATGGTTACATAACAACAAAGCGTTCATCACATTGGAGGTGTGGGCCAAATTTAAAGCCTATATAAACTTTCCAAGCCCCTCAAAAGCCACTTCATTTTTCATGGTCAACCGCCTTCCCACCAGGGTGCGCCGTTCAGTTTAAAGTCACAATTTTCGCACTGAAGCATCATGAGGCACTGATGGTGATATTCACCACTTTTGAGGTGGCCACGATGAACCTGTGAAAATCAGTACAACAAAGTGAAAGCCATGACATTTCCTGTTGCCACTAGGTGGCGCTCTGCGTATTCCCGACAATGGGCACATCAATCTGTTCAGGGCGGGTCTGACATCATACCTGTAAAGTCTGGTTCTGATCAGCTTGGATTTCATTGAGTTATACTAATTTGTTTCTCCATGGCGAGACATCAAAGTTCGCCATGCTGCTGGAGTCACACCCTTTCGCGAAAAGTCACAGTTTTCACTGTAACCCAAGACCAACTCCTTAAGGCTTTCCTGGAGAAATTTGAGGCTGCAGATGTCACCCATCACAATACTGTACCCCAAAGTGTAAAACATGACATTTCCTGTTCCCACTAGGTGGCGCTGTCCCTGATGTCAAATATGGCAGTTGAAATGTGTTCAGGGGTGGAGCCTTATCATATGTGTTCTCTTTGGTCCAGCTCGGACAATGTATGACAGAATAAGAGGCAATAAGATTTTCATGGCGAGTCATTGAAATTCGCCGCGGCGCCACGGCGTCACCGTATTGTGAAAACTCAAAAGCTCCGCAATTTAACATGGCCCAGGTGTGTAGTTGGCACTGTCCAAATTTGAAGTTTATAGGACCAAATCCCAAGGAGGAGTTTGTTAAAATACAAGGCATGGAAACGGTAAAATCAGAGCCAAAATGTCACCTTCAATCCAAAATGGCGGACTTCCTGTTGGGTTTAGGACATGGCCATAATAGACTTTTTTGTTCGACTCTGAACGTTATATATGTGTACCGACTTTCAAACATGTAGGTCATACCCATACCGGGGGCTCGCGTTTTTCATTTTTCTAGGTGGCGCTACTGAGCCAATTTTCCCTGGCCATGTCTGAGAACATTAAAATACGTAAATTTTCACCAGATCTGACGCGTGTGCAAAATTTCATGAGTTTTTGAGCATGTTTAGGCCCTCAAAAGGCCGATTCATTTGCCAAAATAATAATAATAATAATAATAATAATAATAATAAACAGAGCAGATACAATAGGGCCTTCGCACTGTCAGTGCTCGGGCCCTAATTAAAGCTGCAAGCAGCGTTATGAGGGCCCTCGCACCCCCGGCGGGTCGAGCCACGCCCAACACCTGAAACCAGCACGTCCGATCTGATGTCACATTGATGGAATTCATGCATTTAACCACCAGCTAACATTTCATCTCGTTCAATCATGATTAGTTAGTCGTCCCACTAGGTGGCGCTCTAACCATTACTGACAAATGGCATAACAAACATTTCCGAGCTCGAGTCTCATCACGCCTATGACCTTTGGGAGAGATTGAACATTGTGTTTTTGAGTGACAGCAGATTACTGCTTTTTGGCGAGTGATTCAAACGCCACGTGCCGCCACGACCACCTCGTTGCCCTGAACGTAAAAAGCTTCGCAATTTAACATCACAAAGATCTTCAGATTCCACACAGAGGAAATCACGTCAATCTGATGAAATCCCTTGGAGGAGTTCGTCAAAGTATGGTGCCTGAAAAGAGGGGAAAATGTCGCCAAAATTACACATTAATTTTAAAATGGCTGACTTCCTGTTGGATTTGGGATATTGCTCCAAGAGACTTTTTTGTAGATCTTGGTATCTCCTATAAGCTTACCAGGTTTCAGACTCATAGATAAAACACAGAGCAGGGGCTGATGTTTTGAAATATTGTAGGGGGCGCTGTGGAGCCATTTTGCGCTATTAAAGGAAAATGGTTACACAACAACAAAGCCTGCATCACATTGGAGGTGTGTGCCAAATTTAAAGCCTCTATAAACTTTCCAAGCCCCTCAAAAGCCACTTCATCTTTCATGGTGAACTGCGCTGCCACCAGGGTGCGCCGTTCAGTTTAAAGTCACAATTTTCTCACTGAAGCATCATGAGGGACCCATGTTAATATTCACCGCTTTTGAGGTGTCCACGATGAACCTGTGAAAATCAGTACAACAAAGTGAAAGACATGACATTCCCTGTTGCCACTAGGTGGCGCTCTGCGTATTCCTGACAATGGGCACATCAATCTGTTCAGGGCGGGTCTGACATCATACCTGTAAAGTCTGGTTCTGATCAGCTTGGATTTCATTGAGTTATACTAATTTGTTTCTCCATGGCGAGACATCAGAGTTCGCCATGCTGCTGGGGTCACACCCTTTCGCGAAAAGTCACAGTTTTCACTGTAACCCAAGACCAACTCCTTAAGGCTTTCCTGGAGAAATTTGAGGCTGCAGATGTCACCCATCACAATACTGTACCCCAAAGTGTAAAACATGACATTTCCTGTTCCCACTAGGTGGCGCTGTCCTTGATGTCAAATATGGCAGGTGAAATATGTTCAGGGGTGGAGCCTTATCATATGTGTGCTCTTTGGTCCAGATCAGACAATGTATGACAGAATGAGAGGCAATAAGATTTTCATGGCGAGTCATCGAAATTCGCCGTGGCGCCACGGCCTCACGGTATTGTGAAAACTCAAAAGCTCCGCAATTTAACATGGCCCAGGTGTGTAGTTGACACTGACCAAAGATGAAGCTTATACGACCAAATCCCAAGGAGGAGTTCGAAAAAGTTCGAGGCATGGAAATGGCAAAATTAGAGCCAAAATGTCACCTTCACGTCCAAATGGCGGACTTCCTGTTGGGTTTGCGTCAATGGGCCCACAGACTTTTTTGTTCGTCTTGGCATGATACACATGTGTGCCAAATTTCATACATGTAGCTCAAACGATGTGGTCGTAGGGCTGCATTTAACAAGGCATAGGTGGCGCTCTAGA
The DNA here is from genome assembly GCF_051167445.1 of Perissodus microlepis. NCBI lineage: Eukaryota > Metazoa > Chordata > Actinopteri > Cichliformes > Cichlidae > Perissodus > Perissodus microlepis. The sequence continues at coordinate 16,188,038 of NC_140480.1, forward strand.
GCCATTTCCCAGTGCTCATATGTAAAACCATTAAAATACAAAATTTTTCACCAGACCTGGCATGTGTGCAAAATTTCATGAGTTTTTGAGCATGTTTAGGCCCTCAAAAGGCCAATTCATTTGCCGAAATAATAATAATAATAATAATTAAAGCTGCAAGCAGCGTTATGAGGGCCCTCGCACCCCCGGCGCGTCGAGCCACGCCCAACACCTAAAACCAGCACGACCGATCTGATGTCACATTGATGGAATTCATGCATTTAACCACCAGCTAACATTTCATCTCATTCAATCATGATTATAGTCGCCCCACTAGGTGGCGCTCTAACCATTACTGACAAATGGCATAGCAAACATTTCCGAGCTCGAGTCTCATCACGCCTATGACCTTTGGGAGAGATTGAACATTGTGTTTTTGAGTGACAGCAGATTACTGCTTTTTGGCGAGTGATTGAAACTCCACGTGCCGCCATGACCACGCCGTTTCCCTGAACGTAAAAAGCTTCGCAATTTAACATCACAAAGGTCTTTAGATGCCACATACAGGAGATCGCATCAATCTGATGAAATCCCTTGGAGGAGTTCGTCAAAGTACGGTGCCTGAAAAGAGGGGAAAATGTCGCCAAAATTACACATTAATTTTAAAATGGCTGACTTCCTGTTGGATTTGGGATATTGCTCCAAGAGACTTTTTTGTACATCTTGATATCTCCTATAAGCTTACCAGGTTTCAGACTCATACATAAAACACAGAGCAGGGGCTGTGGTTTTGAAATTTTGTAGGGGGCGCTGTGGAGCCATTTTGCGCTATTCAAGGAAAATGGTTACATAACAACAAAGCGTTCATCACATTGGAGGTGTGGGCCAAATTTAAAGCCTATATAAACTTTCCAAGCCCCTCAAAAGCCACTTCATTTTTCATGGTCAACCGCCTTCCCACCAGGGTGCGCCGTTCAGTTTAAAGTCACAATTTTCGCACTGAAGCATCATGAGGCACTGATGGTGATATTCACCACTTTTGAGGTGGCCACGATGAACCTGTGAAAATCAGTACAACAAAGTGAAAGCCATGACATTTCCTGTTGCCACTAGGTGGCGCTCTGCGTATTCCCGACAATGGGCACATCAATCTGTTCAGGGCGGGTCTGACATCATACCTGTAAAGTCTGGTTCTGATCAGCTTGGATTTCATTGAGTTATACTAATTTGTTTCTCCATGGCGAGACATCAAAGTTCGCCATGCTGCTGGAGTCACACCCTTTCGCGAAAAGTCACAGTTTTCACTGTAACCCAAGACCAACTCCTTAAGGCTTTCCTGGAGAAATTTGAGGCTGCAGATGTCACCCATCACAATACTGTACCCCAAAGTGTAAAACATGACATTTCCTGTTCCCACTAGGTGGCGCTGTCCCTGATGTCAAATATGGCAGTTGAAATGTGTTCAGGGGTGGAGCCTTATCATATGTGTTCTCTTTGGTCCAGCTCGGACAATGTATGACAGAATAAGAGGCAATAAGATTTTCATGGCGAGTCATTGAAATTCGCCGCGGCGCCACGGCGTCACCGTATTGTGAAAACTCAAAAGCTCCGCAATTTAACATGGCCCAGGTGTGTAGTTGGCACTGTCCAAATTTGAAGTTTATAGGACCAAATCCCAAGGAGGAGTTTGTTAAAATACAAGGCATGGAAACGGTAAAATCAGAGCCAAAATGTCACCTTCAATCCAAAATGGCGGACTTCCTGTTGGGTTTAGGACATGGCCATAATAGACTTTTTTGTTCGACTCTGAACGTTATATATGTGTACCGACTTTCAAACATGTAGGTCATACCCATACCGGGGGCTCGCGTTTTTCATTTTTCTAGGTGGCGCTACTGAGCCAATTTTCCCTGGCCATGTCTGAGAACATTAAAATACGTAAATTTTCACCAGATCTGACGCGTGTGCAAAATTTCATGAGTTTTTGAGCATGTTTAGGCCCTCAAAAGGCCGATTCATTTGCCAAAATAATAATAATAATAATAATAATAATAATAATAAACAGAGCAGATACAATAGGGCCTTCGCACTGTCAGTGCTCGGGCCCTAATTAAAGCTGCAAGCAGCGTTATGAGGGCCCTCGCACCCCCGGCGGGTCGAGCCACGCCCAACACCTGAAACCAGCACGTCCGATCTGATGTCACATTGATGGAATTCATGCATTTAACCACCAGCTAACATTTCATCTCGTTCAATCATGATTAGTTAGTCGTCCCACTAGGTGGCGCTCTAACCATTACTGACAAATGGCATAACAAACATTTCCGAGCTCGAGTCTCATCACGCCTATGACCTTTGGGAGAGATTGAACATTGTGTTTTTGAGTGACAGCAGATTACTGCTTTTTGGCGAGTGATTCAAACGCCACGTGCCGCCACGACCACCTCGTTGCCCTGAACGTAAAAAGCTTCGCAATTTAACATCACAAAGATCTTCAGATTCCACACAGAGGAAATCACGTCAATCTGATGAAATCCCTTGGAGGAGTTCGTCAAAGTATGGTGCCTGAAAAGAGGGGAAAATGTCGCCAAAATTACACATTAATTTTAAAATGGCTGACTTCCTGTTGGATTTGGGATATTGCTCCAAGAGACTTTTTTGTAGATCTTGGTATCTCCTATAAGCTTACCAGGTTTCAGACTCATAGATAAAACACAGAGCAGGGGCTGATGTTTTGAAATATTGTAGGGGGCGCTGTGGAGCCATTTTGCGCTATTAAAGGAAAATGGTTACACAACAACAAAGCCTGCATCACATTGGAGGTGTGTGCCAAATTTAAAGCCTCTATAAACTTTCCAAGCCCCTCAAAAGCCACTTCATCTTTCATGGTGAACTGCGCTGCCACCAGGGTGCGCCGTTCAGTTTAAAGTCACAATTTTCTCACTGAAGCATCATGAGGGACCCATGTTAATATTCACCGCTTTTGAGGTGTCCACGATGAACCTGTGAAAATCAGTACAACAAAGTGAAAGACATGACATTCCCTGTTGCCACTAGGTGGCGCTCTGCGTATTCCTGACAATGGGCACATCAATCTGTTCAGGGCGGGTCTGACATCATACCTGTAAAGTCTGGTTCTGATCAGCTTGGATTTCATTGAGTTATACTAATTTGTTTCTCCATGGCGAGACATCAGAGTTCGCCATGCTGCTGGGGTCACACCCTTTCGCGAAAAGTCACAGTTTTCACTGTAACCCAAGACCAACTCCTTAAGGCTTTCCTGGAGAAATTTGAGGCTGCAGATGTCACCCATCACAATACTGTACCCCAAAGTGTAAAACATGACATTTCCTGTTCCCACTAGGTGGCGCTGTCCCTGATGTCAAATATGGCAGTTGAAATGTGTTCAGGGGTGGAGCCTTATCATATGTGTACTCTTTGGTCCAGATCGGACAATGTATGACGGAATGAGAGGCAATAAAATTTTCATGGCGAGTCATCGAAATTCGCCGTGGCGCCACGGCCTCACGGTATTGTGAAAACTCAAAAGCTCCACAATTTAACATGGCCCAGGTGTGTAGTTGGCACTGTCCAAATTTGAAGTTTATAGGACCAAATCCCAAGGAGGAGTTCGTTAAAGTACAAGGCATGGAAACGGTAAAATCAGAGCCAAAATGTCACCTTCAATCCAAAATGGCGGACTTCCTGTTGGGTTTAGGACATGGCCATAATAGACTTTTTTGTTCGACTCTGAACGTTATATATGTGTACCGACTTTCAAACATGTAGGTCATACCCATACCGGGGGCTCGCGTTTTTCATTTTTCTAGGTGGCGCTACTGAGCCAATTTTCCCTGGCCATGTCTGAGAACATTAAAATACGTAAATTTTCACCAGATCTGACGCGTGTGCAAAATTTCATGAGTTTTTGAGCATGTTTAGGCCCTCAAAAGGCCGATTCATTTGCCAAAATAATAATAATAATAATAATAATAATAATAAACAGAGCAGATACAATAGGGCCTTCGCACTGTCAGTGCTCGGGCCCTAATTAAAGCTGCAAGCAGCGTTATGAGGGCCCTCGCACCCCCGGCGGGTCGAGCCACGCCCAACACCTGAAACCAGCACGTCCGATCTGATGTCACATTGATGGAATTCATGCATTTAACCACCAGCTAACATTTCATCTCGTTCAATCATGATTAGTTAGTCGTCCCACTAGGTGGCGCTCTAACCATTACTGACAAATGGCATAACAAACATTTCCGAGCTCGAGTCTCATCACGCCTATGACCTTTGGGAGAGATTGAACATTGTGTTTTTGAGTGACAGCAGATTACTGCTTTTTGGCGAGTGATTCAAACGCCACGTGCCGCCACGACCACCTCGTTGCCCTGAACGTAAAAAGCTTCGCAATTTAACATCACAAAGATCTTCAGATTCCACACAGAGGAAATCACGTCAATCTGATGAAATCCCTTGGAGGAGTTCGTCAAAGTATGGTGCCTGAAAAGAGGGGAAAATGTCGCCAAAATTACACATTAATTTTAAAATGGCTGACTTCCTGTTGGATTTGGGATATTGCTCCAAGAGACTTTTTTGTAGATCTTGGTATCTCCTATAAGCTTACCAGGTTTCAGACTCATAGATAAAACACAGAGCAGGGGCTGATGTTTTGAAATATTGTAGGGGGCGCTGTGGAGCCATTTTGCGCTATTAAAGGAAAATGGTTACACAACAACAAAGCCTGCATCACATTGGAGGTGTGTGCCAAATTTAAAGCCTCTATAAACTTTCCAAGCCCCTCAAAAGCCACTTCATCTTTCATGGTGAACTGCGCTGCCACCAGGGTGCGCCGTTCAGTTTAAAGTCACAATTTTCTCACTGAAGCATCATGAGGGACCCATGTTAATATTCACCGCTTTTGAGGTGTCCACGATGAACCTGTGAAAATCAGTACAACAAAGTGAAAGACATGACATTCCCTGTTGCCACTAGGTGGCGCTCTGCGTATTCCTGACAATGGGCACATCAATCTGTTCAGGGCGGGTCTGACATCATACCTGTAAAGTCTGGTTCTGATCAGCTTGGATTTCATTGAGTTATACTAATTTGTTTCTCCATGGCGAGACATCAGAGTTCGCCATGCTGCTGGGGTCACACCCTTTCGCGAAAAGTCACAGTTTTCACTGTAACCCAAGACCAACTCCTTAAGGCTTTCCTGGAGAAATTTGAGGCTGCAGATGTCACCCATCACAATACTGTACCCCAAAGTGTAAAACATGACATTTCCTGTTCCCACTAGGTGGCGCTGTCCCTGATGTCAAATATGGCAGTTGAAATGTGTTCAGGGGTGGAGCCTTATCATATGTGTACTCTTTGGTCCAGATCGGACAATGTATGACGGAATGAGAGGCAATAAAATTTTCATGGCGAGTCATCGAAATTCGCCGTGGCGCCACGGCCTCACGGTATTGTGAAAACTCAAAAGCTCCACAATTTAACATGGCCCAGGTGTGTAGTTGGCACTGTCCAAATTTGAAGTTTATAGGACCAAATCCCAAGGAGGAGTTCGTTAAAGTACAAGGCATGGAAACGGTAAAATCAGAGCCAAAATGTCACCTTCAATCCAAAATGGCGGACTTCCTGTTGGGTTTAGGACATGGCCATAATAGACTTTTTTGTTCGACTCTGAACGTTATATATGTGTACCGACTTTCAAACATGTAGGTCATACCCATACCGGGGGCTCGCGTTTTTCATTTTTCTAGGTGGCGCTACTGAGCCAATTTTCCCTGGCCATGTCTGAGAACATTAAAATACGTAAATTTTCACCAGATCTGACGCGTGTGCAAAATTTCATGAGTTTTTGAGCATGTTTAGGCCCTCAAAAGGCCGATTCATTTGCCAAAATAATAATAATAATAATAATAATAATAATAATAAACAGAGCAGATACAATAGGGCCTTCGCACTGTCAGTGCTCGGGCCCTAATTAAAGCTGCAAGCAGCGTTATGAGGGCCCTCGCACCCCCGGCGGGTCGAGCCACGCCCAACACCTAAAACCAGCACGTCCGATCTGATGTCACATTGATGGAATTCATGCCTTTAACCAACAGCTAACATTTCATCTCATTCAATCATGATTATAGTCGCCCCACTAGGTGGCGCTCTAACCATTACTGACAAATGGCATAACAAACATTTCCGAGCTCGAGTCTCATCACGCCTATGACCTTTGGGAGAGATTGAACATTGTGTTTTTGAGTGACAGCAGATTACTGCTTTTTGGCGAGTGACTGAAACTCCACGTGCCGCCATGACCACCCCGTTTCCCTGAACGTAAAAAGCTTCGCAATTTAACATCACAAAGGTCTTTAGATGCCACATACAGGAGATCGCGTCAATCTGATGAAATCCCTTGGAGGAGTTCGTCAAAGTACGGTGCCTGAAAAGAGGGGAAAATGTCGCCAAAATTACACATTCATTTTAAAATGGCTGACTTCCTGTTGGATTTGGGATATTACTCCAAGAGACTTTTTTGTACATCTTGATATCTCCTATAAGCTTACCAGGTTTCAGACTCATAGATAAAACACAGAGCAGGGGCTGTGGTTTTGAAATTTTGTAGGGGGCGCTGTGGAGCCATTTTGCGCTATTCAAGGAAAATGGTTACATAACAACAAAGCGTTCATCACATTGGAGGTGTGGGCCAAATTTAAAGCCTATATAAACTTTCCAAGCCCCTCAAAAGCCACTTCATTTTTCATGGTCAACCGCCTTCCCACCAGGGTGCGCCGTTCAGTTTAAAGTCAAAATTTTCGCACTGAAGCATCATGAGGGACTGATCGTGATATTCACCGCTTTTGAGATGGCCACGATGAACCTGTGAAAATCAGTACAACAAAGTGAAAGCCATGACATTTCCTGTTGCCACTAGGTGGCGCTCTGCGTATTCCCGACAATGGGCACATCAATCTGTTCAGGGCGGGTCTGACATCATGCCTGTAAAGTCTGGTTCTGATCAGCTTGGATTTCATTGAGTTATACTAATTTGTTTCTCCATGGCGAGACATCAAAGTTCGCCATGCTGCTGGGGTCACACCCTTTCGCGAAAAGTCACAGTTTTCACTGTAACCCAAGACCAACTCCTTAAGGCTTTCCTGGAGAAATTTGAGGCTGCAGATGTCACCCATCACAATACTGTACCCCAAAGTGTAAAACATGACATTTCCTGTTCCCACTAGGTGGCGCTGTCCTTGATGTCAAATATGGCAGTTGAAATATGTTCAGGGGTGGAGCCTTATCATATGTGTACTCTTTGGTCCAGCTCGGACAATGTATGACAGAATGAGAGGCAATAAGATTTTCATGGCAAGTCATTGAAATTCGCCGCGGCGCCACGGCGTCACCGTATTGTGAAAATTCAAAAGCTCCGCAATTTAACATGGCCCAGGTGTGTAGTTGGCACTGTCCAAATTTGAAGTTTATAGGACCAAATCCCAAGGAGGAGTTCGTTAAAGTACAAGGCATGGAAACGGTAAAATCAGAGCCAAAATGTCACCTTCAATCCAAAATGGCGGACTTCCTGTTGGGTTTAGGACATGGCCATAATAGACTTTTTTGTTCGACTCTGAACGTTATATATGTGTACCGACTTTCAAACATGTAGGTCATACCCATACCGGGGGCTCGCGTTTTTCATTTTTCTAGGTGGCGCTACTGAGCCAATTTTCCCTGGCCATGTCTGAGAACATTAAAATACGTAAATTTTCACCAGACCTGACGCGTGTGCAAAATTTCATGAGTTTTTGAGCATGTTTAGGCCCTCAAAAGGCCGATTCATTTGCCGAAATAATAATAATAATAATAATTAAAGCTGCAAGCAGCGTTATAAGGGCCCTCGCACCCCCGGCGCGTCGAGCAACGCCCAACACCTAAAACCAGCACGTCCGATCTGATGTCACATTGATGGAATTCATGCCTTTAACCACCAGCTAACATTTCATCTCATTCAATCATGATTATAGTCGCCCCACTAGGTGGCGCTCTAACCATTACTGACAAATGGCATAACAAACATTTCCGAGCTTGAGTCTCATCACGCCTATGACCTTTGGGAGAGATTGAACATTGTGTTTTTGAGTGACAGCAGATTACTGCTTTTTGGCGAGTGATTGAAACTCCACGTGCCGCCATGACCACGCCGTTTCCCTGAATGTAAAAAGCTTCGCAATTTAACATCACAAAGGTCTTTAGATGCCACATACAGGAGATCGCATCAATCTGATGAAATCCCTTGGAGGAGTTCGTCAAAGTACGGTGCCTGAAAAGAGGGGAAAATGTCGCCAAAATTACACATTCATTTTAAAATGGCTGACTTCCTGTTGGATTTGGGATATTGCTCCAAGAGACTTTTTTGTACATCTTAATATCTCCTATAAGCTTACCAGGTTTCAGACTCATAGATAAAACACAGAGCAGGGGCTGTGGTTTTGAAATTTTGTAGGGGGCGCTGTGGAGCCATTTTGCGCTATTCAAGGAAAATGGTTACATAACAACAAAGCGTTCATCGCATTGGAGGTGTGGGCCAAATTTAAAGCCTATATAAACTTTCCAAGCCCCTCAAAAGCCACTTCATTTTTCATGGTCAACCGCCTTCCCACCAGGGTGCGCCGTTCAGTTTAAAGTCACAATTTTCGCACTGAAGCATCATGAGGCACTGATGGTGATATTCACCGCTTTTGAGGTGGCCACGATGAACCTGTGAAAATCAGTACAACAAAGTGAAAGCCATGACATTTCCTGTTGCCACTAGGTGGCGCTCTGCGTATTCCCGACAATGGGCACATCAATCTGTTCAGGGCGGGTCTGACATCATACCTGTAAAGTCTGGTTCTGATCAGCTTGGATTTCATTGAGTTATACTAATTTGTTTCTCCATGGCGAGACATCAAAGTTCGCCATGCTGCTGGAGTCACACCCTTTCGCGAAAAGTCACAGTTTTCACTGTAACCCAAGACCAACTCCTTAAGGCTTTCCTGGAGAAATTTGAGGCTGCAGATGTCACCCATCACAATACTGTACCCCAAAGTGTAAAACATGACATTTCCTGTTCCCACTAGGTGGCGCTGTCCCTGATGTCAAATATGGCAGTTGAAATATGTTCAGGGGTGGAGCCTTATCATATGTGTACTCTTTGGTCCAGCTCGGACAATGTATGACAGAATGAGAGGCAATAAGATTTTCATGGCGAGTCATTGAAATTCGCCGCGGCGCCACGGCGTCACCGTATTGTGAAAACTCAAAAGCTCCGCAATTTAACATGGCCCAGGTGTGTAGTTGGCACTGTCCAAATTTGAAGTTTATATGATCAACTCCCAAGGAGGAGTTCGTTAAAGTACAAGGCATGGAAACGGTAAAATCAGAGCCAAAATGTCACCTTCAATCCAAAATGGCGGACTTCCTGTTGGGTTTAGGACATGGCCATAATAGACTTTTTTGTTCGACTCTGAAGGTTATATATGTGTACCGACTTTCAAACATGTAGGTCATACCCATACCGGGGGCTCGCGTTTTTCATTTTTCTAGGTGGCGCTACTGAGCCAATTTTCCCTGGCCATGTCTGAGAACATTAAAATACGTAAATTTTCAGCAGACCTGACGCGTGTGCAAAATTTCATGAGTTTTTGAGCATGTTTAGGCCCTCAAAAGGCCGATTCATTTGCCGAAATAATAATAATAATAATTAAAGCTGCAAGCAGCGTTATGAGGGCCCTCGCACCCCCGGCGCGTCGAGCCACGCCCAACACCTGAAACCAGCACGTCCGATCTGATGTCACATTGATGGAATTCATGCATTTAACCACCAGCTAACATTTCACCTCGTTCAATCATGATTAGTTAGTCGTCCCACTAGGTGGCGCTCTAACCATTAATGACAAATGGCATAACAAACATTTCCGAGCTCGAGTCTCATCACGCCTATGACCTTTGGGAGAGATTGAACATTGTGTTTTTGAGTGACAGCAGATTACTGCTTTTTGGCGAGTGACTGAAACCACGTGCCGCCATGACCACCCCGTTTCCCTGAATGTAAAAAGCTTCGCAATTTAACATCACAAAGGTCTTTAGTTTCCACACACTGGAGATCGCATCAATCTGATGAAATCCCTTGGAGGAGTTCGTCAAAGTACGGTGCCTGAAAAGAGGGGAAAATGTCGCCAAAATTACACATTCATTTTAAAATGGCTGACTTCCTGTTGGATTTGGGATATTGCTCCAAGAGACTTTTTTGTACATCTTGATATCTCCTATAAGCTTACCAGGTTTCAGACTCATAGATAAAACACAGAGCAGGGGCTGTGGTTTTGAAATTTTGTAGGGGGCGCTGTGGAGCCATTTTGCGCTATTCAAGGAAAATGGTTACATAACAACAAAGCGTTCATCACATTGGAGGTGTGTGCCAAATTTAAAGCCTCTATAAACTTTCCAAGCCCCTCAAACACCACTTCATCTTTCATGGTGAACTGCGCTGCCACCAGGGTGCGCCGTTCAGTTTAAAGTCACAATTTTCTAACTGAAGCATCATGAGGGACCCATGTTAATATTCACCGCTTTTGGGGTGTCCACGATGAACCTGTGAAAATCAGTACAACAAAGTGAAAGACATGACATTCCCTGTTGCCACTAGGTGGCGCTCTGCGTATTCCTGACAATGGGCACATCAATCTGTTCAGGGCGGGTCTGACATCATACCTGTAAAGTCTGGTTCTGATCAGCTTGGATTTCATTGAGTTATACTAATTTGTTTCTCCATGGCGAGACATCAAAGTTCGCCATGCTGCTGGGGTCACACCCTTTCGCGAAAAGTCACAGTTTTCACTGTAACCCAAGACCAACTCCTTAAGGCTTTCCTGGAGAAATTTGAGGCTGCAGATGTCACCCATCACAATACTGTACCCCAAAGTGTAAAACATGACATTTCCTGTTCCCACTAGGTGGCGCTGTCCCTGATGTCAAATATGGCAGTTGAAATGTGTTCAGGGGTGGAGCCTTATCATATGTGTACTCTTTGGTCCAGCTCGGACAATGTATGACAGAATGAGAGGCAATAAGATTTTCATGGCGAGTCATTGAAATTCGCCGCGGCGCCACGGCGTCACCGTATTGTGAAAACTCAAAAGCTCCGCAATTTAACATGGCCCAGGTGTGTAGTTGGCACTGTCCAAATTTGAAGTTTATAGGACCAAATCCCAAGGAGGAGTTCGTTAAAGTACAAGGCATGGAAACGGTAAAATCAGAGCCAAAATGTCACCTTCAATCCAAAATGGCGGACTTCCTGTTGGGTTTAGGACATGGCCATAATAGACTTTTTTGTTCGACTCTGAACGTTATATATGTGTACCGACTTCCAAACATGTAGGTCATACCCATACCGGGGGCTCGCGTTTTTCATTTTTCTAGGTGGCGCTACTGAGCCAATTTTCCCTGGCCATGTCTGAGAACATTAAAATACGTAAATTTTCACCAGACCTGACGCGTGTGCAAAATTTCATGAGTTTTTGAGCATGTTTAGGCCCTCAAAAGGCCGATTCATTTGCCGAAATAATAATAATAATAATAATAATAATAATAATAATAATAATAAACAGAGCAGATACAATAGGGCCTTCGCACTGTCAGTGCTCGGGCCCTAATAATAATAATTAAAGCTGCAAGCAGCGTTATGAGGGCCCTCGCACCCCCGGCGCGTCGAGCCACGCCCAACACCTGAAACCAGCACGTCCTATCTGATGTCACATTGATGGAATTCATGCATTTAACCACCAGCTAACATTTCATCTCGTTCAATCATGATTATAGTCGTCCCACTAGGTGGCGCTCTAACCATTAATGACAAATGGCATAACAAACATTTCCGAGCTCGAGTCTCATCACGCCTATGACCTTTGGGAGAGATTGAACATTGTGTTTTTGAGTGACAGCAGATTACTGCTTTTTGGCGAGTGACTGAAACCACATGCCGCCATGACCACCCCGTTTCCCTGAATGTAAAAAGCTTCGCAATTTAACATCACAAAGGTCTTTAGATGCCACAAACTGGAGATCGCATCAATCTGATGAAATCCCTTGGAGGAGTTCGTCAAAGTACGGTGCCTGAAAAGAGGGGAAAATGTCGCCAAAATTACACATTCATTTTAAAATGGCTGACTTCCTGTTGGATTTGGGATATTGCTCCAAGAGACTTTTTTGTACATCTTGAGATCTCCTATAAGCTTACCAGGTTTCAGACTCATAGATAAAACACAGAGCAGGGGCTGTGGTTTTGAAATTTTGTAGGGGGCGCTGTGGAGCCATTTTGCGCTATTCAAGGAAAATGGTTACATAACAACAAAGCGTTCATCACATTGGAGGTGTGGGCCAAATTTAAAGCCTATATAAACTTTCCAAGCCCCTCAAAAGCCACTTCATCTTTCATGGTGAACTGCGCTGCCACCAGGGTGCGCCGTTCAGTTTAAAGTCACAATTTTTGCACTGAAGCATCACGAGGGACCCATGTTAATATTCACCGCTTTTGAGGTGTCCACGATGAACCTGTGAAAATCAGTACAACAAAGTGAAAGACATGACATTCCCTGTTGCCACTAGGTGGCGCTCTGCTTACTCCTGACAATGGGCACATCAATCTGTTCAGGGCGGGTCTGACATCACGCCTGTAACGTCTGGTACTGATCAGACTGGATTTCATTGAGTTATACTAATTTGTTTCTTCATGGCGAAACATGAAAGTTCGCCATGCTGCTGGGGTCACACCCTTTCGCGAAAAGTCACAGTTTTCACTGTAACCCAAGACCAACTCCTTAAGGCTTTCCTGGAGAAATTTGAGGCTGCAGATGTCACCCATCACAATACTGTACCCCAAAGTGTAAAACATGACATTTCCTGTTCCCACTAGGTGGCGCTGTCCCTTATGTCAAATATGGCAGTTGAAATATGTTCAGGGGTGGAGCCTTATCATATGTGTGCTCTTTGGTCCAGATCGGACAATGTATGACAGAATGAGAGGCAATAAGATTTTCATGGCGAGTCATCAAAATTCGCCGTGGCGCCACGGCGTCACCGTATTGTGAAAACTCAAAAGCTTCGCAATTTAACATGGCCCAGGTGTGTAGTTGACACTGACCAAAGATGAAGCTTGTATGATCAAATCCCAAGGAGGAGTTCGAAAAAGTTCGAGGCATGGAAATGGCAAAATTAGAGCCAAAATGTCACCTTCACGTCCAAATGGCGGACTTCCTGTTGGGTTTAGGACATGGCCATAATAGACTTTTTTGTGCGTCTGCTAACGATAGATATGTGTTCCAATTTTCATACATGTAGGTCATACCCACACCGGGGGCTCGCGTTTTAGATTTTTCTAGGTAGCGCTACTGAGCCAATTTTCCCTGGCCATGTCTGAGGACATTAAAATACGTAAATTTTCACCAGACCTGACGCGTGTGCAAAATTTCATGAGTTTTTGAGCATGTTTAGGCACCCAAAAGGCCGATTCATTTGCCGAAATAATAATAATAATAATAATTAAAGCTGCAAGCAGCGTTATGAGGGCCCTCGCACCCCGGCGCGTCGAGCCACGCCCAACACCCAAAACCAGCACGTCCGATCTGATGTCGCATTGATGGAATTCATGCATTTAACCACCAGCTAACATTTCATCTCGTTCAATCATGATTAGTTAGTCGTCCCACTAGGTGGCGCTCTAACCATTACTGACAAATGGCATAACAAACATTTCCGAGCTCGAGTCTCATCATGCCTGCGACCTTTGGGAGAGATTGGACATTGTGTTTTTGAGTGACAGCAGATTACTGCTTTTTGGCGAGTGATGAAACTCCACGTGCCGCCACGACCACCTCGTTGCCCTGAACGTAAAAAGCTTCGCAATTTAACATCACAAAGGTCTTTAGATGCCACATACAGGAGATCGCGTCAATCTGATGAAATCCCTTGGAGGAGTTCGTCAAAGTACGGTGCCTGAAAAGAGGGGAAAATGTCGCCAAAATTACACATTCATTTTAAAATGGCTGACTTCCTGTTGGATTTGGGATATTGCTCCAAGAGACTTTTTTGTACATCGTGATATCTCCTATAAGCTTACCAGGTTTCAGACTCATAGATAAAACACAGAGCAGGGGCTGTGGTTTTGAAATTTTGTAGGGGGCGCTGTGGAGCCATTTTGCGCTATTCAAGGAAAATGGTTACATAACAACAAAGCGTTCATCACATTGGAGGTGTGGGCCAAATTTAAAGCCTATATAAACTTTCCAAGCCCCTCAAAAGCCACTTCATTTTTCATGGTCAACCGCCTTCCCACCAGGGTGTGCCGTTCAGTTTAAAGTCACAATTTTCGCACTGAAGCATCATGAGGCACTGATGGTGATATTCACCGCTTTTGAGGTGGCCACGATGAACCTGTGAAAATCAGTACAACAAAGTGAAAGCCATGACATTTCCTGTTGCCACTAGGTGGCGCTCTGCGTATTCCCGACAATGGGCACATCAATCTGTTCAGGGCGGGTCTGACATCATACCTGTAAAGTCTGGTTCTGATCAGCTTGGATTTCATTGAGTTATACTAATTTGTTTCTCCATGGCGAGACATCAAAGTTCGCCATGCTGCTGGGGTCACACCCTTTCGCGAAAAGTCACAGTTTTCACTGTAACCCAAGACCAACTCCTTAAGGCTTTCCTGGAGAAATTTGAGGCTGCAGATGTCACCCATCACAATACTGTACCCCAAAGTGTAAAACATGACATTTCCTGTTCCCACTAGGTGGCGCTGTCCCTGATGTCAAATATGGCAGTTGAAATATGTTCAGGGGTGGAGCCTTATCATATGTGTACTCTTTGGTCCAGCTCGGACAATGTATGACAGAATGAGAGGCAACAAGATTTTCATGGCGAGTCATTGAAATTCGCCGGGGCGCCACGGCGTCACCGTATTGTGAAAACTCAAAAGCTCCGCAATTTAACATGGCCCAGGTGTGTAGTTGGCACTGTCCAAATTTGAAGTTTATAGGACCAAATCCCAAGGAGGAGTTCGTTAAAGTACAAGGCATGGAAACGGTAAAATCAGAGCCAAAATGTCACCTTCAATCCAAAATGGCGGACTTCCTGTTGGGTTTAGGACATGGCCATAATAGACTTTTTTGTTCGACTCTGAACATTATATATGTGTACCGACTTTCAAACATGTAGGTCATACCCATACCGGGGGCTCGCGTTTTTCATTTTTCTAGGTGGCGCTACTGAGCTAATTTTCCCTGGCCATGTCTGAGGACATTAAAATACGTAAATTTTCACCAGACCTGACGCGTGTGCAAAATTTCATGAGTTTTTGAGCATGTTTAGGCCCTCAAAAGGCCGATTCATTTGCCGAAATAATAATAATAATAATAATAATTAAAGCTGCAAGCAGCGTTATGAGGGCCCTCGCACCCTCGGCGGGTCGAGCCACGCCCAACACCTGAAACCAGCACGTCTCATCTGATGTCACATTGATGGAATTCATGCATTTAACCACCAGCTAACATTTCACCTCGTTCAATCATGATTAGTTAGTCGTCCCACTAGGTGGCGCTCTAACCATTAATGACAAATGGCATAACAAACATTTCCGAGCTCGAGTCTCATCACGCCTATGACCTTTGGGAGAGATTGAACATTGTGTTTTTGAGTGACAGCAGATTACTGCTTTTTGGCGAGTGACTGAAACCACGTGCCGCCATGACCACCCCGTTTCCCTGAATGTAAAAACCTTCACAATTTAACATCACAAAGGTCTTTAAATGCCACACACTGGAGATCGCATCAATCTGATGAAATCCCTTGGAGGAGTTCGTCAAAGTACGGTGCCTGAAAAGAGGGGAAAATGTCGGCAAAATTACACATTCATTTTAAAATGGCTGACTTCCTGTTGGATTTGGGATATTGCTCCAAGAGACTTTTTTGTACATCTTGATATCTCCTATAAGCTTACCAGGTTTCAGACTCATAGATAAAACACAGAGCAAGGGCTGTGGTTTTGAAATTTTGTAGGGGGCGCTGTGGAGCCATTTTGCGCTATTCAAGGAAAATGGTTACATAACAACAAAGCGTTCATCACATTGGAGGTGTGTGCCAAATTTAAAGCCTCTATAAACTTTCCAAGCCCCTCAAACACCACTTCATCTTTCATGGTGAACTGCGCTGCCACCAGGGTGCGCCGTTCAGTTTAAAGTCACAATTTTCGCACTGAAGCATCACGAGGGACCCATGTTAATATTCACCGCTTTTGAGGTGTCCACAATGAACCTGTGAAAATCAGTACAACAAAGTGAAAGACATGACATTTCCTGTTGCCACTAGGTGGCGCTCTGCTTACTCCTGACAATGGGCACATCAATCTGTTCAGGGCGGGTCTGACATCATGCCTGTAAAGTCTGGTACTGATCAGACTGGATTTCATTGAGTTATACTAATTTGTTTCTTTATGGCGAGACATCAAAGTTCGCCATGCTGCTGGGGTCACACCCTTTCGCGAAAAGTCACAGTTTTCACTGTAACCCAAGACCAACTCCTTAAGGCTTTCCTGGAGAAATTTGAGGCTGCAGATGTCACCCATCACAATACTGTACCCCAAAGTGTAAAACATGACATTTCCTGTTCCCACTAGGTGTCGCTGTCCCTGATGTCAAATATGGCAGGTGAAATATGTTCAGGGGTGGAGCCTTATCATATGTGTGCTCTTTGGTCCAGGTCAGACAATGTATGACAGAATGAGAGGCAATAAGATTTTCATGGCGAGTCATCAAAATTCGCCGTGGCGCCACGGCCTCACAGTATTGTGAAAACTCAAAAGCTCCGCAATTTAACATGGCCCAGGTGTGTAGTTGACACTGACCAAAGATGAAGCTTATAAGACCAAATCCCAAGGAGGAGTTCGAAAAAGTTCGAGGCATGGAAATGGCAAAATTAGAGCCAAAATGTCACCTTCACGTCCAAATGGCGGACTTCCTGTTGGGTTTGCGTCAATGGGCCCACAGACTTTTTTGTTCATCTTGGCATGGTACAGATGTGTGCCAAATTTCATACATGTAGCTCAAACGATGTGGTCGTAGGGCTGCATTTAACAAGGCATAGGTGGCGCTCTAGAGCCATTTCCCAGTGCTCATATGTAAAACCATTAAAATACAAAATTTTTCACCAGACCTGGCATGTGTACAAAATTTCATGAGTTTTTGAGCATGTTTAGGCCCTCAAAAGGCCAATTCATTTGCCGAAATAATAATAATAATAATAATTAAAGCTGCAAGCAGCGTTATGAGGGCCCTCGCACCCCGGCGTGTCGAGCCACGCCCAACACCTACAACCAGCACGTCCGATCTCATGTCACATTGATGGAATTCATGCATTTAACCACCAGCTAACAATTTGTCTCATTCAATCATGATTATAGTCTTCCCACTAGGTGGCGCTCTAACCATTACTGACAAATGGCATAACAAACATTTCCGAGCTCGAGTCTCATCATGCCTGCGACCTTTGGGAGAGATTGAACATTGTGTTTTTGAGTGACAGCAGATTACTGCGTTTTGGCGAGTGATTGAGACTCCACGTGCCGCCACAACCACCCCGTTTCCCTGGACGTAAAAAGCTTCGCAATTTAACAACACAAAGGTCTTTGGATTCCACACACTGAAGAATAGTTCAGTCTGATGAAATCCCTTGGAGGAGTTCGTCAAAGTACGGTGCCTGAAAAGAGGGGAAAATGTCGCCAAAATTACACATTCATTTTAAAATGGCTGACTTCCTGTTGGATTTGGGATATTGCTCCAAGAGACTTTTTTGTACATCTTGATATCTCCTATAAGCTTACCAGGTTTCAGACTCATAGATAAAACACAGAGCAGGGGCTGTGGTTTTGAAATTTTGTAGGGGGCGCTGTGGAGCCATTTTGCGCTATTCACGGAAAATGGTTACATAACAACAAAGCGTTCATCACATTGGAGGTGTGGGCCAAATTTAAAGCCTATATAAACTTTCCAAGCCCCTCAAAAGCCACTTCATCTTTCATGGTGAACTGCGCTGCCACCAGGGTGCGCCGTTTAGTTTAAAGTCACAATTTTCGCACTGAAGCATCACGAGGGACCCATGTTAATATTCACCGCTTTTGAGGTGTCCACGATGAACCTGTGAAAATCAGTACAACAAAGTGAAAGCCATGACATTTCCTGTTGCCACTAGGTGGCGCTCTGCTTACTCCTGACAATGGGCACATCATTCTGTTCAGGGCGGGTCTGACATCATACCTGTAAAGTCTGGTTCTGATCAGCTTGGATTTCATTGAGTTATACTAATTTGTTTCTCCATGGCGAGACATCAGAGTTCGCCATGCTGCTGGGGTCACACCCTTTTGCGAAAAGTCACAGTTTTCACTGTAACCCAAGACCAACTCCTTAAGGCTTTCCTGGAGAAATTTGAGGCTGCAGATGTCACCCATCACAATACTGTACCCCAAAGTGTAAAACATGACATTTCCTGTTCCCACTAGGTGGCGCTGTCCCTGATGTCAAATATGGCAGGTGAAATATGTTCAGGGGTGGAGCCTTATCATATGTGTGCTCTTTGGTCCAGGTCAGACAATGAATGACAGAATGAGAGGCAATAAGATTTTCATGGCGAGTCATCGAAATTCGCCGTGGCGCCACGGCCTCACGGTATTGTGAAAACTCAAAAGCTCCGCAATTTAACATGGCCCAGGTGTGTAGTTGACACTGACCAAAGATGAAGCTTGTATGATCAAATCCCAAGGAGGAGTTCGAAAAAGTTCGAGGCATGGAAATGGCAAAATTAGAGCCAAAATGTCACCTTCACGTCCAAATGGCGGACTTCCTGTTGGGTTTGCGTCAATGGGCCCACTGACTTTTTTGTTCGTCTTGCCATGATACACATGTGTGCAAAATTTCATACATGTAGCTCAAACGATGTGGTCGTAGGGCTGCATTTAACAAGGCATAGGTGGCGCTCTAGAGCCATTTCCCAGTGCTCATATGTAAAACCATTAAAATACAAAATTTTTCACCAGACCTGGCATGTGTGCAAAATTTCATGAGTTTTTGAGCATGTTTAGGCCCTCAAAAAGGCCCTTGTTTTGCCTGAATAATAATAATAAGAAGAAACGGAGCAGATACAATAGGGCCTTCGCACTCTCAGTGCTCGGGCCCTAATTAAAGCTGCAAGCAGCGTTATGAGGGCCCTCGCACCCCCGGCGCGTCGAGCCACGCCCAACACCTGAAACCAGCACGTCCGATCTGATGTCACATTGATGGAATTCATGCATTTTACCACCAGCTAACATTTCACCTCGTTCAATCATGATTAGTTAGTCGTCCCACTAGGTTGCGCTCTAACCATTACTGACAAATGGCATAACAAACATTTCCGAGCTTGAGTCTCATCACGCCTATGACCTTTGGGAGAGATTGAACATTGTGTTTTTGAGTGACAGCAGATTACTGCTTTTTGGCGAGTGATTGAAACTCCACGTGCCGCCATGACCACGCCGTTTCCCTGAATGTAAAAAGCTTCGCAATTTAACATCACAAAGGTCTTTAGATGCCACATACAGGAGATCGCATTAATCTGATGAAATCCCTTGGAGGAGTTCGTCAAAGTACGGTGCCTGAAAAGAGGGGAAGATGTCACCAAAATTACACATTAATTTTAAAATGGCTGACTTCCTGTTGGATTTGGGATATTGCTCCAAGAGACTTTTTTGTACATCTTGATATCTCCTATAAGCTTACCAGGTTTCAGACTCATAGATAAAACACAGAGCAAGGGCTGTGGTTTTGAAATTTTGTAGGGGGCGCTGTGGAGCCATTTTGCGCTATTCAAGGAAAATGGTTACATAACAACAAAGCCTTCATCACATTGGAGGTGTGGGCCAAATTTAAAGCCTATATAAACTTTCCAAGACCCTCAAAAGCCACTTCATTTTTCATGGTCAACCGCCTTCCCACCAGGGTGCGCCGTTCAGTTTAAAGTCACAATTTTCGCACTGAAGCATCATGAGGCACTGATGGTGATATTCACCGCTTTTGAGGTGGCCACGATGAACCTGTGAAAATCAGTACAACAAAGTGAAAGCCATGACATTTCCTGTTGCCACTAGGTGGCGCTCTGCGTATTCCCGACAATGGGCACATCAATCTGTTCAGGGCGGGTCTGACATCATACCTGTAAAGTCTGGTTCTGATCAGCTTGGATTTCATTGAGTTATACTTATTTGTTTCTCCATGGTGAGACATCAAAGTTCGCCATGCTGCTGGGGTCACACCCTTTCGCGAAAAGTCACAGTTTTCACTGTAACCCAAGGCCAACTCCTTAAGGCTTTCCTGGAGAAATTTGAGGCTGCAGATGTCACCCATCACAATACTGTACCCCAAAGTGTAAAACATGACATTTCCTGTTCCCACTAGGTGGCGCTGTCCCTGATGTCAAATATGGCAGTTGAAATGTGTTCAGGGGTGGAGCCTTATCATATGTGGGCTCTTTGGTCCAGCTCGGACAATGTATGACAGAATGAGAGGCAATAAGATTTTCATGGCGAGTCATTGAAATTCGCCGCGGCGCCACGGCGTCACCGTATTGTGAAAACTCAAAAGCTCCGCAATTTAACATGGCCCAGGTGTGTAGTTGGCACTGTCCAAATTTGAAGTTTATAGGACCAAATCCCAAGGAGGAGTTCGTTAAAGTACAAGGCATGGAAACGGTAAAATCAGAGCCAAAATGTCACCTTCAATCCAAAATGGCGGACTTCCTGTTGGGTTTAGGACATGGCCATAATACACTTTTTTGTTCGACTCTGTACGTTATATATGTGTACCGACTTTCAAACATGTAGGTCATACCCATACCGGGGGCTCGCGTTTTTCATTTTTCTAGGTGGCGCTACTGAGCCAATTTTCCCTGGTCATGTCTGAGAACATTAAAATACGTAAATTTTCACCAGACCTGACGCGTGTGCAAAATTTCATGAGTTTTTCAGCATGTTTAGGCCCTCAAAAGGCCGATTCATTTGCCGAAATAATAATAATAATAATAATAATAATAATAATAATAATAATAATAATAATAATAATAATAAACAGAGCAGATACAATAGGGCCTTCGCACTGTCAGTGCTCAGGCCCTAATAATAATAATAATAATTAAAGCTGCAAGCAGCGTTATTAGGGCCCTCGCACCCCGGCGTGTCGAGCCACGCCCAACACCTACAACCAGCACGTCCGATCTCATGTCACATTGATGGAATTCATGCATTTAACCACCAGCTAACAATTCGTCTCATTCAATCATGATTATAGTCGTCCCACTAGGTGGCGCTCTAACCATTAATGACAAATGGCATAACAAACATTTCCGAGCTCGAGTCTCATCATGCCTGCGACCTTTGGGAGAGATTGAACATTGTGTTTTTGAGTGACAGCAGATTACTGCGTTTTGGCGAGTGATTGAGACTCCACGTGCCGCCACAACCACCCCGTTTCCCTGGACGTAAAAAGCTTCGCAATTTAACAACACAAAGGTCTTTGGATTCCACACGCTGAAGAATAGTTCAATCTGATGAAATCCCTTGGAGGAGTACGTCAAAGTATGAGGCCTGAAAAGAGGAGAAAATGTCGCCAAAATTACACATTAATTTTAAAATGACTGACTTCCTGTTGGATTTGGGATATTGCTCCAAGAGACTTTTTTGTAGATCTTGGTATCTCCTATAAGCTTACCAGGTTTCAGACTCATAGATAAAACACAGAGCAGGGGCTGTGGTTTTGAAATTTTGTAGGGGGCGCTGTGGAGCCATTTTGCGCTATTCAAGGAAAATGGTTACATAACAACAAAGCCTTCATCACATTGGAGGTGTGCGCCAAATTTCAAGCCTCTATAAACTTTCCAAGCCCCTCAAAAGCCACTTCATCTTTCATGGTGAACTGCGCAGCCACCAGGGTGCGCTGTTCAGTTTAAAGTCACAATTTTCGCACTGAAGCATCACGAGGGACCCATGTTAATATTCACCGCTTTTGAGGTGTCCACGATGAAACTGTGAAAATCAGTACAACAAAGTGAAAGACATGACATTTGCTGTTGCCACTAGGTGGCGCTCTGCATACTCCTGACAATGGGCACATCAATCTGTTCAGGGCGGGTCTGACATCATACCTGTAAAGTCTGGTTCTGATCAGCTTGGATTTCATTGAGTTATACTAATTTGTTTCTCCATGGCGAGACATCAAAGTTCGCCATGCTGCTGGGGTCACACCCTTTCGCGAAAAGTCACAGTTTTCACTGTAACCCAAGACCAACTCCTTAAGGCTTTCCTGGAGAAATTTGAGGCTGCAGATGTCACCCATCACAATACTGTACCCCAAAGTGTAAAACATGACATTTCCTGTTCCCACTAGGTGGCGCTGTCCCTGATGTCAAATATGGCAGTTGAAATGTGTTCAGGGGTGGAGCCTTATCATAAGTGTACTCTTTGGTCCAGCTCGGACAATGTATGACAGAATGAGAGGCAATAAGATTTTCATGGCGAGTAATTGAAATTCGCCGCGGCGCCACGGTGTCACCGTATTGTGAAAACTCAAAAGCTCCGCAATTTAACATGGCCCAGGTGTGTAGTTGGCACTGTCCAAATTTGAAGTTTATAGGACCAAATCCCAAGGAGGAGTTCGTTAAAGTACAAGGCATGGAAACGGTAAAATCAGAGCCAAAATGTCACCTTCAATCCAAAATGGCGGACTTCCTGTTGGGTTTAGGACATGGCCATAATAGACTTTTTTGTGCGTCTACTAACAATAGATATGTGTTCCAATTTTCATACATGTAGGTCATACCCACACCGGGGGCTCGCGTTTTAGATTTTCCTAGGTGGCGCTACTGAGCCAATTTTCCCTGGCCATGTCTGAGGACATTAAAATACGTAATTTTTCACCAGACCTGACGCGTGTGCAAAATTTCATGAGTTTTTGAGCATGTTTAGGCCCTCAAAAAGGCCCTTGTTTTACCTGAATAATAATAATAATAATAATAATAATAATAATAATAAGAAACGGAGCAGATACAATAGGGCCTTCGCACTCTCGGTGCTCGGGCCCTAATAATAATAAGAAGAAACGGAGCAGATACAATAGGGCCTTCGCACTCTCGGTGCTCGGGCCCTAATAATAATAAACAGAGCAGATACAATAGGGCCTTCGCACTGTCAGTGCTCGGGCCCTAATAATAATAATAATAATAATAATAAGAAACGGAGCAGATACAATAGGGCCTTCGCACTCTCGGTGCTCGGGCCCTAATTAAAGCTGCAAGCAGCGTTATGAGGGCCCTCGCACCCCCGGCGCGTCGAGCCACGCCCAACACCTGAAACCAGCACCTCCGATCTGATGTCACATTGATGGAATTCATGCATTTAACCAACAGCTAACATTTCATCTCGTTCAATCATGATTATAGTCGTCCCACTAGGTGGCGCTCTAACCATTAATGACAAATGGCATAACAAACATTTCCGAACTCGAGTCTCATCACGCCTATGACCTTTGGGAGAGATTGAACATTGTGTTTTTGAGTGACAGCAGATTACTGCTTTTTGGCGAGTAACTGAAACCACGTGCCGCCATGACCACCCCGTTTCCCTGAATGTAAAAAGCTTCGCAATTTAACATCACAAAGGTCTTTAGATTCCACCCACTGGAGATCGCATCATTCTGATGAAATCCCTTGGAGGAGTTCGTCAAAGTACGGTGCCTGAAAAGAGGGGAAAATGTCGCCAAAATTACAGATTCATTTTAAAATGGCTGACTTCCTGTTGGATTTGGGATATTGCTCCAAGAGACTTTTTTGTACATCTTGATATCTCCTATAAGCTTACCAGGTTTCAGACTCATAGATAAAACACAGAGCAGGGGCTGATGTTTTGAAATTTTGTAGGGGGCGCTGTGGAGCCATTTTGCGCTATTCAAGGAAAATGGTTACATAACAACAAAGCGTTCATCACATTGGAGGTGTGGGCCAAATTTAAAGCCTATAAAAACTTTCCATGCCCCTCAAAAGCCACTTCATTTTTCATGGTCAACCGCCTTCCCACCAGGGTGCGCCGTTCAGTTTAAAGTCACAATTTTCGCACTGAAGCATCATGAGGCACTGATGGTGATATTCACCGCTTTTGATGTGGCCACGATGAACCTGTGAAAATCAATACAACAAAGTGAAAGACATGACATTTCCTGTTGCCACTAGGTGGCGCTCTGCGTATTCCCGACAATGGGCACATCAATCTGTTCAGGGCGGGTCTGACATCATACCTGTAAAGTCTGGTTCTGATCAGCTTGGATTTCATTGAGTTATACTTATTTGTTTCTCCATGGCGAGACATCAAAGTTCGCCATGCTGCTGGGGTCACACCCTTTCGCGAAAAGTCACAGTTTTCACTGTAACCCAAGACCAACTCCTTAAGGCTTTCCTGGAGAAATTTGAGGCTGCAGATGTCACCCATCACAATACTGTACCCCAAAGTGTAAAACATGACATTTCCTGTTCCCACTAGGTGGCGCTGTCCCTGATGTCAAATATGGCAGTTGAAATGTGTTCAGGGGTGGAGCCTTATCATATGTGTACTCTTTGGTCCAGCTCGGACAATGTATGACAGAATGAGAGGCAATAAGATTTTCATGGCGAGTCATTGAAATTCGCCGCGGCGCCACGGTGTCACCGTATTGTGAAAACTCAAAAGCTCCGCAATTTAACATGGCCCAGGTGTGTAGTTGGCACTGTCCAAATTTGAAGTTTATAGGACCAAATCCCAAGGAGGAGTTCGTTAAAGTACAAGGCATGGAAACGGTAAAATCAGAGCCAAAATGTCACCTTCAATCCAAAATGGCGGACTTCCTGTTGGGTTTAGGACATGGCCATAATAGACTTTTTTGTTCGACTCTGAACGATAGATATGTGTACCGACTTTCAAACATGTAGGTCATACCCATACCGGGGGCTCGCGTTTTTCATTTTTCTAGGTGGCGCTACTGAGCCAATTTTCCCTGGCCATGTCTGAGAACATTAAAATACGTAAATTTTCACCAGACCTGACGTGTGTGCAAAATTTCATGAGTTTTTGAGCATGTTTAGGCCCTCAAAAGGCCGATTCATTTGCCGAAATAATAATAATAATAATAATAATAATAATAATAAACAGAGCAGATACAATAGGGCCTTCGCACTGTCAGTGCTCGGGCCCTAATAATAAACAGAGCAGATACAATAGGGCCTTCGCACTGTCAGTGCTCGGGCCCTAATAAGAAACGGAGCAGATACAATAGGGCCTTCGCACTCTCGGTGCTCGGGCCCTAATTAAAGCTGCAAGCAGCGTTATGAGGGCCCTCGCACCCTGGCGTGTCGTGCCACGCCCAACACCTGAAACCAGCACGTCCGATCTGATGTCACATTGATGGAATTCATGCATTTAACCACCAGCTAACATTTCATCTCGTTCAATCATGATTAGTTAGTCGTCCCACTAGGTGGCGCTCTAACCATTAATGACAAATGGCATAACAAACATTTCCGAACTCGAGTCTCATCACGCTTATGACCTTTGGGAGAGATTGAACATTGTGTTTTTGTGTGACAGCAGATTACTGCTTTTTGGCGAGTGATTGAAACTCTACGTGCCGCCATGACCACCCCGTTTCCCTGAATGTAAAAAGCTTCGCAATTTAACATCACAAAGGTCTTTAGATTCCACGCACTGGAGATCGCATCAATCTGATGAAATCCCTTGGAGGAGTTCGTCAAAGTACGGTGCCTGAAAAGTGGGGAAAATGTCGCCAAAATTGCACATTAATTTTAAAATGGCTGACTTCCTGTTGGATTTGGGATATTGCTCCAAGAGACTTTTTTGTACATCTTGATATCTCCTATAAGCTTACCAGGTTTCAGACTCATAGATAAAACACAGAGCAGGGGCTGTGGTTTTGAAATTTTGTAGGGGGCGCTGTGGAGCCATTTTGGGATATTCAATGAAAATGATCACATAACAAAAAGCCCTCATCACATTGGAGGTGTGCACCAAATTTAAAGTCTATATAAACTTTCCAAGCCCCTCAAAAGCCACTTCATTTTTTATTGGTCAACCGCCTTCCCACCAGAGTGCGCCGTTCAGTTTTAAGTCACAATTTTCGCACTGAAGCATCATGAGGCACTGATGGTGATATTCACCGCTTTTGAGGTGTCCACGATGAACCTGTGAAAATCAGTACAACAAAGTGAAAGCCATGACATTTCCTGTTGCCACTAGGTGGCGCTCTGCGTATTCCCGACAATGGGCACATCAATCTGTTCAGGGCGGGTCTGACATCATACCTGTAAAGTCTGGTTCTGATCAGCTTGGATTTCATTGAGTTATACTAATTTGTTTCTCCATGGCGAGACATCAAAGTTCGCCATGCTGCTGGGGTCACACCCTTTCGCGAAAAGTCACAGTTTTCACTGTAACCCAAGACCAACTCCTTAAGGCTTTCCTGGAGAAATTTGAGGCTGCAGATGTCACCCATCACAATACTGTACCCCAAAGTGTAAAACATGACATTTCCTGTTCCCACTAGGTGGCGCTGTCCCTGATGTCAAATATGGCAGTTGAAATATGTTCAGGGGTGAAGCCTTATCATATGTGTACTCTTTGGTCCAGCTCGGACAATGTATGACAGAATGAGAGGCAATAAGATTTTCATGGCGAGTCATTGAAATTCGCCGCGGCGCCACGGCGTCACCGTATTGTGAAAACTCAAAAGCTCCGCAATTTAACATGGCCCAGGTGTGTAGTTGGCACTGTCCAAATTTGAAGTTTATAGGACCAAATCCCAAGGAGGAGTTCGTTAAAGTACAAGGCATGGAAACGGTAAAATCAGAGCCAAAATGTCACCTTCAATCCAAAATGGCGGACTTCCTGTTGGGTTTAGGACATGGCCATAATAGACTTTTTTGTTCGACTCTGAACGTTATATATGTGTACCGACTTTCAAACATGTAGGTCATACCCATACCGGGGGCTCGCGTTTTTCATTTTCCTAGGTGGCACTACTGAGCCAATTTTCCCTGGCCATGTCTGAGAACATTAAAATACGTAAATTTTCACCAGACCTGACGCGTGTGCAAAATTTCATGAGTTTTTGAGCATGTTTAGGCCCTCAAAAGGCCGATTCATTTGCCGAAATAATAATAATAATAATAATAATAATAATAATAATAATAATAATAAACAGAGCAGATACAATAGGGCCTTCGCACTGTCAGTCACTCAACTGCACTGTCAGTGCTCACCGTATTGTGAAAACTCAAAAGCTCCGCAATTTAACATGGCCCAGGTGTGTAGTTGGCACTGTCCAAATTTGAAGTTTATAGGACCAAATCCCAAGGAGGAGTTCGTTAAAGTACAAGGCATGGAAACGGTAAAATCAGAGCCAAAATGTCACCTTCAATCCAAAATGGCGGACTTCCTGTTGGGTTTAGGACATGGCCATAATAGACTTTTTTGTTCGACTCTGAACGTTATATATGTGTACCGACTTTCAAACATGTAGGTCATACCCATACCGGGGGCTCGCGTTTTTCATTTTCCTAGGTGGCGCTACTGAGCCAATTTTCCCTGGCCATGTCTGAGAACATTAAAATACGTAAATTTTCACCAGACCTGACGCGTGTGCAAAATTTCATGAGTTTTTGAGCATGTTTAGGCCCTCAAAAGGCCGATTCATTTGCCGAAATAATAATAATAATAATAATAATAATAATAATAATAATAATAAACAGAGCAGATACAATAGGGCCTTCGCACTGTCAGTGCTCGGGCCCTAATAATAATAAACAGAGCAGATACAATAGGGCCTTCGCACTGTCAGTGCTCGGGCCCTAATAATAATAATAAACAGAGCAGATACAATAGGGCCTTCGCACTGTCAGTGCTCGGGCCCTAATAAACAGAGCAGATACAATAGGGCCTTCGCACTGTCAGTGCTCGGGCCCTAATAATAAGAAACGGAGCAGATACAATAGGGCCTTTGCACTCTCGGTGCTCGGGCCCTAATTAAAGCTGCAAGCAGCGTTATGAGGGCCACGCCCAACACCTGAAACCAGCACTTCCGATCTGATGTCACATTGATGGAATTCATGCATTTAACCACCAGCTAACATTTCATCTCGTTCAATCATGATTAGTTAGTCGTCCCACTAGGTGGCGCTCTAACCATTAATGACAAATGGCATAACAAACATTTCCGAGCTCGAGTCTCATCACGCCTATGACCTTTGGGAGAGATTGAACATTGTGTTTTTGAGTGACAGCAGATTACTGCTTTTTGGCGAGTGACTGAAACCACGTGCCGCCATGACCACCTCGTTGCCCTGAACGTAAAAAGCTTCGCAATTTAACATCACAAAGGTCTTCAGATTCCACACAGAGGAAATCGCGTCAATCTGATGAAATCCCTTGGAGGAGTTCGTCAAAGTATGGTGCCTGAAAAGAGGGGAAAATGTCGCCAAAATTACACATTCATTTTAAAATGGCTGACTTCTTGTTGGATTTGGGATATTGCTCCAAGAGACTTTTTTGTAGATCTTGGTATCTCCTATAAGCTTACCAGGTTTCAGACTCATAGATAAAACACAGAGCAGGGGCTGATGTTTTGAAATATTGTAGGGGGCGCTGTGGAGCCATTTTGCGCTATTCAAGGAAAATGGTTACACAACAACAAAGCCTTCATCACATTGGAGGTGTGGGCCAGTGTGGGACAGACTTTTTTGTTCGTCTTGGCATGATACACATGTGTGCCAAATTTCATACATGTAGCTCAAACGATGTGGTCGTAGGGCTGCATTTAACAAGGCATAGGTGGCGCTCTAGAGCCATTTCCCAGTGCTCATATGTAAAACCATTAAAATACAAAATTTTTCACCAGACCTGGCATGTGTGCAAAATTTCATGAGTTTTTGAGCATGTTTAGGCCCTCAAAAAGGCCCTTGTTTTGCCTGAATAATAATAATAAGAAGAAACGGAGCAGATACAATAGGGCCTTCGCACTCTCAGTGCTCGGGCCCTAATAATAATAATAATAATAATAATAATAAACAGAGCAGATACAATAGGGCCTTCGCACTCTCAGTGCTCGGGCCCTAATAAACAGAGCAGATACAATAGGGCCTTCGCACTTTTAGTGCTCGGGCCCTAATAATAAACGGAGCAGATACAATAGGGCCTTCACACTGTCAGTGCTCGGGCCCTAATAATAATATAATTCATAACTGCTCAGGGATCCTGGGTCACTCCGACCCAGCTGACAGAATCTTGTTTTGTGAGGGAAAAATTTCCACAAAACGTGACACATTCTGTGTTATGTTACATGAGAGATTCAGATCTGGAAAATGTGGAATTTTGTGTCGTTTTTTCACACATGCTTGGTGTATAATGGCTTCTACACTTAGGCAATACACTGGGAGCATCTGTTGGCTTATGTGAGTGTATGGGGTGTAAAAGATGAGTATGACTGTCTGAAATCTAGAATGCTTTTGAAATTGAGGGGGCAGTTCTGGCATGAAGACCCAACTGATTGTCAACAGTGCTCATCCACAGCTTCCCTGCAAAACCATCAACGTCTAATATGAAGATAAAATTGAGGGAGATACAGCAGTGAAAAGGTGAGTAGGAGGGGTGGCTACTTCTAAATGAGCAAATGTTGCAATGACTTGCTATAAATGACACTGACCACAACTGTCAAAGGTGTCAAATTTACAGCTGTCAGATGTAGCTCAACACAGTTACATACATACAGATGGAGGTATAAACATGTTGTACTTACTGAGTTAAATGTAGAAGAGGCAGGCAAATAAAACTTAACAAACACAAATAAACAAAAAACTTTTTTGGTAATACTATTCTGTATTGTAAGACTAATTGTCAACAATAAGCCTGTGTTACAGAGGAAATACCATCAGTGTAATTGTGCGATTTACCTAATCAGTCTATACTACCTATAGCTATATAAATATCCACCTTTGTGGTTTATTGAGGGATCCTGTGGGTCCTGTGAGTTGCAAATTGGAGTTTCCATGACTGATGTGTTTGCAGATTTGATAGGCTTAGATCTGATGCCTCAACAAAGTACCTCTAAAATGTAATGCAGACACTGGTCCATTGATTTTATATATATATTTTTTTCTTTTCTTTCTTTTAGGAGCCAAAGCCAGAGTTAGTTTATTGTATCAGTCCAAAAGGGAATGAATCTGGATGCAGCAACGAGGTGCTTCGGCTGGCCATGCTGGAACAGTGGAGTGGCACTACAAGGGTGTGCAGTAGCCAGATATCCCACTCTGCTCACACTGGACTTGATCCCTGTATGGTTGACAGACTGCTGCACAGCACTGATGAGGTTTTTGTATGTGTTGATATTTTAATGACTAGACTTAAAAGATCAGAGGAAGGAGGATGACTTTGAACACGATTCACTCTTGTATTTCAGTTATTTCAGATCAAATTTGTTGTCCTTGCTGTCTTCATTTGATTAAAGGAACTGTGCAGTATCTTTACATTGGTCTACTTTTGCTAATTTTAGTGAAAGAATCCTTAATGTATAATATATATTGAACACTGTCACATCTGTAATAATAGAATACAGCTATTTTATATATTTATTAGGGGTGCAACGATACACAAAATTCACGGTTCGGTTCGGTTCAGTTCGGTTTGATACTTTGGTGTCACGGTTCGATATTTTTTCCTTTTTAATTTGTCATTTATTAAAATTCTAAATATATATTTTAACTCAAAAGTACAGTTTTTAAATTTAATGTTGCTGAAACAAGAAAATAATAAAAATAAATAATTCTATCTGATTGAGAAATCACTCATCTTTGGAAAAGAGAGTTTATTACAGAGAAATGTCTCTTTCCAAAATAAAAGCTATACTATACGCTTCTTCTGGGGTATACTCTCAGCAGCATATTAAACATATCAGGTCCCCATGAGGAGAATCATGTGCTAACGACTGTCTAAACGACAGTAAAGTTTGTAGCATGCGTGCTTGTTTTTGTCTGCTTCCACTTGTCTTTGCACTAGGATGATGTCGGCATAAATGTGCAGTCATATTCATTGTGTTCCCACTAGTGCTGTCAGCGTTAATCTCGTTAAAATGACGTTAACGCCATAACGCGGCAAATCTCCCTTAACGAGTTACCGCGGATCGCCCGTGCGTGGGGCTGGATGGCGTCAACACGTTAACGAGCTAACTGCGCTAATGCACTAGTTCCCACCAATGTAATTGAGCATTGCGTGGCACATCCGACATACTGTTTTACTTTTGTCCGTGACGCGCTTACCATCAGGGTCATACTTCACATGAAAACCAAAATAGTTCCAAACGCCAGATCTGAATGAGGGTGGGGGAGGTTAAATTTCGGGTAGCGTTGAGGCAGTTGCCATGTTGCAACGAGCTTAGCTTCTGTCTCATTAATTTTAATTAATGATTTTAAATTACTATTTCACTAGCTTGGACGTCTTTCTCATAGATTTGTTCATCTTTCTAGTAGACAATGGCAGATGGTGTAAACATGAATTAATTCAGATAAATTATCTCCAGTATGTGTGAGTGTATATAAATAAAACTGAATTGGATTATTAAGGAACATAAAAACAATCACCGAAAACCTAAGATATGGTAAGGGGACTGGTGTAACTGTCGGGCCCAGACAGGTGACTGAAGCTGAGGGCACTGCTGGGGAGGGATAATGGAAACAAATGAGAGAGGGATAACCAGAACCACGCCGTAGCTGACTTGCTTGGGCTGCTCACAGCTTTGTCTTTCTCCTTCTAAATGAGTCTTTGGCCTACCTGGAAAACTCCTGGCATTCCCAGTAGCTAGTCTGTCCCTGAATTTAATGATTTATTGCTGTACAGCATATAACAGAAAGGACCATGATGTAATTACAGCAGAGAAAGAAGGCAAGTGCAAAGTGCAAAAATGAATTTATCATAAATATCTAGAGAGTGTAATATTATCACTGCTAACATATCATCAGTTCCATCTGTCTTCACATCATGGTCAAATTCTCTGTTTACCCACCTGAAGTGAAGATTTCAAGTGTTTATCTGGATAGATAACATCGCCAGACAAGCAAAGAGAGATTGCTGTTTCGCAAACAAAAGAAGCTCATGACTATCTCAGGCAAACAACATTGTAGGAAATAAAGATTGCCTGTGTGTGTGTATGCTGGTTCTCGAGATTGTTTATGAACACACATGACATTTTTGTGTTTTGCTGCATTGCTTGGAGTGGCATTTCTCACTGCAGAGCCAAAGCCCAGACTTTTCTCATTATTAGTTTCTATTTTATACAATACTTTTCCAAATATTGCTGTTTTTCTTGTAGTTTTCTCTCAAACGCCCAACATATCACCATGTTTTGACAGCCCAAAAAATTGTTTAGAGGCCTTAATGCATGTACCGTTAGCACTTAGTGAGATCCGGTTGTTAAGGGGTGAAGTATTAACCCTGCTTCCAGGTCCAAACTACTCTGCGTTTATTAAGGCTGTTGTGTTTTTAACATGTTTTAATGCTTTGTATCTTGTTCTATTTAATCTGAACAAGCCCCTAAAGAAGGTCAGTGATTACTGTCGGCCTATCTCAGTTTTTATTACCACTAATCATCGGAAGCACATTTTAAAGCTCACATTTTAAAGCTCACGTTTTCGTCATCGTGGTCTAAGGAGCTTGGAAAAAGAAGCATCTGGACTTAAATTTCCTTGAAGACTTTTCATCCAAGAAACTTCTTCAGTTCTAAGAGCAATCGGTGGAGAGTCCCAGATTTTAAACCCTATGTGTCCCCAAGAGGGTCATGGACCCCCTATTGATCCTCTACCTAATCACACGAGCCAAGGTGTGAAAACGGGTGTGGGTCACAATCAGCCTAGGTTTCAGGTGAACCCATTGTGAAACCTAGCACAATGCTATCACGTGATTCCCTGAGGTCAAATGGCCCAGGATATGAGTGGGCTTTAAGGCGTCTGGAAAGGGATCTCAAAACTGGATTATAGGCTACATTCACACTGCAGGTCTTAATGCTCAATTCCGATTTTTTGATGAAATCCGATTTTTTTGTCTGCTTGTTCACACTACAAATAGAACGCGACAGCAAACGCGCTCTAGTGTGAATGCTCAAAGCGGCCCGCATGCGCAAAAGAAGACGTCACACACAACGCGCTCTGTTTAGACCCAGAGCAAACAATATTGTTTGACTGATGGCCCTTAATATAAAGACTTCGGACTTTACGTTTCCCAATTTTTGCTTTAAGTTATTTTGTTATTTACATAGTAATGTAAATAATCTAATAATTATCCTTATTGCCGTTTTAGAGAGGAGCGGTGCTTCAAAGAATAGTTGCAGATTTCTGTCAAAATCTGCAGATTATACAGTACAAATAAAATGTTCACGTTGTCTTCCCAACAGTTTCACTAACATCTACACTGGATGGCCAGGAAGCCTTCGCGATGTCTTATCGGGCGCTTCTCTGGTGCTGATAATTGGGGTCTGTCTTGTGTCAGTGACGTAAAAGACGGATTTAATGCGACTTGACCGTTCAAACAGCAGTCGCTTTCTAAAACATCGGATATGTATCGGATTCAGTGCCACATACGAAAGTGACCCAGATCGGATTTGAAAATATCCGATTTGTGCCGTTCACACTGTCATACCATGATCGGATATGGGTCGCATAGGGTCAAAAAAATCGGATTTCATGCGCTTTTGCCTGCAGTGTGAACGTAGCCATAGATGGCAGGCAGTTTAATACTTGGTGCCAGTGACCCGGATTCTTTTGCGGCTGAGAGGACTAATTCGGACCTTAGGGTACGATCTGATATGAGGCGGACAACAGACCGGTCTAAAAAATTTAAAGGTAGGCACAAGCCTGTTCAAAGCAAATTTGTGCATATTGGATGAATTCTAAATTATTTGTCCGCCGAGTTGATGATCGTAACCGTTAAATTGGCTCAGTGGTGGTGAAATTAAACTAAATTATAAAATCTGTTAAGTAGATTTTAGGTGACATGTCCATGATCATTTTGGGTAATTTGTGATAAATAAAAAGCAAGATTTTGGGAAACATTTGATTGATAAAATTTGCTGGGGTGCATTTTAAGTTGATGTGATACGTGTTTAAGTTGATGTGTTATGTTTGTTGAGTGTGACGTCAGCTAAGAAAAGAGATATTAGGTTAGGATATTTGGTTAAGGGATTTATACCTGTATTGAGTAGCGGAGTTGGACTCGGGCACCAGGTAATTTAACTGTGGAATCCCCACAGTGGTGCTTTTAAATGTATTTAATATTTTAGGATGAAAGTTGGACTTTTAGGGGTGCAAAATGTTCTGAGTGTTATGACTCCATCTTGCGGCGGACGCGTAGCAATTTCCTCCGGCGAGAGGCTTAATTCGGGTGATACCCGCGACAGGTAGGGACAGTCATAATCAGTGGTCAAGCACCACTTTTCTTGCACCATTTGACAGACAGAGTTGGACTCGGGTGGTCCCGTTTGAACGTGATTGACAGGTAAACCTTAAGAAAAGCTTCAGGCGCAGACGGGATTTGGAAGCGCCTAGGAGTGGGGTTTCCGGTCAACCTACGGGGACCAGTTATAAATTAATTAGGGCCTAGAAATTTGACCGCTATCGGTGAGGGCGTTCCCGAAGCGGGTTGATTGACCAGCAAGGTTAGACCTCGGCTTAGAGGCTTTTAAATTAGTCGAAAAGTTAGGTGTACCTGTTAGATTTGTATTGTTGATTGTCATTTATGCTTAGAAATATCTACTCATATATGCTTAGAGTGTTATAATCAATGTCATGTTGGTAGAGGTTTGATCCTTAATAGTCTGCAAAGGCTTGGTGTGCATTCCAGAGTGTTCTGGCATTCACACCTACATCCTGGGAGCATGGGAAAGGGCATACCTTCTCTTATTGTTTTATGGTAGGATAAACGTAGCTATGTCAGTTTTAGGCTAAGTGCCTTTTGTTTAGATCAGGGGTGTCCAAACTTTTTGCAAAGAGGGCCAAATTTTATAAAGTGAAGATGCCCGGGGGCCAATGGTTCCTTTTGACTTTTTTTTTCATAACAAAGTTACATGAAAATATAATGAAGAACAATTTTAATAGTCACAATTACCTTTATTTTTAAAATATAAATGTACCTAAATAAAAGACACTCAGGCAAGCATTTACAACTCTAAAGACACAATTCCGCCTTTCATTTATATCTGGAGAGTCAGACAACATTGAACAAACTGTATAGAATACCCTAAA
This sequence comes from Perissodus microlepis, assembly GCF_051167445.1. Taxonomy (NCBI): domain Eukaryota; kingdom Metazoa; phylum Chordata; class Actinopteri; order Cichliformes; family Cichlidae; genus Perissodus; species Perissodus microlepis. The sequence goes on from NC_140480.1 coordinate 16,223,456, forward strand.
TTTCCATGAGTTTGCAATATCTTTGCCTAATGAACATTTAAACAGGAGTTATAAGTAATGAAAAGTGTTCTGTTATCAATAATGTTGTTTTTTTTAGGTGAATTTCGCCCTTTGACTTTTACAAGACCTTTCAGGAAGCCAAAGTCTTTCACATCTACTGGAAGACTTGCCGCAAGAAATAAACACATTTGTAAATTTACACAATATGTACACAACACACTCAACTATGAATTAAGAGCATAACATTAACAGTTAAAACCAAATCTTAAGAGTTTAACAAAATACGTTTCCTTTTGTGTATTGCATTAGCATGCTTTATGCTTTTTACTGTTCAGGAACACATGAGTAATGCAGGGATGTCACTCCTGGAGGCCTGCTCTTCATTTGATTCAACTGTGCTAAACCAGAAAGAACTAAAACATGCATAGCAGCTCTCCAGTACAGAATTTGGGCATCCCTGGACTAATGAGAGGGGTGATACTGAGATCTAGATTTTAGTAAAGCAATTAGGTCTGGTTTGAGGGCAGTGGTTGAGATGCGTAAAATATCACGCAAGTGGGAGTCACTCATCCTTGATCTCAATCGGTTCTTGTTTAAGTTCATGACAGAGAATGTTTGCTCACACAAATATGTGGAACCAAATAAGCTCAGCATTTTCTTAGCAAGAGATCGCACTTCAGGAAACCTGTCTTTGTCTAGCTGCCGATAAAAGTCAACAAGAGAACACTGCCGGTGTTTTCCGCGGCACTCATCGTCACACTGCAGCTCAATGAGCTCCAGCTGAAGCTGCGGAGGAGCATCATCAGGGTCCACGGAGAAGGGAGATGAGAAAAGCAGCATGTCTTTTTCAATAGCTGCAAAGTCCTGAAAGCGTTTATTAAATTCTCCAGAAAGAGATGCGATAGCTGTTGCGTACCTCTTCATTTGGACATTAATATCCACTGGGAAACTGTCAATAACCTCTTTCAAAGCTGGGAAGTGTGCGGTACAGGGCTCTGTTAGGGACAAGTGTCTTTGGAAAAGTTGCAGTTTGGTTCCAAAGGCCTTGATGTGAGCGTATAGTTGGCTCACCACTGCGTCTTTTCCTTGAAGATTAACATTCAGCGCATTCAGATGCTTCGTAATGTCAACCAAAAAAGCCAGATTTGCCAGCCATACAGGATCAGACAGTTCTTCCACTGGTTGTCCCTTCTCATCTAAAAATTGTCTGATTTCCTCTCTGAGAGAGAAAAATCGCTGTAGTGCAGACCCCCGACTTAGCCACCTCACATCATTGTAATAAATTACGTCACCATATTCAGCCTGGATGTCGTGCAGAAACTGCTGAAATTGTCAGTGGTACAGAGCTTTAGAGCGAATACAGTTGATTGTCTTTGCTACTGGTTTCATAACATCATCAAATTTGAGATGTTTGGCACAAAGAGCCTGCTGATGAATGATACAGTGAAGTTTAACAGCGTTACCTCCCATATGGAAAAGATATATATAAATCTTATAAAGTTTGTATCTGTCTTGTGTGAAACTTGTATGAAAAGCATACAAGGGTGAAAACAGATATAAGATCCCTTGAAAAATTATATAATGAAACTTGTATGTTTTGGATACTTACTAAAACAATATATGAAAGTAATGAGAAATTGGCCACTTTCATGAGTAAATCATATAAGTTTTTACTATTTCTTTTCCATATCGGCTGCTTCTTCGCTGACTTTATTGCAGATCAGTGTGGACAATCCGCTTCGCTCACCAGCCATGGCAGGTGCACCATCAGTAATGATCCCAGAAACTTCACAGCTTCACAAACAGAAATGAATAAATCCATTCCTCTGGTTTGACCCTTAAGGCTTTTGAGATCCAGCAGCTCCTCTGTCACGTTCATCTTGTCGTCGACTCCTCATAAATAAATCAGCAGTTGCGTGGTGTCAGATGCATCGGTGCTTTCATCGCAGGCTAATGAGAAATAATCAAAATCCACTCCTCTGTCCCGCAGCTGTCTGTGAATGTCTGACGATATATCCTCAACTCTTCGTGCCACAGTGTTGCGTGCCAAGCAAGCATTCAGAAATTCTTGCTTCTTCTCGGGGAAAATGTTCTCCACCATTTTCATGACACAGTCTTTGACAAACGTACCTTCAGTGAAAGGTTTGCCATGTTTAGCTATTAACATAGCCACTTCGTAGCTGGCTTTCGTGATATTTTCATGTGTCTCACAGGCCCGCGTGAAAAATCGCTGTTGCGAAGCCAGAGCAGCTTGGAGTTGCTTCACTTTTTCAGCGCACTCTCCCTGTTAGCTTGTTATATGTTGCAGCATGTTTAGTCTCGTAGTGTTTCCTAATGTTAAAATCCTTAAACAAGGCAACAGTCTCTTTACAAATCAGGCAAACACAATTGCCTCGAATTTCAGTAAAAAAATACTGCAATTCCCACCGCTCCTGAAAGCGGCGGCTCTCACCATCAACCTTTCTCTTTTTGTACAGTCGCCATGGCAGAAATGAGCAGAGAAGGGCGGGCTCGCAGCACAGGTGCAAGTATCAGAAAAAATGTGCAGCCACCATGTGGTGAAAAAAGGAATTACACATTTAAAGCCAGGATTTATTTATTCAGACTTAGAAAGTGAGCCATAAATTATACATAATTAGACTGAAGCTGTGGGCCACATGAAATCTGACGGGCCGGACTTTGGACATGCCTGGTTTAGATGGACCGCTAGACTCCTGGCACCAGCTTTGGGGAGTCTTCACAGGGTCACATCTTGACCCCCCCCCCCCACACACACACACACACACACACACACACATGCTTACACAACGCACAGGCAAGGTACTCTTTGTGTGTATGTAGACGTCATATGTTAATGAACCTATGTATATTCATGTGAGCTCAATAAAAGGAGTGCTATGGGGAACCTGGCTGAGAGTCTGACGGAGGTCAAGTGGGTGGAACAACACTTGGCTCCAGGCAGATCTCCCTCATGCATGAGTAACACGAAGAACTTTGCCTACTTGGTGTTCAATGCTTTTGCTGTGTAGTTAAATTGTCTCGTTCCAGCGGTGGGCCTGTGCTAGACAGACCCAACAGTACCGGTACTAAAACTGTTAATTGTGTTGAAGATTGGTGCCAAAAGAGTTTTGATAAGCACGCTGAGGATTTTGATGTGAATGCTTGCAGATGCAAAGAGCTTAGTATATTTGTGTGTGTGTGTCTGGCAGGAAGTGAACAAGCTTGCATGCCCATAAAAGGAAACTGGCTGATGTGTGGAGTGTGCAACTAGAGAGAGAGAGAGACGTGTTAAAAAATCTAGGTAGAGGAAGAGGATGAATTTGTTAAGAAATTGTAATGAAAATTATATTAATTAAATGTTTTAGTGTGTTAACACAGATGGACTCTTCTCAACTTGAAAACATGAGTACAGCGGCAAAATGATAGATTAACAGAATTGGAATGGAAAACAGGCCAGGCTTTGGCTTAAAATTTGACAGCTTCACCTCTCGTTCTGTCCTTATCCTGAGAAGAAGCTTAAAGGACAGTCAATCTCCTGATAAAGACAGAAGACAGACAGAACACTGTGGACTTGAAAAATTAACAGCAGGCAAAAGACAGTGCGACTGAACTATAACACTGAAGACTCCAGCAGCAGCATGTAAGAAAACACTTGATGGAACATGCACCCTGAATTACATGCTGGGAAGTTGAACAGGGAGATGACGATGTGAAAGCACTGGACAGCACTGGACACTGAGTTTCATATTTGCCATGCTGGGTGTAATCCTCGAAGAAAAGACTGAAACGATCAAGAGAAAAGGAATGGAGAGAAGAAATAGCTGATTTGGGCCCGTGTTGATCTGCGAGCCCACACACGAAACTGTGAGAACAGGGACGAGGATCAGTAGTGAGAGGTGAACCTAGGCATGATATAGTGAAAGCATGTGGGAAATTGGATTGAAGATGGAGACTGGACTCATGGAGGTTTACAAATGTCCAGAACATCACAACAGAAAGGTAAAAAAAGAGAGAGAGATAAAGACATAAATAAACTAACAAGTACACGAATGAATAGAAAAGACACATATACAAATTGTTACATGTGAAATTATTTTTGGAGAGAATCAGAAGAGAGACAGTTTGAATCCACAGCTCAGTGCAAAGATGCATGAATTAAACCTGATTATAAAAAAACAAAACAAAACACATATGCAATGAAGATCAGCTTACACTCAATATTAATATGAACACACAACATACACGCAATGAAGACATGCTTACATTCAAGAATGTGATTACATGACATAAATGTTAGATTTAACATACTTAAAGCTTGAAGTTGAGGAATAACTCAGGAATAACTCAGAGTGATTTTTGTGAAAAGGAAAAAGGATAAACCAGTGATTGGAAGTTTAAAGTAGTTTTAGAATAGCGAATTAGAAGTGCTTTTGTACCGATTGACCAAGACAAGTGATTATTATAAAAAAAACATTTTTAATAATGTGGTAATGTTTTAAATATGCATTTCTCTTGTCAAGGCAACTTATTCTGAGAGTAGAGAGTATGCAAATTAGCTGAATGTGTGGCGACAAAAAAGAAGAACTGAAGCTTCCTGTCTGGCTGTGAATGAAAATTTAGAATTTAATGATGATAGATTGTTATAAACTGTGTAGAAAGGGCTTAATGGGAATATTAATGTTGTGCAAACTGTGTGGCTTTTAACAAGATTTTCTGTGTATTTAGCAGGTGAAATTATGTCAGTTGACCTCAGAGTCTCAGGACGCTGAAGAACCTGAGGCCACTGAGATATGATGTGGGGAAAATGAACAGAGGGAGTGATTCTAAGTCTGATTTCAGACTATGTAAGTATTAATTAAGCCAAGAGTAGGACAAAACTTTTGTGGCCCTGAAGTTCTAATCCTCACAACATATTGATAGATTAATAAGCAAAACTTTTCTGTGATTAACATTTTTGGGGTTGCTGTTTTAGTGATGGGTTGATTCTGTCCGTTTCAATAGAGGGAGTTTTACTAATCATGGACATGTTTATAACTGGGCCCTTTAAAATTGTAACAGTGCACTTAGAGAAAACCTGTCAGGTGATTATGTTTTGTGTTTTGATGAGCTACTAATCAGCTCTCTTTTTCTCATTTTTGTTCTAAGCAGGCCTGCAAGATTGAATTAACAGCGCTGTAAAATTTTTGGGAGAGCAAATATAAGGTGAGCTTTTCCAGATTACAATGGGCTGAGGAAAAGCCATCTGTGGGAACCTGGGAGTTCCTGTCTGAAAGGATTGCCGCGTGTCAATCCAGACCAAAAATGACAAACAATTGTTTTTTCTTTTGAGTGAATGCGTGTGAGTGAATGTGTGTGACTGGATTGAAAGTAAAGGTTTGACTGACTTGACACGGAGACAACGACTGGACCAAGGTTAGGATGAATAAATGTTGACAAACAATTCACAATGCCGGAATGAGAGGGGGATGCTTTGCTTTGCTTTGTTTTGCTTTTGGCAGAGGCAGGAGGAGAATGGAGAGGGAGACTGGAGGTTCACATGAGTGTGGAGCTGCAGACTTTTTTGGGTCGCTGATGTCTGGTTTAAGAAAATTCTGTTTTATTGACTGGGTTTAGATTACGGTAGTACATTATATAGTGGGGAAAATGCCAAATGCTAAAGGGGAGAAAATGTTGGACGTTACTCATGTTACTATTAACAAAAGCAGGTCACTGTAGAAGTCAATTAAATTCCATAGAGATAATAGTTACAACCAAAGTAATATTTATGAGTCACATAGGGGATTGCTAGACTTTTCATATAAAAATACAGTTATAGAATAGCAATCACTTTTCCAAGTGACCAAGGTTTTTCCCTTTAAAATACTAAATTATTAAAAGAGCATGAGCGATAAGGATATGTGAGACTAGATGGTACTGGAGGGAGACAGGAGCAAAGGAAGGCATAGATATTTTGGTTGAGTTTGATAAAGTAAAATTAAAATGTACCATTACATTAAGAGGAGCAACATGAAATCAAAAATATGGAAATTTTGTATGAGGAACATGACTGATAACGGTTCTGTCTTAAGTTTTGTTATAACACAGATTGCATTATAAGTGGGAAAATTGAGTTTTAAAAAATGAAGTTAATGTTAACACATAGGCTCTGTTTCTAGGCAGCTCTGAATGGAGCCAGGAGTTCAAAAGATTTAACATGATGATTAAACTGATTTTATTCCTGAACACATGTTTGGAGGTCCGGAGGAAGTGTACCTGAGAGGAGAATTGCTGAGGGTTTTTAGAGAAATAATATGACTAACCCTTTTCTTTTAATTTTCCAAGAGGGGGTGAAGCATTTTCAGTTTTAGTAGCTGGTCTTTACTAGTGATGGGATTTCCGGCTCTTTTTAGAGAGCTGGCTCTTTCGGCTCGGCTCACTAAAAAGAGCCAGCTCTTTCGGCTCCCGACCGGCTCTTCAGGTTGTTTTGTTGCTTTAATTAATTAATTATCAACAACAATATAAAATTATGTACAAAAGGAATGTAAAAAAAACTTGGTTTTCTTTATGTATGTTTATATATAAATATTTATGGGGGCCCCTAGAGACGAAACACGGACAGCACATGTGTCAAAGTCAAGGCCCGCGGGCCAAATTGTGGCCCCCGGGATGATATTTGATTAGTATTAGAATCGGCCCACAGGTCACAGCTGCCTGCTGGGGTTTTGCACGCACCAATACTCCATTCCCCACAATGCAACGGAAGCCCGCGAACTCACTGCAGCGCCGGAAGCGGGGATCGGCTTCATTATTCATTCATTATTCATCAGCATTCAGAGCAGATGTCAACTTTCAGCAACTCCCCTCCCCAATAATGGCTAAACGGAAGGTGGACGGTGAGCACAGGGAATTTCAAGCCAGGTGGGAGGCAGAGTACATGTTCACGGAGGTAAAAGGCAAACCTGTTTGTCTTCTGTGTGGAGAAAGTGTGGCTGTAATGAAAGAATAGGCACTATGAAACCTCTAAGAAACACAAAGACAAAGACAAGAATATGGACACGGAACAAAGGCTACAGAAGGTGGAAGAATTAAAACGAGGTCTTAAGTCCCAGCAGGCTCTGTTCACAAAAGCAAAATCACAAAGCGAGGCTGCTGTCAAGGCGAGTTTTCTTGTGGCAGAAGAAGTTGCAAAATCAGCCCGACCATTTAGAGAGGGAGAGTTTATCAAAAACTGTATGCTTAAAGTTTGTGACGCAGTGTGCCCAGACAAAAGGCAGCTATTTTCAAACGTGTGCCTGAGCAGAAACACCGTTGCTGAACGTGTAGACCAGCTGTCCACCAATCTAAAAGAACAGCTTGTGGAAAAGGGAAAAGATTTCATTGCATATTCCCTTGCTGTGGATGAGAGCACTGACATTGCCCAGTTGTCAATTTTCATTCGTGGAGTGGACTCCAGCCTGACTGTAACAGAAGAGTTTTTGGAGTTACGTCTGATGCATGGCACGACTACAGGACAAGATCTGTATGAAGAGGTATCCAGATGTGTAAATGAGATGGGACTGCCTTGGGAAAAACTCGTGGGATTGACAACAGACGGAGCACCCGCGATGTGTGGACACAGGAGTGGATTGGTGGCAAGGATACGTGAGAGGATGCGGGACGAAAATGTCACAGAGGAGCTGACAGCTTATCACTGCATAATACACCAGGAGTCGTTATGTGGCAAAGCCTTGAAAATGGAACATGTAATGACCATCATAACGCGTGCAGTTAACTTCATCAGAGCCAAAGGTTTAAATCACTGCCAGTTCAAGGCATTTCTGGGTGAGTTAGATACAGAGTATGGTGACTTGCCCTATCACACAGATGTGCGATGGCTAAGCCAGGGAAAGGTGCTGCAAAGATGTTTCGAGCTTCGTGAGGAGATCTGTCTGTTCATGGAAAGCAAAGGGAAAGACACAACAGAGCTTCGAGATGAAACATTTATGTGTGAAATGGTGTTTCTGTGCGACATCACAAGCCATCTGAATGTGATGAACCTGCAACTGCAGGAACGGGGGTGTGTCATCTCTGATATGTACAGTACTGTGAAGGCGTTTAAAACCAAAGCTGAGTCTGTGGGAGACGCAGATGCAGAAAGAAAACTTGAGCCACTTCCCCAGCTGCCAGACCATGAAAGAGAAGCTCTCTACCGCTGTGTTCCCAAGTGCACAGTTTGCCGATAAACTCAACATACTTGCCGCCGAGTTCCGACGCCGATTTGCTGACTTTGAAGCTCAAAAAAAGCAGGTTTGAACTACTTGCCAATCCTTTTGGAGTTGATGAAAGCGCACCACCAAACCTCCAAATGGAGTTGATTGAGCTCCAGTGCAATGACACACTGAGGGAAAAATATGAGAGAGTGGGTGCCGCTGAGTTTGCACGTTTCATCCCCGACACAATGCCTCAGCTGCGCATCCAACCTGCTCAGACGCTCTCCATGTTTGGCAGCACATACCTGTGTGAACAATTGTTCTCTTTGATGAAGCTAAACAAAACATCACACCGGAGCCGTCTTACTGATAAACACCTTGACTCAATCCTGAGGATTTCCTCAGCCCAGAGCCTGACCCCGAACATTGATGAACTCGTACAAAAGATGAGACACCACCAAGTATCAGGCTCAGTCTCAGACAAGTGAGCATTGCAGAACATTTACGTATTTTTAGTTTTTAATTCAGTTAAATTTTTTACATTTGTTTCTACAAGACGTGATTTTTCTTTGAAGGAAGTATTGCTTTGTCTGTGTACCATAGATTTTTGTATTTTATCTTATTGTATTTTATTTATTTATATTTATTTTTCAGTTAATAGACTCAGGGAAAATTGCAGATAAGAGCCATGAGAATGAATACAACTGATTTGATTTTTTTTTTTCAATTTTCTCTTTTTACTATTGGAAAGCAGTAATTGGTAGGATCATAGAGCAGCACAATATTGCACTTTCAGTTTATAATGCATGCAATTTCATTTATGCATTTATCTTGATATTAAGGAGGATATTTTGTTTATGAATGACATTTACCTTTTTGCTGTTTGCCTGTTGAAAATGTTTTCTTTCGAAATAACTGACAGAGCCATCAGAAAATATTGCTTTATTCATTTAATGTACAGGACATGTGATTTTTCTTTCAAGGAAGTTTGTTTTTGTCTGTGAGTCTGTTGAAAAATGTTTTCACTTGAAATTACTAACAGAGCCATAGAAAATATTGGATTATTCATTTAATCGTTAAATAATATACAGTACACTGTGTTAGGTCTTGGTTCAATAGGTTATGTGCAATCATTTTAATATGTTTTAATAAACATTGAACCAGTTCGGCCCTCAGCTTGTAGCAAATTTGTTTTTTTGGCCCTCTGATGTATTTGACTTTGACATCCCTGATGTACAAACTCCAAAGCACTTAGAAATTCCGAAGCACGTACAAACTCCAAAACGCATTTCTAGCGTTAACTGAACTATCAAAACAGAGCTACCTAGATCACTTAAATTACACAATCGAATGCATATGTCTATTGTTTTTGTATTAATACACAAACACTCATATATATATATTCAAATAACTTTAAAAAACTTCATTCACCTGTTACTACGACACACCCAATCCGATTGTTGGTACTTCCTGGCTTGTGTAGCCACTAGGTAACAAAAGCTCAATACTGCCCCTAGCATCCTGGAGCACTTCCGCTGTGTTCTGGAGTTTGTACGTGTTCTGGAGTTTGTACGTGCTTAGTCTCTAGGGGCCACTGTAAATATACTTTTGTTTATTCACTCCACATAAAATGTAATAAATAAATTATAAAATACAAAAACCAACTATTTACATTTCATACATTTCAACTTTTAACTACTTAAATTTTCAGCTTTTTCCTTTTAAACAAATTTAAAGTGAAACAACACAAAACACTGCAAACCACAACACAATAAAATATAAATTAAAATATGGGGAAAAAAGGGGAGAGAAAAAAAACCGCCCAGATCTTTAATTAAGGGAGAAGTTGGCATTTACAAATATTAATATCACACTCAACTGACTGCGTTTTATCTTCCCATTGCACTGATGGGTGGACAGTTCTCAGGTGCCTGTGCATGTTGTTTGTGGAGCCGGCTCTATATGATATCCTTTTCTTGTAGACTCTACACTCTGCCTTTGTTTTGTCAATAAGATTGAAATGGTTCCAGACTTTGCTTCTTTTCTTGGTGTCACTCATTGTCTTTACTGTACCTTTCCAATGTGACGGTGTTGTCTCTTGTTGTTGCTCTAGGCTCTCTTTCTTTCCCTCTCCCTCCTGCTCTTGTTGTTTGCTACTGCTGTTGCGAGTAGTGATGCGCGAATCATGAACGAATCGTTCAATACTCGAGAATCACTTTACTGACTCATGAATCATGATTCACAAGCCCAACTGACTCACTGACTCATCCCTGTTGCTGTTAGCAGCAATGTATCTAGCTTATAATTAAAATTGTGGAGAAAAACACAACATCCAGTATCTTAACAAAAAAATTTCTGCTCTGAACTGGAAGAAAAATCCCTGAGTAGAAGCTCACATCAAGAAAATAGCTCCTCGGTTCACAGTAGCATCGTTCTGCTAACATGCTAACAGCACATTTGAGCTACTCACCCCCTCCCTTCTGTGCTGAATCATAGAGCTAACGAATCACTCACTCACTCACTCACCCCCCCCCTCCTGGCTCACAGCTTCTTCTTCTTCTTGGTTGGCAACCAATGTTAAGGCGCATTACCGCCCCCTGGCTCACATTTCAGTGGACATTTAGATGAGAAAATATATATTTAACACATTTAAGGAAAATACTAATAAAATAAAAATAAACAAAATAAATGTTTATTAAGCAATTTTGATAGGAAATTGCTTAATTTTAGAAATGTTTTTGCTCTTTTTTTCTGCTCTATAAAATAGTTGGGTTTTTTTTAAACATTCATCTTAGCAGTAGGATTTACATGAAAAGAGAAACAATTAAGTTTGAGTGAAAATGTACATTTTTTGCACTCTCTGGTCAACTGACTCAGTGAATCAAATGACTCAAAAAACCCGATTCACTTTGGTGAGTGACTCATTAAAACTCGATTCAGTAAAAAGAATCAAATTTACCATCACTAGTTGCGAGTGTAACTACCGCCTCGCCCCCTCAGCTCAGCGCTGAGCAGAGGGGGGAGGCCACTTTTGACTCACAAACTAAGTGCTCAGCCAGACTGAAAAACAGGAAGTTAGTGTGCAGCTGTACAAGCATATTAATAAATACAGGAAGCTAGACAGAAAAAGAGGAAGCTAGTGACATATAAGGAATTGTTTGTATCGAAACTGTGTGTGACGTGCTGCAAAATATAACCAGACTGGCTGCTAACACATTCAGACTGATGTCTGTGCGCTCAGTCTCCATTTTCCGGGAATGTAAAATAAAGATCATTTTTTAAGTTAGACCACTTTGTGCCGTGTCTTTCTTCGCCGTTAAAGAAGAACTGAATTTAATATGTCGTAAGTCACCACCTCTGTTCAAAGATGATCGTTCACAGTGGACATAGATGGCTTCTTTCACTCCTCTTTCAAACCATCTGTCTTCTCTGTCCAAAATGTGAACATCCTGAACGAGTGCATCTAAAGGGCTGCTGAGTCTTGCCCTGTCGAGGTGGCTCTTCTATGCAACCACAGCTCAGCCCGTGCAGCAGTGTGTTAATGACTAACTTCGTATTGTGGATGGATGATCTCAGTTGTTCTCCTGACTGAAGTTTGGTCGGTTTACTGTATCCTGCCATGCAACTACACTTTGGGGTGGCTGTAGCTCAGGTTGTAGAGCAGGTCATCTATTGGTCGGAAGGTTGGTGGTTCGATTCCTGGCTTCCCCTAGTCTACATGCCAAATATCCTTGGGCAAGATACTAACCCCAAATTGCTCTCTGATGCATCCATCGGAGTGTGAATGTTAGCTATAAAGCACTTAGAAAAATGTGCTTGTACGAATGGGTGTGAATTGGTGAATGCACAAGTTGTGTAAAGCGCTTTGAGTGCTCAGATGAGTAGAAAAGCGCTATATAAGAACCAGTCCATTTACCATTTTCCCCTAACCATCGGGAACCCTCACGTTAACTTTTACTGAGTGGAAAAAAACTGCAGATGGTAAAATTAACAGCAACAGTATTTTGTCCATAGCTGCCATTGTAGAAATTCATCTCATGTAGACAATAACACGGTGCACACACACAGGTGCACACCTTTGACGTTTAGTGACTAAATTTCAGTTTTCCTCATCCACACATAAATGCAAAAGTTTTTTGGAGTTTCCAAAAATCTCCATCCTGGTAGGAGTTTTTAAAAATCTCAGTTTTCAGTGGATGAAAGGCCCAAATGCATAGAAAAAGCTGTGTTTTCAAAAATACCCGTGTACATGTGGAGGTAGCCTTAAAGACCGGATATGATATGGATACGATATGTGTTACATTTAATGCCAGTGTCCTGCTGTATTGAATAGTTTATTGTTGTGTACAGTATTATTTCCCACACATTTTTATCCTCCTTGAGAAAGGGCAGATACAACTTATTGTTTTATTACAGATTAACCTGATTTAATTTTTTAATACATACCCACACAAGTGACACAGAGAGAAGGAAAGAAAAAATAAATTAGAGTAAATTGAACTCCTTGGTCTGTATTAAACTCTACTGACCTCCCAAAGACTGAGTCAGTTTGACCAGAATACACTTATAGTCACCCTCCCCAATATTTATCTATTTGCCTGCATGATTTTTTTCTTTTGTAAAAAATACAAAAAAGGAGAAAATACATGTGCTTCATGCTGAACGACTCTGATTATGCTACTTGACAACTGGTAGTGGGATTATGAAGTTCCTAGGAAAGAGAGGAGGAGGTGATTACGATCAGAGGTGAGTAGTAACGAGTTACATTTACTCCGTTACATTTACTTGAGTAAGTTTTAAAGTACCTTTTTTGCACGATACTTTTTACTTTTACTTGAGTACATTTGTGAAGAAGAAACGGTACTTTTACTCCGCTACATTTGCAAAATTTGACTCGTTACTTTTTAAAAAATAATTAGTTTAACACATTAGATAACATGCCGCCAGTGGAGTTTCCGGTAACCTTTTTACCAATCAGATGTGGCCATGCAGTCACATGACCAGTTTGAAACTGTGGCGGGTAGAGCGGCCCAAGCGTTTCAAAGTAGCGGACACATGGAAAGAAGAAACATGAAAACATGGCAGAGCTGAAGAGGATGAACACCCTTGGCCTCACATACAAAGAATGTTTCGCTTAAAAGCAGTACAAAAGAACAGCTATGTCTTCAGTGTCGGTGTCTTCAGTGAGAGCCAAAACAACAACTTTTCAGCGTGAAAAAACTCAGCTCGTGTAACCTGAGGAAACGGTAAGTTTTCTCTAAATATCTTTTTAGCTGTGGTTAGCTGGATGTCAGTCTTATGTTACAGCAGCTGTGTGTAGCTCGAGCTGCGAGTCATATTTTCGGCGCTACGTTGTAGTGAGATAAGTTTGTGGGTGTTTTGTGCAGCTTCGGCTGTCCTTTTAACTGCTCGTTGGTTAGCTAGCGTGAGCTATAAGGCTACGTTCACACTGCAGGCGAAAGCAAATCAAATCCGATTTTTTTGACCCTATGCGACCCATATCCGATCATGGTGTGACAGTGTGAACGGCACAAATCGGATATTTTCAAATCCGATATGGGTCACTTTCGTATGTGGTACTGAATCCGATACATATCCGATGTTTTAGAAAGCGACTGCTGTGTGAACGGTCAGGTCGCATTAAATCCGTCTTTTACGTCACTGACACGAGACAGACGCCAATTATCAGCGCCGGAGAAGACAAACCAAAAAAGCATGGCGGCGGAAACTGGAGACGGAGCGAGTCAGTGGACCGAAACTGAGGTTGCGGAATTGATTAGCATATGGGGAGACAATTCTATCCAAGCTAAACTTGAAGGGTCGTATCGTAACCGGGCTGTGTTCGAGTGCATTGCCAAAGAAATGATTGAACGAGGGCACAGGCGAACGTGGCTACAGTGTCAGAGGAAAGTCAAGAGCCTCAGAGCCAAGTTTAAAGAAGCTAAAGATATAAACAAACGAAGCGGACGTGGTCGAGTCACCTGCCCGTTTTATGATGAGCTTGACCGTATTTGGGGGACAAACCCATCTGTCAGCCAATAGAGCTGATCGATAGCTCCATTGAAACAGCTGAAGAGGAGCCTGCTAGCGCCAGTCCAGGGGCTAGTGCCAGTCCAGCTCCCAGCCTCAACAGTGAAAAAGGTAGGCTAACTTGTTGTAGTCATGTGTGGAGAATAAAACTAAGTACAAGTAACGTTACATTAAACGTACTGTATAACACATGTCTAAACACATAACAGAACTGAATAAATTACTGAACAAAAATTGAAAACATTCTATATGACAGCAATAGCGTAATTCTAAATGAAGGCTGAACTACATCAGCTGTAACCATGTACATAACTTTTTAATAGGTTGTATGATTGTATTTTCGAAAGGCGCCTGAGGAGGATACTCCTGTGTCACTGACATTTGATTCTGCATCAGAGGAAAGTTCTTCATCTGCAGTGAGTGCAGATAATTCCATAAAGAAGAATGCACAAACCAGAAGTAAGTAACCCATATATTAAATAGAACATTGTTGTTGCAAACTTTTCATCATCACATTAGAATAAAAACGTTTTTTCTTAGTAAGGTGTCATGTCGAGACCTCACAAGGCAAAATAATGAGTTAAATTTTACTCTAGATGCCTAAGCATGGATAAAGCACACATATCTTTTAATTAATACTACTCATTTTGTCAATGAGAGGGAAGGGTGAGATTGTACTGTAGATTGTACAATGTTTTTTAAATAAAAACCATGAGTTGACTCAAATGATCAAATACCCCACAGTCTTAATTTCTGACCTGTACTGTTATGGTGATGTTCCAATTTCTCCAAGGTGTGTACCAGAACTGCATGTGGAAATTCCCTCTGTCCTTCAAACATAAAAATTATCCTTTGGTTGAAGTAACACAAACAACTATTCCCTTTACAGATACATCTGCCAAGAGCACGAAGAGAAAATCAAAGATGGAGTCAACTTTGGAAATATTTGTGGACAAGATTACAAGCGCCTTGAAGAATGATGAGTCGGAGCTTCTGTTGAAGATGCAAGCAGCTCAGCATGAGCACGATCTTAAAGTGCTCTCCATGTTGACCCAGCTCATCACACGCCAACAACCACCTTTCTACCAGCAGGCAGTACAGGCTCCACATCTTTACTGCCCAACACAGTCTTCACTTATCCATTCCCCTCCATACCCCATGGCTTCATCTCAGTCTCCACCATTTGAGATGTCCAATCAGTCTCTGTCTTTCCAACAAGATTTAGCTCAACCTCTTCCTTTTGGTAATGCCCTTCCACCATCTCACAATCCGGGTCAGCCCTTTAGACCAGAACGACCAAACCCTCGAGACCAGGCTCAGCATGCATCCTTTAACCAGGCCTTTATGTCATCCTACCCTCCTCCAGATGAACAGGATTAAACTACTTTAAGGCATTAGTTTAAATGTTATGAAAAGCAAGTTTTGTACATGGTTCACTTAATGTATTTTAAATGGATACTCCAAAAATATTTCAGTTAATGTTATGTTAATATTGTTTTGGAGGGGCTTTACTTTCAATGCAAAGTGTTGGTTATTTATCGTTGCATCCAAAAATGCTTTATATTTGTTGTTAGAGATTTTCAGTACTGCTGAAGGACAGTGGGTCTTTCAGATTTAATTTGTGCTTTTCATATGCAAACTTATATGTTTTGAGACAAACAACATTGCAATTTCAGTACACAGAGGAAGAAGTGTACATGTTACACACGTCAAAATAAATATTTTCCATAAAAAAAAATAACTTTGAATGCTTTACTTTAAATTTTGTGAATGCATCACTTAAACGTCAAGCTCAAATTTATTGACAATGAGATGAAACCATGGCTTTTGTGCCTTAACGTTGACTATGAAAAAATTGGGTCAGCACCTCTCTGATTCTTATTGGCTGAACATCTGGTAAGATGCCTCCTTCGGTACCTCTAGAATCACGCAGATCAGCTTTATCAGTTTCATTGTAGGCTTCACCATGTTTTTCACACACATTGTGGAGTGTGCAGCATGCAGCTATTATTGTGGGAACAGTGTGGATGTCCACATCAAGACGTTTCCCAAGGCACCTCCACCGACCCTTAAGTCGGCCAAATGCACACTCCACTGTCATCCTGGCTCTGCTGTGTCTCTGGTTGAAGTATTGTTGTTCTTCAGTTAGGGTTCCTGTATCTGCATATCCCTTCAGCAGCCAGCTTCGCAGGGGATATGCAGGGTCACCGAGCAGCATGACTGGAACTTCAACACCCATGATTTCTTCTGTAACCTAAGATTATGTGAATACAAGGTGACATACATCAACAAGGAAGAATGGTAAAACAATTTTAATTACAATTCACTGTGTTCAAAGATACTGACTGGTGGAAATAGCTCCCCTCTCTCTGCCATTGTGTATATCTCAGAATTCTTGAGAACCCTGGCATCGTGGACGCTTCCTGGCCATCCAGTGTAGATGTTAGTGAAACTGTTGGGAAGACAACGTTTGAGAAACGTGAACATTTTATTTCTACTGTAAATCTGCAGATTCTGACAGAAGTCTGCAAGTATCCTTTGAAGCACCGATCTTCTCTAAAACAGCAATAAGGATAATTATCAGGACATATGTAAACAGCAAAATAAATTCATAACTTAAGGCAAAATTGCGAAACGTAAAGTCCAAAACAAGTCTTTATATTACGGGCCATCAGTCAAACAATACTTTTTGGTCTGGGTATGGGTGCCAGAAAATGCAATATATTTTAATAAAATACATGAAATCTGTGAGGTGGGTAGTATAAGTTTTACCTTTTAAGAGTAGTTTTACTTGTAAAAGTAACAGTTCACTACTACATTGAGCCACAGTTGATTACTTATGACAATTTATAAAGGATCACTCATTTATTTAATAGTAATCATTTAAAAATATGTTACATAAAAAAACAATATAAGTAAAGTGAGTTTAAATGCATAGGGATACCGATTACTGGAAGCAGGAAAGATGTGGGTAATTAGGAGAAAACAGAGAGACTGAAGGAAAACAACACAAAATGTTCATCACACTTATGATCAAACAGTTACTTGCATAATTCTTTAGGCGACTACTTTTTGTCCAGCTCTGTATATACGTTTGAGCCATTCAAATGCATGTTTTTTTTCCTTTCAATTTTTCATAATTAGTAGATCATAGTATGCTTACCAGAATTGATGGTTGACGACGCCATGAAGGATGACAGAGTGCCAGCCTTTGCGGTTAAAATAATCACAGTGATTGTCCTCAGGAGCAGTGATGGGAATGAGACTCCCATCTATTGCTCCGGCACCCTGTGGGAACCCCCATCGCTGTCTGAAGCCTTCAATAACTTGTATCAGGTCATCTCCTCGAGGCCATTTAATGTACTCAGGCATGAGGACATAGCGGACCGCAAAGCAGAATTCATGGACGATGGAACAAACTGTGGATTTGGCAACTCCGAACAGGTTTGACATGGCCTGATAACATGCGCCTGTTGCCAGCCAATACAGCCCGATTCCAACACGCTTGCTCACAGGTATGGATTGGCGGAGATGAGTATCCTGTCTAAGCATTCTAGCTGAAAGGCGCTAACAGAGATATTCAAGTGTTTGTCTTGACATCCTGAAATTGTGGATGAACTCCGTGTCAGTGAAGCCTCTCACATCCCAATCCCACCACTCCTGGTTCCGACTCCGTGTCCATATATACCTCTGCACGGAGGTAGCAGCCACTGCTCCAAACAAGGCCATTGTTAAAGCACGGACTCTCTTTTTTCTCAGTGTCCTCCTTTCTCTGATTAATTTGTCAAGATTTTGTCGGTTATGACTGTGCATAAATTGACAAACTGCTGCAACAACACCTACTCGCTCTGTAGCCGCCATTTTTACTTCCGTAAACAGAGCGTGTTGTGTGTGATGTCTTCTTTTGCGCATGCGGGTTGCTTTGAGGGCCGTGAACCGTTCACACTACAGCACGTTTGAAGTCGCATTTTATTTGTAGTGTGAACAAGCACACAAAAAAATCGGATTTGATCAAAAAATCGGAATTGAGCATTAAGACCTGCAGTGTGAACGTAGCCTTAGCTAACAGCTAGCCTGGTTAATGACACTAGAGTTCAACGCACATGTAAACAGCTCGTCTCTACTGCTTTAACTGTTAAAACAGAAGGCAATACTGCGGGTGACAGGGTTTATTATGTGAAACAGCAGCTTGTTTAGTTTAAACAGTCTGCATTAAGCTGGGCAAACACTGTGCGATTTTTTTTTCAGTCGCGTTATTCAGCTCCTGCTCAAACTGTACAATTGAATCTCAGGGGTTAGAAGTTAATAGGTCACGATGCAGGGTCTCACACTATACGGCCTAATGCTCTGATGCGACCTGAGTGTTCATTGCGTTCATAACATGAAGCTTATCATACAAAATCTGTCTCTCGCTCTCCCTCTCTCTGTCTTTCACTCACTCACACAGACACACACACACACCACCACCGTCAACTTTGTTAAATTACTAATGAAAAACATTGACCAGGCAGCTGTGATTGAGCAGCAATGTCCATCCAACTCTTTTCATGGTTGTTGTAGTTGTGATAATTTTGTGAGGCCACATTGAAAAGCCTTGGATACGGAAGCATAGAGCTGCCACCCAGCCAAAAGAAAAATAGAAAAGTGAAAAGTATATTTTTCTAACAATATACCTTTCACGTTTGAACAATATAATATCCCGTTATTACAATATACAGAATTATCATGTTCGTACAATATAAATATTATATAGGCTACATCGCAGCTCCAGTCACGCTTCCATCACCGTCTTTCTCGTCTTTTCCCACAGTAACAGCCAAACAGAAGGATCTATTGGCTAGCACTGCTTAGCCTTGCACGCATTCTTATTTTAAACTTAATCTGGAATTCATTGCAAACTCTTTGTGCGGGATATGAATGACAAGATTTTGTTTTTCTACAAGAGTTAGTAAAAAACATCTCCAGTGTGATCAAATCTTCTTGCCAAACATCCACAGCTTGGCAGTGTATACAGCACTATAATGACCAGACCTAATTCTTTTGAAAACCTTACATCTTTCCACAGGTCTCAACTTCATCAGACATCACCGAGACTCAGAGCTGGATGATGCCAGCGCAAACAGCAGCCTAACCGACTAAGATGATGGATTTATGGGGTCAGGAAAGCCAGAAGCAGGGCTGGAGAGGTACCTTTCATGTCCATTCACTGGAGGTGTGGATATATTGCATGGCGTTCCTCACATCAAGAAGCTGTTGATCAAAATCAATACAGCTCTTCCTGCATTTGGAGCTTGTGAAGGCCTTCTCAGTCATGCAGGACTCCTGTTCACTGCTAAACAGTTACAGCTTCACAGAAAGAACCTTGAGAGCAAACTGCTGCTGAAGCTTAACCATCACCTCACTGAGTGAAGAAATGGCACATTTTTGCTAAATATGCAGAAATAAATGCACACCCATACAATTTATGGTAAACTGAGCTGCCTTGTATGTACATACGTTGAAGATGCCTCGTTCTGTTTTCTCTGAGGCTGCTGTGCCATTTGGAGCAAAAATGAATATAAAGTTTACAGCATATCTTGTCGCTGGAAATTGTTTGCACTGTTTATATATTTATATTATTTGCTGTAGGTATTGGTGAAAAAAGCTTGTTTGAAAAATGTTGTGAAAATCTGAAATCAGAATTGTTGTGCCTTATTTTGTTGATGTTTTTACATATATTCCTGTTGAAAATACTAAAATTTGTATATTTGTTTATTTTTGTTTGTCTGATAGCATTTATTTATAAAATAAATCAGACATTTCAAACAGTTACTCGCTACTTGAGTAGTATTTTCACCAAGTACTTTTTTACTCTTACTCGAGTAACTTTTTTGAAGACTACTTTTCACTTTTACTTGAGTAATAATATTTTAAAGTAATGCTACTCTTACTTGAGTACAATTTTTGGATGCTCGACCCACATCTGATTACGATGCAGAAAAACAGAGAACAATAGAAAGAGAATTTTGTATTTCTTATTTAAGACATACAGTGGTGTGAAAACATATTTGCCCCCCTTCCTGAGTTCCTATTTTTTGTATGCTTGTTACACTTAAATGTTTACGAACATCAAGCACATTTAAATATTACACATAGATAACACAAATAAACACTTTGTAGAAACTTCGGCTCACTCATCTTTGCAGAATTGTTGTAATTCAGCCACATTGGAGGGTTTTCGAACATGAAACGTCTTTGTAAGGTCATGCTCTGGAATCTCAATCAGATTCAGGTCAGGACTTTGAATAGGCCATTTCAAAGTCTTCGTTTTGTTTTTCTCAAGACATTCAGGGGTAGACCCAAGTGTGCTTCAGCTTGAGGTAACAAACAGCATGGCCCAGCATGTTTTATTACAGATTACCCTGATTTAATTTTTTAATACAAACTCACACAATTGACACAAAAAGAGGAAACTTTCTCCCTTAATCAATGAAATCATCAATTAAAAACTGAATTTTGTATTTTCTTGGGTTGTCTTTGTCTATTAAAATTAGTTTGACAATATGAACAATTTAAGTGTGACAAATTAAAAAAAAAACCACTAGGAAATTATGAAGGGGACAAACACTTTCACACTACTTTAACATGAGGATAGTTTTTCAAACAAGTAACTACTTAAAGGTACAGTCAGTTAATTATGTCTTACAACAAACTGATGTCTTCACCTTCCACTCCTGTGTATTAAAAACTCACAGGAGCGGGCACTGGTTATTGGAAGCTGCTATGTTGCCCCGCCATCTTGAATAAAGTGGCCAAAATGGACATGGCTGTTCTGCTTAATCATGTTTTATGTATGTGGCTGGCGACCACCCACGTATGTTGTAGACTAAAGGCGAAGGAAAAAAGAACTTGTAGGAGTTCACATGCTGTGGAGGCAAATTTTAATTTGTGTCTGCACCTTCAGACTGAAGACATGGAGGATCATACCTTAGACTTATCATCTGAGAAGAAGTCCTCTTGAGCAAAAACATGCTTATTTATTCCCAATATTGTTGCAATTACTTATTACGCATGGAACCCTCCCGTGTCCGGGCAGGTGACAATAGCTGGATAAACAACAATGGGTGCTAGGATTGTATGTAATACAGCGGCCCCTGTAATTAGGATTATGTATTTGAATCGGGAAGGGTAAGTAAACAAATCTGAGTTGACTGCAGGCTACGATAAAAGACATCAAGAGTTTGTACACAGTGTAACTTTAAGAAAAAATACAAGCCTGACCATCAAATTGTCTGATGATGTTTCATAGGCTTGTTGACTCAAACATTTGTATCAGGTGTCAGTAAACTGATGATATGGGGCATGTATCTACACTCGGCTTGTGGATTCTGAAGTTACATCCTTTGTATATTCATAAATATGATATCAGCTAACAGGGAATGTGACATTTTGATGGGTTTTAAAGAACTAATTAAAAGTTTGAGATATATTTTCATTCTTTATTTTCTTACTTAGATTTTTTTTAAACATTTACTGTGTGTGTGTGTGTGTGTGTGAGAGAGAGAGAGAGAGAGAGAGAAGTAAAAAGCATTTATAGAATACAGTACAGTATAAATCTGTGTGTTTATATGTTTGACATAAAATAGGTTTTGGAGTGGCTTAGTCAAAGTTCAGACTGATTCGATTGACATGTTTTGGCATGACTTTAAAAAGAGTGAATAAAACAATTCTGCAAAGACACGTGGGCCAAAATTCAGTCAGAGAGATGTGAAAGACTCATTCACAGTTATTACTTGCAGATTGAAGTTCTTGCTGCTAAGGGTGGCACAACCAGTTATTAGATTTAGAAACCAACAAACATAGCATTCATTTTTATCAGCTCACAAAGTTCTAGTTTTTACTTATTTATTATCATTATTCTCTACCTATTTATTTTGATGACTTCCTAAATAGTTCTGGTCAATAATAGCGACAATAATATATATTCATTCATTGTGATCATGTTACCTCTCTTAATTATAAACAGATAACATATACTGAATATGATTATTACACATCACTCTTGATGTTATAACTATTTACTGTCATTGTATTGTAATTGTCATATATGTATCCTGAGGCTGCTGGCATCTCGTGAATTAAAACAGTCGGAAGAAATAAACAACTTGAGCTATTTCTTTCACTGCTAACTTTCAGTAATACCTTCTTAAGTTGTCTGCTTGTTTGAACTTTTATTCTTTTGTTTTTGACAGCAGATTGAGAGTTGACAGTCCCATGAGCTCTCTCTCAAACACTACATTTGCAATTACCTACCAAACCAAAAAACCCAAGTCCTTTAACATTATAAGGTATACTCAACATAAACATATATAATTATAATAATTTTTTCATATGTAGATATTCATATACTTGTCTCACAAATTGTCATAGACAAACACTTGGTAGCTTTTGAAAACGACAGAATGGGATTAAAAAAGAGAAGACAGATTGCTAAGCCTGCTGTTTTTTCTTATTTTTTTTCTGAAGAGAGAATCTGTCAGAAAAAAGAAATGCTGATTCTTTCAGTCTGGGATCAAAGCCAAGACAAGGATCTCTCCAACTATTATTATTATTTTCACTTCATAACAGTTCCAGCTGGATTGCGGGCTTCATTCATTTTATTGTTGGTTTGGAACTACACACTTCTCTACACACAGGAAAGCAGTAAAGATGAATATGATATCTAGGTTCTTCATGAAGATACATATCCTAATACATATATTTGATAGAGAGGAAGACAGACGTACTTAAGACAGAAAACTTGAAAAGGTCAGTCTACAGGATAGCACAGAGACTTTGATCTGACTTTAATGCTGACAGTAAAACATTTTGTCACAGTATTGCTATAAGCATACAAAGCACACTGAGAAACTGTTTCCACCTCGAATACAGCTTGTATGAGGAAAGTAACATGAACACAACCACATGATTATGGAAGACAGAAGGTTTCTATGGCAACTGGGAGCTCTCCATTGTAGAATCAGATCAGCAGAAGAATTGAAGGAACAGGAGCTGAATAAAGAAAATCAGCTGATGGCTAATTGGTTAATTTCAGGACATTGTCATTCTTGGTGAGCTTTAGATCCATCTAGCAAAGTCTTTCAGCAGATATTTTGAAAGTCTGGCAACAGATTCAGAAAAAAACTGAAGTTTCTGCAGTATTTATTTCTTATTTTCTGCACAACATTTGTACATAAGCTGCAGTCAGGTTATGAAACAACAGAGAATTGCTTATTGGCATTCCAACCCTTCAACAAGGGAGGAAGACAGGAATCGAAAGAGAAAGTGTTCTTAGTTATTTCACAGCTGAAGAAAATACTCAGGATCTCAGAAGAGAAAAATGACTTCATGACCTTTATGCTTGTCTTTTGTTGTGGATTTCTTTCCCACTTGTGATTTTAATGTTTCATATGGTGTTCTTCATATCCCTTTGTACACAGCAAATTCAAAAGTGTTAAATGTTTTGGTGTTAGTAGTCTTCTTGCAAAAGTAGAGTTAATTTTACTCTAAGTAGAGTCACATTCTTTTATTGTAACTCTGAGGTGTAAAATGATAGTAGTTAAAAATCGTGTGTTAAAAATGAGTGTTTCTATGTCAAATCTGGAGGTGTTACAATGGAAACATTAACTCTTGACCTCTTAACTCTGAACTCCTACAGGGGCTATGACATTAATAGAGTAAATTCACAGACTCCGCCCCCAGCACCATAGGCTCCAATCGAAGCTGAAGTGAAGCCGTTTCAGAACATTTTGCTCTACATATTTGAGTTGTTTGCCATGCTTGGTAAGTCATTTTTTCAAAGATTGTTTCAATTATTATTATTAGCTTTTACTTCTGTGGCTCTTTGGAGTTGAGACAAAGCTGTGTGAAAGGCATTAGCCATGTTGCTCGGTGATAGCATAATATTCTGTTTTAGCTAGCTGAAAGGTATTGTTTGCGGGCAAATACCACAGCCTTGAAAAAAAGCTTGCATGTGAATTTTCAGTCAAATTTTTGGTCAAATACACCTAAAACAATGTCTAGAATGTGAAATGTTGGTATAATGGTGCTACTTGAAGCCTGAAAATGATCTCCCATAAAAAAAATGAGCAAACAGCAGTAGCAGATGTCCTGACTGGGTTCTACGTTAGCATTTAGATCGCTCCAGAGTTTTGTGCACACGGTTTAGGTAAAAATGAAAAAGTTACATTTAGTTCAGTATTACCTGTTGCCTGTGTTAACTTGTTATTTTCTGTTTTATCTCGAGAGCACTGTTGCCCGCGAAGTATTGTTGTTGTTAGTATGAAAAATGGCGGAACGAATAAAGCGCTGTGAATGAGAGTACGACGTCGTGTCTTTTGAGTTAACAGCCTGTGTCCTTGTCTTTTGGGAAAATACTTTACACAAGTAATGGCTCTAAGAGGATTCCTTTTTTTTTTTTACTGTGCTGCAATTAATTACCGGATTATTTGTGCCATTAATTAGTGTCAACTAATTTTTATTCAATCTCCACATAGGATATGCTTGTGAAGATGGAATATGGGGGAGAGCAGAAGTGCGTTGAAGTTCCACAAAGTGATGAATGAAGGACATGCATATTGTATTGAAGAAATAAGTGATGAGAATGCTGTTATTTGCATTTACCAGCTCACCTATGTCAGACCTTTTGATAAACAAAATTCTAATGAAAGTGAGAACATGTACATTGTTACATCTTTCAGAAAATGGGTTTAAATTGTTCTGATTGCTGTGCTTGGTTTATTTCATTTGCTTGTTTCTTACGCTTCCACGTCACTCTTTATTTTACTCCCATCCCTCACTCCATTTTCTGCAAGTTTTGTGTACCACCTCGCCAATCACACAGTTAACAGTTCCCACTATCCCATACACAGTTTCAGAACTATGTGGTAAAATGCCAATGTTAATTAGTGCTAGGCTTTCTTTACATCAGCCAGTTTGAGAAAACTTAAAATCCCAGTCGAAGAAATCATGATTTTGGTTATTAACCTTCTTCTTTAATTCTCTGACATATAATTTGATTGTTCGCCTACCCCAGTCAGGATGCTGATGCTGCTAACAAGACAAGACAAGAGTGCTGACAAAAAAACAAACAAAAACCCTCAAACACCTCCCCCAAAATGCAAACCACAAAAAAACTGATTGACCGAGTTTGCAAATATATTTTATGGCACTCTCTAGTGCTGTTTATGTTTCATGGGATAGCGGGACATTAAAACTGAATTAAAAGTTCAGTTCAATTCAGTTTATTTATACAGCGCCAAATCACAACAACAGTCGCCTTTATATTGTAAGGCAGACCCTGTAATAATACAGACAGTGTTCTGTAATAATACTCTTAAATATGGACATCATACATGTGCATCCAAGTTTGACAGCGTCCTCTAAAGAAATCATGAAAAAGGTTTGACCAAATATAAGTGAAATAAATGTAGATTTTATATTACATGTTTTCTGCTTCATTGGCAGCATTGTGAAGACAGACTTGACAGTAAATCAGGACAACACAAAAATCTATTCTATGCAGTTGTATTCTTGTATTCTTACAGTCATACATTGTTTTTCTTAGAAAATATAAAGTTTTAACCCTTGCATGCTGTTCAGGTGACATTTGATCTGTTGATATTTTTTGACAGCAGTAAATATCGTTCTTTTAGCATGAAAACTTTTTCTAAAGTATGTCAAAATATCAAAATATTTTTAAATTCATTTTAAAATTTAAACCACTGTACAGGAGCTACAAATGCTTTTACCCTGAGGCTGTGCGGATTAGATTTGACCCCCATCTATTGAAATACATTTAGATCCACAAGTGTGGTTAAAATCAAGTGAAATGATGGCTTATGTTTGCTTTATGGGACTGTGAGAGTTCAAGGGAGATCTTGACACAGTCTTGAGAACTGCCCAATCACATTTTCCCAGGTTCCTACACAGACAGAACATTGTTGGTCTTTGAAAGATCACGGGGCATCTCAAAACAGGGAAATAATAAAACAGCATAAAGAGCCCTTCACTTACACAGCCTCAATGGCAACATAGCACTCTGAAAGCCAATATTTCCTGTTGCTTGCATCACACACGAATGGTTTGCTGCTCCATCGAGCAAAGCGCGGTGACAGAGCTCTGTCTGCGGAGCATCTGAATGCTGTGACATACATTCGCGCAGTAGAATCAATTTATTCTAAGCTAACTGAGATCAAACTAACTGAGAGTTAAAACAGAGTCGTTGGAGATTCGTAAGACTGAACTTCCAGTGAGCGTGGGAAACAGGGAAAGTCTCACACAGGCAAGGTTTCCTACCACTGCTGTGAATGCACAGACTAGTTTACAATAAGCAGTTTTCTGTTTTTTGTTCTAAGTGTTGATTAACAGTGAATTATTATTGATAATTTTAAAAGGTAGTAATAAGGATTTTTTTATGATATAGCCATAATAAATTCTTGTGAACATTATTATTTGTCATTTATGGCCTGTAAATCTCATTAATCTGAGTTTATTTGTCTTGATGTCGAGCTCTAGAAAATAATTTCCGAATTTTTTTGATTATAAAAAATAAACAGATTAAACATAAAATACTGTTTATTACCGACTACTTTGGGTCAAAATTACCACGAGCATTTGTTTTGAAACAATTAAAAAAATTTCTATCACTTAAAGTAACACCTTCGTTCTCCCTAAGGGACTCTAAAAGTAACTGGGAATATTTTTCTGGTATTATGTTGTGTACGAGTGAAATTATTCCCAAATTACACTTGCTTCATCTCCAGAACCACAAACCTTCCTTTGTTCTTATCAGGAACACTATCTGCATGTTTTCCAAACCTGCATTTTACAGCTTTAACTTGTCCTGGCACTTGCCATATGCCATATTTAGACTGCTTGCTTGGCTTATTCTGTTTGAAAAGCCACCAGATGCTCATCCGCTGTGACTTTTGGACTTGGGATATAGACAAGTGGCTTGTTTTTAGTCCTTTATTTATCCAGGTAAAAAATCTCATTGAGATTAAAAATCTCATTTCCAAGAGAGACCTGTTCCAAATCACTCTGAACATTGCCAATTTCTCTTGTTGTTGATGGCCTTGTCTTGTATCACAGTTGTCAAAGTGAATCACCCCTAACAACATGTAAAATTTATTGACTCTCTAGACTCTGCATCCCATGAATTGCTGGTAGAATCATTTCTGTATCTGTACACACCACTCAAAATCAGTCTTTCTGGGATACCTCCTTCCAGTTTTCTTTGTAAACCTGTTTACCCTCTAAGGTGGTCAAGTTTACCACTATGGTTTGGTGAACTTCAGGATATGGCATATTTTCTAGGTCCTGATGACATTTTCAGCTTAAAGCCTAACTTTATTCTCAGGTGGGGATAAATTCCAATTCTTTAATTTAATTGTAACAACAGTCTTGCTATCATCCTTATCACAGAATTGCTCCTCATTGGTCGTTTATTGGTCTGTGCCATCTGCAGCTTGCTTCCTTCTCTAACCTCCAAAAGTTGATTCTGTTCATCTGGACGTAGCGTTTTGTGAGAGAAATGTTTCATCACTCATCCAAGTGACTTCTTCATTCTCAGCTGACTGCAGGTTTCCCCTGCAGATTAGATAGATTGGGGAAACCTGCAGTCAGCTGAGACTGAATAAGTTACTACCTTTTCAGGTAGTAGTCAGAGTGATTATTAAGACTGTAGCTTCCTCAGTTAGCTCTGTAATAACAAATCATCAGTGTATTCTCTATTGTCTATTTTTCCAAAAATCTAGGATTCTGCTCAGAGGACTCTACAGCATAACTCAAGAGGTTGGCTAGAAAAAGTAGAAGTGAGCTTTCAAGTTCAAACTATGTAGATAAGGAACAGGCTGAGGCAAAAGGCAGAGTAAATTCAAGACCAAAGAAGCAGAAACCAAGCAAGCAGTGGCATCTGGTAAGTATATAATGAGCTGAGGGGAAATACACTCAGGGGGTTGATTACAAGAGTAGATGCAGGTGAGCGGAGGAGAAGGTGATGCAGCAGGTGGGAGAAGATGACAGGTGGGAGTAGCTGGTCTAAAGAGGTAGGGAATAGTTCATTACAGTAACAACAGCAGCACAGGTTAGCTGACCACAGCCTGTAGACAACTAAAATCAGCTGATATTATTGTGAGCAATAATTTAATTAATAACTAATACTAGCAGTGTGCAATATACTAATATAGCATGAGGTCAAGTTAGCTTGGCACAATAATAGCTGGTAGAAATGTCCTTCAAAGCTTTCTTATTTTGAATACATTTCAGGGACATTTTTCTCATTATAGAAAACTTTCTTGACTTACAGAGTAAATGAACAGAATACTTTTTTCAACTTTTACCTGAATTTTTTTTTTACAACGTATCTCATCTTAAGTAAAGATGTCTGTCTTGCTACCTCAGGTACACGGTAAACATACACAATCAGACTGAGGAGATACTTAAAATCATTTGTTTTCAGATGTTGGTTTATACCACTTTATACCACACACAGCCATAAAGTGAAAAATATAGTAGGAATTTTAAAATAACAATATGACAACCAAACATCCAATTTTCGATCACTCATCTTTGTTTAGGTAGCAGGTGACGCTGTCTAAGCAGAGAAGCCTAGACTTACCTCCCTCTGGCTCTCTTCCAGCTCATCTGGAGGGACACAGAGTTGTTTCTAAGTCAGCCAAGACATCTCTCCAAAAAGTGCCTTGGGGCCTCGGAACATACCTGGATCACCTCAATTGGCTCCTTGTGATGTGGAGGAACAGAAGCTCTATTCCAAGATCTTCTTAAATGGCATAGCTCCTCATCCTATCTCTAAGAAAGAGCCCAGCCACCCTTTTACGGAAACTCTTTTCCCCTGCTTAGTATGTGCAATCTCATTCTCATTCTTTCAGGCACTACCCATTCTGTCCATTGTGGACACTCCCATTGAAAGTCTTGGCATCTTCAGGAACTGGAAGTAAAACTGGCCGCATCATCTGTGCTTAAATCACACTGACTGAAACAAAATATTTCAAAAGAAACTTCAAATACATTATTTTAGACTTTAACGCACAAGAAGGTAAACTTTAACTGGCTCCGACTGACACTTGCAGATTTGCATGACAAAAACGGTCATCACACCTTGTATCCTGTGTACAAACAAAATGTTTACAGAGAGGCTGACCCACCAAATTTACAAGCTTTTTGCCTGACAATAGCAGCAGATTGCTCTGGAGCAGTGGTGTAAGGCTGTGGCAGATTGGCTTGCTGATCAGGTGACTGTTCCAGGGTCGGCACTGGCCACTTTTACTGGGCGGCTGACAGTTGCATGACAAATCATCGGCAAATCTTGATACCAACGGCCAATTTTGGATCTCAGCGCTGAATAAACTGTTATTCATATTAGATAATGGAATAAACTAACAAATGGTTTGGACTGCAAAGAAAAAGGAAGGGTATCCAAAGAGGGCTCAGATAGGCATGGAGACAATATGCAAGCCCTATGCAGAGAGACCGCA
This sequence comes from Perissodus microlepis, assembly GCF_051167445.1. Lineage (NCBI taxonomy): Eukaryota > Metazoa > Chordata > Actinopteri > Cichliformes > Cichlidae > Perissodus > Perissodus microlepis. The sequence continues at coordinate 16,253,169 of NC_140480.1, forward strand.
GCTGGGGTTTGAACCTTGGAACTTCTTGCTGCAAAAGTGATAACCACTGTACCACTGCATTGCCCTGCTAGTGCTATTATTACTTCAGCTGAAAATAATTTTCCAAATATGTGATAAATGAGTATTTATTATCTTGCATTACCTTAATTTGACAGCTTTGACCTGATTTTCTGACAATAATACTATCTTCTTGTAAAAAATACATTTAAACTTTTAACATACACAGTAGTATAAGTAGCTTTTCTTAGTCTGTTAATATGCTTTTAATTAATAACCGTATGGCATAATTGTTGTAATAAAATTAGCACATAAACATGTTGCTAATATAACCACGTTATACTATTATAATAATTTATTTATCCTGGTATAAATGGCATTGAGATTAAAAATGTCATTTTCAAGAGTAACCTCTGTAAAGAGGCAGTGGATGTTGTACCAGCTGAACATAATCACACAATAACAATGAATAAACACAATATCCAAATAATATTTAATAAATAATCAAGGTCACTCATCTGAAGACCTTTTGGAAAGTTGTGTGTCTTTACTTTTGAAGATGAATACCATCTTAGAGGACCTGCATAGAGAAGTGACTAAGTAGTTAACCGGGCAGCAGCAGCACCTGAGAGCTGCACCTGACTATTGGCCTCTTTAGAATGTGGGCACCTCTGTGTGCTTCAGACTGTGGCTTAGTTGTGTCTGTGAAAACCAAAACCAAAAATTGTAACGACTGTGTCACAGTCATGCATTCCAGTTTTTTGAGCATTTAACAAAAGCCTTTGTTTTATGGAAGCATGTTTTTGCACATAATGCAGGTGATGGCTTACATTATTGTCACTCCCTCTGAATGGGGAGCTTTATCAGGTGTTGGTTTTTCGGTTAAGCCGATTAAATACTAGCTTTTGAGATGAGCAGTATTTCCAGAGTATTTCACATAAAACTCCTTGCAAATTTGGATGTGTGATATCTCTGCCTTTGTCTCATTCTTTTTAACAAAGTTGAAATAAAGCTATAAGTTTCATTTAAATTTAAGCAACATTTTTCTGATGCCACAATCTTTGTATTACAAGCCCCCAACTACCACCACCAAAAAAAGCTGAGTCCTTTAAAATTATTGAAGCAGCAGGATTTGCTGATAAAAATAATTAAGTTGTCTCCATGACTGACACACTATGGATGATGGCCAGATAGCGAGAACAGTGTGAGTGTGTGAGAGTGAGAATGTATGCAGAGACTGACATTTCGACTTTCTCTTTCATTGTGTCTGATGGTCTTTGCTGGACGAACATGATTATAACAGCTACTGTTCCTGCTAAAATGACTTCAGATTAATTAAATGTTGCAGAATAGATTCGGATTCAGGAAATCAGAATTGGCTCCAACAATGAATGTTACATTTCCTAGGAAAAAAGAAAAGTTATACCTCATTTGAGTTCTGGGAATTTATCCGGGCTGAGAGCCAAAAATTGCTAGTTCAATGGAAACACTGTTTTTTCTTTCACTCACAAAGGACCTAAAGACTCTAGACATCTATTAACTGTAGGGATTAGTTCACTTCTTATTCTGTATGCTGTGTTTTTCTTTCAATTTTTCCTAATTTACTCAGACATATGGTTTAAGATTAGATGGGAAGAAATGTGAATGGGATTAGAGTCCAGACAGTACTAGAACATTTATTAAGTGTGACCCACTTGCAATGAAAATCACACGTTATTTTATGTGAGTCCTTGTGTAACCCTAGACTCCTGGATAGGACAGAACTCCAGGACAGAGCTGGATCTCTTCCCCTGTCTATTAAGTCGTTTCCTATCCCTCTCTGTGTAGCAGATTGAGCTGACTTTGGCCCTTTTTCTACAGAGCATGAATGTTTTCTGACCAGTCCAGTCTACTGTTTACATGACCATCTTTTAATAGTTGTCGGAGAAGAACTAACAACCCTCAAAAGTTGTTTTTGTTCATCTGGACCTCACGTTTTCAGTGAGAGAAAGGTTTCGTCACTCATCCAAGTGACTTCTTCAGTCTTAGCTGACTGCAGGTTCCCACAGTCTTATAAACAGTACATTTGCATAAGGACTGAAGCTAGCACCACTAACAATGGCCATGAGGTCAGTTTCATGATCATATGTCATATGTCATGACTCTTCTGTGTTGTGCCATCCTCTTTGCCAGGGGTGTTTGGTTTCCCCGATATATAAATCATGGCAATCCTCCTGGCAACTCACAGCGTACACTACATTACTCTGTTTGTGCTGTGGGACCGGATCCTTGGGGTGGAACAATTTTTGGTGCAGTGTGTTTTGGGGTTTGAAACCCACAGAGACACAGTGTTTAAAGAAAATGCAGCTCAGCTCCCGTACTTCTGACGAGGGATCACTAAAGATTTTTCATGTAGGTAGCAGTTGTCCTTGTCTCCTGGATCGTCTGGAGCATTTTTTTTAGGTGGCTTCTTTATTAAGGATGTTTTGATGTGATGTTCTTCTGCTTTCCTGGCCGCCGTATCTGTGGGGATGGTGCTTGCTCTGCGTTGTAGATGATGGTGATGATACCCAGTTTTTGCTCCAGTGGATGACGAAAGTCAAACCTTAAATACAGATAGATAAAATGTTGTTAAACAACACATTAGTGTTTTTTCTTACAGTCACGCAGACTCTGGATTCACTGATGCCAGCCAAAATTATGATGAATTAAAGCAAGAAAGAGTCATTTCATGGGAAATGGATTGGCTATCACAAATCACAATTTGTATTCATTCTGTACAATGACATTTTAAATCTTGCTTGAAAATGTTTTCCGGTGATCTCTTTGCACCTTTCATTCCAATAAATGCTGCATCTTGCTATGTGTTAACTTGTCTGTTTACAAGGGTATCTGTTAATCTGTTAATACAGCTATACTATTGCCAGCGCTGAGAGTTCAGATATAGGATTCAAAACAAGGTACAACTTATATAACTTTTAATTTTCTACCACACAGTTGTTGACTGGAAGACAACTGACAGAGTCCTTGGCTTTCTGTGAAGATTTCTTATCTGAGAAAATTCTGATTGGCTTTTTTGGTCTCCAATCAGCTCGCTGGCTACTAGCTAAATCCAGTCGAGTGCTTTGGTTTAAACTAGATTAAAACCAACAATGGTCTTAAAAATTATATATTTTGAAATAAAATAATTAAACATACTAGCTGAAAATGGTTTTTAATTTGGTTTAAACCAAAGCACTCCACTGAATTAGGTAGTAGCCAGCGAGCTGATTGGAGACCAAAACAGCCATTTAGAATTTTAGCATCCAAGTCCAAGTCCTCCAACTACACAATAGTTTAGTTGGAAGAGAGTTTTGTTATTGCTGTGATTCTTTTGGGTCAGGTTTTTTGGGTGTACGGTTCATTGATGACCCAGTTCAAACGGCGAGCCAACCCTCCAGGATTCTTTGAGATGACTCATCTGAGAAGAATCTGAAATTCTTTGGGCGAGCTTTGAACTTTACAAATTCTACTTAACTGGTAGGAAAGAGTTGCACTTCACTGCTCCTTTGCACATTCTGCAAGGAGAGACTGTACTGCTGGACTCACACAACTTAAAGGTGTGGGCTGATACTAGAGAGACAAATCCCAACTCAAGTCAAATCCCACATGGGTGTATTTTGTTTATTATTTTCCATGATTCGGGCCCATTTTTCCTTTCATGTAATGCTGTTGTCTTTTTCTGTAAATGATTAGTCATGTTGAAATTGACAAAAAAATTACAAGTGAATAGAATTCATCAAACCAAGTTCTCTGAGCGTGTTTCATTAGTCAACCACTTTGCTCTAACAGTTGAACCTCAGCAGTTGGTTCAGTACCCATGTAAATATTATAATCTGTATCCTAACTATTGAAAGGGGTGTTAAATTAGCAACAAACAAAAAGCATAGAAACTTCACTGCATATTTTGGTAAGTTCCTTTTACAAAATATTATGCTGATCATGGCTATGCTCCTTTATATTTTCAGACCTGTTCAGTGGAGTGCTGCAGAGACACAGAGGTATGCATGACAGAGATTTTTAATTACCCTGTTGGGTCTCAAAATGGATTCACTGTAGCCCCTGTCATAACCAAGGCCAGGATAAAAGCGACATTTGACATGCTGAACGCTTGCTTTAGTTCCCTACGTAGTCTTAGAGAATCCCCAGAATAGGCCTGCTGGCTGACTTCTGTGTGTGTCGTGCTCCACAATAGCAAATGAACAAGCCCCACCTGTCTCCCAACAACTCCAACATGTTATTAACCCCACAACCCTGCAACACTTCACCAGCAGAGCCACAAGAGAAGCCATCAAACCGTAATGTTTTCCTTAATCAAAGAAAAAGGGCTTTTTCTGAAAACTTGAGAAATATTTGTTTTACATTTAAGTAAATAATGGCATTGAACTAGATTTCAAGCTCAAGATTCTCCAAATCAAGTTTAATTTGTTATTAATATTTATCTCTTTATTTTTATTTTTTTTATTTAATTTTGTACTGAGGTTATGGTTCCCACTATGTTGTTCCCACAGTTCCCTTGAATAAATCATTCATAATGTCTGCTTTAAACTGAAAGATGCACAGAATTAGAATAGAATAGAATTCAACTTTATTGCCATTGCACATGCACAGGTACAGGGCAACGAAATGCAGTTTGCATCCATCCAGAAGTGCTTTAGTGATATAGATATATTACAATATATATTAGCAATAATATAGATATGTAAGTATATTACAGAAATGGGTCTATTATGGTATGTTATAATGTACATGGTATGAAGTATGTTGTGAATATTCTATAACTATAAGAATGTACAGGCTGTAGTGAGTACAAGCTATGTACAGACTATGAACAGGATATAAATATGAAATTAAAAAAAAACAACTATACAGAAATCTGAGATATACAGTTATACAGAAATGTGAACTATGCAAGTTATGAACAGTTGTAGGATTAAAAATTATCGTATGTACAGAATGATTATTTACACAGAACTATACAGTAGTGCAGTTAAGATAAGTGAGATATGTGGATAATTTCTACAGAGGCTATATAAAGTGCTAGTGGTTGTGAGTGGTGGTTCAGTCCATGTTATTATTGTGTGTTTGAGGGTACGGTTGTCCATTGTGTGTGTGTGTAGGTGGTTGTGGGTGTGTGTATGTCCAGTCCATGAGTTTAGTGTGGGTCAGATGTCAGGAGGCAGAGTTCAGGAGTCTGACAGCTGTGGGGAAGAAGCTTTTCCGGTACCTGGTGGTCTTAGTCCGGAGGCTCCTGTAGCGCCTCCCAGAGGGCAGGAGGGTGAAGAGTCCATGTGATGGGTGACTGGGGTCTTTGATGATTTTCCCAGCCCTTTTCAGACACCGCTTCCTGTAGATGTCTTTTATGGCAGGAAGTGGTGCTCCGGCGATGCGCTGGGCAGTTTTCACGACCCTCTGCAACGCCTTCCGGTCCGAGGCAGAGCAGTTCCCGTACCAGACTGTTATACAGTTGGTCAGGATGCTCTCGATGGTGCAGCGATAGAAGTTCACCAGGATGTCTGAGGACAGGTGGTTCTTCCTCAGAGTCCTCAAGAAGAAGAGGCGCTGGTGAGCCTTCTTGACCAGCTTGGAGCAGTTGGTCGTCCAGATGAGATCCTCGGAGATGTGGACTCCCAGGAACTTGAAGCTGCTCACATGCTCCACAGCCGTCCCCTTAATGTGGATGGGTGGATGTGGGTCAGCATTCCTCCTGTAGTCCACGATGAGCTCCTTGGTCTTCTCGGTGTTAAGCAGCAGGTTGTTTCTGTCACACCACTCAGCCAGACGATCCACCTCCTCCCTGTAGGCGGCCTCATCGTTGTCACTGATGAGGCCAATCACCGTGGTGTCATCTGCAAACTTAATGATGGTGTTGGAACCATCAGCAGGTCTGCAGTCATGGGTGAAGAGGGAGTAGAGGAAAGGGCTCATCACACAGCCTTGTGGTACACCGGTGTTCATTGTGATTGTAGATGAGCAGCGGTTATCCAGCCGGACATGTTGGGGGCGGTTGGTCAGGAAGTCCAGTAACCATTTGCAGATGAGGGAACTGATGCCCAGGTCTGTCAGTTTCCTGATGAGTTGTGAGGGGTGGATTGTATTGAATGCTGAACTGAAGTCTATAAACAGCATTCTGGCGTATGTGTTGTTGTTGTCCAGGTGTGAGAGGACAGAGTGCAGTGCGATGGGGACTGCATCCTCTGTGCTCCTGTTCTGGCGGTATGCGAATTGGTGGGGGTCCAGGGTGGGGGGGAGACAGGATTTGAAGTTTGCTAGGACCAGCTGCTCTAAGCACTTAGTGATGATGGGGGTGAGTGCTACTGGGCGGTAATCATTGAGGCAAGATGGGTTGGAGTTTTTGGGTATCGGGACGATGGAGGTGGATTTGAAGCAGGCCGGTACCACAGCGTGGGCCAAGGACAGATTGAATATGTCTGTGAGCACTCCTGCAAGTTCCCCAGAACACGCTCTGAGAACACGCCCGGGGATGACTCCACTGACTCCTCCTCCAAAATTACCATGCCGGTAGGAGGAATTTTGCCCTTGAAGCAGTTGCAGAACAAAACTATAACATCTTCAAATTGCAGCCAAGTATCCACACTTTGACAACCTAAGATGGGCAAAATCAAAACTAATTAAAATTGTTATGTATATATAGCAGATGAGACGCTGTCTCATCATCAAGGGCCTGCTCCTGAGAAAGAAAAAATATAAATGGGTGTGCTTCTTCCATGATAAGCTGCTACATATGACATGCGTAAGTAGCCCAGAGAGAGCTTTACCTCTCGGTGGGACAATGTATGAATGGATGTGAAATCAAAATAAACTGCAAAGTAAACTGCATAGTATTGACTGTCTAAATGAGAATTCTGTGTAAGCTAATGTTGTTCTGTTAGCAACATATCAGCTTGACACATACTCTGTATACATAACCTGTTTTATGAGCTGCCACCTGGGCCTGACAATACATCCTCTTAACCCCCTTCGTCAAGTGATGACCTTTAACTGTACACCAGTGCAGCTCATCAGTGCGGCTGCACTTATTCCCTGTTGGCTGTGAGCAATTTCAGTACCATTTATAATTTGTCTTTTAGAATTATTTAACCAAAAACCCAGACTGATAGCATTAAAGCCCTGTACTCCTAAGCTAAATCAGCTTACCACTTCTGTTTTTATTTGCTCCCAGGTTAGTTAAATTCCCCAAGCTCTGTAGCTGAAATGAAAGCCTGACGTTGTTATGAGAACACATAAGAAAATATTACTTTCATTTCATTCTTCTAATATAAAAGTTTGTTCTTTGTTCGTGAAGTATGTTTCAATCCTGCTAGCAGATACGTCCATGTTTTTAACAGGTTTCAGCCAGGTTTGCCACCAAGTCACATGAATGTGCTTTTAGCTAGATTGGGAATACGCCCGGTTGACTTATTGAGTTGGAAATTACCTTCACGTTCATTGTTTAATCAAATTGCTAATGTACGGCTAAGTAAACCCAGATAAAGAAAACATATCCTGGGTATGTTTAACTTGCTTTAGAGTACAGACCTCAGGCGTAGCTTTTTCTTCTAATAGACACCACTCTATTACGCAAGGTTAAACGTGTATTTTGTTAAATGGTCATACCAAGTTGGCCATGAATGCAAAGCTGATCAAGTGTTTAAAAAATATAGGGTAAACCGCTGAACAGTACAGTAATACAGTGAACTTTATCATTAAATGTAGCTTGTAGTCCAAGTTGCTTTGAGAAAGCCGTTAGAATAGAAAATCAGAGCATATATGAATTCGACTCCGTGTTGGTGTAATTCAGTTCTTACACCAACACGCAATTTAAACACGCCATTTAACCTGGCAAGGATGTGTTTGAATGGTGGACCACATCTACTACGTTGCTTTCATATGCCTCAGCTCATTTTCTTTTACAAAAATCTCAAGTGAAGCTTTTAAGAAAAATCTAAACATGTACCACAAATGATCTTTTTTTATCCAGTTTAAGTTTGACAATTTACCTGCCACACGAGGCATTATTGCTGTATCCAAAGTCTTACAAACTGAATCCTGTGGTTTTTTTTCTCTTATTCATGAGTGTCCTCACCTTCCATTTGTTGCATGTTAATATCCAAGCTGGTGGCAATCATCTGTCAGTGCAAATGGAAAGCAATCCACTGACCCTTTCAGCCCATGTCTATTTCAGCAAAGAATTAATATAGCTCTTTGTGTAGAATGCATGTACGTTTTTATTAAGGATAAGAGCTTGGCTGTCCTATGAAGAGTGGAAAAAAGACAGTAGCAATTTCTCCTTTCATTAAAGCCAAATAAATCATTTTTTCAGCAGGCCTTTTGGAGGATCTGACCAGTTTATGACTGACTGATAACTTATTTCTTCCCTTTCAGCCTGGAGGCTTCTCAATTCCACATTTTTGGCAGAAGATCTATCTTCTTAGAAAAATAGTTTTAAGACTATAGACTAAAAGTAAAACCTAAAAGCTTTCAAACACATCACTTTTTGTTTTGCCCCTGGCTGTAGAAATGAGTTTGGGGATATAGTGTCCACGTTCAGTCTCTGTCTGATGAAGAAAAATCTGAGTCTCTGACTCTAGCTTGTCAGTCTAGTACCCACCGGTGCACCTGACTCAAACAGGCTCTTCTTTACACATTCCTCAATCATAAAGTCCTAACCAACAAGAGACAAAGAGGAAAAGTAGACATATATATATGACGGTCTGTACTGGCACAAAATGGCGCTAAACATGTTCTTAAAAACTTTGAATTTAAACACCTATTTCTCAAATCCAGGCTGCCCCTCCCTGAGCCTGGTTGTGCCAGAGGTTTCTTCCAGTTGAAGGGAGTTTTTCCTTCCCACTGTCGCCAAAGTGCTTGCTCATAGGGGGTCACATGATTGTTGGGCTTTTCTCTCTATGGCTGTATCCCAATTCAGGGTCTGCAGCCTTAAAGGCCGCATTTTAAGGCCAATTACGTCACAGCGACGCGACAAAGGCTGTCCCAATTCGAAGGCTGTTCGAAATGCAGCCCTCAAATGCGTCCTTCATTTCCCTGAATTTCAAGGACGTGGCGGTGTAGACTTCGTGGCTCAACATATCCCAGAATGCATAGCGCGGCGGTGGGTGTGGATAATTTTGCCGAAAAAAAAAAAGAAACGGCGGATGAGGGGCGCCTGAAGAGTAAACTTTAAGTAAGTACTGAATATTATGTCACTTATTTATGTGCAAATGTTTAATAACGAAGAACATTAAAACATTACTGTTGGCCACATGTCGGCAAAGTTATGTGACATTAGTGACGTTTGTACTAACTTGGTTTTAAAGCCTTTAAATCTTACAGAGAATGATCAAAGCTCATGTAGAAACAAACAAACAAATGAACAAAAGATTTTCTCCTTCATTTCTGTCAAACAATGCTGTATGAAACGTTTCCAGCTGTTAGTATCATGGTTGCTAGGCAACCTGGGCAGCGCAACGGAGGCTAGACAGTCCCATTTCACAAGCCTCGCACTTCCGGCCTTAGCAGTCTATAAGTACGCGGCCCTTGAGGATCATTGAGGCTGCGTACTTTAAGGCTGCAGATCCTGAATTGGGATACAGCCTATGTATTATTGTAGGATCTACCTTATGATATAAAGCACCTTGAGGTGATTGTTGTTGTGATCTGGCACTATATAAAGAAAATTGAATTGATTTGATTATCCACTTTAATTGTTATTTGTTACTTCATTATTTTTGTCACCATGTCTCCTCACATTCAGTGCAGCATCATCACAATACAGCATGGCTAATAAAACCCATTTGACTTTGAAATTTTATTTTACTGTTATGAATAAAAGGATAAGGAAAAAAAATCATGCAAATTGCTTCGTAGATCCCAGGCCATGATCCCAGTCATGGGTCAGCTTTTGTATAATGCACATTATATGCACATTAAGCTATCAAACGATTTTTGTAATGTTGATTTTTGTTACATCCACTGACCTCCAGAGCTCTATTTACTAGGAGGGAGTTTTACTTTTCTTCTCTTGTTTGTTTGCAGGCCTGCTGTCACAACTTAATGCACAACTTAAGTCACTTCTTCCTCATTAGTGGACTAAAAGCCTGAATAAAAAAAGCCATACTCATTCACTGCCGTGGGTGGGGCATCTGTGAGGTGGTGATTATGCTGCTGTGAACTGTAATCCTGTGTACCCAGCACTTCTGTGGTTAGATCTCTTTGTTTTGGTGAACTGGGTTAAGATATTTTGTTTTTTAAACTAGTTTTTTTTCTGTTTTCTGGCCAGCCAGGGAGTTCAGGCATTGCACTCTTGTTTTGTTAGTTGAGAATTGGTTGGTTTTTTTTCAGTCAGAGACACTTTTTTGTTTGTTGTTTTGAACTTGGAGAACCTGAACTCTATAGCTTGCTTTCTCTTCTTTTTAAGTCCCGTGTGGGACACTGAAATTGTGAAAATAAATTACTTTAATACTGAGACAGTTTTGTTCTTTGGTTTTAACAAAGCAAAGGACCCAAAACAATAAAATTTTGTTTTTAATAAAAAAGTTGTCAAACTTTCAAAACCATGATGACTATGATGCCAAGCTTAATTTTTAAATGAATAAAATGATCTTGCTGCTAATGATTTTATTATGAAATGTTGGACTCAGAATTGATTTTAAAGTTGATTATTTTAACATGACAGGCTGCTGAAAATGAATGCATTTCAGAGCCAAACTCATGGCTATTAGAGGGGATGCAGTTGCAGCTACACTGGCTTCATTCCTCAGTCCCAGAGGTTTCTGCTTGTTAAGAGCCTATGGTCAGACCCCCTGATTATGATGTTGGTGTCAGAGAGGAAAATAGAGTTAGACAACAAACTAGCAAGACAACAGCAAGGGTATAAACAATGCAAGATTCAAAGAGCAGTAACTTTATATATGTTTTTTTTTTCTGATGGCTTAATTTTATGAAAAAAAGGCCATTAACATGAACAGAAATGCCTGCATGCCAGCCACCTGAACATAATTAAGAGTGATACTGTAATAAAATCTACCAGTTGAAAGGAAAAACACGTTTCCTTGCCTGTGCTCCTTGTCAGGGTCACGCTTGCCTGATAATCTGGTTAGGGTTGAACAGTTTCCAGTAAATCCCAGGAATGAAGCCAAATCTGGAAACCCTCACTATTCACTGGCCCAACACTATCTTTCATCATAACTTTGGATTAAAGTTACTGAGCATGCCCAAGCTTTGAATGTAGGGGTTAAATAAAGGTCATCTGAAGCACACTCATAAAGTATATAAAATTTGGTGATAATGTCAGTACGAATAATGTACTGCAAGTAAACAGTTTGAATTTATATATCTTTTTAAATGCCCGTGAATGGCAGGTCATCTCAGGAGGAAAAGGACATTTCCCCGAACAACTCCAAATTAGGTGAGGTGCAGAGGTCAAATCAATATTGAATTCCCAGAGACAGAATGAGGCTTAATCACCCCCGTTCTCTGCTGGCCATTGGGGTGGGGGGGCTGGGAGGAGGTGTTGGCCGTCCAATTGGGATCTGGGATGCGGTTGGGGTGACAGAAGGAAAACTAAGGAAAATTAATAACAGATATGATTCAATGCAGAGAGGTCTATTAACACATAGTGAGTGAGAAAGGTGACTGGAAAGGAAAAACTCAATGCATCATGGGAATCCTCGGCAGCCTACGTCTATTGCAGCATAACTAAGGGAGGATTCAGGGTCACCTGGTCCAGCCCTAACTATATGCTTTAGAAAAAAGGAAGGTTTTAAGCCTAATCTTGAAAGTAGAGATAGTGTCTGTCTCCCGAATCCAAACTGGAAGCTGGTTCCACAGAAGAGAGGCCTGAAAACTGAAGGCTCTCCCTCCCATTCTACTTTTAAATACTCTAGGAACAACAAGTAGGCCTGCAGTGCGAGAGCGAAGTGCTCTAATAGGGTGATATGGTACTACAAGGTCATTAAGATAAGATGGGGCCTGATTATTTAAGACCTTGTATGTGAGGTGCAGGATTTTAAATTCAATTCTGGATTTAACAGGAAGCCAATGAAGGGAAGCCAAAACAGGAGAAATCTGCTCTCTCTTTCTAGTCCCTGTCAGTACTCTTTCTGCAGCATTTTGGATTAGCTGAAGGCTTTTCAGGGAGTTTTTAGGACATCCTGATAATAATGAATTACAGTAGTCCAGCCTGGAAGTAATAAATGCATGAACTAGTTTTTCAGCGTCACTCTGAGACAGGATATTTCTAACTTTAGAGATGTTGCGCAAATGGAAGAAAGCAGTCTTACAGATTTGTTTAATATGTGCGTTGAAGGACATGTCCTGGTCAAAAATGACTCCAAGGTTCCTCACAGCGTTACTGGAGGCCAAGGTAATGCCATCCAGAGTAAGAATCTGGTTAGATACCATATTTCTAAGATTTTCAGGGCCGAGTACAATAACCTCAGTTTTATCTGAATTAAGAAGCAGAAAGTTAGCGGCCATCCAGGTCTTTATGTCTTTAAGACATTCCTGCAGTTTAACTAATTGGTGTGTGTTACCTGGCTTCATGGATAGACAGAGCTGGGTGTCATCTGCATAGCAGTGAAAATTTATGCTATGTCTTCTAATGATGCTGCCTAGGGGAAGCATGTATAATGTAAACAGAATTGATCCTAGCACCGAACCCTGTGGAACACCATAATTGACCTTAGTGTGTGAAGAGGACTCTCCATTTACAAATTGGAGTCTATTAGATGGATATGATACAAACCACTGCAGCACAGTACCTGTAATACCTACAGCATGTTCTAATTGGTCTAATAGGATATTAAGGTCAACAGTATCAAACGCTGCACTGAGGTCTAGCAGGACAAGCACAGAGATGAGTCCACTGTCAGAGGCCATAAGAAGATCATTTGTAACCTTCACTAAAGCTGTTTCTGTCCTGTGATGAGCTCTGAAACCTGACTGAAACTCTTCAAATAAGCCATTCCTCTGCAGATGATCAGTTAGCTGTTTGACAACTACTCTTTCAAGGATTTTTGATATGAAAGGAAGGTTGGAGATTGGCCTATAATTAGCTAAGACTGCTGGGTCTAGAGATGGCTTTTTGAGTAAAGGTTTAACTACAGCCAGCTTGAAGGCCTGTGGTACATAGCCGATTATTAGAGATAGGTTGATCATATTTAAGATCGAAGAATTAATTAATGGCAGGACTTTTTTGAGCAGTTTTGTAGGAATGGGGTCTAAAAGACACGTTGATGGTTTGGAAGAAGTGATTATTGAAGTTAACTCAGAAAGATCAATTGTAGAAAAAGAGTCTAACTTAACATCAATGGTACTAAAGGTAGCTGTAGATAATATTACATCTGTAGGATGATTATTGGTAATTTTTTCTCTAATGATTAAAATTTTATTTGTGAAGAAGTTCATGAAGTCATTACTAGTTAACATTAAAGGGATGGTTGGCTCAAAAGAGCTCTGACTTTTTGTCAGCCTGGCTACAGTGCTGAAGAGAAACCTGGGGTTTCTTCATATTTTCTTCAATCGGAGACGAATAGTAAGATGTTCTGGCTTTGCGGAGGGCTTTCTTATAAAGCAACAAACTATTTCTCCAGGCTAAATGATGATCCTCTAAATTTGTGACACGCCATTTCCTCTCCAGCTTACGAGTCATCTGCTTTAGGCTACGTGTTTGAGAATTATACCACGGAGTCAGGTACTTCTGATTAGAGACCTTAGTTTTCACAGGAGCTACAGTATCCAGAGTCATACGTAGTGAGGAGGTAAAATTATTAACAAGATAATCAACCTCTATTGGGGTAGCGTTCAGATAGCTGCTCTGCTCTATGTTGGTACAGGGCATTGAAGATGATAACAGTGGGTGGATTATATTCTTTATATTATTTTCTTAAATTATATTCTTAAATTTAGTTACAGCGCTTTCAGAAAGACATCTACTGTGATAAAGTCTACTCTCCACTGCTGTGTAATCAATTATTGTAAATGTAAATGTTATCAGGAAATGATCAGACAGGAGAGGGTTTCTATGCCATATGTTAAAACAAGATCTAGAGTGTGATTAAAGTGGTGGGTGGGTTCTTTTACATTTTGAGAGAAACCTGTTGAGTCTAATAACAGATTAAATGCCATGTTGAGGCTGTCATTTTTAGCATCTACATGGATGTTAAAATCACCCACAATAATTATTTTATCTGAGCTCAGAACTAAATCACATAAAAAGTCTGAGAAAGCAAACAGAAACTCTGTGTAAGGCCCAGGTGGATGATATATGATAATAAGTAAGACTGGTTTCTGAGTGTTACAGCTGGGGTGGACAATGTTAAGCATCAGGCTTACAAATGAATTAAAAGTCTGTCTTGGTCTTCCGTTAATTAATAGGCTGGTGTGAAAAATTGCTGCCACACCGCCCCCTCGGCCTGTGCTTCGAGATTTCTGGTAGTTAGAATGACTCGGGGGTGTTGATTGATTTAAACTAATATAATCATCCGGCTGCAACCAGGTTTCTGTAAGGCAGAGTAAATCGATTTGTTGATCAATTATTAAGTCATGTACTAACAGAGACTTGGAGGAGAGAGACCTAATATTTAATAATCCACATTTCACTGTTTTACTCTTTGGTTCAGATGTGGATACTGTATTGTTCTTTCTTTGTAATTGTTGATGTTTAAGTTGTTTGTTGCTGGTTTTTAGTTTGTTTTTTTGTCTTTTTGGGAGCTGACACAGTCTCAATGGAGATGGGTTTTTGGGGGGGGGGGGGGGGGGGGGTAGCAGGAGGAGAGAAGCTGCAGAGAGGCATGTAAGACTGCAACTCTGCTTCCTGGTCCCAACTCTGGAAAGTCATATTTTGGGGGGTTTAATAAATTTGTCCATATTTCTAGAAATGAGAGCTGCTCCATCCAGAAGGTTTGCCAATTATCTATGAAGCCCACATCGTTTCTGGGACACCACTCAGACAGCCAACAATTTAAGGAGAACATGCGGCTAAACATGTCACTCCTGGTCTGATTGGGGAGGGGACCAGAGAAAACTACAGAGTCCGACATTGTTTTGGCAAAGTTACACACCGATTCAATATTGATTTTAGTGACCTCCGATTGGCGTAATTGGGTGTCATTACTGCCAACGTGAATTATGATTTTACTGAATTTACATTTACCCTTGGCCAGCAGTTTTAAATTTCCCTCAATGTCGCCTGCTCTGGTCCCTGGAAGACAATTGACTATGGTTGCCGGTGTCTCTAGCTTCACATGTCTGAGAACAGAATCACAAATTACCAGGTGTGTCGCCGAGTGGGGAAAAACGGTTAGACACATGAACAGGTTGGTGGTGTACCTGGGGCTTCTGTTTAGGACTATGCTTCCTCCTCACCGTGACCCAGCCGCCCTCTTTCCCCAGCTGCTTGGGGTCTGCCGGGGAACAGCTAGCGGGGCCTACGCTATCTTCGGCTGCACCAGCTACAGGGGCCTGGCTAGCTACGGGTGAATGAAGGGTGCGAAGCCGAGTCTCCAATTCAGTAATCCTGGCCTCCAGAGCTGCAAATATGCTACATTTGTTACAGGTATCATTACTGCTAAAGGAGGCCGAGGAGTAGCTAAACATCTGACACAATGAGCAAGAAAGTGCAGGAGGGACAGGTGAAGTAGCCATGGTGTTAACGAGTCGGCTACGAGGTAAGCTAAGCTAGCGAAACAGAGACAGTGAGTGAATACTTTGGCTATAAATTAAGTAGTGAGTACACAGAAAGTGTGCTTCGGATGAAGCACGTGAAGATTATACTATGAAAAAAGAATGTATTTAAAAGTTTTTAAATTGCTAAGCAGATAAGCTACTCAGAAACACCACTGTAGCTGTGTCCCAAAACATCGGCTGCATCCTTCGGAGGACCCGTAGACCGAGAAGGCCGGAAGTGCGAGGCTGTGAAATGGGACGGTCTAGCCTTCAGATTTGCGTCACCGCTGTGTCGGTGGAGTTTAATAAACTCGGCCATCTGCTCCTTGCTATCTAAAATATAACAGGACACTGGCGTAAATTCTCGACCATCTCACACTTCTGTTTAATCAGTTTTCTGTTTAACGTTTATTCAGCTGTGTGAAAATCCCGGAGGAACCCACCTGATGGATTAATAAAGTTTTATTTAATCTAATAATCTAATAACTTTGATCTCAGCCAAACCAATTTACTCCGGAACAAATACAACACCGAAAAAAGGCAAACAATTACATTTTTAAGTTATCCGAGTGACTTATATCATGTTTAACCTGAGTAGCGAAAGAGCGGGGGTCTGAAAACGATGAAGCCGGGAGTCCGCTGCTCTCGCCGGCTGGAGTGACCATTGAACCCCCCGGCTTGCTATCGAGTGGGTGGGTAACAGACGTCTGCGAAAACGTCGGCACACTTTTGCAAATATGCGATGTCTTGATAAACCAAGCAGATATTTGTAATTTACACAGCTACTTTCTCGCCTTAAAATATGTTAAAAATTTATTTTGTGGCCTAGAAAGATTAATAAGAGTAATTTTAAAACTTAGTAGCAGCCGCCATTGTTGGCAGCTGAAATTTGGCTGGGCCGCGCTATGAATTCTGGGATATGGTGGGCCATGAAGGATACACCCGACCCATCCTTCAAATTCGGGGAAATGAAGGACGCATTTGTCGAACGCATTTGAAAGAGTCGACGAATTGGGACAGCCTTCGTCGCCTGGCTGTGACGTAATTGGCCTTCAAATGCGGCCTCCGGAGGATGCAGCTGACGTTTTAGGACACAACTTGTGTTTGAGCAGGAACAGGAAGTGATACTCTACCACAGAGCGAGCGAAAACCAAGTGATATATGTGTGCATGAGGGTGGGAATGCATGTTTGTGTCTGTGTGTACCTGTTTGTCTGTGTCTATATGTCAGGTCGGGTCTTAGACTCCACCTCTCTGGGAACTCCCAGGCCCTCCAAAGTATGGAGGCCTATCTCCCCTCACCACACTCCCTGCCGGTGGCTGATGCCCTCAGGGGTCGGTGCGTTGGTGGTTCTTGGTGTCCCGGGCTGGGCGCTCAGGTATGTACCAGCTCACTCCCAGTGGCTACTTGGCAGGGCCTGGCGCCTGTCATTCGGTCAGGCCTCTTCCGGGGCAAAGGGGGCCCTCGGGCCTCTGGGCCTGCGGCTCGGTTCACTCTGGCAGAGCCGGCGGGCACGCCAGTGCAGCCCCCTCTGGCTTCTGCTCCGTGGTTGCTGGGTGACCCCTCGTCTGGGGCTCTCCTCAGATCTTCCCAGGAGGGTGGCACGGATGCCCCTCCGGTGGTCCTCCTTGGGCTTTCGCACTCTGGGGCCTCTGGATGTCTGGGGCCTGGATCTCCTCCATGCCTGCTTCATGCCCTGGGGGACGGGGCTATGGCTCCCTACACCCTCTAGTGGACCGTTACATGGGGAAACCTTTTGAATACAAGCGCGCTGATCCACACAGGTGTGCACACGGGTGTTCACTGTCCATAGACATAAACTACACCTTTCTTGGCTGCTACCTCAAAGCACATTGTGCGCTGTCGGTCCACCACAACATTCAATATTTAGCATTTACTGCTGTTTACACTTAGCTAGATTAATGCGATGGTGTTGTGTTTATTATGTTGCTCTCTTTTTTTGCTTGTTTTCTCTTCTTTTTCTCTCAACAGGTGATCCAGGAGTTTTTTTTTCTTTTTTCTCTCTCTTTCTCATTTTAAGTGCCCTTTCTCATTGTCCCTCTTCCCCTCTGTTTTTCTTTTCCTTCATCTTTCTTTCTCCCTTTCCTATCCCCTTGTCATATCTGTCACATCTGCAACAACTGAAAATAAAATAAAATAAATAATAACAACAAAGGTTGATCAAATGGACCAATACGGCAAGGCCGTGATGATCCACTTGGTAAAGTAAATCCATTGGGTATCCTTGTTGGCCTTCAGACAACAATTCTGACGGCTAAAGAACCAAATGGGACAGGCAAACAAAAAAAAAAAAAAGGAGGCACAAATCTTTTAGTTTTCTTCACTGATATGTTGAATGGGATGATTCTCCTTCACTGTCTGAGAAATGTATTTATGCCATGCTACGGATGGATGGCTGTCTTATCTGTGACTAAGACAGCTGTACCAATAAGGTGATGTCTTCACTCACGCATCCTCCTCCCAAGTCAACAGAAATTATGCTCCACTCTCTGCCTTTCTCATATGTAAGGCACTACAACTCATGTTTTTAATTAGCTAACAAACTATGTGCTGTTCCACAAAGGGGCTGGCACAAAAGCAATATTAAAACTCATCACTTCGCTAGAAAATTGTGTATATAATATCAAAAGTAAAAATAATCAATCTGAAGAAAAACATTCCTCCACAGCAGGGGGTGGGATGGTTAAGCTTTAGCTTTCAGCTATTGTTAAAACTCTGAGATTCAAGTATCTCAATTTAATTATGACATGTTCAAATTTACTCAAACCACTAAACTGACTGGGATATGCAGTAACATCATGATAAATTACAAAGCAGCACTAACAAAAAGGATGGGATGAGAATGCTGAAAACAAACAAACAGTTGTTGATTTGCCGTCCTTAGATTAAGTTCTCTCCACATGTAACAGTAACAGAAATGATGCATTTACAGGTAAGAATGCAGCAAGGAAAGATTAGATGGTAATCTGTAGGATGATTTTGAAAAAGGAAGCACATGAAGGTAGATTGAATGATTAAATGGTGGGAAATGAAGAAGGAAGAATGTTGCACAGAGTACAGGGAGGAGTTGAAACACACTCTGGGTTGTATGAAAAAGTTATCAGATAACTGGGAGAGCACAAATGAAGTGCTGAGGGAAACTGCCAAGAAGGAAAGAGGACAAGGAGATTTGGTGGTGCAATAAGGAAGTACAGGAGAGTATTCAAATGAAGAGGTTAGCAAGGAAAAAAGTGGAATAGTCACTAGATGAAGAAAATAGACAGGAGTACTGGGTGGCTTGTCCTTGTCCTTGAAAACACAACAAGTTTCGATCACGAAAGTTAATGCATTTCCAGCGCAGTACAATGCTCCCTCTCTCTCTTTCTTTCTCTTGCTTGTTTTGTAATACTAGCTGAGTTCTTTTATAAGGGCAGACTCAAAGTTGGCACCTTAATCTGAATGCAACTGTTCTGGACATCCAGTTGGCTGAATAATTTGTTTCAACAACATCTTAGCTTTAGTTGAAGCAGTCTGATCCCTGATATTTCCCAAGCATATTTAGTAAACATATCAGTATCAACCAAAATATACTGATATGAGTCTACAGGTCTACTTAATATAAGGAAGTCTTATAGGTCTTCCTTATAGGTCTACTTAATATAAGGAAATATAAGGAAGTGGGCAGGGATAGCTCAGTAGGTAAAGTGTAGAAAAAAGAGAAAAAAAAGAAGAAGAAAAAAGAAAAAAAAGAAAAGAATGAGGCTTAATCAAACACATGAGATCAAACAGCAGCTAGTGTTGCTGTTGCTAAATGGCAGAAGCTAGAGCCTTTAAGGACAATAATGTCTGTCTTTAATTTATTGAGTATTAATGGCATTATTTAAACAGAAGCTTCACCTGTAGTTGTTGATCACAGCATTTGCGGAGGCAGCATCTCTGTGGGCACAGCGGCATATCTATTCACTTGCTTTTTTGGTTGAATTTAAGTTTCTTGATATCTCTTCAACACAATACATTTCCTTTTTTTGATATGAAGACATAACAATTTCTATTACGCATTCTGTTGGTGGCTGATTGGTTGATTTCGTTTTTTTATAATTCTGATCTGGTATGGCTCCCCTACAGGCTAACTGATTTGAGGTGAGAAGGTGGACTAAGAATGACACGGCAGGAGGGAATACAGAAGTTAAACCTTACGCGATGATGCAAGGCTGAGTAAAACAGAGAAACTAGTGGAAGATTTCATGAGAGCACGTTGACAAGAGACGGGAGCAGGCAACACCCGACCCTCTTGAAGGGTGTTTTTTAATGTCTTGATTTCAGAATCACACACACACACATATATCTACTGAGCAAAAAGCATGAAGGAGACAGAGGAAGCAGTTTTTTCTCTAAAATCTTCCCTAACTTTGCATCTGCAAACCCACTATGATTACCCTGTCAGCTAAACATGTAAATATAATACAACAACAATTATTATTTCAACTTATAAACACCCCTAAAAATCAGAACATTTATATTCTTCAATGTAAACGTTGGTTATATTTTATTTTACAAAGTGAGGGAATGTGTTCAAGCGGAGTTTGATGTTTCCTTATACATGAAAGAATGAGTTCCAGTCACTTCCTTAAAGTAAGGAATACAGATTATTAATTTAACACTGGTATAAGATTGGTAGTCAGTATTGGCAGAAACCCACAGCCAAGGTATCTGAAAAACTGGAAATACTAGTTGAACCATTGCCATCCACAGAGAGTTCTTCCTTCCTACCATCCCCAAGCGCATCCTCCTTCCCCGGTGATATTCAGCGTTGTAGTTCTCTCTCTCATATGTATGTTGCATCCTTACACTACAATGTCATTAAAAATGTCTGTAACAAATACACACAGCAGCAAGAACAAACCAAGCTGCTGCAACAGACAATCAAAAAGCCAGATGAGAAAAATGTGAAATGTTTTTCCTGCCAATTTGAACTTCATTGTGTGTCTCTCTGTTGGCAAACTCAAGCAAAATTGCCTCAGCATCAATTCCAATATCAGGATAGCTGTTCATCACTCCAATTCCACTCAGTGCTTTTGTGAGTCATCATATTTCTGAGATATGTATTACAAATATCATAAAACAGCTGAGCATTGCTTGAATGCCAGATGTCACTAATGTCACTCTGCATTGTTCAAGCTCCATATATAATGTTAGCAGCATTAATGTTTGCAGACTCTGAATCTTCACTTCCCAGAACAGTTTGTGTCTCATCTTCTGTTTTCAAAAGCTTTAAATTTTTGTTATTTACTTATTTCTGTCCTGCTCCTTTGCTAGATAGGTGAGCGAAATCCAACAATGCTAAAGTGGTAATTCATCCCAGAAACATTGACTGTGTAATGATACAGTGAAATAGTCTTTGTGTGTGTTCCTGAACACAAACTGGTTCATAAACTATAAAATGGCTTTATAAGTGTATTCTTCACCCCTCCATTTGGCATCTGTCTGTTTTTCTTTTTTTTTTCTATCAACATCTTCAATTTATGTTATGTCGTTTAGTGTCTCATGTAAAGTGAGAAAATGCAAGCACAGATTTGATATTGACTGGGTGTCAGATTACCAAAAGATATGGTGACAGCTTTGATTTCTACTGTGTTAAAAACAAAATTCAATCCCACTGACGTCATGACTCTCTACATTGACAGGCAATGACTGATTGGACTGCAAATAATTAGCCCTACTTGTGCTAATGGATTGGACCTGCCCTGATAACTGTGGCAGCCTCAGATCTGGTCTCCTACACTTCCCTTTCTCTTTTTATTATTAAACTTGATTAATTTAGATGATGGATTTCAGAAGATGCTGCTTTGCTAATTAAGAGTTTTATGACAAGTCAGTGATGTCCAAATGTCCTGTTGGGAATATTGTTTCACTGCCATTACCATATAATTAGTTCTTACTAAATGTGTAATCACTTTACAGCCCACACTCTGTTCCTTTCTGCCTCTCTTTCTCTCTGACTCTTTAGTTGTTTTGGTACCCATTTGATTTTAAGTAGTGTTTTGGTGTGCAAGCTGCACTCCAGAGAAAAATAACATCTGTTTTTTTGTTAATGATTCCTTCAGCCTAAATAACAAGTGGTCCAAATATATCTGATAAAATTGTTACTTTTGAGCACTGCTAAAATAGATAATAATAATACATAGTACAAATATTATGACATATAGCATGATAATATAATGCCAAAATGCAAGAACAAATGAGAAACAAATTCACTGACATAATCAGTCTGAAAAGGATTGCAAATCCTTTTTTTGGGATCATAATAAGAAATAGATGGGGCAAAAATGGCATCCAAGGAAGAGTTCCAAGGTGATGAGACAAAAATTTGAAGGGTTTGTGTGCCCTGAAGCTCAAGCACATTTGGATTATGTAGGAGGACAATGATTTGAACCCCACCCACAAACACACAAACAAATAAACAAACAAATGAAGGTTTGGGAGTGGCCTAGTCCAGACTTAAATCAGACTGAGTTGCTTTGTGTGTATTAGATGCCATTCCTTCAAGACTGATTTAACAAGTCCTACCATTAATTAATGCTTCAATCTTAAATATGGTCAGTATATCTCTATTAATGGGCTACGTACCACAGTTCTTTAAGTGGGCAGTAATTAAACTATTACTTAAAAAGCCATCACTTGTCTTAGCTCATTATAGGCCAGTATCAAACCTTCACTGTATCGCAAAAATTCTTGAACGAGTAGATGTAAAACAGTTAACTGATCATCTGCAGAGGATTGTGCTAGGACCACTTCTTTTTACATTATAATGTGCTTCCCTGAGGCAGTATCATTCAAAATATCATATGGGTATTATATGATACCCAGCTCAATCTGTCAATGACACACACACCAGGGCTATCTTAAAGGTAAAGACCTGGAGAACCTCTGACCTACTTCTAAATTTAGATCAAACTGAGGTTGTTTTAAAAGTCTTAGAAACCGGTGTCTAACCAGATACTTACTCCGGACAGCATTACTTTGGCCTCTGCTGAGAGGAATCTTTGAGTTGTTTGACCAGGATATGTCAACAAACATGTAGGACTGCTTTCTTGCATTAAACTCTAAAATGAGAAACATCCTACTCAGAGTGATGCTGAAAAGTGAGTTGATGGATTTAATACTTCTAGGCTCAACTATGGTAATTTATGATTATCTGGCTGTCCTAAAGTTGATAAGTGAGGGTACTGACAGGGACTAGAAAGAGAGCATATTTGTCTGATATTGGCATCCTTTAATTGGCTCCCTGTTAAATCCAGAATAGAATTTAAAACCCTTCTTCTCACATACAAGGTCTTGAATAATCAGGCTCCATCTTATCTGAAAGACCTCATAGTACCATATCAATATAGCACTTAACTGCTGGTTCCCAGTTCCTAGGATATTTAAAAGTTGACAGCTTTCAGGGCTCTTTTCTGTGGAAACAACTCCCAGTTTGGATGTGGGAGACAAACACCCTCTCTACTACCAAGATTAGGCTTAAAACTTTCCTTTTTGACAAAGCTATAGTTAAGGCTAGATCAAGTAAACCTGGATCCTCCCTTAGTTATGCCTCAGTCCAATAGGCTTAGGTTGCTGGGGTCTGATTCGTGTTCACTCACCTTTTTCACTCACTATTTGTATACACACACACACCACTCTGCGTTTAAGCATTAGTTATTATTAAATGTGTGTTTTATCTTGTCGTCTTCTTATAAACATCAACCAGATGACAGATGGCCGCCCTTCCCTTAGCTGGGTTCTGCTGGAGGTTTCTTCCTGTTAAAAAGGAGTTTTTTTTTCCTTCCAATTGTAGCCAAATGTTTGCTCAAAGGGGGTTATTTTGTAACACACACACAAACAGATTCTAGGTCTGACCAACCGTCTCAGCTGTGGGCAAAAAGATGACAATCAATAAAATTCTAAAATGTAATTTATTAACACAATAATCAAAAGGTAAAAGCTAAAACAGTCCAGTGTCCCATTTGTGGATTAAGTAAAAACACACAGTCCAAGGCCAGAGCCAGCTATGCCACAACGCCAGTTGCACTCCACACGTTGACTTCAGCAGGGTTAGCGGTTGTCCTCTGAGACCCACCACCCTGTCACTAGATAGCCAGTGGTCACTCTGTGGCCAGTGGCCCTGGCCTGCACAGAGAGACAAAATAACACCTTCACTATACAGTTTACAGCGCACAACCCAGCCATCCCAAACATATTAGGTTTCATCACATTACATACCTGTACAGAGAGACAAAATAACATAGCAGTGTTTGTAGTGTGGCTATAAGTAGACTAGCGTTTCACTGCAATCAATTACACCTGCCTCTAATTAGTCCAACTCCATTACAGCCAATGGCTCACCAGAAATGGGACACACACACACACACACACACAACCACTCCCAACCCAGTGCAACTTCACGCAATAATATGGAGATGAACTAATACAGGCAATTTGATTGTTCAGGACTTCACTCTATTATTGCAAGTATCTTTAATGTACAATACAAAGGACCTTGATGTGACTGTTGTTGTGATTTTGTGCTATATAAATAAAACTGAACTGATTTGACTTGAATCTGTTTATGTTCAACCCCCCACCCTCTAAATAGCATTCATAAAAAGAAATTCAGTTTGCCACTGTGCTATTGTCTTTAGGCGATATTGATGAAAAAATGACCATCTAATGGTATGCAGGGTGCTCAGTTGCAGACAGGAAAGTACTGCAGAGGGTCATCAACACAGCCCAGAAGATCACTGGCTGCTCTCTGCCCAGTCTGGAGGCCATTGCAAACTCTCGGTACCTCAGCAGAGCTGGCAATATCATTAAGGACTACTCTCACCCCAGTAATCAACTGTTTGAACTATTACCGTCAGGCCGACGGTACAGGTCACATAAAACCAGGACAAACAGATTCAGGGATAGCTTCTTTCCCAGAGCTATCACCGTAGTAAATAAGCACAAAACAACTGAACCTGCTTAACTATACCATACTTGCCACTGTCACTATATGCTGCTATTCATACTATCATTATATGAATGCTGCTATTCTGTATATATCGTACTTATTATTGTTTGAGTACTTCGGTTGTTTTATTGTACTTTTTATATTTTATATTTATATTTATTATTGCATTTTGCACCAAGGGAGTGGCACTCCAATTTCGTTGTACCTTGTACAATGACAATAAAGGCTATTTATTAATCCTCTGATACACAGACATTGTGAAGGTAAGATTCTGAACAGTAAACCTAAACACAATCTCCCCTGAATTGCCCTCTGCAACATTTTCAGCAAGATTTGGTAGAGGGATGTCATTAGACACACTACACTGAGCGACTGCACAATTGCAGGAATTCTTGTGCTTTTACAGTGTAGGAAGCCTTCATTTGAATATTTGTTTATGTGTGTGTTATATCAAGTTCTTACTGAGCAGTGTGAGCAGTGTTTAACATGTGTAGCAGAAATATCAAGGAAAAAACACCACCATTAGTCCTCACTGATGAGCTTCCTGTATCTTGGATTGTTGCGCCTTGATTTCCTGAAGCCTCCAGGCAGTGTAATGGCCTCTTGCTAAGACTCTCTCCTTAGTGACATTCATTTACAGTACACATATTAATATTGTAGGTCCTTTACCGTACAATATACGGTGACTCTTGTTGTAAATTGGCACTATACAAATAAAACTAAATTGAACTGAACTGCTAATACTGTTCTGTTATAACTGCAGAGAAATGACATTTCAGCACCCTGTTGGTTTATGTTCACTGATGTATTGTTTGTCCTAAACTAAATGTCCTGTGCCAAATGGTTTGAAAGTAATACATATAGCATTATAACTCAGCCTAAGGCAAATATGCTGTGGGGCCTTTGTTGGCTCATTGCGTTCCAATAAAACAACTCTTGCCTGCTGAGATTTGGACTCTGCGGGACCTCTCAAGGTGTATTGTTGTATTTGTCACTAATACAATTTTTTTCCCAGCACATCCTCTACATCTGCTTCATGGTTTGTTGTTTCCTGGGTTTATGTCACAGTTGTCCAAAAGGTCTTAACACCTTCAACTTCTCCAGGTTTCAGGAAAACAAGAACTGAATGTGCACTCTTTTTATAAAAGCGTCTCTATTTCAGCTGGTGTGACTGGAGGAACACCACTGTAAAAGAGTAAACGAATGTCTTACTTTCTGGTTCAGAGAAAGTCACATTTTATGAACTGCTGTAGTTCACCAAGGTTATTCCCTACTCTTCTCAGCTGACTGTCTCCAGCTAATTCTTTGACGATAAACTTCATCTGTCAGCTTATAGTGTAAAGACCATGCTACATCCGCACTGTATTCATACTATCAAAAAATGTTTTATGCTGTAGTAATATTTCTAGGTTTCATTTCAGTTTTATATATTTCAGTGTTATATATTTTGGAGAATGTTTTGCTTTTTGTCTTTAGAAAGATACTTTTAAATTTAAAATTTTTTTAAACTCTTCTGGCAAGGCTTTGTACAGAGTTTAGGAGTGTGTTTATGGGAATGTTTGACCATTCTTCCAGAAGTGCATTTGTGAGGTCAGACAATGATGCCTGGCAGTATCTACGCTAATTCCACATCAAACTCACTCATCCATGTTTATCCACTTAATATCCACTGTATATATCCACTTAATGTATATAATGTTCTCTCCTTTTGCACAGTCCGGGAGCGTGTCAGGATACATTTCACTGTGTTCTACTCATATACCTATTCATGTGACAAATAAAGTATCTTGAATCTTGTGTGATGTAGTCACCCCAGTGGTTTGTGGTATACTGTCCTGTTCAATGACAGGACTGAATGACTATTGGCCTGTAGCCCTCACCCTGATAGTTATGAAGTGCTTTCTAAGGCTGGTTATGGCCCACATAAAGGACTCTATTGATGTCATTGTGGACTTACCCTAGTACGTCTACCAATAAAACTGCTCCACAGATGACGCCTTCTCAGTAGTTCATAGGGTCTACTACACACACACACTTGTAGAGTATAGAATTGTTCATACAGTGGCTATTCCTGGACTTCTCTTCCACCTTCAATGCAATCATTCCACAGAATCTGGTGCAAAAACTCTCAGCACTCAGCACTGCAATTTAGGCCTGGACTTCTTAACCTACAATCTCTGCAGCCCTGCCAAGGAAACAAAGGAGATGATCGTGGATTTCAGGTAGAACAGAAACTCTCCTACACCCCTAACAACAAGGGAGCTGTCGAAGTGGTCTCCAGATTTAAGTAGCTTGGTGTACATCTCACTTGGAATCTTATCTTGCCACAACACTGGTCAAGTAAATTAGTAAAGTTCATTTATAGAACACTTTTCACAGGCATAAAGCCACAAAGCACTTTAAAACAAGTAAGTAAAAAAGCAGTAAAAAACCCCCACAGTTGATAGTGCTTCCTCCAGCGGAGTCATTGAAGCAAAGATGGATTCCTTACAAGAAGCTATGGAGTGACCATTCTTAAATGGCGGTGGAAAAAGCAACCCTGCTTTGCTGGATCTGGAAGTGATCTATGGGAGATATGATCACCCATAATGAGCGGTGATCATACAACAGAG
Source organism: Perissodus microlepis (assembly GCF_051167445.1). Classification (NCBI taxonomy): domain Eukaryota; kingdom Metazoa; phylum Chordata; class Actinopteri; order Cichliformes; family Cichlidae; genus Perissodus; species Perissodus microlepis. The sequence continues at coordinate 16,280,451 of NC_140480.1, forward strand.
GTGCAACACAACAATGAAAAAATAGGACCAATAAGACAGTAGTAAACAGGAGTAAATAGCTCAATAATTCAATCTTAAATTCATTCAGTTCTACATAGTGTACTGTGTCATGGCAGCTACTCTGTGGCGTAAAAGAAGACTGTGCTGAGGGTGGTAAAAGCTGTACATAGGACTAAGTAAATTAGTAACGTTCATTTATAGAGCACTATAAATGCAGGACGAAAAAGTCCTCCTGCACCTTAAAAGACCCTATTCACCCAACATCCATGCATTTTCTTCTGCTAATCCAGTTTAGGGTCACAGGGGGGCTGGAGCCTATGTTTGTGTAAATATGCATGTGTTTTGCTTTTGTTTAAATTACTCTTGATGTTTGTTATTCTTGTTGACTTTAGCCAGGGCCTGGGTGCATGTATTCATGTGCACTCATGTGCTGGAATCACAATAAAAACTTGAAACTTGAATCCCTTATATCAATGACAAAATGAATGTCATTTATTGTATGTATTGAAGAAGACTTGAATCCAGACATTTAGACCATAAACTACATGAATCAAGTGTGATGTAGAATCATTTCTGAACAGACATATTTGTTGTTTAACCTCCTAGGACCTGGCGTCCACATATTTGGACATCACATTTTTGGTTATTTAGACCTAAATACTCAATTTTGCTCTACAAGGGCCTGATATCCGCTTACGAGGACATTATACTGCTACTGTTCTATCGCAATTTTAAACAAATATGCTTGTATGTGGCTCTCATTTTCCTTAGAAACAAAAATTGGGTAAAAAAATAATCTGGTAATTCTTTGTTTTTACTTTCATCAGGCCCCAATATGCCCAAATATCAAAGAGAAATTAAAAATGCATGCCGTGGAAGAGTTCGGGTCTTAGGAGGTTAATTGAGTTGTGCCCCTGCTGGTTATTAGACATGAAATATATTTTTTTAATTTTCAAAATCAAAGGAGAGATTGTGTTTTCAGGCTCTCTAAGGAATTTGTTGCAACCATTATCATTGTGATAACAGACTATTGCTTGCCATATTAAACATATTAAATGATCCTGATATTGCCACCGTTTGATTTCATGGTATTTCTTTGTTGTCTGTTACCTGTTTGTGTCCCTGATATTGCCACATAAATTGTTTTAAGTAAGAGTATAAAAATGACATTCATTCAGCAGATTCAATTACCTTGCAGCAGCAGGATGTATATATGTATAAGATGTGCTGTACCAATGATGTTCTATTTCATGGCTGTTATTGAGTCTGTGAATCACCCTGTCACACAGGTTGAGGGATTGGAAATATAATTCAAGCAGGAGATTTTATAGATTGTTCCATGAATATAAGTGACTGCATATGGGGTATAATGTAATATGCTGCATGCACAAATTACGAATATGTCATACAAGAATTGCAGAAACAAGATGTAGGAGAGAGTTTTATGTGTGTGTGTTTGTGTGTGTGTGAGCGAGAGAGAGAGAGAGAGAGAGAGAGAGAGAGAGAGAGAGAGACAGAGACAGAGGTCACTTTGGTGGATTTATTAAAGTGCAAAAAGAAAAAAAGACTGAATCACAAAAAAAAGTAAAAAATCACATGTCACATGTTGCTCAGTCAGTAATACCAATAAACACAGGGTATGTGACAGTTAGATTTAGATGCAATAGTATTGTTTTTGCTGCTCTCATTGCCTTTTGACAATATAACAAGGAATCTCATAGTATGTCAGAAGAAAACTAAAGTTTATCCTTTTTCGATAGCCTTTCAGCTCACCTACAGACCTGAGTGCCTGGATAGCATTACTTAGCCAAGGCTAGATTCAAGAATACTTGAACAGTTGGAATTAAACAGAGAGTCTAAGGTTACGTTCACACTGCAGGCGAAAGCGCATCAAATCCGACTTTTTTGACCCTATGCGACCCATATCTGATAATGGGCTCTCTTTTTCCTCAGTGTCCTTCTTTCTCTAATTAATTTGTCAAAATTCTGTCGGTTACGACTGTGCAGAAATTGATAGACTGCTGCAACACCTACTAGCTCTGTAGCCACCATTTTTACTTCCGTAAACAGAGCGCATTGTGTGTGACATCTTCTTTTACGCATGTGGGCCGCTTTGAGGGCCGTGAACAGTTCACACTAGAGTGCGTTTGCTGTCACATTTTATTTGTAGTGTGAACAACCAGACAAAAAAAAAATTGGATTTGATCAAAAATTGAGCATTAAGACCTGCAGTGTGGACGTAGCCTTAGTGGTCAGCAGTCAAATGAGGAGAAGACCTGTGAAAAATGAGGGCAAGATTACTATTTTGATAAGCAGAAAAACATCCAGCAGTACTCAAGATAATCATGCACAATTGATTTGCAGGCAAATGAGGTTTGACAGGCTGACATGAAAGAGATTTTGCAAATATCACAGTGTTGTGACTGAAAATTTGCCATCACAAATTTAAGTTTCAGACAGAGACAGGCCACTGGACAACAGTAGGCCCACATCTTGGTTCATGTAAGTACACACAGCACAAGAGTAGACAAGTTGATTTAAAACACTTGCAGTTGAAAGCTGACGGAAACATCAGATGTTAGCTGCTGGCAGTTGAAACTGTCTTTAAAGACTAACCCTCTGCCTAAGCTGGTGTTCTGTAACAATAATTACAGTCTGAAGGGGCAAGTTCAGAAAAAGGGGTCAACTTATCCATGTTTAGCCAAGTTTCTGTCAAAGGAAGCCAATCCAGCATTAACAGGCCCCAAATCTGATTAAAAGCAAGTTGCTGATTGACCGGGATGCATGACCCAGTTGGTGAAGTAAAACTCTTCCACCTCTGCGAAGAGGAGGCAAGTGATGCATTGGAAGCTAAACAGGGAGATGTGGAGCCACATGTAGGATCTACTGATAAGAAGGTAATGTTGACAGATACACTTTCTCTATGCTCCTTATGTAAGATGGATGTGAAACAGTCCAGGTATTGTATTTTATACAATACACAATTTTTACAATGCACAATTTCACAGGTAGTACTATATGGCATACACTTAACTTTTGTTTTGTACCTTTTGATTTGACTGCATTACCCTTTCTTTACAAATTTTTTTAGCAAGAAAATTGCTGAATACAGTGTTCATTAAGCATTAGTGAGTTTAGACCTTTTTCGGGGGTGCTCAGGCCCCCCTAAATTTTATCAGAGCCCACTCTAAACATTGGACATTGGATAGATGTGCAGACGATGTCTTGGGTTCGTCGATCAATGACCAATTCTGGACGTCCAAAACTGGTCCACAATTTGGACGTCCAACCATGACCTAACCAGGACATCAATCCAGTTCAACATTTGAACTTTGGACTGCCTAATTTTATTTACATCATATGAACATCTATGACAGGTGCAGGACATTTATATGATTAATACATATAAATACATATAAATGTTTATAAATGTTTTTATTTATTCACTGTTCTATTGTGAAGAGCTTTGTAAGAGGAAGTGAATGGTGTTGTGATTGGTAGCCTGCCATGGCAAGTAGAAGAAGTGTGGATGTATGAACCCAACTATCGACTCGACAGTCTTTGTCTGTACGCACATTTTGGCCTGTGAGAAGATGACATTTCTGCTCCAAATCCACCACACAGCTGCTCATTTTTGTCTTAGCTCAAGAGTCTCCGCCATCTAGCAGATGTCTGCTAATCACTATGCATTCCTTCACACATAACTGTTTCTGGAAACATGAGCCTATACATGTAGAAGCATTATAAAAATGACGCCTAAAATAAGTTTGACATTGAAAAGATGTCAACCATATTTGAACAGCCCGTATACGGTGGTCCTACAGACAATAACACTAGAAGTTTAATAGACGTCAAAAAGAAGATGTCGCCTGAAGTTACAAAACAACCCCCTCAGTGGACCAAAATTGTACATCCAAAAATGACTATTAAAACACGTCATTCCGAAAACCAATTTGTACAGTGGGCCCCTAAAAATAACTAATAGCATATTTTAGTATTATTTTCTGGAATTTGTCGTTGCTGCTTGTCATGGATTGTCATCAGTAATAAGACTTTCATTGCTGCGGGAGAAAGACGACAAAGAGGGAATTCCATGACACACATCAGTGATCCAGATTTAAAACGCACTTTAACTGAAATACAGCAAAAGTTTAAACTGCTTTGATTGTACGGGGACGTTACTGTGACGTCTAAAGTATCTGCTTATTTTTGTTTGTTCTCTAAATAGTGTCCAAAGCGTTAGCGAATGTAGTTTGAACCTTCTGATTCACTAGTCTGCTGGTATGCCAAAGAGTCGATGTGCATTATTATTTTAGTTAAATTTTTTTTATTGCTGTTCTGATTGAATTGAGCTTCACTCTTTGTTTACAGTAAAGCTCTAGATCCAGGTGACAAAACATCAGAATGATGTTACCTGTCTATGTCCCGCAGCAGTTTGTATTCAGTGTGATACTGCAATAAACTGATATGGATCAGTTCGTTTTTTTATTCACTGTAACACTTAAATTTAACAAAAATTATAAAGCTGTAGTTTCTGCTTTACCCACATTCATTGATAATGATTTTACATAGCTAAGCAGTCTGTTGTACTATTGCTGATTGTGGATCCCCCACTTACTCTTATAATAATTATTATAAGATTATATTTCTGTCATTTTCCAGTTTCTAGTTGAGTGAGGAGGGTGGAAACAGAGTGAGAGGACAGAGAGATTGTACAAGAACAGAGAGAACAAGGTAGCAAATAATGAAGTTAGTTGGAAAAACAGAAGTAATTTTTCATGTAGTTGATGGATGATTTGAGTGCTTTCCAGTACGACACTTAAACATGTCTGTGGACATTCTAAAGAGAACATATTGATATGAAGTGTGGCAATTTGCAGGATCCATACCACTCTAAACATGGCTCGAACAGGATGGTTGCCACTATATTGATGTTCTTTAACTTTAACTTTGCCTCATTTTTGATAACTGAAGACACTACTGTAAAAATGGTGGATTAGATTAAAATCTCTGATTATTGACTCTAAATTATTCTTAGAAATTACAATAGGCCCATCCAATTAATTAGGTTGCTTTTGGAGGTAATATTTGCAATGTCTATCCAATTGAATTGAGATTTGCAAATGTAAAAAGGGTTGATTACATTTGGAAAAAGCATATTCCATCAAAAGTAATTAGAAGACACCGCATGCATGACATTATGATTGGGAGCTAAGCTCCCCAAACTAAGTATAGTTGTAAATTACTTTTCAGCTTTTAGTTTTGGCATCATTGTACCAACATAAAGTGAAGTAAAAGAAAGGGAGAACAGTGAGGAATGTTGTCTGTGACCCGGCCATTTCTAAGTGACTGGTCTCCCTTCTCTGTCAGACTGCAGCTAATGAGAGTGACGTCTCCCTCATAAAAACCTGTGGGAAAGCCATCTCTAAGCTCCTGTGTTGGCTCTGAAAACTATTTGCTGTGCAAATTCCCAGCGATTGGATTTGAGTACCTCCTGTGTTGGTTTACCTACCTCCAATGACTGGGCAGTAACATGCTGTTCATACGCTTGACCAAACCTCTCTCCCTGTCTGTCCTCTTGGTTCTCTTGCTTAATTTATACATCCAGGTTTCTCTTTGTCCATATAATTTTCTGTTTCTCTCTCTCTCTTCTTTCTCTCAACTGTCAATTATTTTTCCAGAGTCTTCCTTTGACATTTTTCTATGTACATCTGCGTCCATCTGCGTTAGCGTAATGTAACTGGGAGAATGAACAGGAGAAAGATGGGAGTCATGGCTCATTCAGCAAGTGATGTAAATAAAAAAGAAACCATGTGACATGTAGCTGTTTATTCTCACAGACTCTCCAACCCCATTTGAAGTTGGATCAATAATTAGACGGCTTTTAGTGATCTGGACACTGAACACGGCATTAATTAATGAAATTAATTTGTGATGCGTGCTTGAAGAAAGTTAGAACCCCAAACAGCTCTGTTCAAAAAAAGAAAGCAGTTCACTGGAGCCCATTTAAAGGGCCCCAAGCATAAACCCAACTGAACACCTGTGGAGAGATCTAAAAATGACTCTCCACTGACATTCCCTCCCTGGATCCTCACCCTCTATCTCACCTGATGGTCATTCTGGCTGATTGCCCCTGACGCCATTTAAGGCCTCTTTGGAGTGTTGGTCCTCGCTCAGTTAGTGTTGCCCGGCTATCAGTTGTTTTCTTCCATGTGCTTCCTAGTTCTCTGGTTAATTGTTGTTCTCCGTCTCCCCTGCACAGGCCTCCCTGGACCCCAGCCAGTTTTCCCTGGTATCTACTTGATGGAGAGTGTGAGGCGCGGCGGGGATTTCTGGACTGACCATGTTTCCTTTCTCAAACGGAGCGAAGAGCCCTGGACATACCCTCGGAACCCCTGGACCCCTCTTCCCCTGTCTCACTGTACGGTAGATTTTTATTGTTAAGATATTATTCAGTGGCAGCATCAGTTGGGTTAATCTTTGAGTATAAAGTTTCTTCTCTAAAAGATTTTTTTTTGAGCATAAATAATTTCAATGAAACCACTCTTTCATTGTCTAATGACTTGTCAATCAAGAGTCACTTATTCTCAATATTTTGACCATACACAGAATAGTTTACAAAACAGAAGATTTACAAAACAGACTAAACTTTTATACATTATAACCCAAAATGAGTGACCTCCTCATCACCTCACTCAGCATTCCACTGGCATTTCTCTCCTTCTCTTTCAGCGACCTCTGTCCACAACCCTCAATTGCTTCTGACTTACGTTTAGATGCTCGTCCCATGTTTTCTGAACTTAAGTATTTAACTTGTGTCTCTGTAAATAAAGTCTCACTGAAAATCCAGCAGTTTTGCCTCTGCCTAAATCTGCATTTGGGTCCTTTTTCATGCACTGGCCCTTGCGGGCGTAACAGAAACCCCCGAACCAGATGGTGGACATTGAAGATGAGGGGAACCATCACCCTGAAGAAGGAGTCCTGTTGGACTTGGGTCCATTCGGAGGCAGCCAATAAGTACCAACAGTCCAAGCTGAATCGGTTCCGGCAGTAATAATAATAATAATGGATTGGATTTATATAGCGCTTTTCAAGGCACCCAAAGCGCTTTACAATGCCACTATTCATTCACTCTCACATTCACACACTGGTGGAGGCAAGCTACAGTGACTAAAGCAAATATTTGGGTGTGGGAGGAATTTAGAGAGGCCATGGAAAAAGCCTTTTAGACTGCCTCGAAGAGATTCTGGAGAACCATCAGGCGACGCAGAAGGGCAAAGCAGTGCTCTACCTGCACTGTGTATAATGTGTGTGGAGAGCTCGCTGTAAAGACTCTCAGCACACTCACTTCACCAGATGCTGCAACTTCTTCTTCTACATTTTTAGTGGCGGTTGGCAAACTACTGAAAGGTGCATTACCGCCACCAACTGATATGGAGTGTGGTCTGGAACAGCGCTCAAAAAAAAAAAAAAAAAAGTTTTTAAAACAGTTTCCCCTCTTTTAAAAACTGAAATAAGGCCTGATAACATTTACTTTTTTAAATCAATAAGGTCCAGTTTGATTTTTATGTTATTGAGGTTTTGGATCAATTGTCTCCTCTCAACCTGACAGTGCAATATGACATGTTCTATAGTTTCCTCTTCCCCACAGTAATCATATTTCCCGGTATTGTCACGGCTGGGGCAGCAGTCGTGTTGTGGAATGAAAAGGACCCAAAATGCAGGCAGCTGAAAGTGTGACGTTTATTTACAAGGTGGGATAGTGGCAAGCAAGCAGTGAGGCATGACAAATAACTGAAGAAACCTAAACTGGGAGAACTAAATAACAAACCTGAGAGCATACAAAAGGGGTGCGGGGCAGAGAGACGCAGAGACAGGAACGAAACACCATAGAACGCAGACGAGCCGACAACAAACACAGACCGACACCCACTAAATATACCCACACAAGGTAATCGGGTAATCACACACAGGAGGGGAGAACAGCTGATCCTAATACACACGATGACTGGAGGACACAAGCTGAACACAGTGACAACAGACAATAGAACAGGAAATCCAGAACACGAGCCTTCAAAGTAAAGCAGGAAACACACAGACTGATTTACAACACAACACGGGGACATGAACAGAGCACAGAGGACAGACACAGGTAGGGCTGATAAAACACTAAACTTCAGGTTCAACCCTAAACGAATACAAAAAATCAGAATAAACACAAGGCACAAAAATGAACTTCAAGGAAACACAAAACGCTGGGTCAAAATGACCCAGGACCATGACAGTACCCCCCTTCCAAGGGCAGGCTCCAGACAGCCCAAAGCAAAAACAGACGACCAACCCAGGGCGGGCGGAGGGGGGGTCCAGGACGGAGGGACCAACACCGAACAAAAACAAGCTCCAGCGAACCAAATGAATTGTCCAAAACACAAACACACATACTGGAGTTCATGAACAGGGACCCAAAACATAGTTCAGGAGGCCGGCCCGGAGGCTGACAACTCAGAACTCCAGGACAATTCATCTTCTGAGGCCGGCCAGGTTGACGACACAGATCCAAAAGCAGACCGCGCGGAAGGCAGTGGCGGCGAAGCGGAAACAGTTCAGGGGGCCGACTGTGCACACGGCAGCTGCGGTGACGGGGAAACAGTTCAGGCGGCCGACCGTGCAGACGGCAACGGCGGCGTTTGGGAGGTCGTCCATATTGGCGATGACGCCCAACAAGCGGCCTGGCAGATGACCGCTGATGTCGAGGCGGCAGTTTGGGACCCAAAGGCTGCGTGGCCCCCGCAGCACCAGGCAAGGCAGAGGCTGGACCAGGCGTGGCTGGAGCTGGACCAGGCAAAGGCGAAGCTGACTCGGAGTCTGGACCAGACGAGGACGAAGCTGACTCAGAGGCTGGACCAGACGAGGACGAAGCTGACTCGGAGGCTGGACCAGGCGAGGGCGAAGCCGATGCTGGAGCTGGACCAGGCGAGGGCGAAGCTGATGCTGAAGCTGGACCAGGCGTGGGTGAAGCCGATGCTGAAGCTGGACCAGGTGACGCTGATGAAGCCGATGCTGAAGCTGGACCAGGCGACGCTGATGAAGCCGATGAAGAGACTGCTGCAGGCGAGGATGATGGCTCGGAGGCTGCTGCAGGCGAGGATGAAGGCGAAGCTGACGCTGAAGACGAAGCTGCAGCTGCAGGCGGCGGCATGGGAGCCGCAGGCGGTGAAGCAAGTGGTGGCTGAACGGTCTCCCCGGGACCGTCAGCAGGCATGAGGATGTGCTGGCTGGGTCCTCCAAGTACCCCCAGCTGACAAGGCAAGAGGCTGGACGGGCTCCTCGGGCCCTCCAGCAGGGACAGGAAGCCGGAGCGGTCCCTCGAACCCTCCAGCGGAGACTAGGACGGGCTGGCCGGGCTCTCCAGAACCCCCAGTGGAAACAGTCACTGAACCAGCGGGCACAGGGGCCCCTGGCACACACATGGCTGACTGCAGCTGCGCGGAGCACTGACCCTGCTCAGGCAGCGACAGCCGGGTGCAGTCCTCAGCTGGGTTCTTAGCCTCCAGGGGTCCAGAGTGGGCTGAGGGTTGAAACCCAGCCTCTGGGGAGGCCCTGGAGTGTGTCACAGTCTCTGAAACGGCCAGCTTTTGAGGACTGATAACAATATTGTGTGGTTTGTCTCTCTGCTTAGGATTAGCGGGTGTAGAACAGTTCTTTATGGGTTGAATTGACTTAGCTTGTTGTACAGGAGGAGTAGGTGAAGATGATGGCTGAATAGGTGGCCGAGCAGAGGGCGACTGAAGTAAAGGTTGGGAAATAATGGTGGTGAAGTTGGAGACTGAGCTGACAATAAGGCTGATGATTCCTCTACTAACTGAGCTATTGACTGGGCTATGGACTGTAACATAGTTTGTAGTAAGTCTGGCTGTGACTGTAACTGAGCTATGGGTAGTGAGGCTGAATGGGGTGGAGGTGACGGCTGGGCAGCTAACTGAGCTACTGGCTGGGCAGCTAACTGAGCTACTGGCTGGGCAGATAACTGAGCTACTGGCTGGGCAGCTGACTCAAAAAACACAGCCCCGGTATAAACAGTCACAAGGTCTGGCGGAACAGAAAGAGTGTCTTTTCCACTCACCACAGCCGGCAACTCAGAGCTCTCGGGGCCCGGCTGTGGCGATGGGCGTCGGCGGCGTGAACGTCGCTTCCTTCTCGGGGATAGCTCCGACCGGCCGGGTAATTCCACATCCGGCGGGCCGGGCCACAGATTCCCCGGCGGACAGTGCAAAACATTCACCGCCGGGCTGGGTCGGGAAGCGGTAGCAGCTGGAGGGTGAAGATGGAGTTCGTTCTGAATAAAGTCCTGTGCGAGCGGGTGAAGAGAGTCCAGTAGCCAGGAGTGAGCAGAGAGTAATTGCTGTAGCCTGGCTTCTACAGCGCGGTGAAATTCCTCTCCCTCACGTTCGAGCCACAGGTTAACCAACCTTGGAACAGAGTCAATTACTTCCTCCCGAAACTCCTGGGAAGGTGCGGATGCTGCTGGGTCCATGTTTGGTCGGCTCGTACTGTCACGGCTGGGGCAGCAGTCGTGTTGTGGAATGAAAAGGACCCAAAATGCAGGCAGCTGACTGATGAAGAGTGTGACGTTTATTTACAAGGTGGGATAGTGGCAAGCAAGCAGTGAGGCATGACAAATAACTGAAGAAACCTAAACTGGGAGAACTAAATAACAAACCTGAGAGCATACAAAAGGGGTGCGGGGCAGAGAGACACAGAGACAGGAACGAAACACCATAGAACGCAGACGAGCCGACAACGAACACAGACCGACACCCACTAAATATACACACACAAGGTAATTGGGTAATCACACACAGGAGGGGAGAACAGCTGATCCTAATACACACGATGACTGGAGGACACAAGCTGAACACAATGACAACAGACACAGACCTTCAGAATAGAACAGGAAATCCAGAACACGAGCCTTCAAAGTAAAGCAGGAAACACACAGACTGATTTACAACACAACATGGGGACATGAACAGAGCACCGAGGACAGACACAGGTAGGGCTGATAAAACACTAAACTTCAGGTTCAACCCTAAACGAATACAAAATCAGAATAAACACAAGGCACAAAAATGAACTTCAAGGAAACACAAAACGCTGGGTCAAAATGACCCAGGACCATGACAGTTATTATCTTTCCCTATCATAAACAGTGTTGGTCAAGTTACTTGAAAAAAGTAATCAGTAACTAATTACTGATTACTTCCCCAAAAAATTTAAAAATTAATCCCGTTACTTTACTGATTACTTATTTTCAAAAGTAATTAATTACTTAGTTACTTAGTTACTTTTTAAAAACACAATTTACAACCTGAATAGGTGATAAAGCGATAGATCTTTCAGCCCAATTCTACTTTTTCTACATTCTACAAAATGCAATCAAATGGAAAAGTCTCTTTTTTTAAAACTTGTTTTATCAGTTTTAATCTTTTAACTTGCATCAAACAAAAATTAAATTATATGCACCATTCTCTGACTTTAAAAAAATAGTTTAACATTTAAACCTATTTCCTGCACATTCCAGCACATAAAATAAAATATTTTTTGTGTTTACACTCAGTCTTTCATATAGATGCAAGTAAAACACAGCAGAAAATATATAAAATCAAAGACTAGCGATCCTGTTGCTCTATTTTCACCTGTAAAGCAGGAGTAGGGTAGGCGGAGGTTTACCCTAGTGCAGGTGTGCCACAGCGGTCAGTTGAAGAATCCACGAGTTTCTCTGTGAATTTCCCATTACGTTGTTGCGCACTCGGAGCTTGTTTAGGAGAAGTTTTCTTCCCACGCACAACGGACGCTAATGTTTTTGTCACTTTTTATGGAATCAAACTCAAAGTAAAGTCAGTACTTCCACGCTTTAAACGCTGCACGCTCATACTCTCTCCCGCACTCGATATATTATCCATTGTTGATCTGCACACAGCTGTTGTCACGAACGTTGCACTCGCTTACGTCACTGTCATGAGACATTCTCGCAAAAAATCACGGTTTTAGTAACGCAGTAACGCAGCGTTCCTAAGGGAAAGTAACGGTAATCTAATTACCGTTTTTGCAATAGTAATCCCTTACTTTACTCGTTACTTGAAAAAGTAATCAGATTACAGTTACTGCCCATCTCTGATCATAAATAATGTAGTGTTCAAGCCAGTATGTCCAAATCTCATTGGGTGGTTCTCATTCCTCCCACCATCTTTGCATTTTACACAGCCATCGTCCCTTCCTTTCTTCCTCCCACTGTTTTTGCCATCTTTTCCTCATTTCTTGCCTCACAATACTCTGTATCTCTGCTTGGCCAAAGCTAACAGCCATGTCAACCACCCCATGTTTTGTGGCCTCCTTTGCAACTCTATCTGCCCTTTTATGGATTTGCGCCGAAATCCATAAAAAAACAACAACTGTAAGTCCCATCATGTGTATTTGGAAAAGTGTTTGCTGAACTTTTGCTAAAACAGCCAGATGCAACTTGTGGTGCTTGCCCTTAATTGCACTCACCTGTCACCCATTATATAAGGGCTACATTCACCCGCAGATAACTCTTTCTTCATTCCCACATTGGGCGGCAGCTGAGGTGAGTTTCTGTTTGAGTTTCCCAAGTTCATGTATTAGAGATACTGAATGACTTAAATCACAACTTATTTCCTTTCAGAGTCAGCAGTCCATGTGTGTCTTTCCTTTTCCTCATTATTGAATAAAATGAGAAATCTGCAAGTGATTGCTGACTGTTCATTCTCATCCTGACCAGATGAGCCATGATGGTAACAATCTCCAACCTCCTCTGAGCCTTCCTTCAAAACAGAGCTGCTGACTTTGACTGAATACACTGTACTTCATTTGTTCTTTACGTCGTGTGTGTGTGTGTGTAAAAAGTAATATTTTCAGGCTCAGGGAGGGGCGGGGCCATCTGCTGCGACCGGTTGGGGTGAGAGAAGGAAAACAGGATAAAGACATGCTGTTCCATGCCTGCTCCTTTGGAACCTTGAATAGTGGAAATAGGGAGCTGGGACAATTTGCTTCATAGTCCACCACTGCCATTGAGTTACATTTGACACAGAGCCATGGTGACCCCGGAGGTGCAGTGCTTTAACCCATGTTAGCTTGGTGCCAGCCACAGTTCTCTCTAGCAAATGGATTACCCAGACTGGCAACTTCTGGCTCAAGCCTCAGTCGAGCAGTAAATCTTCTAGACTGGTATAATGAGGAGCACGTTGTCCTCAGAGGTGGTCTGCTTCCAGAATCAAGAGCTCCAGAGGCCAGTGTGCATGTTAGACCACAACACTGGAAATCACTGATCATTAGCAATGTCAACAAATGACATTGCCAAAGAATAGTATAAAATACTTAACAAGTTTTTGCATCTGTTCTGTTCTCTCAAGAAGTCTGTGAGGTCTGGATGTAGCTGTTTTAGTGGGAGAAACATTTCGTCACTCATCCACGTGACTTCTTCAGTCTCAGCTGAATGCAAGTTTCTCTAACCTTATAAACTGTACATTTGCATAATGACTGATCCTAGCACCACTGACTAACAATTGGTCGTGAGGTCTATAGTGCCGTGTTTGACATTAACAAATGGACAGAGGTGGAAAGTAACGAATTACATTTACTTGCGTTACTGTAATTGAGTAGTTTTTTTGCGTATTTGTACTTTTTAAAGTCATTTTTCAAGTCTGTAATTTTACTTTTACTTAAGTATATTTTTTAAAAAGTATTGTAGTTCGCTACGTTTTCAATCACACCCGTTAGTGAGTAAATTAAAAATAAAAAAAAAAACATTGCGCTTCGTAAATACTGCAGGGAATGATGGGTAATAGAACAAATTGGCGCTAAGGTCACGTTAAAGATGGAGTCTGACATCGGTGTTACGGATCCAGTGAAAAAAGAAGCCCCGTCGAATTCTGCTGACCCTGAACTCGAAGAAACGGATGTGAACCCCTGGCCGTATTTAAGGGACCATTTCAGCTTCAAGTGCAAGAAAGGCAACAGCTTTATTATTCAGTGTAAGCTGTGTTTGCCCAGAGAGACAGAGTTATCAGCTTTTAAAAATTCCACATCAAACCTGCGCAAGCATGTAGAGGTAAGTTAAATACAACTCGTACCGTTATGGTAGCAAAAAGGCTGTGTTCAAATTAATCACATTAAGTTAAGACATCTGTGAAGAACACAGATAACATTGGTTGGTACTAGCAACTTGCTGTAATCGGGCACGTTGTTGTCCACGCAACTTACATTTTTTTTACTGGGTTGGTAAATTGCCAAAAGAAAATGTGTTTACCTACGTTTTTCCTGTTTGTTAATAATAATAATTTATTTAAAAAAATAGTTAAATTAAAGACAGAAGCGGCTACTTTCTTACTTAACCCACATATGTTCACACTGCAGGCAAAAGAATAACAGAGCGCTCACTTACCTTAGATTAGTCAAAGACAGCTGACTTCTGTTACTTGTTAATTAGCACTTGCAACCTCCCGTTAACTAGCCTGTTACTGTCCAATAAAAAAAAAAAACACGAGGTATATTGGTATAATTTACCAGCGGTAGCTATGTAATGCATTGATGTCTTATTAGGGACGTCAAAAAACTTTCTCTCAAACTTAACACTGGCCTGCCTGCCTCAGCTGCCTTCGAGCGTCTCTTTAGCTGTGCTGGACTACTGTTCACTGCAAAGTGAGCAAGGATGAATTCTACTAACTTTGAAAATCAACTGCTCCTCAAAATTAACAGGAAGTTCAGAGAGTAACACTCTAGGATGGATACAAGGGAACTTTATTCTAGAGGTACAGTAGGGCAGGGCCAAGTTTAAAAAATTAAAAAACATTTTTAAAGCAGCTGCCGTTCAGTTCAGTACTTGTTCTCTTATTTGACAGTTTAGAACACATTCTCATGTGAAAGAATGATATGGTTTTGTATTGAAAACACTGTGATACCTGACAGTTTGGTTGATTGGTTTGGTGACCATTATCCATTTTCATGTATAGACTTGCAGTTTAACTGCCACTGCACTTTAATTTGTAAGTTTTTCTTTTCACTAAAAAAGAACTACTTTGAGATTTATATCCCACTGTCTTTTTTTGCACTACTCAGAAGCGGCTGTCCTCCTGCTGACAGAAAAGTAACTATGTAACTTTTACTCTGAGTACATTTTAAATGAGCTACTTTTTACTTTTACTTGAGTACATTTTTAGACAGGTAATTTTACTTGTACTTGAGTAAAATATTTTAGTACTCTTTCCACCTCTGCAAATGGATAACTGAAAACTTCATTAAACTTCATTATTTTTTATATGTTGGTTATCTACATATACATATATTTTATACATTGAAACTGTAAAATATATATAAAATATATTTAAAAAAATTGTGAATAAAATGAAATGAAATAATGAAAATATTTTCATCAAACTCTGTAGATAAACTCTTAACAACAATAAATATAAAATTGAAGTTAGAGATAAAAAAAAGAGATTTAGAGATAAAGTAGATTTGTTCTAAGGAATCTATGAAATTTGTTAGCAAAATTATCTGTTAGATAATACAAATTTAGCTCCCTTAACTAGAAGTAAAAATCATACAACTAAATTAGGATTTAAATGTACAACTTCCATCTATTTCAACAGAAATAGTTTTTTATTCTATTTAAAATCTGTGGGTCAGAAAAAAAAATAATGTAACTCTTCAATCTTCCTTATATTTTTATATCCTCCTGAGAGCAGAGGAAAAATAAATCTTCCCGTTTAACTTTTTCTTTTGTAATTTCCTTCCTCTTTGGAGCTAAAAGAGGCCACCCAAATGCATGAGGTATTAATGGTATGCCAGGACTTATTAGGATAGCTCAAATAAGTCAAAAGAAAAAAGAGCAAAACACAAATGTCCATTACAGAGGACATAAATAAACAGGGTGGTTCTCAGGAGAATATTACCAGGCTGTACAGCTGCTGGTAAAGTGAAACTTTCTTTATCTGTTACTTGTTGATTTCTGCAGCAATAACAGGGTAAAATCTCACTTGTTTCTTGTCAGACCAGCATTATGGAGAAGATGTGCTCTGTAGTGAGTGTTCAGAACAGCTGAACCTCTGCTAATCATGTGTAATGATTAATTAGAGAAATAAAAGCTTAACTTTGTTCACTTTAGATAGTGGAGGAGCTGCAGTGTTGAGGTTCTGAAAACTGAATCAAACAGGAGGCTCAGACCAGAGGCTTCTGTAGAGTTTCATTACCTGCTTCACAGACAAACAGGTGCTAATACCTCATGTTATCCCAGAAAATCCCAGACAGTGTGACAGGAATAAGACAGACACAAACTGTAATCTGCATCTCTCCATTCTTTATTATTCCTTTTTATATAGAAACAAAAGCACATTCTGAGAGAAATGTTATACACATCTGCAGAACAGAATCATATAGTAAAAAAACAAAATACATTGTTAATTTTAACAGCAAGTTGAAAATGTACATTAAAAAAACAAAAAAAACAACATATCATATGTATAAACTTAGTGATGTTTATCATTTATATTTATTTATTTAAGTACTATATGCTCACTTTTAATTTGATGGCTCTACATGTTTTTGTTGTTTGTTTTTTTAAACTGAGACTTGGGCAATAAAAGACTGAAATTTTAACTGTTACAAATATAAGTGGTGGATCTCACTAGCTAAATTAGCAAGAGCCAAAACATTGGGTGTGAAAAAAAATCCCCCTAATGTAAAGATGGGAAGATCTACTCTGTGACAGAAATAGTTGTAATTGTTTTTCAGTGTAAAATGACAGAGAATAGGTTTAATCCCTCATTTGCTGTAAGTTATCTAATTAAAAGATTAAGGAAATTGTGGAATTGGTTCATAATTCCAATAATAATTCTCAAAAGTGTTTTAAACTCCACCATGCACTCTTCCAGCTTATGAATAGGGAGCCCATTTAGCTTTAAACTTTAAATAATAATAGTGCACATAAGTAATTTGCACATATATGTTGCATGCAGAAGAATGTCCAATTCAGTTCAATTCATTTTCATTTATATATATATATATATATATATATATATATATATATATATATATATATATATATATATATATATATATATATGTATATATAAGCTAATTCATAAAAACAGTGCTCTCAGGGCATTTCATATTGTAAGATAACAATATTAGAAAGAAATCCCAACCACCCAACCCCCTATGAGCAAGCACTTGACGACAGTGGGAAGGACAAACTCCCTCTGGCAGAAGAAACCTCCAGCAGAACCAAGCTCACATCTGTCCACCATGACTGGGGGGTAAGAGGAGAGAGCAAAAAGAGATAGGACAAAAGGCAAACTTTAGGAGAGAGAGAGAGAGAGAGAGAGAGAGAGAACGGCCATTTCTTTTATTCAGCAAGACAATGTCAAAATATTCTGTGCATATTTCATCAGCATGGAAGCACAGTAAAAGAGTCTAGGTACTAAACTGACCTGCCTGCTCTCCACACCTGTCACCCGCTGGAAGCAGTTGGCACATCAGGAAAGGACAATACTGTGGAGGTAAGCATCAACGACACAGAGCTCTCAGTTCTCACTCCTTCTTTATTCGTCTCCAACATCAACTGAGCATATCGCGCCACAAAACACAGGAACACACTTCCTATACACTGGGTGTGAGTGGAGCCCTCTAGTGGTCCACCACACATGCCCCCCCCCGAACACCCAGCAGAACTAGTCCCGGACCCGGGGCTTAAGCAAACGGCCGGAACGGCTGAACCGGGGGGGTGGGGAACTGACAGAGGGCAACCCAGCCCGGGAGCGAGGCTGGCACTGGCGGTCAGAAAAAGCTGCAGACAACTCGGACTCTGTTGATTTAGGGTCGCTCCTGGGGGAAAAAACAGAATCCATCAGCCCGGTGGCAGGTGGGAGGCCGCGGCGAGGGGCCTGGGCCGGGACCACCTGATCCTCCTGCATAACATGTGCAGGCTTAAGTCTGTCAACAGAGACAACCTCCTGCCGACCGCCAAAGTCCAAAGTGAAATGTTTGTCACCTGGTTTAAGAACCCTGTATGGCCCGTCATATGGTGGACGCAGCGGAGTTCTATGGGCATCGTGCCTGACGAAAACGAAACGAGCAGAGTCCAACGAACTCGGAACAAAAGTGTCAGGCAGGCAGTGGTGCACAGGACCAGGAACAGGAAACGAGTCTCTTGGGGGGCGAAAAGGCAACAAAGAGGTATCGAAACATGGGGGAGGGCTCTCAGGTAAGAATTCCCCGGGGACCCGGAGAGGCTGGCCGAGGACCAGTTCAGCCGGGGAAACCCCGAGGTCTTCTTTAACCGCGCTACGCAATCCCAGCAAAACCCACGGCAGACGGTCGACCCAGTCACCACTTGTTAAGGAAGCCCGGAGCGCGGCCTTAAGTGACCGGTGAAACCGTTCGCACATCCCATTAGCTTGCGGGTGGTATGCTGTGGTGCGGTGGACCTTGACCCCCTGGCGCTGACCAGCTTGACCGAGGCCCGGACGCCGGGATGAGAGAGGGCATGCACCGAGTCAAAAACACGACGACGCCACGAAAGGGGAACCACCGGGCGGGGGCGGCCGGTGGAAACGTCGCAAAGAAGGTGCGGACCGCCGTCCCACACCGGGGTGTCCTCCAGCACGAGGCCCGTTTTTGTTGACCTTAGGGCAAGGACATCCGGGTCAGCACGTTGCTCGGCAGCCATGGCAGCGTAGTCGACGCCGACATACACCGGAGAAACCAACACACGTGAGAGACAGTCAGCGACGTGATTGGACTTACCAGCCACATGCTGAATGTCTGTGGTAAACTCTGAAACGGCCGCCAACTGGCGCTGCTGGCATGCGCTCCATGGGTCAGAGACCTTGGACATCGCAAACGTCAAAGGTTTGTGGTCAACGTACGCAGTAAAGTTGTGACCCTCGAGGAAAAAACGAAAATGTCGTGTCGCGAGGTGCAGGGCCAGCAACTCCCTGTCAAAAACACTGTACTTGCGTTCAGCATCCCTGAGCGTACGACTGAAAAAGGCGAGCGGTTGCCAGAGACCTGAAACCCGCTGTTCCAACACCCCACCCACTGCCACGTCGGACGCGTCGGTGGTCAACAAGTTCTCTGCCGACGGAAGCGGGTGGGCCAGCAGGGCGGCGTCAGCCAGCGCAGACTTGGCTGCGGAAAACGCATGGACGCGTTCCGGCAGCCAGTCAACCGGATCTTTGGCCGTTTTACCTTTTAAGGCAGCATAGAGTGGCTGTAGCAGGTGGGCAGCTCTGGGGAGAAAGCGGTTGTAAAAATTTATCATCCCCAAGAACTCCTGCAACGCTTTAACCGACGTGGGACGCGGAAAAGCCGAAACGGCCTGGACTCTGTCGGGCAACGGAACCACACCTTCAGCGGAAATGCGGTGCCCGAGGAAATCCAGAACCGGCAACCCAAACTGGCACTTGGAAGGGTTGATGATCAGGCCGTGCGCTGCCAAACGCTGAAAAACCTGGCGCAGATGGGACTCGTGCTGGCTCGCTGAGCAGCTGGCCACCAATATATCGTCCAGATAAACAAAAACGAACGGCAGCCCATGCAAAACGGAGTCCATCAGCCGCTAAAAGGTCTGGGCGGCACCTTTCAGGCCAAACGGCATGCGCAAAAACTCGAACAAGCTGAAGGGGGTAATGACAGCGGTTTTAGGAACGTCCTCGGCGCGCACGGGAACTTGGTGATACCCCCGCACCAAGTCAATTTTAGAAAAAATCGACGTTCCGGCGAGATTGGCAGAAAAATCCTGAATGTGGGGGATGGGGTAACGGTCATTCCCCGTGGCATTATTTAAACGGCAGAAATCCCCGCATGGCCGCCACCGACCGTCCGATTTGGGCACCATGTGAAGCGGAGAGGCCCATGCACTGTTCGAACGCTGTACAATGCCGAGGTGCTCCATGGCTGCAAACTCTTCCCGAGCGACGGACAGTTTCGCGGGGTCGAGGCGGCGCGCGCGCGCGAACACCGGTGGCCCGACCGTGGGAATATAATGCTCAACCCCATGCTTCGTTACCGTGCTAGAGAAATTAGGGACAGACAGCGATGGAAACTCTAAAAGCAAACGCTGAAAAGCATCCCCAGAGGTCACTACATTAGCCCGAATCAGGGGCTCGGCGGCCCGAGTAAAACCGGGTAGCGAAGAAAACGAGAGAGCATCGATTAAACGTCTGTTAGCAACATCGACAAGCAGTCCATGAGCACACAGGAAATCAGCACCTAAAATAGGTACAGAGCTAGCGGCAACAACAAAGTTCCACTGGAAATCCCGGCCATGAAAACAAACAGTCACCAACCTTTCCCCAAACGTTTTGATGGGAGAGCCATTAGCTGCAATGAGCTGCGGCCCACAGTTCGCTGCTAGTCCGTCGGCAGCGGTAGGGGGAAGGAGGCTCTTCTGGGAGCCGGAGTCCACGAGAAAACGTCTCCCGGAGCGCGAGTCCTCTATGAAGAGCAGCCTTTCTGTATTGCCAGCGGTCGCGGCTGCTACGGCGCGCTGGCGGGTCTGTTTCCCTGGGCCGTGAAAGCGCAAGGCGGCAGGCAGCGACGCGCTCTGTCGCCAAAACGCTGATGGTAGAAACAGATGCTCTTTCCGCGGTGCCGGCGTGTAGCAATCCCTGCCGTCAGCAAGGGGGCGGATGCTCCAGGGGAGGCAGGTGGAGGCGTGGAAGGTGCCACTGGCGAGTCCGTAGCCAGGGCGTGAACGTCGAAAGTGCGGCTAGCCAGGAGAATGCGATCCGCTTCTTCAGCCAGGGAGCGATAATCCTTCGCAGGCAGAAGCGGGGAGTTGGCGAGGACAGCTCTCACGGCAGCCGGTAGTTGGCGGAGGAAGAGGTGGGCGAAGAGGAAACCACCGTCATCCGGCCCGAGCAACGATAGCATGTTCTCCATGAGCTCGAGCGCGGTACCGCCACCCAAGCCTGACAGGTTGAGGAGCTTTTCGGCTCGTTCAGCGTTGGAGAGGGCATAGTGCCGAAGAAGCAGCTCCTTGAGGGCGGCGTATTTCCCTTGGGCGGGTGGGTCCCGGAGGAGCGTCATCGCGCGACGGGTGGCCAGTGGGTCGAGCGAGGCCACCACATGGTGATACTTCGTGTCGTCAGCCGAGATGCCGCGAAGGGCGAACTGAGCCTCCACGTGTACAAACCATGACGGGGGGTCATGGAGCCAAAAGTCCGGCAGTTTCAGCGCCACAGCGAACGTAGCTGCAACAGGAGGCGGAGGTCCGGCGGCTGCTGATGCATCCATAGCGGAGTCTGCGATATCTGCGGCCCGTTGCATGCTCGAGTCAGGGGTCACCAATGTGGAGGTAAGCATCAACGACACAGAGCTCTCAGTTCTCACTCCTTCTTTATTCGTCTCCAACATCAACTGAGCATATCGCGCCACAAAACACAGGAACACACTTCCTATACACTGGGTGTGAGTGGAGCCCTCTAGTGGTCCACCACAATACAAAAAATGTCATGTTTAGTCTTTTCTGATACACGTAGCTGGAATCAAATTCAAAATGAGCATATGTTTTTTTGCTTTAAATAAAGCAGCCACAGTTTTAACATTTGATATCATCTAAAAAAAAATCTCACCTTCACCATGTCACAAGATAATTGTCTGATTGGGTTTCATTATAGCTACTTGCTAAATAGACACATTCTCATAAGCTGTGTGTTTGCCAACTCTTATTTGAATGTTCACAAAAGGCAAAAAATATTCTACAAAAACATAAGTAATTAAGGTTTATTGATATTGTGTTTTTTTAGAACAAAATTCACAAAGTGCTTTACAATACAGAATAAGATACAACAATTAAAACTGTATAAATAGATCAAACTAAATGAAAGCAAAAAGCCTGAACAGGCTTAAGTTTCTTTTTAAGGGTATCAACAGTGTCCACTGATCTTTGGTCTAATGGAAGTGAGCTCCACAACTTCCACTGGATATAAGATCTACATAGCTCAAATATGTAAGTCTCTAATAGACACTGGCTGCCAATCACTTGGATGGGCATTTCACGCAGTGTCCCACTTAATTCGCTGTAGCAGAGGTATTACAATTATTTCTGGACTAGGAAAAATAACAATTAGAAAACATCTATGTAAAGGTTCTTACCGTATAGTTTACAAAACAACAAGTACATGTGCATTTTATTAATTTGTAAATTTTTTGTGTATTTTTGATTTAGGGTCAATTGATTTTGGGTCAATTTCTGTTTTAGGAAATCTATTGTCTGGCTGAAGTTCCAATGAGGCACATGCAAAAGAATATACAAACACAAACACATAGGAACACATTTCAAGTCGTATTACAACAAACAGCATATAACTGTCACCAATAATAATAAAAAAGGGTCAGTTTTTTAAAAGGAACAAACAAGACACAGAGGTTAAACCTTTTTGAAAACACTGACAACCTTTTTCTATTTATGAAACAACACCATGTAGTTCACAAAGTTGTTGTTATGTGGAGAAAAAAAGGATTAACAACTATGAAATTGATATCCCAGAATATTCTGTGCATATTTTGCATATTTCGGCCCCAAAGTGTAGCCTTGATTTGTTTTTTTGTATTTTTGGAGGGGCGGTGATGTGAGCTGTTTTTGTTTATTTTTTCCCTCTGGGAAAAACTGCAATCATCTGGGGGTTATCACTTTATTTTTCCATCATAAGGTCAAGGTATTAGTTTGTTCAGTGCTTTGATTTATACCTAAATGTTTGGAAAACCCATGACACACCCATCAGCCACAGCTGCACTTTCTATTTAGCCAGTGCTTGCATGCTACAGGATCCTTTGATGTATGCTGGCAAACATAAAAGCAGGCTGCAAAAGTAAAACTCAAAAGTAAGACTTTTGCAATGAGTGATTCTACTTCTGTGATCTTCACACTTTACCATTACTGCTTTTTTCTATTATGAATATCATTGATATCTCCAGGTAGGTTACATCAGTGCATAGAAGGTTCTGTTATAAATGAATTAAAAGCATGGGCTCTCTTGGTAGCTGCTGAAAATAACATCTTGTGCATCACATGGTTAACTGCTGCTAATTCACTGACACCACCGTATATATTAAATCAGAATAGGTGGTGTTGTATAAATTAGTGCTATAAGTTGTAAATCACTTGCACTACATGCACAACGTATTAACTAAGAGCCGGTGATTAAAGTGTTTCTCTGACTTTACAACATACAACAAACAAGTTTAACATAGCAGGGCTTTTTCAGTATAAGCTGGCTTGACAAAACCTAAAACCCCAATTAGAGATGCATAATGCATTATTAATGCATTATCACAACACTGGTTATCAGCTTTCCTTATTAAACCAGTCTTTGTGCTTCGGGATCTGTGCACGGTATTATGCAAAGTGCTCTCTGCCATTTATTTCTTCAGCATCACAGCTTCAAATTAGAGCTAAAACTTTGACCTTGATGTATTCAAACATTAGTGTGTTACCTCAGTACTGCCCCATGGCCTGAAATATAAAGATCAGGAAATCATATTAGGTTTTATTTATGTACTTTTTCTTCTTTTTTTTTTGGGGGGGGGGAAATCAAAGTGTTTTTTTTATGGTTTTTATTTTACTGTTCACCTCCTCACTGATAAGTAGCCTATAAACAGATTTTTTTCCCCCTTTTTGTGTCCCTTTTTTGTGTAGATAAAATTCTCATTCAGCAGGTTGCAAGTATAACACTTATTCCATATCAGCAATGAGTCTGCATATCACCAGGAAAAGAATGAAAATTTAATCAAAACTCTGAACATAAACTACTCCCTGATTAAAACTGGTGACCAGATGATGGCTAAAGAATCACAGACAACCAGATGTCGATGTTATTCCTACACAGAAGATAGGTGTGATCAGACTGTCCCTTATGAAGTGAAAAAGGGTAGGGTGTTTAGTTATCTGACACAATAACCCCAAGTTAAATCACAATGTTTGTAATTCCCAACATCATGTTGTTAATCCTTTCTAGCAGCTTGTGTGTTTTAACCATTCAGATTGTTTCTACATCATTGTGTTGGTCCTGAAGAAAATCTTTGCTTCCCACATCTCTGTCAGCTTCTGCAGCACTGTATCGGTTACTACTCTTTTCTCCATGTGAGGATATTTGCATCCATGCATCCATTGCAATTTCCTCCAAATGGCCTCTACTGTTTCTTGAAATACTTTAAATAATCAATTACAGCCACTTCTGTTCTGGCCACAGTAATTTCACAGTTTCTAAAAACTGCCAATAGTATTGATTAGTATGTAAAATTGCTAAATGAATATCAGCGTTGAAGCAATGAGGACTCTCTATTATGTAGACTTGCCTCATTTTCACCAAGAATTTAGCTGAAAAGCTTGTTCTGCAAAAGCCAAATCACACAAGAGAAGTACATTTTAATGATGCAAGAAATTCTTCCTATACAGCTGTCAATACAACTTAGATTTTAGAGAAATACATGTTCCTTGCACTGTTTTTGCTAACATCAAAGCTAGGTTTCTCCTCAGATGAATCCATCCGAAAGGAAGGTTACATCATAGCTGTTGTTGTGGTCAAAGTATTTCTATAAGGCGTTGTTTTTGAGAAAATACTTTTAGGAGTTATATAAGCTAAATGTTTAGAAAAACTGAATCAGTGAGGTACACCACCCATTAAATTAATTTCAGTGATTGGTGAAATAAAAACATATATGTACAAACATACAGTATAAATAATTTACATCAGTATCTTTTGTAAAGTCTTGCTTCCCCCTCCTCTTCTTCCATCCATCGTATTTTCTTTTTTGATTTAACAATCTCATGTTAAAGGTATGAAACACAATAATCCATGAGAAAATGTGTCTGAAATTTAATCAGAGCATTTAATGAGTGAGAATTTAACCTCACATGACGATGATGGTGACCACATTCTCCAACTCAATGCCAGAATTTCCTCTGGGAAAATGTAATCAAGATGTGGCAATGTATGAATTTATGACAAAGTGAAAGAAAGTGTGTTTATCTGCAGCTTAATCAGTATGCCGTCTCTTTAATGGTGTTAGTGGAAAGGGTGTGGCTACTGGAGATGCTAATGGAGTGGCGGTTGAGAGGGTATGGTTGATTCCTGTTTGTGTGACGGCAAGGCATGCAGAAGTACCGCAACGTGGAGAAGAAGATCTGACGGTAGGTGGCTGATACCAGGTTGTACAGGACAGGGTTTATGGCCGAGCTGACGTAGAACAGGACATTGGTCAGCATGTAGAAATAGTGGTAGAAGTCATATAACTCACTGGAAGAAAACACAAGAGAGAAGTATAAGGAAATAGTTATATGTCCAATGTTTAAGGCTAAACATAAATATATTACTTTTAATGCTTTGTATAAAAAAGATACACAGGTGCACTGTGACTTGTACAGCAAAGTTAGTGCATTTGAACAGCCTCCGGAGCACCACATGGTGTTGAGACTCATCCAAAACTGGGAAAAAAAAAAAAAAAATCTCAACTACATGTGGTACTTGTACTGCCAAAAAACAATAAAATCAATAAAAAAAAAAACATGTCTGTTTCAAAATACTAACTTTAATAACTGACATTCAAAATGCAATATTGACATCAAGATAGACTAGTAATGTTGCAGTCTTCATTTATTTATTTATTTTTTGCCTGTCCCGTTTGGTTCTTTAGCCTTCAGAATTGATGTCTTAAGACTAACAAAGATACCAAACGGATTTACTTTATCAAGTGGATCATCGGGGCCTTGCCTTGATTGACCTTTGTTGTTATTATTTATTTTATTTTATTTTATTTTCAGTTGTTACAGACAGGACAGACATGGCTAGGGGATAGGAAAACAATGGGGGGGCTCCCCTGTGTGGGTGGGTGTGGTGGAGCGGGAAGACAAGAGGAAGGCAGTCAGGGAAGGGCAAGCAGCCCCTCCCTGGGGCAAGCTCCCCCACTGACCCCAATAGGCACCCCCGCCATCTGGAACCCACCAAGGCCATCCAGACCGGGGCCCACGGCAGCAGCACCGCCAAGCTCCACAGACCCGGAGCAGCCCACCTGACCCCACCGCAGAGGAAACTGTATCCACCCCATCCCACATAGCAAGGAAGTCTGGCCCAGATCTGGTATCAAGCTGGCACTGCTGGCTGACTTCTGGCATGATAAGACGTATGTCATCCAGATATGGGCCAGGCCTGGCATAGATGGCACTGTCTATGTGATGGCATGCCATATCTGGCTCTATTGTGGTTTGGTTTATGTGGTCCAGGCCCATAGAAAACAGATCTGGCCCAGATCTGGCATCAAGCTGGCACTTCTGACTGACCCTTTGTCATAGCAGAGTGTATGTCAACCAGATGTGTGCCAGGTCTGGCAATGATGCCACCGTTTATGCTATGGCATGCCATATCTGGCCTGATTGTGGTTTGGTGTATGTGGCCCAGGCTCATAGAAAACAGGTCTGGCCCAGATCCGGCATCAAGCCGGGACTTCTGACTGACTGGTGTCATGGCAGGGTGTATGTCAACCAGATGTGGGCCAGGTCTGGCAATGATGGTACTATTTATGTTCTTATTTTCCTATTTGAGTTAGAAGATCCAAATGCCATGTTGCAATACTATACTGTTATGGTAGCCAACGTTTCAAATGCAGGTTTGACAGGTTTGTGAGTGTACACTTTATCCAAAACCTAGTGATGGTTTACTCATGCCCAGCCAGCGGGTGGCTGTAACTCAGGAGCTAAAGCACGCCACCTACTGATCGGAAGGTTAGTGGTTCGATCCCTGGCTCCTCCAGTCTGCATGTCAAGAGTCTGAATGTGTAACAATGTAGTTAGGAAGCACTCGTGCACCCACCCGCCCACAACCTCAGCAACACACCAAGGAGGAGCGAGAGCCCCAGCACGGAGGCGGAGCACCCTGAGAACCCCAAGCCCCCACCCTACACCAGCCCTGCTGCATGCAGCCATGAGGAAAACACCATCTAAGAGCCTCCAGAGCCCAGTCGCAGCAGATGGCCGCCCCTCCCTGAGCCTGGTTCTGCCGGAGGTTTTTTCCTGTTAAAAGGGAGTTTTTCCTTCCCACTGTCGCCAAAGTGCTTGCTTATAGGGGGTCATATGATTGTTGGGTTTTTCTCTGAATCTATTATTGTATGATCTACTGTACAATATAAAGTGCCTTGAGGCGACAGTTTGGCGCTATATAAATAATCCCTACCCAGGTCATGGCCACAACCTCCAGGGATAACGTCCCTAGGAACTCTCCAAATGCCCTAAACCCGTCCCTACCTCCAGATCAACCACAATAGCGAAGGTAGGACCAAACTACAACCCCCACCCCAGCTAGGTGATGGAGCCGATCAAAGGAGCCCAAAGGAATATATCGACTAATGTTATATATTAGATGGTTTCTATATTGGTTAGAATTAAGATTGTTTTTATTTTTCCAGTTCATGAGGACAATTTTCCTGGCAATACAGGGAGTGCAGAATTATAAGGCAAGTTGTATTTTTGAGGAATAATTTTATTATTGAACAACAACCATGTTCTCAATGAACCCAAAAAACTCATTAATATCAAAGCTGAATGTTTTTGGAAGTAGTTTTTAGTTTGTTTTTAGTTTTAGCTATTTTAGGGTAATATCTGTGTGTGCAGGTGACTATTACTGTGCATAATTATTAGGCAACTTAACAAAAAACAAATATATACCCATTTCAATGATTTATTTTTACCAGTGAAACCAATATAACATCTCCACATTCACAAATATACATTTCTGACATTCAAAGACAAAACAAAAACAAATCAGGGACCAATATAGCCACCTTTCTTTGCAAGGACACTCAAAAGCCTGCCATCCATGGATTCTGTCAGTGTTTTGATCTGTTCACCATCAACACTGCGTGCAGCAGCAACCACAGCCTCCCAGACACTGTTCAGAGAGGTGTACTGTTTTCCCTCTTTGTAAATCTCACATTTGATGGACCACAGGTTCTCAATGGGGTCCAGATCAGGTGAACAAGGTGGCCATGTCATTAGTTTTTCTTCTTTTATACCCTTTCTTGCCAGCCACGCTGTGGAGTACTTGGACGCGTGTGATGGAGCATTGTCCTGCATGAAAATCATGTTTTTCTTGAAGGATGCAGACTTCTTCCTGTACCACTGCTTGAAGAAGGTGTCTTCCAGAAACTGGCAGTAGGACTGGGAGTTGAGCTTGACTCCATCCTCAACCCGAAAAGGCCCCACAAGCTCATCTTTGATGATACCAGCCCAAACCAGTACTCCACCTCCACCTTGCTGGCGTCTGAGTCGGACTGGAGCTCTCTGCCCTTTACCAATCCAGCCACGGGCCCATCCATCTGGCCCATCAAGACTCACTCTCATTTCATCAGTCCATAAAACCTTAGAAAAATCAGTCTTGAGATATTTCTTGGCCCAGTCTTGACGTTTCAGCTTGTGTGTCTTGTTCAGTGGTGGTCGTCTTTCAGCCTTTCTTACCTTGGCCATGTCTCTGAGTATTGCACACCTTGTGCTTTTGGGCACTCCAGTGATGTTGCAGCTCTGAAATATGGCCAAACTGGTGACAAGTGGCATGTTGGCAGCTGCACGCTTGACTTTTCTCAGTTCATGGGCAGTTATTTTGCGCCTTGGTTTTTCCACATGCTTCTTGCGACCCTGTTGACTATTTTGAATGAAACGCTTGATTGTTCGATGATCACGCTTCAGAAGCTTTGCAATTTTGAGACTGCTGCATCCCTCTGCAAGATATCTCACTATTTTTGACTTTTCTGAGCCTGTCAAGTCCTTCTTTTGACCCATTTTGCCAAAGGAAAGGAAGTTGCCTAATAATTATGCACACCTGATATAGGGTGTTGATGTCATTAGACCACACCCCTTCTCATTACAGCGATGCACATCACCTAATATGCTTAATTGGTAGTAGGCTTTCGAGCCTATACAGCTTGGAGTAAGACAACATGCATGAAGAGGATGATGTGGACAAAATACTCATTTGCCTAATAATTCTGCACTCCCTGTATATAGGGCAGTAAAAACCATGAGGTTTATATTTATTAGGTATGTGTGTTGTTGAAGAAATGCCAAATGCTATCATTTTTCTGTTGAGTAAATTTACCTTACCTATAGGTATAAAGAAAGTTACCTTACCTCACCTTACCTTACCTTACCATGTGGACTGTATTCATTTCTTTAGTGACATCATCCAATTTGCCCAACAAGCACACTAAAGGGGAGGTTGGAATTTTACATTTCAGACACTTTGATAAGTCTTCACATATCCTGCGCCAAAACTTCTGAACTGGTGGACAGAACCAAAGAGCGTGGATGTAATTGTCCGTGGATGTGTATTGCCTTGACAATGTTGCAGTCTTAAATACAATCTTTAGAACCTGATTACCCGCTGATTTACTGGGAATTTTAAGTTTTTGGTCTCTTACTCTTAATATCTTTAACTTGCAGACTTCAATTCATTAATTGTACTTACAGTGAAATTGTGATTTAAACAAATGACATAACAGAAAATGAGTAGTTTTGCAGTAAACAGTGCTAACTACTTTTCCTGAAGGTAGACTTAAATAAAAACAGCTGCAGGGTGATGAACATTTATTTTAAATGTTATATTACAAAATTACAAAGATAATCATGACCATTAATATTTTGTAATAAAGTGCTGTATTTTAAAGTTAACTAAGCTTTTTTAAATACAAAAATTACAAAAAATGGTGACATAGTAACCCAGGTTCTCTGAGTGGCGGGACTATATCTCCGTGCTACATATTTCATATGTATGTGTGGACTGATCTCGAACAGTATAACTCACATGGATTGTGTTTAAGACACACCACACAGCAAATCCAGCATGTCCAAATTAACACTGTCGGATTTGATTTCAACACTATTAAAGTGTCTATATGGGTCCATACCAGAGAGTGTTAATTTAACTCTTTTTTGGAGAGTTGGTACGTTAACTCTGATTTAGTGTTAAACACCAAATCTGTCTGGAGTTGATAATTTAACACTTGGTGTTAAGAGTTTATATATTAACTCTCAAAGAGTATTTTAGTTTAACTACGTAAGAGTTATCTTCTAATTAATTCTAAAAAGCGGGAATTTTACTGTTCTGAACTTCTAGAAATTTCTTTTGAAAATAAACATTTACTAAAAAGATGCAATGGTCTTTGAAAAACATTTATTCTGAACTGTACACCACAATTTCAAAACATTTTCTGAAAGATGTAACAATGTACATGTTCTCACTTTCATTACAATTTTGTTTATCAAAAGGTCTGACATAGGTGAGCTGGTAAATGCAAATAACAGCATTCTCATCACTTATTTCTTCAATACAATATGCATGTCCTTCATTCATCACTTTGTGGAACTTCAACGCACTTCTGCTCTCCCCCATATTCCATCTTCACAAGCATATCCTATGTGGAGATTGAATAAAAATTAGTTGACACTAATTAATGGCACAAATAATCCTGTAATCAATTGCAGCACAGTAAAAAAAAAGGAATCCTTTTTGAGCCATTACTTGTGTAAAGTATTTTCCCAAAAGACAAGGACACAGGCAACAGGTAATACTGAACTAAATGTAAAACCTCAACTTTTTTCATTTTTACCTAAACCGTGTGCACAAAACTCTGGAGGGATCTAAATGCTAACGTAGAACCCAGTCAGGACATCTGCTACTGCTGTTTGCTCGGTTTTTTGTGGGAGATCGTTTTCAGGCTTCAAGTAGCACCATTATACCAACATTTCACATTCTAGACATTGTTATAGGTGTATTTGACCAAAGGTTTGACTGAAAATTCACATGCAAGATTTTTTTCAAGGCTGTGGTATTTGCCCGCAAACAATACCTTTCAGCTAGCTAAAACAGAATATTATGCTATCACCGAGCAACATGGCTAATGCCTTTCACACAGCTTTGTCTCAACTCCAAAGAGCCACAGAAGTAAAAGCTAATAATAATAATTGAAACAATCTTTGAAAAAATGACTTACCAAGCATGGCAAACAACTCAAATATGTAGAGCAAAATGTTCTGAAACGGCTTCACTTCAGCTTCGATTGGAGCCTGTGGTGCTGGGGGCGGAGTCTGTGAATTTACTCTATTGTGTCATAGCCCCTGTAGGAGTTCAGAGTTAAGAGGTCAAGAGTTAATGTTTCCATTGTAACACCTCCAGATTTGACATAGAAACACTCATTTTTAACACTCGATTTTAACTACTATCATTTTACACCTCAGAGTTACATTAAAAGAATGTGACTCTACTTAGAGTAAAATTAACTCTACTTTTGCAAGAAGACTACTAACACCAAAACATTTAACACTTTTGAATTTGCTGTGCACCTGTGGTGGCAGTGCAGTAATAGACGCTTCTTTGGTAGACCTTAATAGGAATGTCTTTCTAAGCGACTTGTAGCTGGAGTACATATTTCATATATAAGGGGACTTGAAAACTGAGCTGAAGCAGCTGCTCCTGCAGGAGCATAGAATGGCAGTTGAATTTAAAAGACACCTATTTCAGAATCAGAATTAGCATACTTTATTAATCCCTAAGGAAATTATGTTGGTTACAGTTGCTCCAGTACAGTAACAGAAACAGACTAGACTATTTAACAATACAATATGTTACAGATTTACAGATTAAAGAAATAACACAATATATACAAATCACTCAATAATAAATATCAAGGAGTGACAGAGGTGAGTATAAATAAATATCAAGAAAACTGACAGCAACATTACCGAGTAAGAAAAGAGTGTGTGCAAAAAGGATGTAACTATTGCAGTGTTTACAGTGTATGGAGGAGTTGTACAGGGAGATGGCCACAGGCAGGAATGATTTCCTGTGCCGTTCAGTGGTGCTTTTTGGTAATCACAGTCTCTCACTGAACGTGCTATCCTGTGGCTATCCAGCACGTCATGGAGTGGGTGGGAGGTACTATCCTACATTGTCTTTATCTTGGACAGCATCCACCTCTCCGGGAAGGAGTCCACCACGATCCCCACAACATTACTGGCCTCTGTTGGCATCTGTGACCCTCAACCTGCTGCTCCAACATGCAACAGCATACAGGCTAGCACTGGCCACAACAGAATAATAGAAAATCCAGAGCATTGTCCAGATGTTGAAGGACCTCAGCCGCCTCAGAAAATGGAGAGGACTCTGGCCTTTCCTGTAAAGTGCAGTGGTGTTTTTAACCCAGTCCAGTTTACTGTCTATGTATACTCCAAAGAATTTATAGGTATTTATAGTTTGAGAGTCGCACACAGGCTACATTCACTACACTTAACTCCAAAACAACAACTGAAGGAATAGAAGAGGTTACACACTCGTACTGCTTATATATCCATGGCAGCAATTAGAGTGTGTGTGTGTGTGTGTGTGTGTGTGTGTGTGTATAGACACTTTTTCCTCTTAATAAATAATAATTTAAAAGCTACATTTTGTATTTTTCTCTGTGTAACATGAAAAAGTAGTGAGGGGCCAAATACTTTTCACAGCACTGTGTTACACTGAACCTATAATGCTGATTTTAATCCTTGTTGGTCCACTACCAGAAACCCTTCCAATGTCATTATCAGATCAACTTTTGAGGAAGTGTTTCCAAATTTGTAATCTAGGCTGCCCGCCAGTCTCCAGATTTATTAATGATGTCAAAGCCCCTGCACGAAAAAAGGAAGAAAAACAATTTCCTACAAACGCTAGAATGAGATCGGCTTTTCAAGTCCAAGTGGTACAAACCTAATCTTCAGTTGGCTGGAAAAAACACAGTATTTCTGATTCCTGTCTGCATGGATAACCACAGAGAGAGTGCTACTGCAAGTGGAAATGAATCCTAAATAAAAGGAGCATTTACATTTCATATGAAAAGCTGAATATCACACTCCTTTCACAAATATTTGCACTACTGTGGTGCAACAAAAAATACATAAATTCAGACATAATTACATATTTCAGAAAAAAAATATCAATTCAGAAAAAAGTTTTTAATTTACAAGAACATTTTTTTTTTTGCGTGGGACAAAAGGGACAGCATTGAACACGACCTTTTTGTTAAATATGCACTCAGGTAATTCTGTATACAACGTTTATTTAAGGAAGGTTGACATGGACAATAAGTGAGTCTCTGACAGAATTTTGAATCCCTCAGATTTATTTTACACTAGTTTCCTAAGTTTTTAAACAAAACCAAACATATTTACCAGCTTACTCAAAAAATGCTTCCCTCTGCCTTCACTCACTTCTTCTTGTTGATTTACAGTCATTTACAGACAATCTGATGTTGGCTCTCTTACCTTGAATGGCTTTGATGCATGCTCTTTAATAGTGTAGCCTTTAAGTGTTTGAAAAAAATGTTTAACTTAAGTTTATATTTCAAATACCAAAAATATTTTAGGTTTACGTTTCTACAAAAACCATCCCTGTTTATCATTTCAAGTGTCTTAACTTTTAATGACGTATACATATATTGTATATAGTATATGCTTTAAATGCAAACATTATAACAACTTTGTTCATTCTAGAGGAGTTTAACATCATTATATACAAAAGAACCCTGCGGTGAAGGACTTTGTTAATATAAGGCAGAATGTTGACCTGCACTTTAAGTCCATAACATTGTGTATGAAAGCAAATTGTATCAGATTCCATTAGCAATGTTGACAAATTAAATAATACAACCCTCTGACAGACAAGTTGCAACCATAGGACAAAAGAAATGGAAAAGTCTCCCCTTCTATAACTAGTATCCTTATGGTGATGGTTTCACTAATTTTGAAAAAGCATAGAAAACATTATGGAAACAAATATGATGCTCAACCAATACATAAAAATTTTTCATTATCATTGTGCAAAAGGTTATTTTGCTAAAAAGCTGTATGCTTTTATGATTGCCTGTTCAAAGAGGCCAAGATGACATTCAAATCTCGTTACCCAGCGTGTAAGGCTGACATCCAGCTGTGTCTTCTGTATATTCTAGTATTTCAAGTAAACACATTTTGACAGTAGATTCACTAGCTTTTGAAGACGAGCTTTCCCAGTGATACGCAACTGCAAACTGTTTCTGATACTGTCAAGCTCTTAAAATTCTTCACACAGTCTCTGAAAAATTTATGTTTTGCTTCAAATCTCATTATCCAAATATGAATGAGTGGTCCAATTTTTAGAATTCACCTAGATTAGTGGACCATGAAATTATGTTTCAGATAAAGTTTTTTGATGGGTAGAGTTCTTTGAGGCTTCGGTCGTGTTGCATAATAATGGGCTTTAAATACTCTGTCATTGGTGACTGAGTATGAGAACACAATGTTTATAAAGTTCAAGAGCAACAAAATCAAGCTCCAGAGCAAATCCTCTGGTACAAGTCACCAAATATTAAAGGTATGTTTGTGTTGACATCAGATCTATCCCATGTCCTCCACACACTTTTCTTGTCCAGGTAGCCATAGTTAAAAAATATATTCTATTTAAAAAGCTTTCTTTAGAGACAAATTTTTTAATAAAATAGTCAAATAATACTTTGACTTCATGACCAACTGACCAACCCCTTCCAAAATATTCTGTATGATGTAAATGCATGGAAATTTTTAATTTTGTAGAACATTATGCTGGTACACTCCTTCTCTTTATGCTAAGTGAAGAAATTAATGTTGCTTTAACCCTCATCAACCAAAAGAAGCATAATGTTGATCAGTTGAGAACTGGTGATCTTAATGTCAAACATGGGTCTCATCTCAATTTACTGAATGGAAGATTTCAAAATAAAAACTGACAAAAAAAAATTCTCTAAATGACTCCTGAGTGGGTTATGCATTCTCAGGTTGTCACCAGTAATTTGAGCAAGACTGCCATGTGCAGAAACATCAGCCACTCAAAGACTCTCTTGTGCATGAAACAATGATACCGAATGAATGTTAGGGTATGGTAGGGTAGAATTCAGGCTGGAGGGAAGATTTGTAAAGAAGGTGCACTAGGATGATGTCGGCGTAAATGTGCAGTCATATTCATTGTGTTCCCACTAGTGCTGTCAGCGTTAATCTGAAATGACGTTAACGCCACAACACGGCAAATCTCCGTTAACGAGCTACCGCGGATCGCCCCGTGCGTGGGGCTGGACGGTGTCAACACCTTAACGAGCAAACTGCGCTAACGCAGTAGTTCCCACCCATGTAATTGAGCATTGTGTGGCACATCCGACATACTGTTTTACTTTTGTCCATGACGCGGTCATACTTCACATGAAGACCAAAATAGTTCCAAAGGCCAGATCTGAATGAGGGTGGGGGAGGTTCAATTTGCCATGTTGCAACGAGCTTAGGTTCTGACTTTCTAGTTTGTGCTGCGCTCAGTGGATCTGCGCTCGACAGTGCAGCCTAGGCGGAGTAGTCGAACGCAGATCCACTGAGCTCTCAACACAGACAGCATCGTCAGAAGAAAAGTTGATAAAATAAATTAAAAATTTTGTATTGTTCGATACATATGCGTACAGAACTGAAAGCACTGTATCGAACGGTTCAATATCAATACGAGTATCGTTGCACCCCTAATATATATATATATATATATATATATATTCAAATAACAATAGACATATGCTTTCAACTGTGTAATTTAAGTGATCTAGGTAGCTCTGTTTTGGAAGTTCAGTTAATGCTAGCAATTTTTTTGGGAGTTTGTACGTGCTTTGTGTCTGGGGCCCCTGTATATATTTATATATAAACGTATATAAATAAAACCATGTTTTTTTTTTTACATTAGTAATTCCTTTTGTGCATAATTTTATATTGTTTTTGATAATAAATTAATTAAAGCAACAAAACAACCTGAAGAGCCGGTTGGGAGCCGAAAGAGCCAGCTCTTTTTAGTGAGCCGAGCCG
Source organism: Perissodus microlepis (assembly GCF_051167445.1). Taxonomy (NCBI): domain Eukaryota; kingdom Metazoa; phylum Chordata; class Actinopteri; order Cichliformes; family Cichlidae; genus Perissodus; species Perissodus microlepis. Next base: position 16,316,392 of record NC_140480.1, read on the forward strand.
GCTCTTTTTAGAGAACCGGCTCTTTCGGTTCGGCTCACTAAAAAGAGCTGGAATTCCCATCACTACTCTCAATAATACCTCCCCTGGAGGCATAGCGCAGGCACACCAAACCATCACACCACTCTAGTGTTGACACTTATTTTAACCTTCATTTTGTGTTCATTTCAAACAATTTTGTGTTCTCAGTCAAAAATGGCCATTACATTAAGACTCATGATACAAACTATAAATATATATTATCATTAGTTGTTGTGTTAGATTTTTTTCTTCAACCTAAAGTCTTGTTCTTCTTCTATTTGTTATTTATGGCCTGTAAGTTTCATTGATCTGAGGTTATGTGCCTTGAATTAGAATTCTAAAAAACATCATATCTGGAATAGTTTGTCTCTAGGAAATAATCAGATGAAACATAATAAAAAGTTACCAAGAACATTTGATTTCAATCCATTTAAAAATGTTTATACAGTCAAATAAAGTAACACCTGTTGTCTTCCCCGTCAAAAGTGACTGGGAACATTTTATTAATGAACAAAAGAAATTATCACAAAATTACATTTGTGTCAGAGACAGCTCACGTTATCTTATGCTTGGCTCTTTTCAGGAACACCATCTGCAGGTTTATTGGTATAAACCTGCGTGTTCCAGGCATAACATTCTGGTATCATGGTTGCCCATATCTTTATGTCATATTTAAACTGGTTGCTTGGCATATACTATTTGAAAAGAGAGTTCTCCCTAAAAACAGCGAAATGGTCATTAACTGTGACGTTTCGACTTTGGATATATATGAGTGGCTGGCGCTCCACACACTTCTCCCAGACTTCTCTGATCACTGCCATTTGTCTTGTTGACGGCGACCTGGTCATGTATCATGATTGTCAAAGCGAATCACCCATAACAACATGTTAAACTTCTTGAATCACATGGCGGCCTGAAAAATTGTCTGACCATACTCTGCATCCCATAAACTGCTGGTAGAATCCATTCTGGATCTGTGCACACCACTCAAAATCAAAAGACTCATGTATGCTTTCACATCATTCTGGATTATTTCCTTTCAAATGTCTTTGTAAGTTTGTTTTTTCCCTTCCAGGCTGGTCACGTTTACCACTGTGGTTTTGATGGACTGTCATAAACAACTCAAAGCAGGATTTGTCATCAGTCCAGGATACAGCATATATTCTAGGTCCTGAGACATTTTCAGCTGAAAGCCCAACTTGATTCTCAGGTGGGGATCATTTCCAATTCTTTGATTTAATTGTGACAATTATCACTGAATTCCTCCTCATCAGTCATTTCTTGGTCTGCGCCGTCTTCCGCTCCTGACACTTCCTCCTCTAATGCATCCTCACTGTCAGTTTCCTGGTCTCTGTCTTCCTCATTAGTGTGTCGATCAAATATGTAATCAAGAGCCTCACTTAGGGTCTATTGACATGCCACGATGCCATCACACAGTTAACTGTGAGCAAGGCATCAAAAAAGCATTAAACACTACAGCTAGAAAAAAAGTTCAATGCTACTGAAACAATGTAGCCACTAAATCGGCCAAATTTGACCAAAACTCAACATAACATTTAAAGATTACATTTTTATTTTAAAGTATGAGTAAAGAGTTCATTTCACTTTTTTAAACATGCATTACATGACTTACCATTTGATTAAATTTCTTACAAAAAGAAATACAGTGAACAATATTGATATATATATTTTTTGATGTCATGACCACAATGTTCAGTAACAAAGACAACTGAATATGATTGGAAACCTGGAAATGAAACAGAAAGGCAAGACATATGTTTTGATTGCATGTTGGGGGGAGGGCATGGATGTGGCCAGGGGGTTATTCCCTGCAATATTCTGAGCAGACAGACACTTCATTTCCTGCAGTCTGGTGATTATTTTATACACCAGTGCACATTCATTTCTTGGCGTAGTTTTATTTATTTATGCAAAGGAAAATACAAAATTAAGCAATAATGCAATTATCTTAAATCAGTTAAGCAATAATCGTAAAGCTCTTAGGCTATATGTGTTGTTTTCAGAGGTTCATTGTCCCTTAGAGCTTCCTGCTGAATCAACACATAAGCACGATTTACTATACTCTTCTCTTTTTTTTCTTTTTGTTGCCTCACAGCATGAAGGATCTAGGTTTCCTTGTGGAACTTGCATGTGCTCCCTGTCCAATCCAAAGTCATGCATATTATATTGATTAGTGATTCAAAATTGTCTACAGATATGTCTATAGATAGATGGATGTAGATGTAGTTGCTTTTTAGCTCAAAGTGGACCATGAGTGTTAAAAAGAAAAACTGCCAATTTTTGGGTTAGGGAACTGGGAGATCTACAGGTTAATATAGACAGGATACAGTGTGGTCTAATCTGAGTTTGACTTCTAGGAACCTGGCGCATCAACTAATTCATTTCAAAACCATACACAGAACATATATTACACCCTTTAAGAGATTCCAGATGAAACTACAGGCTACATATCACTGTCACATATGTAATGATTCGTCACCAGGCACGTTCTTACACATTTTTTGGGACGGTCCAGTTATATCCGACTTTTGGGTCTTGGTAAACTCTGTGCTATCTGAGGTGCTGGAAGTTTTTTTATATCCCCAATCCTGGTCTTTGTCTCCTTAATGATACCTCTGAAATCTCCTAAAAACAAATACAATGCAAAATGTTGTTCGCCGGATTCACATCCGCAAAGAAGACAATTACAAATGTCAGTCCTGATATTTGTCATCCGTATCATTAAATCTTGAACATACCACAGCAAAATTAAATATTTCAGACATACTCGGTATAAAAGAAAAATCTATTTTGCTGTTCTGAAAATAAAGCCAACATAGTAGTGCTTTAAACCCGCATCTTTTAACAGTCGCCTGGGGCAACCCTCTGCCCTGACCTCTGTAAAAACTCTCCTGAGACTCAATCACTCATTTCGAGTTATATTGAATAAAACATTTTTGTAAATTCCCAGTCCATTTTGTAAATGTTGTAAACTGTACGATTTCAGACACTAATAAAAGGAAACCGAGGTCCTACCCTGCACTAGTGCTGTCACAATATCAGAATTTTACTTTACCTGTAATCTATATATAATTGTGGTCAAAACTATTCACCACTGTGCAATTTGTATTTAAAATATAATTAAGCTGAAATAGGGCCCCAAACTGCAATGCAGTAACACTTGTGAGTAAAGGAGCTAGGTGAAGTAGAACAGTCACACCAACAAAAAGACAATAAAGAGTAATTAAATTAGGTATTAATTACTCATTAGTCAGCTCAACCTAACAAAGTTACAGCAGCTTAACTGCTAACTGCTAAACTAAGGTCTCTAATCAGAAGTACCTGACTCCGTGGTATAATTCTCAAACACGTACCCTAAAGCAGATGACTCGTAAGCTGGAGAGGAAATGGCGTATCACAAATTTAGAGGATCATCATTTAGCCTGGAGAAATAGTTTGTTGCTTTATAAGAAAGCCCTCCGCAAAGCCAGAACATCTTACTATTCGTCACTGATTGAAGAAAATAAGAACAACCCCAGGTTTCTCTTCAGCACTGTAGCCAGGCTGACAAAAAGCCAGAGCTCTTTTGAGCCAACCATCCCTTTAATGTTAACTAGTAATGACTTCATGAACTTCTTCACAAATAAAATTTTAATCATTAGAGAAAAAATTACCAATAATCATCCCACAGATGTAATATTATCTACAGCTACCTTTAGTACCATTGATGTTAAGTTAGACTCTTTTTCTACAATTGATCTTTCTGAGTTAACTTCAATAATTACTTCCTCCAAACCATCAACGTGTCTTTTAGACCCCATTCCTACAAAACTGCTCAAAGAAGTCCTGCCATTAATTAATTCTTCGATCTTAAATATGATCAACCTATCTCTAATAATCGGCTATGTACCACAGGCCTTCAAGCTGGCTGTAGTTAAACCTTTACTCAAAAAGCCATCTCTAGACCCAGCAGTCTTAGCTAATTATAGGCCAATCTCCAATCTTCCTTTCATATCAAAAATCCTTGAAAGAGTAGTTGTCAAACAGCTAACAGATCATCTGCAGAGGAATGGCTTATTTGAAGAGTTTCAGTCAGGTTTCAGAGCTCATCACAGGACAGAAACAGCTTTAGTGAAGGTTACAAATGATCTTCTTATGGCCTCTGACAGTGGACTCATCTCTGTGCTTGTCCTGCTAGACCTCAGTGCAGTGTTCGATACTGTTGACCATAATATCCTATTAGAGCGATTAGAACATGCTGTAGGTATTACAGGTACTGCGCTGCAGTGGTTTGTATCATATCTATCTAATAGACTCCAATTTGTACATGTAAATGGAGAGTCCTCTTCACACACTGAGGTTAATTATGGAGTTCCACAGGGTTCAGTGCTAGGACCAATTCTGTTTACACTATACATGCTTCCCCTAGGCAGCATCATTAGAAGACATAGCATAAATTTTCACTGCTATGCAGATGACACCCAGCTCTATCTATCCATGAAGCCAGATAACACACACCAATTAGTTAAACTGCAGGAATGTCTTAAAGACATAAAGACCTGGATGGCCGCTAGCTTTCTGCTTCTTAATTCAGATAAAACTGAGGTTATTGTACTCGGCCCTGAAAATCTTAGAAATATGGTATCTAACCAGATTCTTACTCTGGACTGCATTACCTTGGCCTCCAGTAGCGCTGTGAGGAACCTTGGAGTCATTTTTGACCAGGACATGTCCTTCAACGCACATATTAAACAAATCTGCAAGACTGCTTTCTTCCATTTGCGCAACATCTCTAAAGTTAGAAATATCCTGTCTCAGAGTGACGCTGAAAAACTAGGTCATGCATTTATTACTTCCAGGCTGGACTACTGCAATTCATTATTATCAGGATGTCCAAAAAACTCGCTGAAAAGCCTTCAGCTAATCCAAAATGCTGCAGCAAGAGTACTGACAGGGACTAGAAGGAGAGAGCATATTTCTCCTGTTTTGGCTTCCCTTCATTGGCTTCCTGTTAAATCCAGAATTGAATTCAAAATCCTGCTCCTCACATACAAGGTCTTAAATAATCAGGCCCCATCTTATCTTAATAACCTTGTAGTGCCATATCACCCTATTAGAGCACTTCGCTCTCGCTCTGCAGAACTACTTGTTGTTCCTAGAGTATTTAAAAGTAGAATGGGAGGGAGAGCCTTCAGTTTTCAGGCCCCTCTTCTGTGGAACCAGCTTCCAGTTTGGATTCGGGAGACAGACACTATTTCTACTTCCAAGATTAGGCTTAAAACTTTCCTCTAAAGCATATAGTTAGGGCTGGACCAGGTGACCCTGAATCCTCCCTTAGTTATGCTGCAATAGACGTAGTCTGCCGGGGATTCCCATGATGCATTGAGTTTTTCCTTTCCAGTCACCTTTCTCACTCACTATGTGTTAATAGACCTCTCTGTATTGAATCATATCTGTTATTAACCCTTTAAGACCTACCATAGAACAAAGTCCGCCAGAGGTTACTTTATATTTTTACATGCTGTAGTGCCATTTTTGGGAGCATTTCAAGTTGCTATACATCAATACAACTGTTATAGCCCATATTTTAATAATATATATGCATTAAGTCCATAGTAACTACACTAATTGCAAAAAAGTACAATAAACTACAAAAAAATTGAAAATCGTTTTTGGTTTTTTTTTTACATATATTTCTACTTGGAGAATTTTAAGAGGTTTATCCCTCAAAACTTTAAATACAAAAAAGTTGCAAAAAATAGTTTACAACAACAGGAAATTTATTTTGAGTGTCTTCATAGTTTTATTTTTGAGATACACCAATTTTTATATACTGCAGGAAAAACGAAAAACAATCCTATGATGCAAATTTGCAAAGAAAACAGCATGTGCATCAAAATAAACTATTTCCAGCAGTGCAATTTGAGTCCTAAGCATCCCAGAAACTATTCAGAAAAGCATAAAGTCAAACATGACTTATAAAAACACCAGTATAGGCTTTCAAGGCCTACAAGTAAAAAACTACATTTTCCGCGAAAATGACGTCACTTCCGGTTTCGGGCAGGAAATGGCGGACATGCCATCGTTCGCGCTGATGTCTGTTTCAATGTGGGAAGTGTTAGGAACAACTGATCAGATCGGCAAAGACTGTTTCTGGAATATTATGTTTTTGTTCCTGCAAGCGCTTTTTATGCAATTTTTGCATAGCTATATGTGGAAGGAAACCGTGACCTAGGACAAGCTGATGGCATAAGATGTAAGTACAACTCCTCCGGTTTCATATGCAAAACAGATTATTGCGCTAGCTTACGCGGTTACGGTTCTACAGGGATTTAAAAATAGTTATGCAAAATAGAGCGTGTCCGCTCCGACCGGCTTTAAAGGGTTAACCTCTGTCTTTCTTCCACAGCATGTCTTTATCCTGTTTTCCTTCTCTCACCCCAACCGGTTGCAGCAGATGGCCCTGCCCCTCCCTGAGCCTGGTTCTGCCGGAGGTTTCTTCCTGTTAAAAGGGAGTTTTTCCTTCCCACTGCCGCCAAAGTGCTTGCTCATAGGGGGTCATATGATTGTTGGGTTTTTCTCTGTATCTATGAAGCGCCGTGAGGCAACTTTTGTTGTGATTTGGCGCTATATAAATAAAATTGAATTGAATTGAATTGAATTGAACTGAAAGTTACAAATGATCTTCTCTCTGACAGTGGACTCTTCTTCATGTTTCTCCTGCTAGACCCCAGCAGTGTTGGTCAAGTTACTTGAAAAAAGTAATCAGTAACTAATTACTGATTACTTCCCCAAAAAGTAATCCCGTTACTTTACTGATTACTTATTTTCAAAAGTAATTAATTACTTAGTTACTTAGTTACTTTTTAAAAACACGATTTACAACCTGAATAGGTGATAAAGCGATAGATCTTTCAGCCCAATTCTACTTTTTCTACATAATCCATCATACAAAATGTAATCAAATGGAAAAAGTCCATTTTTAAAACTTGTTTTATTAGTTTTAATCTTTTAACTTTATGCATCAAGCAAAAATTTAATTATATGCAACATTCTCTGACTGGAAGAAATTTGTTTAATATTTAAACCTATTTTCTGCACATTCCAGCACATAAAATAATTTTTTTGTGTGTTTACACTCAGTCTTTCAAATAGATGCAAGTAAAACACAGCAGAAAATAAATAAAGTCAAAGACTAGCGGTCCTTTTGCTCTATTTTCACCTGTAAAGCAAGAGTAGGGTAGGCGGAGGTTTATCCTGGTGCAGGTGTGCCGCAGCGGTCAGTGGAAGAATCCGCGAGTTTCTCTGTGAATTTCCCATTACGTCGTAGCGCACTCGGTGCTTGCTTGGAAGTTTAGGGGGTTTTTTTCGCTGTAAAAAGAAGTTTTCTTCCCACACACAATGCTAATGGACGCTAATGTTTTTGTCACTTTTTATGGAATCAAACTCAAAGTAAGGTCAGTACTTCCACGCTTTAAACGCTGCACGCTCATACTCTCTCCCGCACTCGATATATTATCCATTGTTGATCTGCACACAGCTGTTGTCACGAACGTTGCACTCGCTTACGTCACTGTCATGAGACATTCTCGCAAAAAATCATGGTTTTAGTAACGCAGTAACGCAGCGTTCCTAAGGGAAAGTAACGGTAATCTAATTACCGTTTTTGCAATAGTAATCCCTTACTTTACTCGTTACTTGAAAAAAGTAATCGGATTACAGTAACGCGTTACAAGTAACGCGTTACTGCCCATCTCTGGACCCCAGTGTAGCTTTTGATACTGTTGACACAGTGTTTACACCATTACAGAGATAAGAACATGCTGTTGATAAAAAAGGTACTGCATAAAACTTACATAAAACTGAGGTTGTTGTACTCAGCCCTTAAAAATCTTAGAAACTGTCAATTCAATTCTGTTTTATTTATATAGTGCTAAATCACAACAGCAGTCACCTCAAGGTGCTTTATACTGTAAGGCAGCGGTCCCCAACCTTTTTTGCGCCACGGACCGGTTTGTGCCCGACAATATTTTCACGGACCGGCCTTTAAGGTGTCGTGGATAAATACAACAAAATAAAACTAGTACCGGTACCAAAAAAAATCTGATTTATTCATAACACACGTGAAAACCCATACGGTAAAAAAATACATTTTTCCTGGCTAAAATATATTTCAAATATATGGTAAATATATTTTGTATTTGTGATGCTCCAAAAAAATATATTTTTGAAATTGAAAATATATTTCTTTCAAACCAAAATACATTTCAAAACATATTTTAGGGTGAAGAAAATACATTTCCAACCTTACAGTAGAATGTATATCAAAGTATCCTTTATTTAAAATATATTTAGTGCAATAATGATGATAATGATAATAATACTAAAAGGAACATGTTTTATGCACATCTGCAAAAAACAGTTGGATTCAAACAAAACAGAGTCAAAGGTCTATCACGAATTAGGTTGTTTATTCATTTGCTTACAGTATTTCACATTACACAATATCTCACTATAATGTAGTGTTCATTGACTTTGAAATTATCTGTCAGTGATACAGTAAACAAGATACAACAACTGCTATGTACACTTTAGTTTTTGACAATATATACAATTTAGTACTTAAAGGAACACACTCCACTTTTTTGGAAATAGGCTCATTCTCCATCTCCCTCAGAGTTAAAAATGCAGCGTCTTCTTTCTAGATCCGTACGTTAGGACTCTGGAGCGTGATCTTACGGGATGGGGCATAGCCAGGATTTTTGGTCGAGGCGCCATATTAGCAGGCCAAACAAATGCTTGCTGTGTGGTCGGTTGTAATGTTAGATTGCACTACCGGCAAAGGTATAAGCTTGAAAACAGGCTCTCTTTTCATTGTTTCCTCACCTGGAAGCATCACGAGGGAGCTTATGTGTTGGATGTTACCAAAAGAAGGCGTCTAGCCTGGATAGCAGCTGCGAGACGAGCTGATATTCAGTTCTCTACCAGCCACAGATATCTGTTGGTGTGCTCCAGTATTTTCATTCAGGTAAGTTCTAAATAAGTTCATATTATTCTTTATAGCCTGTTAATTTTATTTTCAATGCGCTCTGAGATCATAGCACAAACTTAGAACAAACATGCAGAACTACCTTCTATTTATAGAGTTGCTAATTATTTGGCATTATTGCAGCAAACCAGCCTATGAAATGAATGAAACAAATCCTGACTGGGTTCCAACACTACACATGGGGCACTACGAAATCCCTGCTTCAAACTACATGCTACATACCACCATGCCAATCAGATTACTTCTTCCATGTGTGGGTAAAAAGGTGACCTTCCTGGATAAGATGGCAAAGGTTTGCTGCGTTTTGGTGAACATGTGCCCCAGTGTGGTAGTAAAACCAGGGGAAAAATGCTCTTGTTAAATACTCTTAAGTCTTGTGCTGTTTATGTAGTGATAAGTTTTCAAAAGATTCAATTCAATTCAATTCAATTTTATTTATATAGCGCCAAATCACAACAAAAGTCGCCTCAAGGCGCTTCATAGATACAGAGAAAAACCCAACAATCATATGACCCCCTATGAGCAAGCACTTTGGCGACAGTGGGAAGGAAAAACTCCCTTTTAACAGGAAGAAACCTCCGGCAGAACCAGGCTCAGGGAGGGGCGGGGCCATCTGCTGCGACCGGTTGGGGTGAGAGAAGGAAGACAGGATAAAAGACATGCTGTGGAAGAGAGACAGAGGTTAATAACAGATATGATTCTGCAGCCTACGTCTATTGCAGCATAACTAAGGGAGGATTCAGGGTCACCTGGTCCAGCCCTAACTATATGCTTTAGCAAAAAGGAAAGTTTTAAGCCTAATCTTAAAAGTAGAGATAGTGTCTGTCTCCCGAATCCAAACTGGAAGCTGGTTCCACAGAAGAGGGGCCTGAAAACTGAAGGCTCTGCCTCCCATTCTACTTTTAAATACTCTAGGAACAACAAGTAGGCCTGCAGAGCGAGAGCGAAGTGCTCTAATAGGGTGATATGGTACTACAAGGTCATTAAGATAAGATGGGGCCTGATTATTTAAGACCTTGTATGTGAGGAGCAGGATTTTGAATTCAATTCTGGACTTAACAGGAAGCCAATGAAGGGAAGCCAAAACAGGAGAAATATGCTCTCTCCTTCTAGTCCCTGTCAGTACTCTTGCTGCAGCATTTTGGATTAGCTGAAGGCAGAGAGACAGTAAATTACAGAATGCTAGCAGTGGGTGATATTATTTAAATGCTGTCATGATTTTATGTGAACATTTTGTCATTTGTAAACTATACATAACATTGATTCTACATTGTAACTGATGTGATGTTCTACAAAGTGCTTTTAATTAAAAAGAGGCAAACATTTCTTTGTTTCTTTATTCAACTTTTGAACAGTGGTATTTAGTAAGTACATATTCAGTAAATGCAAAGTATTTACATGGCCCCCTAAATTAAAACATTATGGGTTATTCAGAACAGAACTATGCTTGGAAAAATATTGTCCCATCAGTTGATCCAACTCCTCCACAGTAGCAGGTGGAACTTTTCTTTTTGAGGATGGCTTCTTTTACCTGTCACAACGAATGGTCTGTTTATGTTTTGATCAAGAACCTTTTTTTGGGCAGCTGAAGAGGAGAAGTCTATCTTATGGCCAACCTCTGGCTGTATCTTGGTCATATTACCAGGCAAAACCCAGTATGCAGGTTCATCTGTAACAGTCCTTGTGCCACAGATCCTCACTGTTGCTTCTACATTAAACAGAAGAGCAGGGACATGGCTGCAGGTCTCCACGACTCCGGCCATACAGCTGCAGTGGGCGGCTTCAACCTTCCCTGTGATGCTCACAATGACCTGTGGCTGCAATGCTGCAATTCAGTCTTTAACAGTGCAGGACCTAAAACACACACAGACAAAGTTCATTTAAAGACAAGAACTTTAATAATCCAAGGCCGACACAAATGTTTTTTTTTTTTACTTTCAAATCCATTTATCATAAATGTAACAAATAAAGTGTTTTTATGTATCCATCTATAGAACGCTGCATGTTATATTCTAAATCTGCATGTTTCTTTTTAGAAACCTATCAGCAAAAAATGAACCTAAAATATGTAATGCAAGGATGTAATCACTTTCAAGAGGGAGAAAACATAAAGTTCGACTTTAAGTGACAATTATGGACACCTAATATGATAAGGAGATTCTGCAGGTCATTAATCAATGTATAAAACTAAAACAGAATGTATTTTTAGTGACACAGGACACAAACAAGGAAGCAAGATGTGTAATTAGGATTATTTATAATAAATATGAATTAATTAGGGCAATTTCTTTAACCATAAAGAATAACTAAATCCTTCAGGACAATGTCACATCAATGCACTGAACTCACTATGTTATCCCTCTAACAGAGCCTCTACATGTTCTCACTGTAATTTCCCCCTCATGAATGAATTTTTGCTAGCACTAATTTGAATGTTCGGGGGGAATCAAACGCATTTTACTTGCAGTACTCAAGCTGACTTACCTTTGCTTGAATGACGGCGTACTCACAACGTGGAGGCTTAAAAATAGCCAAATCTTGTACCCAGTCCTTGGTGAATTGGATGTGCGCCTCCAGAAATTTATAATTGCGAAATTGGTGCGCCGTGTATGCTCTGACTCCACAGACAAGGTATGAGAGTAGATCATGCTAAGTCAATAGCGGTTTGGTCTTCAGGGTTTCTACTCCATGGCTATATTTCATACGGGTCCACATTTCAACAATCAAGTACCGTCTCTTTGCATCTGGACACAATCTGTCTCTATACCGTCATTTTCTTTTGAGCTACGTTTCAGAATGGTTCGTAGCAATCTTGTTTTGATTCGTGGCCTGCCAAGATGGTGCTGCGCTCCCACAATGCATTGTGACATTACGTCAACTCCAAAGCCCTTTGCGTGCAGGAGAGTATGCGCATGCGCATTGCCACGGTGGTTTAAAAAATAAAGATATAATGAAAAGTAATTAATAAAAATTAAATATTTAAACATTCCCACAAATGTGCAATGAACGTGCAAAAACTCTCTTTAGTAGTTGTTGCTCTTTCTTTCTTTCTTTCTTTTTTTTTTTTGAAAAATAACGACGTCTCTGAGGCGCGAATTCTGACAGTGAGAGGAACGGCCGGATACAGGAGACGGGAAGAAACAAGCCGATTATGTTCGCGTTAATTAAGTGGTTGGAAGATGTAAAATTCTCAATTCTGCCAACTGAACATATACGAGATTTTAATGAGGATGAATAATTAGCCGGCATGGAGGAAACGGACCTTTATTTGGTGGAGTGGCGACAAGAAGCCAAAAGGCGGGTGGCCAGTCTAAGAAGCCTCCATCATCAAGCTAGCAGGTGCCTTTTCTCATATAATATTACTTTATTCTCGCTTATTTGGCACGGAAGCGTAGAGCTGCCACCCAGGCAAAAGAGAAATATAAGTATATCACGTTATAACGTGAAAAGTTTATCGTTCTAACAATATACTATCATGTTTATACAATATACTTTTCATGTTTGAACAACATGTTTTGAACAACATTGTACGAAAAATGTACATAATTATCACGTCCGTACAATATTGTGCGAACGTGATAATTATATATATTGTAATAACGTGATATTATACAAACATGAAAAGCATAATGTTAGAACAATAAACATTTCACGTTATAACGTGATATAGCTCTATTTTTCTTTTGCCTGGGTGGCAGCTCCACGCTTCCATAATTTGGTAATCAAAATATGTAACTTAATTAATTATATTGTGACGTACTTTTGCCTTTTCTTATTATTCTGCCTTCTCAGAAAGGGAAAAAATACAAATAAAACTGTTTACACTTGTTATATACAATAACTATCAAAACCTATTCACATTTAATTTGGCTTTCACAGAAATCCCACCTCTCCTTCTGGCTACAGAGTACTTACCAAGGTTAGAAACAAAGCACAGTTATGCTTTATTAATGTTCGCTAATTACAATGTTCCACATTTCCTTACTTTTTAAGTCATTTTTAGGCTTTTTAGAGTTTTCGTTTTTTTAGCAGTAATGTTTCTGCCTATTTATTTCAGCCCACGAAATCGAATGCAGATCTTCCTGATGTGAGATTTACATAAATGTAAGTAATTTTGTTTGTCATTGTCATTAATGTTGTTGCTGTTGTTGTTTTTGTGCAGTTTGCAATCATATAAACCTAGCAAGCATCAGTCAGCACAGTGACTAACCTAAACAGATTCTTGCTTTATTCACATATATTATATGTAATTATATATACCTGCACATTGTACCTAGGGTTGCAGCCACTTGGCCCCACCCCATTGTTGTGACAGCCCTGATTGTACTTATACACTGCATCTGAACAGGGAACAGTCTGCCACATTAATGTATTTTTAAGTGACTTGTTTGTAATACATGAATTTGTTTCTTACAGATGTCAAAGTCTCAACCTCATGCTGCCCTCCCCCATCCTCCTAAAGTAAGTATTTGTTGTTGTAGTTTTTTATGCAGTGTCTGTGTCACATGCTAATCATAATTATTGAAATAACTGTTTTCTAACAGATTTTCCAAAACACTAGTTATGTTTGTTGTCATTCAGACCAATACTACTGCTTAGACATTGCTTAGTGGTCATGCATGTTTGACAAGCTCGTTATGATACCAAAACAGTAGGCCTATCACAATAATCGATATATCGACTTAACACACAATACATGTACATGACCTCAATAATTGTTGATGATGTAATTTATCTGCCATTATATTTACAAAAATAAAATATAATGATAACAAAACAATAACATTAAATAACATTGTTTTCTATTTGTTAGAAAATTTACTATTTATTCAAGTTTTTAAGGTATCTAATATTTTGATTCCTAATTTCAATGATCTAAATACGTTAAGAATTAGATGTTGGTTTGTCAATTGAAAGTGTGTAGATCTTGCATTATTATGGTGTTATATGATTATACATTCAAAGACATAAAATGGTCTTAAAATGACAATGACATAACTTGTCGCAATTGTTTATGGGGCAATATACCGACCAACAAAAAGTCGTTATTGTAACAGGCCTTCAAAACAGACGGTTTTATGATTGATAAATTCAAAAAATAAATACATTTAATTTCTCTGAGATTCTCTAATATTCAGTTACAGTTCACAACACAGCTACCTGTATATGCAGTATTATACTGTAAATATAAATCTCTGCATTTAGCATCCTACTAGAAGAGTCACAGTTACTGCCTCTTTTTTTTCTTTTTTTTTTACAAATACCTGGACTATTACTAACACATTTACTGTTTTACTTTTAGCCTGTGGATACAAATGCAGATTTCCTTTATGTAAGTTGTGCATTTTAATTACATCATGTTATTTTTTTATTATTTATTTATTTATTTTATTTTACATTCAAATATTTCAAGCTTCTTGGTTAAAGAAGCTTGATTGCTAGTAGGTAAAGAATAGTTCACCTATAATTGATATTCCCAATTAATTTCTCACCTCTGATTGAATGCCTTTGTTTGTTCTCCTTTTTTGAGTATAACAAAACATTTTTGCAGGATATATATAGTGAATTTATATGCATAGATACAGTCGTAGTGCTTGACACATGCACACAGCAGTAGATGTACTAAAAAGGAAATAATTACAATCATGATGTTGATTGCTGATGTCAGTATATATATTTTAGAGGAATGTTTTGTTTTTCACCCAAAATGAACTATATTGCTTCAGAAGAGATTTATTACCCTACCTGACTCTTATATATTGTTCTGTTTTTTGTTTGTTTTTGTTATTTTCAGGTTCAATGGTGCGTGTTCTTCTAATGGCCGCCTTCCCACTGGAGGTTTTGATCCACAGCAATTTAAAAGGTAAACAGCTTTGAAAGTCAGTTCAAATGGTTAGCTAATAGTACTCTAAAAAGCCTACAACTCTGTCACCAGTTTCTTTACCAAAAAGTACCCATAAAAGTATCTCTCAATAGCATATCATTGTAGTTCAAATGTTTAGTTGTACAAATATCAGATTTTTGGAAATCTAAAACTAGTCAAATACTCAAATGTTCATGCTTTTTATAGGAGGACAGAGCAAAACGGACATCGGCGCAGAGTGAAGAACTGCCCTTGATAAGGACACTATGACAGCCACATATAGTAAGTGAAGACTTTCTGTGTATCTAAAATTGCATACAGCACAAGTAACTTACTTTGCAACCATTAAAATAGGTTGTAAAGTAAGTTACCAATACAAATAGGTGATGATGCATTGTAGTGGTTGGTCTCAGACAAAGAAGGTCAACAGATTTATGAATGCTGGAGGGTAAGGAGAGACAACCAAAAGGGGTGTTAGCATTACTGTAATGTGAACTGGATAGACTTTCCATCTAGGAAAAAAAAAGAGGTAAAATTATGCGTAAAATATATCTGTATTAATATCTGTATCTATATAAACAGAAATATCTGTTTGCTAAATGAAGCCAGCTAACATAAATCATATTTTTATTTTAACTTTTAACTTATAAAAGTAATAGAACTGTGACTTTTGTTTGTTACAGTGGCAGTAAGGAAGAGGTTTCCCAATGTGTCCAGAAGGGCTTTGAGGATTGCAGTGAAAGCTGGGGGAACTGAGACTGCTGGAAAAGGAAAAGAAATTACATTTTAAGTATGTTGACTTATGTTCATACAATCATACACACATATACACATACACACACATATGTATGTATATATGTATATATATACACATATGTGTGTGTATGTGTATATATATATATATATATATGTATGTATATGTATGTATATATATATATATACACACATATGTATATGTGTGTGTGTGTGTTTCTTTTAGAATGTTTAAGTATGTAATGAGAATAAAATTATAAAATGAATATTCCTTGCTTGATTGATATGCTATATGTATGTTTTAAACATCAAATAAAGATTTCTTTCAGCTGTTACATGTGAATGTGTTTTCTTAGAAATATATGAAAGGTTAAATTTATATATTTTTTAATGATTTTAAATAAGTTTAAATTGTATTTTGAAATATATTTTATAAATATATTTCAAAATATAAAAAAACAGCCAAAAAATATATGTGTTAAAACACATTTCAAAATATATTATAAATATTTTTTAAATATATTTTAAAATACATTTTGAAATATATTTCAAAATATACAAAAAATGGCCAAAAAATATATGTGCTAAAATACATTTTAAAATATATTTATATATTTTGAAATGTATTTTAGCGCATACATTTTTTGGCCATTTTTTGTATATTTTGAAATATATTTCAAAATGTATTTTAAAATATATTTTTTTACCGTATGGGAAGACCCAGGAAAACCGAGTTAACGGAAAAAACGATAACAAAATAACTAAAAACCGATAAAAACCCTGAAAACCATACATTTCACACCCGAGTCTCACTCTCGCGGCCCGGTACCAAATAACTCACGGACCGGTACCGGTCCGTGGCCCGGGGGTTGGGGACCGCTGCTGTAAGGTAGAGACCCTACAATAATTCAAACATAATGTTGAGCCAGATACTCTGGATGGCATTAAGAGGGTAACACTTATAGTACTGCTTTCTTGCATTTGTGCAATGTCTCTAAAATCAGACAGATTGGGTCTCAGAGTGATGTTAGAAAAAATAATTCAAGCATTTTTTACTTTTAGTAACAAAGTCAGTAAGAAGGGAAACTTAAGTTCAATTATATATACATTCAATTTTGTGTTTACTGGGTTATTTTTAATTAGAGATACTTGTACTTATTAGAACAGTTTTGTGACTTTGTAATATATTGTATTTTTTAATTTAGTTTAGTTAATTGCTATTTTTACTGTGTTGGAGCTACTGTGACCACATCCTTTTCTCTTGGGTTAATAAAGTATTCCGAATGTGAAGGGGTCGACTATTGTATGCCATTATATATCAGGTCATTCTAAAAACTCCCTGAAAAGCCTTCAGTTGATCCAAAATCCAGCAGCGAGAGTACTGACAGGGACTAGAGAGAGAGCGCATATTTCTCCGATGTTAGCTTTTCTTCATTGGCTACTTGTTAAATCCATAATTGAATTTTAAAATTCTTCTCATTACACACAAGGCCCTGAATAATCAGGCCTCATCATATCTTGAAGAGTTCATAGTAGCATACCACACGAATAGAGCACTTTGCTCTCTCACTGCAGGCTTACTTGTGGTTCCTAGAGCCCCTCTTCTATGTAATCAGCTCCCAGTCTGGATTCAGGAACAAACAGCATCTTGACTTTAAATATTAGTCTTAAAATTTTCCTTTTTGATAATTTAAAGTAAGGGCTTGATCAAGTGACTCTGAACCCTTAACGTACTTATCATGTAAGAGGCCAAGCCTTCTGGGTGCTTCCCATGATGTATGGAACTCCGTCACTCACCTCTTTTCACTCTCTCTGTGTTCATATGATATTTTTGCATTTAATCATTAGTTATTATTAATAACATTAGTTATTATTAATAACTAATGATTATGATGAAGAACCTGGGACGGTGGTATAATGCCAATCTCAATGATACCTGGCAACTTGAACAACTACAGCAGAATATGGCTAATGACCTCAGGCGGATTAACAACACTGCACTCCCAGGGAAACTGAAGCTCTGGTGCTTCCAGTTTGGGTTGTTACCCAGACTACCGTGGCCGTTGACAAAGGTCTCACTCAATCATGCCAATCGATTGGAGAGGCTAGTGAGCTTCTACGTTAAGAAGTGGTTTGGACTTCCCAAATGCCTCAGCAGCGTTGGGATATAGTCATTGCCTATCCCTAGCCTGGTAGAGGAGTTTAGATGTGCAAAAGTGAGGCTTGAGATGTCACTCACGGACTCCCGGGTCTCACCTGTTTCAGAGAACTTTGTGCATATTTTGTTAGTTTCAACTGAAGGGTAAGACCTCTGCTGTAGAACCTTCGCTGCATGCCAATGTTCAAGATTTTTTTCCCCCCATTTGCATGCAGATATTGAAGCTAATGTCTACATGGAAATGAGATGTCAGACATCAAATGAGACAGAAATCAGCTATGACATGAACTGGCAGACTCGACTCAGAAAAATACATGAATGATATATTTTATTTGGAAAGTCTTCTGAACAGTTCAAGTCATATTAAAGAACCCTGTAACATAGTCAGTTTTGCATCTCTAATGAATAACTAAATGTTAAACTATCTGCTTGATGTTAACTCATAATGAGTAATTGCATTTCCGAATAAATGTAACACTGACCCCCGCATGAATGCGTCAAAAAGAGTTCGATCACATCATTATATTCTTTATTTACATATTCATGTCGTTGTTCATTCTGACAAATATGTTTTTGTGGTATACAGTTTGACAGTTCAACATATTTAAATTCAGAGGTCCTAATTGAGCTGTATGTGATTGGCTGGTGTTTTTACTGAGGTTGAATACTACAGACTTATTTGTTAAAGTAAAGCTTTCTCACAGTTTCCCTGACAAGATGACAGTTATGCTACATGATCAAGATAGCTGCCAATACATTCTTTTAGACTTCATTCATATTTTTATCATCATAAAATATGTGTTACTGTATCCAAAGAGATTAATTAAGAGTTTCTTTCAGCTACAAGCAAATCAGGTTCACAGCTTAATATTTGGCCCTGTTGTATAAGGGCCATTCTGTCACGGTCCTGGGTCTATAACCAAGTGTTTTATGTTTTTGAATTATTTATAGTTATTTATAGTTTCTAGTCTCGTGGGTTCCATCTCTGTGTCTCCCCTGTGTTCCTTGTGTCATGTCTAGTCAACTTAAGTTTTCATGTCCGTTCTTCCCCGGTTCTCATTCTGTGTCGTGTTTGTCATGTTTCCTGTTCTATTTTGACAGTTCCTTGTCTGGTGTGTGCAGCGTGTTCAATTTTGCTTCTCCCCAGTCTCGTTGTGTGTGATTACTCCCAGCTGTGCTCTCCTCCTGTGTCTTATTCCCCCGTTATCTCTCTGTGTATTTAAGCCCTGTGTTTCCCTCTGCCTGTTGTCACGTCGTCCCTCATGTTGCTGTGTGTCTCTCCCATGTTCCTTGTTTCCCCGAGTGGTTACTAGTTAGCTCCTGGCTCCTAGTTTTTCTGTTTATTGTTTTCCTAGCTCTCTAGTTTAGTTTCCTGTTTAGTTTACGTTTTATGTTTTCTATGCTCGGATGTTCACATCCATGTCCAATCCTGCCAGCCACACAACGCAATCTTGACAGAACAATGCGACCACACCATGGACCCAGCAGATTCTGCTCACCTCGAGAGGGAAAGGGATCTCACTCGCTGTGAGCCCAGGAGCTGGCCAAACTCATTAGTTCATACAGACTGTTTTTCTTTGAAGCTCGAAAACTTTGATTTTGTTTCTAAATCTGAAGAAGCAGAAGTTTCTGTTTCTGTTTGTGTTGAACCCAAACTGGGCCCCAAATAAACTGGACTGTGTGTTTCCCAGCTCTCAGAAGCTGTGTTTTCTTTTCCTAGGGTCACCCATTCAAAAACTGTGTATAGTGTTTTGTGCCACTCGGTCGGTACTCTGAGACTGTCCCCACTCTTAGCTGTCCCCAACTGTTCCTTGGGTGGGAACAGCTGGTATCCAACCGTTACCTGTTCCCCAGGTGAAGGCAGCCGTGACTCAGTCTTCCTCTGCACCTGTATATGTCCCTCGGGTAGAGGCAACTTGGCCTGTTCATGAGTCTGTACTCGTTCCTAGGGTAAGGGCAGCTAGGACCCTGCCTGCCCTTGCACCCATCCATGCTCCTTGGGTGGGGAGGGCTGGTAATTGGAAGGAAGGAAACAGGTTCTGGCTGTTGTGAGGCCAGCCCCTCACAACAACTCCAGCTGCTGCCGTTAGAGCATCCTGATCAGGCTTTGTAATTTGCTCCAACCCAGCTTCCTTTGCGGTCAGCTGGTGGCTCAGGTGAGCTGTCTCAGTTTTCTGTATCACCAACTGGGAGCTCAGATGAGTCGACCCAGCCTTCACCTGTTTCAGCTGGGAGCTTAGGCAAGCTTATCCAGCCAACTAGATACTCCACATTGCTGTTGATGCCAGTGGAGCCATTTGAACAGACTGCGTACACTGCACAGCCCCAGCCATAGCATCCTGGGCTGGCTGTGTGTCCTGCACAGCTCCACCTCACTCTGTCTCTGCCAGAGGGTTCTACACTGTCTGGTTCAGGTCCTATTTCTGATCTGCTAGAGGTTTCCACGCCGTCTGGTCCTGTCCCTGTGTAAGGGGCTGCTAGCCCCGTTATGTAGGGGTATAGAAGTGCACAAGCTGCCTTGAACGACTAGGGGGTAGTGGGATCTGGGTCCGTGACCTCCCCTAGTACAGTTGACCTGGATACTTACTACTGTAAGAATGGTTTTAGCTGTCTAGCTGTTGCTAGCGCAGAAGGGGGGGGGGGCTCCAGGGCTCAAACCTGCGAACAACGGCTGCCCGGAGTGCACTACGCTGTCGAGCATTAACTCAGCCTAGCCCCACATACCTGTACCCAACCAGATAACCCAGGTGCCCCTATTCCAAGGCAACCTGGTTTGACAGAAACATACTACAGTCACTTTTAAATCACGTGTAACCCTTTTATTTGTTCAACTGGCCCTCGTGAACCTACACTGTCCACCAATGTTAACGGGGCCCTGAAGAACACAAGTAACAGAAAGAAAAACCCCAAAACACTCAAAAAAATAAAGAAATCCAATAAAACAAATATAACAGGCCGTTATTCCCCAAAGTGGTGAGTTCTCACCCCCCTCCCGAACCACACTAGCTATGGAAAAAGGGCCCAACCATCACAATTCAGCAAACCAATGAAAGATTAACACAGAAACTCTCTTATTTAGGATGGTTAACACAGCTTTACTTCTTTAAAGTAAAGTCTGATCCAGTGTCAGCACCTGCAAATCTGAGGCCATGGTCCTCAGCTGGAAAAGTGGGGGAACTCCACTAGATGAGAGAAAAGGATTCTTTTGAATGACACATATCAGGATAACCTAGGCAACTTGAGCAATGTTGGTACATGTTGGTATTGTGAGAGATGGAATGTACGTTATCATCTACCCATTTTCTTAACCATTTAAAATAACATTCATGTGCTTTTTGGGAGGAATCCAGAATAGAAAGGCTCAGGAGATTTAAATCTGAGAGTTTGTCTTTCTTGCTGTGAGGGGACTGTGCATACAACTATAAAGTTCTATACTAAAATACAAAAATGGAGTAGTTGTAATTGTATTAAAAATTTAAAACTTTTAAAACTTATGGGGCAGTACTTTTTAAATTCATTATTTATCTGAGAACATTAGTTACTTTTATGTCAATAATATAAATTGTAGATTATACAGAAGCAGAACAGAAGACCTTGGTTAATTCACCAAACATATATTATAAACTATTTTGATAATTATTCATTATTCATAATTATTATGCACATCATCTAAAGTGTTTTGGGGTTTTTTTGCAACAAGCAAACATGCTCTGCAACTTGTGTTGCTCTAATGGGGCGCCAGCCACAGAAGCCGTGTGGTTACTGTGTTTCATTGAATAGCAAGTGTATTTAATTACTCAGGATGTATGATTTTTCAGCTGCCACATTTACAAGCTGCTTATCCATTATTCATATGGAACAGAAGAAAGAGACTTTTTGAGTAGGACCATTCAGTTGCTGAGATGTTGTTTGTTTGATTTGATTAATGAAACAATGCAAAGGTTAATTGTGGGGGGGGGGCAAGAACGAGAGGTTGAGATTTTTAAATGAAGTCAGTCCAATTAGGATGATATATATATATATATATATATATATATATATATATATATATATATATAGCTCCGTCTTGTCAGGCATTGCTAACATCTGGTCCTATAATGACTTTAGTCAATATAGACTTTCGACCCCAGGTAGGCCAATTATGGATCTTCGGATCAACATTATGTCAGCAGCTGTTCTCTACAGTGAACTATGTTAAAAACAAACACCGCTCACGCCTCACAGATGACAGCTTACAGTCCTGCGTAAAGATGAAAGTGACTTCGTACCACGGCAGACCCGCTGCTTTTCAACATCTCTTTATTGACCACTTTTCACACACGGTTGCTGTACGCATACAGCCGGCTGTAGCTTTTCAGCTCACAGCCCGACAACACAACAGTAGAGAGAGCACAGACTTTAAGGCGGCGAGGCGTGATTGTGGGTGCAGCTCAGGTGCGTCCGCCTCCCCTGCAGCGGCACTGCAGACGACGCCCTGCCACACACATTAACCAGGTAAAATACACATTTAGGCAGAATTTTGCAAATATCTATTTTTCACTTTTTAGCATCATAGTGCTTGTTTTCCAATTATTTTTTAAAAGTCAGGCCAAGGCTCCAAAAGCCCAAAGGCGATATAAGGGTGGGGGCTCACAACAGTTTATGTTTGCTGGATCATTTTAGTTCAGCTGGGTGTCTTTCCTTTTGTTATATTTCTTTAAGAGTTCAAAATGTGTTAATTACATAAATTAAATGTAATTTTCTCTGTAGCACTTCATGGATTTCATAAGCAACAAACCTTAGTTGCTCTGTGGATTCTTTTAAAAAGCAGTTAAAAACTTTTCTGTTCAAACAAGCCTTTTGTTGATCTACATATTTTATATTCTTTACATTATTTACATTTGATCTTTTAAATTGTGTATAATTCCTATTGATTGTATTGTTTATTTTAATATTTGTGTACAGCGCTTTGTGACTGTCTGTCTGTGAAAAGCACTTAATAAATAAACTTTACTTACTTACTTTAGTTGTTCACACAAAGCATAAAGGTAAAAAAAACAATATATACAGTGTTATCTTCATTTTAGATTTCAAAAAGTATTTTCGGCTCCCAGTGTTTTCTTTTGCGTGGAAACCGGGTCCAAGTGGCTCTTTGGGTGTTAAAGGTTGCTGACCCCTGGACTAAACCAAGTAGTGAATGTTCCCTTGCATGAAAGACTGAGAGGAATCGTTACTCACTCTGACCACTCAGTCACGTAGCAAAACATGAGACGGCGAGCGTGATAGGGCAGCCAGCAGACCACAAAGGCTATGACCACAGCTCCTGAACACAAGGAAGAGGGGAAGCGTTAGAAACCAGTAACTAGGCAAACAGACACAGAAAAACAGAAAATTGATTTGTTAATGGAAAATACTCATTTGCACACTGTGCAGGATATTGACACAAGTAATTAGGAATCAGGCTTAAACAAATGCTTTGATTGTTGATTTATATCAAGGACATCAGAACAAAGAAACCAGTGAACTTGTTTGATTTAAAAGATCAACAGAACAGTATTGTGACAGTGTCTATAAATTTCCTGTACACATCACTGAAATTATTTTTCAGTTGAATTTTTGAAATCAAAAACCACATGGATTGAATCCAGTATCTCCTGCCATAATTTGTTAACAACCAGATGATTTATTTTGTAATAAAAGAGAGACCTTTTTTATGGATATTGGAAATTCCCTGTACTGATTATTTATCATGTTCATGATGACGCACTATGTCAACCATCTGGCAAATATTTCAGTTTCACTTAAAACTCAGAGTAGATAATGCTGTAGGAGTCTTTCTGATCCAAAAGGGACTCATACACTGTCAAAAATATTCAGGTAGAATATTCATTTTTAATAACTGGACAGGATCATAAATGTTCTGCTCAAACCAACACAGAGAGACTGAGACAATAAACACTATTATCAGCACTATGTGCTTAATTTATTTGATTAATTTACCCCTTTTTCCTGCAGATCTTTGCAGCTCGACCAGTCTGTTTCTGTTTTTATGGAACCTCCATAATTGCTATAGTAATTACTATACTACCGAAGTATAGTATTTGAGTGGCCCTTAGCTCATGCAAATGTTTACCTTATGTGGACCTTGTGGTTAAGTTTGTATAATTCAATACTTGAAAAATGTATGTAAAAGTCAGACAGAACAAAAGAACCATTAATATTAGGTATATTTAAATTAGTTGTACATCATCAGTTGCATTATATATGACTAAAATCCTTGTAAGAAAATTGATGAAATAAACTCAGTAAATAGCCTTCAGAGACTGAGCGAATGATACAAAAGTTTATTGATAAAAGTTGAGCAAGGGAATTTACATATAGAAAAAAAGTGCAATGAACCCCAAGATTACTACTTTGCTGGATTCCATCCAACAGAGTACATAAATACCCTCAGAACTCATCACCACACAAGGGTATTTGATTTGGAGTAACACAGGAGGGAAGAAAGACTCCTAGTTCAGTATTCTTTGGTCACTGGATACAGCATACTGGGGACCACTGTATTTGACCATATGGAAAAACTGCTTTGACGACCTCTTAAATCTTGCAAAATGCTGTCAGTGTCAGTGTCACATAAACTCCTTTTTTCCAAAAGAGCAAAGTACCTAGAGTAGTAGTAAAGAGTTGGCAGTTTGTCTTGCAACCGGATGATTGCCGGTTCGAGCCCCGGCTCGGACAGTCTCGGTCGTTGTGTCCTTGGGCAAGACACTTCACCTACCGCCTACTGGTGATGGCCAGAGGGGCCGATGGTGCGATATGGCAGCCTCGCTTCTGTCAGTCTGCCCCAGAGCAGCTGTGGCTACAACTGTAGCTTGCCTCCACCAGTGTGTGAATGTGAGAGTGAATGAATAGTGGAACTGTACAGCGCTTTGAGGGCCCGAAAAGCGCTATATAAATGCAATCCATTATTACCTAGATATGGCTGACAATTAAAGTTGAAAGCATAAATGTGAAACTTGCATTGGATCTCAGCTATAGCTAGGCATTATCCCCAAATATCAGATTACTGTATACCTAACATGTAAGTTCACATCTCAGACAACCTCACCTGGACCACCAACACCACCTCCATCACCAAAAAGGCCCAGCAGCGCCTCCACTTCCTGAGACGTCTGAAGCGGGCCAACCTCTCTCCTCCCACCCTCACTATGTTCTACAGGGGGACAATAGAGAGTGTTCTGACCAGCTGCATCTCCGTGTGGTTTGGAAACTGCAATGTTGATGATCTCAGCAAACTACAACGGATTGTTAAAGCAGCTACCAAGATCATTGGAACATCTCTCCCTCTGCTACAGTCATCTTTCAAATCGCTGCATCAGTAAGGCCTCAGGCATCGTGCTCGACCCGTCACACCCCTCACATGGACTCTTTTCTCTCCTCCCATCAGGCAGACGCTACCGCAGCATCGGGGCCAGATCCATCAGACTCCTGAACTCACTACCAGCCCCCCCCACACACACACCCACACAATCTGTTAACTGACTTTTTTTGCACTTTGCACACCACTACCTCTGTAAGATACGCTACTCTATGGACAATTTATGCTGCCCTATGACCAATCTTATTCACTCTGGGTTGAACTGGGTTTACAAGCTGCTACACTGGTCACTTTAAACCACACCAACTGTAAATTGTAAATTCTAATTGTAACTCTCAAGCGGATATTTATTTATTTTCTTCTCATTTTTATATCTATTTATTAGCTTGCTTTGCACTGATGAAACCAGAGCCTCATCATCTCATCTCTCTGTATGCTGGACTGGATATAGCAGAGATGACAATAAAGTTTACTTTAACTTTGACTTTAACTTAATGAATGAATGATTGTTTTTCCTTTTACTGTAAAGATCAGTGAAAGTGTAAGTTTCTTGAAAAGTATAGACATGTGTGTACTTAGTGATGAAACATTAATGTAACATTAAATGTGTGAAGATTGTTATTTTGGTCTTTGGGTCAGGCCATTTTGAAATTGTAGAGCTTGTTAGCGTTGTGTTATGGTAAGCTGTCAACGGGTTTTGGACCCATTATGCAGGACTCAGGAAATGGGCAAAGTGAAAACACCTGGGAAGCACAGCTGAACAGCTATTCCACAGTCACCTACTCCACAGGTGACGGCAGCCATGGCCAAGTCCTCCTCTGCACCGGAATCTGTTCCTTGAGTGGAGGCAACTGGTATCTGGCCTGTTCCTGCGCCTGTCCCTAGGGTGGGGACAGCTGACACTCAGCCTGTCATTGCACCCACTGGGAGGGGGTGGCTGGTGTTCGGCAAGCACCAGCACTGTATCCATTCCCATGAGGAAAATGGCCAACACTCCACAGTAGCCTTAGCTGTGGAGTTGTGTGCAGGGGGTGTGATCTGCACAACTTTAGCCAACTCCGCCTCCACCTGTCTCAGCTGGGAGCTCAGCTGAGCAGTCTCATTGTTCTGTCTCTGCTGAGAGCTTGAGCGAGCCGACCCAGCCGCCTGCGTCATCTGCTGGGAACTCAGGCAAGCTTATCCAGCCAGATATGACCTCCACATCTCCACATCACCATCTGGTTCTGCTCCAACAGAGCTCTCTGCACCGTCTGGTTCTCATCCTGTTCCACTAGAGGTTTCTGTGCAGTCTGGTCCAGCCATGTTTCCACCAGAGGTCATTGCGCTGTCTGGTCTGCACGCCTGCCAGATCACATCCTGCGTGGAATGCATGTCCACATCCTGCTCAGCCACAGCCTGCACGTACTCCTTCTCCTCCTTGGCCATCAACCAACCACACCATCACAGGCCACCTTCCAGGCCACCTGAAGTTTTATTTGGCGCCGCCATCGTCCTCCAGATCTGTGGGCTAAGGAGCCTCACCATCAAGGACAAACCCCAGACCTGCCCTGGAGTTGCCGCCGCTTCCCATGTGATCGGCCTCCTGAATCATCTCATCGCTGCTGCTTCTTATAAGGCTTTTGTATTTTTAAAATGTTTTAATGCTTTGTATGTTGTTCTATTTAATCTCAACAAGCCCCTAAAACAGTCTGTGATCACTGTCGGCTTCTCTCAGTTTTTATTACCGCTAATCATTTTAAAGTTTAGTTTAGATTGCATTTGTCCCTGACCATCGGGAACCCTTAACATTAACTTTTATCGAGTGGAAAAAAGTTAGCGTTCATCCTCCAGCTTCACTGTTTATATTATGCTAACATAGCTATTTAACGTAGCACATTGTTATATACCAGCTAGCCAAACTTCAGTAACCCTACGAATGCCACTGCTGTTTAGTTCTGTCTTCATTTATGTCGGAAGTGATAGCAGAGCTTTAAGTTTTAAATGTTTCAGAAATCCCTCAGTCTGAACATGGTATATCATATTTAGATGGAAACTAGCAAGCTAACTCCCTGCTAACTTCCAACTCCATTAAATTTAATAAAATCTGTTTTCATGGATGCCTGGATGTTAAACTTAATTATTACACCCGGTAGAGCAGCCACACTGATCATTTTATTACAGATGAAAGAATTTAGACAGTTTTTCAACTCTCAGTGATGCTGCAGTGATTGTTTTACTTAGGGACCTGCAGCAGAGTTTGGGCCCAGACACAGCTAATGATGTCAGACTTAAAGACCTGATTAGTTATAACTTGGTATTTTAAAGATTGGTGGTTCAATTCCTGGCTCCTCCAGTCCGCATGCCAAGCATGCAAGACACTGAACCCCAAGTTACTTTCTGATACATTCATCAGAGTGTGACTGTTAGAAGGAAGGCACTTACGTATAGAAAAAGTGCTTGTGTGAATAAAGCACTTTGAGTGCTCAAGTAGACTAAAGTGCTTTATAAGAACCAGTCCATTTACTTGTGTGACACATACTTGACATCAGGCTGAACTCATTGATTTCACCACAAAACATTTTTATTCAGATTTCATTGTTTTGGACTAACCTGTAAGAATGAATAGTTAGTGATACAGCAAAGTTTGTGATCTCCCTAGGTTAATTATCTATTACCTCAAAATCCCAGTGTGGCTGAATAATTGGTGGCAGTTGCTGCTGATAATGCCTACTGTTGTCATTTATGTCTGCTGGTTTCCTAGCAGCTTCTTAAAGATCCCCGCTGTCATATCCAGAATGCAACATAACGCATGTAGTTAAAGAAACCTCTCTAAACGGTGTTTATTGTTCTCTGTTATTTCCTATCACTGCATGATAGGCAGGCAGCAGAACATAGACCCCAAAGATATTCAAGTGCTGATTTTTATGTCTGTGAGTAGAGATTATTACTGGGTCAAACATACATTTACTCTTTTATATCTCTGGGTATGAGATTCTGTCTACAGCAGGTGATTGATAGTCCTTTGTTTTCCATCCTTTTGTGCCCTGTTAAGAAATACTTGTCTCACAATATCCCACAAAGTTGGCAACACTTAACATTGATATTTTTGTTGTTGATTCCTCAGTGGGTGTAATAACATCCGCTGTTTGTTGAGACAAGCCTCAACAGGGCAATTTCCTGTCTTTCCATAACCTTAAGTACATAAACAAACTGAAGAAGTAAAAACAGTGTGCATTTGTGTGTGCATGAGTTGTTGTCCCCACAACATGAACGATACCTTACCACATTAGTTATGGTTGTGTTCTAAATTAGTCTCCAGAAAATGAATTTAAATTAATGTAACGTCCTGCTATCATGCATACATGAACATGTTTATTTATGCGTGTTTGCATTACACCCATATAGTCAATCAATAAGTCAGAGGCAGATCTTTTTTCTCTGTAGTCTCCAGCACAATGACAACGTAGTCCTCAGCATTCTGCTCATTACTATTTGTCACTGTCAATACGTCTGTTCAGCAATTCTGAAACCATGGTACCTTCCTCGGTCATGGCTTTTTTATTCATATTGCTAAGTAGAACTTAACCATAGCACTATGGTGAAGAGTAAGCTCAAATATTTGGAACCGTACTTGTCTAATAAGGTCGTCTGCAACCTTCCACCCCCCACCCCCAACTCTGGCTCACCAATCCCTGGGGCCCAATGTGTAGATTCCTAACTACCACTGTGCAAATACACAAACAAAAGAAAAGTGTACTCACTCTTTTGGACAGATTTATCTGAGTGTCGATAAAATTTAGTACACACTAAATTATCTGGAGGGGCATTTGTGAATAATAAATTGTACATTATAAATAGAGGTAGGCATGTTGGTAAACATAAAATACATTTATGATTATAAATATATATATATAAAATAAAAAACACAACCTGTGAAACAGTTCTGGTGTGTGTAAAAGTCTGTCTCATCTTATCCCCACCTTTTTGGACTTCACTTGAAAGCATGTTTCCCTTATAAATAAAACGTTATGTTGTTTTTAGAATTGTATAAGGTTAACGTCATGGTCCTGGGTCGGTGACCCAGCGTTTTGAGTTTGTTGTTATTATTTTCTAGTTTCTTCTGCTTTTATATTAGTTCTTAGGGTTTGGTTCTGGTGTTCAGTGTTTTATTATCCCTACCTGTGTCTTCCCCTTGTGCTCTGTTCGTGTCCCCAACAGTCTGTGAGTTTCCTGTTTTACTTTGAAGGTTTGTGTCTCGTCGTGTCTAATTGGATTCAGCTGTGTTCCCCTCTGGCGTGTCATTCCCTCATTTCCTTGTGTGTATTTATAGTGTGTGTGTCTGCCTGTGCTCCTCGTGGGTTCGTCTGTGTTATTCTGTGTTAATCAGTGTTTCTCCGCGTCTCTCTGCCCTGCTTTCTCCGTGTCATCTCCATGTATCATCCCGTGTCCTTAGGTTTGTTTATTAGTTTTTCTCAGTTTAGGTTTACGTTTGGTTCAGCCCTCGCTTTTGTTATGTATTGTGCACTGTAAATAAACTCACTCACATCATCGCCGCTGCTACTTGGATCCTCCTTCTCATCACCACACGACTGCTGCCCCAGCCGTGACAGTTAACTTATGAAACTTATAAGTATTCATGAATACTTCCTCACTGTGTTTATGTACTTGTAAGCTTGAGCTGATCAACCTGTAAAGTCAAAGAATATGACCGTTAGAGCTTGTTCCGGTCAGTGATAGGTACATCCTTCCTGTCCCCTTGGTATTTTCCCAACACGTTCTCATCCCAAAGCGTAACATATTATGCCATGTGAGAAATCGTCGGTATGTTACGCTTTTGGCCACCCAACACGTCTCTATGTTACACGTTTGGAAACGTCAGGAAACATGAGAACCATTTGGAATGAATCTACATGTACATTTCGTTTTACTTTATCATCATTAATTACTTTGGAAAACACTATATAATATGATCAAGACTGTGGTTAAGATTAGGGTTAGGGCTGGAATACACTGCTGGAACAAGTGTTACCGCCGGAAGCGTCATTCTATTGGATTCCATCCACAATCCAGCGCATATCATAGGGATGCAGAAGGTTACCTTTCGCGTTCCTATGGGACGCCTCAGGATGTGACAAATCGTTGGTATGTTACGCGTCGGATTGAGAATGGTCTGGGTCTTATTTTATTTAATTATTTTTTTTTTACATTTTATTCTTTGTTTATGTGAATAGGTCTCTTTATTTTATTCCATCTATGCCTTTAAAATGAAGTGAGAGCTACAGCCTTCCTCATAGTGCTCTGGCCCAGCCCATTAGATTTGCAGATGTTTAGATTTGGTTCTTGTTTTCTGACAAATGATCAATTTCTGGAAAACCTCGATTGTAGGCCGGTGAATTGTTATTAACTTGAGTGAGCCATGTTTTGTTCTACTACTGTGCTAAGTACACACACACACTCACACAGGCATAGATTGATATCTGATTAACATATGAGAGAAGGCAGCATGACCATAAAGACCTGAAAATTGCAGTAGAGTGTCACTCTATACTGAAATAGAATGAGTTGGGGGAGTATTTGCTCTGTATGGCTGTTTATCCTGCATTAAAATTAGAATAACACTTGCAAGACCCCTACAATTCTAAAAGCTTCAAAATTTAAAGCTATATATATGTATATATTTCAAAAAGCTTTGTAAATTGTAGGATGTTGGATGTTAGATACATAAATGTGAGCATTAAAAAAAGTAAATTACAGCTAAACCAAACAGACCAAACTTATTTGAAGAAAAATAAGATCAAAAATTGAAATTCAAGTACTGAACAAGTCTCTGACCACCAATATTAATAATGACCCAATTCAAAGTTCTACCAAAAGCAAGCACAGATAATGTACTGGCAATGCTGGGAAGACAACTGAAATCTTCTGGGTGATGGGTGATAAAGGCAGAAACATCAGTGACAAAACCCTGTGGGCAGATTTCATGAATCTTTATTAGATTTGTGGTTTTTGTAATAAAAGCTTTTTTTGAATTGTCAATGATGAAACAAAGACAGGTTATGTTTTGACTGGGTTCAGAATTTGGACCTATTTAACTGTAATTATCGCACACACATATGAAGAATAGTTCTAATTAAGTAAAGGACATGGAGTGGGAGTAAAAGGAAGGGAGGGACTGGTCTGTTCTCATAACCCAAGACCACATTATATGTGAGACATATTACAACTAAGATTTGCCTGTCTCTGTATGATAATGATAGCACTCTCAGTCAGAACAGTACGAGAAATCATTACAAAATGTATTTTTTCTGTATTTAATTTGCCTGACATTATCCAGCTAATTGGATTGTCACTAAAGTGCGACATTACTTTGAGTACAGCAGGACAGATCACAGCAACTACTGCTATAATTGGGAATATTAGAAAAAATAGAACCCATTTGAATACAACGTTCCAGTTAAGCTTGAAAGTCATTCTGTGATTTGACAAAGTGGGCCCGAAGAATGAAAATTGAATTATTATAGAAAGACATTATATGTTTTATTACACAGTGAATTTTTCATGAAATGCCAGAGATCAGGTATCATGTGTCGTTTCATCAAACTGCACCCTTCCTGAGCTACGGGTAGAGGAGGTAGAGCAGGTCATCTGCCAATTGCAAAGTTGGTCGTTTGATCCCTAGCTACTCCAGTCTGCATGCCAAATATCCTTATGCAAGATACTAACCCCACGTTGCTCTCTGATGCATTCATCAGAGTATAAATATGGGTGAATGATAGAAAGTAATGACATAGAAAAAAAAGCATAGAAAAAAGTGCTTGTATGACTGAGGCAAGTTGTGTAAACTGCTCTGAGTGCTAAGACAGAGTAGAAAACTGCCATGTAAGAACCAGTTCTTTTAGAAAATGTGTGTATGAAGTAGCTGGCTGTGCTAGTTGAATATGACTCCTATCAGGAAAAATGCTTCTGGAAATTCTGCTGTTTCTTTTAATGGGTGAAATCAAAATATCCTTTTTTTTTTTTTTTTTTTTTTTTTTTTTACAATTTCTCTGAGGAGTGTATGGTCTGACCTTGGGGTGAATTTCTTGGGGCTTCCAAACCTGGGAAGATTAGCAACTTCCATTTGTGAATAATCTTTCTCATTGTAGAATGAGAGACTTTAAATTATTTGGAAAGAAGCTTCTAACCATTCCCAGATTGATGGGTGGCAAAGACCTGAATGCTTCAGAACAGCAAACTGCAAAAACTTCTGCTTTATATTTACTGATGATCAGTTAATCAAGTGCACCTGATTAGCAGTACCTGGTTGCTAGTTACCCTTGTAATTTCTATGGAAGCAATAAAGTCTACTTAGTTTTTCACACAGTGCTTCTTTGCTTCGGCTTATGCGTGCCCAATTGCTGAGGATTTTATTTTTAATTATGTCCTGATGTGTAAAGCCTTAATAAAGAAAGAAGGTGTATTTTTTTTTTTTCATACAGCTGCATTTTATTGACCACAACTATTGAAAACATGGTAAATAATTGTCAGAAGAACAATTGTTACCACACAGAAATTACATTTTTGGATTAGAGCTGTAAAGGCTGGATTATCTCAAAATATTACAGATAGGCCACTTCAGAATCTGGACTCTACTAAAAATTTTTAACAGTTTTTCATTTTGCCTCTGTCCATTTTAAGTAGGCCAGGAGAAGACAGCAATATTTCTGGAAGATGCTTTTTTTTATCAGAGCTTAAACCTGCATTTGTGGATGGCACAGAGAGCTGTGTTCATAAACAGTGTTTTCTAGAAGTGTTTCTGACCCCATGTAATGATTTACATGCCAGAATCATGCTGCATGAGGGCCCAACTATAACAGGCATCCAGTATTTATTTTCAGACTTGTCCCTTGCACGTAGAGATGTGACATTCATAGTCTTCTTGATGAACATTATTCTGAAATGGATTCACAATCTGTAGGTGCGTTTTTTTTTTGTAGATTGGTGAACGGCTGCCTATTTTTCTTGGAGAAACTCTGAGATGTTCTTTTTATACCTGATCGTGTTGCCAATTAACCTAATTAGGAGTTAAATCTGATTCCAGCGGGTTTTTTTTATCAAACTCAAAATATGCCAACAGTTTTTATGATTATGCTTAAACATTTGGGGGTTTTTTTGTTGTATTTTGAATAGAATATGGGTTTAAGATAACCACTGCATCCTCTTTTTATTTACATTTGACAGTGTCCCAACTATGGATAGTGACAAACGTTTTGTCACTGTTGGAAAAAAAGTTAAATGTAGTAATGCTGCATTGAATCAGTGAAGGCTTCTCTCAGCTGTGAATCTCAAAAGCTTTGTACACTTCAGTGGAATTGCTTGTGCCAAAAGTAAAATGACTGCAGACAACAATACAAATAACCATTAGTTTTAAATATAGATATAAATTAAACTTGACTAAATCACAGTGTGATAGATGTGGATTAGATTATTTGACAGGCTAGTGGTGGGTAAGTGATGCACTCCCTTGATTTTAAGTTTAACTAATCATTTTTAAATATATTTGGTTGTTCTAAGATAGTATTAAATGGAAATAATCCATTCTCTGTTTTACTTTATGATGGGGAAAGAAAAGTGGCAGTTAAGGGGAACTGAAGGCTAATGAACATACGTTAACAAACATTTGTAGCTTTTGTCTTACACAAAAGTTGCTCATGCTTAGGACCAGTCTTGTGTACAGCCAAGATCACCCTGAAATAACATCATTAGATTGCATGTAGTTTGTTGTGAGACTGTCACTGTTGAAGTTTAGCATTTTGTAATGATGAAAATCGAGGAAATTTTAACAGCAGGAATCCACCGGAAAATTTTAGGTGTAGGTGTAGTTATAAAAAGATGTTGGAAGACATGTTTAAAAGGGTTGTTTCTTTGGGTCTCCGATGATGACTATTTGCAGCTCATAATTTATCCACATTTGATTAAAAGGATACGTCTAAGGATAAGCCTCCTTTGAATCATTTGCAGGGCTGGAGTGATGGGTGTGTGGATCACTGACAGACTGATGAAGCTGCTGAGTTAATGCAGGTGGATATCGATAAAGTGCACATGCTTGCGTGCATGGAAGCTTAGTGAGTTTTATGCCTGTCATAGTGGGTGATGGAGTGTACCCAAGCACAAAAGGTTGAGGACAGCTTAACAGGCTATTAATATCCTCCAAAGCTTGAAGTCTGTTAACACCAGCATCTAAAATCCAAGGCTATATCATAACATTTTGTGAACATTTCTCATTTATTTAAAAAACGTTGGTCTTCATAGTGATAACCTTGTCATATAAGTAAATCTGTATCATTTAATTTTCAAGCTGAACATTGGCTATGAATAAAGAACACCACTGCACTAAAACCTCTGCAAATGG
Source organism: Perissodus microlepis (assembly GCF_051167445.1). Lineage (NCBI taxonomy): Eukaryota > Metazoa > Chordata > Actinopteri > Cichliformes > Cichlidae > Perissodus > Perissodus microlepis. Next base: position 16,350,960 of record NC_140480.1, read on the forward strand.
TGTCAAATAAATCCTGGTAATTTGTAATTAAATCTTTTTTTTTTTTTTTTTTTTATCAGGGAGTGAACCATTACTGGTAATTGCTTAAAGCTTTTTAGAAATTAGATTTATGAAAATGTATTTTTGCTCATTTAAATAAACTATAATAAATAAATGATATGCATTTTCAAAATGTCAGAATTTACAGAATTCTAGTGTTTTACAGAAACATCAATAGCTCTCAAGAAATGAATAAAAGAGGATATAAAACATGTTTTCACCTTTTGTATTACCTAATAGATCCCTAGGATCCGCTATAAAAGTTTGTCTCTATACACTGAACATACTTTGTACAAATTTGATATAATTATAAGATATCACTATTTTTACTCTCACATTTACATGCTATGCTATGAATAGAGCTATGTTCAGTTGCATGTTCAATGACAGCAGAAAATGTCTTGATGCCTCAAGTCAAAGGAGAATGACCAAACTGCTTTGAGCCGTTAGCAAAGCAACAGAAAACTAATAACCATTTGCTACAATTCAGGTATGCAGAAGAATGCACAACCTGCTAACCCTTGAACAGCAGCAGAAGACCACACCAGATCCCATTCCTGTCAGAAAAGTGTTGGAGTGTTTACTTACGGAGAACAAGAACTCCATGGCGTAGCGACTGAGCACGGTTGGACTCCACAGTGAAATTCAGCATGGTGGGATTTGCACCAATCATGCAGACACGGTTGTCTTGCTCAGCCTCACGGAACATCCGCAACAGCTGATTGGCAATGACCCCATTCAGAACAGATATGGCCACCATCGGTATGACAAAGGACAGGAATGCATTTACCTGTTCAAAAAGAGAGAAGGCTGTAAACACTGGAGATTAGTGCTGACAGAAAAACTATGTATCTGGTTCACTAAGATAAAATATATATATGTTATTTAAAAAGCCCCAAAACAAAACAAAAACCCAGTGTCCCTCGAGGCTGATGATTGGCCCTTCCGCCATAATAGGTTGCAGATTAAAGATGGCTTCCGTGTTTCGTCTGTTTGCATCTTGCTGAATGTTTAAGTATATCTTTGGCCACTCTTTCAGTTTACTTCTTGTTTTATGTCAAGATTAACCGTATGGAAAATATATATATATAAATCTTATAAAGTTTAAATCTGTCTTTTGTGAAACTTGTATGAAAAGGGTACAAGAGTGAAAACATATATAAGATCCCTTGAAAAACTATATAAATGAAACTTGTATGTTTTGGATACTTCCTAAAACTATATATGAAAGTAATGAGAAAGTGGCCACTTTCATGAGTAAATCATATAAGCCTTATATGATTCACTATATGAAGCAAGCCAAAGCTGATGCAAGTTTTTTTTTTTTTTTTGATAAGTTTTTCTATTTCTTTTCCATATGGGTAGCTTTTTGTATTTTAACTTACCTCCTTTTTTCCTTTTTTGACCCTTATTATTGTTTTGATTGAGTTTCTTCTGCTTTATAATTCTTATACATACATATCTATCTATCTATCTATCTATCTATCTATCTATCTATCTATCTATCTATCTATCTATACACACACACACATATATATATATATATATATATATATATATATATATATATATATATATATATATATATATATATATATATATACACACACACACACATACGTGTATATATATATATATATATACACACGTATGTATACACACACACAAACACACACACATACATATAAAAATTCCTCAGTCACCCCTGAGTGTCCTGGTGCCTCGTGTGCTTATGGGCACCCTTATGTTCAGACATGGTGTTTGTGGTGGACAAACTTCGTTTTGCACATAATTCCAGCAAGAGAACACTGCTCTGGTTCAGATCTGGCAGGTCATTCCTCCCAATCACGCCCCTCCAGGTCTTACTGTCATTTCCCACATGAGCATTGAGGTCTCCCAGTAGGACAGCTGAGTCCTCAGGTAAACCCCCCCCCCCCCACGGACTTGAAGAAGGCCGGGTACTGTTGTCTGCCACATAAGTGCAGACAACAGTCAGGACCTGTTCCCGTTCCCTTGCCCAGCACCTCTCCAAGAGACTGGTTCCAGAGCCCAAACCATGCGTTGGGTGAGCGCGACTATATCTGGCCAGTACCGCTCAACGTAATACATTAGCTCTGGCTCCTTCCCCACCAGAGAGGTGACTTTCCATGTCCCAGTTGCTAGTCTTAGGAGCTGGGGATTGTTCCGTGAGGGTCTCCGCACTTGCTTGTGGTGCCAGGGTGGGCCATGTCCCTACTTTGAGCCAGGCCTTCAAGCAGCCTCACCAGGACTGGCTCCAAGCCCGGGCCCCTGTAACCCTATGCCTATAGCCCCTGGGATCCCTGGGACACACAAAACCCTATACCACAACAAGGTAGTGATTCACGGAGGGGGTTATGATTTTGAACTATATAAATAAAATTGAACTGAATTGAAAGACTGCACATAAACATTAATCATGGCAGCATGGGAACATGCACTAACCACAAGATCCATAGAGGCTAGGGTCTATCATAGCTGGCAAGCTCGAGAAACACCAAGGCCTGAGAGAAGAGCTCAAGGAGATGTGGTAATCATTGCACTCTGGGCAGAAACTGAGTGAGTGGCTCCAGCTCATCTGGGAAACGATGCCTGAGATCTCTGTCCAGAAGAGCGCAGTGCCTCAAGATACTGCGCAGGACCCTGGTAGAGGACCCTCATGTGAATTTTTGGTTTATTGTATGGCTAATATATCATAAGCTTCCAAAATTTGTGTATTGCTAATGTATCATTAGTTTCATTAATTAGCATTACCCTGTTGTTCAAATACGGTCACTTCTGGTTCAAAAATAAACAAGCAAACATAAAGAACACCAAAAACAAACAAAAAATGGAACACATAAAAATGCTAATGTTTTTTGGGCTTAAAAATTCAAACACAAGAAAGTCTACAGTTTCACATTTTTGATACAGCACAATACCTGAAAGGTGCCACTGTACATGGCAATAATAATAACAATAAAATGAATATATTTTAATAATAATAATGCACCTCTCCGTGAATCGCTACCTTATCGTGGTGGAGGGGTTTGTGTGTCCCAGGGATCCCAGGGGCTATGTTGTTTGGGGGCTTTTTCCCCCTGGTAGGGTCTCCCATGGCAAATTGGTCCTGGGTGAGGGACCAGACAAAGAGCGATTCAGAAGACCCTTATGAAGAGAACATCGGGGGAACAGTTTACCCTGCCCGGGATAGGGTTACCGGGGTCCCGCCTTGGAGCCAGGCCCGGGGAGGGTGCCCGAGGGCGAGCGTCTGGTGGCCGGGCCTTAGTCCATGGGGCCCGGCCGGGCACAGCCCGAAGAGGAGACATGGGCCCATCCTCCCGCAGGCCCACCACCCGCAGGAGGCGCCATAGGGGTCGGGTGCATTGTGTGCCGGGTGGCGGCCAGGAGCGGAGGCCCTGGCGGACTAATCCCCGGCTGCCAAGACTGGCAATAGGGACATGGAATGTCACCTCTCTGGTGGGGAAGGAGCCTGAGTTAGTGCATGAGGTTGAGAGGTACCAGCTAGATATAGTCGGGCTCACCGCTACGCATGGCTTGGGCTCCGGAACCAGTCTCCTGGAGAGGGGCTGGACTCTGTCTCAGTCTGGAGTTGCCCCTGGTGAGAGGCGGCAGGCTGGGGTGGGTATTCTAATATCCCCTCGGCTTGCTGCCGGTACGTTGGGGTTTTTCCCGGTGGATGAGAGGGTTTGTTCCCTGCGCCTTAGGGTTGGGGAACAGGTCCTGACTGTCATCTTCGCTTATGCGCCGAGTGGCAGTTCAGAGTACCCAGCCTTCTTAGAGTCCCTGGGGGGGGGTGCTGGAAGATGCTCCACCTGGAGACTCTGTTGTCCTGCTGGGAGACTTCAATGCTCACGTGGGTAACGACAGCGAGACCTGGAGGGGCGTGATTGGGAGGAACGGCCTCTCTGATCTGAACCCGAGCGGTGTTTTGTTATTGGACTTCTGTGCAAATCACAGTTTGGCCATAACGAACACCTTGTTCGAACATAAGAGTGTCCATAAGTGCACGTGGCACCAGGACGCTCTAGGCCGTAGGTCGATGGTCGATTTTGTAATCGTATCACCAGACCTGCGACCATATGTTCTGGACACTCGGGTAAAGAGAGGGGCTGAGCTGTCAACTGATCACCACCTGGTGGTGAGTTGGATCAGGTGGCGGAGGAGAATGCTGGACAGACCCGGTGCACCTAAACGCGTAGTGAGGGTGTGCTGGGAACGTCTAGCAGAGGCCCCAGTCCGCGAGATCTTCAACGCACACCTCCGGCAGAGCTTCAACAGCATTCCGAGGGAGACTGGGGACATTGAGTCCGAATGGACCATGTTCAGCATCTCCATTGCCGAAGCTGCTGCATTGAGCTGCGGCCGCAAGGTGGTTGGTGCCTGCCGTGGTGGTAATCCCCGAAGCAAATGGTGGACACCAGAGGTGAAGGGAGCCACCAGGCTGAAGAAGGAGTCCTATCGGGCTTGGTTAGCCTGTGGGACTCCGGAGGCAGCCGACAGGTATCGACAGGCCAAGCGGAATGCGGCTCGGGCAGTGGCTGAAGCAAAAACTCGGGTGTGGGAGGAGTTCGGATAGGCCATGGAAAAAGACTTTCGGACTGCCTCGAAGAGATTCTGGCAAACCGTCAGGCGCCTCAGGAGGGGAAAGCGGTGCTCTACCTGCACTGTATATAGTGCTGGCGGAGCGCTGCTGACGTCGACTGAGAAAATTGTCAGGCGGTGGAAGGAATACTTCGAGGACCTCCTTAATCCCACTGACACGTCTTCCGAGGAGGAAGCAGAGTCTGGGGATGAGGGGAATGACCCGCCAATTTCCGGGGGCGAGGTCACTGAGGCAGTTAAACAACTCCTTGGTGGCAGAACCCCTGGTGTTGATGAGGTCCGCCCCGAGTTCCTGAAGGCTCTGGACGTTGTAGGGCTGTCCTGGTTGACATGCCTCTACAATGTTGCGTGGAGAGCAGGGGCAGTACCCCTGGACTGGCAGACCGGGGTGGTGGTCCCCATCTTTAAGAAGGGAGACCGGAGGGTGTGTTCCAACTACAGGGGGATCACACTCCTCAGCCTCCCTGGGAAAGTCTATGCCAGGGTGCTGAAAAGGAGAGTTAGTCTGCTAGTCGAACCTCGGATACAGGAGGAACAATGCGGTTTTCGTCCTGGTCGCGGAACACTGGACCAGCTCTTTATCCTCTCGAGGCTACTTGAGGGTGCATGGGAGTTTGCCCAACCAGTCTACATGTGTTTTGTGGACTTGGAGAAGGCATTCGACCGTGTCCCTCGGGGTGTCCTGTGGGAGGTGTTGCGGGAGTATGGGGTGTCTGGCCCATTGCTACGGGCCATTCGATCCCTATACAACCGTTGCAAGAGCTTGGTTCGCATTGCCGGCAATAAGTCGGACTCGTTCCCGGTGGGTGATGGGCTCCGCCTGGGCTGCCCTTTGTCACCGGTTCTGTTCATAATTTTTATGGACAGGATTTCTAGGCGCAGCCAAGTGGCGGAGGGCTTTCGCTTTGGTGGCCTCAGAATCTCATCTCTGATTTTTGCGGATGATGTGGTTCTGTTGGCTTCATCGGGTGGGGGCCTCCAGCTCGCACTGGAACGGTTCGCAGCCAAGTGTGAAGCAGCGGGAATGAGGATCAGCACCTCCAAATCTGAGGCCATGGTTCTCAGCCGGAAAAAGGTGGAGTGCCCACTCCGGGTCGGGGATGAGTTCCTGCCCCAAGTGGAGGAGTTCAAGTATCTCGGGGTCTTGTTCGCGAGTGACGGGAGAAGGGAGCCGGAGATCAACAGACGGATTGGGGCTGCAGCTGCAGTAATGCAAACGCTGCACCGGTCCGTCGTGGTGAAGAGGGAGCTGAGTGTAAAAGCGAAGCTCTCAATTTACCGGTCGATCTACGTCCCTACCCTCACCTATGGCCATGAGCTGTGGGTAGTGACCGAAAGAATGAGATCGCGGATACAAGCGGCAGAAATGAGCTTCCTCCGAAGGGTGGCTGGCCTCTCCCTTAGAGATAGGGTGAGAAGTTCGGCCATCCGGGAGGGGCTAAGAGTAGAGCCGCTGCTGCTCCACATCGAAAGGAGGCAGTTGAGGTGGTTCGGGCATCTGACAAGGATGCCTCCTGGGCGCCTCCTGGATGAGGTGTTCCGGGCATGTCCCACCGGGAGGAGGCCCCGGGGCAGACCCAGGATACGCTGGAGAGATTATATCTCTCGGCTGGCCTGGGAACGCCTTGGTGTTCCCTCGGATAAGCTGGAGGAGGTGGCTGGGGAGAGGGAGGTCTGGGCCTCTCTGCTTAGGCTGCAGCCCCCGCGACCTGGCCTCGGATAAAGCGGATGAAGATGGATGGATGGATGGATAATAATAATGCAATAATATTTGTTATATTTTTTGATGGTGGGTGGGCAGTATTTATTGACTTCTGTCAATCATATGTGCATCATTAATAAATGAAAGGGAATTGTACCAGGGGCTAAAAATGACATGATGGTCTGTAAACTAGTGCCAGGATTTGTGTGAGCTAAATGCTATACAGAGGGCTTGTGAGTGTGAATGCGCTGCCACAAACAAGCAACATGCAACTCTAATAAAAACAGACACATGGAATATGCAAATTGCAGCACAGGCTTGAGGGCTTTAAAGGCAACATGTTTTCCTGCCACTGGACAAAAATCCATGATAACCTTTCGGCATGTTGTAATTGAAGCGATCTGAGGGAGAATGGAACTCTTATTCCTCATGGGCTCTGTTTTTCAGGCTTTAGACAGGAGGTCATTCTCAGTTTTTCTTTCTTTCTTTTTTTTCAGAGCACACCAGTTAATAGCATAAAAACCATATTAGAAGTAAATTGTGCTGGTTCGATGGATTCCATGGATTTAGAATGGACCACAATGAGGCATCTTTAATAGAACAGAATGGAATTAATCTTTATTGTCATTGTTGCAAAAACAATAAAATGCAGTTTGGCATCTCTTCGTGTGTGAAGTACACAATATCGTAAGTATTTACACAGACAATAACACAGACAAATGTACATTTACAAAAGAAAGATATGTCCAATTTATACATACACCTGCATACATATGGATACACCCATACATACACACACGCACATACATGCATATATGTACAGTGGCTTGCAAAAGTATTCGGCCCCCTTGAACTTTCCCACATTTTGTCACATTTCAGCCACAATCATGAATCAAAGTGGTGTACACGTGAGAAGTGGAACGAAAATCATACATGATTCCAAACATTTTTTACAAATAAATAACTGCAAAGTGGAATGTGCGTAATTATTCAGCCACCTTTGGTCTGAGTGCAGTCAGTTGTCCATAGACATTGCCTGATGAGTGCTAATGACTAAATAGAGTGCACCTGTGTGTAATCTAATGTCAGTACAAATACAGCTGCTCTGTGACGGCTTCAGAGGTTGTCTAAGAGAATATTGGGAGCAACAACACCATGAAGTCCAAAGAACACACCAGACAGGTCAGGGATAAAGTTATTGAGAAATTCAAAGCAGGCTTAGGCTGCAAAAAGATTTCCCAAGCCTTGAACATCCCACGGAGCACTGTTCAAGCGATCATTCAGAAATGGAAGGAGTATGGCACAACTGTAAACCTACCAAGACAAGGCCGTCCACCTAAACTCACAGGCCGAACAAGGAGAGCGCTGATCAGAAATGCAGCCAAGAGGCCCATGGTGACTCTGGACGAGCTGCAGAGATCTACAGCTCAGGTGGGGGAATCTGTCCATAGGACAACTATTAGTCGTGCACTGCACAAAGTTGGCCTTTATGGAAGAGTGGCAAGAAGAAAGCCATTGTTAACAGAAAACCATAAGAAGTCCCGTTTGCAGTTTGCACCAAGCCATGTGGGGGACACAGCAAACATGTGGAAAAAGGTGCTCTGGTCAGATGAGACCAAAATGGAACTTTTTGGCCAAAATACAAAACGCTATGTGTGGCGGAAAACTAACACTGCACATCACTCTGAACACACCATCCCCACTGTCAAATATGGTGGTGGCAGCATCATGCTCTGGGGTTGCTTCTCTTCAGTAGGGACAGGGAAGCTGATCAGAGTTGATGGGAAGATGGATGGAGCCAAATACAGGGCAATCTTGGAAGAAAACCTCTTGGAGTTTGCAAAAGACTTGAGACTGGGGCGGAGGTTCACCTTCCAGCAGGACAACGACCCTAAACATAAAGCCAGGGCAACAATGGAGTGGTTTAAAGCAAAACATATCCATGTGTTAGAATGGCCCAGTCAAAGTCCAGATCTAAATCCAATCGAGAATCTGTGGCAAGATCTGAAAACTGCTGTTCACAAACGCTGTCCATCTGACTGAGCTGGAGCTGTTTTGCAAAGAAGAATGGGCAATGATTTCAGTCTCTAGATGTGCAAAGCTGGTAGAGACATACCCTAAAAGACTGGCAGCTGTAATTGCAGCAAAGGTGGTTCTACAAAGTATTGACTCAGGGGGCTGAATAATTACGCACACCCCACTTTTCAGTTATTTATTTGTAAAAAGTGTTTGGAATCATGTATGATTTTCGTTCCACTTCTCACGTGTACACCACTTTGTATTGGTCTTTCACGTGGAATTCCAATAAAATTGATTCATGTTTGTGGCTGTAATGTGACAAAATGTGGAAAAGTTCAAGGGGGCCTGAATACTTTTGCAAGCCACTGTATATATACATATATGCATGCGTACATACTTACACACACATATTTCCACATACACGCCTACATATATATACATACACATACATGCCATCTGAGGAGCAGGTGCATTGTGATCAGTGATATTGCACATTGAGTGTGTGTGTGAGTGTGTGTGTGTGTGTACGTGTGTGTGTGTGTGTGTGTGGGGGGGGGGGTGATATTGGAGTGAGTGTCCAGGGTGTGAGGGGTCTTTGATGATGATGCTGGCTCTCTGCTGAAGTCTGCCAGTATAAATGTCTCTGAGGGGGGTTAGTGAGGTGCCAATTGCTGCCTTCACCACCCGCTGCAGTTTCCTCTTGTCCTCTGCGGTGCAGCAGTTGAACCAGAGTGTGCAGCAGTAAGTCAGAAGGCTCTGGTGGTGGAACGGAAGCAGTTTCTTGCCTCAGGCCCAGTACAGTCTTTGTTGTGCTTTCCCTACCTGGTGGGAAATGTTTGTTAACCAGGTAAGGTTGGCCGAGATGTAGACTCTCGGCCGCTTTCTACCCTTTCTACCTCCTTAAAGCTTTCTACCCTTTTGTACCTCCTCCCCATCAATGTAGAGGGTGGAGTGCTTAGATCGCTTTGTTCTCTATAGTATATTATACGTATATTACACTTGTGTCACATCACTTGCAGTTATTTCTTTATTCATTAATATTTCAGTTTTCTTGCTCTAGACCACTTCAACATGTGAAATGGTGGAGCCAGTCCTTAGCTTTGGTAGACTACATTTGAAGATGAACAGGTGCTATGACAAAAAGCTTGGATGAGATATTTGAGACGCATTATTCATATTTTTGAGATCGCTCTGTGACACAGAGTGGGCTCTATATACCCTGATGGCTGACGACTGAAGTGAAGTTTCTGGAAATTTTGCACAAATCAAGCCGAACAGGCTTTCCTTAAAACAAACTTTTATCAGATTCATTTTCAGCTGGCCTTAAGCAGATTCCAGTGGTGTGATTTCATTACAGATAAAAACCCTCACTTCACAGATGAGAAAATCTTTAGGGGTGAGGAGAAAGATTCAGAATTCTATCACATTAGGTTATGTATTTTCTGCTGTAAGCACTAGTATATGCTGAACTGGAAACTACAACACAGATTATATGTGAATCACTGGATAAGACTAGGTTTAAAACATCCCTGTGGCCTGACAAAATGACAAAAGGATTATAATGCCTGTGTGTTTTGCAATCTAGCACAAAGACAGTTTTGGCCTCAATGACTTTCCACCTAGACAACTGTTTATTGCTTTTTGAAACTCATCCACGGGAGTTAGCGGAGTCACTCAGTGAGTCAGCTGTAGCCAGCAGGTAACTGCTATTCTTCATCCAGTAACTGGAGTTACTGAACTTGGTCTTTTGACTGTGTTTGTGCTCTTTTGCGGCTTTTGGAACATTTTTATTGCACTAGCAAAGTACATGGCCCACTGTTGTGCCACAGACAGAAATTTAGTGCTTGGGCTAGAGTTAATAACATCATATTATAGTATTAGTATGATACCTACTGCTTTGTTACTTTGTTGTCCTGCACATACATACTTTGTTACTAGCAATAATTTGTAGGGCATAGTTTGGTCTTCACTTACGGTGTTACCCTAGACCATTTGTACTTAAATTAAATTGCGTTCAGTAACCTTGCAGTGTGTCTTAGAATTATTTTTTTTTACTTGTTTTTATTATTGATTCTGTTTTGTTGTTGACTCTGTTTTTTCTTCTCTCTTTCAATTTTCATCTTTCTCTAATGATAATATTTGTAAATTCTTTATTTTTGCTCATTCTTTATTAATTCTTTTAGTGCACATTATCTTGTAATTATAGAACAGGTCTCTCCTTACAAAACCACTTATCACTATTTTGTTTCTAGCTCACTCTGACGCTCCCGTCAAAAAGCATTATGGACAACCACTGGTTTGATTGTCCATAGAGAATATTTTAAAGAATTTTTCCATTCTCATAATGAGGCAGTGAAAGAATCCAGGTCTTCTAATTTCACTAATCTCATAAATTGTAACAGGAAAAAACTAGGGTATTATTTGAGCCTATTAACAGCATTGTTTTGTCCACACCTGAGCAGGCTGTCATACTCTGTGATGATGGCTGTAATACATTCCGTAATCAGTTCGTTAATAAGGTGATGGACTTGAGATCTAAAAGTTCCTCCCCTTATGAAGAGGGCCCTCAGCATCCTGAGTCAATTACCTTATTAGCTCCAATTCCACTAAATGACTTCACTGCAATAATGGGTAAAATTAAGCCTTCATCTTTCTCATTAGAGAACAATTTGGAAGTCTTATAGTACAAGCATTTGGCCTTCATTGCTAACCATTATTAACAGTTCAGCTGTGTTCCTTTCGTACTGTACGCATGCTGAGGTAACTCCTATACTTAAAAAAAATCTTCATGCCATCTTTTTTGGTAATTATTGGTCTTTAAATTAAATTGCCATTTATCAGCAAATTATTAGAAACAGTTGTGGAAAGATCCTTATTATTTTGATTACAGATCTCTGAATGTATTTCTGCTGCAGAGGCAAACTGCACAGAAAAAGTCTGTTTGGCGATATCTGTTAAGCTGTTTGCAAAAAAATGCATCTACTTGTTTAAGACACCTGCACCAAATTTGACACATTCACCATTGGAAAGGGATGTAAAAAAGGTTTAGGTGGTTCATGGGATGTTCAGTACTAAGCAAATATTTTTTTTGCCATTAGCTGGAATAAACCGCAGCACAGTTTTTAATCTGTTAATTTAAGATTTAAATACTGATTTGCTGAAAGTGCTAAATGGTGTTCCAAGTTCTTCCGGCCTACATTGAACCTTGGCTTCAAGTGTGTATTTTCTTTTTGCATTGTTACTAGACCACGATAATTAAATGTTTGACATTTTCAAGTTTAAAATAAATAAATAAATAAATTGATAAATGAAATCTGTTTCTTGCTTGTTGAGCCCAACAATTTTAAATTTTAGGAAGCCAATTTTGGACTTGGTTTTTACATGCTGCATCACAGTAGACATGAGGTCCCAAATTAAATGATATTACATGACCTCCTCCTTAGCAGTTGCCAGACACTTATTATGATTACTGCAGACAATAGTACAAATACTTCCACAGTGTAACAGCGCTCTTTCTCTGCCATCAGGCTTGTGGTTACAACAATAGGACCGACTGAGTGCCACAGAGTCGGCAACAGAAAGAAACACAAAAAATATATCAGATATTTTTGTTAATTTTTTAACAAAACAGGGAAAATTGCTTATTGCTACTAAACACACACTATATGCTAGTCTTGTGTTTGACAATAGAACTGAAACAAAGAGATGAAAAATTGACATACGCTCTGATTCAAAGGTATTTCAGCATCTTTTGTGATTTGCCATTCAATGAAACTTTAAATAAAGCCAAACATCACCCTGTATGGCATCACTCTCACTGGAACCTTTTCTGTCTTGTCTGAACATTTTGATGAAGTCAGTGAAAATATATATTGCCATCTCAATGCAAACATACATTTCTATGGAACTATCTCGGATTATTCTTCTAAAGCAACCACTGCGTTGACTGGTGGAAAAGCAATAAGATTGGAAGCCTATTAATAGAGATAATGTGAGAGATAGTGACAAAACAAAGTATCTAAAAAGAATGCTGAAAACACAAGGTATTAAAAGCACATTCAGAGAAAAATTAGAGAGATGGAGCACAACAAAAGTGAGTGGTGAGATTTGGTGCTGTTGAAAACCTTTTTGCAACAAATGCGATGTTGTGCATCTTTTATTTATTCAATTTGGCAAATGCATGAAGCAGTAGTTTGAAGTTCTTGTTTACTGTTACTGAGGAATGATGAAAACATCAACAGTTCCACTGAGAAATAATTTAAAATCCTCAATAAAATTACATTTTAGTGCCAACTTTGATTTTTGGCCAAATAATTTTCATCCAACTGTGCTACCTTTGCTGTACACAAAATGGAGAATAAAGTCAGCATTAAAGACTAATGAGGGAAAATAATGAAAGGGTAAAAAAGAAGAAAGGGAGAGAAGGTGCTGTTTGACATCTTGCTGCAGCTGCTGTGGAGCTGCCTGTGTGGTGAAAACGTGCGCTGATGTCTGACTTGTTAATTTGTGTGGATATTCGCTTAATCAATGTATGTGTAACAGCTTTGGCATCACTCCTTCCCAAAGGCATTCACTCTCCACCCACCACATACTCGCACAGAGGCACACAGCAATGCAGTGCTGTTGTTTTTCAAAGGGATAATCATGAATGAAAAATGTTAATGGTTTTAATGAACAGGCTGGCTGACTTCTGAGGTTCCCCCTGCCTCCTAGACAAGAATGACTGATTAAAGCTGATAAGGAGAACAGCAGAAGCGGTGCAGCAAATCAAACCCTTAGCTTTAGAGTGAGACCAAACTCCAGCTTTAATGCGAAATTCTGGAAAGCCAAAAAAATGGGGGCGAGCTAATGTGGATAATTGGGAGTAAAGTGCAAGAAAACTGAAATATTAGACATTTAATTATGGTGAAACCTTGTTCTGACATTTGACACATGCAGAAGAAATATCAAACCTATCTGTCTACATACACTTTTTTTTAATTGTATTTCTTTCTCGTGACTTTTTAATATGTTTTTATTTGTCTTCCTGTTTCAGTGCTGTTCACCGCGCCAAACCAAGTCTTACAAGATGAACTTTTACACATTTTTCATTTTGGCGTACATGAAATAAAATAAAATATATGACAAGGAGGGGCAGGTTGTAATCCAAGTCAAACTGTGGAAGTCACTATAGTCATGCTTCACTAAAATATAAGGAGGACCAATCAGCATCTGCCAAAAGCATACACATATAAATAAGTTTTGCAGAAATTTCTGAAAAAGATTACAAAAGCGGGCTCAAAGAATGAAGAGAGGCAAATGAAACTCTGTAAATCAGTTCCACATTTGGAACCTTGTGGTCAAATTTGTATAAGTGGTTCTGCTTTCTGTTAGATGACATAACTGTCTTGATTATCATGAGTAGCTCTCTTTATGGCCATGGAATGATTATTTTAGTGTCAAATGCTGCATCAGGAGCAGATGTCCATGCTCCTATATTTCTTCAGGGTTCGTTAGCAAATTGTCATTATATCTTCTATTGCCTTTACAAATCATTCCGTTCATGACATTTAATTTATTTCCTGGTGTTCATCGCGCTTCCTTCTCTTTAACCCAGTAACACCAAGTGTATCATATTTGATGAGCTTTTGTGATTTTTTTATATCCTGAAAAACCTGAATAAATTACACAATAAATATTTAAGCAATTAACTGCACAAAAATGTTGGATGTAGCAAAAATGAACTATTTGATTTCTTCTTCTTTTTTTGACTTGTCAGAGGGTTCAATAAAAACTCCAGTTTAAAAAGAAAACAGAACTGAAATTTGTGGCAATTATTTCATGTTTGCAGTTAAAAAATAGGTTTTTGTCTTGAATCAGTTTTACACATACCAAGAAAATAACCATTTGTTTACAGTTTTGTATTTCTGGATAAGTCTCAGTGGTTAAGGCTCATAAGATGCTCAATGCAGTGCTTCACTCACATGTCTGGCTTCATGTTTTGACCATGGTTTTCCTTTCCCAGTCAAGGTAGTGACCTCCTACTGAACCATTTCACAAAGCTTTTTTCAAAACATGGATTTTTGCTATAGGAAATTGTAGCAAAAACTCAGTCAGCTGAGGCTCAATCAAGACTACAAGAAGTTCTCTCTTTAAAAAGTCAGTATTTTCAAGACATCTTGCTGTTACTCAAAGGGACAAAGTGAAGTGCCAAAATACATCAGATGTGGCATTTTTTCCTTCTGCTTGATAAGTGAGCTGGTCTGCTTCCTCCAATAGCTTTCAGCAGTTTTCTCTGTTCACTGGCCACCTTATGTGACAATAAATTACATCCGTGGTTAGAGATTATTTTGGCTTTGAGGTTTTAAGTTTTAAAAGTGTCAGTGTTCAAAAGTTTAAAGATGCAAAACTTCTTTTTCTCTTACAAATTCATCCCTATGAGCAAATCCATTCCAATTAAGATATTGCTGCGAATTTTAAATGCTTGTGCGACTGAGCACACAAAATAATGTGTTATCACCAGAGCAGGAGATATACTGTAGTGTGCTTAGCTCAGATTTAAATGTGTGGGTGTAAACCCATAGTGTCTGCAAATGGAAACGTGATCTGACTGCTGAACGAGTGTGAAGGGGTTCCAGCTCGCGACAAACAAGAGGACTAATGCTTTTTTAATTCACATGTAGAACAGCCAACGTTGTATGCCTCATGGAGAAAATTTTCACCTGGAATACCCATTAATATTCCATTAAAGCAGGAAATTGAAAATCAAAGGAACCTCTGCTAGATTTCTCATAATAACTGCAAAGTGAGCCAGAAATGGAAACAATGGAAGCATCAGCTATTATTCTCATTTTTTTGTCTCTCGACGCCATCACCTTAGTCACAAGACCCTTTACACTACTAGGCAAATATACTGACAGGCATGTATGTTGCTGAGAGCTGCATGGCTGCAAAGCTCGGGGAATTTTGCCTTAATAATGAATGATGGCCAGTGGGACAGAGAACACTCAGCCTCATTAGTTCTTAGTTCTCTTCTTAGACACGGACTAATAGTGAAGCCCTGACTTTAGCATTTAACTATCACCATTCACCATTAATGGATTTACCCAAGAAGGCACCAACTGCAGACCATTAGAAAGAAGAAAAAGTTGATGTACTGCTACAGTGGCTCAGATTTCTTGGGGAAAATGAGAATCAGAGTGAGCAGCAACATTTAGCAACGTTTGAAATTAAATTCAAGTATGTCCAGAAGATGAAAAATCACTGTGGTTTGTTGCCTGGACTTTTGTAGGCTTTCTTCTTCCTGAGTCTAACTCACTCGTGGTGATGATGATCCAGTTTGTGCAATCTTAGTTGCCATAATTTCTCACAAAATTGAACATTTTTAGAAACTAAGTATAATCTTTGAAATCTATCACATGTATTGTAGCTTTTACCTTGTCTGCAGCATATTTCTATTTCTTGTCATCATCTGGTCCTTTTGCACATTGCCACAGATCAGCAGCTTATTGTATCATACTACAGCATTTTAGCTCCTTAATACTATTATACAAGTATATTCAGGTTTATACGTCATATTCTGTTGAATTTAGATTGTATTTAGATGTTTATTTAACAGTTTTATATGACTGAGCTATGTTTAATGTTTTGGCTTCTTTAACAAAGAAATTTCTCAAGTTTTTGGCATAAATGATCTTATCTTATTAAAATAAACACAGACACCTTGGCACAAACATCATGCAGCCAAAGCCACACAGCTGCCCCTTGATACAGCTGAGTTTTGATCACTGTTCTTAACAGCCTCTTTAGATGTTGGCCCTGTGCAGCTCAGCTTTCAGCTTGGATCAGCTAGACAAAGCTCATGAGAGATGGCAGATGCTCGATTGGTGTTAACAG
Organism: Perissodus microlepis; assembly: GCF_051167445.1. Classification (NCBI taxonomy): domain Eukaryota; kingdom Metazoa; phylum Chordata; class Actinopteri; order Cichliformes; family Cichlidae; genus Perissodus; species Perissodus microlepis. The sequence continues at coordinate 16,367,218 of NC_140480.1, forward strand.
ACTTGCTTTCATGTCTGTGAGCTGCCCCTATGGATAAAGCTGCGTTAATATTTATCTCTCTGGTGAGGTTTCGCATTCGTGCTACAGCTTGATTTATCCAGCACAAATATGGTGGTCACTAAAGTCATATACCAAAAACTAATTGATATCTATTATCACACCACCATTTTAAAAAAGCTTTTAATATTCTTTCTGGAACGTGTCATTTACTACATGGTCATAACAAATTTATGCAGAATGCAGTCATGGTATGATTAGTGCATAAAAAACAGACTGAACAAAATGTCCAGTCTATCCCAGGTTGTAGGTAAATAAGCTGGCAATGTCTTCAGTCATTTGATAAATAATTACAACTTAAAAGACAGTTTTATCAGTATGTTAGTAGCACAGGCTCAACAAAAACTGGTATAGGAATCTCCATTTCTGCTGCGGCTGCAGATTGTACTTCAGCACCGGTAGCACAAATCATGAACACAGCCTACTTTAAGTGACTTTATTAATAATGACATATTTATAGGTTGCAGTAGATCCAGAACTTCCCTAATATGGAAAGGCTTTAGCGAAGCTACGCTGAAGTGCCAGACAACCGTATAAACCAAACACACTGTAGAAAAATGGAAAGCGCAACCATAATGTCACCCAATGTTTTCTGGTACCTGTTTGAAGAGAACATAACTAACCTGTTACTGTGCAAATGTACATTTGGTTAGAAAATAATAAAACAATTAGAGAAAAGGGATTTACAGATCAGTTCCAGAAACATAATAAAGTAATGACAATAGAGATGACAGTTTCACTGTCCTCACTTATAATCAGATACTCGCTGTGTTTTCAACTGAACTGATAAACAAGGGATGCACTGCCAGCTAGGACAGAGAAAAAGTTGCCAATACATTTTAATGCTCCCACAAACTGTTATTGTCAACGACTGTTATATTTTGTGAAATGGAAGAAATTGTATTTTTTTTCTCTACCTCTCAGGGTCTCACATGATGAATGCTGTTTACCAGAACAAAATGCTGTATGCTGTGTGCTCAGTAAACACGCACTTTATCATTCTGGTTTCTGGACCCACTGCATTCACACAGTAATATACTGCAAGTGATAGCAGTCATTTGGCCAAAAGGACACACAGCGTGGTCAGTAATCGTTTATAACACACAATGGTAAATATACAATATCTCAATCTCAACCTCTTTTCTTTTTTTTTTTTAATCTTTAGTTGGAATGGGCACGCTGCATCATGGAACCAGCTGTACGTCTTACCTTTCTATCACACAAAGCTAGTTTATCCCCACAGGGTTGGGTAACAGCATAATTCAAAACCTTTGTTGCTTTCTCAATGGAAGCATGTACAGGACTGCAGTGCTGTTGAAGAACAGAAGTTAATACAACTTTCATGTCTTCAGAACTACTGCATCCATTGTGTTATGCATCTGTCGTTTTCTAAGGAAACACAATGCATATTTAAAAGTGTTATCAGTCACACTATGCTAGGGTTTTACACAGAGAGAATAAAGTAATCATGGAGACAATAATTATCTCTGAGCTTTTCAGTCTCTCAACCACAGACGTTTTATTGTTTACCAAAGAGTCTCTAATCGTACAAATAGAATATTTTTTCTGTAGTCAGTTAGTGGGCAGTGAGTTATGGCAAGAACACATAATGCATGGCAGTTTTGTTCGGTTCAACAACATCAAGGATGTGGGGATTTATTTACTTAAGCATTCTCGGACTCTTATTACAGACAAAAGCAAAACACATAAGTGTCACAGAGAAGATGGTCAGTTTTCAAAATAAAACACCCCAAGCAGATTAAATGCCCTGAAATGCTCCCAGTGTGATTAAAAGGTACAACCAGTCCATTTCCAGGGAAATTAGATTGGATGTTTCTATAGTCAATCACATACCTTGATACTGGGAACATGCAGACATATAATATTAATATCTTTAATAGGATAACCATTCATTTTGTTGTGTTTTATGTACATATAAACTTCCCTAGCAATAGGAAGTAGCAAGTAACCATTAGCAACTGGTGTAAGCTAGTTAGCAACTTAGCAACTGGTTGACTGGAAAGCCAAATAGTAGGCTTTTTAATACATTTTTCAAATGCTTTTTCCTTTTTTTCAGGAAGATAAGATGACGATGAATTTCCAGAATGCTTTTGGAGTTGAATAAAAAGTGGACATTAGATTCAAATTAAGTTACATTTTTGTAACTGCAAAATTTGGCACTTGTCTTGGTGGAGGATATGATTGCTGAGTGACCTTCTGATTAGTGATGGTAATCAACAAACAAAATGCTTCAAAATGGGTTTGCTTATACTTTTAGTTTATTATTTTTGCTCTAAAACCAGTGAAATTAGATAATTTGCAAGGTGTTGGAAAATAGCTCCTGCTGATATCTATAACTCAGATGTGGTGAGTAAAGAAATCAATCTAGTTTTGAGGAGCTCAGTAGCAACATTTTGAATTTATGTGGATTTCTATCAACTTCTGCTAGTTAGTAAATCTTTGGTGAGTCAAAGCAGAGTTAATCAGGCTAATTCTCAACATGGAGGCCATTAAACCAAATGAAGTATGACAATGTCAAGGTCATATTTAAAAAAGTAAAATATAAACAGCTGGATTGAGATACATTTACAAAATTAAATTTGCATTAAAGAAAGCCTGTTTTGAGAGTTTAGAAAGCTGAAGTTTTTATTGAGGAAAATTAAAGATCAGATTTAGACCTCTGCACTGAAACATACATCGTCTCTCTTCCACAGCATGTCTTTATCCTGTTTTTCTTCTCTCACCCCAACTGGTCGCAGCAGATGGCCCCGCCCCTCCCTTTCTATTAAAAGGGAGTTTTTCCTTCCCACTGTCGCCAAAGTGCTTGCTCATAGGGGGTCATATGATTGCTGGGTTTTTCTCTGTATCTATTATTGTATGATCTACTGTACAATATAAAGCGCCTTGAGGTGACTGTTGTTGTGATTTGGCACTATATAAATAAAATTGAATTGAATTGAATAGATCAGCCTGACTTAGATTAGGTCAGGGGTGTCCAACTCCAGTCCTCAGGGGTGTCCTGTCCTGCAGGTTTTAGATGTGTCCTTGATCCAACACAGCTGATTTAAAGACTAAATGACCTCCTCAACATGTCTTGAAGTTCTCCAGAGGCCTGGTAATGAACTAATCATTTCATTCAGGTGCGTTGACCTAGGGTGATATCTAGAACCTGCAGAACACCAGCCCTCGAAGGCTGAAGTTGGACACCCCTGGATTAGGTGCTAAAAACATCTTAATTTGACACGACTGCTTCACTTTTGAATCTATAATGTACACTCGCCTTAAAAGAACTGATCTGAAGATGATGGTTATTTTGAGAATTTCTCATTTCACAAAATGTTTTGGGTTTTGTACCCCCGTTGGTAAGCCCTTCTTTACATCGGTCTCCTTTTCCTTTCTCATATCTAAAACTGGGAGCAATTGGAGTAAAGAATATGAGAGGAATACAAAATGATAAACGAAGAGGGAAACAACATGTGACAAGAAGAAAACACAAGTAATGCAAAGTCTGTTAACTACAGCTGTTTCTTTCACTTTTTCCTATCTCCTACTGAGAAGCCAAATAGACACAAAGAAAACGTCATCATTGGAGGCCAGCTCATGCTCTGCTTTGCACATATATTGTAAATTTTCATGAAATTTACAAAATTAAGTTTTAAAGTTTAAATTTAAGAAACTGTATGTATCACTTGACTGGGCCATCTGTTCTGTACCAATTTTATATCTGCAACTCTCATGGTTGATCTGAGTTATGACCTTCTTCAATTCTTTTCAGTTTACTTAATCCCCTGGCATTCAAACTTGCAGTTTTTTATATTCTCCCACCCCCAGCAAAAACTCTACTCTACCATGCTGGGGAGTCTGAGGACATTGAGTCCAAAGGGACCATACTACTGACGCTGCTCCAAGGAGCTGTGGCTGCAAGATGGTTGGTGCCTGTTGTGATGGTAATGCCCAAAATCAGATGATGGACACCAGAATGAACGGAGCCATCAAGCTGAAGAACGAGTAATATCAGGCTAGGAAGCAGCTGATGAGCACATTTTACATTTTGTTTGTAAGCCTTTTTTTCTCAAAAGTTCTGTTAATGGTATGGTATCCAAGTTCAACAAGCCAGTACTATTTTTTATATGAATTCCTTCAGTATTTACCAGCTAACATACATTTCTTCTTTGGCTCAGATTTGTTTAATTGCTGAGGCCATGGTCCTCAGCCGGAAAAAGGTGGAGTGCCCACTCCGGGTCAGGGATGAGTTCCTGCCCCAAGTGGAGGAGTTTAAGTATCTTGGTGTCTTGTTCATAAGTGATGGGAGAAGGGAATGGGAGATTGACAGACAGATTGGTGCTGCAGCCGCAGTGATGCGAATGCTGTACTGGTCCATCGTGGTGAAGAGAGAGCTGAGTGTAAAAGCAAAGCTCTTGATTTACTGGTTGATCTACGTCCCTACCCTCACCTATGGTCACGAGCTGTGGGTAGTGACCTAAAGAAGAAGATTGCGGATAAAATATGAGCTTCCTCCAAAGAGTGGCTGGCCTCTCCCTTAGAGATAGGGTGAGAGGTTCAGCCATCCAGGAGGGGCTCAGAGTAGAGCCGCTGCTCCTCCACATAGAAAGGAGGCAGTTGAGGTGGTTTGGGCATCTGTCAAGGATGCCTCCTGGGCGCCTCCTGGGTGAGGTGTTCCGTCATGTCCCACCGAGAGGAGGCCCTGGGGCAGACCCAGGACATGCTGGAGAGATTATATCTCTCGGCTGGCCTGTAAACAACTTGGTGTTCCCCCGGACAAGCTGGAGGAGGTGGCTGGGGAGAGGGAGGTCTGGGCTTCTCTGCTTAGGCTGCTGCCCCCGCAACCTGGCCCCAGATAAGCGGAAGAAGATGGATGGATGGATGTTTAATTGCTTTGGTTAATTCAGGACTATACTATATACTATAAAATGTTACTGAATTTTCAGCCACTGTTTTCTAAGTGGTATGGCAATCAACTTTTTGTTTCATCTCTGTCATGTTACTGGCAATGGTTGTGACAGCGTTGCAATTCCTAACTAAGTGGTCATCGATACTGTCAAGTTTAGATCAAAGCTCTAAATGTCTTTAGTTCCATTAGCCACGCTTTCAGATCTGCCATGTTACTCAGAGCTTCCTTGTAATGTTCTGGCAGAGAAGTGTTGGTTTTTGAATTTTTTGAGTTGCAGGTGAAAATATCATAGTTTTTGATTACATGGCTTGTAGTCCAAAGCCCTTTGAATAGTCAACAACACTAGAACAGCATTACAAAAATATGAGCACATTGTATAATTCAACTGGCAATAGCTTAAAATGAGGTAGAAGTGAAGCCTTTTTTAAAAGCCTAAAGAAAAAAAAACTTGTCATCTTTTTGTCCATCCATCCATCCATTCGCTTCCTTCTCAGGGTCACAGGGGGCGCTGGACCCGATCCCAGCTGTCATAGGGCGAGAGGCGGGGTTTTTGTTAGATATAAAAATCAAACTTAGATATAGAATAGGACATTTTCCAGGGGAAAGATTAGCCAACCATGGATATCTGGATCTGGTGTTGAGACAACAAGTTTTTGAGCATAACAGTATCGTCTACTATAGCAGTGAGGCTTTAAAAACCAGTGCAATCACAATCCATTACCTATATAACTCATTTGACAAAACGTCACACTCTGCTGCACTGTTTGTATATTTCTCTTGACAATTTGTGAAATAATAATAGGGCTAGGATGTCTGATACAACCAGCTTTAATCAAATATCTTATATAACTGTGATAAAGTTCAAACTATGGTTGCTTATAATCAAGTAAGTATTGAGGTTCAATAGCAGGTCCACTATTTTTCACTTTGTATATAAATTATGCTTTACTGTTGTACAGATCTTTCTGAGTAGGGCTTGATAATATCCAGACTGGAAAGGCTGCAATGAAACTGAATGTTCATTGTTCATTGAATGTTCATTAATAGAAAACCTAAATATTGATCTTTGAACACTATTATCAGTTTGCTCACATAATAGTATTCAAACTTTTGGATGGTTTTCCTTCTTTTAGAATGTAGAAGGGTTTTTATTGGCAAAAATACCTTAGAACAGGGATATTGTTTATATCTATGTTGCCTCCTCTTCGGTTCACTGTCAACTGTGTATCATAGCTTTTTCTTTTCATATTAAATGCACAACCTCACTTCTCCCCAAAAATCAGTAAAAATCTCATAAACACATATTTTATTCACAATAAAAGAGAGTGCATATTAAATGTTTAAATTTAGACATTTTGCGAAAAAATATTGGGACAGGATTTGATGGCAGCAACATGTCTCAGAAAAGTTTGGAAGAGGACAACAAGGGGCTAGAAAAGTAAGTGATACTAAAAAAGCACTCACATAAAAAGCTTGCATCTCTGGTGGTATGGGGGTGTATCAGTGCCTATGGAATTGTCATTTTACAGATCTGGAAGGGCACCATCATTGCCAAACGTTATAATGGTTGCCTGGATGGGAGGAACATATGCTTTACCACCATCATATGCTGTACGTTGGTACAGCCATCTTCTGTTTTGAACCGTGGTTATCAAATAACTCTGTCTATGAAGACCACACAAAGGTTTAAAGATTTCTCAATCCCTAACATGCACCTGGAGCTATAATTGAGGATGCAAGTGTGTCCTTTGTGTCTTTTTACTCCTTCTAAATCCATTATTCAAGTATTGTTACTATGTTTTAGTTATTTAAGACTGTCAATATAACTGGCCTTCATGTATGAATATGTACTATATTGCCAAAAGTATTTGCTCTTGTCTGCTTTTACATGCATATGAACTTGAGTGAGAGTCCATTCTTAATCCATAGTGTTTAATAAGATGTCGGCCAACCCTTTCCCAGCTATAACAGCTTTCCACAGGTTTTTTGTCCAAAATGTCTTGGTATGCTGAAGCATCAAGAGACCTTTTACTGGAACTGAGGGCCAAGCCCCAAACCCTGAAAAACAACCACTCACTATATACCCCATCCATCCAACTTTACACTTGGCACAGTGCAGTCAGACATGTACCATTCTCATGGCAGCCACCAAACCCAGACTTGTCTATCAGCTTGCCAGATGGAGAATCATGATTCGTTGCTCCTGAAAACACGTCATCACTGTATCTGACACTTAGCATTGTGCTTGGTGATGTAAGGCTTGGATGCAGCAGCGATGGAAACCCATTCCATAAAACTCTCTGCACACACTGTTCTTGAGCTAATCTGAAGGCCACATGAAGTTTAGAGGTCTATAGCGATTGACTGGCTGAGTTGCTGTCATTCCCAATAGCTCCCACTCTGTTATAATACTATATTATAATATATTATAAGCTAACTGTGGAATATTTAGTAGTGAGGAAATTCATGTCTGGACGTGTTGCACAGGTGGCATCCAATCACGTAACCATCCTGGAACTCACTGAGCTTCTGAGAGCGACCCCTTCTTTCACAAATGTGTATAAAAGCATAGGATGCATAGGTGCCTGATTTTATACACCTGTGGCCATGGAAGTGATTGTAACACTTGAATTCAATGATTTGAATGTGTAAGTGAATACTTTTGTCAATGCAGTGTGTTAAAATTTGTAGCTATTTTATCTATTTTGTGAATTTCATGAAGAGAAGCAGTAAACACAATAGATCAGAATCTAGTAGACCACAATAGAAAACGGGCAGTGGCGGTGGTGGCATGCTGTTTACAACCAATTGAGAGGCCGTTTATCTGTTCTACGAGCACAGTGTTCCCATAATGGCCAGTTTGAGGCCATTATGGGAACACTGTGCTCGTAAAAATAGGAGCTTGTAATAGTTCTCTGTCACTCTCAGCAGGGAATAATCCAAATATTTGTATCAATGTTGACATAGTTTAAACAAAACACTCTGCAGAGGCTACATGCCACATGTCATGTGCTGTTTTATAATTGTATGCAGACCCAATCCCTGACGTAAACAAATCTGTTTTTTGTCTGGTGTTATGTCTAACATCCTTAAAGCAGAACCCAGAGAAATACAAATATGCTTTTACGCTATTTCAAATATTATAAAATTTACAACGCAAATTGAGAGATTTGCTCTCTCTTTTTTTTTCACAATAAATGTTCAGTACCAAATAACTTGTCATAATTTTTAATTCTTATGGGGAGGTATCTGAGAAAACAAAACAAAAACAAAAGCCCCGAGCTCCAATAGAAGAATATATTTTTAAGTCACTACACAATATGAGAAGGTAAGGCTGACTTTTTAAACTGTAGACCAAATCAAAGTACCTGGTCTTCAGAACTTGGTGGCACACAAATGTATATAATGTATATAATATAATGTCACCAAAACATTTTTCTGTGAAGCGGTCTTTGGACTCAGTACTTTCTGTCAGCTGTGTGGTTAAAGTCATCGTCAGTGACACTATAATAATTTAGCAAATTCTCAGTTGTTGATTCATCCCCAGACTTGTTTCAAGTTAAGAGAGCTTATGCTTATAATTTGTAAGTGGTTCAAAATTACACATTTTAAACTTAACTATATATTAATGAACTCCTCCAAAATAAAACCAGTATCAGTTTTTCACATATGCAAGAAGACACATGAAGAAATCAGTCGTCAACATTTTCACCTAAAAAAGTTTAATCAATAAAAGTTCCTGCATCAATGCGACCTAGCTAACTTTGAAGTTGGCAATGGGAAACAAAGTTTATCTGCCTTAATAAGATATTATTATCTTTTTCGATGACATAGGTGTGTCTGTTTCTCTATTGCAATGATTTTACTTCAAGACTCTGCTGCAGTTCTTTATTCTCCATCATGCACATGGCGTGGAGCAGATACATGCAGAGAGATGGAGAGGTGATGTAATATGAAGAGCACAACTGTTCCCTCTAAATTATTTTTTGTTAAGGAGAGAAAAGAAGAAAGGCAGATGGTGGTGGATTTTTACAATGATGGAGGATGGAAATGGCTGTCGTGAACATGTAATTTAAGAAAAGGGAGAAACAGAGTAACAAAAGAGTAGAGGAAGGTGCACACAGGTGGACTTCATCTTATGCAGAAGGCAAAATCTGCAAGAGACAGAAGAAAGTGGACAAGGAGAATTGATGGTGGAATGAGGAAGTACAAGAAAGCACTCAAAGAAAGTGGGATAGTCAGGGAGATGAAAAAGGAAGAGAAGATTACTTTGAGGCAAGGTGTACGGCAAAGACAGAGGTGGCAAAGACAGAGGATACGCAGCAGATTAGGACGCATGCTGTTCCAGGATTTTCCAGTTCATTGCAGACTTGAGCCTTGATGCTTACTATTTTGCTCCTCAACAACCTAACCAATTTCCTCTCATTTGAGGGTGATCTTAGGTCATCTTCCGGACATTGACAAAGTGGTGACACATTTTAACAACTTGTTCTTATGCAGATGTCTAGAAATGACCCATTGGGCCTCTGGAATGACCTTCTGAAAGCCCTGATATCAACCTTACTGAAATTTTGTGGCCTATACTACCAGGAAATTAATTAATTTAATTCTACCAATTATGTCCAAGAAAAGGATTCTAATATTCAGCCAGAGTTATGTCAGAAGCTTGTTTATGTTCATACCAAAATTGCCTAATTGAGTTGCAAATTGCTAATGGACATTTAACCAAATATTAGTGGGAGTGTTTGTGTACTATGACCCTGTGTGGATTCCAACTTGTGCAACCAAATCTTGTTTTTTTTCCAAGTTATTAAATATGTATGCTGTGCAATTCATCAATCATTAAAAATGTAAAATAACACAACATTCATGCCTATGATGAGTGTGTGCAAACCTCTGACCACTACTGCTTATCTTCTGTAGTGATTTAACACTAGCCACAAATAGGATTTGAAGTGAGTTTGATTATGTGAACATTTTATGAATAGAAATCAGTTAAATATTTCTCACATGCAGTACAGACAACGCAAGACATTGGTGATGAATCTCCATCTGATCCTGAAAATTCCTATTGTGGGAGGAAGGAATTACCAGGAAAATAATTGTCAACCCTACACAACTTGCTTCTTCCAAGCCAAAAATAACTATAACAAGTGAGAAGCAACAAGATATTGCACACACTAGTAAAACAGATCTAAAAGATCTGTCGAGAGTTGTCATAAAGTAGCCTCTGTATGGGGCTAGAAAATCAAATGTCAAATACCAGCAGGGGCTTCAAAGCAGCACAGCACTTGAGTGAATACACTCTGTTGCTTTCAATGAGGCTGGTAGAGAGGCCAAATTTTATTATGTCATTTAGATTTCAACTACCACTGCTATGAGAATGTAAACATAACCAAAGCTCTGTTTTTCTTGCAGTCCATTAAGGTCTTGACCAATTCCGGTGAAGAGGAAGACCAGGCACGAGAGGCTGGATATACTATAGTCAGAGAAGAGATGTCTAAAAAACGGGTTCTTACTTCATGAAGACACACAGGACAATAGTGAGATTGTAGTTACACCAATTCGATGCATTATTCAGACTTCATTCTGCAGTACAAAGGCCATTCGATCAACCAGCTGACTCTTGGGTGTTCAGCTGATCAACCATACGTTTGGTCACAAAGCAGATGCTATGTAACTTTGTAAAATCATTTTTGAGACTATGTTGTAGCCTTGCAGTTATTGTAAGCAACATCTGCTTCTTTTTCAAATTAATTGTGCAAAATGTGGCAGCAGATGGGACTTTCTGGAAAATATGGCTCATGTCAGCAAAGACAGATTGGTTTTGACACAAACCATAATGAATGCAATACTCCTGCACTTAAATTTCAGCTGAAGGTTCTAGAATTTGCAGTCATGGGTAGGTGGGAAAAACACATTCTCTACAGCATACACAATAGGAGATGGGAGCAAGAAATGCAGGGGTGTTATAAAAAGTGCTGACTTTATTTGGACAAGTGATACATTTTCTGATTTATCTCAGTCTAAAATTCCCCAGGACCTCACTGTCACCAGGAAAGATAGGTTTTATTCTACTTTCATCTCATTTCAGTTCAATTCAATTTTGGTTATATAGCACCAAACCTTATGGCGCTTTCTATTGCAAGGTAAAGATGCTACAATCATAGAACGAAAGCCACAACAATCAGACTTTGAGAAGGAAAAACTCCCTTTTGATAGGAAGAAACCTCTTGCACAAACAGAGGAAGGAATGACAGCCATTTGCTGTGACTGGTTGGCAGTGAGGGGAGCGAGACAGAGCAAAAGAAACACAGTGGAAGAAAGACAGAAATTGATAATAACTAATGATTAAATGCATAGTGGTATATAAACACATACGCCAATGAAGACGAAGCACTCAGTGCATCTTGGGAAGGCCCAGCAGCCTAGGACTATTGCAGCATAACTAACGGAGGGTTCAGGGTCACGTGATCCAAGCCAAACTATAAAATTTATCAAAAGGAAAGTTTTAAGCCTAATCTTAAAAGAAGAGAGGGTTTCTGTCTCTCGAAGCCAAAATGGGAGCTGGTAAAAGGCAATTTGGATTTGTAAAGATAAAGTGATTAGTGACAAAATACATGTGGATACTGAATATGTAGAATAGTCTGCATGAAGAAAATATTATACACGTAGTCCAGAGAAGGTCCATCGAAAAGTGGAGTCTGACAATATATCGCAAGGGATCATACTAAAGGTTTTTCACATAGGCACTTCAGTTCTAAACTTTTCTAGACATTGCTCATTGTACCTAAGAATGCAAAGTGTAAAAAGGACAGATCAGATACTAAATGGCATTGTGGAATGTTTTTTTCAACCATATCCGCTCAGTCATCCAAATTTTCCTTAATAGGTAAAGCTGGAAGCATACCACACTTCACATTTGATTTTTACATCAAACTGTTCATCTGTAACCTGACAGGGACACAAAGCAGATGAACACACATACACCGATATGACGTATCAAATTATTTAGACCTGGTAAGATGTACACAATTTTCAGTGGAAATAATGTTGCAGTTCAGATATTAAATTTTAAAACCTTTCAAATTGTTACTCAACAGCATTTAATGATCACATTTCAAAGTGTGAACATATTTCATCATAGAACGCAGGATCAGATTCTGCAACCTGCTTTTTAAACTACATATAGTGACTGAAAGTCATTTCAGTCACATCTTCAAGATTCCAGCTGTGACAGGATTTTTTCCTTCATTGTGACTGATTACACAGCAACAAATGATTCATGGCTCATTAGTGTGTTGTGTATTTGAACTCTATACAGATTAATTTTATGTAAGCAGCAACACAGAGTAAATGGTTCAGCAGCGGAGAACTTGTCCACAAGTCACAAAGTTTTAGAAATGTAGATAGCCTATTTGATTCTTAGCTGAAAATAAATCGGCATTGTCCAGCGGCCATTCATGACTGTTTAATTATAAATACGCTCATGTGAAATATAACACCAAACAAATACCTAACTGTGACTTTGTGTAAGAGAAAACCTGGAGTTTTTTAGGCTTGACATAGTCATTTTTTCATGTTGTTGTAAATCTGCTTTCTGAAATAGGGCCCTGTAACGTATAGAATTAAATGTTCTTTTTGTAACTAAAAAGACTAAAACCTTCAATTTGAAAGATCATGAAGTGTTAAACATTTTGTTCTTGTTTTGTTTTTGCATTTTTTATGCATTTGAAAGTGTTATTTCACACTCAAGATCTATTTAAAGAAACAGCATGTGTACTGAACTTTGAAAGCCCATAAAAATGTGTACAGTGGCCAGACATTACTAATGCAAGTAATATTGCGAGGCACAGTTATTGGAAAGGAAAAATAAAACTACACCCCGATTAACAATGCAGGAAAAAACACACAGTGAAAGGAACATTTCAGTCAAGCAGAAAAAAAATGTAAACATCCTTCTCCCTCCATGAATTGGTCAGGTTAAATTCAATCTCCTGCACTAACAATGAGACCCTGAGTAACCCACTCCCTCACAGCTTGAGACCACTCAGTGCAATAGCAGTAAACATGCTCACAGGTATACCACCCAGGAGCAGTTCACACAGCAGCACTGCACTACAATACTGCATATAGATGAATCCCTGCTACACTGGAATGTCTTCTTTACTTTCAGGCTCCTCACGCTCTGCAACAATTAAGAAATAAAAAAACAAAAACAAATTCACATCCTTGCACATTTAGATTTTGTGCAAGGAAACCTTGCATATTTTACACACATACACACACATTTTACAGTTCTTTTTCCTCTATGATGGAAGAAAACCAACTAAACATCAAGAACATTCTGGAAATCATTTGTGTTTTCTTCCATTTACTTATATTAATGGTAAATGTCCAAATATTGTGGCTGTTATCTTTTTAAAATCCACTTTGTTCAGGTACAGGAAGTTTAATTATACATGCTGCCACGGTGCTTTTTCACATGTGAAATCTGCCAGTTCTACAGGGGGCAATAATTCTCTTGTCATCTGTATGTAACTTTGATCTAGCGGAGTACCCAGTTTACCCAGCTAATATTTGTTTCTCGGGTAGCTTTTTCAAGTAATTGATAAAAGGTCAAATTGACTGATTGATAAAATATAACTACTCTATTGGATTCTAGCCTTGCACACCTGTTGCTTTTTTTAGTTGGCAGTCAAGGTACAGGGTAGGGGCCCTTTCATACTAGGACCCAGTACTACAAAGAAAGTTCAGTATAGCCAAAACTTTGGATCCTCCCACTGTCCGTGCACACAGATCTGAAATTCTTGGTGACTTGAATGGTGACTTTGTTTTCTGGAGAGTTGACTGGTCAGTATGCACTGATATTATACCAGTTCATGTCTTATCCGCTCTGGAAAAAGGTCAATTCCTTCAGCATAAGTTAGACCTGAACTGCCTTTGTAGTACTAAAAAGTCAGGGTTAACACCAAACGTAGCTAGATAAGCCCACATCCCATTTTGAAGTAAACGCCTCAGGTGTCCTTTGCTTTAGTTCATCTCCACAACACCTTACATACCCAAACTACAGCCTCACTAGATCATGACTGGTGCTTCCCCCAGTGCATTCCCTTTTTTATTTTTATTTTCTTAATTTTTAAATTGTAGAAATGATACAGAGCCTCTGTTGTTTAAAATGCTTTCATAACCAACCCAAAGTTCTTTTAGAATTAAACTTTGCTACATGGCAGAAATTGCTGTGTTTATTTTTACATGGCAAGATCAAGACTGAGATGAGACAATAAATTATTTTAAACAGTCACCAGAACAGAATAGAATAGAATCTTCAGCCATTTCTGTTATAAAAAACACAAAAAAGCATTTTAAATGGCACTGAGAGGAAGTCCTCATGTTAGAGATGTGAAAAGGCCACATAAGGACATTGCAATGGTGGCTGTGGAATAAAGTAAAATAATAAAGTCTCCTTCTCATGTGTTTTGCACTTGGTTTTACTGTCTTTTTCACTCTCACTCGCTGCTTAGGTTTAGGAACTAAGAACTACTTGGTGAGGAAGTTCAGTAAAAATACATACACCTTCGCAGCAGCTACCCTTTGCACTAAAAAAAATAAGGAGTTGGAAGAGAGCACTTTCTCACTAATGCACTGCTGCTAAAGTACACCTGGTGTGTCTAGAACATACCAGCATTTACTAAATGATATGTTTTTAATGCTTTGTTGATTGATCCTTTAACAGTGTAAGCCATGTGGGAAAGCCATGAAGGAAAATCATTTTCCCAGTCCTGATCCAACTTGATTGGTCAGTTGGAATGACATTAATTATGATGTTGTAGGAACAACACCATATCCAACACATTTGTAAGCTGTTGTTAGCTCTAGTGAGAGAACAATGCCAACAAGGACTAACATCTTAGTTAAATATTAGTACAAGTATAGAAAATATTTAACATTTTTGAGAGATTTTGTTTGACAGTTTTAAGAAGCAGATCCAGGAGTCCTGCATTATTTATATTTGCCATTTAAAGTACAGTTTAACTCACTGTGCTGCAGTTTTAAGAGGACTGAACTCCTAACCCAAGCAGAGTTAGAGCCATGCTCCTCTTATTAATCACCCTTCTGGCTTCCTCCTCACTCTCTGACCACTTCATCATTCTCCTTCTCTTCAATTTTCTCATGCAACCACGCGCGCGCACACACACACACACACACACACACACACACACCCTTTCTTTCCCCTCAGAGTATTGCACTGTTGTCCAAACAGACCGAGCGTGTGCGCGGTGACCCTCTACTGCAGCAGTGTATCATAGATGGACAAAAGAGAATATGTACACAAACACTCAAAATGTTATTGTAGCAATTCGACTGTGTGATACCATCTGCTGCCAGACCCCACCACTCCAACTTATATTTCTACAGAGAACTGTGTGGAAAATGTGGACTTTTTAATGCAGCCTGGCTCACTTATAGCCTGAATGAAAGCAATGCAAGATAACAATTTCTATCCTTGGCACAGCTTCAGTTAGTCATGCAGGAGTGATGAAAACAGAAAAAACAAAAAATGAGACATTGAAGGACATCAAAAGAGCAGAAAAACAGATATGGAAAAATATATTCAGCACGATGCAGAGAAGCAGGGGGCACTAACCATGATGATCGCTAATGATTACACTGGAACCAAAATCGCTTTTCTCCACAACCTCAACAAGTTTTCAGTCAATGTGAAGTATGTGGACTGTCAAGCGAAGGGAGACTGGCCTAATCACTTACACAACCTCTAAGCTTGTTGCTCTGTGGGAAGGCCTGGAGACAGTTTTGAGAAATATCTTTTCATTAGATGTGGGTGCCGCGCTCTCAGTAAAAGCTCATTGTCTTGACTTCTATCAGTCACCTACACATCCAGAGCTCAAAGGACAACTGCCATAAGGCACTTGTAGATTATTCCTAGGGTAACTACTGTCAGACACAGATCAGCCTACAATGCACATAGTCCATGGACTGAGGCACTTAAGGCATTTTCTCTTCTCTGGCATTTCAGACAGTTGCTCGAGAAAACAGAACCATGATATTTAGCCCTAATTTGTGTCCCTGTCCATTACCATTAATTTCACAGAGTTTAAAGCTATGATTCTCAAAGTTTTGGTGGTTGAAAGCCAATTTAATGGGGACACATTGGATTGAGGGCTGCATGGGTTAAATGCGACACAGTGGTGGTAATGTCATGGTTTGAGGCCAGACAGCTGGCCATCATTGATAAGTTTCACATTATGCATGTCAAATTTCACATTTGACATTGTGACATTTCACATGTAATAAGGGTCAGAATCATTAATTCAATGCTATGATTGAATTGAATTATTGAGACTGGCATATAGAGCTGCAGAGGGACTCTGCAAACATGCTTGCACATCATATGTAGAGATAGGGTCTAGCTGATATTTTTCCGGGCCAAGGGAGTCCGAACAGAATGTCTTAGATAATACGTAGAATCAGTAGGCTGAGAATTGTTAGATAATATTAATGCAGTAAGGTTAGGTTAGGGAGGTGTTTTTCTTTCTCTATCTTTTTCCAGAAAAGGAGCAGATGGTAGATGAGGTCAGACGTGGACGGAGTGGAGGAGAAGATCTGCAGGGGAGAAGACAGTTTCCCAGAAGAAGATAGTCGTAATAATACTTGTTTTTGTTGTGGTATAAAACTGTAATGCCCGCTTACAGGCCCATTTTTTTTGTGAAGCAGACCACCGATTCACATTGAGGTCCCGCATGCTGTAACTTATAATTTCAACTGCTGTACTTCCTTAAAGAAAGAAAAACGAACAGCAACACCCTTTTTGAATTATATTTGTAACTGGTCTGGTCAGGGGGTTGTGTATAGGATTGTGCTTTATGTTGTTTTATGCTGTCATTTTGCTGTATTTTATAGTTCTCTAGCAATTTGGGAAGTGGCTATTTCTTTTATTATTCCTTGGCAGTACCTGTACTTCGTGGTGTTAAGATATTTAGTCTGTGATGATGAGTTGAATTTCAAAAAGAATACTCCCTTAGTGTCCTCCTGTGCTTTTATATTATATCGTATAACATGGACTGTATGAATGAAGGTAAAGTGACATATTCTTCTCTTGTCACCATCACAGAGTGCATAATGCATTACTAAGACGGCTAGTTCCCTACATGAAAGCAACCTACAGCAGTTCTGTGGGTGCTTCCACCCTCAAAATATTCAGTTTGCCAAGGTCTGATATTATTTCTACAAGAAGCATTTCAAGAAATAGAATATCTTTGGAACCTGATCATTTTTATTTATGTATTGTTCATTTTCACAGCTTGCATAAGCTGTAATGGTCAAATCTCTGGTGCTCTGTATGAAAAAATATAGCTATAATCTGACTTTCAAGTGTGTTTATGAATGAATCTCTAATCATTTGAACTCTACCAGCTTAAAAACAAAGAAGAAAGTGAGCCAACACAGACAATGACATCTGTAGCGGCATACATGCTGTGCTTTCTTCACATGTGAAGATGATTTAGGCTTTAGTGAATTTGCTCACCAAATGTTTATTTTCAACAGATATATATAAATATAAAAAAACTGAGGACGCGATAGTTTAAATAATTTGACTAAAATAATTATTTACTGATTTGCGGATCATTTGCTTGCAGTAGGAAAACACTGTTTTTGACAGACTTCGTTGACCATACACGGTTTAATAACTAAAATGTTTTCATGAGCAGGCCACCATTTAGTTTTTTTCTCTCAAAATAACAACAACATGTATAGGTGGGCACAGACGATAATGGTAAAGGCGAAGTTGCGCGTAAAGCCCTGTTCTTTAAAGCGCTACAGCACACACTCCCACATGTTTAGAACGATCCCTCGCAGCCGTCTCACCTACTACTTGTGGCTCAAGTACTACTTGTACTGTAGATTTTTACTTTGTCTCGATGCGTAAAGAAACCACAGTGGGGACCGATAATTGCGATAATAAAAGCTTTCCACGACACCCACCTGCAGCACGGTCTTCACCGTGACCGGAGAGACCACAGTGGTGCATATCTTCTCGCCGTTACGCATCCCTTGGCCCATGATGAAGGGCATCGGTGTCGCGAGAGCGAAGGAAGCAAGCCACATGGCGCTGATGAGTTTCTTGGTGCGGCTGCGGGACATGATGCTCTTGGCTTTGAACGGGTGGCAGATGGCCATGTAGCGCTCCACGCTCAGGCTGGCGATGTTAAGCGCGGTGGCATAAGAGCAACTGTCCCGGAGGAAGTAGTAACCCCTGCACACGGCGTCCCCGAACACCCATGGGTAATGGAACCAGATAAAGTTGTAGAGCTCAATGGGCATGGAGAGGATCAGAATGAGCAGGTCGGACACGGCGAGACTGGCCAGGTGATAGTGTACGGTGCTCTGGAGGTTCTGCAGCGTCTTTCTGGTAATCAGGGTATAAATGGTGATGGAGTTGCCCAGGGAGCCTATGGCGAACAGAGCCAAGTAAATGATAGTGACAATGACTTTTGCGTACACATTCGTATTAACTTCCAGGTCCTCCTCATTACTTGTGGGACCGACGGTGCTGTTATCAAATGGAGGCAGTGAGTTATTCGCAAAAAGTTTCTGCGCCAACGAGCCAAAGCCGATCAAGTCGCTCCCCGAGAGCGTGAAGTTTAAATCCATTCTGCTTTTCTTCATGAAGGTATGGAACGAAAAGGTACAACTGAGCAAGCCGAGTGGATATGTGCCGACGCGACTCGCTCTGGTTTAAGTCAGAGGAGACCACCCTTTATAATTTGGCACGACAGAAGGCGTGCTCGCTTATTGGTGCTGCTGCGATGACGCACGACCATTCACTTTGTCCGTTAGTTCCATCTTGTCCGTTTATGGTTCACCTTGGAAACAAACAGTGCGATGCAACAACGCATCAAGAATTAAAGGAATTTAATTTCAAGTATGGTTTCTAATATAATTTTTTTCTTCTTTGCTGTTTTTCTCTGTTATTTTATTTTGAACCCTTAACTTTCTCTCCAAGAAGCTTTTGTCCTCTTTCTTCTCTCAGTCAGCCTTACAAGCAGAAAGAAATGATGTTATGTGTAAGTCGGAGACTCCACAACAGGGTACCAGACTTTACTCTGGGCCCCAGATAATGATTATGCTCATGATCCACTCCCAGTGTGAACTCCTTTGGACAAGAAGGAGAAAATGATTCTAATGGTTATTTCACAGCAGTAGGCTCACCTCTTTTTGACATTTTTCCCACATTGTTTATCGCAAAGTTGTACATCTAAAGATTTTAATGTTCTTTTATGCATATCATTTCAGTTTTCCCTCAAGCCTGGGTGCTCATGTGTTGCTCATACATTATATAAGGCTTTAAAGCATTGTTTATGTGTTGCAAGATAATTTCTCTTGTGTGACTCTGCTGAGCATCAACAACCTGTCCATGACACCCTCCAAACTCTGATGAAACAGAACATAGCTTTCTCGTTGCTGCCCTGGGTCCCCTACAAAGCAATACAAATGTATATAATAGAAATAGAACCAGTGGATTATTTAACAGTGGCTATTGTTTTAGTTATATGATTAAGATTTGTGGGATTCATAAAATAATATTTCTCTAAAAAGATAATTTCATAGTCATTTGTCTAAAAAAGGGGGAAAGGAAAAATCCCAACATGCAACATTCAGCATGGTGCAAAAGTCTGAGCCACTTATGATTTCTGTATATTTTGATAGGAAAACAATTATATATTTTTACAGTTGCAACAGGCTTGAAAGTCAACATTTGGTATGATCACCTTTATGCTTCAACACTCTCTTAGGCAGCTTTCCTGTAATTTCTTTAGGAAGGAATAGTTCTTCAGGCTAATGGAAATGTTGGCTGCCTTTTGTTCTGCTCTCTGTCAGGATGATCCCACACTGCTTCAATAATGTTATGTTGGTCTAGGATCTGGGAGGCCAGCTCATGATTGATGTATGCTTTTGTATCCAGACCTGCTTTTTCCGCACTGACAATTTGTTTTGGGTCACCATTGAACTGACAATTGAAACTGTTGCCAATCAGATGCTTTCCAGATGAAATTGCATAGTCAATCAAAATCTGATGTTACGCACTATAGAAACACACTGTGATACCATTCTCCTCACCCCATCCTTAATGATAATTTGAACCAAAAATTTCAAATTTTGTTTAATCACGTCATAAGACATGTTGCTTCTGACTTGCTACTGGCTTCTTAACAGCCATGTTTCTACTGGGACCATTTTTGATAAGGCTTCAGCAAACAGTAGGTGGATCAAATGAGGGGCTAGGGTTAGATGCATGTCTCCAGTGCTGTGTCAGGTCTTTTGCGCCTTATTTCATACTGCTTAATAACACGACTTTCAGATACTATTCACCGCTTATCCTTTTGACCTCCACTTGTCCAGTTTCCTCAAATTTATATGGACATACTGCACAGCATGCTTTCAGGTAAATTTTCAGGTATTAGCTCTTTGGGAATCACCTTGCTGATACTAAGGTGCCTAATGATGCAATTTAAAGTGGACATGAAAAACATGAAACACGTATAAAAGCTAATTTACACCGTGGAGGAGAGCAAAATATAGACATGAGGGGTTGTTCACGACTTTTTCACATTTCTGTATGTGTTTTTTTTATCCCAAATTCACCAAATTAAAGAATAATATTGATTGATTGAATATTGAACTGTTTGTGGAAAAAATATATTTTTCTTCTTCTCCTATTTTTGTAAAACACATTTTACTGGTGTGATATAAGATAACAATCCAATAGTAATAACAGGCAAAAATACTAATAGTGCTAACTCCTTTTTATAATGTTTAGTAACAGAGTTAACTTAAACAGATTTGAATCATGTACAATTTCTATGCAGTCACTTACCCTAGGTTTGTTTTAAAGGAAAAACAGTGTGTCAACATTAAATTGTAAGGAGAAGCTTCTTAGTTTTAATAATGAAAAGACAATTTAAGCACTTATTCAACCTTCATGACTGAATTAGTTGTTATTAAAAATGTGGGGAATTTGAAAAGTCATTTATAAGCACTACCTGCTTTTAGGCATAGCATAAAATGTTTAGAAAGTCTTTATAATTAAAATATAAGATCTAAAATATAAGCTTTTAAAAGAAATGTCATGTCTCTGACTGTCCACTGTTGACCCTTTTAGCAGTGCCCCTGTGACTTATATTGCAAGTATCTTATGTTGCTGTCTCTCAGTAAAATTTGGGCACAATAAAACTGGTGTGAAAGCCACCCCAATTTTTTGTCAGACATATGTATATTTTATCCACAGCTACAGTTAAAAAAAATGAAGCAAATATGTTCTGCTAGAGAGTATTGCAGGGAAACGTTTTAAAATCTGACAGTCTTCCATGGCATCCCTATTCTTAGTTCACAGGCAGAAAGGAATGAAAAAGAAAATAGAACCTTAGAGAAAACGAAAGTGAAGGTGCCATAATGGTAGCGATGTGTCGTTTGTGAATGAGCTGGTTCTAAGAGACGATTCTTTCTAGCGAATGACAAGAGCTGACTCCAGCCAGGGAGAGCCACATCTATACCCTACTGAGAACTCATGCATGTAGGGATGGGATATTGTTTTGACTGCCATACCATGTGGCCAATCACATGCAAAGACAGACCATTATGTGAAAGAAGGAAGGCGGGCAGCGATTTCAGAGACAGCATGTTGGGAAAATAACAATATTTTCAACGTTACTTTCACTAAAAAGTGATGAAATGAGTGAAACATGAAAAGAAGCATCTGACTGCATTTCACTGGTATTGGAAAATGCAAAGATAAAATTACATTTATTTTTTCAACCATTTGCCATTGTGGAGGACAATAGATTTAAAACTTTTTTTCCAGGCCTTAAACTCCATGTATTTTCTACCTAGCAGTTGCATATGCATAAAATTTAAGTTTTTATGAAAACACTGAAGAAAAAATTGCTTCACAAAACACAAACCATTCATAATTGTGAAATTAGGTTAAATAGAAGGTTCTGAAGTGGGAAACAAGCCAAAAGAGCAGAATCTTTGAAAAGAGCCAGATCTCATCACTACATCATAGATACAGCATATTCTTACAAAAGCTACAGAAAGCTGCAAGCAAACCTAAATTTGCACATCATCTTTTGGGAGCTCCCTTTAGGGGTGACTACAGCAGAACATCTGCCTCCACCTCACTGTATCCATACCATCCTATTCTGTCAAACCAACCAGCCATCCCTCTTTATCTTTATGTCTGACAGCTCCATATTCAACATCCTTTGCCCATTATATCCACTCTCTGTCTTCTTTAGCCTTCTCAGCTTTGTCTCTTTGACTTTGTCTTATCCTCTGTTACCTTTAGCTGTGCGTCTTGTCTTTTTGTCAACGTCACTGTTTCCAAACCATACATCATGGAATAGCAGCAAGATAGTAGTGAGACCTATCTCACTACTATCTTGCTGCTATTCCTGTGTCATAAATCACCCCTGGCACTCTCAACCTGCTGGATCATTTGTGCAACTTCATTAGGCGATGGGAATAGGTAAGAATTTAGCTATTCCGATTCCATTATAGATATTAATTATCGATTCGATTCCTCATCAATTCTCTTATTGATTGTGATTGGGTTTCTAGTGGCTCTGTTTTCTGAGTAACTGCCATTGCTAAGCAGCAATAAAGAAATTACATTCATGCAAATTAATTGCATGCTGTGTATCAAATGTTTCTGCATGTTTGTTGAGGTATTTTCCCTATTTGTTGTGATCAATGTAGGAGTCATTACTTAAAAAAGTAATTATTACACATATTATGCAGAACATGTTTCTTAACAGTAATCCAGTACCCTACTTAACTACTACAGGAAAAAATAATTCATTATATTACTCATTACATTACTTTCATGTTACTCTGTAAAATAGCTGAAACACACTGTTTCATAATCACCATTCAACAAACATAAATCTGTAGCCACAACCCCGCAAACCGACACAAATCCCTAATAAGGACAAACATCTTTAAGATCTTTCTTTTAGTAGAATACAAAGCTGACCGCACAAAGCAAAGATGAAAACCAGCACACACACACACACACACACACAAAACGAATGCCACAGAGATTCGGATTTAGAAACATGAACAGGTAGAAAGGGAGGCTTCAGCCTGACTGTTCATCTCTTTGTTACTTGTTGAAGTAAAGGGTCCAGCAGCTGGGGTTGGCATTCACCCAGCTTTCACTCTGGGTTCTTGGCTAGCTTAGTATTAGCATGCTGTGGTTGTTTCTTTACTAGATTGCCATGTATCTTGTCTTTTTGTGCAATAAATATAAATGTCCATATTCACACTCTGGACTGCGTGGCTATTTTCTTCCTCTGACTGTGAACTGAAATCAGCTGATTGTAGCGCGCAGGCAGACTAACCGTTCTAAGGAATGGGCTACTGGGAACTGATTTTCTACAAGAAAATTTCCATTCCTAATCTTAATTTTCTTCCTGCATCAGGAACTCAAGCCTCGTTCATTAAGGACAAACCTGCTGCTGAACCATGCAGCACCTCTGTATGGGTGCACTATAACATCATGATATCAAGATACTGGACATCAGACCTGGTTTTGTTCAAACCTAAAGATATGCCCAACACCTTTTGGCAGTTTCCCTTCCTAGTCATCTGGTAACTTCCATGCCACCTAGAGCCAGTCTTATCTCCTTCCTAAACTCTGCAGAACATCCTTTCTTGTTCTACTTCCACCGTTTATTCCTTGCCTCTACTGTCACTTGTTTCCCTGTCTTCATGTCAAAAGTCATCCTGTAGACTACAATTCAATGTGTGCTACATTGTCTCCTACCACCATCTTGCCTTCTTTTACCTTTTTCATATTAAACCTTTTGCATAAGATGCTGTACATTGTCATGTTATGTCCCTCTTTCTTCCTGAAATATCTCTTCACAACAGCCATTTACATCCTTTTTTGTTTAAATCCACTACCATCTGGCCTTCTGCATTTCTCTCCTTAATTGGAAAATGACATCATGACGAGTTGCTTTCTTAGTCCCCCACTGTTCTTGGAGTTTTATTGCTCACTGAAGATAACATCATATAAATATTTGTAGTGTCTCGGTGACTGTTCTGGGGGTAGTCTCCAGAACAGTGAGAAGGGCTCCTAAAGAGGTCAGTGGCTTCCTAACTTAGCTGCTAGCATAAACCAAACATTTAGCTATCACAGAAAATGTAGTAGTTATTTAATGTTAAAGTTGTTATGGCTTCAGCTGAACTAAGGATATCAATAGTCGTCTTACTTGGAAAACCAAAATCAAACCTGGCCTATTTTAGAGAAGTGCTGGATCAAAACTACAGGCTGTAAAACCATGTTAGGTTGAACATACAAGGTAGATGCAAGGTGTATTTTAGTGGAGCTTAATCCAAAGACAAATTTTGCAGGTAGATCCAGATGCTGCAAAAGTATTCTACCTTGACAATACCATTAAGACCTAGCAACTTGGCTATGATATAGAGGCTATTTTACACAGAATAAAATAGAACAGAACAAAATAGCCCTTAATTGTGGCTGCTCCACACCAAATATGCATGGTATAAAAATATACAGGTGTGTCTTAAAATATTTCCTATCACCTCTGTGTGTCTTGGACACAAAATGCTTGAAAACTACTGCTTGTTAGCCTGATAGTAAATGAGATAGAAATTGTCTTAGCCTGAAACAAAGTGCGTGATCGTTAAATACCAAGCATATATGCTTCACTTAATTTTGTCAATACATGAATAAGTGTCATGGTAGCATCTACATAGAGCCATGCAAAGATTATCTGTCACACTGTTGTCAAGAGGACTAGTAAAACTCTCAGTGTCACTCAAATTGATCCATACAGAGCCTTCATTCTGCGTTGGTCATTAATAGATACAACCACAGAGCAATAATGTGACTTTTTTGAAAAAATGACTTTTTGTGAAACAGGGATATCTTCTTCACCAGTTTCTGGGCAAACTATTCCTCACCTTATTAAAATTTACTGACCACTGACCACTTACTAGATTGTATTACTGTGACTTTGGGACCTGAAACCCAGTTTGGACCCGGAAACAGCTAATAACGTCAGACTTATACTTTTATTATTAAAATAGGTTACTTTTAATTTTATTAATTTGCACAAACAAAACTGGGGGTCAAAACAGCTCACATAGCTTAATAGTAGGGGTGCAACAACACTCGTATCGATATTGAACCGTTCGATACAGCGCTTTCGCTTCGGTACACATATGTATCGAACAATACAAAATTTTTTATTTATTTTATCAACTTTTCTTCGGACGATGCTGTCTGTGTTGAGAGTTCACTGAGCGCAGTGCAAGCTAGCAAGACAGAAGCTAAGCTCGTTGCAACATGGCAACTGCCTCAACGCTACCCGAAACTGAACCTCCCCCACCCTCATTCAGATCTGGCGTTTGGAACTATCTTGGTTTTCATGTGAAACATGACCCTGATGGTAAGCACGTCATGGACAAAAGTAAAACAGTATGTCGGATGTGTCACGCAATGCTCAGTTGGTGGGAACTAGTGCGTTAGCGCAGTTAGCTTGCTTGTTAACGTGTTGACGCCGTCCAGCCCCACGCACGGGGCGATCTGCGGTAACTCATTAACGGAGATTTTCCACGTTATGGTGTTAATGTCATTTTAACAAGATTAACGCTGACAGCACTAGTGGGAACACAAGAATATGACTGCACATTTACGCCGACATCATCCTAGTTCAAAGACAAGTGGAAGCAGACAAAAACAACAAGCACGCATGCTACAAACTTTACCCGAGTCATTTAGACAGCCGTTAGCACATGATTCTCCTTATGGGGACCTGATATGTTTAATATGCTGCTGAGAGTGTACCCCAGAAGAAGCGTATAGTATAGCTTTTATTTTGGAAAGAGCCATTTCTCTGTAATAAACTCTCTTTTTCAAAGATGAGTGATTTCTCGATCAGATAGATTTTTTTTTAATTATTATTTTGTTGTTTCAGCAACATTAAATTTAATAACTGTACTTTTGAGTTAAAATATATATTTATAATTTTAATAAATGACAAATTAAAAAGGCATGAACATTTTTTTGTATCGAAAAAATATCGAACCATGACACCAAAGTATCGAACCGAACCGAACCGAACCGTGAATTTTGTGTATCGTTGCACCCCTACTTAATAGTATTTCTGTTTTAATGTAAGCTTCCCCTCACTCATTGGTCACAAAATTAAGTAAATGATTAACAAAGAATTTGATTTATTTTCATTCTAGAATTCAATGAAAGCAACAAAAAGATAGTATTAATGTAATGAAAATGCAAAGTTAACATATTAAATCATGAATATCCCACTGTGGAGTCATACGTGGTAAAAGATTATGGCTTGCAATGGGGCATAACACAAGAATTCCTTAAGCATGTTGTTGTTTGATAGTAAAAGTTGCCATCCCCTGCCCCAGTTGAATGATTATGAGTTATTTGCCCCATTTGCTGCGCTGCAAAGCTGCGTGTGGGCAAAAAGACTGATGAATGCCAAGAAGAAGCTTCTGAAATTAAACTATTTATGAAGGTGTCCAGTCTTGTGGTGAGCTTAGCAAATGAAATAAGCAACGGGTTTCTCCAGAATTTAAAAAATAGCTTTTAAAGTTGAGCTGTAATTATTCTAAATCTTTCCTTTCATTGAGGGTTTTTTTTTTTTTTTTTTTACCAGGAGGAATGGACTGGCATTTAGAAAGGATGGCAGGGCTGCAGCTAATCTGTAGCTAATGAGCTTTTCTTTGAACGTCAGTTGATGGGTTGGACATAAAAGAATAATAAAAAACAGTTTTTCACTTGAAATACAGATATATTCTTGCATACCTTAATGTGGAGGCAGTGTGGTCTGTATGCCTGCAATGTGGTGGCAGAAAACCCCCCATTTGATTTAATGTAGGATAAAAAAAACTCTGCGATTGTGTCATCAAAACTAAGAGATTGTACTTTCACACAAGCTGACAAATACACCTGACTCCTTTAAAGGTTGCCAAACTTTTCCTCTAAACCATAAGATAAATTCACTAATTAACAGTTAAGAGTTATTTTATCAAGTTCAAGGATCTTATTCAAGTGCAGCATTTAGTGCAGGAGAGCCAGAATCTTGCCAAAAATGAATTTCATTAAAGTATTATTGTTCAATTTGCTACTGTTTGCATACAAACATCGAGCTATTTTATCATTGGAAATTATATCTGTTATTATTCATTATGTATGCAACAGATGCACAAAATGAGCAGGTCAGAAGCTGTGAAAAACCTGGCTGGTGATCTCCAGATCTCACAGAAATGCCAGAAAGATGATACGTATGTTATGTAATATGTGTAATAATAACCTTTTCATTGCAGTGTTACTGTCCATAGAGATGATGTGACACTACCACTGTCGTCATTCCCATGGTCTGCCAGCAAGTATTAATTACCAGGTAGGGGTGAAGGGTAAATACAATGTATAGAAGATTAGAGGGAATTTACAACAACATCACACTGAAGCGATTATGATCATTACTATCATAGCTATTTTTAATATGGAAACAAAAGTGTAAAAGAGACATATGGGAAATACAAATGGTTTCTCTTAAAAACAAAAATACTCCTGATAGAATGAATTATTTAAAGCACTCTTTAAATTCCACTCTTTGCCCAAATATAGACAGTTTTGTGTATTTCATATTTAGCATGTCCAATAGAGCTGAAAGATGGTTAGTTGGTTAGTGGGTGAATAAAAGCAAGCATCCCTTTTAAGAGGCTGGTAATGTCATGAAGTCAAAGAAATTGAGGTGGGGCATCCATTTGGAGCATCACTTGTGCATAACACCGGAAACTGCAAGGACTATGGATGGAAATTAGCAGCTAGATCTAATACAATCCATTGATTCTCTTACTAACATTAATGTTTTTCTACATTGTCACTGACAAATAAATACAACCTCAAATCTAAAAAAGTTGGGAGGCTCTGTAAACTGCAGTTAACAGAAGGCAATGATTTGCAAATCCCACAAACACACATTTTAGTTACAGTAACATGTAGCAACCATATCAAATGTTTTGACTGAGAAATAAAATTATAAAATTACTAGCCCAACAAGTGCATCCCAACCAGTAAAGTAAAAATCTGAATTGTTTTATCCTAATAAGACAATGGGGCAAATTGTACTGACAAACTTGTCAGTATTACTGCACACAAGGATCATTTAGAGTTGCCAAATCTACACATCTCATTTTTAATTCTAATACTAAGGTTAAATGGAAACCTGGCGAGATCAAACAAGCTGCTAAACTCTTAATAGACCACTGTGTACTTCATAGTTCACTGTCTATGATAAAGTTAACTTTGAAATGTCTTTTAGAGTAAAATTCCTGTAGGAATCATATTCATTTTCTATGTGATAAAAGCTCCCAGTCCTAGAGGAGTGGGGCATCTGCTAGTTACGCTGCAGGTGTGGTAGAGCTAGTGGAGATGTGATTTAGTTTCTAACTGCTCAGTTGATTCGTATTTTGTTTTTGCAAACACTTATAAAGTTTGCAGTCAAAGAAACCTGATGGAGTTTGTATCTACAGCTACAGATTTTACACAATAAATCAACTTTGTTATCAGAGACTGAGGAGATTTTTGACTTTGAGTTATTTGGCTTTTTATGCATAAAAAGACATTAAGTAATAATTGTTTTGGGCTTTTTGAGAAGCAAATGGGCCATTGTAACATCAAAAACGATCACTATGGATATAGTGTATACCAAAGTTGTTACACTTTGTCTTGATCTGTCGTATAGCATTGCATAATAAGATGCACTCTGTTTACATGCTGTTAGTCCATATCTGAGTTGTTCGCTTATGCCTGAAGTTTGCAAGTGCTAAAAGATGGATCTTTGAGACCACAGTATTTTCCCCACAGTTATAGCAATAATAATATAGCAATAATTAATAACAGGGCTGGGAGATGAATTTAATTGTGAAGTCATAATTCTGTCTTTTAACACTTAATTACACAAGATTCACTGATTCATCATCTTGCATTCCTTTAGCTTTGAAGCTTTACTGTAACCCAGACAGTCTCTGTCAGTTGAGACACTGGAACAGATCTGGTGGCGAGATCAGTTGGATTTTGATCTGTGCCACTGGTGAGGAGCAGTCATCCGTTGGATTCAGTGAACGTGATTGTGCACATATCAATAAACATGTTTAGTCTCATTGTGGATGTATCCAAGAACTATGTTACTGTCGCAAAAAAGCCCCAAAACAAAACAAAACAAAAAAACTTCATAGCATCAGGTTTAAGGGCAAGCTCCTCGAGGATTAGTTCTGCCATTTCCACAGCCAGCGCTGCCCCACAGAGTTCAATGTGAAGGATAATTGGCTTCGGAGAAAAAGTTTAGGAGCTAGCTTTGCTCTTCTGAGTACAAAACCATCTTGACGCTGTCATCTGTAGTGATGACTTTCAGATAAGCTACTGCTCCTATGGCCCAGTTTGAGGCGTTAGAAAATACACAGAGCTCAGTATATGTAACGGTGGACAAGGGCTGCTGTATGTTCTCTGGGAGAGTAGGTTCCTTCTGCACTTTCATTTCAGGATTTTTGCCCAGTGTGCAATACAAGGAGTGGAGATGAGAGAGAGCTTGACCACAGTTGTTTGGTCGGCATGGTATGGGTGATGTGAATGGTAGGGGAGCAACCCAGCTCTTTTGCTCATTCTGGCAGAACTCCTGCACGACGTTCAGAAAGCGCTCGTCTTCAATGGACAAAACAGGCTTTTTATCCTTTGTGTGTCTTGTAAATACACTTATCCCAAGTTCTTTTTCAACAGGCACATTATTAGACCCATAGCTGTATGGGCGACGGTAGATACCAGATCTGTGCTCCCTGCCATAGCCCAGCTTATCTTTCACATGGCAGCATGAAAGATGGGTGTCCATTCTGCAGGATGTTAGTCTTGTAGACAGCTACAGTGGGTTTGTGAGTACTGTCAACGCAAACTTCCCCAACTATGACCCATCCCAAAATCTAAACGCTGTCCAAAAGACCATTGTGGGGTCCGTTAATTTGTTGCTTTGCTTTGCGAACCCTTATGAGAACTCTTCCAAATAAGATCAAAATCTGTGCTTTAGAGTCTATCTCAGGAATATAAGGTGCCATGGTACCAAGTGGGCATGTGAAAGCGCAACCTCTGGTGTGGGGATTTTTCACCTGTTGCGTGGAGGGTCTAAGCACACTTCACGATTTAAAGCCTCAATTTGGAATCCAACTGCTTTCCTCCCTGTCATCTAATTGTTACCAGCACACGTCTTTAGCAAATAAGGTGAAAAGTCACTAAAGATGTCAAAGAGCTGGAAAAATGCTGGCTTGGCCAATAAGCAATTGCTCTGGTCGTCAAAAATAACGTACACCTTGATTAAGCCTTCTCGCTGTCCCTTTGAAAAAAACTCGCATTGAGCATATCCTACCAGATGATGAAACCACCTCCACAGACTTTAGTGCACTTTGAGGTAATCTCTGGTGTGGAGTTGTTTTGCTGGCCTGTATCTGGCCCTGATGCGGGATGCAACACTTCTGGCGATATAGTCTCTAATGAAGAGCAGTGCAATTCTTCTTCACTTCTGCACTCGTTGGACTGTAGATGCACCTGAGAGTTTCTGGCAATATTAGTTACTGAGCATCATCTAAAGCACTGTATGTGGTCTTTTAATAGCTTCTTGCATTCTGTGAAGCAGGTAGGAAGGAGGATGGGATCAACAGCGAAGTGGACAGTATTAAGCAGGATCACTAGCACCTTTCCTACCTGCTTCTTCTCTACATCCAAAGATTGAATCAGCTACTGCAGATACATTTGTCTTTACAGCTTTGGCCGTTCTCCCACCATCATGCTTTATCATCAGTTTTTCATTCCGATCATAAAAACGACTGCTATTCTCCAAAACAAAACTTGGATCATTCTGGCCTTGGCCTCACTGTTGACAAAGTTAACAAAAAAACAAATGGGAGAAAGCATACCCTGTACTGCTCTTTGTACTGTGAACCAGCAGAGAGTCATTTCTCTTGTAGGTTTACCTGCAGTCTTACAACAATAGGATTAATGCTCCGCTGAGTATCCAAATAACTAAAACCTGGTAAATACCCATCCTTCTTGGCTGCTGTTACGTGCCTGTGTTGGTGGGTTATCTGTGTCTTAATGTGTGTATGCAAATTCACCTGTGCAGGGGCTCGGCTGTGATTGGTGGACCTAAGGAGCGGCCTGATGTAACTGGTTCCTGCTGTTCACATGGACTATAAAAGGGCGACCGAACAGCTGCGGTGTGGGGGGTGTGGCAGACTTCCCGTGCACTTGCCTCAGGTCCAGGCGGAGCAGCCGTAGCAGCCGTAGCAATAGCTGTTTGGTTAAAAGTCGGGCATGTGTGTGAAGTGCGGAGCAAGTAGGGGTGAGCTGCCGATTATTTTGCGAAGCCTTCTTTTCTCCTGTGTTTGTAGACCAGGGAGGTCAGACTGTGTTGTTTCTTTCTTTTCTTTTCCGTAAACAGGTCAGAGGGGAACCGAAGCCTAGGTTGAGTTTTGTTTGTTGTGTTGGCCTTAGCTCACCCCGAAATTATACACTCCCACTACTGTGAGTGCCCTTGTTGTCAATAAACTATTGTTAAAAGTCCGATGCTGTGGCTGTGTCTGTTTGGGCGTGGGAAGTCACGGGACACCCCACTCTTGTTACGATCGTTTCGAGCCGGGTCGTAACAGCTGCCAACAACTCCATTAATAGGTGATTCAATTCCCTTAGTTTTATGTTTTTCCTTAAAGTCACTTACAGAGAGTGCACTCTATCACTTCTGGGGTTGCATAACATTTCTGAAGATAAATAAAGTGGTGCTTTTGGGTTAATGATATAAGCAGCTTGAATCCTTTTTACATGATCTGATGATTCCCTACCAATCCATTTAACAAGTAGATCTAACTCTTCACTAGCTGTCAGCTCCAAGTCCTGAATGCCGTTAAGGAAGGATGACTGCCAAGCTCTGAAGCCCTCAGGCTTCATTGAATTTGTAGTTAGATCAAACCTGTAGTTACTAATTTCCTGCATGCTTACGTGGAGATGGAGTCTGAGAATGTTGCTATATATCCTATATCCTTTGGGCAGTATCTGAATACATCATGGACTCTGTTGTGAAGAAGCCTTAAAAGTATGGTGAGCATGTGATGTGGTGTACTGAAGAAAGAATGGGTGTTGTCCTGTAGCTGGTTGATACTCAATTAGCAGTGAGTACCCTGGTTTTGAAAGGTGATGCATGATATTCTGTATTAGATTCTGGGAGTTCTGTTGACAGTGATGGCTTCCTAACACAGATGAGACTTGGGGTGCCTGGAGAATCTATGATGGGTTTGAAACTGACATGCACGTGATTTTCAAGGTATGCTTCAGTTTGCTGTTTAATGATCGATGATGAGATACTGCTCGTGATGCTCCGTATATCGTCACATTTCATAGCTGCTGCTGCCTCCAAAACCTATGCCTCTGCAGCAGCAGCTGCATCTGCTTTTTCATGTGCTTCCAGATCTGCCTCAAGTCTGGTCTTTTCCAATTTCAATTTGGTCTTTTGTTTTTTTAGTTCAAGCTAGTGGTGGGTGCATTGATCCGAATATAGACTGTATCGATACCAAGTCGGCATCGGTATTGGATCGATACTAGCCTGGTGAGATCGATTCTTTACTTTGTTTGCAATGCTGTACTTTCGGCAAAGATGAAACAGCCAGGTCGCCGGACTCGCCGCTCCTGTGTCAACGCAGAGCAGGCTCACTTTGTTCCCCTCTCTTCTGTTTAGGTGTTGTGCTGTCTCGTGACGTGACTTAGATGCTTTGGGGATTGTTAAGTTGTTTACATATTAATTATATTTTCACTAGTTGTATTATAGTACTGGTTTACTGGTTTGCGTGGACTTTTTATTTTAGAAAAATATTTAAAAAAAAAAAAACCTTGATAACTAAAACACCATGGCAGACCCAATGGCATTTTCATGCTTCGCAGCATCATTTATTCTTACAATAGTCACATGGTTGCTGTAACTGTACATTTAACGGCTGCAGCTCTCCCGCTGCCAGCCATACACGTCACCACAACACACAAGCAGAGCACACTTTTTAAGCCGGCGAGGCATGATTGTAGATGCTGTGCAGGTGAGTCCATCTTACATGCAGCGGCATCACAGAACATGCCCCACCACATACCCCCATCATCTGGCCGCACTCCGCTGAGCAAGTGAGGGAATCGGCCCGGACCATTGGTGCCCGATGCCCAGGCCCAGCGACGGGGAACTGTCCACTCTGGCGGTCACCCGCGCATCCAGCGGCACCTGTGACAAGGTGGTTGCGGGGGCCGCCCGTGCCTCCTTCCAGCGCACTGTTCACCCTTAAAATAATCACACGGTTGCTGTAACTGTACATTCAACGGCTGCAGCTCTCCCACTGCCAGCCGTACACATCACCACCAAAAACAACAACAACACAAGCAGAGCACAGGTTTTAAGCTGGCAAGGCGTGATTGTAGATGGCTTGTAGACACCTGCAGCAGCATCGCAGACCACAATAATAAAGCATTTTCTATTTAATTATAAACTTTGCTAATTATGTCCTGGGTTTTTACTATTTAATAATAAAAAAAGGAAACATGACAAGAAACACTTACGTTAACGAAAATTAATTGAGATTTAGCAATTTAATGATGCATCCACCTTATTTATTGAAAAGTATCCGTATCGATGATACTGGCCCGTATTTACTTGGTATCGGATCGATACCAAAATTTGCAGTATCGCACACCACTAGTTCAAGCTGCCTTTGTGCACATATAGTTCTGGTATGCGCAGCTCCAGCTCCAGCTCTGGCTTTAGCAGCATCGCTGGCTACTGAATGTTTTAAGGAAGAGGTGTGCTTAAAGCTGGAGACTGTTGATACTTTGTCATTCTTGTCTGCAGTTTTGACATGCATAACTGCGTTGAAGAATCCCTCTGATGATATGGATTTTCACTGTACTGTTCTAGCTATATGTTAAACTCTCTGAGTGTGAACATTGATTAGCTTGCCAAACTCCCTTTCAAGAGCCAGGAAAGTGAGTGTGCTTGCTCCTTGGATGACTTGATACACAGCAATCACAGTGAAGTGACATCAATGAACTGGAGTAAAACTAGAAAGACACATAAAACAACTCTTAATAGACTATCATATAATCAGGCACTAACACAGTAGAGTACAAAATAAGTATCTTATAGATATACAATCTAATATTAATACAACAGATAACAAGCTAGCAAGAGGTAAGCATACGCTTGTATCATTAGCTTACAGGCTACGACGTACAAAACTACTACATTTGTAAAGAGGGGGAAAAATGTCACAAAACACACTATTTTTAATTTCTAGATAAACATAGAATTAATAGAACTTACAGCTATTACTTTCTGCAGGACTCATCTGTAGGATTGTTTTGGATTTTACATAAATTGCCTCAAAAGTGCAGGCATGCTTTTCTCACTGTTCTCTACACTTCCTGTTTCCAATAAATTCAAATTTCAAAATACTTCAAGATGTAAGCCTGTTTTTCTGAGCTTATTAAGAGCTGATTGTTTAGACATACTTACAGGACGTTGAGTACAAGCATTTTTTATTTTAGAAAGTGATGCACACAGAATCATCAATTTAAAATAAGCTAAACCTTAAACATCTGATGGGGGAAATTTTAGAAAAACAACACCTTTTGATAATTAATGCAATTTGCCAATGTAGTGAAACCTTTTCAGTGTTGTATTGCTATTCTTAGAAAATGAATGGTTCTAAAACATCCTCCAGCACTTGTCATTGACAGTTAATGGTAAATGTTTCAATGAAAACTATCAAAGTAATACATTAATTGTAGAGAGGTGAAGATGTCCAGAAGAGTACAGCCAGCCGCTGTCAACATGATCATAATACAGAATAAATGAGAGGCATTAGAACATGGTATGTTTCAAGCTGGTCCAGTTTAAATTTGTCTTGTTAAAATTTCTTTGAGAAGATTTCTCCAATCCAGCAATGATGTTTTTTTTCCACATGGGGATCTGCTGAATTCTTGTGATGGTTCTTACTTGGAAGAGGTAGGACTAAACTGATTTTTGGCTCAAAAGAAGCAAACAATCATCATTTATTAGTGGGTATACTGCATATTTTATATGTATAAAGAAATACTTCAAAGTAAATCAAAGTATAAATATAAATTAAACACATTTTTAGAATCTATTCAACATCAAGAAATTATTTTTCTCTTTGAAGAATAGCCTGAATTCACATGAATCCATAAAATCCCTATACTGCCTTTACATAGTGGTGCTTTTATTGGGTTTGAGTTGCTAACATGCCAAATGAGAGAAGGCAACCAGCTGCTCCTTCATTGTCTTGGTTACCAGGGTGATACCAAGGTTGCCCAAGATAGTGGGGATGACAACATCGTTATTAAGACCTTGTACTCAAATGGTCTTACAGAAAATAATGCACTTACTCCTGGCAAAGCTTTGTGTTAGTGTAGATATATGTGTGGTAAATTTGTAGGAGAATAGTGTTGTTCTCAGGTCATTTGCTTATGTGGATTTTTATTTTTTCCAGGTCAGACGTTGTTACTTAAATTTCAACTGTTATTGCCTCAAATGCTTTTTTCAGTACTACAAAACAAATGTGATTTTGTTTTGTAGTACTGTGTTTTCCATTGAAACACTACCGCACTTTAATTTGCCTCATTCTAACAGAACTTGAACAAGTTTTATTTCCAATAAGCAACTCTAGTGTCTTCAGTAAATCCTCTTTTATCTTCATGCTGAAACTACATGGTCCTCTACATTTAACAGTGCTGGGTATGATTCCCTCCCAGCTCAGCCTAATAAACCTCATACTTTGTGGAATAAATAACCTAGCTATAGTAGAACTTAACCTCTACTATAGCTTTTCCTTCTAATAATATAGCACTCAAATTTCTGCATTGCTTTGTTACACTAGGACTATCTGATTGATACCTTTATTTTTCGTTTAGTGAAAATGTTTCTCAGCCTATTAATACACAAGAAAAGGATGTTAAGGAATATGCTGCGCAAACCTCAAGAAGTTGCAATGTAATTGTTAATTTCTCCCTCATAAATGAAGTCATCATGAAATAATTTTATTGGTATATGTGCTCATATTTCTGTCATTCTGCTGATCTACTCGTGTGCTGGCTATGTTTAAATATTGTAAATATTCAAGAACTGTATGTATACATTTTTTCCCCCTGTTTTTCTGCAACATGGTGTGACTGTTTCCAATCTGGAAAAGCCTAAATGTCACAAAAACAATAACTATATGACCTGTTCATCCCTATTGCAAACAAGGAGCGTTTCAGAGACAATCCCTGATGTAACCTACTGTCCTACCCTAACTCTAAACTGATCTGTCACTCCTATCACACACCTCACCAAAGTCTTGCTGTCCTCATACATGTTCTGAATTCTCAGATAATTCTCTGGCAATCTTGATGTCCTCATTCAGTACTACTCTTTTGGCACCGAAAAGATCTTGAAAAGTTCTTTGAACAAATGAATGCAAATAAAGCTCTTGGACCTTCTCAATACTCTCAAAGTAAACGCTACATCTGTGGTGCTGTTTCTCAGCATGAAGCTATACTGCTGCTCACTGATTGTCATCTCTTTCCTTAACATACGTTAACAACTCCTTCCCATAGCTTCATGGCATTGCTGTTTAACTTTATCCCTCTGTAGTTACTGCAGCTCTGCACATCACCCTTTTCCCATTCGTTAGACATCCTCTCACTCTCCAAGATTGTGTTACACAATCTGGTCCACTGCCCTCTCTTTTATGTGTATGTCATCTGGACGAACTGTCTTTCCACTCTTCATCCTCTTTATAGCTGCCCTCACTTCCTCCCTACTAATCCTCTGCACTTCCTGACTCTCTATGTGTCCTCCATCTGTCCTCCTCACTGTCTCATTTTCATCATTCATCAGCTCCTCAAAGTACTCTAAAAACATTAGCAGTGCTTATGTCTTTAAAGTATTTTGTAATTGCCCCCCTAAATCAAATAACTCTTTCTCGGCACACTCTTCTAATTTGATCATACATTTCCATCTCTATCCTAAATAACCCTAACCTGTTGCGCATTGGGTCATCACCTGTACTTGCCCAGTTGTCCATCTCAACTCGTTTCTCAACTCTGTGCAACAGTCATCCTTCTTCAACTTCCACTATTTAATCCCAGCTCTACCTTTACTCACTTCCTCTTCTTGGTTTCCAAACTCATTCAATGCTACCAAGCTACATTCTCCCCTGCCCCTTTGCACTCCCTCACGGTTACCCAGTTCCTGTCTGTCAGCATTGCGTCTGTCAACTTTGCCAGTTTTGTCTTGGTTGACGCTAGCCCTCTTCTTTTTTATAGTGTCTCAAAATGTCCTAGGACTACGTGTGTATAATTGCCAGTTGCTTTTAGAAATCAAAGCATCTTAAAATCTAATTCTCAAACAAACTGCGACAGGACAAGGTTATGGACTTCCTCCAACTGCTTTTGAATCGCCTGTTCCAGTTTACCTGTGCCGCCACCCTCATGCCACACCCTGGAAGAAGCATCCAAGGAAGGAAAGTGAGCTGGTACACTCGTCAGAGTCAAGGTTTTCCACCATGCCTCTCGTGGAACTACAGGACCAGGGGAGTACACGTTTAGATGGACCCTGCCTGTTGTCCCCCGGGGCTCCCACAACATTGGATCTGCTGCTCCAAGTACTCTATTTTCCTAAGTGGGCTTGGACCTCTGGATGCGGTGTGGATCACAGAAACCTGTGGATCACAGAAACCCCTTGCCCATACCGGTGCTTTGGATGTTAAGATCTGCACCCTTCAAATGGCTTTATTGAATGCAAGATCACTAGTAAACAAAACTTTAGTATTAAACAACTTCTTTAAGTCACAGCAGCATCATGTCTGTTCTGAGTCTAAACCTCTGGTCAAGGACTTTCTAAATGTTATTGACTCTTTTAACCTGATTCAGTGGGCTACCGGTCCTACTCATGAGAAAAGACACATACTGGACTTGGTGCTAACCCAGGGTTTGGATGTGTGCATCACAGAAACATCCGGCTTGTGCCTCCCTGATCATTTTCCTGCACTGTTCACTTTATCATTGCTGTTCACTTTAGCACATGCCGTATGCTCCAGCATGCAAAAGATGGGCGCTTAATGCTTTAATAGCGCCTAAAATTTCAGTTGCATTTATGGATTCTGGAATAATGAATTTGAGCTGTGAAAGCGTCAAGGACCTTTCTGATACTTTTAATTTAACCTGCACTGATATCTTGGACTCAATTGCTCCACTCAGGGCTGTGCGCACTAAGCTATTATCAGAGCCATGGTTGAATGAACATACGTGCTCCCTTAGATGCGATTACAGACGTGCTGTGAGGAGATGGAAAAAAGATAGGCTGTGTTTCTTTACAGATTCTTAGGAACTCTCTTTCTGCTTACCAAGAGGCTGTAAAAACGGCAAAGTCTCAAACCTAGTGTCCACAAATAGCCACAAGCCTCAGGTACTTTTTAATGTCTTGATGCATGGTCAATCATCCAGGTAAGTAAATCCCAAAAGGTTGATTCTGTTCATCTGGATGTAGAGAAATGTTTCATCACTCATCCAAGTGACTTTTTCAGTCTCAGCTGACTGCAGGTTTTCCCCGTTATGCCATTCGACTTTGGACTATCATATTTCTTCTTCGTCTTCATCCATTTCACTGGTGGTTGGCAACCCACTTAACTGGAATTGCAAGAAGTTGTACTGCTCTTTAGTGGAAGAGAATGTAATTGTCCTGTCAATATACACCGCTCGCTTAGAGCACCAATAAGGTGAAATTGGATCTTCCATGCCACATCTGATCATTTCTCATAGCACACTTATGTGCTGTGGCACTGTGGTTGGGAAACACTGCCTTAAACAAATGTATGGATTGCCAGATGAAAACTGAACTGTGCCATGAACACTGGCTAAGTAATGATCTGTGATTAAGTGTTGAGGTGATTCATTTTACAAAATTTACAGTGTGATACTTCTAGTCCTTTGACTAAACCTGAACTCGAAATTGGTAATGGGGGAAAAAAACTGCCATTGAACAGCTAACTTTTATGCATTTAATTTTGCCTTCGTGGGGAAACCTCCATGAGACTTCTGGTGTTTATTGGGATGATAATTATACCTAACAAAATGCCTGATAATGAGTTGTTTTCTCCAGCCTGAATGTTGAAAATATTATAATTAAAGCAGAAAATTCGATATAAAAGGGCAACTGAACCAAACCATAATCCTACCTCTAACCCTCATGTAATCATACACCAGCAAGTGTACCGTCCTGAGCCTTACAGTATTTAAACTGATTGATCCTTTTTGTATTTAAATACTTGGTTGCTCACAGGAAGAAAAAGCGCTTCAAATAATGAAAAGCTTTATATAATCTAAACCTGGAATGAGATAAAACTAATGCAGATCCAAATGCATGATGCAGTAGCCAATAAAAACAATTAGCAAACCTCTAAAAGGGTGCTTCATTGATATCATTTTACTTTCATTAGCTCAAAAGGTCTTTGCATTTCAAAAATATTGTGCTACTCGTCCTAATAAGAGTCAATACAATTTGAATATTTTTTCCTCACATTTGATTTTGAACATGTGTTCAAACATATTCAGATTCTAAACAAAAACTGGCTAGTATGAACAGGAACAGCCTGTGCAGGGTTAATATGCATTTACATTTACTGTGGTAAAGAAATCCAGATGCCACGTCTGTCATCTTCTGCTTTTTATCACTGTACACAAAAATTAAATGTTTTGCATTCTTGCAGCATTACACATTATAACACATTAAACAAGTGTTATAAATGTTCCATACAAAGCTAAGTTTGACTGTAGTAGTCAATCATACTGAAGAATACAGCTGGTAAACAAAGATGTCTTTGCATATTTTCAGTTTTTTCATTCCTCATTGGTTTCTATATTTCCACACAGATGTGCATAAAACAGTTTCCTCTATTTTCTAGTTATTTTTGAAATTTTTAAGGTATTAAAATTTTGATTTATTGTTATGCTGGGGTTTGCTATCTGTCAAGCCAACTCTGATTTAGTGCTTTTGCTGGTGGCATTTGCTTGGTTACTGGTGGCATGAGCGACCACTTATCAATACTGGCTGTTCTCGTTGTTTGCCAACAGACCCCCATTGAAGGGTGGAAGCTTACCCTGTTTAGTTGCAGCTTTCTGGCATATATTGTTTTCCCACACACACCATCATTCCTCCTTCAAAGAAAAAGTACTCAGTTATTAAATAATTTTTTGTATTTTATTGGAATGTATTTATCACTTTATTGTAATTATTGTTTATTACTTAAAAAAAAAGCTATTACAGTGAAAATTTGCTTTTTAAACTACTAATGGATAGATGATCTCATCCACAATTTCGTCGTACATGTACAATGACAATGAAGAGCTATTCTATTCTATTCTAGTTCCATTTGCTCGCATGCTAAATTTTG
The DNA here is from genome assembly GCF_051167445.1 of Perissodus microlepis. Classification (NCBI taxonomy): domain Eukaryota; kingdom Metazoa; phylum Chordata; class Actinopteri; order Cichliformes; family Cichlidae; genus Perissodus; species Perissodus microlepis. The sequence goes on from NC_140480.1 coordinate 16,407,797, forward strand.
ATAATATCCACAAAGCTGAGGGTATTTAATCGTAAACCACAGTGAAAGACAGATTGAATATATCAATCCAATTCCCTCCAAGCTCAACATCACTTTATTTAACTCTAATGTTTCATATGTTTTACTATTATATATTGTTTATGATTGTAGTATGGCAGCAGAGGAACATGTAGGAGTGATTGCTGTACTGCTGATGTAGCTTACAGATAAGCAAAGAACACAAGTGTGAAGATATACTACAGCATCTTCAGAACGCTGAGAAACTGTCAGCTGTAGTACAGCAGCTGCCAGAGTTACGTCACTGCCTTTGATACTGAGCTAGATAGCATCGCAAAGATCAACCAATCAGGACGAAGCCCCAACAACAACAACATGATATGCATGTTTGCTTTGCTTTGCTTTGGTTCATACGGTAGTGACAGCCAACATGAGGCTACAGTAGCTACAATACCCCACCTCCTCACCCAAAGGCATAATTTAGCATGGACTTCTTCTGCGTGACAGAAAACCTATTTTTCCTACTTTGAAGTTTTCCCTATCTTTGAAGTTTACACTTTCAGTTTGAGTCTTTACTTGCTGAGTGCATGTAAAGTACTCTGCTGTGCTATTCCCTAAAGCATGTGTGTGCTGTCTTTGTTCTCTGGCAGATCTTCTAAGGATGACAAAAGCTCGTTGTCTTTTTTGCAGCTCTTGAACCTGTGTGATGTTGAGCAAGCTCTGTATATTAGTCACACCACACATTACTGAGAGATCTCAAATACACACTAAGAAGAGGTGTTATTACTGCACCTTTGTATTGTGATATTTTCATCATTTCATATTAGCTTTTTCATTTTGTTCTTGATACATAGCAGTAAATCAGTCCACCAGCACTCACTTTAGTCAAGCTGTGTTGAGAAATCAACCTTTAATTAAAACTCTTGTGCTATAATAAACACCTAGTTTTAAATGGCACACAGTATACAAGACATGCTAACTAGATATGTCGGATGGTGTCAGCTGATCCTTTAGTTGATGTGGGCTCAGCTAATCTGCCAGGTTTGCAGCTAAAATTAACTTTGTGGCCTGCCTGCCATAATAACACAGTGCTTGACTAACTGTTTTTGTATTATTTGAAAGTATAGCAGTTGCAGCAACTTCAGATATGCAATGGGTAAATCAAATGCAAAGGAAGTGTTTTCACTAATCTTGAAATGGTCTGCAAAAAAACCCAACAACAAATACAGATCTATTCATAAAATATGCATAAAATAAATAATATATAGTGAAGAGGATCTTTAGTTTGCTACAGTAGCATTTATTAAAAGGTGTGTTAAATATGCTGGTTAAATTGTGATAGGTACTGGGTCAAATTTGATCCAGTGTCTTGTGGGGTATTAAATACTTAGGTTAGTAGATACTAAAATGATAAATGGGTTATGGACACCCATGGACCATAAAAAGAAGCTTGCAGTACTCAAAATGTTAAAGCTGACTTTGATAGACAAGTGTCAGGACAAAGTGCATCCCAGCTTGCTGTGCGTGGCTCTGTGTACCTCCAGACCATATGCCAACACTCAGCCTTGGTCTTTTTCCTGTTTTTTGGAAATATTTCAGATTTATGTGGTACACATTTTTCTTTCTTTATTGTCCATTGGTGAGAAATACTAAGATGTTCTTATCCTGGTTCATACTATGTTGTTCATAGTACCATTTTGTTAGAATCAGCCCGCATCTCCCTATTTAGACAACATGTCACAAGTATCTAACCACTGCAACTAACACATTTCAAATGGTCCAACCTTTAATATGAAGTTACATGTTCTCAGCTGAGAGAGTGAAGAAAGTGTTTCGAGGGGAGCTGATGTTTCGCATGTAAACTATGGGCAACTTTAACAATCATGTGTAGTTCTAGTTGAGAAACACACAATTTTCCCTAGCGAGCAGAAGTTGCTACGGTGTGCACTGGCTGACTAAATGGCTGGTCTGTATGAATTTGTAACTAAAACCTAAAAGAGCTACTCTTTTTTGCCTTATTTTCACTTTAATTAAAAAAAAAAATTGTATTTTTTTCTTTAGCTCTAAGTCAGTGATTAGGTTTACTCACTGAAAACGTCTTGGTTAGGTTTATGAATGACAGATATGTTGTGTCAAGTAATACACAAGGATACCTTGTGTTTAAGCGAGTCAGTGGCTCTGACAAAATGATATTAACAGACACCTTTAAAATGGGTTGGCCGCACACACTATGAGGAACTAATAATATTTATATAATATTTGTTGTCCCTTGCATTGCCTTTCCCACGTCAATAAAATCCATTTAACTACTACATGAAAACAGGGAGAGCAAGTGAGATAGATTCTTCACCTTAAGTACAAAATTAATTGGCAATGGATTATAACTGCACATTAAGACATCGTATGTTTCAGATGCCTGCAGCTTTCCCAAGGTCTCACACATACTGTGGTGCATTTATTCTTTTTTAACAAATTACCATTTTCCATTAATGGTTCAGAATTAAAAGGACACTCTTCAAAAGCCTTGATAAACCATAAACTCCTACATCGTCAAAGCTTATATGCATGGCTTTTCTAGGAAACCACTCAGGAGCTAAGCTACCCTCTACCGTACACCCCTAAAAGAAAACAACAACGAAGAAAAAACTGAACAAAAATACAACTTGACATTGTGTTCTTTTTCTTTAAACTCTGCCTATGTTATGTCATTTACATTCCTACCTGCATTAGCCCATCTATTTTCATCATATTATTCCTGTCCTTTGTCGTTTCCCCTTTCCCAATTCCATTTTTGGACAAGTCATCAGCAAGGTCTTTTACTTTTCTGCCACTTTTAGCTGGTAGTGTGGGCAGAATATCCAGCTCTAAAAGGTAAAATTACTTCAACCACTAGCAAGTTGATTGCTCGTGGTTGAGGATGTTAAAAGGCATAAGGTGAATACTGAGAGCCTTAGGGACTGATGTGAAAATGTGAAAAAAAGTCCCTTTAAAAAAGTGCACATTAAGACATAAGCTATATATGTATATCTATCTATATCTATCTATTGTCACGGTCCAGCAGATCTGCCTGAGAAATTCTGCTTTGTTTTCTCTTTTTCCTCTCTTCCTCTCTCTCCCTCTCTCCCTCTGTCGCCTGGGCAGAGTTCATTGTGGGCTCCCACCTTTGGCCTACATACCTGGGAGATGATCAACACCTGCGTCTCATTCACTGGCCTCTACTAAAGGGAAGAAGCGAGACTGCTCTTCGCTGAATCTTTGCTTGACCTGTGTCAGTGAAATCCTGGCTAGGACATTGCAGTCTAGTTCCCGTGGTTTTGCTTCTTGCGTTAACACATTGTTTCCCTGTATACAGACACCCTGGACCTGCCCTTGTTCCCTACAGAGATCCTGGTGCGAGAGAGGAGGGAGAGACTGGTGAGATACCAAGAGAGACTGAAGAGGAGTGAGAGTGTCCCCCTGCTTTTCCCTGTGGATTCCCTGGAGCCCTGATCCCCGCACCCTTGTATTTAGCATTTTGTCACTGTCACACATTTCACCTGGTGTTTGTGAATAAACCCTCTGTTCTTCCTTTGAGCAAAGGAGTCCTGCGTTTGAGTCCCTCCAGTTACTGTAACATCTATACACTGTGAAGAAGGATCTTAGAGAAGCAAGTATTGCTGCCCACTGTACTGTATAAGCAAAACGTGTAAAAGACATGCTGGTGTGTCCATTTCATGCTTTACCTATCCAAAATGTGAAATGTACACACATGCAGAAGTTGCAGGAAGCTGCAGTAACAGCAGAGGGAGATATTTTATTTCAAGCCCACATGAAAATAATCACTGGAAAGAATTTAAACAGATATAATTAGCACATTTACTTGTAAATACATATTAGCTGCCTAGCTTAATCATTCACAGCGATTAAGGACCATGGAATGTACTTCATACATTTTTTGCTCATTACAGACTTTGTGGATTTTAACCATACTATCTCCCCATGCTGGTAATGCAAATTCTGCATGCAGTTGAGCAACTTCTTCATATGTGTCCATTCCATGTTTTGGAGAGGCAAAGTGTGAAATGGACACGGTGGACATGCGTGTCTATTACACATTTTGTCATGATACTGGGTTGCTATAAGGCCATTTCCAGACAATTTGAAATCCATCATTCTACAGTGTGAAAGGCTACTCACAAGTGGAAAACATTCAACACAGTTGCCATTGTTATCAGGAGAGGATTGTATAAGTATAGGATATTTGGAAGAGTTGCCAGGAAAATATTTTTTCCTCTGTAAAGGAAAAGGGCTTAGGTTTATATCTGAACAAACCACTCGCAGAATGGTGTATTTGAACAGGACCAGGTGGGAAATGTTTGGCCATAATGCACAGTGTCCTTTTTTAGCAAGAATGAAAGACAGAATATCAGCACATTGCATCCACAGGACCTGGGAAGCTTGCAGTCATTAAGTTAGCCACAAATTTCTCTGCATACCAAAGTATTCTCAAACCATTGATAAGGCCATCTGTCCAAGAGCTAAACCTTGGTCCAAATTGAGTTCTGATCCAAAGCACACCAGCAACTCTACAACTGAACTGCTTAAGAAAGAAAAGAGTAAAGGTGTTTCAAAGTCCAGACCTCAACCCAATTGACATGATGTGTCAGGACCTTAAAAGAGCTCTGTTGAAACAGCTCTGCAAAGAAGAGTAGGCAGAATTCCTCCACAGTGACGTGAGAGACTAATAAAGTTATACAGAACATGATTGCTTCGAGTTATTGTTGCTAAAGGTTGTTCAACATGCATCAGACACTGCTTCTGTATTTTGGCATAGATTTTGTATTTCAATTTTTTTCTTATATTTTTTTTTATTATCAATATTTAGTATAAAACTCATTTTCTTAAATCTATTTATTTTAAATTAATTTAATTTCAAAGACTTAGCTTAACGCTTACAAAAGGTATATTACATATTTTAATAACACAGGTTATGGTTTAGTGTTTTCATCAAAATTTTCCATCCCCTCAATGCCAAATACCTTGTACCATATACCTTGGAAATAAGTAGTAGTGGCATGAAGGATATCTGACATTTACATGAAAAGTAGGATGCTTAGTAAATTAAACAGCAAGCAGTCTGATACTGTGATGATAGACAAGGAGGAAACTTTAGCTTTTCTTTCATCGTTTCCTGGGTGTTTGAAGTCGTGTCTTTGCATCAACTATCAATAATCCAAGACCTAAAGGCCTTAATTCTAGTGTTCCTTAATGTATAATGGCAATACACAGACACTGAAGAAAACAATAAACATGATAAGGGATGTGTGATGAAATGTGGATGGCTCATAGAAAATTATTATTAGTCTATAATGTTAAAGTGGATTATGAACAGTCATATTCCTCATGCAGAGCATGTTTGATGACCTGCATAGTGATACATGAGCCTCTGGCTTTTAAAGTCTGCCCCATTAACATTTTTTAGATTAAGATGGAAGCCTGTTTTTATGGACAATAAATACATTGCTGAGAATAAAAAATTCAAAGTCATAAATTCATCATAACAGTGGCTTTCCTGGAATAATTTCAACACTGCATGATTACGGATCAATGTGATTCTAGTTTTTATGGTGTATTTATTTATTTAGAAACGTACACCCCAATGAAGACTTTCTTTCGTGTACTAGTATAATTAGATATTAAATAGAAAGAGGGTGAGAGATTAAAACAGTTTATTGGAGTGTAACATAATGTAATACAGAAAGGAGAAGAAAACAGCTACATTGCAGCAATACTAATCACTGAAACTGTAATTTTTTGCATCCATCCTGCAGACACAGCTGTGCCTAGCTTATATTTTCTGTATACATCTTTTTGTTTTTGGATTTAACCATAATTAAATAATTCCTTTTTGCTGTTTGCTTTGTGCAGTCTTTTTCCAGTCGATAAAATGAAATAAAATTGAATTTAACTGAATTGGAAATTAGAGCAGTCTAGACTTAAACATTCCTTTCCTGACTTTGTGAAATGAAATGCAACAAATGATTATTTTCTATTGTGAATTACTGAATTGATATTAACTAAAATCATAAATGGTAAATAAATAATGAAAAAATAATTTCAACAGGAATATTCTCTTATCTAAAATCAACATTTAAGTTGAAATGTACGCAGAACACACAGTACTTTTCTTAATTTTTCTTATTTTTGGTTGAGAGAGACGACGCTTGTTGGCATGGAGGATGCCAGTGTTTTTTCCTGAGAAATGTTTACACATTTTTCTGAGACGTCAAAAACAATCTGACTTTCATTAGTAACTTTAATGCTGTTCCTAGGCTGAAGCACTTATTTTTAGTTTTTAACAACAGGGTTGTTTGTGTTTAATTAAAAGAGAGTCCCACTGTGTTTTGATTAGTGGTACTATGGCTCACTCTATTCCTGCTAATTACTAGTGCAATTGTGTTTCCATTGATAGCCAGTTGGTTATCAATCTTCCTGTATCCTTTTTTTAAACTTTAAGAAGTCACATGATCACCTGAGATTTCAGCAATATTAACAAGCAAACGACTCATCAAACATTTCACAGTTTAGCAGTCATTATTTGTAATGATGATACATTTCCTTGTAACTGGTAACCCAAAAGGGACAATACATCATCATAGAATTTCTTTTCTGTTTAGTCATTGTGGATCAGCAACAGGGCCTTTAAAAATATGTCTATATGTCTGCGCATTGCATTCTGAACTTGTTTATTTGGGCCTCTGGGCATTCACAACTTGCTGGTTAATCAGTAACACCTGACAGCAAAAATGTTCTGGTTGCCTGAAAAGCTGGTGGAGATTTGAAGAAGAGTAGAGTGCCTCTCACCAAAATTAGATGTAAATGTATGACTTTTTTATCTAGATGTTGTGTTAGTGACAATATTCAGTTTATTTTTGAAAAGATAAGACAAGATAACTTTCTCATGACCTAAATGTGTTTGAAAATGTTAGTTGTTTACATTTGCATTGGTATCCAGAAAACTATCCCTATTTTAGTACATTAATCAGTAACATCTTAGTGTTTTAAAGAGTAGACAGTTCATGAATACTGAATACATGAATAGTAAAAAAAATCAAGATATTTAAGAGCCTCTTTAGACAAGGAAAGAAAATCACCAGTTTGATGAAAAAAGACAGTCCCAGGAAAAAAGAAGCAAGAGTACTCTCTCCTGCAGACTTCATTAGCATGAACAGTCTCAGAAAATCAATAGTCAACAGCAGTTTTGATTAGAACCAAGCGAAATGCCTCTGGGCACTGATGTAGGTTCCATTAATGTTAATGTGTGCCCAGAATCAGCTGTTGGGTGCAGACTCTGTGAATCAGAACATAGGAGCAAACTGCTTTGGCCCTCTCACAACATTACACTCCAGCAGAACACACGTTAAGGTTCTTTAGGAGTGTTTGACTTTGGAGAAGCTGTATCACAATCAGAACTAGAATCAGAATCATCTTTATTTTTGCAAAACTCTTACTAATCATTTCACTTTACATCCCAACTGCAAGTGTCAAAACAGGAATTCGACTGCAGTTCAATTTTGTCTTGTGCATGCAATGAATTATTTTAAAAATAGGCAGTATGTGCAATATACATCAGTCATTGTCATGACAGGGCCTTATATATCACTTGAGCAGCAAATCACACCTTGACTCACGTGATGAGGCACATGAACGACTCTCTTAAGGGACAACTCCCAGTAGAGCTTAAATACCTGGGAATCTGAAGAACTGACGAAGCTTATCCAATGAGAGGTGAAACGTCTTGAAGAAACTTAAAGAAGTCCAACCACTTTTCTTTCCAAGCTCCTTAAATTAAAAGGTTTGCAGTTTATAAGAAAAGACTCCAGGTGAGAACTACATGACCTTCCTAACACAGTCACATCAGTACACCAGCCTTTATTGATTTAGAAGCAGATTTTGCGTACTCGCGTTTTTGCCGAGACTGCTGCCCTGTAATCTGCTCAAAAAAAAAAAAAAAACCTGCTGGTCTCAATAACTATAACCCTAGTGAGATGGTTTGGAATGCATTTGACTGCAAAGTAAGTAAAACCAGCAACTATTGTATAAAATGGCTACGTATAGTAACTACAGTATATATATATATATATATATATATATAATGACTATATCTAAGGCCAAGACAAGAGAGGGGTGGGGGTGAGGCGGTAGAAATGGGGGGGATTGAAATAAAATAGAAATGCACAATGTATCGCCAACTGCTGCACCTGTAAGAGGGAAAAAAACAAACAAAACATATAGCACCTGGAACACAAAAAATCAGAAAGTACACAGTACACAGTGTGTGTGCTTGTGTGCGTGTGTGTACGTGTGTGTATGCCCATCCAGCAGGAGAAGGGGCGAGGCCCCAAATGGGGTGACTATGACGAAAGGGTGAGAGTCCCAGAGGACTGGATGCAATGGGCAGTCGACCCTGCTAGGGGCCAGCACCCTAGTACAAGTTGAGAGCAGGGTCCCAGGACCCCAGGCACCTCCCCTGGCACCTCCCCAGTCACCTCCCCTGGACCTCCCCTGATAAAGGGGAGGTCCCCTGATACAGGGGAGGTCCAGGACAACACGACAACCCGAGCCACCAAGGAAATGGGCCAACGACCACACTAGAACATCCAGACACGCAGACCAGGACCAACAAGCATCCACTTTCCAAGGGAGGGGCAGAAGCATCCAGTGACATTTGTCCTGGGGCCAAGGCCCAGCAAGCCCCAGGCCCGCCATACACACACACACATACACACACACCGTTCGTTCACCCACTCTTACCCACCCACTGGTGCCACACAGAAGGACAAGGACACATATGGACACATTGATAACCCCTCTCCTGTGGTGTCGGTGAGCAGATGCCGCCCTGCAGCAAATCTGGACAAAGCCAAAGCGTGCCACAAACTGCCTATAGACCTGGGTCCCAGGCAGGGTGTGTGAAACAGGAGTGTAGGAAGATGCCCCTCCTTCCCCCCTCAATGTTGAAGGTGCGATGTTGAGCTGGTGTGTTGTAGAGTGTGACTGTACTGGATGAGTATGGATGAGCGTTGAGTGTTGTTAAAATTCACTTCACCTTCACACACCCCTGTTCTCTGCAGCCTGTTGGAGCTGGGTGCAGTTTCCCCCTCCAGGGGCAGGGGTACCTAGACCTGGGGTATAGAGTACGCTTGGGGAGTGTGATTGTGATTACAGTGTCTCTTTATGGCTGCCTCCACGTTGGGTGAGTGTTGAGTAATTGCATATGAGAGCATGAGGGTGGGAATGGATGTCTGTATCTGTGTGTGCCTGTATGTCTGTGTCTATATGTCAGGTTGGGTATCAGACGCCACCTCTCTGGGGACATCTCAGGCCCTCCAAGGTATGGAGGCCTATCTCCCCCCCACCACTTCCCCTGCCAGTGGCAGACGCCCTCAGACATCGGTGCGTTGGTGGTTCTTTGTGTCCGGGGGTGGGCGTCCAGGTACACACTGGCTCACTCCTTGGTGGCTGCTTGTTGGGGCCTGGAGCCTGGAGCCTGGGGCTCGCTCGGGCCACTTCGGGGGTGGGGTGCCCTCGGCCTGAGGCTCGGTCACTCTGGCACAGCTGGCTGCCGGCGGAGCTCACGGGCACGTCACTGCAACCCCCCCCTGGCTTCTGCTCCGCGGCTGCTGAGTGACCCCTCATCTGGGACTCTCCTCAGCTCTTTCTGGGATAGTGGCGCGGCTGCCCCTCTGTTGGTCTTCCTTGGTCTCTTGTGTTCTGAGGACCTCTGGATGTCTGGAGTCTTGATCTCCTCCATACCTGCTTCATGCCCTGGAGGATGGGGCTGTGGCTCCCCACACCCTCTAGCAGATCATTATATGAAGGAACTTTTTAAATACAAGCCCACTCATGCTCACAGGTGTACACACGGGTGCTCACACACACAAACTACACCCTTTTTGGCTCCTACCTCAAAGCACACTGTGTGCTGTCAATCTTACGTGCTGCACAATAATGTTTAATATTTAGTATTTACTGTTATATTCACATAGATCATCGTGATGTTGTTTATTATGTTGCTCTTTTTTTTCCTTCTGCTTGTTTTCTCTTTTTTCTTTCTCAACAGGTGATCCAGGTGATTGATATGTATTTTTTGTCTGCTTATTTTGTTGGTTTTTGTTTTTTGCCCTTTATCCCCGTCCCTCTTCCCCGCTGTTTTTCTTTCCCTCTTTCTTTCTCCCCTTTCTTTTCCCCAGTCAAGTCTGTCCCGTATTTAGCAAGTGAAAATAAAATAAAATAAACAATAAAAGGTGAATCAAATAGATCATTACGGCAAGGCCAGGATGGTCCATTTGGTAAAGTAAATCCGTTGGGCATCTTTCTTCGCCTTTAGACAATAATTCTGATGGTAAAAGAGCCAAACGGGACAGGCAAAAAATAAAATAAAATAAAATAAAATTCACTTCACCTTACATCTTAGTGACTATAGGGATGGCTAATGTGAAAAAAACAGTGAGATCCCAGTTATTTATTGCTCTATTTCAGGGGTCAGCAACCTGCGGCTCTTTAGTCCTTATAGTGCGGCTCGGAAAATAAATTAGAAGTATTTAGCTGAAGTGTATTTTATTTATGTTAGCTCTTTTTAACTTGTAGTTCTAAATTGGAAGATTATTGTGATATTGAAATATAAAAATAAAATTATATTCTATTATTTTTTTCATCGCTCAAAATAAGCGTCACACTCGCGGAAGCCGGTATACCCGCCAAAACGCTGTGCATTTATCAAGACTTTCAACCCCAGGTAGGCCAATTATGGATCTTCGGATCCACATTATGTCAGCAGCTATTCTCCACTGTGAACTATGTTAAAAACAAACACCGCTCACGGCTCACAGATGACAGCTTACAGTTGACCACTTTTCACACACGGTTGCTGTACGCATACTGTAGCTTTTCAGCTCACAGCCCGACACATACCAACACAACATAGCACAGACGTTAAGGCGGCAAGGCATGATTGCGGGTGCCGCTCACGTGCGTCCGCCTCCCCTGCAGCGGCGCAGCAGACCACGCCCCGCCACACACATTAACCAGGTAAAATACATATTTAGGCAGAATTTTGCAAATATCTATTTTTCTTTTTTTTTTTTAGCAGCATAATACTTTTTTTCCAAATTATTTTTTTAAAGTCAGGTCAAGGCTCCAAAAGCCCAAAGGCGATATAAGGGTGGGGGCTCACAACAGTTTTTGTTTGCTAAATGGATCATTTTAGTTCAGCGGGGTTTCCTTCCTTTTGTTATATTTCTTTAAGAGTTCAAAATGTGTTAATTACATAAATAAAATGTAATTTTCTCTGTAGCACTTCATGGATTTCATAAGCAACACACCTTAGTTGTTCACACAAAGCATAAAGGTAAAAAACAATATATACACAATGTTATCTTCATTTTAGATGTCAAAAAGTATTTGCGGCTCCCAGTGTTTTCTTTTGCGTGGAAACCGGGTCCAAATGGCTCTTTGGGTGTTAAAGGTTGCTGACAGACTAGCGATGGGTCGGTCGCGAATGAAATGGCTCTTAGAGCCGGATCTCTGAAGTAAACAATGCGAGCCGGCTCGTGTTTTTTTGGGTTTTTTTTTTTTCTTTCTCTTGCCCTCTCTCTCACGTCAGCCTTGTGTTTGCGCTGAGCAGAGACAGGAGGGGCACAAACAGAGCCTTGCGTTTGTGCCCCTCCCCCCCTCTGCTCAACTAACGCAGGGGCGGTAGTTACACTGGCAACAGCAGTAGCACACGAAAAGAGCAGGAGGGAGAGAGAGAGAAAGAGAGGCGAGAGCAACAACAAGAGACAACACCGTCACATTGGAAAGGTACAGTAAAGAAAATGAGTGACACCAAGAAAAGAAGAAAAATCTGGAACCATTTCAATTTTAATGACAATACAAAGGCAGAGAGTAGAGTCTGCAAGAAAAGACTATCATATAGAGCCGGCTCCACAAACAACATGCACAAGCACCTGAAAACTGTCCACCCATCAGTGCAATGGGAAGATAAAACACAGTCAGTTGAGTGTGATATTAATATTTCTAAATGCCAACGTTTATTTTTTTTCTTTTTGTTTTGCATATTTTAATCAATATTTTATTGTGTTGTGGTTTGCAGTGTCTTATGTTGTTTCCTTTTAAATTGGTTTCAAAAGAAAAATCTGAAAATTTAAATTAAAGTTGAATTGTGAATACTAGTTTTTTGTATTTTAAGAGAGCCAGTTCTCTAAAAAGAGCCGGAATTCCCTTCACTATGACAGACAGTACATGTTGTTACAGAATAGACAGCATAGAAATAAAGAAAAAAACTGAAAAAAGAACAAAATGTATTGACACCAGGGGCGATTCTAGGATCAGAGCTTTGGGGGTGCTGAGCACCCAGAGAGCTGCCCAGCCAGGCAAGATAAACTTTACACATCATGATGAGACTTCTTCCCCATCTCTGTCAGTCCCTGCATCCTTAAATGTCTCCAGTTGTCCCAAGTTGTCTCTGAATGTCTCCTTGGTGCATTAAAACCCCTGTTTCTCCCTGTCCTCGCCGTCTGTTATCTTTGTCTCCGCTATCAGTCATCATAATTTTACCATCTCTGTGCAAGTCTGCAAATTTCTTTATTAAATCATAAGATTCTTAAATTCATCAAGTCTCTCTGTGCCTGGGTCCTCGTCACAAAACATGACATCACTGTTTTGTACATTTTAACACAATTTAATCCCCACATTTGTGAAAGAAAAGCAAAACACTTTTTTGAAAAGGCTGTAGCAAAACCATCAAATCTGATAAAGGTTATTTAAATGCTGCAAAAGAAGAATGGATTGGAATAAAAAAATACATATTCTAACTAGGGATGGGTACCGGTAATGGCACCGGTTCTGACATAAACTGTAGTAACCATACCGAAAAGCAGCGCACATTTTGGTGCTTTATTTCGGTGCTTTTTTTTCCTGAGATGTCATACACTTTGGATTCTAGCCAATCATTTTACCTTTCCGAGGATAGTAGGCAGGCCCAGGTACGTACGTTCTTTTAGAGCAGAGCTACAGATTAAAAATGCCCAAGGCGAAGCGGTCAAATTCTGGCTGTACTTCACAGCAAAAGATGCAAACTCAGCAGCCTGCAACAAGTGCTCCTCGTATCTGATGAAACACCTGGCGACGTATAGCATTTTGTTAAAAGCCGAGAAATGCGCCGTATTTGATAGCTTGCTGCGAGACCTCACATGGAGCACATCTACTGCGGGTGTGGTGCCTGTTATCGGACCTGGAGTTAGCAACATCCCCCAAGAACTCGAAGAGTAGAGTCCTGGCCCCTAGCCCTGCCAGTGTAGCAGAAATGATGACGAATGATGATAGCAGCAGCAGCCGTTCTTCTCTGCGTGAGTAGCTTAATGTTGTTCGTGTGTAGGCTAACCACGTTATTAAATTAATGCATGTAAGGTGAACTAGCAAACACCTTCGTAGTTACATGCGGCTGTCTTCTTGTTTGATGGCAGATACTCCCTTCACACTGGCCAAAAAGGCTAAAATGACCAAAGAAAAAGTGGACAACAGCTAAACATGAGAGGTTTTTGGACAAAGTTTGTGTTTCTTCCATTGATTAAGCACTGCTTCCAGCCAAGAGTGATACCATAAATCCCCTATAGCTGCAGAAAAGGCTAACATTGTTATCTTTTTACAAAAAAACAGCTGAACATGAGAGGTTTTTGGACCAATTTTGTGTTCTCCATTCTTTAAGCACCGGTTCAAGCACCGTTTAAGCACCGACACCGTTTCAAAAGTACCGGTTTGGTACTGGTATCGGATAAAACCTAAACGATACCCATCCCTAATCCTACCCTTAATTACTGGGGGAGAATAATGAATGATGCTCATAGTGAGTGTTACGGATTCAAAAATTCACGCAGATTCTGAAAACATCCACTTACTATTTCTTTTTAATATATTGTGTAAATATTGGGGATGGATACAAGAGGAAAAACCAAAATAACAACACTGGTCCGGCCGGGTTGAGTCAAACGATGATTTTAATGATCACACGCGTGGGAGATGGGCACCGTACGCAGACAGCATCAGATCTCAAAATGGTGGAGCATTGATCAAACTCTTATAGCCTCTAGTGGCCCCCACCTAATCATAAAAGCCTAAACATTCACATTCTTTCTCTCACACAGTGCCTAAGCTACAACCTTGGCTCCCTGTTTATCTGCTCCTGCTGAGATGGGGCAGAAAACTCCAGTATGTTCTGTTCTCTTCTAATCAGACAAATAAGGCGATGACTTTCTGCAAACAGTATTTCTCATAACTCAGCAGTATAATGCATCATAAAACAATATCATTCATTCACAATAAACCAGCAGTCTAATGTAATGCAACTCAGCTTAACAAATGCAATAGTTATCACCTTCTTCTAATTCAGGAGAATAATGCAAACTAAAACTACATAATAATTCACCATCTTTAATTAAGGGTCTAACATGGCATAAAATAATATTATAATCTGACATGAGTAAAAAGTAAACTGAGTGCATTTTTTGGATACATACAAAAACACTCCCAAAACATCATAAATTATTACAAATAAATTATTACAAAATATTAATTTTAAAAAACTATAAAAATGGAGGCAACTTTGCCTGTGGTAGAATGTATAACATGTATGAAAAAATCTTTACTGCAGATGCTAATTTTACTAATTTAATAATACTAATTTTGTGTTGTAAGATTTATGAGTTTCATACATTCATAGTGGTACTTGGGAGAGCTTGACATTTTATCAGGTGGTACACACTGTAAAACGCTTGAGAAACACTGATAAGTGTATGTGTGCTTTTGGAAAACATTTAAAGCTGCAGTACAGAATCTTTTGAAACAAGCTAGCTTAAAACATTTTTAGAATATAAACAGAGCACTCTGCTTCTCTTTACAGCTCCTCACTCCACCAGGGCTGTTTGGCACTTTCTGATAGTGTGCAAATGTGATGTACGTACTGCGGCAGTCATACAGACAAGTGGACGGTCGAAAAGTTGGCCTACCTATTACTGGCTGAGGTTTTAGTAGAGTTGTGGCTGAACCACTTAAAAATATATCATTAATTTTAATCTCCCCAATCAATTATAATGTTATGTTGGAATGTTGTTAAAGAGGGTCAAAAATGTTTCAACCCAGTTTGTTTTGCCGATTCTGTATAACAGCTTTAATATAGGGAGAACACAACTTCCAGATTGTGTGAGTAAAATCAGGTTTTTTCTCTTTGTCAGTTTAACAGTTTCTGTTGTGCCTGTCACTATTCCCTGTCTGTTTTCTTACCTGGTTCTTCCTGACCTTGTACTTTCTCCTCACGTTCCCCTCTTTCCTCTCTCCCTCTTTGGACTGACAATCATACAGAAATAGATTGTATTCAATTAGATGAAAAATGATATTAATATGAAAAAATTCTATTAAGATCACTAACAAAAAGTCCTCTCTCAGTGTACTTTAAACCAAAAGGCAAATAACCAAACCACATGAACATCTAATAAAAGATAAATATTGAAACACTGATCCAACATTATTCCTGATTCACAGGTCATTTGATTTTACATTTTTACCTGAATGTGGCTCCTTTTTTTGAAAAAACTTTCTTATATCTATTATGAACCTGGCTGTCTCTCTGTACACAAACACACACACACACACACACACACACACACACACAACAGGTGTTCTAAGGTTAATGGGCATTCAGTCAGTTAGTATCCATTTCAAACAGGACAGTGGTAACAACAGTAGGCTACGAACAATTTTAAGTTTTAGATTTTAAATAGGCTGTATAAATTTCAATGGGAGCAACAGGATGGCCAAATGTCGCTGATTTTACTACAGGAGGATGGATTGTAG
Source organism: Perissodus microlepis (assembly GCF_051167445.1). NCBI lineage: Eukaryota > Metazoa > Chordata > Actinopteri > Cichliformes > Cichlidae > Perissodus > Perissodus microlepis. The sequence goes on from NC_140480.1 coordinate 16,423,682, forward strand.
GGTAGCAAACATTGTCGGAAAACATGTTTTCAACACTGCAGGTTACCTGGGTGTAATGTTTTTCAGCTAAAAAGAAACATGGTCTGATAACTACCTAACTATATAAAGAGTAACTCAAGGTTAAATGCAGCTAATATGTCCTGTTTTAAGCCAGGCACTTACACCTCCGCTCTGCTGCATCTCAGCCACTAGAGCGCTAGAGTCAGAGTAGGGGAGAGGTGAGCTGGAACAAACCATTTTAGGAGGGGGGGGGATTTCTATACTTTTGTTGTTAAAATGTTACGTCTCAACCAAGTACTGTATGCTTTTTATATTTTTAGTAGTGTGTCACACAAACAGCAAATATTGTCAAAAAAGTAAGAAATCTGTGGGGGTGCTTTGATTCATTTTGGGGGTTCTTCAGCACCCCCCAAAATGGGCTAAAATCGCCCCTGATTGACACTAAAAGAAGACATACTATAGCTACAATACTTGAGTGTTACCAAAGTCCTTCAGGAATCAAGGATCCCAACTAAGCAGTCATCTTGAAAAGCCTCCCGTATATTGGTAAGCCTTTCTTTTCCTCTTTGTCTATTTTAAAGTATCTAAATTAACTTATCTCAAGGTACTAGGAAATAATAATTGCACTTATTGAACGGCCAGTCAAATCTGACTGCATTAAAACTTTGCTGACAAATTCAATTTTTTTTCTCAAAATATTGTTGTTATTATGTCACAAGAGCAGATTTTGTTGGAGAAAAAATTCTGAAAAATATGATAATAAAAAGATTTTTTACAAATTGTGCCCACAAAAGGAGCAGTCCAGGTGCCATCATGGATACTTCACATTCAACATGCCAGCATAAAGGTGTTTTTTGGGCTGGATTCCAATGTAAATTAGTTTTACTTCAAATGATCTTTTTGCCTGCATAATTAAGCACTAGTGCTCCATTTTTCAGGATCTGAACAGAAACTGTGTAACTGTTTTTATCCTAACAATGAAACTGGCTTTAAGTCACTCTCATGCCTCCTTGTCTAGCCTTGGAAGCTTGAGCTGTAGCATCCATAAAGCATAATGTTCATTCTTGTTGTTATCCTAAATGAAATAATACTTCACTGCAAAGAAAAGTGCAGATTATGTTATTTTTTTCTTTTTTATTTACTCAAACCATTTTGTTAATGTTCAATTTCATCATTGATGAAATTTTGCACCCATTATATGCTGTTTCATTTTCATGCTGTTCAAAAATATGGCAGTGATAGGAATTTGTTAAATTAGTGTTTAAAATACTAAAAGTGTTTGAATTGGCGTATTAACAAAACTCTATAAGGTCAATTTTAAAGTAGTGTTTCAGGAAATCTAATGTTTTGATAAAGATCCCTCATCAGCGAGTAATTGAGGTCTGAGGAAGCTAAAACACATCGCTTCCACACTCTCTGCACTTATTTCCTTCTTTCTTTCTTCTTTCCTTCTTTGTTGAACTTTATAATGACCTCACCTTTTAATTTAATATGAAAAGCAGGGGGAAAAAGCAAGATTCAATTTTTCTGAACTTTTGCTCTTGGGGCATCTGAGCTGCAATTATTTTCCATTTTCTCCTACAGTTGGGTGTGAACAATGGCCTTTAGCCCAGCCTTCCAAAGGCTTCTGAAAGTTTCCATCAGCCTCATAATGTTCTCCTGGAGAACCCTCTCCTGTTACCACTTGAAGTAATTTCACCTGATGCAGGTGAGCAATAAAAATAATAACTGTCATTTTTGTTGATACAACAGAAGGTGAAATAAGCCCAAAGATTAACATGAACAAACTTTGTGTTTGTGTTTGCTCTTTCAGTTTGTGCTGTTCTTATTCCAACTGCAATTGTACGTATATCAGAAGGTGATGAGTCAGCGCGTTAAAATCACTTTTATGGGAACAATTAAATTCTACTTTTAATGTCACCAACGAGACCTTTCTAAATTGTTCAAGTTTTATTTAGTAGCTCCTTTTGTGGGTACAGCACTATTAGTCATTCACTATGACCAGTAACATATTTGGAGCTATTTTTCATTAGTCAGTTCAGACTTTATAACAACTTTTGATATCACAGACCTTGCTCTATCTTGGTTCTTTGGTTTACTTACACAAAAATGAAGAAAAAGAAAGAGAGGGAAGCACACCAGAGTTCTTTGTCAAACCAAGTAAATACACAAGCCTTACCTGCTCAGCACCCTGCTTGCTAATATTCAGTCCCTGGATGACAAACTAGATGACCTCAGCACGTGGATGTACATCAAAAAGACACTAGGAACTGCTTTGTTTTGGCATTCACAGCAACATGGCTGGGGCCCAATGTGTTAGACTGCGTCATTACACTCAATGGGCTCACTGTTCAGACAGATCGAAGGGTTTGGGCAAGTCAGGGGGAGGATTTGTGTGCTTTATGCTTAGCTCATGGTGTGCCAAGGATGTCTGTGTCTAAGTAATGCCCTACTCTTCAGCTCTTGAGCTGCTGTCCATTAAAATTCTTTGATAGTGACTCTGTTAAAATCTCTCTACAGCAAGGAATACCACCTCTGGGTTAGAGTTCTCTAAACCACTAATGATGCTGTACAGTTTATTCCTAATTGATCTGTCAGCTTGTGGCGGGATGTAAACAGGTAGAAGAGGAACTAAACTGAACTCTCTTGGAAGGTAAAAGGGTCTAATCTCTGGGTCCAAGACAAAGTGACTATGACAAAAGGACAGTTTTTATTATCAAGTCATAAGATTCCTCAACTGCCACAGTTGATGAATCTCACTGCACTGTTTCTGGTCCTATTGTTGTCTTCAAGTATGGTCAAATATAGTCCAACATACACTGTCACATCCAGGGACGGATCTAGAGAAATTTTCTTAGGGTGGTATGAGGGTGGCAAAGAAATCAAATGGGGGTGGCAAAATCAAAGCATTTTTTTCAAACACATATGCAGGTGGTTACATATGGTTAAAATTATTCAAATGGAGTAAGCATACATGCTTTTCATATAAATATAGTCTATAACTTAATTACTGTCTGTAGCCCACATAATTAAACACTTTAGTTACATAAAACATGTGAGTTTTGATCTTATGTACTGTGTAGCCTGTATAATAAATAAATATGTAGCCCAATAAGAATAAAATACAGAAAGCTACACAACATGGGGCGGTTCATTTACAAACATAAGTCTAACTAATAACACTCACCTTCATTCCATTTCCATTTGGATTCTGAAATTCCCATGGTGTTGTTCAAAATGTGCTCTGGCACAATCATAAGCATCGGTTGCTACTGAAAACAAGAAAAAAGACAGTCTGCGCTATGGGCTGAGCCATTTGTTAATGGTGGATGGGGGTAACACTTGGCAATATATTCAGTTTTAGCATTTATATTGACTGTTAACTGTAACTACGCACAAAGTGTTAATTCTGTCTTATTTTAATAAACAACACTGCCATATGCAAAACTAGGGTGGCAAGAGATCATTTTAGGGTGGCACTTGCCACCCCATGCCACCCTTCTAGATCCGCCCCTGGTCACATCACTGTAATACAATGCCCAATACAGTAATTGCAATGCTGCAAAAAACTAACATTGGTACTGGTGCTTAGTGTTGCTTATCTTCTTCTCATATGCAATAATGCTGCATATTACACAATGTACATATGTAAATTTAAGAATGTTTATCTATTTATGACTTTCTTTCTTTCAATATTAGTTTTTAAATTTCATTAGGTAGTCATCTGAATTGTTTTTCCCACAGTGTTGAAGGAGTTCCCAGAGATGCTGAGCACTTGTTGGCCCTTTTGCCTTCACTCTGCAGTCCATCTCATCCCAAACCATCTCGAGGTCAGGTGACTGTGGAGGCCAGGCCATCTGGCACATCACTCCAGTGCAGGTGTGTTTGGGGTCATTGTCCTGTTGAAAAATAAATGATGCTCCAACTAAACGCAAACAGGATCGGATGGCATGTTGCTGCAGGATGCTGTGGTAACCATGGTGGTTCAGTGTGCCTTCAGTTTTAGATAAATCCCCAACAGTGTCACCAGCAAAGCACCCCTACACCATCAAACCATCACACCTCACACCTCCTCCTCCATGGCTCCTCCACAGTGGGAACTATGCATGTAGACACCATCCAGCCTCAACATGGCATTTAGTCTGTTATTAGACTCAATCGGCTTCTCTCAAAATGTAAAAGAACCCACCCACCACTTTAATCACACTCTAGATCTTGTTTTAACATATGGCATAGAAACTGAACATTTAACAGTGTTTCCTGAAAACCCTCTCCTGTCTGATCATTTCCTGATAACATTTACATTTACAATAATTGATTACACAGCGGTGGAGAGTAGATTTTATCAAAGTAGATGTCTTTCTGAAAGCGCTGTAACTAAGTTTAAGAATATAATCCACCCACTGTTATCATCTTCAATGCCCTGTACCAACACAGAGCAGAGCAGCTATCTGAACGCTACCCCAACAGAGGTCGATTATCTTGTTAATAATTTCACCTCCTCACTATGTACGACTCTGGATACTGTAGCTCCAGTGAAAACTAAGGTCTCTAATCAGAAGTACCTGACTCCGTGGTATAATTCTCAAACACGTACCCTAAAGCAGATGACTCGTAATCTGGAGAGGAAATGGCGTGTCACAAATTTAGAGGATCATCATTTAGCCTGGAGAAATAGTTTGCTGCTTTATAAGAAAGCCCTCCACAAAGCCAGAACATCTTACTATTCATCACTGATTGAAGAAAATAAGAACAACCCCAGGTTTCTCTTCAGCACTGTAGCCAGGCTGACAAACAGTCAGAGCTCTGTTGAGCCAACCATCCCTTTAACGTTAACTAGTAATGACTTCATGAACTTCTTCACAAATAAAATTTTTATCATTAGAGAAAAAATTACCAGTAATCATCCCACAGATGTAATATTATCTACAGCTACTCTTAGTACCATTGATGTTAAGTTAGACTCTTTTTCTCCAATTGATCTTTCTGAGTTAACTTCAATAATTACTTCCTCCAAACCATCAACGTGTCTTTTAGACCCCATTCCTACAAAACTGCTCAAAGAAGTCCTGCCATTAATTAATTCTTCGATCTTAAATATGATCAACCTATCTCTAATAATCGGCTATGTACCACAGGCCTTCAAGCTGGCTGTAGTTAAACCTTTACTCAAAAAGCCATCTCTAGACCCAGCAGTCTTAGCTAATTATAGGCCAATCTCCAACCTTCCTTTCATATCAAAAATCCTTGAAAGAGTAGTTGTCAAACAGCTAACAGATCATCTGCAGAGGAATGGTTTATTTGAAGAGTTTCAGTCAGGTTTCAGAGCTCATCACAGCACAGAAACAGCTTTAGTGAAGGTTACAAATGATCTTCTTATGGCCTCTGACAGTGGACTCATCTCTGTGCTTGTCCTGCTAGACCTCAGTGCAGCGTTCGATACTGTTGACCATAATATCCTATTAGAGCGATTAGAACATGCTGTAGGTATTACAGGTACTGCACTGCAGTGGTTTGTATCATATCTATCTAATAGACTCCAATTTGTGCATGTAAATGGAGAGTCCTCTTCACACACTGAGGTCAATTATGGAGTTCCACAGGGTTCAGTGCTAGGACCGATTCTGTTTACATTATACATGCTTCCCTTAGGCAACATCATTAGAAGACATAGCATACATTTTCACTGCTATGCCGATGACACCCAGCTCTATCTGTCCATGAAGCCAGATAACACACACCAATTAGTTAAACTGCAGGAATGTCTTAAAGACATAAAGACCTGGATGGCCGCTAACTTTCTGCTTCTTAATTCAGATAAAACTGAGGTTATTGTACTCGGCCCTGAAAATCTTAGAAATATGGTATCTAACCAGATTCATACTCTGGATGGCATTACCTTGGCCTCCAGTAACGCTGTGAGGAACCTTGGAGTCATTTTTGACCAGGACATGTCCTTCAACGCACATATTAAACAAATATGTAAGACTGCTTTCTTCCATTTGCGCAACATCTCTAAAATTAGAAATACCCTGTCTCAGAGTGATGCTGAAAAACTAGTTCATGCATTTATTACTTCCAGGCTGGACTACTGTAATTCATTATTATCAGGATGTCCAAAAAACTCACTGAAAAGCCTTCAGCTAATCCAAAATGCTGCAGCAAGAGTACTGACAGGGACTAGAAAGAGAGAGCATATTTCTCCTGTTTTGGCTTCCCTTCATTGGCTTCCTGTTAAGTCCAGAATTGAATTCAAAATCCTGCTCCTCACATACAAGGTTTTAAACAATCAGGCCCCATCTTATCTTAATGACCTTGTAGTACCATATCACCCTATTAGAGCACTTCGCTCTCGCTCTGCAGGCCTACTTGTTGTTCCTAGAGTATTTAAAAGTAGAATGGGAGGCAGAGCCTTCAGTTTTCAGGCCCCTCTTCTGTGGAACCAGCTTCCAGTTTGGATTCGGGAGACAGACACTATCTCTACTTTTAAGATTAGGCTTAAAACTTTCCTTTTTGCTAAAGCATATAGTTAGGGCTGGACCAGGTGACCCTGAATCCTCCCTTAGTTATGCTGCAATAGACGTAGGCTGCCGGGGGATTCCCATGATGCATTGAGTTTTTCCTTTCCAGTCACCTTTCTCACTCACTATGTATTAATAGACCTCTCTGCATTGAATCATATCTGTTATTAACCTCTGTCTCTCTTCCACAGCATGTCTTTTATCCTGTCTTCCTTCTCTCACCCCAACCGGTCACAGCAGATGGCCGCCCCTCCCTGAGCCTGGTTCTGCCGGAGGTTTCTTTCTGTTAAAAGGGAGTTTTTCCTTCCCACTGTCGCCAAAGTGCTTGCTCATAGGGGGTCATATGATTGTTGGGTTTTTCTCTGTATCTATGAAGCGCCTTGAGGTGACTTTTGTTGTGATTTGGCGCTATATAAATAAAATTGAATTGAATTGAATTGAATCCACTCACGTTTTCTGCGTTGTACAAAGACACGGCAGGTGGAACCAAAAATCTCAAATTTGGATTCATTAGACCGAAGCACAGATTTTCACTGGTCTAATATCCTGTAGCAGCTATTTGTCCACAAAGCCCTGATTCCTGCAGTCTCCTCTGAACAGTTGAAGTAGAGATGTGTCTGCTACTGGAAATTTGTGTGGCATTTATCAGGGCTCTGATCAGGGTGCTCTTTACTTGCAGTTTCTGAGGCTGGTGACTCGGATGAATTTATCCTCAGCAGCAGAGGTGACTCTTGGTCTTCCTTTCCTGGGGCGGCCCTCATATGAGCCAGTTTCATTGTAACATTTGATGGTTTTTAACGACTGCACATTCAAAATTTAAGCAATTTTCCACACTGACTGACCTTCAGTTCTTAAAGGACTGATGGACTGTTGTTTCTCTTTCCTTAGCTGATTGGTTCTTACCATAATATGAATTCTAACAGTTATCAAATAGGGCTGTCAGCGATGTACCAACCTGACTTCTGCACAACACAACTGATGGTCCCAACTTCATTAAGAAGGCAAGAAATTCCACAAATGAACCCTGACAAGGCACGCCTGTGAAGTTAAAACCATTTCAGGTGACTACATCATGAAGGTCATTGAGAGAAGGCCAAGGGCTTACAGCTCCCTATAAGACATATTTAGAGTTATTTAGCAATTTTTTCTTTGCTACATGTAGCTTCATATATTTGGTGTCTTCAGTATATATCTACAATGTGGAAAATGGTTAAAAATATAGAAAAAACATTGAATGAGAAGGTTTGTTCTAAGTTTTGAATGGTACTGTGTGTGTGGGACTTGCATGGTTTTAGTTTTAGTTTTTAAATGCCCTGGGCTTGTTTTATTGCAAATAAACATTATTTGCTACTCTTGAGTTTGATACTCCTTGGCTAACATGACCCCTTTATTTTATTTTTTTAGGACCTCCCTCTTCCTTATCGTTTTACCTAATTACATTAACACATAAATGTCTTGATGCATGCTCAATCATCCAGGTAAGTACAGTGGGATGCAAAAGTTTGGGCAACCTTGTTAATAGTCATTATTTCCCTGTATAAATTGTTGGTTGTTACAATAAAAAATGTCAGTTAAATAGGTCATATAGGAGACACACACAGTGATATGTGAGAAGTGAAATGAAGTTTATTGGATTCATAGAAACATAGAAAGTTTGCAATAATTGTTTATTATCAGGCAGGTGCATAAATTTGGGCACTGTTGTCATTTTATTGATTCCAAAACCTTTAGAACTAATTATTGGAACTCAAATTGGCTTGGTAAGCTCAGTGACCCCTGACCTACATACACAGGTGAATCCAATAATGAGAAAGAGTATTTAAGGGGGTCAATTGTAAGTTTCCCTCCTCTTTTAATTTTATCTGAAGAGTAGCAACATGGGGGTCTCAAAACAACTCTCTGAAATGACCTGAAGACAAAGATTGTTCACCATCATGGTTTAGGGGAAGGCTACAGAAAGCTGTCTCAGAGATTTAAGCTGTCTGTTTCCACAGTTAGGAACATATTGAGAAAATGGAAGACCACAGGCTCAGTTCAAGTTAAGGCTCGAAGTGGCAGACCAAGAAAAATCTCGGATAGACAGAAGCGACGAATGGCGAGAACAGTCAGAGTCAACCCACAGACCAGCACCAAAGACCTATAACATCATCTTGCAGCAGATGGAGTCACTGTGCATCGTTCAACCATTTGGCGCACAAGGAGATGCTGTATGCGAGAGTGATGCAGAGGAAGCCTTTTCTCCGCCCACAGCACAAACAGAGCCGCTTGAGGTATGCTAAAGTACATTTGGACAAGCCAGCTTCATTCTGGAATAAGGTGCTGTGGACTGATGAAATTAAAATTTAGTTATTTGGGCATAACAAGGGGCGTTATGCATGGAGGAAAAAGAACACAGCATTCCAAGAAAAACACCTGCTACCTAGAGTAAAATTGTCACAACGGGACTGAACGGACTCACGCGCAGGCTCTAGGTCTTCAAAGCACAAGAGTCTTTATTACAATACACCAGGTGATTATTTACAAAGGTGAGGGGAAAGCCAGGCTCCGGGGGTCCACACACGAACGGGAAAGACGCCGAAAGTCACACACACACTCCGTCCACTCCTCACGCTCCTCTTCACACTCCAATCACTCAGGTAACACAGGGGTTAGTCCAGGGAATCTGTACACAGAGACACGAAGGGATTATAAGGGCAAAAGGCTGAGAAAACACTCTAGAGGTAACTGAGCTGGGGTTACACTGACGAGGGTTGGCAATGGTCCAGCGACGAGAAACACAGAGCTGCCATCTTATAAAGGAGCTGGAACACTCATGATGAGCCACAGGTGCGTGATTGCGACCAGGTGCGTGGGCCAAGGGCAGGAGCCCACAGGTGAGCTCCGCCCAGGCAGAGGGAGGAGGGAAAGAGGGGAAGGGAGAGAGCAGGAACAAAAAAAAGAAAATAAAAACATATGTAGCCATACTGAGCCGACCGGGTAGGCACAGGGACCCTGACAAAAGTATGGTGGTGGTTCCATCATGCTGTGGGACTGTGTGGCCAGTGCAGGGACTGGGAATGTCCAGGAATCAGTGACAAAGCTGAAGCTGCGCCGGGGCTGGATCTTTCAACAAGACAACGACCTGAAACACTGCTCAAAATCCACTAAGGCATTCATGCAGAGGAACAAGTACAACGTTCTGGAACGGCCATCTCAGTCCCCAGACCTGAATATTATTGAAAATCTGTGGTGTGAGTTAAAGAGATCTGTCCATGCTCAGAAGCCATCAAACCTGAATGAACTAGAGATGTTTTGTAAAGAGGAATGGTCCAAAATACCTTCAACCACAATCCAGACTCTCATTGGAACCTACAGGAAGCGTTTAGAGGCTGTAATTTCTGCAAAAGGCAGATCTACTAAATATTGATTTCATTTGTCTGTGAAGGTTCTCAGTCATCCAGGTCATCGTAGTCAAAAGAGCTTGCAAAGAAAAGTGTCTGGACTTCTTTAAGTTGCTTGAAGACGTTTCACCTCTCATCCGAGAAGCTTCTTCAGTTCTAAGGTCAAATGGTGGGGAGTCCCCACCATTTGGGGGGGGATACTCCCACAAGGGAGTGACAAAAGGGAGAGGGACAAAAGGACCCCCTGATGATCCTCTAATCGCCTGAGCCAAGGTGTGAAACTGGGTGTGGGTCCCAATCAGCCAGGGTTTCGGGTGAGCTCATTGTGAAACCTGGCCCCACCTTATCATGCAAATTCCTGAGGTCAGATGGCCCAGGATGTGAGTGGGCGTTAAGGCGTCTGGGGAGGGAACTCAAAACTGGATTATAGATGGCAGACAGTTGGTGTCGTAAACCACTGCCTCTGTTCAAAGATGGTCACTCACAGTGGACATAGATGGCTTCTTTCACTCCTCTTTCAAACCATCTGTCCTCTCTGTCCGGGATGTCATGACATCCCGGTGCATTTCAGACCCAGCAACACGCTCAGACAAAAACTGGTTCACCCGAAAGACAAAACTCCAAAACACAGACTTAACAATGTGGTGTATGCTGTACAGTGCAGCGAGGAATGCCCAGACCTCTACATTGGAGAGACCAAACAGCCACTTCACAAGTGCATGGCACAACATAGAAGAGCCACCTCCACAGGACAAGACTCAGCAGTCCATCTGCATCTTAAGGATAAAGGACACTCTTTCGAGGATGCCAATGTTCACATTTTGGACAGAGAGGACAGATGGTTTGAAAGACGAGTGAAAGAAGCCATCTATGTCCACTGTGAGCGACCATCTTTGAACAGAGGCGGTGGTTTACGACACCAACTGTCTGCCATCTCTAATCCAGTTTTGAGTTCCCTCCCCAGACGCCTTAACGCCCACTCACATCCTGGGCCATCTGACCTCAGGAATTCGCATGATAAGGTGAGGCCAGGTTTCACAGTGAGCTCACCCGAAACCCTGGCTGATTGGGACCCACACCCAGTTTCACATCTTGGCTCAGGCGATTAGAGGATCATCAGGAGGTTCTTTTGTCCCTCTGTGGGGGGACACTCCCACTAGGTGTAAATCTGGGACTCCCCACCATTTGACCTTAGAACTGAAGAAGCTTCTCGGATGAGAGGTGAAACGTCTTCAAGCAACTTAAAGAAGTCCAGACGCTTTTCTTTGCAAGCTCCTTTGATTGATTTCATTTCTTTTTTTTTGTGGTGCCCAAATTTGTGCACCTGCCTGATTTTGTTTAAACAATTATTGCACACTTTCTATGAATCCAATAAACTTCATTTCACTTCTCAAATATCACTGTGTGTGTCCCCTATATGATATATTTAACTGACTTTTTTTTTTTTATTGTAACAACCAACGATTTTTACAGGGAAATAATGACTATTAACAAGGTTGCCCAAACTTTTGCATCCCACTGTGAATCCCAAAAGTTGATTCTGTTCATCTGGATGTAGCATTTTCAGTGGGAGAAACATTTCGTCACTCATCCAAACAACTTCTTCAGTCTCAGCTGACTGGTTTGAGTGAGGAGTCAAGGAGGCCATTTATGTGGAAAGGGAAAGACCATCTCTGAATCTTTTGCCATCTTACAATGCTGCGATTGCAGCCATTCCCCGATTCTCTGTAAATGGTACTCATGGCCATTGATCAACACACTTTGATCAATGAGCTTTGATCACTGGCTGTTGATCAATGGTCATGACAAGAAGTCACTTGGATGAGTGACGAAACGTTTTTCCCATTGAAAACGCTACGTCCAGATGAACAGAATCAACCTTTTGGAACTTTAGATGATCTATAGATAGACAAATAGGCAGACTTTGCAGGCTCTTAATCCATTAGAGCGTAGTTTGTTGTCTATGGTGGTCTTCATGGCTTTATGGTCACAGCTGCCTTCAGATCATCAACAAGCTCCTGCCATGTAGTTTTGAGCTGATCCACCATCTTCCTCATGATTATCCACAGCCCTTGAGGCAAGATCTTGCATGAGCTTGAGGCTGAGGGTGATAGATGGTCATTTAACATTTCTTCCATCTGCAATGAATCGCACCAACAGCTGCCCTTTCTCACCAAGCTTCTTGCTGATGGTCTTGTAGCCCATTCCATGCTTTTGCAGGTCTACAGTCATGTCCCCGATGCTTCTGGCATCTTGCCTATGGTAGTGGAGAGGTTGAAATGGCAGAAACTGAATATGTGGATAGGTATGCTTTTGTACACATGAGTTGAGATAATGAGTATCATTGATTGATTGATTATAATCTGATTGCCATACAGACACACAAATTATACACAACTTTGATTGTAATATATTTTTCTGGATTTCTGGTTGATATTTTTTTCTCTAATTTTCAGTGAGATAGTGCTAATAATAACAACGTTAATTTCTTTGTAAGTGAGCAAATTTACAAATTCACCAGCGGGAATTTGTTCATTTTGAATTTGTTCATTTTAACATTTTGACTCTAATGGGGATGACAATTTATTCAATGAACATCATGTTTTAATCATTATGATTTAGAACTAGTAAGTAAGACCAGATATCTTTTTGAAACCAGAATGTTATAGGCTTGTGGCACTTCTTTGTGACCTGGAAGCTATTTGTATTTTTTAAAATTATATATATATATATATATATATGTGTGTGTGTGTGTGTGTGTGAGAGAGAGAGAGAGAGAGAGATATGTATATTTATAGATATATGTATATATATATATATATATATATAAAAAAAAAAATCCCCACTCGCCCCTGCGGGCGGTCAATCCTCAGCCACCTCCTCTATTTGCCGGTGGTACATACCGTGCAGGGGCCTGTCCTTCCATGATGGTTCCTCGTCTTCCTCCTCTTTCTTGGGTTTCTGCTGTCTGAGGTATTCACTGAGCATTTGGTCAGTTGGGGCCATCACATATATATATATATATATATATATATATATATATATATATATATATATATATATATATATATATATATATATATAAGACCAGCGGTACACCAAAGTGCTTTACAATAAAAACAGGAAAATTAAGACAATAAATAAAAGACTATTAATAAAGTACCACATATGTCATCAGGTTAAGGGCACTAATTATACAGCAATAAAAGGGAATATAAGAACAAAGTTACTAAGAACAGATATAGCTAAAAGATAAAGTACATAAATAAGAAATTGAACCAAATATGAAATAGGGACACTAACTAGATGGAAAAGCTATGTTTAATAAATGAGTTTTTAAACGGGATTTAAAAGATAAAACGGAGTCTGACGCACGGATAGCGATAGGAAGGTTGTTCCACAGATTCAGTGCAACCAGGGCAAAAGCACGGTCACCCCTAGATTTAAGTCTAGATCTAGGCTGAGCCAGGAGTAATTGGGCTGAAGACCTGAGGGCTCGCCCAGGGACATATAGACTAAGAAGATCGACAAGATAACGAGGGGCTAAATTATTTATAATTTTAAAGGTGAGCAACAATAGTTTAAATTCAATGCGATATTTTATGGGTAACCAATGCAACTCAATAAGAACTGGGGTGATAGAGGCATGCTTTCTAGTGCCAGTCAGAAGGCGAGCCGCAGCATTCTGGACAAGCTGAAGTCTGTGAAGGAGAGCGGAGTGAAGTCCAAAGTAGAGGGAATTACAGTAATCCAATCTAGAAGTCACAAAAGCATGAATGAGCTTTTCAAGATCTTTATGAGGGACATAGTGCTTAGCCTTAGCAATAAGGCACAGTTGGTAAAAGCTAGATTTGATTACTGAAGACACTTGTTTGTTAAATTTGAAAGAGCTGTCCAGCAGGACACCTAGGTCACTAACTGAGTCAGAGAAAGAAGTGGCAAAGGAACCACGTATCAGCTGATAGGCCCCTAGGGATATGGTTGCCAAACACCACAATCTCCGTTTTCTTTTCATTCAGGATAAGGGAATTGTCTGAAAGCCATTCTCTGACTTCTCTCATGCACTCGAGGAAGCAGTGCAACGAAGGAGCAATGTCGTCATCATCTAATTGAAAATAAATCTGTATATCATCGACATAGAGGTGATAAGAAATGTTATATTTTTCAAAGATTAAGCCTAGGGGGAGCATATATAATGAGAATAACATTGGGCCAAGCACAGAGCCTTGGGGCACACCACAGCATAAGGATGCAGTTGAGGAAGAATAAGTACCCAAGGTAACGGAGAAAGACCTGTTCAAAAGGTATGATTTGAACCAATTAAGGGCTCCACCCCGAATGCCCACAGTGCATTCTAACCTTGTTAATAAAATATTATGGTCAACCATGTCAAAGGCTGAGGACAAATCCAATACGACTAATACAGCAGAATGCCCTGAATCAGTAATTAAGAGAAGATCATTAAGGACTCTCAGCAAAGCTGTTTCAGTGCTGTGGCGTGGTTTAAAACCAGATTGAAATTTATCACAGATGTCATGTGCATCCAGGTAAGCCTGGAGTTGCAAGAGAACTATCTTCTCTAGGATTTTGGAGAGGGATGGAAGTTTGGATATCGGCCTATAATTAACAAAATCACAATGATCAAGACACCTTTTTTTAAGAACAGGTTGCACTATAGCATGTTTAAAAACAGAGGGAACATAGCCAGAAGACAATGATAAGTTCATTAAAAACAGAATACTGGGCCCAATTACATCAATGTCATCCTTCACAATGCGAGACGGAAGAGGTTCATATGCAGAATAGGGCTGCCACGATTAGTCGACTAGTCACGATTACGTCGACTATCAAAATCGTCGACGACTAATTTAATAGTCGACGTGTCGTTTGAAGCTTTGTAAGATCCCAAAAGACGCAGGGATAAGTAGTAGGATTTAAGAGTGTAATAACGGACTGAAACAGAAGATGGCAGCACTGCATGTACAAGGATGCCAGCTGCCGTTAAACCCCGAAGAAGAAGAAACTGTGTCCCAGAATTCATAGCGCGGCCCTGCTCAGTTTCCAACAATGGCGGCAGCTAGTTAGTTTTAATGTTACTCTTATTATTCTTTCTGGGTCACAAAATAAACGTTTAACATATTTTCAGGCGAGAATGTAGCTGTGTAAACTTCAAACATCTGCTCAGTTTATCAAGACACCACATATTTTCAAAAGCGCTCCGACGTTTTCGGAGACGTCTGTTACCCACTAGCTCGTTAGCTAGCCGGGGTTACAGGCTCACTAGAGCTGGTGAGAACACCAGACTCCCGGCAAATCGTTTTCAAACCCACCGCCATCTTTCACTAACTCAGGTTAAATATATATAAGTCACTTAGAGAACTTAAAAATGTTATTGTTTGGCTTTTTTCAGTACTTTATTTGTTCCTGAGTAAATCGGTTTGGCTGAGATTAAAGTTATAGTTTTTACACAGCTGAATAACTGTCAAGCAGACAACTGATTATCAGAAGTGTGAGATGCTTGAGAATATACTGCGGTGTCCTGTTATATTTTAGATAGCAAGGAGCAGACGTCTCAGTTTACTAAACTCCACCGAAACAATCTGCAAACTTCATTAAAATTTAATAAACTATCATCTTGTCTTTATTTTTAGTTAGCGCATACCTTAAACACTTAAAGCTGTAAGCTAATGATAGTTATATAAGAGCAGATGCATGCTGGTGCAATAAGCTGTACGTTTTACGTTCAATGGATGCATGATCCGATTAGTCGACTAATCGCAAAAATAATCGGTGACTAGTCGACTATCAAAATAATCGTTTGTGGCAGCCCTAATGCAGAACTAGTAATTTTCAGTTGCTTGACAATTTGCTTAAGTGTACAGAGTGACACTGGCTCAAACTGATGAAAAGTTGAAGCACATTCTCCAGTGAGAGCAGGGCTCACCACTAGGGGGAGTGAGGATGTGAGAGATAGGATTTTATCAGTAAAGTATTTTAGAAATTGTTCACAGAGAGCTGAGGATGAGACCATCGGCATATCAGGGCAGGGATTAACCACTGAATTAAAGATTTTAAATAGCAATCGAGGGTTATGGCCATTGGTCACAATAATATCAGAGAAAAAGGCTGCTTTAGCACATTTAGCAGCAATTTGAAACTCCAGGCGGGTAGAACGCAAAGTATCAAAGGATACCTGGAGATTATCTTTCTTCCATTTCCTCTCAGCTTGGCGGCATACACGCCGCAGGGCACACGTAGAATCATTAGACCAACGTTGAGAATTAGTTCTAGGAGATTTCATTTTGATCGGTGCTACAGTATCAAGGATGGAAGAACACATGGATAGCAAAGAATTAGCGATGTCGTCAACCGTATGATGTTTGGAGCAGTCAAAGCTAGTAGTAGAGGCAGAGTTGAGAAAAGCCACAGAAAATTTAGTCACAGATTCATAATTAATAATACGCATAGGGCGTCGGGGATTCTCAGGAAACAGTTCAATCTTACACAGATCAGTGTCAAAGATAACTGGGAAGTGATCAGAGATCCCAACATTATCAATATGCTTAATACAAATATCCAAGGCACATGAGAAAACCAAATCGAGGGTATGGCCTTTGAAGTGGGTTGGCCCATTAACCCACTGAACAACGTTAAAAGAGTCAGTTAAGGTAAGAAAGTCTGTGGCTAAGAGGTCATCCTTACAGCAAATATGAATGTTAAAATCACCAGTAATAAGAACACAGTCATAATCAACAAAAATAGATCCTAACAGATCAGTAAAATCATGAAAAAATAATTGATTATACTTCGGCAGTCAATAAACCACGGCACACAAGGTTTTAGAAGAATTGACCAGTTCCACTAATTGAACTTCAAAGCTACCGTAGGTAGGAGAAGGCAGCTGCCGAGCTTTCCTGTTAAATCCAGAATTGAATTCAAAATCCTGCTCCTCACATACAAGGTCCTAAATAATCAGGCCCCATCTTATCTTAATGACCTTGAAGTACCATATCACCCTATTAGAGCACTTTGCTCTCGCACTGCAGGCCTACTTGTTGTTCCTAGACTATTTAAAAGTAGAATGGGAGGGAGAGCCTTCAGTTTTCAGGCCCCTCTTCTGTGGAACCAGCTTCCAGTTTGGATTCGGGAGACAGACAATATCTCTTCTTTTAAGATTAGGCTTAAAACTTTCCTTTTTGCTAAAGCATATAGTTAGGGCTGGACCAGGTGATCCAGAATCCTCCCTTAGTTATGCTGCAATAGACGTAGGTTGCCGGGGATTCCCATGATGCACTGAGTTTTTCCTTTCGAGTCACCTTTCTCACTCACTATGTGTTAATAGACATCTCTGCATTGAATCATATCTGTTATTAACCTCTGTCTCTCTTCCACAGCATGTCTTTCATCCTGTTTTCCTTCTCTCACCCCAACTGGTCACAGCAGATGGCCCTGCCCCTCCCTGAGCCTGGTTCTGCCGGAGGTTTCTTTCTGTTAAAATGGAGTTTTTCCTTCCCACTGTCGCCAAAGTGCTTGCTCATAGGGGGTCATATGATTGTTGGGTTTTTCTCTGTATCTATGAAGCGCCTTGAGACGACTTTTGTTGTGATTTGGCGCTATATAAATAAAATTGAATTGAATTGAATTGAATTGAATTGAATTGAATTGAATTGAATTGAATTGAGTATGGTCTGGAAGTTCCGAGGTCAAAATGGGAGACGCCCTCAAGGGTGGTGGAGAATGACCGAGCTAAGATCCTGTGGGACTACCAGATACAGACGGACAAAATGGTGGTGGCTAACCAACCGGACATAGTGGTGGTAGACAAACAGAAGAAGACGGCTGATAGACGTAGCGGTTCCGAATGACAGCAACATCAGAAAGAAGGCACATGAGAAGCTGGAGGAATACCAAGGGCTCAGAGAACAGCTCGAGAGGATGTGGAGGGTGAAGGTAACGGTGGTCCCAGTGGTAATCAGAGCACTAGGTGCGGTGACTCCCAAGCTAGGCGAGTGGCTCCAGCAGATCCCGGGAACAACATCGGGGATCTCTGTCCAGAAGAGCACAGTCCGGGGAACAGCTAAGATACTGCGCAGGACCCTCAAGCTCCCAGGCCTCTGGTAGAGGACCCGAGCTTGAAGGATAAACCGCCCGCAGGGGCGAGCTGGGTGTTTTTTTTAAATATATATATCTATGTCTATATATATCTATGTCTATATCTATATATATCTATATATATATATATATATATATATATATATATATATATATAGATATATCTATAGATATATATATATATATATATATATAGATATATATATAGATATATATAG
Organism: Perissodus microlepis; assembly: GCF_051167445.1. Taxonomy (NCBI): domain Eukaryota; kingdom Metazoa; phylum Chordata; class Actinopteri; order Cichliformes; family Cichlidae; genus Perissodus; species Perissodus microlepis. The sequence goes on from NC_140480.1 coordinate 16,441,913, forward strand.
ATATAGATATATATATTTAAAAAAAACACCCAGCTCGCCCCTGCGGGCGCAGCCATACGCAGCCATACCCAGTGGCTGCCTGTCTCTAAGTACATGTCAATCATAGGGCCACGTAATAACGTTAAAATGGGTTATAAAGTTATAAAGTTATAAACAAAAAACACATCCCCAGTATGGTGTTATGAAAGTTTCCCATAGAGACCCAAACTTTATTTGTGCTGTAAAATATTACATTGTAAAATAGAATTCAATAGGGATTGACTTTGGAGCAACCCTAAACTGGCCACTGGAGGCCAAATGCATTGGCATATTCAGGCTTGGAGTTTGCCACTTTTTCTCAGTTAACAGACGTGAACAATATTGTTTAAGAATGTCAGAACAAATGCATTATTTGTAGAGATTTACAACGAAGTGTGAAAGGTTCAAGGCACATAAAATCTGTGATTCTTAGAATACAGAATGTTGAAAAATGACTGTTTTCCACCAGTTTTATCCAGAAGTTAGTCTCAACCAGAACAAAAACTTCTGTGGTCTATTTTCTGCAGTTAATTTCTTCACTTGTGGGACGATGGTCAAAGCCAGGAGACAGACTTTTTATTCCTTATAGTTTGGCCTTTAAGCTGCCACTCTCTTTGGGGAGTTCTGCCAACTGTATTGCAAGAAAATGATCTGCAGAGTTGGCAAGGAAAAAAAGGGAAATAAAGGCCAAGTTGTTCACAGTAATTTCACTTCCATCACTACATGAGCTTCCCAACATTGCCCAAGGCGTGTCATTGAAATGCCAGGGAACCAGCACCATGCTGACAAAATGGTTTTGCTGTCTATGCAAATGCTGGCCATCCAAGACAGAGATTATAGGGTATCCAGGGTTGGACATGATACCAGTGGTCCCATCTTCTGGCTGCCCTTATACTCCCTCTTTGGCAATTACCTCTATGTGGATTGTCTCCATCCTTGAGTAAAATGGTAGCTGGCATTAGGGAATTGCAAAACTATTTAACTATACCTTTAAACATTGCTGCCCTTGCTAGCCTGACTAGTATTTCTAGTAGGCAGAAATACAAATTAAAAAATATATATATACAAATGAATTATTCTTGTTATTGTATTTTCATTATTCTTAACTCTTTTATTAAGGATTCCCAATTCAGGACTGCATCCTTCAGCAGCAGCCACATTCAGAGGCCAGTTGCATCCCATTGAGGCAACGAAAGCTGTTCAAATTCAAAAGGTCCTCCAATTGTGATCCAAAAATGCATTTTTCTTTTCAAAGGATACACCCCACCCTATCCCAAGATTCATCACATGTCGATCAACAAGGTGCTTGATTAGCTGGAGGCTTACCCAAGTAGACCTGAAGCTGGAGTTTCAACCCAGTATCATGGCAAAACGTGTAACAGACAAACTCTATATTGTATCAAACCAGCACAACAAACTGTCTCTCTACCAGTGGGAAAATATCCAAAGGAAGGGAAATCAATCAGAAATCGTTAATCAGAAATTACCCTAATGACCACAAGCAATATAAAAGTAATATTTTCATTTTCTTTGGGAAACACAGCACCCTCAATGTCCAATTTCTCACTAATGATGCAATAGTGAAGAAAATGTATTCATCAGTACTATAATTCTTACATGTAACACTCTCACATCAGGCTACATCAATATCTTCATGAGCAGTGAGGCAGCACACCCATTACATTCACTCCAGAAAAATAAAACTTACTTACAAGTTACTTGAAAAAAGTAATCAGTAACTAATTACTGATTACTTCCCCAAAAAAGTAATCCCGTTACTTTACTGATTACTTAATTTCAAAAGTAATTAGTTACTTAGTTACTTTTTAAAACATGATTTATCGCCTAAATAGGTAATAAAGCGATAGATCTTTCAGCCCAATTCTACTTTTTCTGTATAATCCATCATATAAAATGTAATCAAATGAAAAAGTCTCTTTTTAAAACTTGTTTTATTAGTTTTAATCTTTTAACTTTGTGCATCAAGCAAACATTAAATTATATGCAACATTCTCTGACTGGAAGAAATTTCTTTAACATTTAAACCTATTTTCTGCATATTCCGGCATATAAAATAAAATAGTTTTTTTGTGTTTACACTCACTCTTTCAAATAAAATAAATAAAATCAAAGACTCAGCGGTCCTGTTGCTCTATTTTCACCTGTATAGCAGGAGTGGGGCAGGTGAGGTTTGCCCTGGTTCAGGTGTGCCGCAGCGGTCAGTGGAAGGATCCGGCAGTTTCTCTGTGAATTTCACATTCCAGCGGCAGCGTATGTGGTGCTTGCTCAGACGTTTAGGGTTTTTTTCGCTGTAAAAAAAAGTTTTCTTCCCACGCAGTGAGCAGCGGACACTAATGTTTTTGTCACTTTTTACAACTCAAAGTAAGGTCAGTACTTCCACGCTTTAAATGCTGCACGGTCATACTCTCTCCCGCACTCATTATATTATCCATTTTTGATCTGCACACAGCTGTTGCCACGAACGTCGCACTCGCTTACGTCATTGTCATGAGACACTCTCGCAGAAAAATCACGGTTTTAGTGACGCAGTGTGCTTACGGGAATAGTAATCCCTTACTTTACTCGTTACTCGAAAAATGTAATCGGATTACAGTAACGCGTTACTGCCCATCTCTGGTTATGATATGGAATGTCCACAAAGTAATATGTGTTGCAGTTTCCTGACTATTGCTAAACTGATAGATCCAAAGTGTCCAAATGCTCTTCCAATAATAATTTTTTTGGAGACTTGGACAATCAAAAAACAAACAGCGGCACTCATTTTCCTCCAGTTTGATTCACCATCTTTACTATAGATGTAGTATGTAGTGGTTGGTTGTGGAGGATTAATTTTGCCTAATACTCCACACACATGGAGTGTGTGGTACAACATTAGTTGTCCCTTCCCTGCACTGTGAATGAATGTTTCTAAGTATACAACATTTTGTAATGAAATGACAATGTCTGCTGTTTTCTAGACTAAAGAAGGGCAGAATTGCTTTTATGTTCAATATAAACTGTAATTGTCTGTAAAATTAAATAGGGTTTACAAGTGAACAGAGATGGGCAGTAACTCGTTACTTGTAACGCGTTACTGTAATCCGATTACTTTTTTCAAGTAACGAGTAAAGTAAGGGATTACTATTTCAAAAACGGTAATTCGATTACCGTTACTTTCCCGTAGGAACGCTGCGTTACTGCGTTACTAAAACCGTGATTTTTTGCAAGAATGTCTCATGACAGTGACGTAAGCAAGTGCGACGTTTGTGACAACAGCTGTGTGCAGATCAACAATGGATAATATATCGAGTGCGGGAGAGAGTATGAGCGTGCAGCGTTTAAAGCGTGGAAGTACTGACCTTACTTTGAGTTTGATTCCATAAAAAGTGACAACAACATTAGTGTCCGTTGTGCGTGGGAAGAAAACTTCTTTTTACAGCGAAAAAACCCCCTAAACTTCCAAGCAAGCACCGAGTGCGCTACAACGTAATGGGAAATTCACAGAGAAACTCGCGGATTCTTCCACTGACCGCTGCGGCACACCTGCAACAGGGTAAACTTCCGCCTACCCTACTCCTGCTTTACAGGTGAAAATAGAGCAAAAGGACCGCTGGTCTTTGACTTTATTTATTTTCTGCTGTGTTTTACTTGCATCTTTTTGAAAGAGTGAGTGTTAACACACACAAAAAATTATTTTATGTGCTGGAATGTGCAGAAAATAGGTTTAAATATTAAACAAATTTCTTCCAGTCAGAGAATGTTGCATATAATTAATTTTTTGCTTGATGCATAAAGTTAAAAGATTAAAACTAATAAAACAAGTTTTAAAAAGAGACTTTTCCATTTGATTACATTTTGTATGATGGATTATGTAGAAAAAGTAGAATTGGGCTGAAAGATCTATCGCTTTATCATCTACTCAGGTTGTAAATCGTGTTTTTAAAAAGTAACTAAGTAACTAAGTAATTAATTACTTTTGAAATTAAGTAATCAGTAAAGTAACGGGATTACTTTTTTGGGGAAGTAATCAGTAATTAGTTACTGATTACTTTTTTCAAGTAACTTGACCAACACTGCCAGTGAATGATCACACTGAGTGAAATGCACATGAATGCAGAAGTTGCAGTAAGTTGATGTAAGCTACAGTAACAGTAGACAGAGTTATTTTTATTCCAAGCTAACTTGAAAATAATCACTGGAAAGTGTTTAAACAGACATTATTAACACATTTATATATATTGACACAGTGGACCGGCATGACTATACAGGTTTTATCATGATACTCGGTTGGAACTCCAGCTTTAGGTCAACTTGGGTAAGGCTTTTGTAAGGCTCCTTGGGTTAATGGTATTCTTCCTGGCAGATCCTCAAACTCTGTCAGGTTGGATAGAAGCGATTCAACAACTGTCAAAGATCCATCCCAAGACCATTGCAGCATTTTTAGCTGCATTCTTTTGGTCACTGGGTGCTCTGTAAAGTGAACTGCCATCTGTAAGTCTCCTGTATGGAACTAATTTTCTCATGAATATTTCTTCATATTGTCTCATACACATACCTGCCACAGCATAAAATCAGTCTGCTTTAATAAATGACATTGTTTTCTGACCAAAGTCCAGAGTTTTTATTTCTGTCCAGAGTTTAATTTGTGTTGCTCAGTTTGTCCAAATGGAAGTTCCTGCAACATGCTGCTATAATGTTGCCTACTAGGAAAATATCCAATTTAGCAATTCTTCTGCATGAGATTGATTTAACTTCACTTCAAAAATCCTTCCACCTGAATTCTGGACAGCATGCTGAGAGGAACTGTGCAACTGACATCCTGCTGGTCACTGTGAAGCTGAGTTTGGTACACTCTACTTTATGTTTGTTGGTCAGCATTCAACCAAATGTGCATTTTCACATTTCATATTCATATTCAGCGGTGTATTTTATCTAATTACACAGCAAGAAATCATGGTTTGAAAGATTGTGTGCCTGTTATTATCAACTAGCAGGTACTGCCCCCTGGGTTTAGGTACTTCCTATCCATCTTTTTTCTGCAAAGATTAAATGTAAAACAACTGATATTCACAATTTTATAAGTCAGCAGGGAGTTAGCTAGCTACTTTCCATCTAAAGATGATATAACATATTCAGACTGAAGTATTTCTAAAGAAAAAGAAAAGAAACACACACACGAAACAAATAAACAAAAAATGCAGCTCTGTTATTACTTTGGACATAAAGATGGAAAACTAATTAGCAGCGCTGTCATATTTTGAGGGTTAGTGAATTTGGACTAGCTGACATATAATGGTGTGCTACCTGGTGGCTGTCTACAGAGCTGCGGTTAGGCTAATATAAACACATTAGCACAGGGAAGATGTAGATAGGGGACAAAACTTTAGCCTCGAAAGCATTTGAGAGTCATCTACAGCACAAGGTTAGTTGTTAATATGTTGCTGCACAACTCTCTATGACAAAGTCCTGGTGAACATGATGCCCGCACTGTGAGCCTGCACTGCAGTGTACACCATGAGCTTTTACTTAGCTTAAAGTTGTACTGTGATGAACAGTGCTGATAACAAATCAGAGAGGCTAAATGGTAAATGGTAAAGAGACGCAGAAAAGTCAAATCACTTCTCTTGCTTTACAGAAAATCTCACATGAAGCCACTCTGAGATCTGACTACATGCTGGGTTATAGCTTCATAGTCACTCATCTTTATCCTTGTCCATTTACAAGAAATAATCAGGATATTCAGGATATTACCATGGTAACTGAGGCTATGCAAGTTCGTGTTTACTGGTTTATCTTTCGAGAGTGAGGGTGAGTCATTTTAAAGGATGGATATATAAAGAATAATTGTTTGGATGCCATAGTCTCATCTAAAAGCCAATTTCCTGGATGCTAAGTATTTTTCCATTATTGCTATTTAATGTGGAAATAAAGTAAAAGCACATTGAACGTAAACCTGCATGTTACTGCTTGTGCATTCCATGTCCACACTGATAAGGATGCCTGCTGTATTATTGTGGCTTACCACCCCCTAGTGGGCATAACTGTGAAAACAACAGATACCAGCAAAACCTGTAAGAGACACTCCCCACATAGCAAAATTGGTATGGCCCGGATCTGGCCCACACAATGTGCTTACACATGGCCCACATACTGCAAAGAATGACAGCCCTTTGGTGGCCCAGACCAGGTTTGCCAGAGGTAATCCACACATGGGCCAGCACAAGGCCAGTTGCAGACACAGTGGTGGTCCTGTGCTGGCCCAGAACAAGTTCAGCTCTGGCCCCAGATGTCAGCCTAATGTGTACCTTAATCAAGCCATGTAATAACAACATATGCCGGAACATGATAGTACAAAAGTAACATGACGAAACTCTGTTCAGACAGTGAATGGACTGATTCTTATATAGCGCTTTTCTGCTCTCCTGGAATACTCAAAGTTCTCTATACAACATGCCACACACACCCAATCATACACTTTCTCTAAACTGAGTGCTTCTTAACTACATTCATACTCTTGACATGCAGACTGGAGGAGCCAGGGATCAAACCACTAACCTTCTGATCAGAAGGTGTCCTGCTCTACCTCCTGAGCTACAGCCACCCATTAGTAAACCTGATTAAACCCTCACTAGGTTTTGGATAAAGTGTACAATCCCAAACTTGTCAAACCTGCCTTTGAAACATTGGCTACCATAGCAGTATAGTATTGCAAGATGGCATTTGGGTCTTCTAAGTAAAATAGGAAAATAACTGTGTTCCAACTACAGTGGGATCACACTCCTCAGCCTCCCTGGGAAAGTCTATGCCAGGGTGCTGGAAAGGAGAGTTCGTCCGCTAGTTGAACCTCGGATACAGGAGGAACAATGCGGTTTTCGTCCTGGTCGTGGAACACTGGACCAGCTCTTTATCCTCTCAAGGATACTTGAGGGTGCATGGGAGTTTGCCCAACCAGTCTACATGTGTTTTGTGGACTTGGAGAAGGCATTCGAGCGTGTCCCTCGGGGTGTCCTGTGGGAGGTGCTGCGGGAGTATGGGGTGTCTGGCCCATTGCTACGTGCCATTCGATCCCTATACAACCGTTGCAAGAGCTTGGTTCAATAAGTCGGACTCGTTCCCGGTGGGTGATGGGCTCCGCCAGGGCTGCCCTTTGTCACCGGTTCTGTTCATAATTTTTATGGACAGGATTTCTAGGCGCAGCCAAGTGGCGGAGGGCTTTCGCTTTGGTGGCCTCAGAATCTCATCTCTGATTTTTGCGGATGATGTGGTTCTGTTGGCTTCATCGAGTGAAGGCCTCCAGGTCACACTGGAACGGTTCGCAGCCGAGTGTGAAGCAGCGGGAATGAGGATCAGCACCTCCAAATCTGAGGCCATGGTTCTCAGCCGGAAAAGGGTGGAGTGCCCACTCCGGGTCGGGGATGAGTTCCTGCCCCAAGTGGAGGAGTTCAAGTATCTCGGGGTCTTGTTCGCGAGTAATGGGAGAAGGGAGCCGGAGATCGACAGACGGATTGGTGCGGCGGCTGCAGGGATGCGGACGCTGCACCGGTCCGTCGTGGTGAAGAGGGAGCTGAGTGTAAAAGCGAAGCTCTCAATTTACTGGTCGATCTACGTCCCTACCCTCACCTATGGCCATGAGCTGTGGGTAGTGACCGAAAGAACGAGATCGCGGATACAAGCGGCGGAAATGAGCTTCCTCCGAAGGGTGGCTGGCCTCTCCCTTAGAGATAGGGTCAGGAGTTTGGCCATCCGGGAGGGGCTCAGAGTAGAGCCGCTGCTGCTCCACATCGAAAGGAGCCAGCTGAGGTGGTTCGGGCATCTGACAAGGATGCTTCCTGGGCGCCTCCTGGGGTTGGTGTTCCGGGCATGTCCCACCGGGAGGAGGCCCCGGGGTAGACCCAGGACACGCTGGAGAGATTATATCTCTCGGCTGGCCTGGCAACGCCTTGGTGTTCCCCCGGATAAGCTGGAGGAGGTGGCTGGGGAGAGGGAGATCTGGGCTTCTCTGCTTAGGCTGCTGCCCCCGCGACCCGGCCCCGGATAAAGCGGATGAAGATGGATGGATGGATGGATGGATGGAACATAAATAGTGCCATCATTGCCAGACCTGGCCCACATCTGGTTGACATACACCCTGCCATGACACCGGTCAGTCAGAAGTGCCAGCTTGATGCCAGATCTGGGCCAGACCTGTTTTTTATGAGCCTGGGCCACATAATCCAAATCACAATCGGGCCAGATATGGCATGCCATCACATAAACAGTGCCATCTACGCCAGGCGTGGCCCATATCTGGATGGCATACCACTTACCATGCCAGAAGTCAGCCAGCGTTGCCGGCTTAACACCAGATCCAGGACAGACCTGTCTGCTATGTGGGTCTATGAGCAGTGTTACTCAAACAGTATTTTAAAGCCATTTAATCACTGACATCAGTAATATGAGCATTTTATGTAGGAATTCTGAAATATATATTAACTTATTTGAGTGATCCACTAGCACAAAAGTCAGGATTTTCCTTTTATGCTTCTTTATGAATATAGAAAGTTATTTAATTTATTCCAAATAAATCTTGATAGGTATGGTGGTTAAACATAAACACATCTTAACATCCACCAGGTGTGTGGCCTAATGTGGGTTATGGTAATGGTGACATATGCCAACCCAATCATTTCTCTGTTTTTGCAACAAACAAAACAGCACAAAACAATAGAAAACAAAAAAAATACTGATATGAATAACTCTTTGGTAATAGCCAATGACACCAACAGCCAGAAACACCACACCAGCCAAGAATGTCTAAGCATTATCTTGGTGCATTTTGGAAGGTTAGGATTTGTTTCATGTGAGCATCTTTTCTCTCCACATTTTACTTTGTATGTAATGTTAATGGAAACTACTTTTTCTTTCATAATTTCTCAGAACAGTGATTTTCACTGTGTTACCACAGTCACCTGGTGTGCTGTTAAGGTACTGCTGGTAGGCAATGAATGCATTTAAAATAAATATTTCTTTCAGTTTTAGAAGTAAGCATGAAATCAGCATAAAATTGTGGTGACTGAATATTTCCATTCTTAAAAATTAATGAGCTAATAAAATATTGTAAATAGTTTTATATACCACATTTATATCCCACGTAAACTCTTTGCCACAGGTAGGCAAAGAGTTTACAGGTGGGAAAGGAAAGTTGTTATTGGTCATTTCCTCTTAACAAGCAACAAAACTAAAATTAAAAGTGCTTAAACTGAGCCTTTTGTTGATCGGAGTTATTATTTAAAGGTTTGGGTGGGTCACAGAAGATTTGCTGATGTCAAATAGAGGCACTGCTTTCTTTAATTTAGTTGGAATAAAACTTTCAACGGCTCCACTTACCAGAGTTTTGTGTGTGATGAGTCCTCTGAGGTTCTGTGCTTGATGTTCTCTGTACCATGAACGTTACTGTGCATGTTTTTCCTCATCATGCAAATGATTTTCCCACTCATCCACCACAAGACAGGCCCCTCTGCTTAGCAGCTTGTCTGCTGTTTCTCTAGTTTTCCCTTGAGCACCTGCTCTCTCATAATAAACCCAGCTGTTGATTTTGGCAAAGCTGCACTTGGTTTTTTGCCTTATTGTTATTCTCTTCATGGCCAGTACAAGTTTTAGTTGCTGATAGAATGTCATTTGTCTTATCTGACATTACTCATTAATGAGAAATAAGAAGCAAAACAATATGTCAATCAAGTTAAATAATCTAGACAATATTGAGAATACCAGGCAATGGGCAAAAGGTAGGAGCTAAAATAACTAAAATTGAAACTGCAACGTTGTGCAAATCAAATTTGCTGATTATTTTAAACAGCTTAAAACAACTGATGCGAGAAATGAAAAAAGAACATTTTAGTAACTTAAATTGGGATCAATCTGAAATCACAGGAGGGCTTAAGTAGAAGAAATGGTTAATATGTCATACTGTTTAATTGTCGCAGTTTTGTCTTGGAGAAACGGAATAGTTAAAGATTTTTCTCTGTGTGGTCGCCTATTTAATCTTCAGACTGTAAGATGGCCCCACTTCATTCCAAATGGTAATGCTCAGCTATCAGTTTATTAAGGAGACACCATTTGAAGAAACTCATCACATTTGAATGGTTTTGAGTAATAAAACACTGCAATAATGTAACATCACAGAGGCGAGTCTCAGGGTGGTGGTGGAAGTGAAGAAGATGAGGACTTGTGGTTCTCTGAGTGACAAGAATGAACTGAAGATGGGAGCGAGACTGAAAGGCAGAATAACAGAACAGCGCTGAGATTTAAAGGACAAGGAATAGAGGCTGATTGGTTCACAGAAGGCAGGCAAAAACACTGTACCAGAGTGATGATGGCAGAGTTTCACATAATGGGAAAGACCAGGTGACAGAAAAGAAAGGATTAGCAGCCCGAATTCCCAGGGATGCAAGAAAACGAGTGAAAAGACATATTCCTTATTTAACTTAACAAAAACTTTAATCCTGTAAGATGGGAGTATCCCTAACCGCAAGTCTACACTATCACAGTTACTGCTCATCGTTAGCCGTGATTTAGACCCAGTGTCTGTCTCTGTGTCCTTTTTGGGCAGTTAGCATAAATTAACTTTCATTTTAATAGTGACAGGGATTAAAAACTGCATGTGTGGAGTCAAACCAGGCAAATATTTTTAAAAAAAGCAAAGCAAAACCAAAATAATGCTTAAAAATGTTTTTATGATTTTTCCCCAAAATATGGTTTTATAAAGGCTTTTCCACTAGAAGCTACACTTCTAGCACCAGCTTTGATGTCACATCTCCATTTCATTGTCTTTGCTTAGACCTCACATGGTCTAAGCAAAGTCAGGCTCTGAGCCACATCTCTAGGAGTGTGGCTCCGAGCCTGACTAGCAATGAAGCAGTGGCTGAGTGTTTTTGCACTCCTGTCAATAAGTATCTGTGGGCTGTCCACGAGTACACATTACTCAGCAACCAAAATGACTTTCTCAAGCATTACATGCACTCTGAGTTCTAAGTGAACTGAATGAATAAAACATGGACCAAATTCCAGGTATTTAATATAGTCTTTTGCCAAAAAACAAAATATTTATTTTTTATATATGAAATCAACTGTGCTCTAAGAGCAGTCCCAGAGCAGAACAGATTTAGACTACTTAATTAGATTAGATTACAGTTCTATTTTGAATGTAGCGATTCTGACTGGCGTGGGTTGGTGTTCACAGGTGAGTCTTAAGACAAGGCAACCAGTTGTCTTATGGAAAAGTAGTATTTATCTATTTTTTTTTTCCAATTTAAAAGTACAACTGCTGTGAAGAAAAGACTACTGAGACAGAAAAATAAGCAGGCAGACCATTGGAAATCCACACTTTGGTCTGCTCTGTCTTTGTGACACATGGAGTAAATGAGCAGATGGTTCTCTGTGTGTGGTGTTCTCACTGTAACGCACAGAGGAACCCTGTGATGGGGATACAGTTTATGATTTATACTGACTTTATTCAAGCTGGTTATCACAACACCCTGCATTGATATGTCATGCTACATAGATTTATGTAACTATTGTTTGTTCTTCTGCAGGCAAGTGAACCAAAACACACCTCTGGATGTTTTAGGACTTGAATGATAGAAAGCATCAGACCTTCCTTCCACAAACTTAAACTAAACTAACCTAAAAAGAACAAGCCAAATGTGTTTTTTAAGCAATCAAAACTTGTGCTGTGGCACCTTTTTTAATTCTATGACTTATTTTTATCAGTATTCTCTCTCCCCAAGCATTCGCAGCAGATGGCCGCCCCTCGCTGAGCCTGGTTCTGCAAGAGGTTTCTTCCTGTTAAAGGGGAGTTTTTCCTCCTCACTTTTGCCAAAGTGCTTGGTCACAGGGGGTCATATGATTGTTGGCTTTTTCTCTGTATGTATTATTGTACGATCTACCTTACAATATAAAGCGCCTTGAGGCAACTGTTGTTGTGATTTGACACTATATAAAGAAAATTTAATTGAATTAAAACTAGTGGTGCTACTGTTTCCAAACCTTAGTTGATGTGTGTTATTGTAGAGTTTTTACCTCACAGTATAAAGATGATGTGACTGTTAATGTGATTTGGCACTAAATAAATAACATTTAACTGACCAACATTGAATCTCTCTCACACACACACAAAATACTTGAGACATAAAATAATCAGCTGTTCAGCTTTTGTAATTAGAAGAAAAATGACATGAATCAGTCCATAAAAAGATCATTATAAAAGAAAGAAAAAAAAACAGTACCAAAAGAAAAAAAAGACAATATAAATTTATAAAGTTGTCAAAGCTTGAGAACTGATTAAAGAGCACAACAAGCAGGATTGCATATATACATTTACATGACAACCACACTCCTCAACATCAGCAGAGTACATAACAACAATGCTATCAGAGAAAAGACACAGACAGGAGGAGAGTTTGTTTGTGTAGAAAGGGCAGCATTCTTGTTATTCATTGCAAAATTAATGCAAAAATAAAGATATGAGTGCTGACATATTATAAATAAATAATGAATTTAATGTCAGTGAATAAAAATTAAATACAAGAGTTTTTATGCAAAGCTGCTTTGGCACATTTACAGACAGTATTGTGATCATTAGATTCAAATCAGGGACATTTTAAAAAATATTGCATGTTGTGCTAATTGAGCATCACCCTCAACATCCCAGTGTTCAACTTACTCTGTAAAAGGCTCTGTCACACCAGCATTTAAAACAGCCAAATGTGGGAGTAAAGAGTCTCCACAGAGCAAGGGTGGTTCTAGTTCCTCATCCAGTGAATTTCTACATCTACATAAAGGTACAGTGTGCAAAATATCACCACTAGATGTCAGTAGATTGCAGGAAATTGTAATCAAACTGCTGATCAGATGGAAAGTGTGATTTTCAAGACATTTGAGCCTAACATTAGCGAGCATAAGGTTAGCTTATAACCAGCTGCTATTGTTTAGCTGACTTGTTTTTACTTGATAAGTAATTTAAAGAATTTAAAAAAAAATAGCATTGTGTATATTTATTTCAGTGTTTATTTAAGAATTAAATATTCTTTTTTTAATTGAATAACTTAAAAAATTATGGTGCCAAAGTCACTTCAATCAGGTAAATCTGCAGAACTTTTGTAATGGAACATTTGGCTTTGAGTTTAGATGCTTTGATTTCTAAATGTCTACATGGTATTAGAAGTCAGTATTGTAAGAATAGTTTGATCCACAAACTATATATTAACGATTAATGTAGTTTACTGGTCAAAAAAGTACATCCAATGTGGATGTATCTGCATTATTTTTAATTACCACCAGGGGGTAACTCATGTGGTTGCAAAAATAAGACTAGAACTCTGTAGGGAAAAGAGTTCTTTTGTGCCTTGATCTTGATATGATCACAATAATGACTTTTATGACTTTTATGCTTTAAACATTAATTTAACTTAAATTTAACTTTAACTTTTAATTATTAGCAGGGATGGGCATTTACATCAAAAATAGAACTTCATATTTACTGGTCTCCTTTTAACGATTCGTTGACAACTGCCAACCCCAATCTTCTTTCACATGATTGTGCATAGTTGTAGTAGACTTGCACCATGCTAACTTTACCTTGTGTTTGCCCTGGTCCACATTGATGTTTTAGAACATTTTGACAGATTTTCTAAGTAGTGATGGGATTTCCAGCTCTTTTCGGCTCCGAACCGCGCCTAGCATCCTGGAGCACTTCTGTTGTGTTTTGTACGTGTTTTGGAGTTTTTACGTGTTTTGGAGTTTGTACATGCTTTGTCTCTAGGTGCCACCGTAAATTTATTTATTTATTCACTCCACATAAAATGTAACAAATAAATCATATAATACAAAAAACAACTATTCATATTTCAACTTTTAACTATTTAAATTTTCAGCTTTTTCCTTTTAAACAAATTTAAAGTGAAACAACACAAAACACTGCAAACCACAACACAATTAAATACAAATTAAAATATGAAAACAAAAAGAAGATGCACATTCTCTGTCATATGGGCCTGCATGAATAAACTTTCTGAATCCTTTATCATCTGCATCTGAAAATAGTTGTGGATGATTACTATACCTTTCTAATGTGACGTTGTTGTCTCTTTCTCTCTCTCCCCCTCCTGCTCTGTTCCTGTGCGAGTGTAACTACCGCCCCTCCCCCCTCTTCCCAGCACAAAGCACAAGGCTCCCGTGCGGAGTGAAGTGGGAAAAAAGTGCCAGAGAGAGGGTGAGAGAAAGAAAAAAAAAACTTATGGCTCGTGATAAGGATCAAATGATCCGGCTCTAAGAGCCGTTTCGTTCGCGACCGACACATCACTATTTCTAATCCACTAACGCAACCTTCTGGTTGTAGAGGTGCATTGCAAATTGAATGGTAAATGGACTGATTCTTATATTGCGCTTTTCTACTCTCCCAGAGGACTCAACGAGCTTTATACAACATGCTATGTTTTTAAGTGCTTTCTAGCTAACATTTAGCTCCACATTCATACAATTTAGGATTTAGCATCTTGCCTAAGGATATTTGACATGCAGACTGGGGCAGCCGGGGAGTGAACCACCAACCCTCCAGTCAGTAGATGACTTGCTCTACCTCCTGAGCTACAGTGACCCCACGTGCTGGTAAAAACAAAGGATTTTAATAACTAATAAGTGCTTTTGATTTAGGTTTCTAGCTTTCATGTTTTACAGGGATGATCAATTGTGCTTTTTGTGCCTAGACAAGTCAACAGGTTTTTGTGAAAAAGGTCTGTTGGTCATGGCACAAATTCTTGTGGCAAAGTTCATCATGTCTGAATAGGTTACAGATTTTAAATGCTGCCGTTAACACACATTTTCATTTGTTTTAAATGGGCAGCCAAGCAATTTCCATGGGCAAGAAGCATTAAAGAAAATATTAATTAATTGGCAAACAGAGCAATAATCTCTATACAGAACTCTCTATTTCATCTGAAATACATCATAGTTTTGTCTTTCTTGTTTTATTTCAAACTAATCTTTATTATAAGACCATAAGTGGTGCAACTCTTCTTTATGCATGTCCAAGTAACTATATAGATATGCATGTGCTTTTCTAATGGAAAATACATTTGTGCTGCTATACTGGTGTGGTTATATTAATATATATAATATCCTGATAGTATACTGCACCTTCAGCTTTTTAGACAATTTATTGTGTTTTGAAATAAATCTGAACATTTAAGTGGCATTAATCATCAGGTTACCCTCATTAACCTACACAGACATAATGTTGTTTTAGAATTTACCACCAGTAATTAGAATATATCACTTAAAAAGGGCATTTGGGTTGTTGCTATGGCCCTTCAAATTGTGATTATCTTGTTTCCTTTATTTGCTCTTAAGTTGTAGCTAAGAGTAAATAAACTGCCTCCAGTCTGCCTGCAGTAAACTGATTTTGCCTGACAGATTTTAGAAAGAGAGAAAAAGAGCTCTGCGTCAGTGTATGTAACTCTCTGGTGACAAGGGCATAAAACAATTTTAGCACTCTGAACGTGAATGTGACCACAGTAGCCTTAATTTCCGTGAATAGAAACAAGTTTAAAACAACCAAAACTCAAACTGAGAAAGTAAACAGAAAGTACCCTGGACAGCAAGGTGACTATAATCACTGTAAGTGAGGATGGAGGATGATCAAGCATCTCTGAGGACACGCCCACTGAAGCAGCATTTTATTACTCTACTGTTTATTGTGTAGCTAATGGAGTGAAGGGAAAAAAATCAAGCATAGAGTAATTTCAGCAAAGTCATGAAGCTAAGGTTAGTTACTGACATGGCAGACCACAATGCTGGAATCCCTTCAGGACAAGACCTGTGGATAACTGTGGTGATAGCATTGCACAGATCTTTCTATCTGCTGTGACATATCTTAAAATGATTTACCAATAACTGTCCAAATCCAAGTATCCAAAACCAGAAGAGATTTACCTAAGAAGACTGGAGGCTGTATTTAATCTTTAAGAAGTTCATTAAAGTACAGAATTAAGGTTCTAAATAGTCTTACATTTCAAAACATCAAAAATGTGTTGTGCATTTGTTAATGTGGGATACTGAGTGAAGATTGATGAGAAAAATAAGGCAATATTTCCCTTTTGAATGTCTAAAAAGTGAGTGTAGGTATGAGCCTTTTACGACTTTTGGCTTTAAATGACTCAAGCAATATGAAGTTAATTTGGTTTTATTAATACTGGCTGTGGGATCTCGTAGAGTATAACATGCCATTGCTTTGTCTGTAGGAAAAAAAAACAAAATATGTAATTTAGTTCCAGTAATGTGGAAAATAACAGACCGGTATAAATGCTTTTTTTTTGTTCACACTGTAAACGCTTTGTATACCACAAAGGTCTGAGGTGTTTCATTGGTTCTTGAGGATTATTGAATTATGAAACACAAATGTCATGAACCCCACACTGTAAGGAGTCAATTGAACTGATTATAGAGATCTGTAGAATTTTAGTACATAAAAAAACTACATAAAAACCTGTGTGGCTTGGCCCTGCTACGAAACACTCACACCCACGCGTTCATAGCAGGGTTTTCTGTCAAGATAGCAGCATGTTAGACGTCATCACGTGCCATTGTAAGTCATGATGTTTTTTGTGTGTGCATGAAGGCATTCTGGGGGTGTTTGTCACATACACATACACAAGATGATCCCTGCCATCATAGCCTGGCATGCAGGTTGACAATAACGCCGTCCTCAGGGAGATCTTTGACAGGAAGGTCGCTCAAGTGTTCCATGCTATGGTCGGTGTTCTCGCAGCTGCTTTGTGGTGACTCTGGGGGAGGCTGGTACAGGATACTGGCTACCAGGAAAAAGATGGTCCCCAAAACCTGAAACAGAGGAGGAATAAAGATGTGAAAGAGATCAAAATATGACAAATTTCCACAACTAATTCAAAGTTACTGACATACAGTCTGCCACTGGAATGTCAAAAAATTAGCTATAGCATAGTAAAGCGATATCATTTTAATTGAAGACGTTTAACAAAATATTACACTAATCACTAAAGAATTGTCTGCTATGCCTCCTCTGTGCCAATAAAATGAGTGGACAAAGCAAAAAATTAAGAATATTAATTAAACTAAAAAACAAACAAAAACAAAACTGAGAACACTGAAATGCTAATGTTGGTATAGTCAGAGGTTTATATACACTCATGGCTATGAATGTCAAGGAAAATTTGGCCTTTTAATGATTTCTTTAAACTGTTCTTTTTCTTTATTTAAGAGGATGATTCTGCAGCATACATATTTAAAGACTTTAAAAAACAGGAATTGGGTGGAATACATATACATAGATTCACTTAAATCACTCAGTAAGTGTTGCTTACAATGTATTTGAACTTGTCAAGGCCAATACCTATTAATATCCTGTTAGTGATTTTGATTGATTGAAAAATAGAAACTGTTATGAATAGTATTGCATGCAAAGTATGTTTGTTTTAAACTTAGCTACTTGGTTATCTTGGAAAATATTTAGTAACCCTATCTGGTTTTATATTTCATTAAAAAAAAAAAACACTATAAAAACATAAACGGTTAAAAGACATTTGGGAGTGAAAAAAATCCGTCAAACAACCTGTTAGCCTATGAATCATTAATACCTTATAGAGGATTCCAGCTACTAGTGTGTACTGGCTCATGGCTGAATTGTGATAAAGGTAGCAGGATCCCTGCTCGCCACACTTATCCTGCCACATTAAGCAGGATAGGTCAATCACTGAGCCAAAGGCTATGGGTCCTGGAATACCACCTGCGAGAAGAAAAAAGAGACAAAATGGCAGAACATAAAGCATTTTGATTTTGCATGGGCATCTGTGTAAAAGTTAATCTAAATAAAGAATGCACTTGGCCTACCAAGTGTGCGCACTACAATCCACTGGATACCAAGTCCGAAGGATCTCTGACTGTCAGGTACACACCTATGGAGGGCAGGGTTAGCCAGACATATTAGAATCAGAAACAGAATACTTTATTAATCGCTAAGGAAATTATGTGGTTAGAGTTGCTTAGAGACAATAATAACAATAGCACGCTGAACTAAACAAATAATACAATAATTTATTAATTATCAATTTTATTTATAGTGTCTCAAGGTGCTTAAATGTATTATTAAAAATGTATTGTTTATTTTATTCACTGATTCTAATTATACTAGAACTTTGTTAAAGATAGACAGTTTAAGAAATACTTTGAAGCTTAGAGCTCAAATGAATGACATTAATAAATGAAACAGAGTGTGATACATATTTAGTACATTCAGAGGTTTAAGTGTGGCCACCTACCTGAGTGTGGCAGTGAGTGCTGGGATGCTACAAAGGAAGGTGAAGCTGATAATGATGAAAAGCAAGGAGAGGAAGGCTGGCATGTGATGGCAGGAGCTGCCACACTTCCCTGCCAGAGCGAAGCCTTCCTCACCCCGTGACACATTACCCACCACACAGCTACATCCAGAGTACACCTAGAGGCGAAAACATAAGCCAGATATAAATGTATAATGTATAACTGCTGAAACACACTTCAGTCTCTACATACAGTGGGCTATATAGTTATTGAACACGTTGCCAGTTTTCTAAGTTAATTTCTAAACATAATATTGACATGAAATTCTCCCCAAATGTTGATAACAACCCAACCAAATTACACATGCAAGAAATCAAACCATATAGATGTCCATAAATTAATATATGTGTGTAATAATAAGAATGGACACAGTCCATGAACATGCTTACTACTATGTATTTAATACTTCATACATAAGCCTTTGTAGGTGATGATGGCTTTAAGACACACCCTGTATGGAGAAACTGGTCACATGCATTGCTCAGGTGTGATTTTGTAATTTTCGTTAACTTTATCTGTATTGTTATTTTAAGGTTGGAACTGACTCTTAAAGAGCACATTGTGACATTTTTTCCCTTTGTGTGTCCCCTCTATGTTGTCTTGCAGGTCCCTGGTAGGAACTGGACAATCTTTGCTTCTATCAACACCCGACCCGTCTTCTCTTTCTTTTTGGGATATCTTCTGATGTATTACTTTAGGTAAACAAAACCTTATATTTACTCTATCATTCAAACACCTATCTGACTGCTGATAGCACACAAACCAAGGTTAGGTAAAGTATAATGTTAAGGTTCTTTTTGTAGGCAGGTGGATATTGGTTAGGCTTAGGCACCAAAGTTACTTTGACTAGTTCAGAGAAAGATTGTGGTTTGAGTAAAAATATAACAAGTTGGAACCCTTTTAACTGTTGCATCACAGGAACACTAAAGAGCATCTTGGGCACATCTCTGGGACACCAGTGGATTTGACTAGACAGCAGAGAATTTTTATCATAAAAATAAGAATAATCATTTATAAATATATTATGAAGTATATAAAATCTTGTATCTACCCATGTAATCAGTATGCAGTTATTCTCTTTTAAGTCTCTTCCAAGATATGATATAATCCTAAACATTGTACATAATTTCATATTTGCAATATTTTTTTTTGCATCTCTGTCAATAAAATGCACTTTTTGCACTGCAAAATTCAGCTTTTATTCTAAAATGTATCAATGAAAGTGAGCCACAGATGATTGTGCATTTTTCTGCTCCTGAGTTTGAAATAATTGTAAAATAACTCAATATTTCAAAACAGTCAGATTGCATCATTTCTGCAAAAGAAAAGATTTTAGCTTATCAGACACATATGTGTATCACAAAGCCATCCCCTGTAAAAGCTCAGACTTTCTGCTATTTCCCAATCTGTCTAAAAAATATGGTGTAATTTCCCCTGTGAGCAAAGTGTGAGCGATACCTGTTTGCCCGTTGAGAGTTGGGTGTGGTTAATGGAGGTGCAGCCAGCATGGCAAGGGGAGTAATACATCACACCGTCTGCCCCACACACTGGGTTGTAGAGCTCTCTGACACAACTACAGCCTGCATTACAGCCTACATCTAAGGAAGAGCTGCAGTTAGGAGGGAGAGAAAGAAGGACAGAAATGAGAGGAAACAAATGAGGGGAGAGCGGAATAGAACTGATGAGGATACATCACTAGAGCTCAGTATTAGAATGAACCACTGATTACTGTTCCAGTAATTGATGCTCACAATAAACAAAGCAAGTTAAATTACAAAGTTTTTCCTTACACTGAGCCAAAAGAGCAAGCCACAAAGTCTAAACGTTGTCTAAACTCTTTGTTTCAGATTGTTGTTCTACTTTTTGTTCTATGTAAGAGGATAAATGTCATATAAACAGCTCTGTCTGCAAGCACAGAAGACTTCCAATCTGCTGATCAAACATTCTGTCAAGGCCAGTGAGAAGAAAGCTCGCTTACAGGAGCAATGTGCCCATTGATAAATGGGTGTGTGGAGATTAAGTAAAAAGAAACTGTTAACTACAACTAGTGTTTCTGCATGTACTGAAGCCGCACACATGCTCAGGGTACATTAGTCTTGGTCTTGTGTCCATCTGCAGAGTACAATACATCCTAAGTGGTAAAGCACAAATCCCCAATCTAATTAACCCTATAAGTTCAGAGTCATCATTGGAGTTAACCTGAACCTAAGAACACTTTGCAATCAGAAAATGTAATTTTACTTTTGATTAAACTGTTCTCCTAAGTCTTGGCAATCAAGGGACAAAGAAGATAATCATTCTAATGTATCTGCCTGACATCCCTCTCATTCAGATCAGTGATTATAATGGTTGGACTTGGATTTTTTTAAAAGGCCTATCAGAATGTCTGTGGACAATATCCCAATGCTTTGCAAAGGTATCTTACTGTCCTGGAACTAAAGCAATACTTATATTCACTGGGTGAGTAGGCAGCAAGTGCAAAATAATCTAAACATCTAAAATAATCTCTGATATGGCTGGATGGTATGGCACTGAGAAACATTGTGGTAAAAGATATCCAAATGCAATTCAATTTTATTTATATAGTTGCAAATCATAGCAACAGTTGCCTCAAGGAAGGTGAATCCCTGCAAAAAAAGAGAGGAAACCCCATCAGACGACGCCCTGAGAGCAAGCACTCCATTAAGCAGGAAGGGAAAATCTCCCTTTTAACAGGAAGAAACCTCCAGCAGAAACAGGCTCAAGGAGGGGCAACCATCTGCCATGACTGGTTAGGGGTGGGAGGAGGAAGTTTTATGGATTTATCGTAACATTAAATATTATATTAAATGCTTTTGTTAATATTTATTAAGTCAATATTTAATAAAAGCAGGAATACTATATAATAGCCTTTTATTTTAAGGTAGCAATTTTTGTTTCCTTCTTAAATCTAAAGGGTAGCTGGCTTATTCCACTGCACTGCAGCTCAACACAAACAAAGTCCCTGTTTACATTTACACTGATATAAAACTTTTCTGTTCATTTGAAGCTATAACATGACAGTGAACACAATTTACCACAGTGCACCAATACTTCAAAGTGACTTAAAGTCCAAAGTCATTTCTGGCCAGATATAATTAATTTGGTATGGGCTGGCTTGTGTTCACATGGCAGCAGTAAAGAGGAACCACGAGGGAGGAACTTCAGAGAAAACATTACCTAGCACAGAGATTGTGAGATGAATGTAAAACTTACCTGGTCAGATCTGACAGACAGGTACATTAACCTCTTGTAGAATAAAACTAACAACAGTCAGAACCAATTTAACTTAAAGAAATCATAACTAAAATAACGAGTTCTATACACAGCTTACCTGTTTCTGAGGTACAGTTTACTTGGGCTGTCATACACATTTTTGTACAGGTCCAGTTGCTGTTTAGTCTTCAGACCAGACTGGTAAGGCACTGTGACACCAGCCATGGGCACGTTGGGGCAGTGGATGACAAAGATGAAGATCGCGAGCAGACTGACCATAGCACACATCATGCAGAAGCGGATGATACCTCGACACCGCAGGTTCAACTTCTTTACAATGTAGCCACCCAAGAAGGTGCCCCCACCTCCTGCTGGTACCACCATATATCCTGAGAGAAAAAGAATAAAAGCATAACGGATCAATGTTGTTGATATATGAAAGAGTCCCATCTGTCCAACAGAGGAGCAAGACCTCCAGACTTAAAGAGGCATAAAATGATCCCAAACCATGAACCATGTAATATTTATGTCATCTGTAGTTTTGGGGGGGTATCAGGGAGAAATGTGATCATGTTGTGCTGCTCGTTGTGGAGGAAGACTGATTGATGATAAGCATTCACCGCCCGGGATTAGTAAAGAGGAAGTGAGGGCAGCTATGAAGAGGATGAGGAGTGGAAAGGCAGTTTATACAGATGACATACCTGTGGAGGTAGGCAGATATGAAGGAGAGAAAGCAGTGGACTTTTTAATTAGATTGTTTAACGCAATCCTGGAGAGTGACAGGATTCCAGAAAAGTGAAGAAGAAGTGTGCGAGTACCAGTTTTCAGGAACAATCTGCAGTAATGCTGATGATGATCAATGAATAGCAGTAAGCAGCAGTAAACAGATTAATTTAAATGTCTGGGGTCAACCAACCAAAGCAACAAGCAGTGGAAAAGAGAAGTGAAAAGGAAAGTGCAAGCAGCGTGGAGTAGGTGGAGATGAGTATCAGGGTGGATTTGTGACTGAAGGATAGCAGCAATAGTGAAACGGTGGCACTGACAAAAGGGTGTGCAGACTGTGATCAGCTGACCTGTGCTGCAATTTCCATAGTCAGGGGTCTACGTGGATTTAGTCAACTGAATTCAACTAGATATAAAGAGATGTTTCACTAGCTTTGTGGCCGATTTCCAGATATTACAAAAAGGGAGAAATGGTAAGTGAATCAAATCAGCATCATCACCTTAAACAGAAATTGATGTCTTCTAACCTTGATGTCAGCCAGCGACAACACCCTAGATCAGGGGTGTCGAACTCCAGGCCTCGAGGGCCAGTGTCCTGCAGGTTTTAGATCTCACCCTGGGTCAACACACCTGAATCACATGATTAGTTCATTACCAGGCTTCTGGAGAACTTCAACACATGTTGAAGAAGTAATTTAGCCATTTAAATCAGCTGTGTTGGATCAAGGACACATCTAAAACCTGCAGGACACCGGCCCTCGAGGCCTGGAGTTCGACACCTGTGCCCTAGATGCAACCAGTCCACCACAGTGCATCACTGTAAACTTTGGCAGTAATTAGTTTGTCTGGTATTTTCATGCACCTTTGAATAACACAAAATCATATACATCAATTTGGCTTGTACGACCTTTCAGAATTGTTTTTTTTCTACCTGGGAGATACAACAACTATACAGTTAGCTCCAAGACACATTATGTGACAAACTACACAAAAACTACTGATGTGTTTGGTGACATTTGTTAGGCTGTTTGGATGCTGGAACGCCCTTCTGGATCATTCTGACCTACTTTAAACCCTGACAATACAGTTGACTTGAATGTTGGAAAGCTCCCAATACTGACACAGGTTTACTAGGTAATTAATAACTAGTTGGCTAACTTTTGACCTGTGAATCATACACATCACACATCACATTGTGCAGTAATTTAAAAGTAGAATGAAAAATATGCAGCTTTTATATTCAGATATGAGTTTGCCAAGAAAGATACTCAAAGTAATTACAAATGGCTTATTAAATTATGAGATTAACTCTAGAAGTAATAGCTGACCTTGGATACTAAATTCAGTATTTTACTTTGTGAGAAACTTGCAGCTATAGTTTCAGCAGAGGTGCTAATGTTAGCTAACATTTCCCAAAGGTAAGATTGGATTTGATCGCCAAAACCAAACGATCCCTCCATGATTTACATATTCTACAGCAGGTGACAGTAGTTTTCCCTTTATAGTCAAATTGCTCTTTAGCCTAGCATATTACATTCAGTAAAACAGTATTGTTCCTTGTTTCTCTTTAACATTGTTACTAGCAAAAACTACTATCTGACCTATATGATATTTTGGATTTTTTTGTATTTATTTTGTATTCATGTAGAGGTTGTGCTGCATTTGTTGACCTTCTAGACTATGATTATGTAGTATCTTCTCTTACTAGCAGTTTATGTATGGCACTGACAAAAGGGTCAGTGCCAACAGCATAAGAGGCACTAAGGGAAGGGTCTATGATTGAACAAAAGCACCTAAACCTTCAAATTTTCACAAAAAATAGATCCTCTCTTTTAGATCAGTGTTATTTCACAAGCTGTTGTGAAGATCTCATTTTCTAAGGTTCAATAAATAAAGTAATACAATGAGTTAAATGCATAGCGAAAGTTGCCCATGTGATGGGCCTCTTTACTTTTCACTCACCAAACCATGTGGCAGCCTCTGATGCACTGAGACTGAACTGTGATTCCAAGAACTTTGGACCAAAAGTGGACATGCCAGCAATGAGGGTGGCCTCAGTAGCCCCAGCCAAACACAGGAACAGGAAGGTGGGGTTTTTTAGGAGAAGCAGCACAGATCTGGAAATACACAGTAAGAGAGAGAGTGTGAGAGTCAGGGGGCATCGATGTGTGCAGCCACTGTGACTGAACAAATCTGAGCTTCCTTTTTCATTAATGCACCCTGCTCTAATCTCAAGATGTTCTTAATATAGAGCAGATACACACTGCTGTAAATCCAAAGACATATAATCAAGTTACATAACGTATCATGTGACTCTCTGTAATCTCTGAGTAATAGATGCGATCACAGTAAGCTCATAGTATATATGGTTGTGAAATGGAAAGGAGCAATACTGTCACTCATTTGTGCTGTTCTGCATTCATAGCTGCCTGTCGTTGCTTTAGGATGACAGTAAACTTATTAACATCAAGGTTTTCTGTGACATTTTAGAGGTGAATTTGCATGGTGAACTAATCCTTGCATAAGCCACACTGATAAACCTGAGCTACATAATGCCAATGAGAAACAGCAGTAAAACCAGTACCAATGGTAAGAGAGCCCACATGTGGTTCGCGATGTCTGTCTCCCAGAACAGCAACATGGGGCTTAGGTTGAAAGCACTGCAGGCTTCATTAAAAGTAATAATTGCTACATGTAACGAACTAAAAACTAAAACTAATTAATCTGTATTCTCTAAAGAAAACAATATGTTTCTGATTTATCTAACGCATGGTTCTTTTTTTAAGCCAACTAGCCACTTTTCATGTAAAGAAACAAGGAGATGCAAACAATAGTTTGCATTGGAAAAAAGTGGAGGCTCTTTGCAGCAACAAAACAGATTTTACATTAATCCTTTTAACAGTCTAGTTATTAGTTTTTAGCCATTTAGAACCACCATTCCCAAATGGGATTTGTTTGTTTATCAGAATGATTAAGCTAGAGGTTATGGATGCATTTGCAATATTCTTTTTTCTGTACCAGAGGTCGCTTAGAAATTATTAATCTTAGTGCTGATCAGTACATTCCTAAGTGAAAGTATTCCTAAGTGTTTTGAAAAATTAGACACTGTCACAAACTAATCAAGATACAGATATCCTTCGGGATCCTGCTGCTTAATCACAGCACTGTGAGGACAGAGGTTTTAGCCTTGGTAGAGGTTTGTAATAGTGAACAGTTATTTATTTAAGTGGTTAGTATATTTGGGCATCATCAGTGTAAAAGTGGGAAGCTGTAATACAGAAGTGGACCCAGAGCTAAAGCATGTCACAGGTCAGTGAGGCAGTGTTGGAAGAATAGTTACCAATGGTGATGGAAACGTACCAGCTCAGGGTAGTACTAAAAATACCAATACATTACTCCAGATGATGAGGCAAGTGAGATCTTGTGGTTAAATGCATCAAATGCAGCAGTGAGATCCAGTAATATGCATACAGCAGATTCACCAGCATGAAAAATGGCAATGGCAATTATTCATACAGCATTTTTCATTACACATAAACTCAATGTGCTCAACATAAAAGATAAAAAACACAAAACGATGAAGCAAACTGTACAAAGTAATAAAATGCAATTTAAAATAGAAACTAGACGAGGTCGTGAAAGCATTTATTTCTTGAAGCTCTCTACCTTGGCATGTCTTTAACTGATTTGCCAAACTGAGGGTCTGAGGCAGTGGTGTGGCTTCCATCCTTAAGCTGGTGGGCCTCAGACACACGCATGGTCACATACTCCTGAGAGCCTGCAGGAAGACACAGAAAAGTAAGAGTGAGGCTGTTTCGAAAATATATGGTATTTTACATACCAGAGTACCACCTAATGTATTAGTCAGTGTTTTTTTAATGCCCTCTCTGTTATAAAGAAGACTGGCCATGGCCTTTGCTGGCACCTGGTAGTTGCCGTGGGTAGCCCAGGATGGGAAATGCCACCAGCAGAGCGGCTGCTCCTCCTGCTAAAAAGCCAATCCACCAAGCCCCGACCCAGTGAGGGTTCTCTGGCGTCATCTCAGGCCTGGAACATCACGCACATATGATTAAATACATTTTTAGAATCAGAATCAGAATATTGTATTGATCCCTGATAAATTATGTGCTCACAGTTGCTCCAAGACAGTAAGAATAGTACCTGACTAAACTAAATTAAATAATACAATATATTACAAAGTTACAAAATATAACAAAATAGCTCTAATATATACAAACAGCTAAAATATAAATTTCCCAGTATATAACACTAATTAAATATATATGGTTGAAACTGAGGTGCCTCTCTTATCAAACTGTAAAACGTTTCTTATTTTCTCTGTAGAGGAACTGCAATAAAGGTGTGCAACTGCTGCAGTGCGCACTTGTGCATTAGCTGGGGGAGTTGTACGAGAGATATGCACAGGCAGGAATGAACCACTTGACCTTTAAAGAGGCAGATCTCTAAAGCATCTTCTAATTGTATTGTTCTATTGTGTATATTTTTATTCTACATTCTCCCATTGTCTATTTCATATCACAATATTTGACTCTATTCCACATTCTGCATGTCAGCTTTTGTTTATTCCCAGTTTAGTAATCTCTAATTGGTTTTAGTACATTGCATTCTAGTCAGTGGTTTTGTAAATCATTTTTTTTGGCCATTTTAGCCTACATTTATGTATTGGAAATGACAGTAAGGTAACTAGGTGAGAGGATAAGGGGCACTCTCCCTAGTCTTGCCCTGCAGACTAGAACCCAGGCCCTTGCAGGCCTTACCTATGTGAGGTAAGCCATAGCAGTGCCCCGACTAAGTTCTATTCTATTATACTGATCTCATTTCTTTTTGAGTCAGTTATCCTTGTCCATGGTACCAACCAAAGCAGACTCACGTTAGATGGATCTCAGTGTACATATTGAGGAAGTAACCTCCCAGCAGGTAACCGGCTGCTGGACCCACAATGGCTGCTGTGTAGAAGATCCCTAAGGGGGGGAGACCATAGACACAGAGCAAGGGTGTGTCAGTACAATGACTCCAGCGTCTACCTCCTGTTTCCTACTTACCTCTTCCTGTCCTACAGGTTAAAAGGGCCATTGTTCTTTATATGGGCTCTGCATCTAGAAAATTTCCTGTTGTGTTTGTGTGTTTTCATAAAAGCAATGTGCTCTGCTGTTATTTGAAATAGAATGATAGCTAAATGCTGAAAAGGGGTCATGACAGGAGCCTAGAGGGTCAAATTTACAAGACTGGCAGTAGATGGCATCAGACAATGACAGTGCTCAATATGTACATTTGAGGCACATTAGCTGCTTTTACCAAACAAGCCCTTTTATCTATATCCAGTTCCTTCCTAATAGAGATTATACTGGATGGTTGCTGGTAATAAAATTATTCTGTGGAAGAGGGACAGAGAGTGATAAAAGAAGGTAGACAGCTGGTGAAAGAAGTCGTGCTATAACAGTCAGAGTATATGTCTGTTCATGCACCTGCATTAGCATGTGATGCTCAAACAAAAGTCTACATTTACATTGAGCTAAACAACAGATATATTTGAGCCTGCACCTGCAAAAGAATTATTGCTAAAAGACACAGCTGGGATTGTGTTCAGTGTCTGCTGTTTGCATATGCATTCTCACTATTCTATGTAATCAAAGCTCTGTCAAAATAATTCATTTTCAAAGAGAGTTATCACTGTCCAGCTGACAAAATGAGCTGAGCAGCACATGAATCAGCACAACTATGGCCTAAAACCTTGTATCATTTAAAAAATGCGGGAATTTAACAAAGATTCATCAGTTTAACAAAGATGATGGAAGATCAACATAGAGCTGCACAACTGATGGAACATATATCATTGTGATTTGATGTTTAATCAGTTGATTCATTTATGAACAAAAACTAAACAACAACCAATCAGTTAATAAGCTAATAAATTATTCGAATAATTAATAATAATTTTTCAGAGAGAGTAGTGGTTTGAATTTTTATAAATTCTCAAATTTTGATGGTTTCATATATCTATTAAATAATCAATTTATTATCACAATTTCGGTCCCATATTTCTAAAATGACCAAGTCTCTCTAGAAAAACATCTTGGCACTCATCTTGGCATGAACTTGCATGTTTTTTTTCCCCCACAGATAGGAATAAGCACCTGTCAAAATGAATAAGCTGGCCACTGAAATATAAAATGTAGGTATGGTACATTTTAGTTTCTGGTAAGCCACTACTGCTACTACTACTTTACTATTGTAATTAATAGTTATCCCCACTACCTAACAGTTGAAGCTATTATTTATCTGATGACTGACTTTCTGGGGTAATCCCAGGAATGCTGCATCTCTACTATTTTTTCAGGGACTATAATGTCAAATGCTTGGCATGAGATGAGAGAGACGACAACAGTATGATTTTTTACATTTTTTGGCATAAATTATCATCAATCATAAATAAATGAACAGGGTTATAGTAAATAATCAACTGCAAACAAAACAGATAAAGAAGAACAGTCTGCTTGCTGCCATTTCTGGTGACTGTTACTAGTAAGACTCACCTATATAAACTGGTGCATAGTTGGAGTTGACATTCTCATCCAGGTATGTGACCCCTAATGTGTAGAGAGGCGTAGCGCCCATACCATGCAAAAACTGGCCAAGCATGAACACAAAGCGATAGCCGGACAGTCCTCCTGCCTCTTTGTTCTGGCACGGGCTGGTACGGTTAGCAGAGCACATTCCTGTTTGCTCGGGTAAACTGACCTGGTAGGGAGGTGTAGTAAAGTGAGGCAAGGCAAAGATCAGAGAACCCAGTGCCATGATAAGTACTCCCCATCCCAGCCAACGGGGCTTGTGACCTGTACCACCGAAGTAACTGACAAAGGCCAGGCAGACGCATGCAGCAATGTCATAGGAACTGGCGATGAGGCCAGCCTGGTAGCTGCGCAGATCAAAGCGTCGCTCGATTGAGGTGATCACTGTGTTGATGAAGCCATTGATTATCATCCCCTGGAGGAAAGAGGCCACACAAAGGAAGAACAACACCCACCGAGGAGTGTTGAAAACTTGGATGCTTTTGGGGGTCAGAGCTCCCCAGCCACACAACTGATCTGTGTTAGTAGAGATTAACTTTAGCCCAATCTTTGCATTAGGTCTTGTTTCCCCCCCATATATTGGCCCAGGGAGTGCCGACGCCCCGGTGAAAATGAGTGGCTCATTAGTAATGGGACTGTCAGGGTTTCTGAGACCAGAGCCTATGGGGCTGCCTGTCTGGGAATCCACAGGACTAGGGGTGTCCAAAGAGGGGCCCCTGCTGAGAGGACAATCCTGCAGGTCCAGGAGCTCCTGTTTGGAGCTAAAAGAGGCGTCGGCATTTAGCAAGACGGGCATCGCCCCTCTGAGGGGCACTGTGAGGATCCTGTGAAGTGGATTCTATGAACTGAGGCAATAAATCAATTACCTCAATAAAAAAAAGGAAATTTGAAGTAATAAAGGGTCAAGAAGATATTGTGGTAAGAACTCTGCCAGGTTCTTCTTGGAAATTATCTATTCTTGCTTTGTAGTTTGCACCTCATGTGTCCACGGCTCTTCGTGTGCTCCTTTTTATTTGCACAAGGTTGCATATGGTGTAAAGATGGCTTTGTTACTGTGATGAGTAATAGCATCCTGAGGAGAGAAAAGAAAAATTAGATAGATTAAATAAAGAAACAACCAACTTTTGTAAAGATTTAATGCATAAAGAAGTTATCATTAGAATTTATGTACAGGCCACAGACACTGTGACCTAGACTGATGCTTCATATTTTACCAAATGTATAAAAACACATACATACATATCTCTACATGGGCATTAAATGATTCCTGGCATTACCACCGCATTGTTTAAAGAACAGTTTTGCCTTTTAACATCATGCTGGTACAAAAACTGCTCTAACTGTGAGTCGATTGAAGCATTATTATCAAGCATTGCACCCAATCTCAGAGTCTTACACATACAGGGAACCCATAAAACCTCAAAGTGCACACTGCTAATGAACCATAAGCATTGTTACTTTGCTCTAGTAATCACAAATAGAGCTTTCATAATCACCATCATGAAAATACTGTGCAGGTCTATTTGTTGCATAACAACAACACAACAACACAAGTGTGTATTTGATCCATTATTGCAATCTGAAAGCTCATTTTAACTGATGTAATGTATTTATTTATATTACTTTCTTTCATTGTGAAGTACAATGTGGAACACTAGAAACTCAATGTCCACTTGTCACAACACAAAACAAGCAGCCTTACTGACCTTCAGGGGGTCATATTTGACAGTGACAGTGATAGAGCTTAATTGGATGCATAAACAAAACAGAAGAGATTTACTGATAAATAAGAAAAGGCGCAGCACAATAAAACAGTTTGGTCGACATATTAAATACATGCAGTACAAGCAAAGTTCTTGTTAGTTTTCCCACTCAAAGCTTGGACTCCAAGATTTACCCATCATACGTTTTGGAGTGGCAACTTAGAAACATCTGAACAGTGAGTTTAACTGAATGCAGGAATAGCTTCTGAGCATGATCTGATGATGCTAACCTCTGAATGTTGGTTTAGTAGCACATCAACAAGTTTACTCCACCTTTCTGAGTTGTCATTATTGTGTCACTTTTATGTATCATCAGACTTAACAAGTGAAAGATGAAAAGCCATTTTGTTCAAGTTGTGAAAAGATTTATAGAAAGAGAACTCTTTAAATCTAAATTTGATTGAACAATAAAAACACACTCAATATCCTTGCCAACTCCTCAGATGATGACTGGTAAAACCAAAAGCCTCCTTGTTATGTAGTGACTGTACTTACCACTGTACCAGCGCTATGGAAAAGGAAAACGTGTGTTTCCCTGATGTCAACCAAGAATGAAGAATTGTGTTGCAATGTTCAAAAACACCTTGTTCATAAACTTCTACATACAGTTATGTAACTGTGCTAAAAATGTAAAAGAGAGCACTTCCCTCTATGCCAATACTGTAAAAATCTCTAAAATACTTGCTAAAAATCTTTAAAAAAAAAAAACCAAAACATTTCTATTGCCAACACCTTTTAATCACCTTTTAATCTTTAAAATATTTACAACGTATCACACACAAAGCAGTTAAAATATAAAATAAATTAAATTATAAATAGAATCAGTTTACCCTCCTACCTCTATTCCTTCATATAACAGCCAACAGGACTGCTAACAGTTGTTAATCTGGGAAAATGAAAACATTTGACAGAGATGGAATAAGAGCGGCAAATAAAGATGAACAGTTACAGAGAGGTATATCCATGCTAGGTCCTAAGCCCATTTCTCAAAGCCTCTTATAACTGATGGACTACATCAGCAAATTCCCACACAACAACCCCCGCCCCAAATGATTGGAGTCCTGCAGGCAGCCTGCAGGGAGGAAAGGAGGGAAGTGTCACCAGCCCACATAGTCCACCTTTGAATTACTGCTCACCAATGAGCAGCAAAATTGTGAGCAAGGAGAAATATAGAAACAGTCATTTCAAATGTGGCTATAAATAATATTTGAATGTTGGTTAACAAGTTTTTGTGTTTTTTATATAGTTTTTCTTTATTTTAACAAGTGCACAAAGCTATTATTCACTTTATGTCTATGTAGGTTCTCAGTCATCCAGGTCATGGTAATCTAAGGAGCTTCCAAAGAAAAGTGACTGGACTTGTTTATGTTTCTTGAAGACAGTTCACCTTTCATCCGAGCTTCTTCAGTTCTAAGACTGAATGGTGGAGAGACACAGGTTTTTAAGACCTATTGGAGCTTAAAAACGAATGCCTTATCTGAATCTGAGGCAGAGGTGCTGTGCTGCCTCTGCTGCTACCAGGCAATTTGTCTTATTTCAGCCACGAAACATTCTGATAAACTCCCCATCACAGAATGGTTTACAGTTTTGTTTTGTTTTTTAATTCTATCACAATACAACTTAGTTGATTATATTTTTAAACCAACTGCTATTTTTTTTAACTTGCAAATTAAATCACTTTGATCACTTAAAATGTACTGGAGCCAATGTTTATGAGAGATGTGAATTTGCTAGTCCTGGAAAATGTTAGTTCATATTAAAAAATAAAAAAGTCTGATGCAAAACGTACAGCTTTTAACAAAACGTGGACTTCTATGTATTTATTTACTGAAGTCAGAGGTAAAGCTATGCGCTTAGTTTGCGGAGAAACAGGTTGACGTGTTTAAGGATTGCAATTTGAATTGCTATTACAAGATCAAACACACTGAGAAATCAAAAAACTTGACTAATGCAGAGTATAAATGGATATCTGAACCTTTGTTAGCAAAATTTCAAATGCAAAAAGGACTTTTGATCAGTCTGAATGCTGAATGAACAGCACTATGACAAGGAGTAGTATGTCCATGCAGTTAGTGCATGCTTGAAAAGGCTTGGACTGAAATGGGCTAAAATGACCGGAGCTAAAAATTAACCACGTTGTTGATGTTGTAAATAAAATAGTTAACTTAAGTAGGGCAAAAGCACTGAATAACAAAGGGTTTGGTGCACATCGAGGATTATGAGACTGAACATACTGATGTAGGAAACAGGTCGCTTGGCCTGGGCAAACGGCTAAAAAGAGTATGGGGCCTCATATGCATACCATATAGCATATATGGATGCTAGCATCGGGCCAAACATCTTAACCTTTGGTAAAATGGTAAATGGACTGATTCTTATATAGCACTTTTCTACTCTCCCGGAACACTCAAAGTACTTTATACAAAAAAAGCGCACACAAGCATTTTCGTCTATGCTTTTCAGTGCTTCCTAGCTAACATTCACACACATTCATTCTCTGATGGATGGATGGATCAGAGAGCAACTCGGGCTTAGTATCTTGCCCAAGGATACTTGTCATGCAGACTGGGGGAGCCAGGGATTAAACCACTAACCTTCCGATCAGTAGATGACCTGCTCTACCCCCTGAGCTACAGCCAATATCTTTGAGATCTGGTATTTTCATTTCTGATACCACAGGTTACAATAGCCTGCTCAAATTCAGTGAGCCTTTTAAAATGTCCCTTCTCTAACAAATGTTTGTAAAGGCAGACATTGTTGATTTATTTTTTATAACACGTGTGGTAGCTGGACTGAAAATACCTGAATTCAACAACTGAGATCTATTGTGTGATATTGTTATTGATATTGATAAAGACAGAAAATAAGAAAAATGTATCCTCTTTAGGAGAGCACTGTCGAATTTCAGACAAAAACAAGTATACATGCACCAAGACATATATAGGCAGCACTATGGTTTAGAACATGTACATAAAATCCATAAATACTGTATAAATACTGTATTTATGTGTAGAAAGTAAAATACTGTTTCATTTTTGATTTAACAAATGACCACAACTTTTTTTATCACTAAAACTCAAATGCCTAAAACCTGTCCACTGCAGCTCATTACTCTGCATTAACATGCCTTAATGCAGAACATGAAAGGCCCCTGGCAAGCAAATCTGTTTGCTCAACAACACAAAATGAATGGGACCAACCACACTGCTGCGAGCTGTTGCCTGTTCAGCTGATCGCCCATGAAAAGAACAAGTAATAAGGTTTTGGAGGGAAGCCAGAGTGTAAAACCTTATTATGCCCAAATGAAACTCGGGCTTATTTCCCCATTGAGGTGGGGCTGAATTCCTCATAAGCAGAAGAATTTGAGTTTTTAGACTGTGAGTTTTAACTTTGATGTCTAAATTATCATCAGTGTTGAACTGTGCTATCAGAATGCTGTGATGCTGTGTTTAAGTTTTTTGTTGCTAATTGTGTGTGTGTTTAGGCTTAGGGTTTAGATTGGGGATGTCACCAATTATGACTTAATTCCTCAGGATCAATATGCACCAGATTGCCAATATCTCTGTAAGACAGGGGTATGAACTTGCATGTGTTTATTTAGACTGCACATTTTTTTTTCATTTATTTATTTATTTACATTTGTTTTTTTTTCCAGATTTTGAAAATGCTATAAAAATGGTGGCCATGCATTAATCTAACTTGGGGAGGGCAATTCATTTTCCCAAAGGGGCCACATGAGGAACTAGGACTATTGAGGAGGGCTGCACCAATAAGCGTATAAACAGATAAAATTAATATTGAGCAAAACTGAGTTCAGCTTGTGGCCACTTAGGAAAATTAATTGCCCAGCCCTGATCTAATTCAAACCTTACACCTAACCCAACGCGTTATTCCCACGATCCAATGGTTGTTAAGAGGTTAAAAGCTATCAGGAGAGGCAAGGAGGTGGGCCACTATCAGGTGATGATGAGACGACCAGAGGTGGGAGTGTTTTGAAAGTTGAACCAGGCCACACTGTTAACAATGCACTTACAGTGAGGTCACACTTTCCTGTCTCACTGTTTGTTTGTCTGAAGCCAGAAATGGAATAGTTCTCAATGGATATTTTTTTTTCTCATGTAATTTCGATCCAATTCTCTATCACGCCTTTTCATTTCTGTTTTCAAAGCAAGATCAGAGTGGGGAGCTGCAATATTAATAACCAACAAGCTCTGCCTTACCTAATGGGTCCTTTATCTTCACAGTAGAAACGTATTTATTTTGGAATGGGAAGACTTTCCTCCTCTGTGATACACAAAGGCTTTTGAAGTATCAAGAGGAAGTCTCTCATGTGGTTATTATAACAGACTTAGATGAAGCCTAAACTGTCAATCTCACACGGAAACACCACCGGTGTTTGTATGCACTGTTGTAATATCTCACTACAAAAGAAACAATAGAAACTTTAGCAGGTCGTTGGTCTGGTAAAACTGGAAGCAGAGAACAAACTGTGAGACTCACTGTGTCAGCTTTGAGAATAAGTAACCCTGTTTGAACCCACTGACGATGTAATTCCAGGAACTGTTCTTTGAATCTTAAAGTGGAAAAGCATTGAGCTACAGCAAATTGAGCTACAGCAGCACTGTGCGTTTGGCCTTGTTGAACTTTTGCATGTCAGGCTAATGTTACATACATCTTTTGTGGGCGATAACAACCCAAGAATTATTGGTTTTGTTCTTCTATACATAGCAGAGACAAATAGTCAGCTTGAAATTCAATCAAGTCTGAACTTTAAACTTGAAATTGTGAGTCCTTTTGCAATTTTTTAGTTTTTTGGTTGTTGTTGTTTTTTGTTTTGTTTTTTTTTTAAGAAAAACAGAGGCATTGGAAGCTCTTGTTTTTTGCTTATTGCTTCTTTGATGTGAACAAGACATAAAGTGATGCAACCATGAATGGCAACTTCAAGGTTTGAAAACATGAGGTAAAATTTTAAAAATTATTTTTAAGCCTTTTCCAGCTTAGCCAATCTCCTATCTTGCAGGGCCGTTGCTCTTGCACTCAACACCTTCAATGCACCAGTTGAAGGTGTTGTAACCAGTGTCAGAGTGTGATGATGATGATGATATATGCCCCCTGACCTATGGTCCTGACTCCCCCTTGCTGTAGTGTTTCTGTTGTACCTCATATACTACTGGCGGATAGAAGTGGCTGATATTGAGAAATCCTACCAATGACTGCACAAAGTTACAGAGGTACTGATCATGGCAGGACAGGAACAAGCTCTAAGCACAAGATCAGTAGAGGCTGGGGTCTATCACACCAGGCAAGACCCCAGGTGTAGGATGTGCAAAGAAGCTCCTGAGACAATCCAGCACATAACAGCAGCCCAGGGCATACATGGAACACCATAACCAAGTGGCTTTCAAAATATACAGGAACATCTGTGCTAGGTATAACCTGGAAAGCTGAGGTCAAAATCAGATACACCTGCTAGGGTGGTGGAGCTAACAAAGCTAAGATCCCATGGACTTTCAGATACAGATAACTAACTGGTGATAGTAGTGGTGGACAAGCAAAGGTGATAGCAACATAAAGAAGAAGGAACACGAGAAGCTGGACAGTTATTAAGGGCTGAGAGAGTAACTCAAGGCTGGGAGTTGTTCTGAAAGTGATATATATAAATAAATTGCTTGCTTGCTATTAACGCAAAACATTTGCAGCGTGAAGTGACTGCATCTAAGTCACTGAAAATCATCTTACATTCATTAATTGAGACCAGGTCCTTTAACTTCAGTTGACTCTGCAGCTGATTTCAGGAGGAGGAAGCAAGTTTCTTATACTTATCTGACACGTGTAAGTCAGTAAGATGGACATAAACCAAGAATAGCCTTAAAAATGAGAATATAACAGTAGTTATGTCTCAAACGTAACAAAGCAGAACACCCAACCTGATCATACAATATACCGTAGTGAGTAAGAGCTTTAAAATTTGTAATAAATCTCAGTGCTTCATGATAGACAGAATCCAGCATACATGTGTAAGCAGATTAATCACATAACCACAATTAAGCAAGTGGAAACAAAAACTCATTTTCTTTCTTCAAAGGTAAGACAGGACTTTATTCTAAAGTAAGCATCCAGTTTCAATTTAAAGTTTTTCACCAGTTGCTAAATGTGAGACATTAATTCTAATTTGTGAGTACGAGTTTTATCGTTGACTGTTCTACAAGGGCTTTGGCAATCAGGCAACAGAGAAAGTAGTCTTTGTAACTGAAAAGCATCAAAAGCTGTTTACAGGTCATGTATGTCTTTGGTTATTGTTGTATCTATTCAGTTGATATGTTAATCATTTCCTTGTACAATATTCAGTACTTACCAGCAAGGGATATCAACCTCTTCACGGCAGATATACTGGTTTGGTACAGGCAGAATAGTAGAGGTGCACAAGTGTAACTGAGAACAGCGAAACTTACTGCATGCCATTCATGTGATTCTGGGGCACTGCTATTGGACATGCTGGCTCATTGTCACTGCCACTCAGTTACATGAGTTACATGTTAACACTGATAAAGGCACACTCCACATATTTTTTTCTGCAAATATATATAAACTGAATGATTTGAAACTTATATCATGAAAAGAGTAATTCTGATTACATTCAAACTGACATATTGAATATAGTGCTCCCCCGCATTCATGAGTTCTTATATTTTTGGGATATTTATCACACTAACATGTTTAAAATTGTCAAACTAATTTTGTTATTATTTAGTTAAAGTTAAAAGTTTTGGTTAAAGTTTATTTATTTATTAGATATATTAGATATTAGAAAGATAACATATAAAGTCTAGCTTTTAAATTATGATTTCACTTATTAGGTGAAAAAAAAAATTATCAGACCCTGCCTGGCCTTAGCCCAGCCTTGGTGGAAAATCCCATTTGCTCCAGATCTCTGACCTCAGGTAAATGCTATTGCTGTCACTTCTTGGTAAGGGAAGGTTTGTTATAAAACTTTGGGCTGAAAGTTTTTTGACCGCTGTGTGTTGGTGTTTTCAAAGCAGACACTACTACCAAAACTGAAGGTACTCATAAGCACACTCTAGACAATACTCCTTTTTGACTCTAATTGAAAAGATAAACTTCATGTTTTACTTAGTATGAGCATCTAAGACCTCATTGAGAGGTTACTGAGGCCGCAGAAAAAGGAAACCACGGTCCATTTTCTCATTTTCTATAACTGAAAATACAATTTTTGGTCTTAATATTTCCATTGAAAATGAAACAGACTGCAGAGTCTATCAATTTAACTGAGATGTCTGCAATGAATGCATGTAGAAATTAGTGCATATATTAATAGCCCAGCAAACTCCTTTCTTTTAGTCAGTAAGTGGTACAATATTTGCTCATTTTACAGTAGGCAGGGTGATCTACCTCTGGAATCCCACTGTCACTGTGGGGAATTAATGCAATGGGACAGCACTGACCTGATAATGCCCTTCTGCTTGGCTGCAACTTCGAAAGCAAAAACACCAACAGTAGCATCATTACTGTCTGCTCTCCTGTTCGCCTCCTTCTCTTCCTCGCCTTTTTAACTCCATAGTCGTGACAATATGGGCTGATTATGGAGAACAAATATACGACTAGAAGTGCAGGTACACCAACTCTACCTCTACCTAAACTGAAGTGGAAGAATATTTGCATGATATGCAAATTATCCTGTATTGATTTCCATCCATATACACATGGTTTGAATAAACACATGCAAGGGGAAATTTAGAGGGAAGTAAGTCCATGCAGTACACCAGTACACAGTGTGCTTATGGTAACATTTCAGAGAAAATAGGAACCTGATAACATCCAGCAGAGCAGCAGTGGAGCCTTTTACTCCAAGTCACAGTTATCATAAAAGGAGGATATGTATATTTATATACTACACAACCATTCTTAAACCTATAAATATCCATTTTGTCCAGATCTCCGTCTTAGTGTTGTGTGACACAGTTGTGAATAAAGCAGTTTGTGTTTTCCTTGATTCTGATTGGTTCTCTGACAACTGACTTGTTGAAATGCATTCTCCTTTAACAGCTTCACTTCCCCTACCTGATAAAATCACCTCTATTTCAGTTCAGCTATTTAATTATTGTAAGGGGAATACAATAAGCAACATATTTACATTAATTGTAACCTTAATTTGATCTATTCAGTAATGCCACTGTGGCATGCTTGTTTGATGCAAAAAGCATCCGCCTGCAGACATAGACACACACAGTCATCATGTATGCGTCAACCTCCTGCCCCAGATCTCACAGTCATACTAGCATACGTGACCTTGCTGCCTCCTGTTGGTGAAAGAAGTGACCTAGAGAGTAAGTCAATACTGGGTATAAAAGGCAATTAAGAAGATGCCACCAAATCTGTTTGACTGTCTGCACTGCTTTGAAGTTCAACTTTTGACCTTAGCTAAACCTTTCAAGAAATGATGGAGGGTGCAGGAGGGAAAGTACCGCATTTGTACTGTGAACCACAAGAAAGGATGAACAGTCTCAGAAACAAACATGCCACACATAAACCTAATTACCAACTCTTAAGCCAGATAGAGAATAGAGATTAGAGAACTTCAATTATCCAAGCACTTGGCAATCACGGGACACAAGAACCCCCTTTTAAAAGAAAGACAGGCAGTCAACCACTAAAAATGACATAGGAGGTTAAAGGAAAATATCATACAGAAACAGACAATCAAAAACTCTGAAATGGTTTACCTGAAGGCCAAAAATATATATATTTTTTTCTCCAAAATCATTCACCTACAGCTGGAAAAAATGAAGACAGCTCTAAATGCTTTAAATGTATTTAAAAGTAAACAGGCAAAGACACATGCTTAAATCTGTTGAAATGTCTAAAAAGACAAAGTTTCTGTTCTGTCTCTGTCGCTACTAAAAAACTCCTTCCTTTGACTCTACATTACTGACGTTCATCTGTTAATATGTATTTGGGGAAAATATCAGTAAATCAGGCATTTTCCAGGAATTTCTCTCTCACACCATTTCTCAGAACTAAACGACTGTTTACCACTGACTCATTATTTCCTGTTAAGAAATAATGTGGGTAACATTATGAAGTTGCCTGCTTCTCATTTCAAAGTTATATACTTTTTCATGGATTTTATTCTTTCTTTTCTTTTTTGTCTTTCTTACTTCTGCTTCGTGTGGATCCAGTAATGAACTACTAACTGGTACATGTGTTATATTCTGCAAAGGCAGATGTGTACATGCTAGCCCCTATTAGGATGTATCAGTTGAAAACTTCACTTTTGTGATACAATTAATTAAATTTGCTGTATTGTTTTGGACAAATACATTCATATACTATGCTACTAATACTAATATCTATGTTATAATTAGTTTTTTCAAAGAAACTACAAAGCAATTATGGTGAAGGGGGTGTGATAAAAATAAGACTACTGAGAGGCAAGAAGAGCCAGAAATAGAGATGGTAATTAATCCTCTGAGGTCTAAACTGTCATCTGTGATGACCCCAACCCAAGCTCTGAACACTTGCTCTGTCAATATGTGTGGAAGACAAGAAAAAAGTGCTTAAATACATATGCAAAAAAAATGTGTGTGTTAGTTACAATAATTACTTTTCTTGCCTCATAATAGCCAACACTTTGGAGAACAAAAATAACAAAAGTTTGATATTTTATCACGGGGTTAGGATTAAGGTCCTGATCTGGCCCCATCTGTTTCTGTGAACTGGGTCGGACAATCTTGTTAAATTAAGCTGCATTAGTTCTGCAACACGCTCATCAGCACAGAGGCTGAACTCCCTGTGAAACCACTGTGGTGTTATTAAGCAAAATGTCATGTTCCACATTTGGTACACTCTATGACTTTACATTGTACATCATTCAAACTGCACTGTAAAACAGCTGTGTTAACAGATTAAATAACTGACACGAGGCATCAGCAAACAGCTTGTTTCTGTTGTGCTAACGTGTAAGAAACACAGACGTGCAGAGAAGGTGCAAGCTTTGATGAGAAGTGCTTATAGGTCTGTTGTGGTTTGGCAGAAACTAAGTCAGCAGTCAAAGCCTAGACACACAGGAACATTATGACTTTACTTCTGATAAGCTCTGAACTAGAATGCAATGTTTTAAAATGTACAGAACAGTGTCCACATGAAAATAATGACTACTGTGATACAAATCTGATCGGCTATCAAAGTGAAACTGAAAGGAGGAACATCTTAAAGCATGTGCCAAGGAATATTAACTTGAAAACAAGTGATCTAATACTGGAGCTGTGTATAAAATCACATTCATAATTTCCTACACACAGTGCCAGTGACTTCATAACACTCTTTCTGTCAGCTGGATCTTAACCAGGCAATATGCAGAACAGGGATTCCACATCAGAGCTATTCTGTCCTGTAATGAAGAGAAAAACCTTCATGTTGCAGAATTAAGATACTTAAGTAAAAGACTTGATATTTTAGGGAATATGCTTTCCTAAATATCACTAAACATTATATTATGTGACCTAGTATGCTGATTTTCAGCTCCATGTTTTTATTCTAGGACTCTACTAGATACCCAGAAACACATTATTTATAGTTCATTGTACTCCTTATTTATAGTTGTAGCGGGGTTCTCTCCTAAACTTCTCCCGAACAAATGCAGGCGTAGTCAGGAAGCATTCAGTGTGGGTAATTTATTCTGCCGGCCTCCCAGGTGCACAAAAGATTATTTACAAAGAAAATAGGAAACTAACTTAAGTCAACACAAAACAAACATCTATATACAAAACACAGTCTGCATGTTACCCTCTCTGTAACATCTCACTGAAAAAACCCAGGTAGGCCCTGACAGCCTTCTTTTATACCCCATGGCCCCTCCCACTAGGCATAATAGTCATCTCTTTATTATTTCTTTTACCAAACACTCTTTCCCCCTCAGCTTATTTCCAGCTGTATTCCTACAATACATATATGTATATACAGACATTTATGGCCAATTCCAGGCAGCCTACAGTGTTTCACAATAACAAAAAAACAAACAAAAAAAATAATGCAATTCACGTTACCTTTCAAGCGCGCGCGAACCCACTATTTGAACCCCAGAGCACCATACCATCGGCTTGCATAACCCCCGTATAATCGGCGATCACAGCGAGTCTACGCGACCGGCTTTATTAAAGGTAAGTGGGAAAATATGTTGGCCACCCTCTGCGCCGCTCAAAATATACCTCTCACCCCTTTTTGTTTATCTGCCCAGTCGACGAAAAGACGCGCAGCCACGGTAATTGTAAAAACTAATGGTGGTGGTGCGTGTATGCGCCCAGATCAGCTGTCTGCGGCCCGGGACGGTGTAACTCCGTCACAATAGTATACTTCAGAAGTCTAAAAAAAAGATTTGTGATGGAGGCTGCTAAATGTGAATTTAACCAAGAAATTGTCTACAAAACCTTTCCAAAATTTGGAAAGTTAGACATCTTTAACATATATCATTGGCTTTCTCAGTGGATGAACCTTTTGTCATCTGGATGACAAGCAGGCAGCACTTTAATTATCACAAAGTCAAGAGGGAATTTCTCACATTAAAACTTTGACAGTTCTACTAAGTTATTACTTTTGACTCTTATCTATCTGCTGATTCCTAGAATCACCACATTATCAAGTCAAAATTAAAAGAAAGGACTGTACTAGGAACATGACAGATAACGTGCTACACACTTCTTGAGAGAGTGTGTCAGTAACTATTGAGCAACCAGACTGACAGCTTCCAAAAAGGTCTATGTGGTTAATTGTGGGGATCATTTAAAGGTCACAACCTACCTGAGTATCGCTGCTGATCATATCAATCCCTTCCTGGCCACAGTGGACTCAGCAACACTAACAGACGGATGGATACTTTGGAGCAACATAATCCACAAGCAACATGCATATGTGTCACAGTGAGAGCAGGCAAAGGACAAACACACTCTCACAGTCGAAACAAGACTTAAGCAGAGAAATTAGCTCACATTTTTTAATTTTTCATGTGATTTGTCTTCATCCTATATCATTCATCATAAAAAGTTTCATTGTGCATTCCTTCATATCATTATTATTGTTATTATTACTCTTGTTGTTATTATTATTATTAAAAAGCTTCTTGGACTCAATAGGCAACGCAAAACGTAACAGCTTTTTTTTGTAGATTTCCCTACACCTTAATAAAGATTGTATGCATTAAAACATGACCCAATACACCTACACCAATCTGTCTTTGATAAAATAATAAAATTGCCTCCTTACGGACTTCCCGTGTTGCATGTCTGCATCACACGAGCTCTTGAAACGCACTCTTTCCGCCTGTACCGCAGGTGTGTGTGTGTGTGTGCGTGTGTGTGTGTGCGTGTGTTCGGATGTCTGGCTAAAGCAGATCTTGTAGCCTCACAGGAAACAAAGCGTAGGCGAATACACATAGGACTATAAATGGTGATTCACACTGTCTACACATGCTTCTAAGAAAGGCACTCAAGGCAAACAAACCCACCGGAAGATGCTTGTCTTGCAATAATCAGCCAAATCGGCGCATTTTTCATTAAATGAAAGACACGTGGGAGCGACGTATATGTGAGGGGAATGATTTTTGATGTGTGACAATTCAAAAATGTATCCGCATTAATGATTTGCTGATTTCTTTTGAATTATTGGCTCTGTGAACATTGAAAGCGCATCTATATATTACAGTAGGCTATTTGCTACAGTGCAGAATTCAGTGACAGAACATGTGAAGGATGAATGAGACCAAATGCGACTGATTAAAAAGCCATTTGTTCATTTTAGTCTATGGATTGCTCAAAAAACCCTAAAAAACAGACAATGTGTGAAATGTTCGCGTATTGCTATATGAACATCTTGTAGATTGCAAACTAAATGCATTTCTTGCCATCATTTTAGCTTCGGACATGTGGATACAGGGATATCACTGCTGCTGATGCTGAGCGGCAGTCCCCGCCATATAGTCGACACCGGTGTATGAAAATAGGCACGCTTACCTTGTAAATCAGCGCTTATTAGTTCACTTCTTCCCATATAATCTTCTGTCTATAGTCTCGTGTAGCGAAAAACTAGCTGCAGATGTGGTGCACTGACTGCAATGCTGCTGCTTAGCGATCCTCTTTTATGGAGGCAGCGGGATTTAATCGCGGTGTGGCCACTTTTAGTATGGGGGATGTTTGGTGCCGCCATAAAAAATAAAATAAAATAAATTAATTAATAAATGAACAAATAAACACATATGAGCAAAAATAGAGTATA
Organism: Perissodus microlepis; assembly: GCF_051167445.1. Classification (NCBI taxonomy): domain Eukaryota; kingdom Metazoa; phylum Chordata; class Actinopteri; order Cichliformes; family Cichlidae; genus Perissodus; species Perissodus microlepis. The sequence goes on from NC_140480.1 coordinate 16,485,909, forward strand.
TTACGATTACGCATGCATGTTTATTCATTTCTTGTCTTCTTCCTTTTAGTATTAAATTGTGTTAGTCTGAATAAAATATCACTGTAAGATATGTATGTAAAAATTACAGTAAATAACTGTAAAATGGCAACGGTAAATTAACATTAAATCAAAAAGAGTAAATGATTGTAATATGCATATTAAATTTCTGTAAATTGAGAAACAGTGATTTGCTTTTATTTTTACACTGCTAATTAGTTGAAAATATATTAATTTACAGTAATATGGCACATTGTCTTTGAAAACAACAGGAAAAATCTGTAACATTATCTACAATTGATCACCCTACAATTTACATAATAATTCTGCATGAATGACAATCTTTCTTAACAATTTACAACTGTATATTAATTACTCAAAATGTACCGTACTTTTAATTTTAACAAAATGTCAAAACATTGTTAGAATTATTGTAAAAATTACAGTGATTTTCTTTAATATTGACAAGCTCAGACTTTTTGATAAAATAGTATATCTTAAATACGATCAATTACTAAAAATAAAAAATATGTATATTTCTTTAAGTTCTACAGCCTCACCAAGTATACCACAGCTATTTACAATGAAAAAAAAAGTGGCATAATTAATAGCAAAAAGCCATTTTAGTAAGTAAGTAAGTAAAATTTATTTATATAGCACATTTTCACAGATAAAAATCACAAAGTGCTTCACAATAAGATCAGACATACATACACATAAGTTAAAATTAATTAAAAGCCAGTTTGTATAAAAATGTCTTCAGCTGCTTTTTAAAGGGGTCAGTAGAGTCTAGACAGTGTAAAGACAACAGCAGAGAGTTCCACAGCCTAGGTGCCAGTGCCTGAAAAGCCTGATCCCTACGTGTTTTAAACCTAGTACGTGGGACCACCAGTAGCCTCTGACCTGAAGACCTAAGTGCTCGGGATGAAGCATGAGGTTTCAACAGGTCAGAGATATACTGGGGAGCTTCACCGTGCAGAGCTCTAAAAGTTACAACTAAAATTTTTAAATGAACCCTAAAATTTACTGGCAACCAATGAAGAGAAGCCAAAACTGGAGTAATGTGTGACCTCTTGTTTGTACCAGTTAAAAGTCTTGCCGCTGCATTCTGTACAGACTGAAGGCGATCCAGAGCTGATTTGTTGAGACACGTAAAAAGACCGTTACAATAATCCAAACGAGAAGAGATAAAAGCATGAATAATCATCTCAAGTTCTGCCTTTGACACCAGTAGTCTGAGTTTAGAAATGTTTCTTAAATGATAAAAACAGTTCCGGACAAGTTCTTTAGAGTGTTTCTCAAGAGACATTGAACTGTCAAATATAACACCCAAGTTTCTGAGACTCGACTGAAATGAAGGGTCTAAAAAACTGATATGCTGCCTAATTTCTGAGAGCATGTGATCAGGTGCAATAATCAAAGTTTCTGTTTTATCTGCATTTAACTGAAGGAAATTGTCATTTAACCATTGTTTGATTTCTGACAGACAATTATTTAAACAAGACAATTTATAAAACTCAGAAGCTTTGAAAGAACAGTATAACTGAATGTCATCAGCATAGAGATGATAAGAAATATTATTGTAACGTCTGATAATTTGGCCTAGAGGGAGTATATACAGCAAAAAGAGAATAGGACCTAAAACCGATCCTTGAGGTACCCCAGAAGGCAGAACTGATGTTTCTGACAACACATGATTCATACAGACAGTAAAGGATCTCTCAGATAGATACGACATAAACCATTTTAAAACAACACCAGTAATCCCAAACAAGTCCTTCAGCCTATTTATCGTGATGCTGTGATCAACAGTATCAAAAGCAGAGCTGAGATCCAACATAACCAGAACGGTGTACTCTCCAGAGTCTGCTGCCATCAGAATGTCACTAGACACTTTAAGCAAAGCGGTTTCAGTAGAGTGCAATTTGCGGAAACCAGACTGGAAAATGTCCAGAAAATTGTTCTTCTCCAAAAAGTTGTTAAGTTGTTCTGCAACTGTTTTTTCCAAGATCTTTGACACCAATGGCAATTTTGATATTGGCCTGTAACTGCTTGGAAGAGATGGGTCCAAATTTGGTTTCTTTAACATTGGTTCACCAATAGCTTGTTTAAAATAGCTGGGAACTGAGCCAGTATAAAGAGAAGTATTCATTATTTCCAGAATACAGGGGCCAATAGAGTCAAACAAACTAATGAAAAATGATGGAAGAAGTACATCAAGGTGGCTTGAAGTCAGTTTCATTCGACCAAGCAGAGCACTGATGTTCTGTAAGGTAACAGGAGTAAAAGAGGACCAGGTATCAGAGGTAAGCAACGTGTCAGTGTGATACTGAGAGGATGATGGAGAAATATTATAACCAACTACCCTGAAAATAACACCGTCTGTGTGCTTTTACAGTGTTTTTTAACCCTTTAATGCACATCATGAGTCACAAGTGATTGTGTTTTAATCTTCCTTATCATTGCAAAAAAAAACAAAAAAACATTCAGATTTAGAATGTCAGGGATTCATCAGTTAACTTGGTTTGATCATTAAACATAATTTTTCTTATTAGTTAATTGCTTACTCCTCTCCTCGAACTTCCACCATTCATGTCCATCCGTTTATGACCACTGTGTACCAATCTTCTGTTGACTACTTCCAGCAGGATGATGGACCATATCACGAAATTGTGATCATGTCAAACTGGGTTCTTAAACATCACGATGACTTCACTGAAATTCACCATGTTCACCAGATCCCAAATCAAGGGCACCTTTGGGATGTGGTGGAACAGGAGATTTAAATCATGGATTACCCACTGTTCAGTCTGTTTGCGTGTGATACCAAAATTAATTGATCAAAATGAAATACCAAAAAATAATGAAATAACGCTGATAAAATAATTGGTGTAGTTTGCAAGGTCAAGAGCAGTCAAAGAATGTATTATAAAAGCTGTAACAATCAGTTTCTTTGAAAAGTTTCATTTATATGCACGTTTTGGAGACAATGCATCACGTGTTTAAACCGTTACCTCTAAATAAAAAAAAAATTAGAGGAGGAGGGTACTATGTTGTCAGAAATAGCTGTCTGACTATGAAGTACTGCAACAGCAGAGGGCACCAATACTCCTTGGAAGCGTGTATTTCGCCAAACCAACGAAGAAGAAGATAGCGCCACTTCGATCCAGACTGACTCAGCAAGTAGTGGTGTGCGATACTGCATATTTTGCTATCGATCCGATACCAAGTAAATACGGGCCAGTATCGCCGATACCAATACCGATACCGATACTTTTCAATAAATAAGGTGGATGCCTCATTGAATTGCTAAATCGCAGTTAATTTTCATGACCTTAAGTGTTTTTTGTGATTTTTCCTTTTGTATTATTAATTACTTAAAACCCAGGACATAATTAGGAGAAATAATTTATTTATAATTAAATAAAAAATGCTTTATTATTGTGGCGGGCCATGGTCACCTTCATTGCATCTACAATCATGCCTCACCGGCTTAAAACCTGTGCGCTGCTTGTGCTGTTGTTGTTTTTGGTGTTGATGTGTACAGCTGGCAGCAGGAGGGCTGCAGCCGTTGAATGTAGGCTACTGTTACAGCAACCGGGTGATCACTGTAAGGGTGGACAGCGCGCGGCTCGGGGTGAGCCGGAGGCTGGCGCGCCAGCGGGACCTGCCAAGCTGGAGATGGAGGTCGAGGTGCGGGGGGGTCCTGCCTGAGGGCAGCATGCTGTCCGCTTCAGCACGCAGGCTGCATGGTCCTGCGTGCCGGCCGTCTGCCCAGCTGCCTCTGAGCCCCAGCTCACCTAACCCCGACTTGGGATCGATACTATCGATATTTGGATCGATCCGCCCACCACTATCAGCAAGGGAGTGCCAGCAGCACCCTGCACTGAACCAACAACCTTCTAATTCAATCTAAGTATATCATTAGACGTGAAACGTATATCAGCTGTAACCATAGTTAGCTTGGTCAGTTTTCTTGTTGTGTTGAAAGCGTTCCTCTGTTACAGGCTTTGCCTTCAGTCCTGTTTCATTTTCTGGAAAGTTCACGCTAAGGCAGCAGGTTGAAGATTTTAACTAGCTTTACTGTGAAACAAACGCCAGTTTAATTTACCAGAAGCAGCTAAAGACAATGTAACTTTTTGATTTCTGTGGCAAGTCAGTGAAGTCACTGAGGGGTTATGTATTTCATTGCAACCTGCTTCTGTCATCCTGACCATTGTAGAGGAAATTTAAAAAAATACAAGAGTTGTGTCAGTCATATACTCTTAATAAGCTCACGACACTCCTAAAAACTGAAAAAACAGTATCTGATGAGGGTATTGCCAAGCTTTGTGAGGCGGTCAAGGTATCCAGGCTGTTTTCTGCATGTCATAAAGGGCCAGTGAGGACAACATACCCCAGAACACAGACCTTCATACACATGTTGAACTATGTGGAGCCCAAGAAATTTTTTTTAGGACAAAGTGAGAATAGAACAGATCAGTTTGCACACTATTTACCTCTAAGAGAGACTTTGAAATATTTGTTAGACTCTGATTTGTGGCAGAGATGTGTAACAGGTGAGCAATCAGCTGAGTCTTCATCAGATGTACTGTGTGACATTAGTGATGGTAAGATTTTTTTTTTTTTTTTTTTTACCAAAATCCATTATGTTTCAAACTACTGCTATACCAAGATGCCTTTGAATTGTTAATCCTGTAGGTTATGGAAATAAATAGATAAAACTGTAATTAAAGGAACCTTGTTTTGCATGCTGGAGATAATTTGGGCTCACATAGAGGCCACCAGTGCAATATTGCACTGGTATCCTCTGCTTTAGTCGTACACATGATTTCTGTAGATACTGTTTAATGACACAATCTGTTTTTCAGGGTGGTGATCCAAATCAGTGTGGAGCAGAATGCACCATAGAGATGTAAAACTCTCCTGTTGAACACCTCAAGACTGAAGGTACACCAGATATAGGAGGAGTAAAGTTTGAGTCAGTTTTCAACTGTTTAAAATATTTTCAGATCTGTCAGCCAGGTTTGCCATTTTGTTTAGGACACAACATTTTTAGGGCATTTTGTCATATGATGTTGCGCTGTTTCTTAAATTTTTTGTGAAAAAAAGGAATTGGAGCATTAAACAGTTTAAATACTCTGACTCTGATACCTCTTCAAATGTCAGTCCTCAAACAAACTCTCAGGACAGTTAATACAAAACTGGAACTTTTTAAGGCTGTTGCCTCTCATAATTGTTGACAGAGTGGAAAATGGAACAGATGATTTTTACCCCACTGTATCCAGACTGCAAATCATGTGATGCGCAGCAGCAGAAGAGAAGGACCTGTGAGGCTCAATAACAGAGATTTTATTAGAAAAGTACAGAAATTTTGCGCCAAAAAATATAATTTTTTTTCTGTATCAATACCTACTGAATGTTTTCAGTCAGTACTAAAAAGGTGTTTTGGTACCCAGTCCTACTCGCATTTCAATTCAATTGCAATTATCGTGTCAACGATACAATTCAATATCCCAATGCATAGGGCTTACTTCATTTCAGTTTGTTTGTTTTCATCAACAAATAAAGGACGTTACATATAAGCTACTTTTTTTTATTGCTCAAAACTCCTCTGAAAACAAACTGCACTTGTTGGTCCACTGTGACGTATGTGGCTGAAGAAAACAAATTGCTGTTATTCTTAGCTTGTACATGTCACGGTTCTGGGTCAGTTTTGACCCAGTATTTTGAGTATGTTTTGGCTTATATTTGCATTCAGCCGCCTGTCTCTGCCGGAGGGCCCGAGGGGCCTGTGCAGTCTTCTGTTTCTGCTGGGGGTTCAGGAGAACCCAGCCAGCATTATGCCACGTCAGCTGGAGTGCCTGAGGAGCCCGTCCAGTCTCAAGCCAAGTTAGCTGGAGGTTCTGAAGAGCCCGACCAGCCTCAAGCCATGTTAGCTGGGGGTTCAGGAGAACCCAGCCAGCATCAAGTCTCGTCAGCTGGGGGTTCTGAAGAACCCAGCCAGCATCATGCCACGCCAGCTGGAGGGCCCGAGGAGCCCGACCAGCCTCAAGCCACGTCAGCTGGGGGTTCAGGAGAACCCAGCCAGCATTGTGTAAAGTTAGCTGTGGGTTCAGGAGAACCTAGCCAGCATCAAGTCTCGTCAGCTGGGGGTTCTGGAGAGCCCCGCCAGCATCAAGCCACGTCAGCTGGTGGGTCCAAGGAGCCCATCCAGCATCACACCTCATCAGCTGGGGGTCCTGGAGGACCCAGCCAGCACATCCTCGTGTCCGCTGACGGCTCTGGGGAGCCTGTTCAGCCACCACCTGCAACCTCCACGCTGTCGTCTTGTTTCGCAGCTGCCTCGCCTGGTCCTGCCTCGCCTGGTCCTGCCTCGCCTGGTCCTGCCTCGCCTGGTCCTGCAGTTGCTACACTGCTGTCAGCTCCAGCCTGGCCTGTTCCACCTCGCCTTTGCCGGCCGCCTTCCAGGCCTCTAATGGGACATCATGGCCGTCGAGGGCGGCCTCCTGAACAAATTCGTCGCCGCCGCTGGCTTCGCAGCCGGCCCCTGGACCTGCTTTGTCACCGCCACTGCCTTCCACGTGGCCAGCCCCCGGACCTGCTTTGTCACCGCCACTGCCTTCCGCGTGGCCGACCACATGATTTGTTTTGCCTGCGTCGCTGCCGGTGCTGTCCGCACGGCCAGCCCCCTGAACTGTTTTGGCTCATGTGCTTTCGACCTCCGGGTCAACCCCCTGAACTTTTCATGGACTCATGTTAAGATCTAGTTTGGTTTTGTTTTGATCTGTTTTCCTGTGTTCCTGGACTTTTGCTCCTTGTCTTTTGGTTGTTTCTGTTCCTCCTTCCTGGATGCCCTCCGCCCGCCCTGGCCTGGTGCTCTGTTTTGTTGTACTGTTTTTTGTTTAGGGCTGTTGGGAACCAGCCCGTGGAGGGGGGGTACTGTCACGGTTCTGGGTCAGTTTTGACCCAGTATTTTGAGTATGTTTTGGCTTATATTTGCATTATGGATTGTTTTTGGTTTCTCTGGTGCTTTGATTATTATGATAAAGCTATGTTTTAGTTATTCTGGTGAGGGATTAGTTCTTAGGGTTGTGTCTCATGTTTAGTGTAGGTTTAGTTCAGTGTGTAGTCTGTCTCTCTCTGTCTAGTCCGTGTCTTAGTAAAGTGTGTCCTGTTTCCTGTTTTACTTTGAAGGTTCATGTTCATGTGTGATGTCAGTGTGTTCAATTTTACTTCTCCCCTTGTCTTGTTCGCCCTTATTACTTCCAGCTGTGTTCCCCACCTGTGTGTAATCTCCCTGTGTTCTTCTGTGTGTATTTAAGTCGTGTCTTCTGTTGTTGTAGTTGCTGGTCCGTCTGTGAATTTACCGTACTTCATTCCATGTGTTCTCCCTGCTATCTACTTCCATATGCCTCTGCTGACTCTCCTTCATGTTTGCTGTTTTGTAGTTTAGCTTTGTTCCCAGTATAGTTTAGTTTTAGCCACACGACTCATCCCACTCACTGTGACATTACAGTCCTGATTAAAAGTTTAAGACCAATTGAAAAATGTCAAAAAATCCTATTTTGTATGGTTGGATCTTAAAAAGGTTCCAAGTAGAGCTTCAACATGCAACAAGAAGAAATAGGAGTAAGGCAAAACATTTTTTGTGCATGTAATTTATTAAAAGCAACGCTTAAACTGAAACATGCTGTTTTAAAGTTCCAAACTTGAACTCAGTAATGAATAGGTCCGCTGTTATTGTTGATCACTTCATGCAAGCGCTTCCATGAGGTGAGCGGGAACATTTCTCCAAGTGGTGAAGACGGCCACACGAAGGGCGTCTACTGTCTGGAACTGTTGTCCATTCTCAGTTGGATTTAGATCAGGGGAACACGCAGGATGATCCAAAAGAGTGATGTTATTCTCCTGGAAGAAGTCCTTTGTCCTGTGGGCATTGTGTACTATAGCGTTGTCCTGTTGAAAAACCCAGTTGTTACCACACAGATGAGGGCCCTTAGTCATGAGAGATGCTCTCTGCAACATCTGGACATAGATGTCTGGACAGCAGCTTTTTGACACCCCTGCACCTCCTGAAGCTCCATTGTTCCACTGAAAGAAAAAGCACCCCATACCATTATGGCGCCCCCTCCACTGTGGCGCGTAGAAAACGTCTCAGGTGGGATCTGCTTGTCATGCCAGTAACGTTGGAAACCATCAGGACCATCAAGTTTACATTTTTTTTACAGGAGAAAAAAAAAGGTTATATTTTGACTTATGCAGTTCAACAAGCCAACCATGTTCAAAAAGGAACGTTTTTTTGCTTTTGCCATCAGAACGTCATGACAGTGCGACTACCTGACAGAAAATGACAATGAATCCACATTTTTGCAAAGATTTGGCCTTTTAAAGGCATGTGGTCCTAAACTTTTGACCAGCTGTAAAACAGCCTGTCCCAGTTTCAGTTTGTTAAATGTAAGTTAAATGTTTTGTCTCACTCCCATTTCTGCTTGTTGCATGTTGTTGGAACCTTGTTAAGATCCAACCATGCTAAAGATGATTTTTTGCTATTGTTAAATCCTCCCAATTCTTTCGATCTTTGGGCTGAAGGAAGGACAGTACTCGGTGTATAGATGCTCAATCAACAATCTTTTATTCCATACAATTCAACACTTTATGAGCATAAACCATCCGGATGGGGAGACATCCATGAACAGGGTCACAGCAAATCTTGAAATGGTGGTGGGTTACTCAAACTCTTATAGCCCCTGATGGCCCCCACCTAGTCGTAAAAAACGAAACATTCACATTCTTTCTCTCTCTCAGTGAGCCCGAGTTATGACCTTGGCTTCCTGTGCAGTATGTTCTGTTCTTTTCTAATCAGACAAATAAGGCGATGACTCTCTGAAAACAGTATTTCTTATAACTCAGCAGTATAATGCATCATAAAACAATATCATTCATTCACAATAAATCAGCAGTCTAATGTAATACAAATCAGTTTAAGTGTAATAGTTATCACCTTCTTCTAAGTCAGGAGAATAATGCAAACCAAAACTACATAATGATTTCACAATCTTTAATTAGGGGTCTAACGTGGCATAAGATAATATAATAATCCCACACTATTTTTCAAGTGATCTTAAACTTTTTTTCGGGACTGTATTTAATAATCGATTAGTTTTATGTCCGCATTGCAATGCATCACAATTGTAAATCGTTATACGATTAATTGTGTCAGCTCTATTAAATGTAAGATTGTATATTTGTGTCACGGACCCAGCTCTGGAGGACTCGGGGTCCGTGAGCAGGGTGGACTGTTGTTGGTGTTGTTGTTATTATTATTATTATTATCATTATTATTGTTGTTGTTGTTGTTATTGTTATTATTTGGTGTATGTGTGTGCACTATTCTGCCGTCTGGGGTTTTGTTCCATGTGTCTATGTATAGGGAGTCTATGTATGTGTATGTGTGTGTGCGCGTGGTTGTGGCTGTAGCCAGGAGGCCGGGCTACAGGCACTGTCAGGCCTGTGGATGACAGGCCACGCCCAGGGAGGATACCACACACCTGCAGCAGATCAGCGTCGGCGGAGGGAGCTACTTAACAGCGTGGTGAAGCCTCCACCGGCGCGGGATCATTGTGTGAGACTCCACGTTAGTGTTGTTAGTACCAAGTCCAGTGAGTGCATACCCGTAAGTAGTTGAGTGTCCTTACAACTGCTTCTATATGGCGTTATTTTTGTGCCACTATTCTGAGCGCACGTAAAAAAAGTTTGCAGGTGCAAGTGTTGTATTTTGAGGAGAAATTTATTTTGAGCGAAGAAAAGCTGAATTTGAGTGAACAAAATTATTTGCTGCGTGCAAAAAATGTATTTCCGTGTTTGCTATTATCCATACACACACACAATAGCAGCCCCTCTCGTTCAGTTTTTGCATTTGCGCTCGCTGGCAATGTGTTGCTTGCGCTCTCAACATTTCTGCCTGTGCGTGCTCAACTCTTTCTGTACACTGTTATATTTGTGCCACAAAACCAGCAAACCCGGTATAAACAATGAAAGGTGGTGGATTAGCCAGTTGGTCATGATCAACTCTGGGCTGGACCAATTACAATACATCCGTATTGAGGGGGAAAGGAACGCGATTCATCCCGGACTTCAGCTACAATGAAAAAGACACAAAGCTGGAGTTATTCTGTCTTTGGTGCACAGCTGCCTCTTCTTCTCTCATTCTCTCCCTCCCTCTCCTGTTACTACTTCAATCATGAAACTGATCAATGATCAGCTGATCGTCTCTCTTGTTTGTTTATCGCCCACTTTGCGCCAGAAAGAGGAAATCAGCGGATGTCGCGCTAAACAACAGCAGCACGTTTAAGCTTGATCAGCTAGAATTTATTTAATATTGATTTCTAGTATCAGTTGATGTTTGCTGGAGCCACAGCTGTAAAAGCTGCTGCTCATGATATCGGTTTGGATATGTGGTGAGAGGGAAACATGAAGGTGATACAAATCATACATATATACCAACAAGACAGTGTACATCACTGTCACAACAGCGTTTGTTTTAGTTCAAAGGAAAATATCTTAAAAGTTTATTTTGTGACCCAGAAAGGTAATATTTCAAATTCCGCCACTCTGTGTTCCTCCGCCACTGCCTCGTTTGAGTTTTGGACAAAATGGATTCTGGGATATTGCATTTCGCCATTTCGAGCTGATTGGAGACCAGAACAGCCAATCAGATTTTTTTGTGATTGGCTGGTTTTGTGGCACAAATATAACGGTGTACAGAAAGAGTTGAGCGTGCACGGGCAGAAATGTTGAGAGCGCAAGCAACACGTTGAGAAGGCGAGCAACACATTGCAAGCGAGCGCAAATACAAAAACTGAGCAAGAGGGGCTGCTATTGTGTGTGTGTGTATGGATAATAGCAAACACGGAAATACATTTTTTGCACGCAGCAATGAATTTTGTTCACTCAAATTCAGCTTTTCTTCGCTCAAAATAAATTTCTCCTCAAAATACAACACTTGCACCTGCAAACTTTTTTTTTTTTTACGTGCGCTCAGAATAATGGATAGCGTGGAAAGCCAGAGCAGCGAGCACGGAGAGCACTAGACACAGACTTATCGGGGAGGAAGACACGAAACGGGAGTCAGGGAAATGCACGGGGATTATTTGTGTGAATATTTGCTGCACTGTAAATAAACGCACTGTTTACTGCACAGAGTCCAGCATTTGGGTCTTCCTTTCCCCACATCCACATTCTACTATCAAGTCTGGATAAAAAGAAACGTTGTCATCCACTGCAAGTATCAAGTGTTTTAAATTTTGCTTGACTGTTTATTATGTACTTATTTGTTTTTGGTTGTATTAAGTTTGATAGTAATTAGATCAGTGCCTTTTTGGTCATTAATTGATTATTTAATATTAACTGTTTAATTTAATCATTGTCTCTGTTGGTTTTTATTAATGTTTCTAGCAAACTATAACAAAAAGTCAAAGAATGTAAGTTTTATGCCAATCAGCCCTGTTATGTTTATTGCCTCATTTGTTGGACCTTAATTTTGTAGACGACATTCTGGCTACAACAGCTGCCAATAATTAAAAATAAAAATAAAAAAAAAATTAAATAAAAAGACATGTTTTGTATTATACAGGTCTTTTGTGCTTTGTCAACAGGAGATCGTAATCAAGCTTATTAAAAATTTATTTTAACTGGTTTACATTATATTAGTTTTTTATTTCAATGTAATTATTGTACAAAAACGAAAGTTCACTGTGAATTTTACATTTCTCAACAAAGTATACCGTTATGTATTCTGCATTAGCACTATATTTTCCACGGTGAAATTCTGGCAACCACAGATGCCAGTATTTTACTGTAATATTCAACTTTTTAATATTTATTTTATACAGTTTCACTGTATTTAACAATGCAAAATTGTAATCAGGTTAATGGAATGTTTGTTGTTTTTACATGAGTTACCATGAACAGGTTTATGATTCTTTATTGTGAATTTTACATTTATCAGCATAGCATACCGTTATATGTTCTACATTATCACTACGTAGCTGCAACCACAGCTGCCAGTAATTTACCGTAATATTAAACTTTTTAGTCTGTTACCGTATTATTTTATACAGTTTCACTATATTTAACGAAGTAAGACTGTAATCAGGTTAACAGAATGTCTGTTGTTTTCACATGAATTACCCATAAACAATTTTACAATTTATTTTTAAATTCATAGTTATTTACTGTAAAAAAAAAAAAAAAAAATTATTTACTGTGAAATTTATGGTTACCAAAATAGGACACTGTTTTGTGTTCTACATTTTAAATTTATTTTTCACGGTGAAATTCTGGCAACCACAGCTGCCAGTAATTCACCATAAATTCTACAAATTTTTTTACAGTGTACAGCTATAAATGTGTCTGCCAATACCAGCTAGTGTAAGTGGTGGAGGAAGCACACTTGGATCCAGTCTCACAGAAGTTTGTGTCTCGCTTGTGTCCATTTACAAAAATTAATGTCATCTGCTTTTAAAGGGAAACAAAGTCAACAATTCATGGCTGAGGGGTGACATTCATTTTACGAGTGACAGGAGAGCCCATTGTTCAAATCCCAGACAGTGTAAACAATTGAATCGTGTGTCAGAGTATCAGAGGAAAACATCCCCCTCCAGTATCAGAGGATGGTTGCAGAGTCATCTTTTTTGTTGAAGTTTGCAGATTTATTTATTTTTTTGTCAGTTCAACTGAACACTTCGTATTGCAGTAACAAATAAATGTGTGCTCTTTTAACTTTTTGGATCTCTGCACTGATGTTTTGTGTTTCTCATGAGTCTTGCTACAAACTATGTGAAATATGAAACATATGTGCTGCATATACATGTAGGGCATTAAAATATTATATTGGGATAAAAAAAAAAAAGAAGCTGCATCAAAGCAAGGAAAAGTAAACATTTTTCCATACACACATGAAAGGAAATTACACTTTGATATCTAAGAAAGTGCTTTGTTCTAAACGTGTAAAAGTGAAAGTAAAAGTGAATCAAAATGAAAGTTTAAAAGAGGAGTTGACCCATTGGTTTACTTTTGGGTTTCCTGGGATATCTGGGAATTCACCAACACCCTGTCTCATCTTACTGCAGTCACTCTCTGTGTGTAATGACATTTTATTTTTTTCCTGGGTCTTGTTAAACCACTACAGTTCATCAACTGTTTGAAACACGCTCCCTTTAAGGCCCTTCTTATGGAGAGAAACGCGCACAGTACGATCCACAAGCATAAACTGACATTTTCAAATGTGGAGAGTGATTTGTGTGTAACTTTTGAGGATTCACAAGTGTGTGATTTCATCCACACACAAATACAAAGCAATACTGATAATTTACGCACAATTTATTAACTCAGGTTCACAGATTTGTTTCTTCTTCGAAATAAACTGAACCTCTCATCACCCCTCTGGAAAACATAGTTTCAACAATTACACATTACATGACTACAGTACATTTTAACTCTACACAGTAGCACATAAAGATTTATATATATATATATATATGACCATTGAATTTTTAGCAGAAGTGTGGTTGAATGTTAGCATTTTGATAGCGTCTGTGACTAAACTGAGGTAATTTCAGAGAGCTGTTGTAGCACTACTATCTGACATTTTGTTTAACAAACATGCAGCAGATTAAAGCAAATTCAACAGCATTTATTTATTTGAGATGATACTTATGTCATATTTTAAAGGTTACATTGAAAATTGAATTATTTACATTGAATAAAATAGCTTGACATCTTTGCCAGTGTTAGCAGTTTTTGCTAGATTGAAAAACTAAATAAACAAATCACTAAATCTAACCATGAGTTTGTATTCAGTTTAGAGTTACACTTGGTGGACAGTATATATTATGGAAATCCTTTTAATACATGTATATATACACATATTTTTGATTCGAATGATAGCTGATACTCTTTACAGTATTTGCTTTTCCTTTCTTCTTGTGTTTGGCACTTATCACCTCCCATACTTAAGATGTACTTTTGCTACAGAGAATTCTCTTGTCCAATAGTGTTCAAGGCTTGTGGTGCTATCAGGTCTTGACCAATCTTGTGCTGACTAGTCAGGCTGAACCAGCAGTCTTTAGACAACCTACCGATATGACTGATGAGTGGTCTGTGGGGTTACTATGACCTTAAAAAAGTTCATCATGTTTCAAATATGTGTTACAGAAAGTGTAGCCTGTAGTGGCAGTTGCATAGACTTCAGCTGCACAGGAAAGAAAAAAAAAACAAAACTGGAACAATGAAAATTCTTTCAGAATTTGCGTAACATCTCATTTGAAGGGATGTGGAATAACAGTACACCCGTCATAAGCATGTAGGAGTATATTTCTGTCAGTAAATGTTTTGAAATTTTCATTTGGGTCAGTCAATCCATTATTCTTTTTTTAGTTAGTTTATAGTTTAATTTGTGTCAGAAATCAATTGCACAACACAAAAATGACTGGAACTGTCACTATGGGGTACACTGGTGTATTAGTGGGATAGACCCAAAAGCAGAACACAGGAGCAGACGGTGCTGAACTTTAAACTAAGGGTGAGCCTTTATTAGGGCTGATAACAAGAATGCAGAAATAAAGCAAGGTGAACATGAATGAGTAAACTAAAACTAAAACCTAATCTGGAAAAACTAACTATGATAACTGCAACGACTATGACTAATGTGACATGAACATAATCCTGACCAGGTACATGCAAGGAACTCTGAAGTGAAAACATGAACATGACCTGAGCAGAATCATGAAAATCCATAAATCTGACGTGACATCCAGGAAATATACACAGACCACCTGACAGGATGAAAACAGACAGACTAAATACAATATAATATAATATAATATAACACACAGGAGGTGATCAGGGGAAGTGGAAACACATGAGGAAATAGCTGGCACAAATGAACATCATGACACCACAGGGAACAAAAACACATGGAACATGGAAACAAAGACTTTCAAAATAAACAGTAAACATGACGAGACATAGCCATGACAACTAAAACAAAAGACAAGAACAGACTCACAGAGGGGACATAGAACCTAAACTAGAATAAAACTCAACTAAATCCTAACTAATAATGGCAACACAAAAACTAAGCATTTAATCAATATAATATAAGAACTCCCAAAAAAACCCACAATGAACTCAAAATTCAGGGTCACAGACCCAGCCCCTGACAGGAACGGTGGAAACAATTCCAACTAGGTGTGACTGTAAAACCATTTAGGCCATTTAAAACCATTGGTTAGTGTGAATTGTTGAAACAGCAAAGTAAGCTCTAATAGTTTGGAGTCAAATGAGCATAAAAACAATAAATTAAAAAAAGCACACTATTCAAGATGTCGCTGCTTTATTTTAAAATAGAAAAAGGAAAAAAAGAGAAAAAAGAGAGCAGCACTCATGCAGCTCTCTAATTATCTGCAATGAGATAAATACTGACTCTTTTATGTTCATTTAACCCTCTCCAGGCAGGTGTTGCAGATTTGCAACAGTTAAAAACTAACAACCTGACTTTACTTAGCACTTAGTTCCTCCTACGCCAGGCGGCGCATCGGGCAGCTAGTGATCTCCATCGATGTCGGTCAGCAGCGACTGCTTCAGCTTCGTCCCAGGCAATGTCGAAAGTTCTCAGATTGTCCATGAATCGTTACAGTCTCACAGAAGTTTGTGTCTCGCTTGTGTCCATTTACAAAAATTAATGTCATCTGCTTTTAAATGGAAACAAAGTCAACAATTCATGGCTGAGGGGTGACATTCATTTTACGAGTGACAGGAGAGCCCATTGTTCAAATCCCACACAGTGTAAACAATTGAATCGTGTGTCAGAGTATCAGAGGAAAACATCCCCCTCCAGTATCAGAGGATGGTTGCAGAGTCATCTTTTTTGTTGAAGTTTGCAGATTTATTTATTTTTTTGTCAGTTCAACTGAACACTTCGTATTGCAGTAACAAATAAATGTGTGCTCTTTTAACTTTTTGGATCTCTGCACTGATGTTTTGTGTTTCTCATGAGTCTTGCTACAAACTATGTGAAATATGAAACATATGTGCTGCATATACACGTAGGGCTTTAAAATGTTATTTGGGATAAAAAAAAAGCTGCATCAAAGCAAGGAAAAGTAAACTTTTTTCCATACACACATGAATGGACACTTGGTGTCACTTGGTGTTCGCTCGCTCTGCGGTAGAGTATCACTTCCTGTTCCTGCTCAAACACAGTGGTGTTTCTGAGTAGCTTATTTGCTTAGCAATTTAATTAACAACTTTTAAATACATTCTTCTTTCATAGTATAATCTTCACGTGCTTCATCCGAAGCACACTTTCTGTGTACTCACTACCTAATTTATAGCCAAAGTATTCACTCACTGTCTCTGTACTGTTTCGCTAGCTTAGCTTAGCTCGTAGCCGACTCGTTAGCACCATGGCTACTTCACCTGTCCCTCCTGCACTTTCTTGCTCATTGTGTCAGATGTTTAGTTACTCCTCGGCCTCCTTTAGCAGTAATGATATCTGTAACAAATGTAGCATATTTGCAGCTCTGGAGGCCAGGATTACTGAATTGGAGACTCGGCTTCGCACCCTTCATTCACCCGTAGCTAGCCAGGCCCCTGTAGCTGGTGCAGCCGAAGATAGCGTAGGCCCCGCTAGCTGTTCCCCGGCAGACCCCAAGCAGCTGGGGAAAGAGGGCGGCTGGGTCACGGTGAGGAGGAAGCATAGTCCTAAACAGAAGCCCCAGGTACACCACCAACCCGTTCATGTGTCTAACCGTTTTTCCCCACTCGGTGACACACCCGCCGGGGGTCAAACTCTGGTAATTGGTGATTCTGTTCTCAGACATGTGAAGCTAGAGACACCGGCAACCATAGTCAATTGTCTTCCAGGGGCCAGAGCAGGCGACATTGAAGGAAATTTAAAACTGCTGGCTAAGGGTAAACGTAAATTCAGTAAAATCATAATTCACGTTGGCAGTAATGACACCCGGTTACGCCAATCGGAGGTCACTAAAATCAATATTGAATCGGTGTGCAACTTTGCTAAAACAATGTCGGACTCTGTAGTTTTCTCTGGTCCCCTCCCCAATCAGACCAGGAGTGACATGTTTAGCCGCATGTTCTCCTTAAATTGCTGGCTGTCTGAGTGGTGTCCCAGAAACGATGTGGGCTTCATAGATAATTGGCAAACCTTCTGGAGGAAACCTGGTCTTGTTAGGAGAGACGGCATCCATCCCACTTTGGATGGAGCAGCTCTCATTTCTAGAAATATGGACAAATTTATTAAACCCCCCAAAATATGACTATCCAGAGTTGGGACCAGGAAGCAGAGTTGCAGTCTTACACGCCTCTCTGCAGCTTCTCTCCTCCTGCTACCCCCCCAAAAAACCATCTCCATAGAGACTGTGTCAGCTTCCAAAAAGACAAAAAACAAACTAAAAACCAGCAACAAACAACTTAAACATAAACAATCAAAAAGAAAGAACAATACAGTATCCACATCTGAACCAAAGAGTAAAACAGTGAAATGTGGATTATTAAATATTAGGTCTCTCTCCTCCAAGTCTCTGTTAGTACATGACTTAATAATTGATCAACAAATTGATTTACTCTGCCTTACAGAAACCTGGTTGCAGCAGGATGATTATGTTAGTTTAAATGAATCAACACCCCCGAGTCATTCTAACTACCAGAAACCTCGAGGCACAGGCCGAGGGGGCGGTGTGGCAGCAATTTTTCACACCAGCCTATTAATTAATGAAAGACCAAGACAGACTTTTAATTCATTTGAAAGCCTGATGCTTAACATTGTCCACCCCAGCTGTGAAACTCAGAAACCAGTCTTACTTGTTATGATCTATCGTCCACCTGGGCCTTACACAGAGTTTCTGTCTGATTTCTCAGACTTTATATCTAATTTAGTTCTGAGCTCAAATAAAATAATTATTGTGGGTGATTTTAACATCCATGTAGATGCTAAAAATGACAGCCTCAACATGGCATTTAATCTGTTATTAGACTCAATTGGCTTCTCTCAAAATGTAAAAGAACCCACCCACCACTTTAATCACACTCTAGATCTTGTTTTAACATATGGCATAGAAACTGAACATTTAACAGTGTTTCCTGAAAACCCTCTCCTGTCTGATCATTTCCTGATAACATTTACATTTACAATAATTGATTACACAGCGGTGGAGAGTAGATTTTATCAAAGTAGATGTCTTTCTGAAAGCGCTGTAACTAAGTTTAAGAATATAATCCACCCACTGTTATCATCTTCAATGCCCTGTACCAACACAGAGCAGAGCAGCTATCTGAACGCTACCCCAACAGAGGTTGATTATCTTGTTAATAATTTCACCTCCTCACTACGTACGACTCTGGATACTGTAGCTCCAGTGAAAACTAAGGTCTCTAATCAGAAGTACCTGACTCCGTGGTATAATTCTCAAACACGTACCCTAAAGCAGATGACTCGTAATCTGGAGAGGAAATGGCGTGTCACAAATTTAGAGGATCATCATTTAGCCTGGAGAAATAGTTTGCTGCTTTATAAGAAAGCCCTCCACAAAGCCAGAACATCTTACTATTCATCACTGATTGAAGAAAATAAGAACAACCCCAGGTTTCTCTTCAGCACTGTAGCCAGGCTGACAAACAGTCAGAGCTCTGTTGAGCCAACCATCCCTTTAACGTTAACTAGTAATGACTTCATGAACTTCTTCACAAATAAAATTTTTATCATTAGAGAAAAAATTACCAGTAATCCTCCCACAGATGTAATATTATCTACAGCTACTCTTAGTACCATTGATGTTAAGTTAGACTCTTTTTCTCCAATTGATCTTTCTGAGTTAACTTCAATAATTACTTCCTCCAAACCATCAACGTGTCTTTTAGACCCCATTCCTACAAAACTGCTCAAAGAAGTCCTGCCATTGATTAATTCTTCGATCTTAAATATGATCAACCTATCTCTAATGGTCGGCTATGTACCACAGGCCTTCAAGCTGGCTGTGGTTAAACCTTTACTCAAAAAGCCATCTCTAGACCCAGCAGTCTTAGCTAATTATAGGCCAATCTCCAACCTTCCTTTCATATCAAAAATCCTTGAAAGAGTAGTTGTCAAACAGCTAACAGATCATCTGCAGAGGAATGGTTTATTTGAAGAGTTTCAGTCAGGTTTCAGAGCTCATCACAGCACAGAAACAGCTTTAGTGAAGGTTACAAATGATCTTCTTATGGCCTCTGACAGTGGACTCATCTCTGTGCTTGTCCTGCTAGACCTCAGTGCAGCGTTCGATACTGTCGACCATAATATCCTATTAGAGCGATTAGAACATGCTGTAGGTATTACAGGTACTGCACTGCAGTGGTTTGTATCATATCTATCTAATAGACTCCAATTTGTGCATGTAAATGGAGAGTCCTCTTCACACACTGAGGTTAATTATGGAGTTCCACAGGGTTCAGTGCTAGGACCAATTCTGTTTACATTATACATGCTTCCCTTAGGCAGCATCATTAGAAGACATAGCATACATTTTCACTGCTATGCAGATGACACCCAGCTCTATCTGTCCATGAAGCCAGATAACACACACCAATTAGTTAAACTGCAGGAATGTCTTAAAGACATAAAGACCTGGATGGCCGCTAACTTTCTGCTTCTTAATTCAGATAAAACTGAGGTTATTGTACTCGGCCCTGAAAATCTTAGAAATATGGTATCTAACCAGATTCATACTCTGGATGGCATTACCTTGGCCTCCAGTAATGCTGTGAGGAACCTTGGAGTCATTTTTGACCAGGACATGTCCTTCAACGCACATATTAAACAAATATGTAAGACTGCTTTCTTCCATTTGCGCAACATCTCTAAAATTAGAAATATCCTGTCTCAGAGTGACGCTGAAAAACTAGTTCATGCATTTATTACTTCCAGGCTGGACTACTGTAATTCGTTATTATTAGGATGTCCAAAAAACTCACTGAAAAGCCTTCAGCTAATCCAAAATGCTGCAGCAAGAGTACTGACAGGGACTAGAAGGAGAGAGCATATTTCTCCTGTTTTGGCTTCCCTTCATTGGCTTCCTGTTAAATCCAGAATTGAATTCAAAATCCTGCTCCTCACATACAAGGTCTTAAATAATCAGGCCCCATCTTATCTTAATGACCTTGTAGTACCATATCACCCTATTAGAGCACTTCGCTCTCGCTCTGCAGGCCTACTTGTTGTTCCTAGAGTATTTAAAAGTAGAATGGGAGGCAGAGCCTTCAGTTTTCAGGCCCCTCTTCTGTGGAACCAGCTTCCAGTTTGGATTCGGGAGACAGAAACTATCTCTACTTTTAAGATTAGGCTTAAAACTTTCCTTTTTGCTAAAGCATATAGTTAGGGCTGGACCAGGTGACCCTGAATCCTCCCTTAGTTATGCTGCAATAGACGTAGGCTGCCGGGGGATTCCCAAGATGCATTGAGTTTTTCCTTTCCAGTCACCTTTCTCACTCACTATGTATTAATAGACCTCTCTGCATTGAATCATATCTGTTATTAACCTCTGTCTCTCTTCCACAGCATGTCTTTTATCCTGTCTTCCTTCTCTCACCCCAACCGGTCGCAGCAGATGGCCGCCCCTCCCTGAGCCTGGTTCTGCCGGAGGTTTCTTCCTGTTAAAAGGGAGTTTTTCCTTCCCACTGTTGCCAAAGTGCTTGCTCATAGGGGGTCATATGATTGTTGGGTTTTTCTCTGTATCTATGAAGCGCCTTGAGGCGACTTTTGTTGTGATTTGGCGCTATATAAATAAAATTGAATTGAATTGAAATTGAAAAATTGAAAGGAAATTACACTTTGATATCTAAGGAAGTGCTTTGTTCTAAACGTGTAAAAGTGAAAGTAAAAGTGAATCAAAATGAAAGTTTAAAAGAAGAGTTGACCCACTGGTATATTTTTGGGTTTCCTGGGATATCTGGGAATTCACCAACACCCTGTCTCATCTTACTGCAGTCACTCTCTGTGTGTAATGACATTTTATTTTTTTCCTGGGTCTTGTTAAACCACTACAGTTCATCAACTGTTTGAAACACGCTCCCTTTAAGGCCCTTCTTATGGAGAGAAACGCGCACAGTACGATCCACAAGCATAAACTGACATTTTCAAATGTGGAGAGTGATTTGTGTGTAACTTTTGAGGATTCACAAGTGTGTGATTTCATCCACACACAAATACAAAGCAATACTGATAATTTACGCACAATTTATTAACTCAGGTTCACAGATTTGTTTCTTCTTCGAAATAAACTGAACCTCTCATCACCCCTCTGGAAAACATAGATTCAACAATTACACATTACAAGACTACAGTACACTTTAACTCTACACAGTAGCACATAAAGATTTATATATGGTTTAAATATATGACCATTGAATTTTTAGCAGAAGTGTGGTTGAATGTTAGCATTTTGATAGCGCCTGTGACTAAACTGAGGTAATTTCAGAGAGCTGTTGTAGCACTACTATCTGACATTTTGTTTAACAAACATGCAGCAGATTAAAGGCTCAAAGTAGTTAAGGCAAGCTTGATTACATGCTTTAAAATACAGGTCAGTGTGTCACTTGACTGTAAGTTTGTTAGCGTCCTGCATTAGTAATTAGGTCCAAAAATTTCAGAAATACAAAAGTTGCACATTTTAAAATGAACATTTTACTTCTCTGCAAAGACTTCTGCTAATTTGTGAATTTAGATTCTACACACGAAAAATAGCTCGATAAATAAAAATACATTTCATGGACTCTTCTTCTTCTATATCTAATCTTCTATACACATCTCCCTCCAAAACTTTCTATCCTACCCTTATTGAATTGTTAAAATGTGCTCCACCTTGGACCAATTTCAACAGCATTTATTTATTTGAGATGATACTTATGTCATATTTTAAAGGTTACATTGAAAATCGAATTATTTACATAGAATAAAATAGCTTGACATCTTTGCCAGTGCTAGCAGTTTTTGCTAGATTGAAAAACTAAATAAACAAATCACTAAATCTAACCATGAGTTTGTATTCAGTTTAGAGTTACACTTGGTGGACAGTATATATTATGGAAATCCTTTTAATACATGTATACATACACATGTTTTTGATTCGAATGATAGCTGATACTCTTTACAGTATTTGCTTTTCCTTTCTTCTTGTGTTTGGCACTTATCACCTCCCATACTTAAGATGTACTTTTGCTACAGAGAATTCTCTTGTCCAATGGTGTTCAAGGCTTGTGGTGCTATCAGGTCTTGACCAATCTTGTGCTGACTAGTCAGGCTGAACCAGCAGTCTTTAGACAACCTACCGATATGACTGATGAGTGGTCTGTGGGGTTACTATGACCTTAAAAAAGTTCATCATGTTTCAAATATGTGTTACAGAAAGTGTAGCCTGTAGTGGCAGTTGCATAGACTTCAGCTGCACAGGAAAGAAAAAAAAAACAAAACTGGAACAATGAAAATTCTTTCAGAATTTGCGTAACATCTCATTTGAAGGGATGTGGAATAACAGTACACCCGTCATAAGCATGTAGGAGTATATTTCTGTCAGTAAATGTTTTGAAATTTTCATTTGGGTCAGTCAATCCATTATTCTTTTTTTAGTTAGTTTATAGTTTAATTTGTGTCAGAAATCAATTGCACAACACAAAAATGACTGGAACTGTCACTATGGGGTACACTGGTGTATTAGTGAGATAGTACGGTGGCCCTGAGAGGCCAAACAGACTGTAACTTCAGAAAACACTTGCAAAAAGAAAAATGCTGCAAAAAGAAAAATGCTGCAGAAAGAAAAACACTTGCAAAAAGAAAAATGCTGCAAAAAGAAAAACACTTGCAAAAAGAAAATTGCTGCAAAAAGAAAAACGCTGCAAAAGCACACACAACACAACGGAAATGTTTCTGTGGAGACAATAACCGGACGGACCAGTTGCATGAACCAAAACATCCTAACAAGTGCACTGGGACTGGGAGACACTACAAAATTTATCAGGCTGTGTGGCATCGGCTGCCAAAATGTGTGCCCCCCCCCATCTGTAATCCATATTGGCTTTGCTATCACAAAGGGTATATTTGCAAAATAAGTCACAGTATAACCAATAAGTACAGTAACTTTGGAGACGATGTCTTATTCACAGCAAAAGTTATGGAGGGATACAAAATTTATCAGGCTGTGTGGCATCGGCTGCCAAAATGTGTGCCCCCCCCCCCCCCCCCCCCCCATCAATAATGCACCTTGGCGTTGCTATCACGAAAGAGTTTATTTGCAAAATAAATCACAGTATAACTAATAACTACAGTAACTTTGGAGACCATTTGCTTTTTTTAGACTTCTTAATTTAACATCTACATCTATATATGTAGATATGTGTTCTCAACAATGTGTGCCAGATCCACACTAGCTGTGGACCTTTAGTGTCAACTATGTACAAGCGAAACAAATAAACACATCTTCTGGTGGTGGGCTTTTCACGCAGAGCTGGTGGAACCACCGCAAACACATCTCACACTGAATCTGTAAAAAAATAAATAATTACAAATCCCAATGTTAAAATTTCATTTATGGGAATAGATCATAACATTTAGCAGTCTTTCTTGATGTCATTACCCATTTGTTGTCAGTTTCATGCTCTTCTTCCCCGCAGAAATGACAGATGTTTGTCAAGTCATCTGTTTTAAAAAGTGAAAAAAAAGCACATAGAGTATACTACCTACTGCACTTATTACTTCATTCAAACAACTATATGGTTTGTTTCTACAGCCATCATGATGAAAATATTCATGATGTGAGAACATTGAATGGTGGAAAATGAGTTACCTGTCTCTAGGAGGAGAGTGGTGGCAATTTGCAGCCTGCGTGTGTTTATGGCCTTTTTTGTAGACGGAAAGTCTATTGACTCTTTTCGCAAGATCTTTTCAGCAAACTGAAAAAGAGATTCTAAGATGACTAAATAGGCTAATATCGTAAATGTTATTTTATAGTAATTTGTTTTCTGTGAATCAATTTCTTTCTTTTATTGTGTAATTATCTTATATTCCTTTTCCTGTCATTAACATTTATTACAACACAACATTTCCAATATTCTCGTATATATGTATGTATTACGGTTAAGACTCGTACTTTCAATGCAAAGACTCCACATGAGGTAGCGTCCACTTGTTTTGGGTGTTTGACTGTGTCACAAGTCCATCTTGAGACGTTGCATCCTTTTTTTTCGCATGAATGCCCTGAAAGACAGGTACAATAAAAACAAATAACATGTTTTAAAATTTTGGTGACACAAAAAGGTGAACAGTATGGAGAGCTTAAGTGTCTGTTGAACATCAAGTTAAGAACACTGACCACACTGTTTTGTTAAAATCATTACTTTTTAAAAGTCTACAACGCATTTCCGTGGACAATTACTTGTGCTTTTTTTCCAGTTTCTGCCCATGATATAGAAATCAATCACTTACACAGTACACTTTGAAGAGATGTGGAGGAGGAGCAAAGATGAAATTCACACATGTATAACCTATGTGAAATTATTTTAGACATTTGTCTGATGTTTTAGTGCTAAACCTCCGCAACACTTTATGCAACTACTAAACATTATTCTCCCCGTGCTATATTTTCTAATGTAAAAACATCATCTCATACAGACATCAGGTCCTCAAATAAACATTGAAACATGGGGAGACTTCTCTTTAAAGGCAAAATTAACCCATAACACCACAATATCAGAAGGCCAACACAAAAATTTAAACCTGTTGCTGCTAGTTTTTTAATTGTGAGTACCAATTTTTTTTTTAAAAAATTTGATTGACATCATACTTATAATTGTCATAATAAACACAAAACTAACAACAGCAACAAAGAGTTTAATAAAGGGTCAAAATAAATTTCAACATTTATCCTTACCTTGTTGATTCCAAACAATTTTGGATACCTTGTTTTGTTTCTCCGAGTGGATCAAGATACAGTGACTTCTTTTCTTGTGGGTAAATGACCTACAGTAAAATTATGTGGAGAATTACATGTAATAATTCAAGACTTAAGATTATCTGCATGCCATGCATTTGTCTTATAAAACTGATTTGATGAATATTGTAAATGCAATTTTTTTTTTACCACTAATGTCCAGTGATGATGTTCATTTACAATTCCCAGAATGACTTCATGCTCCATGGGTTTGATCTTAAATTGAAACAAAAGAATAAAAATATTAACTTCAGTCATAAAAAAAAGAAATGCAATAACATGTTGTTTAGAGTCCTTTTTTATTAAAGCAATTTATGATATATTATATATCATCCACTTATAAAGTACTCTGCGACAGCCATGATTCACCCCTCATTTCTTTAACCTGTGCAAGAAGCTGGACTATCTTATATTTTTTATAAGTGGTTTTGCACATTACTTCCTCCAAGACTAATAAAGGTCTTTCTAAGGATTTTTTTTGGACATGGAGTTCATTTTCAATCATTTTCAATGCGATCCTTGTACCATCTGCAGAATAATGTTTAATGCTTTCTTAAGCCTCTTTAACAGTGACGTATGAATCACTTGAGAATAAAAAGGTACCTATTAAAGAGATGAAGCAGTGTTGATGATTTCAAAAGAGATATTAGCCCAAATGTTTGCAAATCTCAAATCAAGCATTGATTGGAGTGTGTACAAAAAAAGGAGGAAACCAGACAAGCAGAGAACAAAAGAGAACTGTCAAGTCTAATAAACTATCCACATCTACTAACCCCAGTCTCAATTCATTCTTTCTGCATAAGCTGTTATCCAATCTAAATCTGGATGTGGATATGATCCGAGGTACTTAAACAATACACACAAGATTCTTTCTAAAGATACCTGCCTTGAGTCTCGGAGCTTTTCTCTTCCAAATGGCAGTCATTGAAAATGAATCAATGAATGCTGCTTTTGCTGAATTATCACGATTGCATTGTCTCACCATGATCGCAAGATATGCATTAATAGACTGCGAATACAAAATGTAAACATTTTTTAACTGTTGTCAAGGAATAAAACACTGATAGTTGCATTGTTGTCAGTAAAGATCACTGTACCTCACTTTCCAACTCCATGTCCAGACCAATTTGTTGGATATCCCAGTAGAATAATTTGTAAGCACCAATTTTGGAGAGTAGAACGTGAGGACTCTTTCCAGCCCAGGCATCCATTATATCTACAAAAAGTAATGAGAAAAAGAGATAAGTCAGCAGGACTAAATGTAAATCATAATTTAAAATGCATAATTTCTTATGTAGTTGTCTGACAAAACACGTGTTTCAGGGTAAATACTTTTAAGACACTGATAAAATGGGCACATGGTTTAACATTGTATTTTGTAGAAAAAAAGAGCACTTAAATTTGCTTTTATTTGGGGGTAAAGTTACACTTACAATGTTCTATAAAGAAATTTAAATAAATTCATATTAATAAAAGAAAAGAAATTTAAATACATAGCAATAGAAATGCTCTTGCCCCCTATCAAATCTTTTTTCCAGCAGAAACGCCTATTACAACAATTTTTTAAAATTATGTTTAGTTGAAGCTACATGAATATATTTTAAAATACTCAGGCTCAAGGCTTGCACCTGTGGCCTTTACTATTACATAACCGTTTCTGGAAAAATGTTATTTTTCTCCTCCAAAACTAGTTTTATTATCTTTAAAATAGAGTGTCAATTTCTGGGCTGTTAAAAGCAGTGTCTTAAAGAGTATTTGATCTTTCAAACAGTTGCTGGCAGGCAGTCATCATCACAACATTAATATACTTCTTGTAGTGGGCATTCTATGTCACTAGCAGCATATATGACAGCAATTTTAGAAAAGAAGAAAATGAAGAACATACACTACTAGTCAAAATTAGGGACACACCTTCCCATTCAGTGTGTTTCTGTGTGTTCATGCTTTTCATGCAGTGACAATCATCTTAGGTGACTACCCCATGAAGCTCACTGACAGAAGGCCTAGAGTGTGCAAAGCAGTGATCAAAGCAAAGGGTGGCTAATTTGAAGAATCTAAGATATAAAAAATTTTTTTGGTTCTTTCATACTTTTTGGTTTACTACATCATTTGTGTTAGGGTTAGTGCTCCATATGTGTCCATTCATAGTTTTGATGCCTTGAGTTCTAATCGACAATGAATCTACAAAATAGACAAGCAACATTAAAATGAAGGTGTGTCCAAACTTTTCACTCTTAGTGTACATCAGATGTACAATATCAATCATGAACATTCTGGGTTACACAACAACAAAAGAAAGATTCACAGTTTTGAAGGACTTACTTTTTCATTTGTGTAATTTTACACATGTGGCTTACATCCTTCTATAAGTTTTCTATAATGTTTTGCCCCATGAAGGTTTTTTTTTAAAGCATTAACATATTGTTAAATTTAAATATTCTGTTAGGAAATATACCTAAAAAAATCTTTTTAAAGGTGTAAAATTTGCTATGCCATGGTGTACATAGTACTGAAACAAACACTGTCATAGGAACAAAAATCCTTTTTTAAAAAATAAAAAAATATTATATTTATTTACATTTCTCTGCAACTGTTGGTTCTATGGTTTGTGCTGTAGATTGCTGGGCTGTAATCTGTGGAGCTGAGGCTTGTGTGGTTGTAGCATTTGGAGCTGTGGTTTGTGAGGCTGGGTCTGCTGCCGTTTTGGTCTGTGATGCTGGGTCTGCTGCCGTTGTGGTCTGTGAGGCCTGGTCTGCTGTTATGGTCTTTGAGGCTGGGTCTGCTGCTGTTTTGGATTCGGTTTGTAGAGCTGTAGCGTGTTCTGGTGCTGTAGCACTTGTGGCTGGTTCTGGTGGTTCGTCCTCTTTCTGTGCTGTTGCTCCTGACTCTGGTTCTGATACCGTTATTGCTATACCTTGTGGAACTGGAGATGGATGTTGTGTTTGAACTGGTAGCGATGTAAGTGATGCCATTGGTGCTGTAGCCTGTGTAGCTCTAGGAGGAGGTGGTGGTGCTACCGCCACTGGTGCTGCTGTAGCCTGTGAAGCTAGAGCAGATGCTGGTGCTGCTGCAGCTTGTGGTGCTGCTGGACCTGGTTGTGCTGTTAGTAATGTGGCTGCTGTTTTCTTTAAACCCCGGTGTGGCACTCTTGGCATGCTGTCTTTGCTTAACTTTAGTTGGTCAATATTTACTTTTGGAATGATTGTCCCATTGGAATCCTGAAGATCTGCACTTTTACCTTGGATTGCTGTAATAATGTAAGGGCCTAAAAAGTTTGCTTCAAGTTTCCCCCCTTTCCTCTGCTGGCTTCTCATGTTAGCTCTTAAAACTTTGTCACCAACTTTGAAGACGACATCTCTCTTCATCATTTTTATTTTGCCCTTTGTTTTTTCCTGAGCTTTGACCACATTGTCCTTCACCAGTTCCAACAGCTTTTGATGCTTTTGAATGTCTTCCGACAGCTCCTCCTGCCCCACAATGTCTTCCACACTCTCATCAACCTTTGAATCAAAAGACATGTCTATCATTACTATAATTTGTGTAAGATACACAGATAATACATAAAAGAACTGAGAAATACAGTGAAAATTTACATTAAGTGTCTTTGGTAAGGTTTTAAGACACAATGTATTTCTGGCAAAGCTTCAGTGTATCCTGGGATTGATTGGACATGAAGAAAACTGTTATTGAGGGGTGGAACAATCCATAAAAATATTCAGTGGTGTAGTGCTTTTATGGCGGTGACGTAGCATCCATTGAAACTGATCTGCCTGCGCCTCAAAAACTAAAAAAGTTTTGTTGTGTGGGATTTCCGTGTAGTTTGTCACAGACAAAAAGACATACCATGAACTCTTCTGGGATTTCGGAAGGATAGCGAGCCTCTCTGCCAAACATTAGGTAATAAGGTGAGTATTTGGTGGTCGCTTGTTTTTTAGTTCTGAGTCCAAACATTACAGCATCCAGATACTCATCCCACATTTCTGGTTGGTCGCCAACGACTTTACACAGGGCTCTGACAATGAAAGCACATAGAAGACATTCATATGAAAGATCATTTACATTTTTTGTGGCTCAAGAGTTGGGAGTTCGCCTTGTAAACGGAAGGTTGCCGGTTCGAACCCCTGCTTGGACAGTCTCGGTCGTTGTGTCCTTGGGCAAGACACTTCACCCGTTGCCTACTGGTGGTGGTCAGAGGGCCCGGTGGCGCCAGTGTCCGGCAGCCTCGCCTCTGTCAGTGCGCCCCAGGGTGGCTGTGGCTACAATGTAGCTTGCCATCACCAGTGTGTGAATGTGTGTGTGAATGGGTGGATGACTGGATATGTAAAGCGCTTTGGTGTCCTTAGGGACTAGTAAAGCGCTATATAAATACAGGCCATTTACCATTTTTAATAGTTTAATGTCATGCATTAATGTTTTGTTTGAAGGGAACCCCCATAAATGTATAACATGTACTCCAAGAATTTACCTCTGGATGGTGCCATTCATTTTCTCCACCAGCCCATTCGTTTGAGGGATTATAGGGGGAGCAGAGGCTTCTTTTAATTTTTAACAATCCGCAAACCCTTTTGTTGAGCTGCAAAAGAAAGTTATATACACTGGCTATAAGCACATTACAATAAGAATTTAAATAAACAGCTGTCATACTAATATCTCAAAAACAGATTTATAAAGACCAGAAAATTAACCATTTTCAAAAAATTATTCAAATATGAGTTCACATATTTTTGCCAAAGACTAAAGTACTTACAGAATTGACAAATTCTTTGCCTTGGTCAGTAAGAATCCTTTTCGGGGCTTCGAACTGGTGGACAAATTTTATGAGACAGTTTGTCACTTCCCCGGCTGATTTTGACTTTAAAGGGTATGCTTGTGGCCATTTTGTAAAATAATCAATAAAAACACATATGTATTGATGTCCATTGTTGGTTTCAGTAAGTTTTCCAATAAGGTCCATCCCAACCAGTTCAAATGGCTGAGAGACCTTAAAAAGAAAATCATAGTTAAGTTAATAATACTGAAATTACACAGAATGCTAGTCTACTGTTATAATTTTTTCAAGTATATAATCAGTAGGTTTCTAAGCAATGAAAACATTGTGTGATTAAATGTGATTATTTGCTATGGTCGATGACTAACCTTTATCGGAATGTATTCTGCTGGTTTTTTAATTGTTGCAGCACTTGCCTGGCAAAGTGCACACTGGGAAACCTAATCAAAAATAAAAGCAATTCAATAACAAACACAAGAGTTGATGATCAAGGTTTACATAACTTATTTTGAGAGATACAGAAACATTGCTGTGTTCCTCTTAAAATAAGTTAGCTGTAGTCGAATTACATAGAGTTTGTTTTGGAGTACCCACCCAATTATTGATGTCCACTGACATCCCTGGCCAGTAGAACCGCTTTGAAATGGCTTCTCTTGTTTTTGTTTGCCCGCAATGGGCCCCAGTAGGACTGGCATGAAAATCTGAAAAAATTGTGTTTGCCTCATCAGCCCCACAGACTACCGTTGTCTTTATGGTTTTGTCTGTGCCTTTGTAGCGCCAGTAAAACAGCTGCTCCCCTAAACATAAACAAGAAAATAGGAAAGTTTATTATAGCTGTTTAAACCACGACAGGTCTATATGTGGTAAAAGTCATGACAATACATCTTGAATGTAATGAATCAATTATGTATGGTATATAATTTGGGGGTGACTAT
The DNA here is from genome assembly GCF_051167445.1 of Perissodus microlepis. Classification (NCBI taxonomy): domain Eukaryota; kingdom Metazoa; phylum Chordata; class Actinopteri; order Cichliformes; family Cichlidae; genus Perissodus; species Perissodus microlepis. Next base: position 16,516,670 of record NC_140480.1, read on the forward strand.
TGGACTGGTTCTCTATATTTATGACAGTATGACTACTTCAGAAACCAAAAAGATTATGCCACACACAAGACTGTATTACTGATACTAAAAAAAGTGATGGATGTGTAAAGTCATTATGACTAATGACCTTCAGATATCATGGATTTATTTTTAATACAAATATCAATTCAAAGTAGTTTAATTCCAAATTTCCTGCTGTCAGTAATTTTCCACATATGTAATTTAAAGACATAAAGACATAACAGTGGGTACACCTGCGTAAAAGGGTGTGGCACATACCACTCCAAAAGTAATTACGACGTAATATATTGTAGTTAAGCTATAAAAGGACAAAAACAGTTCTTAGTTAACGCTGTCTACTTAATAGCAAACCTTAAAACTTTTACTTTAATAAACGCACATGTGCCTACTAACCGGGGTTAACTAGGTCAAAGAAAGGTCAAGCTAATTAAATCGGTTAGTGCAAATTAAGACTACACATTATGCCATTGTATATGTGTTAATATATATGTACTGATGACATTTATAAACGCTACGAAGTTGCTGTTATTACCTTCAATGTTGTAAATAGCAGCTTTTCTTCGGAGAAGAAATTTCTCTTTCTTCGTGAAAAGCGCTGGATACTCGCCTTTCAGTTTATATGCAACCAAAATCTTGTACTCGTCTGGTTCCATCCTCTTGTGGTGTTTGTTATTTTCAAAAACAAATTGTAAAGTAATCTTCTAGTTAGCTCAGAGGCCCTCTGGTTTTCGGTTCATGCGCACAATGTGAGCTAATTTGCATAATTGATGAGGAAAACCCACGTGACCGGAGATTTTGGAAAAATTTGACAATGTCGGAGTCAAGTAGGCCTACGAAAGGTTGGCCAAAACTAACTTGCAAAATTTTGAAAAGCCCTGTTACTTACAAAGACGATAAATATATATATTTAAATGTTGTTTTAAATTTTATTTATTTACAAAGACAAACTCTGCCAATGTGCATCATTATAGATTTGGGGGGTGGGGGGGCACACATTTTGGAAGCTGATGCCACACAGCCTGATAAATTTTGTATCCCTCCATAACTTTTGCTGTGAATAAGACATCGTCTCCAAAGTTATGTCTGTGAAGGTTCTCAGTCATCCAGGTCATCGTAGTCAAAGGAGCTTGCAAAGAAAAGCGTCTGGACTTCTTTAAGTTACTTGAAGACGTTTCACCTCTCATCCGAGAAGCTTCTTCAGTTCTAAGGTCAAATGGTGGAGAGTCCCAGATATAAACCTAGTGGGAGTATCCCCCCACAGAGGGACAAAAGGACCCCCTGATGATCCTCTAATCGCCTGAGCCAAGGTGTGAAAGCGGGTGTGGGTCCCAATCAGCCAGAGTTTCGGGTGTGTTCATTGTGAAACCTGGCCCCACCTTATCATGCGAATTCCTGAGGTCAGATGGCCCAGGATGTGAGTGGGCGTTAAGGCGTCTGGGAAGGGATCTCAAAACTGGATTATAGATGGCAGAGAGTTGGTGTCGTAAACCCCCGCCTCTGTTCAAAGATGGTCGCTCACAGTGGACATAGATGGCTTCTTTCACTCCTCTTTCAAACCATCTGTCCTCTCTGTCCAAAATGTGAACATTGGCATCCTCGAAAGAGTGTCCTTTATCCTTAAGATGCAGATGGACTGCTGAGTCTTGTCCTGTGGAGGTGGCTCTTCTGTGTTGTGCCATGCGCTTGTGAAGTGGCTGTTTGGTCTCTCCAATGTAGAGGTCTGGGCATTTCTCGCTGCACTGTACAGCATACACCACATTGTTAAGTCTGTGTTTTGGCGTTTTGTCTTTCGGGTGAACCAGTTTTTGTCTGAGCGTGTTGCTGGGTCTGAAATGCACCGGGATGTCATGCTTGGAGAAAACTCTCCTAAGTTTTTCTGATACACCGGCTACATAGGGGATGACAATGTTGTTGCGTCTGTCCTTCTTATCCTCCCTCGCTGGTGTCTGGTCTTCTTTTCTGTGCCTCTTTGCTGACTTTAAGAACGCCCATTTAGGATAGCCGCACGTTTTGAGTGCTTCCTTTACATGTGTATGTTCCTTCTTTTTTCCTTCAGGCTTAGAGGGAACATGTTCTGCCCGGTGGTGTAGGGTCCTAATTACTCCAAGTTTGTGTTCCAAAGGGTGATGGGAGTCAAAGAGGAGGTACTGGTCCGTGTGTGTGGGCTTCCGGTAAACTTCGATGTTGAGTTTGCCGTTCTCTTCAATGTGCACAGCGCAGTCCAGGAAAGGCAAACAGTTGTCCTTTGTGTCTTCCCTGGTGAACTTGATGTTTTTATCCACAGCGTTAATGTGCGCAGTGAAGGATTCCACTTCTTGTGTCTTGATTTTGACCCAGGTGTCGTCCACATATCTGTACCAGTGGCTGGGTACTCTTCCTTTGAAAGAGCCAAGAGCCTTCCTTTCCACTTCCTCCATGTAAAGGTTGGCTACAATAGGTTGCCGTACATTTTGGGAGGAACACCCTTCAACTGGTGCGGGAGTATGAAAGGGAATCAAGGAAACTAGCGGATTATAGGAACCATCTCCGTTTCAACCTAAGATGTAGACAAAGCAGAGTTGTTCCTAAGAGCCTGCGCCTTGGATCCACTGTCAGGGGATACAGAGCAGACTTGATTCTACAGAGAGCACAAAATCACCTTTTAAGTGAAAGGATAAGACAGGTCCATTTCACCATAGATGCCCTCCAGATCAAGATCAGCCAGACCCTGCAGGAACTGGAAATCCTTCTACCCTCTCCAATCTTAGAAGAGGTTTACAAGTTTGTGGACAAGGCTCAGCGGGCCCAACACTCTAAAGGAAAAGAAAGACAACGCAGGAAATTTCACACCTTGCTTTCAAAAACACACACTCCTCATCCTGAACCTACACAACCCAGAGAAGAAAACACACCTGAAGTCAGTCAGGAGAAATGGGTTAAGAACTTTTCAGACAGGATTCTCACTGAACCTGAAAAGAGAGTATTAGCCAAAGGACTCAATTTTGCCATTTCTCCACAACAGTTGCCCATAGTGGACCTCATCACAGCCACAGAATCTGCCATACGGATTAATAAATTATCACAGACAGAAGCAGAGCAAATCAGGATGAAAGTCTCAGCCACGCTCTCCAGTGCCAAAGTCCCTCCATCCAACCTCACAATACAGGAAAAGAAGGCCGTCGCTTCCCTGAGCAAAGACCACAACATCACTGTTTTACCAGCTGATAAGGGAAGATGCACCGTGGTCCTAAACACTACAGATTACCATACAAAGATCACTACTCTCCTCAGTGACAATAATACCTACGAAGCCTTAAAGCGAGACCCCACAAGCAGCTACAAAAAGAAAGTTATAGCTTGCCTTCAAGACTTTGAAAAGGACAAAATTATTGACCGCCTTACATATCACCGCCTTTACCCAGGGGATGCCATACCCTGCATCTACGGACTTCCTAAAATCCACAAGGAAGCTGTCCCACTCAGACCCATAGTCAGTAGCATAAACTCAGCCACTTATAACATTGCTAAACACCTTGCTACCATCCTTGCTCCCCTTGTGGGGAACACCCCACACCACATCAAGAACTCCACCGACTTCACTGACAAGGTCCAGAAACTTACCCTGGACCCAGATGAAACCATGGTGTCCTTTGATGTAGTCTCTCTCTTCACTTGCATACCCACCACGGAGGCCGTGGAGACTGTCAGAAAACGACTACAAGAAGACAGCTCCTTGGAGGACAGGACCAACTTCACACCCGATCAGATTTGCACACTGTTAGACCTCTGCCTCACCACTACATATTTCAAATACAACGAAGGCTTTTACAGACAAAAACATGGCTGTGCCATGGGCTCCCCCGTGTCACCTATTGTAGCCAACCTTTACATGGAGGAAGTGGAAAGGAAGGCTCTTGGCTCTTTCAAAGGAAGAGTACCCAGCCACTGGTACAGATATGTGGACGACACCTGGGTCAAAATCAAGACACAAGAAGTGGAATCCTTCACTGCGCACATTAACGCTGTGGATAAAAACATCAAGTTCACCAGGGAAGACACAAAGGACAACTGTTTGCCTTTCCTGGACTGCGCTGTGCACATTGAAGAGAACGGCAAACTCAACATCGAAGTTTACCGGAAGCCCACACACACGGACCAGTACCTCCTCTTTGACTCCCATCACCCTTTGGAACACAAACTTGGAGTAATTAGGACCCTACACCACCGGGCAGAACATGTTCCCTCTAAGCCTGAAGGAAAAAAGAAGGAACATACACATGTAAAGGAAGCACTCAAAACGTGCGGCTATCCTAAATGGGCGTTCTTAAAGTCAGCAAAGAGGCACAGAAAAGAAGACCAGACACCAGCGAGGGAGGATAAGAAGGACAGACGCAACAACATTGTCATCCCCTATGTAGCCGGTGTATCAGAAAAACTTAGGAGAGTTTTCTCCAAGCATGACATCCCGGTGCATTTCAGACCCAGCAACACGCTCAGACAAAAACTGGTTCACCCGAAAGACAAAACGCCAAAACACAGACTTAACAATGTGGTGTATGCTGTACAGTGCAGCGAGAAATGCCCAGACCTCTACATTGGAGAGACCAAACAGCCACTTCACAAGCGCATGGCACAACACAGAAGAGCCACCTCCACAGGACAAGACTCAGCAGTCCATCTGCATCTTAAGGATAAAGGACACTCTTTCGAGGATGCCAATGTTCACATTTTGGACAGAGAGGACAGATGGTTTGAAAGAGGAGTGAAAGAAGCCATCTATGTCCACTGTGAGCGACCATCTTTGAACAGAGGCGGGGGTTTACGACACCAACTCTCTGCCATCTATAATCCAGTTTTGAGATCCCTTCCCAGACGCCTTAACGCCCACTCACATCCTGGGCCATCTGACCTCAGGAATTCGCATGATAAGGTGGGGCCAGGTTTCACAATGAACACACCCGAAACTCTGGCTGATTGGGACCCACACCCGCTTTCACACCTTGGCTCAGGCGATTAGAGGATCATCAGGGGGTCCTTTTGTCCCTCTGTGGGGGGATACTCCCACTAGGTTTATATCTGGGACTCTCCACCATTTGACCTTAGAACTGAAGAAGCTTCTCGGATGAGAGGTGAAACGTCTTCAAGTAACTTAAAGAAGTCCAGACGCTTTTCTTTGCAAGCTCCTTTGTCTCCAAAGTTACTGTACTTATTGGTTATACTGTGACTTATTTGGCAAATATACCCTTTGTGATAGCAAAGCCAATATGGATTACAAATGGGGGGGCACACATTTTGGCAGCCGATGCCACACAGCCTGATAAATTTTGTATCCCTCCATAACTTTTGCTGTGAATAAGACATCGTCTCCAAAGTTACTGTACTTATTGGTTATACTGTGACTTATTTTGCAAATATACCCTTTGTGATAGCAAAGCCAATATGGATTACAGATGGGGGGGACACACATTTTGGCAGCCGATGCCACACAGCCTGATAAAATCTGTATCCCTCCATAACTTTTGCTGTGAATAAGACATTGTCTCCAAAGTTACTGTACTTATTGGTTATACTGTGATTGATTTTGCAAATAAACTCATTCGTGATAGCTTCGCTACAAAGTGTAAACCGAGTGTAAATTCACTGGAGAGCGACGTGTTTCCATGATCGCATCTGGTTTTACAGTATTATAGTATCAAAGTCTTTTTCTAGACAAAGTATTCCCAGCAGGTTATTTCAGTGTACAGTTTAAGGTAAATTGTCTTCCACACGGCACATTACAATGTCACGAAACTAATATTAAATTCATCGAGTCTGCTGTTTTCCAGCTTTTACTCTTTATTGCGTCAACTGCAGATCAGTGACAAGTAGCGTACAGAACGGAGCTGGGCAAGTGGCTCCTCCTACTTTGCGCGCTCCTGTGAATGGGGATGGGGGTAACTACTTTGGCACAACACCGGCATGTGGCCAACAGTAATATTTTAATGTTCTTCATTATTAAACATTTGTACATAAATAAGTGACATAATATTCAGAACTTACTTTTGAAAGTTTACTCTTTGGCCGCTCCGCTTCCACTTCTTTGAAGTGTCTCCCAGTCCCAGTGCACTTGTTAGCATGTTTTGGTTCGTGCAACTGGTCCTTCCGGTTATTGTCTCCACAGAAACATTTCCGTTGTGTTGTGTGTGCTTTTGCAGCGTTTTTCTTTTTGCAGCGTTTTTCTTTTTGCAGCATTTTTCTTTTTGCAAGTGTTTTTCTTTTTGCAGGTATTTTTCTTTTTGCAGCATTTTTCTTTTTGCAAATGTTTTTCTTTTTGCAGCATTTTTCTTTTTGCAAGTGTTTTCTGAAGTTGCAGTCCGTTTGGCCTCTCAGGGCCACCGTAGGATAGACCCAAAAGCAGAACACAGGAGCAGACGGCGCTGAACTTTAAACTAAGGGTGAGCCTTTATTAGGGCTGATAACAAGAATGCAGAAATAAAGCAAGGTGAACATGAATGAGTAAACTAAAACTAAAGCCTAATCTGGAAAAACTAACTATGATAACTGCAACGTCTATGACTAATGTGACATGAACATAATCCTGTTCAGGTACATGCAAGGAACTCTGAAGTGAAAACATGAACATGACCTGAGAATCATGAAAATCCATAAATCTGACGTGACGCCCAGGAAATATACACAGACCACCTGACAGGATGAAAACAGACAGACTAAATACACACAGGAGGTGATCAGGGGAAGTGGAAACACATGAGGAAATAGCTGGCACAAATGAACATCATGACACCACAGGGAAAGTAAAACAAAAACACATGGAACATGGAAACAAGACTTTCAAAATAAACAGTAAACATGAGGAGACATAGCCATGACAACTAAAACAAAAGACAAGAACAGACTCACAGAAGGGGACATAGAATCTAAACTAGAATAAAACTCAACTAAATCCTAACTAATAATGGCAACACAAAAACTAAGCATTTAATCAATATAATATAAGAACTCCCAAAACCCCCCACAATGAACTCAAAATTCAGGGTCACAGACCCAGCCCCTGACAGGAACGGTGGAAAAAATTCCAACTAGGCGTGACTGTAAAACCATTTAGGCCATTTAAAACCATTGGTTAGTGTGAATTGTTGAAACAGCAAAGTAAGCTCTAATAGTTTGGAGTCAAATGAGCATAAAAACAATAAATTAAAAAAAGCACACTATTCAAGATGTCGCTGCTTTATTTTAAAATAGAAAAAGGAAAAAAAGAAAAAAGAGAGCAGCACTCCTGCAGCTCTCTAATTATCTGCAATGAGATAAATACTGACTCTTTTATGTTCATTTAACCCTCTCCAGGCAAGCGTTGCAGATTTGCAACAGTTAAAACCTAACAACCTGATTACCCCACATATATATTTTATGAGTCTTTTTTTACTCAGAAGTACCACTGCAGGACTTGGTTGTGCATTAGCAACAAAAAGTTTAATTTGAGCCTGAGAGGGTTAAGACTTGTGCACACCTGTTCAAATAAATTGTTTTTAAATTAGCATAACAATTTTTCTTGAGTGCTTTGAGCTGCTTAAAGAAACTGGGACCCACTTAGTTTTCATCATCACTATCTCAGCAGAGCAAAAGACACATCTTGGAAATGTGTTAACCCTTTCTCACTGGATTGACACATTTCCCCCACATTTTTGTAAGTCAGTTATTCAAGCAGTCCAAACTCCACTGTTTTAGCTATGGTACCCAAACAGAAATCATTTATTTATTAGAAACTACCTAGATCAGCGGTTCCCAACCTTTTTTGCACCACGGACCGGTTTATGTCCGACAATACTTCACGGACCGGCCTTTAAGGTGCCACAGATAAATACAACAAAATAAAACCAGTGCCGGTACCAAAAAAAAGAAAATTTATTCATAACACACGGGAAAAGACCCAGGGAAACCGAGTTAATGATGAAAACAATAAAAAATAACGATAAAAAAATGATAAAACCCCTGAAAACTATAAATTTCACACCTGAGCCTCAACTATTTCAGCCTGGTACCAAACGACTTACGAACTGGTACCGGTCCGTGGCCAGGGGGTTAGGGACCGCTGAACTAGATCAGTATGAAAACAATGAGCACCAATTTGACACTCCTTCATACAAATCTTCACTTAGCAGTTGTCTGCAGGCCTTCAAACATGCCACATCGTTGTAGTTTTTTACCAGCATGTATGGAGGTGTAAGGCAGATGAGAGTGAGTATCAAAAATGGCAATTTCTTATATTGTAATAGATTTTATTTTGGTTTACATGTATAATGTGTAATACAGTGGTATGCAAAAGTTTGGGCACCCTTGATAATTTTCATGATTTTTCTTTTGAAATCATTGGTTATTTGGATCAACAATTTCATTTAAATATATCATATACCAGATGAACACAATGATATGTTGTGGACTGGTGAAACTAAAATGGAGTTATCTGGACATAACAGGAGGTGGTATGCATAGTGGAAACAGAACACAGCAGTCCAAGAGAAAGACTTGCTACCCACAGTAAAATTTGGTGGCGGTTCCATCATGCTGTGGGGCTGTGTGTCCACTGCAGGTACTGGGAATCTTGTTAAAGTTGACAGTCACATGGTTTCCAGTCAATATCAGCAGATTCTTGAGAACAATGTTCAAGAATCAGTCACAAAGTTGAAGTTGCGCTGGGGCTAGATATTTCAACAAAACAAGACCCTAAACACTGCTCAAAATCTACTAAGGCATCTATGCAGAGGAACAACTGCAGTGTTCTGGAATGGCCATCTCAGTGCCCAGACCTGCATATTATTGAAAATCTATGGTGTGACTTAAAGCGGGCCGTCCATGCTCAGAAACCATCAAACCTGACTGATCTGGAGATGTTTCGTAAAGACAAATGGTCCAAAACACCTTCAACCAGAATCCAGACTCTCATTGGAAGCTATAGGAAGGCTTTAGAGCCTGTTATTTCTGCAAAAGGAGGATCTACTAAACATTGATGTAATTTTTCTGTTGGGTGCCCAGATTTATGCACCTCCCTAATTTATTTGAAGTAACTATTGCACACTTTCTGTAAATCCTATCAACTTTATTTCACTTCTCAAATAGCATTGTGTTCGTCTGCTATATGATATATTTAAATGACATTACTGATCCAAACAGTACGGAAGAGGATTAGGGCCACCGGAAAATTAGACATGGGCACGTCTTTTTTTCTTCTTTTCCAGAATTCTGAGATTAAAGTCAGAATTCTGACTTTTTTTTTTTTTCAGAATTCTGGAAATGAAGAAAAAAAACCATGAGCCCACTCCCCCGCTCTAATTTAAACTGAGCTAATATTCTTCCTGAAGTAGTAAAATGCCCAAGTTTTAAAATTTGATATGTTATAACAAAATATGATAACTAACAAATAGAATGTTATTATCTAATATGGGTTTATAAGCTTTACAAATGACAACATTCTCTTTTGTCTGCCCTTGGGTTTTCTTATCAATTGACTTTGTTTTAAAAACCCATACAAAATAACCCTCCCTTTTTCACAGTAATTATGTGATGGAATAAACTGATGTTACCCAGAATATAAGTCACTTAAAATAACTGAGAGAATTTGATGAACCATCAGTTCAAATAGTTCACAGGAGTTTCAATTTGCAATTCATCAGAAACTTATGTTGTGCCTTTGTGTACTTAACGTCTCCTAACAGATGTTTCAGCATGGCCACTGCGTACTCTGTGACCACTAGAGCATGCTATTACAGCTACTCACACTTGTGACTGGAGCTTAATGCTCATACATAAGCATTTTCTATTTAGGTAAGCCATTTGGAAAAACATCCTATTTTTCTACAGTCAGCAGATGTGATTAGTAAATGTTCTATTAATAATGATATTTCAATGAAAAATTTGACTCACACCTGAATGAGTCATAAATGGGAAGTAGCCTTTTTATTTTTTTTAAGAAGACAGATGACTTTACTGTCATTTACTGTAAAATCAGTCTGATTCTCAAAAACATGTGCATCATAGTACCAGCTTTCTGCCTTGTTTTGGTTTGTCTGATGAAGTCACACTTCTCTGCCGACATTCTTTCTGATAGTGTATTACAGATGTGGTGAACACCCGACAAGTGTCCACAGTGTATTATGGCTGCTTTGAAATACATTAAATTTGATAGACCAGCCTTATTTTGAAAAGCCTCACTGTAAAGGCCAGAGAAGTGCAGAAGATAAATAAAGAATGTTGGGATGAAAAGCAGAGGTTGTACACTCACCCATCCAAATCATTCAATTCAGGTATTCTGATCACTTCCATGGCCACAGGTATATAAAATCAAGTTCCCTACCACAGGGTTAGAGGCGGTGTACACCCTGAAGAGGTCACCAATCTGCATGCTGTGCTGCATTGACTGACTCTTTATGACCACTAGAGTGCGATGTTCTCCAGCATTTGGCATCTAACTGTACCTCTGTTATGTCAGGATGGTGTACAGTACATATACCCAAGGGACCAAATGAAAACCTGAATGAAAACCAGTGAGAATTCACTGATTGGAAACAGTTTTTCCCATCATCAACCTCATCTTCAGCCATTTCTTTGTGATTCTGCTCAGGTGTCTGGGCTCTTTTCTAACTGTTTTTGTTGCACTGCTACTGTAGTGTCTGTGCTTGTAGAAATGCATTTTTCTAAAGCCTATATATACAATCAGCCGGATATAGAGGATATATATATATGGAGAGACCGCCCGCATATAGACACACACACACACACACACACACACACGAGTGTGTATATAATGTAACATGACAAGATCCAATAAAAATAGAAAAATCAGAAAAATAGATGCAGTAAAGAACCAACAACTCGAGAGAAATAACATAATAAAAAAATAAATGCGTTAGTAACCACAAGTTACAAGGTGGGTACAGGCTGATAAGTTTCTGTTTTGTGCAGAGACCATCAGACTCAGGCCAAAGTGTAATTAAATCCAGCTCAAAAGCTCACCTTGTGCATTATCGAGTGTCATTGCCATGTGAATACAAGTATGCAGGTATGCAGAATGTTTGTGTGTGTGTGTGTGTGTGTGTGTGTGTGTGTGTGGGTAGGTGGGTGTGTGTGTGTGTGGGTAGGTGGGGGGGGGGGGGGGGCAGACTGGACAAATAAGTTACTTCATTTGTCCAGTAAGAAACTGCTGCCTGGTTAACCATGATTAATACCCACTGAACAGTTATCTGCGGTTTGGGCTGTGAGGCACCAGGTCTACTGTTGTGAACCAGCATGGTATCTTCATTAATCAAAGCTGGAGCTGCTGTCTAGTTAGCATTCATCATAAATTGTATGATGATATTCAGATGATTCAGTGTGTGTGTGTGTGTGTGTGGGTAGGTGGTTGGGTGTGGCGAATGTGTATACCAAGCTGGCCTGGATGGGGTGGGGGGTTGGAGGCTGAAAGTACCAGAAAAATCAATGCATGCGGAGAAAGGCTGTTCTCAGCAGTAAGGTGTCCGGAGCTCGGTAACCGAGTCTTTCTCTGCAGAATTAATGAGAGGGCTTTTCATGGTCATAGAGATCTGTCGACTTCCATCCCAACAGTGGCCTAACAACGGAGGAGATGGTGATGTAGAGCCAGGGACTTGGACGACATTATAAAGGCCAAACAAAAGACAGAGTAGCAGGAGGCTGCTCAAACACAAACGAGAGACTTAAAAAAAAAGCTCCCCCCTGCAAAAGAACATGTGCCAAACACTCAACCACATAACACAGATATAGACCTGATACAATTATGCAACAACTGGCCAATAGAAATGTACATAAGAGGCACCATGCTCTTACTACATATTATCAAGACACAAGCATTTCTTTGGCTATATGTTTGGGATCATTTTAGATTTCATTGTCATTCTTTTTTTTTACACTTAGTTTTTTTGCTTGTTTGTTTTTTGGGGGCCATAGCATATGCTCTTAGTGTTCAGTGGGATATACAAACTTCTTCAATAATTTAAGAAAAGATTTGCTTTCTCTGCACACATTTGGTTTGCAGAGACACTCAAACTAGGCCTTCCCTTCTTTGTCCTGTTGTTTGACTCCAGTGGGGACTGATTTACAAGGCTGAACTTCATGTTGTATTCTTTAAGATCTGAAACTAACTAGTTAGACCCAGTTCGTCAGTAAAGTGGACAATGAGGTTTAAGCTCAGCTGTGTAGAGATTGATTTTCTAGACTTCCCTATAGCTGAACTTTTTTGAATACACGAAAGGAACTTCTACACTGTCTTTTCTTTTCAGACTTGGAAGCCAATCTTTTATATGTCGTTTTTATTTTGTGATCATTTGATTAAATTTCTCTGTTGTCATAGGGTGCCATAGGGTGAGAGGCAGGGTACACCCCAGACCGATTAGTGGCAAATTTAGAATTGCCTGTTATTCTAACTGTATGCATATGTTTCAAGGGGAAGCTGGAGTGCCGCGAGGGAGCCTGTGCAGACACAGGGAATACATGCAAACTCCACCAGGAAAGAAATTTGAACCCAGGAGTTTCCTACTGTGAGCCATCGGTGCCTTTGAGCCAACAAAACAGATTTGATCCATTTGAGTATAGACACTGGACCTGTGGGTGTGTCCTGTGGTATCTGGCACCAGTATGTTGCTCATCATTGCTCATCATTGCTCATCGTTGCTAGCTCATCATTAGGCTGTTCAAAATTTTACAGCTACATGTCAGGTTCCTCAAGCTGTTATTGAGTATCTCTTGTGGTAAAAATGTCTCCATGGAGAGGAGTGCTTTGTCTGCACCAGTGCTAAGTTTAGTGATAAATGCTACAATAACCGGAGTGTGAATGCATGCCACTGTTGATAAGCTCCTGGTGGATGTGTACAGTTTCACTGTATCGTCTTAAAAAGATGGTTATGTTGCCCTTAAGTGGTCCAAACAATACAGCATAAAAATACACATAAACATGATTACTTTATTTGTGGTAATACTTATATTGGTGCTCAAGGGAAAAGTAAGTGTAGAGCTTTTCTCTTTTTCTTTTTGTTTTTTTCAAGGTCAGGATATGAATACATTTTCCATCTTTCCAGTCAACGGCATACATACAGACACACACACACACACACACACACACACACACACACACACACACACACTATAATCAGTAATAATCAGTCGTCACATCTTGGTTTCAACACTGACTGAATGCAGCTCTCTTTACAGCTTAGGCTTTATTGTAACAGTTGGAAGTCCATTCAGGTTATTGCGCTGTATAAAGAAAAGCAAGCTGGAGAAAACTTTACAATATTTCTTTATGAGGAGCAGGCACTCATGTGCATTACATGGCGTGGATAATGTGCCGTGTAAAAGTGAAGGATTACCTACAGTTGAGTGATGCAATGCTCCACAAATAATCCTGTTCAGTGTTGATGAATATCCCAGTCTCGATCAGTCCCGGGCATCCATCTGCTTTATTGGGCAGCTGTTGGTACAGCAGACCACCGTAATAATATATACAGTATTAAAAGTAAAGAGCAATTTTTTTTAGAGGCAAAGTAGTTGAAGTCATTTTTACAGGATGACTTGTCCTCTTGGTCCTGATTGCATTCGATGTGTGGGCATCGTTCACTTTGATTAGCGGAGATATCACAGAAAGTTCAGGTTCAGGTGCTTCTCCATGTTGAGCACTAGAGGGCCCACTCATCTCTCTCTCTCGATGTGTTCTCCTCAGTTTGAAACCACCGGTATGACATATTAGTTGTCCCTCTGAAAATTGCCAACAATTTCTCCCTGTTCCTAGTAATTAAAAGCCTATTACTCAACCTGCAGTATGTATTTGTGCAGGCTGTTTATATCTTTGCTATATTTCTTGACTGTTAACTAGGTATTATTGCTTTCACATTGATCTTGGTGACAGATAACAGCAATAGAACTCTAAATGCAGAAGGGAGCTGAAGACAATTAGCCGAGCTTGTTGTGCCTTCAGACAGTACAAAGCATGGGGAGCCTTGCTTGAAAAAAAGGGTTTGTTTTTATTGTTTGTTTTTATTCACCACCTTTCAAAATAAAAGTAGCAGAAATGACAAAGAAGAACGACAAAGCACAAAAGACCTATAAAATGAGAAGGGAAGTTCAAAGATAAAAATAATTTTTATTTACTTGCTGGTATTACATATCTGTTTTTATTTTCCCTGTTTATCAATATACCAGAATTAAATAAATGCTTAAAGGTGTTGGATAAAACTACAGCAAATAATTACTACTATTTAAAAAATGTGCATTTTTGTGGACATCATGACATCACGATTGCTTTTGTCCTCAGCAAATTGGTACTGTGTCCTTTAGCTTGCATGCAAGAGACCAACTGGTTTGCAAATAGTCACCAAGTAACCACCAGTGTAATTGTTTACATCATTTTGCATCACAGTTGCAAACTGATGTGGAGAGAGTTTGCCTTCAGAGTAAAAGTTGTGCCTTACCCATTAATTCAAAAATTTCAAAAGCCACAACTTTTACTTTGATGGTGAAGAGTCATATTTGGTAAATGGCCTGTATTTGTATAGCGCTTTTACTAGTCCCTAAGGACCCCAAAGCGCTTTACACGTCCAGTCATCCACCCATTCACACACATTCACACACTGGTGATGGCAAGCTACATCGTAGCCACAGCCACCCTGGGGCGCACTGACAGAGGCGAGGCTGCCGGACACTGGCGCCACCGGGCCCTCTGACCACCACCAGTAGGCAACGGGTGAAGTGTCTTGCCCAAGGACACAACGACCAAGACGGGGGGTTCGAACCGGCAACCTTCCGATTATAAGGCGAACTCCCAACTCTTGAGCCACAATCGCCCGTGGCAATTTGTGTCATACTCGTCCCAGTTTCATCACTGCTCAGCAAGTAGTTGGAAAGTGTTTGCAAACAAGCCTGTCTCCATGCAATCTATGGGCATATGTTAGGGACAGAAGCAATCACAAGGGGGTTTTCAGCACAGCGGTGTATGCCTCTTTATGACTTCTTCACCAAGGTACATTCAGCAACCTCCTGCAACTCACAATTGGCCAGGAAAGACACATCCTTCTCTAACCATTGTTTGCCAGGGGTCACGAACTACTGATTAGTAGGCCTGAATGTCTGGGGCCTAAGTCAAATTGTTGACTTTTTTTGGGATAGAGTAGGCTCAATGATGATTGTATTGGCGTGACCAAAACAATTCCATATTTTTAATCCCCTCAAAGTGGGTGTGTTTTTATGAGGGTGCAACAATTGCTATCATGCTCAGAACAAAAGTCCAAAATAGACATTTGCAAGTAGCTTCAAAAACACATGTAGCACAGATCTCATGACCATACAATGCCAATTTTGTGAACAGCAGGCAAGGTGTTAGAACTTTTTGTTCCCATTATTATGCTCTTGATTTCAAACACTCTTCTAATATGTTCATGGCTTCTCAAAAGTTATTAAAGCCTATTTAAGTTAGTTTATTTTATTGCAAAAAAAGAAAAAAAAGAATGACAAAAGTCCTGTCTTGCACACTTTAGCAATTTTGTGTGTGTTCCATATATTGAACCAAACATAATTTACTTTATACTGCTGTGTTTTAGAATTCAGAGTGCTAAAAATAGTGCAGAAAGGGTATGTTTCAAAATCTGTACAGCCAGGCACATTAACCAAGTCACTCTCCTTCATTCTTCCTTCACCTCCTTTCTGTTCGGTCCATTGTAGAGGTGAGACTCTCCTTGACCTCCGAGTCACACAGCACATGCTGCACAGGGTTAGTTGCGCTTGGCTGGAGCCGTGATTCTCACAGAGACCAGGTGAAAGAGAAAAGGTTGTAGGTTTGATCTTCACACAACCACATCAGGAGCAATTCTGAAGCACTCTTCATAAGTAAAACAATCTTTCCAATTGCAGATAAGAGTATCTGCCAACTTTCTTAAATGTAAAACGTAAGCCACGTATCAGACTGATGGATCAGAGGTTTAACAGGCTTTATTGGCAGAGCACTGTGAATGAGATCTGGCAACAGACTCCTAATGAAGACATCCTGGGATGAGCCCACTGAGACAGAGCTCATAGAGAGGACATTGATCAGAACCACCAGACTGAAGACAGACATTTACGGAGACTGGGAATGCAAGAGGAAAGAATGGAGGAATTCAGTCGGTTGATTCAGTCTGATGACTTCATTCAGTTTGTACAATATCTGCGCGTAAGATCTGTCAACTCCCTGCTCGGTCTGGTCCTCTGTGTGTGTATGTGTGGTGGAAAGGAGGAGGATATCCTTAAACTTATTAGAGCAGGTGCAGTCCATTGAAAATCCATTCAGTGTTGCTGTCACAGCGATTCTCTTCCATTGAATTAAGAGGGGTCAATCCCACAAATCAAGAGATTACCCTGCAGGGAGATAGAGGACTAAGTGCTCAGTGGTATACACACACCAATACACACATTCTCTGTGATGTAGGTCTGTGCATGCGTGTAGACTCTGAGTAATATTAGTATTCAGTTTTATGCTTAAATTAAGGTATTTAATTAAAAAAAGCGACCAATGTGTTTAAAAGTAGAAAATATACTGCATGCATAAAAAGGTTCTCAGTAGGCTCATTTTGTTACAGCATCTCTCGAACACACTCTGACACACACACAAACACAGCAAACCCGCTTGTGTGTGACCATGCGGCGGTTGCTCTGTAGCGGTGCTGGCAGGAGGAGAAGTGGTTGTGGTTGTGCTGAGTAGAACGATCTTGAGTTTGGGGACCTTGGCATTCATCACACACTCACACACATACGCTGCAGTAGCCCTGCGGCTCAGTCTGCTTTAATTATTACACGGCCAGCTAATCAATAACAAAGAGGCTAATCCTATTTCATCCCTTCATATTAATTTATGCCGGTGTCAGATTTAAACTACCAGTGCCGAGATTCTCATCAAACTGGGTGCGTCTGCATATTTTGTAGATGCTGCTGTACATGAAAGCTGAGGAAAGGTGTGTTTCTGTCCACTTGGTTCTTTAGTCTGCACTTGAAAAACCCAGGTGTAAACATCAAAAAATGTCAGAAATTGCTGTATAAATATACAAAAATTTACAAAGGAAACAGATGGAAATGTCCACTGATACTCTATAGCTATTTTCCCCATTAATTATTACTGTACAGAGGTAAACATTTAAATAACTGTCCAATCACCCAAACTGGTTTAAGTTGCCTTGTCCAGGGTGTGGCTGCTTTGAGTGACAGGTGGGTGCTTCACACCCGCTTCATTATTCAAGCCCAGAGGCTGTTTTATTATTTGTTTTTAAATGTAATGATCAGCAAATAACTCCAACACAGCACAACCAGACTTGCCCATGTGTGCAGTCAGACATTAATGATTACATTTTCAATTTGTCAGCTTTCTAAGCTTACACATTCACAGGACATTGCACATTAAGTACCCTTCATAATGATAGTTTTAAATAATATTCTTATGTAAACGCAGAGGAAATATTTTCTTTAGCCCCTTTAGCCCGCGTCTATTTATTTAATTTCCCACCTGGAAGTAACAGTTTCACAACTTTAGGGCAAAGTAAAAAAAAATGTTGGCTCACTGGAGCATACTAAATTACACTATATTTAGTATGAATTGTATATTTTGGTATTCTCCATATTGCACATGTTTTTTTATAAATTAATAAATACATATTTTATTTGTCACATACACAGTACAAATGAAATGTTTGTGCCCAACCTGCGGACACTTTATAACTTTTTAAGCCCCAATTAACAGCAAGGAGTGAAATTACACTTGTTTCTTCTCAGTATATTAATTTTAATGTGAGTTCCACGATTAGCGTGAAGACCAAATATAAAGTTAGGTGAGAATATCCTTTTTATTTTTTTTTTATATTGTGACTTTGTGTCCTTGATATATTAATGAGTCTCTGGTTTATGCCTTTTTTAGTGATAGCTTTAGTTGTCTGTGTTTTCTGGTGTTTTGATTCATGTATTTGTAATTGACTGCATTGTCCTGCTGCTGTTTCATCTTCCTGTGTTTTCATCTGTATTTATTAATTCATTTATGTTAAAGTGTTTCCTTGTTTCAGTTATGCTTGTTCATTTCCTGTTTTACCTTGATAATTAGTTATCTGTTTTGTCTTGTTTTGGTTTTCACGTCCTTCCATATGATCTTGACTGTCTTCACTTGTTTGTTATTACTCTCCTGCATCTAGTGCTCCATCGGTTCCCGTCTATAGTCCCGTCCCTCTCTTTCTCTTGTTGATTGCTTAGGTCTGCTTTGTGTCAGTATTATTTCTTGCCTTGTTCCATTTTATGCTCCTTATTTTAAAGTCCTATTGTCCAAACCAAAAAAGTGTCCCCATTTATATATTATTCCTTATCAAACAATAAAACTATTATAAAATTGTTTTTATCCGACTGGAAAAAAATGCTTAGGAAAATTGCATCTAAAAATATGTCTTCCAATTGTTTCCATCGAAACATGACAATATTACATGTTATTAAAAAGGACGGTCTGAAACACTGTGCGTAAACAGGTCAGAGGGATCTTCAAGGAATAGTGACACTGTTTTTCAAGCTATAATGACTTGATTTTAAACCTGAATCATCAATAAGGTGTGCATTCATACCTGCTGTTCTCTAATCTGGAATCTAACCTATTCCAAAGCAGGTTAGATTTACAGCATAAGCTACCATCGATGGTAGCAGCATAAGTTACCATCGATGTACTCTGGTAAAAAGCTAATTACCAGAAAAGCCAGAGTTAATGCCAAAGCTAACTGGATAAGACAAAATCCTGCTTCATAGAGCAGGCCTCAGGATTGTAATATATTGACTCATATTATTTTTATGTTGATTTCTTATTTTAGACTTATTAGTTACTAAATGTTATTTATACTAATTTAAAAAAGTCCATCTGTATTATATTGACTCTAGATAACTGCTATGGTCTGTGTGGCAGTGTATGCCCAAATATACTGGATATACTGTATTGTATTGCATCTTCTCCTCCCACATACCCTCCTCAGTTCACTCTGTTATTGAACTCAATTACAGAAAGCAGCCACTGTTCCAGACTGTAGCATCTCAGAGGACTTCAATACCGTCTGTCTCAGCATCGCGTGCTTCCTAGAGTATTTCTACTGCTTCCTCTGATGCACTCAGGGTTTCAGTTTACTGTACAGTCCTGACCCCTCCATTATAATGAAATGCAGTTCTCAACTGTCAACACAGATATTTGAATTCTAAGGGAGCTTTCTTTGAGATTTTTAATCTTGACTTCAACTACAGAGAAAATAATGAACGGTTAAACCAATCGTCCCTCTGCTTTGTACTTTTCACTGATTATTGTCTGAATTCAATGACAGTTTAATACAGGCCACCTGTGATTGAATTATACTAAGGGATGAGCATATCAACTCAATACATATCCTGTGATTCAAGGTTCTTCTTATTTTCAAAATTTTATCCAGCAGCTTTGACCATTTGGTAGTTTCACAGATATATAAAAAGCTCATTTTTATCAATCAATCACTCAACTAGATGTACAAAAGGGCAAAAATATTGTACAATAAATCCCATACTGTATTTTCATAATACAGTACAGTTTTTTCATACTGTATTTGAAAAAAAAAATTCAGTTCATGTTGAACTTGCTGTTAGTCTCTTATCTATTCCAACTCACTCGTTAACCAATCAACATTTGGCAGATGCTTACATCATCCGCTTCCAGCAATATGAAGTCAGAATCTTGGAGGATCCCGCCCCCACACATGTAAACGTGTACGCAGACGGGTTTGCAGGACCATAAAAAATCATCTTTACTCACTACCTTCAGCTCTTGGGTGTCTCATTTCTCAGTCTCACTTGCATACCATAAACTCTGACTTGTTCATTGTAGGCCAATATCTGTAAACAGACTTTTTGCATAATTGTGTAGAATCTGTTGGTTTGGCCATTTTTTAATATTTCTGAGATTTTAAATAATTAGTTTACACTCTGGTGGGAAGCTTCCTACAAGAGTTCAAAAACAAGTCAAGATTTCTAGCTAATATGGCCTGCTTGCCAAATTTCTCCTATATTGTGAAAATATCCCTGCAAAATATCCTTCTTAAATCACTTGAAGGTATTCGCTCACTTCTTATTTCTCTAAAAAGTTCCATTAACATCAAAATGTATATTCCACCACTAAAAAGCAGGCACTCATGTTAAATTTTGCAATGAAGCAATTAATTTTCCTCGGGTCCACCCATCGTCCAATCACTGTGTACATTTTTACTACAGGCAACACCTCTGCTGAGAGAGCCAATAGCTGATTCAGTGTCCATCAAATAAGCTTTAATTATTGTTTGTCTGACTACATAATTCCATTGCTTTCTAAAACAAATTTAAATTTAGCAAAACAATCATCTGTACGCAACAGTGGGTTAGCCAGACATTTAGCTGTATGTTTTGTGTAAGGTAGTCTTACTTTCTTCAAGTATGGAACATTGTTTTGACCCATAAACTGACTGAACCATGACAAAGAGGATGATAAAGAGGTTAAAAGGAAAGCTGTAAAGCCATCTTTCACAAATGCACAGAATCCAAATAGAGAAAGAAGAGAGGGACTGATGAGAGAGCGATGTGGACCCCAGCCAAATGGTCTGACTCTTTAAGTATTTCCAAGATTAGAAACCAGCTACTGTTTTTTTCCCCTCACACTGCTTTGTCTTTTCTGGTTCATTTCCCTGTCATCACACAGACCCACATATACACTCACACGTGTGCTGGGCCTGTCTCTCCTCACTTTCTTGGCTGTGATTTGCACACATTCAACTGTGCACAAAAATGAAGTTAAGAGACAAGACATGCAGATGATTTTATTGTGATTGCTTTGCAGCATGCTTTGCTGCAAATCATGTGGAATGTTGCATTGTGATCTATGGTACCAAACAGAGAGGCAGTAAATAATGTCTCAGAAAGGCCTTGGAATCACTCATTTTGCCTCCCTTCATATTTTACAACAATTCCATATGCCAAAACACACTTGTTAAACACTTGAAGACAAAGGGCAGGGAACTATAGACAGACATCTGTGTTTTTTTAAAGACAGCAGTTTTCCTTTTCTTAGTGGTTTATTGTTCACTCTTAACATCCAATGAACGACTGGCCACTGAGGGTAAGGTTATGTTGGATCTTACCTTGCATAACAAATATAGTTTCAGGAAGTATAATATGGCATCTTTTAAATAAAGTCTTTTAAAAACAATTTGGCCTCATGATGCTTTAAATAGGTAAAAATAGGGTACATTAAATAGATTCACATCTACTCCTTTATATGGAATTTACCTAACACTAGCCCCAAAAACGTCATGAGTGACCTGGTGGATAAGTGACCACAGAAGGTAAGATCAAAGTGAGGTACACAGACTTGCAGTCTGACAAACACTTAAAGAAAGGAACACACAAAGTAATTCACCAATGCCATGTTCTTATATGGCTTCTTGACTCTGTCTTTGTCTATGTGACCTGAAGTCACCCAGTGGTGGCAAAGGAGATAACAGCCCAACTGGTAGTTGAGGAATTAAAGATAGTGTCCAACCCTGAGGACCTTTAAATAGACCATACTCATCACCGACAGTATCTCCACTGGCCTCTTTACACAGTGTGGCCCTTAGTCTGTATAATTCAACCCCATCCCCCTTTTTGTCCACAAGGTGATAAGTGGAGACCGTAGGCTGTGAATATACCATTAAATACCATGTATTTTATAGCAGAGGTTATTCAACTTTTCATTCCGTGACCCAAATAAGAAAATTATTGTCTAGCCCCAGGTCTCAGGCTCATTAAAATATATTGGTTTTCATGACATCGAGGGATCCACCGCCCACTGTAGGCCTATGACCTGTTTTGATTCTGGATGTAAAGTTTCAGGAATTAAGTTTAACAAGATACTTGACTGGCTATTATTACAGAATTCAGTACATTATCATGCTATGAATTTTTATTTTATTAGATCATCAGGTCAGATAAGAATGAGAATGAAGCAGATTAGTCACTCATAGCTGGGTGTCACAGAGACAGGCTTTTAAATACAACAGAAGTGATACACAGCAAAAGATAAGCAATGAAGCCAATTTTTTATTTATTTTTTTCAGTATAATAAGGGTAAAAAAATTTTGATGATGACATAGGTATACTATCTCAAAAACAGAATATCTATTTCTGTCCCTAGAGGTACTATTTAGACAGATAGTGTGTTTTGAAAAATAAAAGAAAGACAATAATAATGTATTGTTTATTGCTTCCCTATTTAATTAATACATTTACCAAATTGTCACTAGAGGAAAATATAAAGTATAAAGAGTCAAGAGTACAATGGCTAACATTTAGGGTATATACCATGTTAAGTATTAACAGTGTGTAGCAATAGTTTATTTATAATTGTGGTCAAATAGTTAACATGTTAAGACATGTTTAAATGTTTATGATACCATAAACAGTGCTGAGCTAAAACATCGCAGCAACTCATGCCTAATATTCAGTGTTGGGGTTATTACTCAATATAAGCCTGAGACTACAGCTCTGCACACTAACACAAATATCTACCCTACTGAGTACACACATACAGTCTTTCTTTCTGAACACAAAACTGATAAAACTAGGGATAGGTATCGAAAACCGGTTCTTGAAGAAAACTGGATTCCAGTAGTCCAATTTTTTGGAATTGTTCATCTGCCTGCAGTCAATCCCACTTATCAGTTCTTGCACTCGCCCTACAATCAGCTCATTTTAGTTTGCGTGTCAGAACAGGAAAATAGCAACGCAGTCTAGAGCACGGATAGGGACATTTATTTTTATTGAACAAAAGGACGAGATAAGTGGAAAACTGCATCCAGGAAAGAAACAACCGCATTATGCCGTGAACACTTTCTTTTTTCTTCTTTGGTTGTTTGCAAGCATCTGCCAAGATACATGCTAACGCTAAACTAGCCAAGAACCCAAAGTGAAATCTGAGTGAATGCTGACCCCTGCAGCCAGACCCTTAACTTCAATAGTAATAAATAGATAAGCAATCACTCTGCAGCTTCCCTTTCTACTTGTTCACTTTTCTAAAGCAGAATCACTGTGGCGATTGTTTGGTATGTGTGGTAGGCTTTGCATTCTAAGATCTTAGACATGTGTGTCCTCATTAGGGATTTGTGTTGGTGTGTGGGATTATTTATATTCATATTGTAAAATGGCGATTATCAGAGAGTGTGTTTTAACTATTTTACAGAGTAACTTGAAAGTAATGTAACAAGTAGTATAACAAATTACTTTTTTCTGGGAGCAATTAAGTAACATACTGCATTACCTATCCTGTACAATATGAGTAATGACCCAACACTGATCACAACAAGGAGAGGAAATACCTCAACAAACATGCACATACATTTGACCCACAGCATGCAATTTGTATGAATATAATTTCTTTATTGCTACTTAGAAATGGTGGTGACTCTCAAAATGAAGCCAATCAGAACCCAACCACAGTCAATGACAGAACTGACAAGGAATGAAATAGAGAAGCGGTATCGATAATGGAATTGGAATAGCTAAATTCTTATCAATTCCCAATGCTAAACAACACAAAGCAAAGTGTCTCGAGGTGACTGTTGTTATGATTTGGTGCTTAATATACAGTGTTGGGGAGTAACGGAATACATGTACCGCTGTTACGTATTTAAAATACAAAATATGAGTAACTGTATTCCGTTACAGTTACCGTTTTAAAAGGTGGTATTCAGAATACAGTTACTTTGTTGAAATGAATGGATTACACGGCGGTATTTACCTGTTTCATAAGGCTATGAACTCTATATTTGTGGTGTCCACGCCGGTGGAAACCCAAACAAAACACGCATTAAGAGGCTCTCATGTCTGTGTCTCAATCTCATGGCCCATGTCACCCGTATAATGACGTGAAGAAATATTTTTTTTAAATTATTCACAAAAATGATTTAATATGAAGGCAATAGGCAGAGTGTTACAGACATAGCCCTAAAGACTGTAGCCTTATGGGCAGTGTAGTCCGTGCTGCAGGGAGAATGGACTGCCATACCCTTATGTGTTTGTGAGCGAGCGAGGGAGAAAAAGAGATGTCACCAACCAGAAACGGGAGATGGAAGCATGTAAATATATAATATATATATACAAAGTTGACCCAGACAACAAAGTAAAGCTAGTTTTTGGCTACGAGCCCAAAACGGAACCCGACGTATTAGCCAGAGGTCTCTTTACGGTTTTATGCCTTTACGGTTCGGAGTCACGGACCTGTTTTGTATTCGCGCAGAATAGTTTTCTATATGAGATCGCTGCAAAACGTGCAGCTTTACCTAATGTCCATCCTACTGTTACTCATTTTATATTAACATTTAAAAATCTAGTTGCTATTGGTATGGCGAATAACCTTCAGTAAAAGTAATAAATCACACAGCAATAGTACATTCATGTAGTTGTAAAAAGCATGATAATATATTAAGTAATCCAAAGTATTCAGAATACTTTACTCTCATTGAGTAACGTAACGGAATACGTTACAAAATACATTTTGGGGCATGTATTCTGTAATCTGTAGTGGAATACATTTTAAAAGTAACCTTCCCAACACTGTTAATATATAAAACTGAACTGATCTGAAGTATGAAATCCAGCCTAAACAGACCATCCATCCATCCATCCATCCATCTTCTGCCACTTATCCGGGGCCGAGTCACAAGGACAGCAGCCTAAGCAGAGAAGCCCAGACCTCCCTCTCCCCGGGCTCCCCCACGCAAGCAGACAGATATAATTTCTCCAGCGTGTCCTCGGTCTGCCCCGGAGCCCCCTCCCTGTGGGACATGTCCAGAACACTTCACCCAGGAGGCTTCCAGGAGGTGCCACTCTGAGCCCCTCCTGGATGGCCAAACTCCTCACCCTATCTGTAAGGGCCAGCCAACCTTCGGAGGAAGCTCATTTCCGCCACTTAATCCACGCTCTCGTCCTTTCGGTCACTACCCACAGCTTGTTACCATAGGTGAGGGTAGAGGTGTAGATCGACCGGTAAATTGTCCAGCATCCACAGGAAAAGAGTCTGCCTTATTGCCGGCTACGTGGACCAAGCTCTTGCAACAGTTGTATAAGGATTGAATGGGCTGTAGCAATGGGCCAAACATCTCATACAAGCACCTCCCACAAGACACTCTGAGGGACACAGTCAAATGCCTTCTCCAAGTCCACAAAACACATGTAGACTGGTTGGGCAAACTCCCATGCATCCTCATCCTTGAGATTGTAAAGAGCTGGTCCAGTGTTCCTTGACCAGGACGAAAACTGCATTGTTCCACCTGTATCAGAGGTTCAACTAATAGATGGACTCCCTGGGAAAGTCCATCGTGCTGGACAGGTGGAAAATGCGGGAACCACCATCCCAGTCTGCCAATCGAGAGGTACCGCCCCTGATCTCCATTTATTACTTCTAGGCTGGATTATTGTAATTCATTCTTATTAGGATGCCCTAAAAACTCTGTAAAAAGCCTTCAGTTAATCCAAAATGCTGCAGCAAGATTACTGATATGGACTAGAAAGAGAGAGCAGATTTCTCCTATATTAGGTTCTCTTCATTGGCTCCCTCTTAAATCCAGGAGTGAATTCAATACAATACTCCTCACATACAAGGTCTTGAATAATCAGGCCCCATCTTTTCTTAATGACCTTTTAGTACCATATCACCCCATTATAGCACTTCGCTCTTGCACTGCAGCCATACTTGTTGTTCCTAGAGTATTTAAAAGTAGAATGGAACTGAATTGAATTGAACTCAGGGCAAACCTCATCCACCCCAGGGGCCCTGCCACCAAGGAGTTGTTTAACTGTCTCAGTGACCTCACCCCTGAAGATAGATGAATCCTCCCCCTCGTCCCCAGACTCTGATCCCACCATTAAAGACGTGCCAGTGGGATTAAGGAGGTCCTTGAAGTATTAATTCCACCACCCGATAATGTTCTCAGTCAAAACCAGCAGTGCTTCACCCACACTATACACAGTGCAGGTAGAGCACCCCTATCCCCTCCTGAGTTGCCTGATAATTTACCAGAATCTCTTTGAGGGAGTCTGAAAGTCTTTTTCCATGGCCTCGCCGAACTCCTCCCACATCCAAGTTTTTGCTTCAGCTACTGCCCAGGCTGCATTCCACTTGGCCTGTCAGTACCCATCAAGTCCCGCAGGCTAATCAAGCCCAATAGGGGCCTTCAGCCTGGTGGCTCCCTTCACCTCTGGTGTTCACTATTTGGTTCGGGGGTTACCACCACGACAAGCACCAACCGTCTTGCAACCACAGCTCAGTGCAGCATCTTCAGCAATGGAAGTGCTGAACATGGTCCAGCCTTATGTACGAACATGGTGTTCATTATGGACAAACTATGGTTTGCACAGAAGTCCAACAACAAAACACTGCTTGGGGGTTAGATGGGGGGAGGCCGCTGCTCCATTCATGCCCCTCCAGGTCTCACTGTTGTTGCCCACATGAGCATTGAAGTCTCCCAGTAGGACAACAGAGTCCCCAGGTGGAGCACCCTCAAGCACCCCATCCAGGGACTCCAAGAAGGCTGGGTACTCTGAACTGTTGTTCTGTTAAAAGGGAGTTTTTCCTTCCTACTGTCACTGAGTGCTTGCTAGTAAGAATTCAGCAATTCAGATTACATTATCAATATCACATATTGATTTGATTCCTTATCGATACCCATTGGCTCACTGTCACCATCATCTCTATCTCTAAGCAGCATATCAAAGACATTACTTTCATGCAAAATAATTACATGCTGAGTGGTCGAATATTTGTGAATGTTGAAGGTATTTCCTCTCTTTGTTGTGATCAGTTTTGGGGTCATTACTCAAAAAAATTAAAGTAAAGAAGTTATTACACATATTATACAGAACCCTATTAACACTATGTTAAATGATCTGAATGATCTGAAACACAATATCCCATTAACAATATACACCTACAGGCTACAGCCCCGAACACCAACACAAATCCCTGCCCCAATGAGGACACACATATCTTTCTCTTAGTATTTAGATATGAACACAAAGCCAACAGCACAAATCAAAAATGAAAACCAGCACAAAGAGACCATCGATCTCCACAGTGATTCTACTGTAGAAATATGAACAAATAGAACTTGTTGTTCTCTTCAAACCATTTCTGAATCATTTCAGCTTTGTAGCATGATGCATGATGATGCATCTGGTAAATGGACTGATTCTTATATAGTGCTTTATATAGCGCTCAAACATTCACTGCCATTCACCATTTGGCATGTCAAACCACCAACCTTCCAATCAGTGGATGACTTGCTCTACCTCCTGAGCTACCCCAACATGGACTGCAACAATGATCTTATGTGTCAAAGTAATATTCATGTAGATGGCAGGACCCAAGGTTTCTCAGTGGATATTGTCTAAAGCATTTAGACAATGCCTTCTTTCCATAATGTACCATGGGTGCCAAGTGTTCCTCAGGTAAGTGGAGAACCTGCACATTCATGTGACGTAAAAGAAAAAGTGATTTATCAGACCAGGACATGTTCTCGCATTGCTCTCTGGTCCAGTTCTGATGCTCATGTTAGAGGTGAATAAGTCATTTCAAATATTGATAGGATACCAGTGCTGGTGCTGGTATTGGATCAATACTAGTGCGATATGACTGATTCTTTGTTTCTGTCATCTAAGTTCAGTACTTTGCTCACTAAATTGTGTGAAATAACATTTTTAATAAAAATATACCTATCCATTATGAAAAATGTGTGGAACCTCTTGTGTTAACTGTCACTTATTATTTATAGTCTATATCAGTGGTCCCCAACCTTTTTTGCGTCACGGACTGGTTTAATGTCAGACAATATTTTCACGGACTGGCCTTTAAGGTGTCGTGGATAAATACAACAAAATAAAATGCTACGATCAAGACAAAAACTGTGGGATTTTGTAAATATAACAATAAATGCGAATTCACTATGTAACTTTATTAGCAGCGTCCTCCTGAAAATGCGGCAACAACACTGAGAGTAACGTCCTCCTCTCTGCCCCTTAATGCTCTCTGGTCGCTATGGTAACACGTAAATATTTCTTTCAAAATAAGACATGCAACTACAACATGGGAAAAGACCCAGGGAAAACGAGTTAACGATAAAAACCCTGAAAACCATAAATTTCACACCGGAGCTTCAACTCTCGCGGCCCGGTACGAAATGACTCACGGACCGGTACTGGTCCGTGGCCCGGGGACCAGAAGTTGACCCAAAGTGCTTTAGAGCCATGGACCGGCCTTCAGTGAGGCTTGGCTGCCAATGTCTGTTGCTGGTTAACCACCGTTATTTTGGAGATGCAAGCTATCACAATTTGGCCCGTGTCAGACTTGCTCAAGTACTAATGCTTGTCCATTTTTCCTGCTTCTAACTCTTTAACTTTGAGGACAAAATGTCCCCTTACTCCTTAACATATCCTATCCACTAACTGATGTCATGATGAAGAGATAATCAGTGTTATTCACTTCATTTATCAGTGTTATAATGTTATGCCTGATCAGTGTCTATAGTATAGTAAAAGGCAAAGCCCTTTAAATGAGGTCTATTCACTTATTAAGAATGGAAAAGTTAGAGTGATGTTGTCAGCAGGGGTAAATAATGATTAAAAGTATCTTTTTCTGTCCTTAAATGCACCAGACATTTCCAAATCATGTGTGAACAGGAAGTGCATAGAGCTGGTCCACATTGACTTTAAGAATAATGTTCTGGCATCTTTAGCCTGGCATTAAAACAAAGAGTCGGTGCTGAGCTATTGAGTGCTGCATAATTTATTAGATTTCACGATGGTGATTATTTCAGATTGAAATAGATGTGATCCTCAATTGTTGTGCTCCGTTGCATGGCGTGAAATGAGTAATGAGCCACAGGGTGGACAGAGGGTAGAGGAGGCAGGACAGACTGACCAGAAGTATAAAGCCACAGAGGCTCAGCACATAGAGAGACTGGTGCATTAAATAAATTAGAGTCTAGGACGTTTTTTACAATTTTTTTTTTTTTTACAGATCAGTTTTACCCAACGATGTTTGGAAATTCCTTGGTGCTCCATACAAAAGGTTAAATTAGATAAGGTTCGCCCAGAAGCATAAATATTTTTATATGTGAGATGCTGCAGTAATGTCACAGAAAGTTCTCCACCTTCCGCCTTGAAGGTGCAAATGTGTGTTTCTTGTGCACACACTGAGTCGTTCTGTAAAATAATTGATGTGAATGGGACAGATGTGCAGCCCACTACTGCAGTAGTGTTGTCATTGACACATGAAGAATAAGAGGGGAAACAGGAAAAGTAATGGGCACAGATTCTTCAATTTAACTCCCTATCGATTTCTCTTGTCTTCACTTTGGTGGTGTCCTGGTCCATCTGCTACAACATACTTGACAGAAAGAAAGGAACTGAATCTCAGTTGCAGCATCAAGAGGAAGAAGTTGGTAAGACATGGAAAGTCTGTGTCAGCCTTTGTGCCTGCATTCATCCTTTGCTGGTTTGCTAGTTTCCATACTATGACAAGAAGTTAAAAAGTAATTAAAAAAAAAGAAAGACAGTTTTATTAGTTATTGATACTGTCTCTTATTTGCAAAATGAATTTGGACTCATTACAGCATGTTAGTAAGATTCCCCATTTTAATTTTATTTTTTATTATTTAAATAGCCCAGTTGAAGTGAGCACTAGATGGGAAGAGAAGGGATATCTATAATGGTTTCCACCATTAAAGTAATGCTACAACCTAAAGAAATGGAAAAGTTTTAAGCTGGAGTGCAGTTAAGCCAAAGTTCAATCAAGTACAAGACTTAATTGGAAAGGTAACGTCATGTGGCTTCTGAAAACTGGCATGGGGCTAAGACACGATCTAAGCTAAGTCAACTCAAATATAACTTGAATTTTTTTAATACCTTGTATAACACATATCTTAGTCACACAATAACTACTAAATCTACTAATTTCATGGCAGAGTTTTTAATGTCTCAAACTACACATGCATACATACTGCTACTGGACTGTAGAGCAGAGCAGACGTGTTCTATAGAGTGACAAGTCCTGCTTCTCTGTCTGGCAATCTGATGGATGAGTCTGGGTTTGGTGGTAACAAGGAGAATGGTAATTGTTTTACTGCTTTGTCCCAAATGTAAAGATTGGTGAAAGTGGAAATTATGGTGTGGGTTGCTTTTCAGGAGTTGGGCTCAGCATCTTAGTTCCAGTGAGAGGAACTCTTAATGCTTCAGCATACCAAGACATTGTAGACAATGTCATACTATTTATGAAAGCAGTTTTAGAATGGCCCCTTCCACAGGGGTTCATAAAGATATGAATGAGTGAATTTGGTATGGAAGAACTTGACTGCACAGAGTCCTGACCTCAACTCAGTATAACTAATTTGGGATGAATTAGACTGGAGACTGTGAGCCAGACCCTCTCGTCAAAGATCAGTGTCTGATACACATATGTATGTGAACACAGCCGACTGAACATTTTTATCAATGTAGTGTACACAATTTTGATGGAAAGTGAAATGGCTAAATGATAGGTACAGTGGGTTGTGAATAATCGACATGTTCAAAACCAATAATAACTGAAATAACAAAATAATTATTAACCTAGAAGAGCTGTTTAGCATATTACTGTACTAAACATATAAAGAACAAAAGTGTTTTTCCATGAGTTCTGTTCACAATGAATTGTCTATTGTGGCTCACGATTTCTGAAAAATAAACTAAAGGCTTATATTCTGGATAATCAGGCCAATATAAACCAGCCCCATATTGGGAAATGCTTAAAAACATTAATCTACATACAAAATACTAAGTTACTAGCTTGAACAGGTCTTTTCAAATGTTAATTGGGTAACACTTTATAACATGACCCGCAAATAAGGTGCAAGTACCCTGTACTTATGTACATTTTGTCGGCAACATGTCAAGCTTTTGCAAGAAACTATGAAACAAGTACGCTGTGGCACCTGCAACTAAGACAAAAGTAGCCTGTAATTCTGTGTAATTTCATGTACCAAGTCAGGGTTTTGCAGGAAACAATAAAATAACTACACAGTTAGGCCGCAAGTACCCTGTAGGTGTGCACGTAAGTGTAATTTTGTGGAACAACTTTTGTACAGGAAACAATAAAATAATAACATAAGATTAATCAAGTAACTTTAAGTACTGGGTTATTTCATATATTCAGAAAACAAACAATATTTAACTTCTTACATTATGTAAGATTTGCAAGCTGGAAATCTCCCTGTGCGTGTTTTTGTTGCGATACCTAATTCTTCAACTGCTACTGTGGGATAGGTGTCAGGAAGCAGACGCCGCAGTGGGAAGTCTTTCCCAGTAGACTTACAATGTGAGCTGGCAATGGGAAAACACTCATCAGCCGCACAGCAATGCTCTGCCAGCTGTGGAATACCTCATGATCCTTTTTCCACTGGCTCCACCTTCCTTTCTTTTATGCCCACTATGAGTCATTTCACTAACATTCTGCATCTCTGCCAAGGCTGGTTTTGTTTCAGTCTGTCAAGGTTTTATTTCTGTTTGTGTTACTACCATACATCCGAGGATATACCGTGGTAGCAATTAAAGAGAAATTTAACCTGGCTGAATTCAATGAAGCAAGTGTCAATGCTCTTTAGCTAAATAAACAATATTTAAATGTCTTTATTGGAAATATTTGTATCTAAAAATGGTCAAATGAGTGAGTAATGAGTCAGTGCATGCTTTATTTAACCAGGCAAGTCAATAAGAGCACATTCTTATTTACAGTGGCAGCCTGGCAAAGTCTCATGAGGAAATGGGGAACCAAAAAGGAGGAGATAGGAAAGTGAGGAGAAAAAAAGTGTAGCAGCAAAGGGCCTCAGGTCAGAGGCTGGGCTGCTGCATTTAGCCTTGTGGCATATTGCCACTTGCTCAACCTGTAAGCTAAGCAGGTGCCTGTAATTTTTTTTTTATACATTTTCTTCATTCTATCTTATTGGTTAGGAAATTCCTCACCCTGATGCCTGCCACTTTGGCATAAGCAAGAAAGTCCTTCAATTTTTCCACACTGTACAGTTAAGCTGATGGCCCATGATGTGATCCTGTTAAACCTGAACAATGGAATAACTCAGAAAATTAAATTTTTGGAAAATAATTAATTGGTTGAATATGTTTTTTAACCTTTTCACACAAAAATACACTACATTAATATACATTTTATTTATTTATTTTAATCTGCATCATATTTGGAATTTATTAATTCCCCCCCACCCAAAAAAATAAAATAAAAAATAAAAATAGATAAATAAATACTTTTTTTTTTTAAGTGATGTATAAGTCAGATTAAGCTCACAAAATCTTGTGTATAAATCATGAGGTCAAACTTAATGTTGGGATCTTTTTACAGCCAATTGACTAACTGCATGCTGATCAGCTAATCATACTCTACCAAACCTCTGATGATGTTGTGTGATATCTAACACCAACCTGCAGCAGGTCTTTTGATTAGTGTATAATTTCATGTCATGTTCATTGCTTTTCTTAAAAGTAATGCATAGGTTTACTTGGTTACTAATTGGAAAATGCAGTTGTTACATTACTCATTACATCTACTTCCATACCAGTTAAAAACATAAAAGCTACTTTAGAAATAGCTAACTATAGTCTATAGGCCTGACTGCTTATCACTGCCTTTGTTAGCTGTTGAAGATCAGGGTCTGGCTGCAAACACTCAGTTATAACATCACTCAGGGTTCTTCGCTAGTTTTCTCTTAGCATGCTGTTTATGTTTGCTAGGAGCCAGTGAGTTGGCGACACACCAGTTCCAAGTCTCAGTGAAGGAACAATGGTCCAATCCCATCATCTAACCATAACAACTTGGCCTTTGTCAAAGTTGCTTAGATCCTCACACTCCCCACACAACCATATCCAACACTGACTACAAAAGCTGACTGCCCATCCAAAGTCATCATCAATGAGCACTAACTCTTTTGAAGATGAACAAAAACCCCTTGTCAAGAAATAAATATAAATAGTCATTGATGTGTATCAGCTAGAATGCTAATTTCATTTTTGTCCTGGACCTGGGAGAATAATTTTTAAAATGAATCATACATTCTCATAGCTTAGGATTAGGTATATTTAGACCGTTTGGGTTTATTTAACATCCAATATATCCTAGACTTGACAGCCACCATTATTGGGTTAATCACCATTCCTGTTTCAAGGCCCAAGTAAAAGATATCTGGAGACCAGGGAAAGGCAAACAAAATTCTAAATTTGAGTGTAAGGCCAAACAAGTTGACTGAAAGTAAGGCAAGTCACCCTGCAGGAAAACTCATTTTGGCTTTTTCAATGTTTATCTATTATTGTGCTAGAAAATGGGGAATTGGGCTGCTGCCCTGAGTGATGGCATTTATGTGTCTCTGAATCATAAGGTGGAACACAAGATCAGCAGCTTTTGTACTGAATAGTGAAGACGGCGCTTAGCCTAAAGGTAATGCTCTAACTTTACCTACATTCCAATACTTTCCTGTGGATATGGGCTTTGGCCAGTAGCCAAAAGTATATACAGAGTGGGATACTTGACATAGGCAACATTTTATTCTACTAACATACTGCTGTGAAGGGCAGTTCCACTCTGTTCAAAATGAAATGGAAACCTGACTCCATGAACAGTTCCTCTCTGTCTGACTAATTTTCCGCCATCCATGTTGAGGCTTTACCCACCAATCAGCTCTGTTAATTGCAGTGCAGCAGTTAAGGACCCTGGATAGCTCACATTATCTTTATTTACCGGCCTAATTGTCACAGTGATGGCAGCCTTGAATGGATCTATGCAGCATTGAAGACTGGTGACTCACTCAACTGAAACACATGACACCAGAGATACATTAACATACAGAAGGGAGTATGGGAGATAAAGAGAACGCAAAAGAAAAAAGAAAGTGGAAAAAAATAAAAAGTTGGAGTGCAGTCTGTCAGTGAACATGGATATGTGGTAGGTAGCCAAAAGAGACACAATGACTAGGATGAAATGAGAGTGAAAACAGCAGATAGTGATAAAAAGGCAGCTGGTAGTGACTACTAAAGGCTTAAAATATTAAGCGCTCCCCAGCAGCAAGGTGGCTATGCAAGGCTATGCACGGTAGTAGCACGGTGAGCTCCCTGTAGTACAACACACAAGCACTTCCTCATACAGTGTAAGTACCATTGATTTCAACCCTTCTTCCCTCTGCTGATTTCAGGGTGCTTTGTCTTTATCTAAGTGATAATTAACTTGTGGGACAGGGCAATATTAAGATCATGAAGACTGTTTTATTTCTTTTTATTCCGCCCAACTACAGAGAGACTGCAGATTATTGTGTCCTATTGTGAGTACCAAATGTGTGATTTTATCATTCTTATAAGCTCATTGTAGGGATACAACAAATCCATAATTTATAAAATTGGGTTTTCTCCTAGAAGAAAAATTAAAAAGTAGCAATAAAAATGGATAAACTATGATGAATTAGGACATCTACACTAGGCCTTTCCAATAACTCTAATAACTTGCAAACAAAGTCTAGTGTTATCAAAGCATTCTTTTAATTTTTTTGAGCAGTGTGTATTAATTCACTCGAAAATAGTTATTAGTCTCTCAGTGAGAGTTGCGCTTGTACACAAAGCCACAACCTTAAGAGTTACATACTGTACAGTCATCACTACAGTTACATACTGTAGTGATGTCACAATCTCCAGCTACTTTCCATAGTTGTCTCTTCATATTTCTGCCTGTCCTGTAACAAGCTGCGTGAGCAGCTGAATGCCCATTACTCTGCTAACTGCCTCCTCAGAAGCCCAGCGCAGCGCAACACTTGCTGGTAGTTTATACTGCACTGCCAACCGTGGTATTTTGTGTGAGTTACCACAGCACTGACTGAAAGGCCGGTGTACTGTTGTGCCACTGTTTACTCTCCCATGTGCCCCACTAACATCTTCTTTACCAGCAGCAGAAAATTTCTCTTTGCACTTGCTTTTTCTCCCCCTTTTCTCCTCTCATGTCCTCTCCTCTCTCATCCACTGTCCTCTGTGTCCTTGTGAAATGCACCTATGAGCATTACTGTTGTTGTGGCTTTCTTGAAGGTGGATGTTTTCCTTTGGTTTGGGTGTCAGAAACAGTGACAACCACTTTGGGGTTTTTCACACTTATGAAAAGACACACACAATCTTTCACACACACATCAGAGTGTGTGACGGAGCTGTCTGCTCCCTCCTGTCGCCTCATTTGTTTCTGCATCAGGCTGCTCTCAGAGGAGGCCTCGCTTCTGCCCTTGTCAGCAAACATCAGCCCGCTCTTTCTGCTCCTCTCACTCTCCATGCTCCTCCTCCTCCTCTCTTTCACTCATCTCATCCACTTCTTTATTTCCTCCACTCTCCATCTTTTCACACATTGTCGTTTTTTTTTTCTCTCCACTATCTCCACTCAAATCTTGCCTGTTTTCTTCAGTCTATCTTTTCTCTGTTCCGATACGGTAAATCTTTTCTTTATTAATCTCTTTACTCTCGATATCTGTTCTTGCCATTGTGTTTGAGTGTGTCAAAGTCAGTGACAGACAATGACTCAAGTGAACCTTGGTGTGTGTGATGGACACCAGAGTTGAGATCCACTGTTTTTCTCGGTATAAATGACAGAAACAGACTGTTGGTTACGTTTCTATTTTGGGCTGCAGTGTGCTTTCTGTCTGTTTGAATGAGCATTGTAGGTTTTCTTTTTCTCCGCAGTGAAGCAGTTCAAGTGTGAAGGAGGGTCGAGCCAGAGCAGAGTGGCTAGTAAGGTATGTACGTACGGTTGTATGCATGCACACATGTGTGTGTCTGAGGCGGGCCGATTGCTAGGGGAAACATACAAGGAAGAAGGACAAGTGAAATTTACCTCTCCATCAAGTTGTTCAGTCCACAGCCCTCATGCAGTTCACTCACACAAACACGCACATACCCACATACACGTACATGCACACTGTTACACGGCACATACACTACCTGCCCTAACTATCCATCTAAGTACTTTATTTTATAGCTTTTACCAGGAGTACTGCTGCTACACATTTCAAGCCTTCCCTGGTTTCCTGGTCTGCCGTGCGCAGAGAGGAAAGACAAGTCAGCCATATCTATGGGCTCAAAATGTGGTCATAAATATTTTGTACTTGTAAATCGGTTTTGTACTTGTAAAAAAGATTTGTATGTGTAAAAAAAATTTGTGCGTACGTAAAAAAGATTTGTATGTGTAAAAAAAATTTGTGCGTGCGTAAAAAAGATTTGTATGTGTAAAAAAGATTTGTGCATGTGTAAAAAAGATTTGTGTGTGGACTTAGCCAAAAAAAAAACCCTGCAAGTTACAAGTACGAATTTTGACCCTATTTTTCTTCCTTTAAGCTGATTGGTCAATGTCATGTCAATCACAAATTAAACAATCCAATCAGAGAACAGATGGGTTTGGCTGTCGGAGGGGCGCTTTTTTGAACTGCAGGTCCTTGAAGGGTAATCTCTATATAAATATCCGATAGCAGTTAGGTCCCCTTACTTTCAGCAGCTGTTGAAAGGATAAAGTTGTGGTATATCAGTGGTTAGAAATACCATTATTACTTTAGGATTAGTTTAACACAAAGTTAGGGCTGACCCGGGACCATTGCTGTGAGTCACAGTGCGCAGCATAAAAGTCCTTTCACATCGGACGCAGGATGTGCTGCTAATGCTAATTGCTAACTAAAAGCAAAGGATCCAGAATTTGTTACGCTGGCTGCTGGGCTCTGTGGGTTTTTGCAGCAGCTCTACCTGTACTAGATGCACCTGCTCCTTGTCGTTTTTATCTCTGACTTTATGTCCTCTACAAGAGTTTCTGTTTTTTTTGCTGGTTCTTCAAATGTTCAATAAAAACATGTATGCTAATTCATAACGAAGAAAGCTTTGTAATGAAGACTGTCATTTCCAAAACACTGCCCCCCCCCCGCGGTCTGCAGCGCTGTTGAAAAGGCTGTGGAAGTCCCTGTATTAAACACGTAGTCCCGTGACACAAAAATCACCAAACTCAGACGACCACAGACTGTTTTCCTTCGTGGTGATGAAGGAAAACGCTGGGTTGGCATGTAAAAGGGCATTTATTCCCTTCAAAGACCTGCAGTTCAAAAAAAGCGCCCCTCCGACAGCCAAACCCATCTGTTCTCTGATTGGATTGTTACATTTGTGATTGACATGACATTGACCAATCAGATGAAAGGAAGAAAAATAGGGTCAAAATTCGTACTTGTAACTTGCAGGGGGTTTTTTTTGGCTAAGTCCACACACAAATCTTTTTTACACATGCACAAATCTTTTTTACACATACAAATCTTTTTTACGCACGCACAAATCTTTTTTACACATACAAATCTTTTTTACGCACGCACAAATCTTTTTTACACATACAAATCTTTTTTACGCATGCACAAATCTTTTTTACACATACAAATCTTTTTTACACACACAAATTTTTTTTACACATACAAATCTTTTTTACAAGTACAAAACCGATTTACAAGTACAAAATATTTATGACCACATTTTGAGCCCATACATATCTCTTTACCTCAAAGAACTCATTCATCATCATTATTATATTTCAAAGTTGATTTATCATCATTGCTGATGTTTTTTTTTCTTATTTTTTTAACCATATTGAAAAGAAGAACTTGGCATTTGCTTCAAGTGTTCTCTAAAACCTGTTCCTGTTCCTTAACAGAGGATTACGATGTCGGATGTTGGT
Organism: Perissodus microlepis; assembly: GCF_051167445.1. Classification (NCBI taxonomy): domain Eukaryota; kingdom Metazoa; phylum Chordata; class Actinopteri; order Cichliformes; family Cichlidae; genus Perissodus; species Perissodus microlepis. The sequence goes on from NC_140480.1 coordinate 16,554,495, forward strand.
TAATCATTGAAAATTAGATAGGGAGACGAGTTAGACGAGCAGCAGGAGCAGCTGCAGAGCTCTTCACAGAAATCATTCAGGGGCAGTACTCAGTTGTACAGTAGGTCACATACATTTTAGAAGTACATACAGTCACTTCATTTGAGAGCGTCAATCAAAAGAAAATCAAGTTTATATATAGTGCAAATAAAATGAACAATCCTTTGTGAGCAGCCAGAGTAAATAATCCTTTCCACAACGTCCCTGCACCAAGACAAGGGTACAACAAGCAGAAGTCTTTTTAAAAGGTTTTCCCGGCATCAAAACGGCTGCCGTGTCTCAGGTTATTCTTTAACCATGGTGCATGATGTATTAGGTTATTACATTAGTCAGATAGAGCTGTCACTCCCAACTTGTCATTCCTCAAGGAAAAAGGTTGCTGTTGAATAAGGACATATTTTAACACCATGTATGTGTGGTGGGGTGTGCTTTGTGGCTTGGGGGGCAGTGCCAGGGGAGCATGGTCAACAGCTGGGAATAGTTGTCTAATCATGGCTCCCCTATGTAAACAGCATGTTGGGACTGAGAGACAGTGGAGAGACAGCAGCAGCATGCTGGCCAGTGAAGATCCTCCACAGTTGGCTCAATCTTAAAGAAATCTCCAGTCAATACACATAGTAAAAATCGTGAAAAATTACCAATGGCGTTCAAATGACATACGTTTTTTTTCCCATCCATCTAGCCATTTTCTTCCCCTTATGTTGGGCTGGGGCCGAGTCACATGGGCAGCAGTCTAAGCAGAGAAGCTCAGACCTCACTCTCGCCAGCCACCTCCTCTCTCTTGTCTGGTGAAACACCACGGTGTTCCCAGACCAACAGAAAGATATAATCTCTTCAGCATCTCGTGGGTCTGCCCCAGGGTCTCCTTCCATTGGGACATGCCCAGAACACCTCACCCAGGAGGCATCCTTGTCAGATGCCCAAACTACTTTAACTGGCTCCTTTTGATGTGAAGGAATAGCTGCTCTACTCCGAGCTCTCCCAGTTGGCCCGGCTCAGCCACTGCCCGAGCTGCGTCCTGCTTGGCCTGTTGGTGCCCATCGGCTACCTCTGAAGTTCCACAGGTTAACCAAGCCTCCAGCTGGTTTGGGGGTTACCACCACGACAGGCACCAACCACCTTGCGGTCACAGCTCAGTGCAGCAGGTCATGCAATGGAGGTTCTAAATATGATCCATTTGGACTCAGTGTCGCCAGTCTCCCTCAGAATGCTGTCAAATCTCTGCCTGTGGTGAGAGTTGAAGAGCTCATGGAGCGGTGCCTCTTCTAGTCTGCCCAGCATCCTTTTCCCACCACCTGATCCAACTCACCACCAGATGGTGATCAGTTGACAGCTCAGCCCATCTCTTGACCCAAGTGTCCAGAACATATGGCCCCAGAGCTGATGATACAATTACAAAATTGATCACTGACATACACTGATGATCATGCATTTATTGACACCTTTACTTCCAAACATGGTGTTCATTATGGACAAACTGTGGTTTGTACAGTAGCAGAACACTGCTTGGGTTCAGACAGCACTATGGACCCATATCCCGACCTGGAGGTGCAGGGAATAAGTCATCTTGTCCACTGGGAGGGGATGCCAAGATACCCACCCCAGGCCCTCACCAAGAGCAACTCCAGAATAGGACAGAATCCAGACCCTCTGTCATGAAACGCCATGTGGCAGTCAGGAGATGAGGACTCAAAGTGCAGGACTCAAAACCACAGCTTTATTTGCTGGTTACAGAAAAACGGGCATACAAAGTAAACTAAACTGGGACACAACAAACTAAAACTCACAGGGAGATCCACACAGCAAGAGGGACAACACGACACTGACTCAGAGAAACACAGGGTTTAAATACACTGGGAAGTAACGAGGGGAATGAGACACAGAAGGAGAGCACAACTGAGGGAAATCAGAACTGACGAGACAAGGAAGCGTAAACTGAACACACTGAGATCAGACACGGAACTTCAAAATAAAACAGGAAACACACACGCAAAGACTACACACCTGACTACACTAGAGGGGATACACAGGCAGGGACGACGGAAAACAGAGGGAGCACAGAATAAACACTGGGAAACCAAAACACAAACTGTCATAATTCATAATATCAAAAATAAGAGTACAAAAATCAAAAACACTGGGTCACCGACCCAGAACCATGACACCCTCTCCAGGAGACTGGTTCCAGAGCCTAACTGTATTTAGCTAGTACCTTGCAACCTCACACACTAGCTGAGGGTCCTTCTCCACCAGAGAGGTGACATTCAATGTCCACATCGCCACCCTGGTGGGCCAATCCCCAGGTACCGAGGCTGGCGATGTAGACATTGAACGTCACCTCTCTCAGAGAGGACCAGCCTCCTGTAGGCCCACCACCAACAGGAAGAGCCATGTCCCAGCAACAGGCCTTCACCCCAGTAACCCTATCCTGGGCAGGGTGACATTGGGGTCTTTTGAATCCCTCCCTTGGACACACAAACCCCTCCACCATGTTAAGGTAGATAATATATATATATTGTTACTGAAATGCTTTGAAAGGTCATGGACTCTGGAAAGAGTCCTCTCTTTCAGAATTAAATCACAATTGTCTCTGATCATCAGAGCTGATGCTTATTGGTAATTATTTTGGCAGGGAGAATTTTAATACAGCTGTATAGGGTATAAAGGGTTAAATCAGCACTATGCTTTAGTAGTAGTTTATGAAAGTTATGCCCCATTACTTTGAGGGATAACCTGTTATATATAACATAACATGTTATTCTAGTAATGTCTTATTAGGTAGTTTATTTAAAAAAAAAAACCCTCATCAAACTCTACTTTGATGAAGGTCACAGAACAGGGCCTGGTGAGAATAATAGAAAAATGGAGCAGAGGATTAAATGGCACATGTCTTGTTTTTAAGCTACAGTGTTGTTCATCTCTAATGCTGAATTTCCACTTTTGTTATATATTTATATACAATATTTATTTATAGATTTGTGTGTGTTTTGCTTTCCCCACAGTTAAAATGATCTCTGTCTTGTGTTCATTATAAATTGTGTTTAGAATCTTTAATTTCTCATTGTATGGATGAAGTCTTCTAAAACAATGACATATCCTAAAATAATGACATATCATATATCATAATAATGATATAATAATTGTTATATACATATAGCATACTAATATGGATTGGTAAGATCTTATGAAGTCATTTTTTTTGGACTGTTAAAGCAGCCACATGGAAGACCTGATCCTTTAGAGCAGGGGTAGGCAACCTTTCTGATGGCAAGTGCCATTTAAAATTTCCTCAGAGGTCAGTGTGCCATATGATTGCATTAGCAATAAATTTAATAACACTCTATATTAACAGTTACACAATATATAGAACCACTTTATAGAATTATATTTGTTTGCAGATGTTGGCAGCTATCAGCGAATATTTATCAGCTATTTTGAAACAAAAAAAGACACTTTTTATCCATAACAAGAACTCCATAACAGCAAATGGACTGTACAACAGAAAATACAAATGCTATTTATGGTCTCCTCACAAGAATGATAAGAAAAATAAACTAAGCCAATATGGCATGTCTGTTAATACAGAGACACACATGTTAATATGATCTCTGGTCTCCCACTCAGAGACACAGGTCTCCGAGTGTCCAGCATTCAGACGGCTACCTGAGGACACTCATGTGAGAGAAAATCTGCTCACACAGATATGTAGAGCCAAATACTGTCAATAAGGCCTCTGCAATGTTCTGAAGACAGTTAAATTTGTCAGGTAGTGATGTCCAGCAGGTGAAAATGAAAGCTCCATGAACACACACAGCTATGGATTCCAGCTGCTTCGATGTTGCATTAACTGGCATTAACTCAGCCAGTTAATGCGAGACAAATCTAGCTGCTCATTAAAGCTTTCTGGTTTGATCAGAAAATAAAACATTGGTCCATACACCTGAAAGTCCCAAAAATGCATTGTGAATTCTGTCTCGAGTCTACGGATGTATCCGTGTATCTCTGTGGTGCTGATGCTGTGCTGAGCGGACAGCTCCTGAAGCTTTTGAAGTGTCGGAATGTGGAAAGCTAACAACGTCCCTCTCACCAGTAGGCTAAGTTATTTTTAGCCAATTACAAGTTGAATCTGGTACTCGGGGTTGTTAGCTAAGATACCGTCATTAAGAAGAGGCACAACTAATGTGTCTATGCGAGCTGATTTGCGATGTGCACCGCTGGCACCTTCTCAGATTAATACACTGCGTGTCGTGCCCAGGGCTGGACTGGGACAAAAAAATCAGCCCGGGCATTAAAAGGTATTAAAGCCATAAAGCCTTTGAATGAAAACAAACGCTGTGGTGACAGTGATATACACTGTCTTGTTGGTATATATATAATTTCTATACATTTTACATCAGATAAAAACTTTGGTTGTAAGCTTCAGATAATTATTTAATAACAGCCAGACATTTTAAATGAAAAGAAGAAAGTATTTCTTTGTGCCCCCCTTTCCCTGTTAATGCCCCACCTGGCCCCCCCGGCAAAACTTTGCTAGATCCACCCCTGCACAGTTACCAGCTGTCAGCTACTTAGAAAAGGATCCTGGTGTTATTTGTCTCTCAGAAACAGTTCATAACTTCCTCATAACTCATTCATATCACCTAAAAGGTAAACCTGTTTCTCCATCACCTGTTCAGCTCTGATGATTCAGTAAGGACATCTCCTGGTTTCATCTTCATGTTTCCCTCTCACCAGATAACCAAACCGATATCATGACCAGCACTTTTTACAGCTGTGGCTCCAGCAAACTTCAGCTGATACTAGAAATTAATATTAAATAAATTCTAACAACAGCTGATCAAGCTTAAACGTGCTGCTGTTGTTTAGCGCGACATCCGGCTGGTTTCCTCTTTCTGGCGCAAAGTGGGCGATAAACAAGAATAGAATAGAATAGAATTCAACTTTATTGTCATTGCACATGCACAGGTACTGGGCAACGAAATGCAGTTTGCATCCATCCAGAAATGCTTTAGTGATATAGATATATTACAATATATATTAGCAATAATATAGATATGTAAGTATATTACAGAAATGGGTCTATTATGGTATGTTATAATGTACACGGTATGAAGTATGTTGCGAATATTCTATAACTATAGGTATGTACAGGCTGTAGTGAGTACAAGCTATGTACAGGCTATGAACAGGATATAAATATGAAAAACTATACAGAATATGAACAAGATATGAATATGAATATGAAACAAGAGAGAAAAGCTGATCATTGATCAGTTTCATGATTAAAGTAGCAACAGGAGAGGGAGGGTGAGAGAATGAGAGAAGAAGAGGCAGCTGTGCAGCAAAGACAAAGAATAACTCCACCTTTGTGTCTTTTTTCATTCTAGCTGAAGTCCGGGACAAACTGTGTCCCCTCTCAGCTCAACACGAAACGCGTAATAATTTCTCTGAATGCGGGAGGATTCCGTCTTTTTATGGGACGGTTGGCAACTCTACTAACCTTATGAGTTCAACATCAGTAACATCATAGCACCCACCCAGCTGTATAGAAATTCCGTCATGCAAGCTAGTACGCAGTACGAGTTATTGTAACTGACTGTAAAAATTCAGCACAACGAAAATAAACTCCACCTAAACTTGGTTCATATCTGACCCAGATAGACTGCAGGTCATAACTTCTTACCTGAAGTTCAGTTCACCTGACGCTCGGACCGGTGGCCGCCTCGGGTCTCTCCTCGTCCTATATCCGATCTCCCTCATCCACGTGCTGGCCTCCACCACTTGTTAATTTTACTGAATCTGTGGAAGCTCCGCGATGCCACCACGAAACAACTGAGATATTTTTACACACCGGCCAGCATCTGGCCAATCCAACACCTTTCATTGTTTATACCGTTACAAAAAAAAAAATAAAAAATCATCGGGCCACCGAGCAAATGCCCGGTATGCCCGATGGCCAGTCCAGCTATGGCCGTGCCATCAGTTAACCTTTCACAGTCACAGTTGGCACGCGTGCCTAGGGTTGCCGACCCCTGCTTTAGAGCCTGCCTGTAGCATTCGGTGTGGGAAAGGTAAATATGCAAAAGTTCCTTATAAACAATGATAAGAAGAAATACTTTATCCAATTTTTTGTAAATTCTGTAATGGAATAACCCTAACCCTAATCTTTAAATGACCTAGTGAATGTTAAGAGGTTAAGAACTGGGATACTTGCCTTGGATCCTTGGAGGAAAATAATCACAATTTGCTTTATAAAAATTTTTTTTTCTTATAACCCAGTGCAAAATATCATGTGGACTTTGTGGTTACTTTAAAAGTACACAAGTAGACAGCCTTTTTTAGTTATTTTAGCTCCTTGTCCTATTATTCTTTTTCATAAAGGATTCCTAACCATCAGAGTGAAGCGGTTTGTGATTATGTTTCTGGTATCTAATAACTACACTTTTTTCTAATGATATTAAAAGAATGTAAGACTTTTGCAATGATGAAAACCATGAGGGCTGATTTTTCTTTTTCTTTTTAATGTTTTAACATGGACATGCATTGATACTGTGAAGCTAAGTTGCCATTGAAAATGTGATTTTTGGCTTTTGAAACTTATTCTTATAAATCTTGGTTGCTAGAGAACTTAGACCACACTGATTAATTATCTGTCTGCTGATTGCATCAATATACATTGTTTGGTTGGGACTACATTTCTCAACGCTCTAAAATGTAGATGGAAATTGTGAAATAAGATAAGATACAATAAGATAACCTTTATTAGTCCCACACGAGGGAAATTTGTTGAAATAGAGTACAATTATCATTCTGAGGTCTAAGTCATCATAGGAGGATATATTTTGGAGAAAAGCAGCAAGGACTGGAAAAAATGCATTTTCTCTGTTCCCTGACTCCCAAGACTTGGAAGAACAATTTTACCAAAAAAACAAAATTTGCCATGATTAGTTGGGGGTTGTCACTGACCTGAACATCCCCACTGTTAACAAAGGTTGCCAGATCAAATAGGAACTTTACAGATAGACAAACAACATGGTTATCGGACCCTTTCTTGGCACATGTCATCGCAGCATTATTTTAATATCTATCAATGACAAGTGGAGATGACACCTGTCATTGCTGATTTTTTTCTGTTTCCATTTCCCTACCACATACCTGGTGGAGGTGCGGAGTATCTGGCAGTCATTGAGGCATCTGAAGGTCACAGTGTGGATATACAGATGATATCAGTGCCAGTGCAGCAGACGGTCACCAAGTTTAGATGCATATGTATATGAATGTAATAGGGAAATAGAGAAGCAAAGGTTACCGGGGAAAGAGTAGGAAGCATGGGTAGAAAGGGGTAGAATGGGTGGGGCTTTCTTTTCATAACGCCACATTGTGTGAGGGAGTACTGTATAGCCTCTGTCGTTCTCTCTCTGTGGCTCTCGCTCTCCAGGATAGATAGAGGGCATTCATTATCTGGCGGCCCGCTGGGACTTCCCTCCTCTTTAGGATGCATCCAGCAGTTTAAATCAGGCCAATCAGAGAAGTGGGGGAGGATGGACTTGGAGGAGAAGGTGTGTGTGTGTGTGTGTGTGTAGTGTCTGCATTGGGTTTGGTCTGCACACTGCCACGTGTATCTTCTGTAACCGTAGCGATCCACTCTACGATGAAATGGCGTACTGTGTTTAGGTTTCTGCTTCTATTAAACATAGATGTACTGTGGAGATGAGATGAGGTGAAACAAAGCACAGACACTTTATGGACAGTTAGTAGAGCTATATTAATTATTATTAATTAATATAAAAGATTTTCTTTTTCTAGACATACTTTAAGGGTTCTTTGTCCCCTTCTAAGCAGTGGCAATTATTTGAAGGTATTTAAAAACTGTTTGCATTGCACACCTACCTATATTGTTCTCCTTTACCTGTAACATACATCTAAAAGGCTTTTTGTGTACAGATGCAAATAAATGAACCAAGACTGGTGAACCAACCAAAGTTGGTTGTTGTCAAAGCAGTTTTATACTAGGTGTAGTCTTTAGTTTGGTTCAGTATTCCCTTACTGTATTGACACTGGCCTAAAAAATCTCCCAATGACATTAAATGAGTTCAGATTTGTAACCCTTAAATGTGATTCATATTCATATTCAAACTCTATTCATAATTGGTTATTACAGTTATTACTGTATTTTCCGCACTATAAGGCGCACTTAAAATCCTTAAATTTTCTCAAAAATCGGCAGTGCGCCTTATAATCTGGTGCGCCGTATCTATGAATTCTGGCTGTGTTTACTGACCTCAAACCGATTTTATGTGGTACACGGCTCTCAAAAATCTGTCAAAAATGTTTTAGTAGGACTTTGCAAAGCTAGGAAGCCGCACCACTTGATGGATTATCTGAGCGTTATGGCTACTGTAGTCAGGAGCCTCGCAGCTCCTGACTACAGTAGAAGTTGGAGAGGAACAATATGAGGGAGGTCTGGAATGGTGTGAAAACCATCACAGGCCACAACACCAAGAACAGCACAGTGGGGGGGACTGTGGAGAAGGCAAACGAACTCAACAACTTCTTCAACAGGTTTGACCAGCCCACAACCCCCCCACCCTCACCCTCACCTTTACTACAGAGCCCTCTCCCTACTCTCCTACCTCCCTCGCTTCCCCCCCTCCCTGACACTATGACATCCCCCCCCTCCTCCTTCTCCAACCCCTCTCTAAACAGCACGACAGCCTCTCTCCCCCCCTTCCAATCATCTCCCAGTGTCACAGTGGATCAGGTCAGGAGACAACTGAGGAAGCTTCGCCCCAGAAAGGCAGCAGGCCCAGACAAGGTGTGTCCTAGGATGCTAAAGGCGTGTGCTGCTGAACTTGGGGAGCCGCTACAACGAGTCTTCAACCTCAACCTGCGACTGGGGAGAGTGCCCGCCCTATGGAAGACATCCTGCATCGTCCCGGTCCCCAAAAAGAACCGGCCCAATGAGCTGAATGACTTCCGACCGGTGGCACTGACGTCACATCTTATGAAGACTCTAGAGCGGCTCTTCCTTAACCTCCTCCGACCACAGGTACAACATGCACATGGTCGTAAACAATCAGAGGAGCCTATTCAGCCTATTCAGCGACAGGCTGCTTCTCCCAAAGTCAAAAACCAACAGACTTAAAAACTCCTTTGTCCCACACGCCATCAGACTGTTTAACTCCTCGCTGGAAGGGAGAGGGAGGAGAAACAGGGGGACAAGGGAGGGCGGGAACAACTGAGCTGTAGGTGCTTCTCTACACTGTGCAATATTTGCAATATTTGTTTTTTGTTTTGTCTTTTTTCTTATATTTGACTGTGCAATAATCACTGTGCAATATACTCACTCAAATGAGCAATCCTATTTATCCATATTGTATATTCTGTATCTATATATGTGTATATGTGTATATATGGTGTATTTATGCTTATATCCTTACTCTCATTCCCCTTAATGTATCTGTAACATGCAACTTCTTTCGGTGCTTTGCTACTGGAAACTGAATTTCCCGGAGGAACCCACCCGAGGGATTAATAAAGTTTCATCTAATCTAATCTAAGGTCATAGTAATCTGGGTCCAAAACTCTGTCTGCGTCAGGTCCCAAATGAACACTGTGTAAATTCTTTCACCTTTTTTGTTTTTTGTTTTTGTTTGGTTTTTTTGCTTGTCCCATTTGGTTCTTTAGCCGTCAGAATTGTTGTCTGAAGGCCAACAAGGATACCCAATGGATTTACTTTACCAAGTGGATCATCACGGCCTTGCCGTATTGGTCCATTTGATCAACCTTTGTTGTTATTATTTATTTTATTTTATTTTCAGTTGTTACAGATGGGACAGACATGACGAGGGGATAGGAAAGGGAGAAAGAAAGATGAAGGAAAAGAAAAACAGAGGGGAAGAGGGACAATGAGAAAGGGCACTTAAAAAGAGAAAGAGAGAGAAAAAAAAACCCAAAACTCCTGGATCACCTGTTGAGAGAAAAAGAAGAGAAAACAAGCAAAAAAAGAGAGCAACATAATAAACACAACACCATCGCATTAATCTAGCTAAGTGTAAACAGCAGTAAATACCAAATATTGAATGTTGTGGTGCAGCACGCAGGACCGACAGCGCACAATGGGCTTTGAGGTAGCAGCCAAGAAAGGTGTAGTTTATGTCTATGGACAGTGAACACCCGTGTGCACACCTGTGTGGATCAGCATGCTTGTATTCAAAAGGTTTCCCCATGTAACGGTCCACTAGAGGGTGTAGGGAGCCATAGCCCCGTCCCCCAGGGCATGAAGCAGGCATGGAGGAGATCCAGGCCCCAGACATCCAGAGGCCCCAGAGTGCGAAAGCCCAAGGAGGACCACCGGAGGGGCATCCGTGCCACCCTCCTGGGAAGAGCTGAGGAGAGCCCCAAAGGAGGGGTCACCCAGCAGCCACAGAGCAGAAGCCAGAGGGGGCTGCAGTGGCGTGCCCGCCAGTTCTTTCATCAGCGCAATTCTTTCATCTTTAATAAAATGATCAGTGTTGCTGCTTTACCAGGTGTAACAATTAAGTTTAACATCCAGGCATCCATGAAAACAGAATTTATTCAATTTAACGGAGTTAGAAGTTAGCAGGAATTTAGCAGAAAGTTAGCTCGCTAGTTTCTCTAGTTACCTAAACATGATATACCATGTTCTGACTGAGAGATTTCCGGGCAAAAATAAAACATACAGCTCTGCTATCACTTCCAACATAAATGAAGACTGATGGGTCGGTCACGAACGAAATGGTTCTTAGAGCCGGGTCTTTGAAGTGAACGATGCGAAGGAGCCGTGGTTTTTTTTTTCTTTCTCCTGCCCTCTCTTTCACTTTTCTTTGCTTCACGCTTGTGTTTGCGCTGAGCAGAGACGGCAAGCAGAGACTTGCGTTTGCGCCCCTCCCCCCTCTGCTCAGGGGGGGCAGGCCGGTAGTTACACTCAGCAGTAGCACTCAACAAGAGCAGGAGGGAGAGGGAAAGAAAGAGAGCCGGGAGCAACAACAAGAGACAACACCGTCACATTGGAAAGGTACAGTAAAGAAAATGAGTGACACCAAGAAAAGAAGCAAAGTCTGGAACCATTTCAATCTTATTGACAAAACAAAGGCAGAGTGTAGAGACTGCAAGAAAAGGATATTATATAGAGCTCCACAAACAACATGCACAGGCACCTGAGAACTGTCCACCCATCAGTGCAATGGGAAGATAAAACGCAGTCATTTGAGTGTGATATTAACATTTCTAAATGCCAACTTTTCCCTTAATTAAAGATCTGGGCGTTCTTTTTCCCTCCTCCCCTCCCTCCCCCCATATTTTAATTTATATTTTATTGTGTTGTGGTTTGCAGTGTTTTGTGTTGTTTCACTTTAATTTGTTTAAAAGGAAAAAGCTGAAAATTTAAGTACTTAAAAGTTGAAATGTATGAAATGTAAATAGTTGGTTTTTGTATTTTATAATTTATTTATTACATTTTATGTGGAGTGAATAAACAAAAGTATATTTACATGTTTTGTTTTTGGTTACTGATTAAAGGTGTTGGCCTCCAAATCTGCTGCTTACCAATTTAAATGCGATGATGATAACAGCATTTTTTTTTCTCATTAAATTCCTCTAATTTCCTCTAATAGTGACTGACCTTTTTTTTTAGCTCAAGTGCTGAAATAACTGGCCTTTTGTGAATCCTTCAATTTAAAAAATTGCTTTGTAGTTTTAGTGCTTTTGAGCCACTCCTGTGTCCTGTTAAAGTTACCTCAATACACTGCAAACTCAGTGTGGTGAGAAGAACAACACACAAGGGTGGTGATAGAGAGCTGAAATGAGTACCAATCAGCAAAATGGCATTCAGGTTGGTTATACTTAATAGACTGAAATGTGGTTCAAATCATTAAAAAGCTGGTTTATTAATATGTATTAAAACAAGAAGTTGCCACAGAACATCATCTGCCTCCATTTCACCCACCTCCTTCTTCCACATTAACCTTCTGCATGTCCTCCTTCACTACATCGATGAATCTTCTCTGTGGTCTTTCCATTTTCATCCCACCTGGGAGCTCCAATTTTAACATCTTTTGTTCAGTGCATCATCTGTCCTTTGTCTGTACAGGTCCTGATCATTAAACTCGAGCTGTACTGAGCTGATGTACTAATTTCTAGTCGTGTCTCTCCTGGCCACTCCCAGCAAACTTGTTAACATCTTCAATTCTGCCACCTCCAACGCCACCTCCTGTTGTGACATTCAACAAACATGATTTCCTGCACGATCTGGGTGTCTTTTAATACCTGACAGTGAGAGCACAAGGAAAAATGTAACTTACATCTGAAAACTGCCAGGCCATACTTGTCCTCAAGAAACCTCAAGGGTTCAGTTATAGCTACCTGGAGCTTTAATTTAACATATTCAATTCATAATTTTTATTCTGTTTCTGCGTACGTCACTTTTTGTCATAGGCTTTCTTTGTTACAGGAAAGATATTAGCAAACAGTGAATTCAATATAGTTTTAGTCTGCTGAAATTACAATTTAAACTTTGGAGCTAATAAGCAGACACACACAGGCTCTAATCATTCATTTGTCTCACTACATCTCCCAAGTGAATACGACATCGACAGAGACCCTCCATTGCTGCATGTGCTATGTGCAAATGCATTTGTGTATGTGGACGCATGTGCTGTATGTGTGTGCTTATGCATTCCCAGTGTCACATCTATGTTAACAACACATTTATTCTGACTGTACACAATAATGACTGATTAATTATTCCCATCTCCAATTACCATTCCATTACTGCCACACATGCACACACACAAATGTAGAAAACACTTTCATGTCATGATGAATAAGTGCCAGCAGTGGTTCTATGCCACTTTCTGGGGCTAATTGAGGTTAATGAATGTAAATGGTAAGTAAAAACACATTAACTAGAATAATTAAGAGTACCATAAGTTTGCTGGAAACACCACAGGAAATTACACAACCTATCAAACATGATTTCCTCCCGCTCTGTCAGAGACTGAAATATGTGTCTTGATTGAAAATTTATTTTGGCCATAAAAATGTAGTGCCTCTGAATTTATTTCCTTGTTTTTACACCTCACAGATAATGACGGTCAACCCTGGAAGAGATGAACAGACTGTATGAGAGTGAGAGATAAAGAGATGTATGAAGAAAGTATCACAAAATGGGGGGGGGGGATCAAGACAGAGAAAGAGCCTGTAAGTTAGGTAAACAGACAGGAGGTGAAAGGAGGCAGGGGAGACACATGTTAGTCAGGGGGAATCCTGCACATCACCCTGCATAAGGAGTGCAAACCTGACACTCACACGCTGCACGCCAGGCCTGGAGACAGCCTGAGAAAAAAAGATAGAAGAGGCCGAGATCACAATCATTCAGATGCTCGGGGAGACAATCAGGCAAGCCAACTGGACTACTCAGGTGAACCACTGAAAAGAGAACTGGAGAGAGGATTGTAATTTTCTATTAATGTGTGAATGTCACCAATTAAGCTTGATTTGATGTTATCTAAAATAGCGTGACTCCTGGAGAGATTGTATTTGAAAGTATCAAAACAGCAAAAAAAGGTAAAATAGTAAACAAAAGATGTAGCAGTTGTAGTTTCCTATGGAATACAATTAACAACAAAAAAGCAGTCTTTCTATCAAAAAGACATATACATTGCAAGTTATAAGAATGAGCATTGCACAATATGTAAGCTTACTTCATTTGGTACAGTGAAACTAAATTTTGGCTGCACAGATCCCTTTTTTACAGCTCTTGTTTTTCTGTGCCAAAAGAGTTATCTGCTTTTTCTTCCAATAGAAGCTGGATTCATGTGTAAAATGTAGGACTGAGAGAATGACCCTGAATTGGACAAGCTGTTAAGAAAATGATGTATATTTTATATATAATAACATGCTGTATACTGCTGTTTGAGCCAAGTCTTATAGATCAGCTGCTGCGACTGATTATTTATTAATATTACTGCCCCATCTATCATGTCAAAAAGGACTAAAAAGCGTTCTTAAAAACCTCTCAGCCACGAAAATTCACAGAGTTGTCTGTCCAGCTGTCCAAAGTTCTTATGGAATCAGAGCTCTCCAAGCACAAGGTTATCAGACTTTCACAGGACAAAAAGAGTGGATCCCACTGATTTATTCACGGCTTTTACTTTTGTAAATAGGCCATTATGCACTACTGTCTTCACAGTCACACACACCTGCTCCACCACTTGTCATTACTGAGCAAGCAAAGCGACCCAAAAGCAGACTCTAAAGATTAAATAGAAAATCCCCTTTAATAGTGGGTGGTGAGCAGTTCAAAATACAAAATCTGATAAAGAGGAAACACAAACTAAACTGCCAGGTAATACAAAGGGAAGACATATATCACCAAAAGGACAAAGTAAAAAGGGAAAATACACAAACACAGAGGGTAATCAAGTGGAAACAGCTGGGGAACAAGACAAAGGCAAGCATAATCAGACAATCGGCTAGAAGGGAAGTAGAACCAAAGAAAAAACAACTTTTACCAAAATAAAACAGGAACTAACAGATGCCAGCCATACGCATATACACACCAACTTTACACTAAAGGAAACACAGAGGAGGCCAGGAAATTAACACGAAACCTCTGCCCCAGGAACTCTTACCCGGACACTTATGAAAGAACATGAAACATACAACATAGTTCAGCTAAGTCAGCGGTTCCCAAACCTTTTTTGTTAGGCCCCCCTTTGTTTTACAAGAAAACTGTTGCCCCCCCCCCAAACATCCTCCAACCACACACACCCATATTTTGCTCCACTGCGGTTTATTTCACACCTCAAACATTTAGTAAACAATTAAGCAAATACAAGTAATCTGCAATAAATTACAGGTAGCAAGAAAGTAAACTACTAACTCTTTTACGCTACGTCCACACTTACACGGGTATTTTTGAAAATGCAGCTGTTTTGTCCACACGTAAACAAGCAAGTGGTGGAGGCCAGCAGGTGGATGAGAGAAAGGGGAGGCAGAAGGAAGAGAGACCCGAGGCGGCCGCCTGTCCGAGTGTGAACTGAAGTTCAGGTAAGAAGTTATGACCTGCAGTCTATCTGGGTCAGATATAAACCAAGTTTAGGTGGAGTTTATTTTTGTTATTCGGACTTTTTCCGTACTGCGTACTAGCATGACGGAGTTTCTATACAGCTGGGTGGGTGCTATGATGTTAATGATGTTGAACTTTATTTTGTTCATAAGGTTAATTATTAGTTGCCAACTGTCCCGTAAAAAACAGAATCGTCTCGTATTCAGAGAAAATATTACGCGTTTCGTATTGAGGTGAAAAGGAACAGTTTGTCCCGGACTTCAGCTACAATGAAAAAGACACAAAGCTGGAGTTATTCTGTGTTTGCTGCACAGCTGCCTCTTCTTCTCTCATCCTCTCCCCCTCCCTCTCCTGTTGCTACTTTAATCATGAAACTGATCAATGATCAGCTGATTGGCTTTTCTCTCTTGTTTGTTTATCGCCCACTTTGCGCCAGAAAGAGGAAACCGCCGGATGTCGCGCTAAACAACAGCAGCACGTTTAAGCTTGATCAGCTGTTGTTAGAATTTATTTAATATTAATTCCTAGTATCAGCTGTTTGCTGGAGCCACAGCCGTAAAAAGTGCTGGTCATGATATCGGTTTGGTTATCTGGTGAGAGGGAAACATGAAGATGAAACCAGGAGATGTCCTTACTGAATCATCAGAGCTGAACAGGTGATGGAGAAACAGGTTTACCTTTTAGGTGACATAAATGGCAGTGGTCAATGACGGTCCAGGCGTGAGATTTCTCTCGTGGAAATATGCACATTATTTTTTTTTTCTATTGGTAGGTGGCACAGTGCACTTGTGGCAAGTAAGCAAGCTAGAAGACTGGCAAAGTTATGGAAGCAACACATTAACAAGAGAATTCTGAGTAAAACCAAAGTTACTTTCCCTAGTAACTAGTTACTTTGAAATTAACGAGTAACTTGAAGTAACTCAGTTAGTTTTGATAGAAGTAAGTAGTAATGTAACTAAGTTACTAATTTAAGTAACTTACCCAACACTGCTCCCGACGCAGGGAAAAGCAGTTATGCAGGGGAGACCTACCTTGGCCTTGTGCAGGTGAAGCCAAAGGGAAGATATGCTTCACCATATTTTCTAGTCTTTGGCTTAGAGTGAAGTTGGTTTCGAAACATATTCAGCGATGCTTCATCTCCTGCTTTGCGTTTGTGTGGACGCCCCGTGCTAGCAGTGTCCAAGCGGTTTTTTTTCTCCCCTTTTCACACCACGCCCCCGGTGCAATGGCTCAACAAGGTTGATAACCAACTTTGCCCTTAGAATTAAAACACAGTATTACTGAAACTGCTTTTCACCTGTCAGATATAAACCCTACTGTCTACTGGGTTAGCAGACTGAACAGCAACCATTACCAATATGGAATATTTCTAACATTTTGAGTTATTTTCCAGTGTTAGAAAATCAGCACTGCTCAGTGTTAGCCATTGTTAATCTTCAAAACTGACTAGGTTACTTTTAGACATATAACACTGTCAAAAGTGTTAATTTAACACTCAACAGTGTTGTATTTAACACTCAGAGGTGTAGACCCATATAGACACTCTCTAGTGTTAATTTAACACTGGAGATTTTGCTGTGTGTATTTGTGAATTTGTGTGTGTGTGCATGCAGCAATGTTTGTGAGACCTTCCGCCTGCTCTTCCATTGACTTTCACTTTGGCCGATACAGGATGTCAGTTTATCAGTCGATTGAATATCTACCAGTCCTTTATTTATGACAACACTGGATGAAGTGTTGCTGCTCCTTTTTCTTCTTCTCTGAAGAGGTGTGGAGGGAGACAAGTGTGTGTATGTGTGGGGAGAAGGGGGGAGGGGAGGACAAGAGAGAAGCAAAAATCAATATATTTTTACTGAAAGCTCTTGTGTAGCAGGAACACAGACAGGAAGGAAAGGGGCAGGACAGAGAAAGGGGAAGGGGTTCAGGGTAAGAAAAGCAGTCGGAAAGGAAAGGAAAGGAAAGGACAGAGGGAAAGAGCTTTTTTTATGTCTCCACTCGCTTTCTTACTACTCAGAAAAATGTTATACTGGTGTCTGCATTGGAGTATTTTTGCTGTAGTCCTACGAAGTGAAGCTTAGGCTACGTTCACACTGCAGGCAAAAGCGCATCAAATCTGACTTTTTCTGACCCTATGTGACCCATATCCAATCATGGTATGACAGTGTGAACAGCACAAATCCGATATTTTCAAATCCGATCTGGGTCACTTTCGTATGTGGTACTGAATCCGATACATATCTGATGTTTTAGAAAGCAACTGCTGTTTGAACGGTCATGTTGCATTAAATCCGTCTTTTACGTCACTGACACAAGACAGACGCCAATTATCAGCGCCGGAGAAGACATCGTGAACGCTTCCTGGCCATCCAGTGTAGATGTTAGTGAAAATGTTGGGAAGACAACGTTGGAGAAACGTGAACATTTTATTTGTACTGTATAATCTGCAGATTCTGACAGAAATCTGCAAATATCCTTTGAAGCACCGCTCCTCTCTAAAACAGCAATAATGCAAACCTTCTGTAGATTTTCTGTATTTTTTTAGTTGTTATAAACATCTATAGATATTTTGCTTTTGTTTGTTTTTTTTATTAACCATATGAATACTGATGGGGCTCACTGTACTTCAGCTTAAGAAAAACGAGTAATTAAAAAGATTTTATCATTTTAATTACTTGCACCCTAAATGCTTACAGCATAGGAAATAGATAAACACAATGTAAATAACCAGTCCATTCATTATTAGGCATCTTTTTGTATTTGGTTTTGTTTTGTGTACTTACAGTGGTGTACAAATGGAGGAAGAGTGAAACAGCAGAAGAATTAAGAAAGGAACATAAGATGATATCTCAATTCATGTGTGTCTATTCAGAGTTGTGTGCAAGTAATCAAATTTGTAAATATTAAAAAAAAATTGTAAGGATGCATAGCTAAAAAGCAAGTTTTGTTTGAAGCACTGAAAATACACACAAGTCATCAGTCAACTCAACCAACTTTTCAATTGGCTGCCTTTTTGTGCTTTACTTCTGCCATGGCCAATATGCAAATGAGTGTGGACAATAATCCACAAATGAGTTTGTTGGTAAATTGTGGGTTTTGTTATCTCTGAGCTGAGGCTCAAAGGTTGAGGTTATACCGTGTTACCTAGAACCAGGGTTGCAGAAGTTAGCGATATAAGCGTGATAATGGACAGCTGCTAGTGGTGGCTGGCACATGCAAGGCAGGCATATGTGGGCATACTACATCCATTTAAAGGATCTGCTATATTTATATTTTTTCAGTAGTTGTCATAACTAGCTAGTATTGGAGCAAAACAAAACAAATTAAAAAGAAAACAAATGGCTACAGCTATGATTGGTCAGCTTATGGTTTACTGAGCAAGTTTTAAATGAAGTGGCTAAAATAGTTAGCTAAAAAATTCACTGTACAACAATCAGTGGAGGATTTGATATCTACCTGGATGCCATGGTGGCCGTTTATGTGTGTTAAATATGTTCTTAGGATAGTACCAAATCACAACAACAGTCACCTTAAGATGCTTCATACTGTAAGACAAAGACCTTACAATAATAGAGAGAAAACAACAATCAAACAGCCCCTTGTGTTCTGGGCAAGCACTTGGTGATAGTGAGAAGGAAAAACGCAGTTTTTAAAGGAAGAAAGGACTAAAGTCACACTGTGGAAGAGAGCCAGAGATCATATTTCATTTTCATTTTCAAGTTTCACAGGTGTAGTTTCATAGTAGTGAGTGAGCCTTTGCAGACAAGTCAGCATCTTCCATACAAACTGTGAGAACTGTTAAGTTCTCTGGGTCACCATGTAG
Organism: Perissodus microlepis; assembly: GCF_051167445.1. NCBI lineage: Eukaryota > Metazoa > Chordata > Actinopteri > Cichliformes > Cichlidae > Perissodus > Perissodus microlepis. The sequence goes on from NC_140480.1 coordinate 16,573,445, forward strand.
TTCTTATTTTGGAAGATCAAAGCTATTACACTGACCATAATCATTTAACATTTTTACACACCTCCATCTTTTATGATCCTGTGAAATATCCTGAGCTCACAATTTGACTTGGCTTCTGCAATATTTGCAGCCCTACATACCTAAATAAACTCAGTTAGAGTGACTGTAAAACCTGCCTTTTTTCCTATAGTAAATGTAATGAATAATAATTATTGTTGTTGTTATTATTATTATTATTATTATTATTAATAATAATAATAATAATTATAATAATAATAATAATAAGCAAATCATCCAATCACATGGCAGCATGTAGACATGGTTAAGACAATCTGCTGAAGTTCACTCCAAGTATCAGATTAGGGAAGAAAGGTGAATTAATTGACATGTGCCATAGCATGGCTGTTGGTGCCAGACAGTCTGACCTGAGTATTTCAAAAACTGCTGATCTATTGGGATTTTCACACACAATCATCTCTAGGGTATGCATAAAATGTTTAAAAAAAAAAAAAGAAACTATGACATGAGCAGTAGCTCTAGTAAATGGCAGAGGTCAGACGGGAACTGCCAGAAATCAATATGCAGCCCTAGTAAATACTCTAAATAATACAGAGAAAACCCCAATAACAAATGACTCCTTTTCAGCAAGCCCTTTGCAAAAGAAAAACTGGGAAGGAAAACCTCCCTTTTAACAGGAAGAAACCTCCAGCAGCCACCTGCCACGACCGGTTGATTTTCCTACCAATGTTCCCTCTAAGCTGTGCACGTGCGCACTGCTGGAACGGTCTCTGCGCACAGAAAATCTGCGTTGTGCACAAAAAAAAAATCTAACCTGAATTGAAATTAAAATTAATACTTTAACAATTCTTTTTTGCAGTGTTAGTGTTAGTCAGTAAGTGACTGGCTGCTCCCGTATGGGATTAGAACGATGCCACCTTATCCCATAGTCCAGCCAATAATGCGATTCACATTCGTATATACGCAGCTAATCAGCATCGTTGACAGGCTATGACAGCGTCCTTATGTGCCGACACCGGTGTTTTAGCTAGCGAAGCGGCGTGGCTGATGTGGAGTGAAGCCACGTTAATGACAACGTGTACAACCATTGGAGATGTGAGCAGGACCGACGGAACAAATGACAGAAAAAGTGTGGACTTTATACCAGTTTTTAAATTGTGTTGATAGGCCACGTAAAACCAGAGTTACGATAAAAATATATGCAATGTTTGGTTTTCTTCCTGAATACTATCGTTGCTTATATTTACTCATCAAATTTGATGCAGAACAGCTGATTGTTCTGTAAACAGTTTGAAATGTTTATTTAAAAAAACGCCTTGGCTGCATTTTTAGGTAAACAGCTGCAAAAAACTTTGTTGTTTGCATAACTCAGTTACTTTTTTGAAGAAGTAACTATATAATTAATTGCCCAACATTGGTCATTATATACTGTATTTTGCAGACAGAGAGTTACGGGACTCTCTCCCAGACCACAGACTCATACTCATAATACAAGTCAGAGCTTTATTTTAAAAAAAGAAAAAAAAAAGAAAGTTTTGTTTTCAAAATTGGAGTTCAAGTTATTTTTATTTTTTTATTTTTACAATAGTGTTAACATACTACACAGGTCATGAACAAGATTCTTTTTTACATTTTCATTGTAAGTGGGCTAAAGCAGTTAATTAAAAGTAGTCTAACATAAATGTAAATGCTGTAATTTGATTATTTTAATAAACCATGTAACTTGGATGGATTCGATGCTGCCGTGACCACAGTGCACACGTCTGCTGTTGCTCACAGTGGTCCAAGGGACCGCTCAGGGAGTTTGTGTGTTTGCTCAGACACATGAAAAATTAGAGGGAACATTGTTTCCTACAGTCAAAATTTAAAAGAAGAACTAAATGTGTTTTGTTACAGCGGTATCTAAAAGTAGAAAGAGTTCATGGACAAATAGTTTGTGCACTGCAGGATGTTATTCAAGTGTGAAAACTATTAGATTTCCTTCATTAAATGTTGATCACACATGTGATTTTACAACATAATGTGTGGGGTGTAGGCTTATTACTCTCGAATTAACTTATTAATCTCAAACGCGGTCATGATTTTAGCACTGTCTGTAGCACTGTTTAGCTTACGCGAGTGTTATTTAGACCCAGAGTTTCTGTGTTGAACGACAACTGCTCTGACAAACTCACGTGCACACATATACACACTGAATACTCACTTCAACTTGTGCTTCTTCCAGTAATTCACACTAAACTGCATTACTGAATTCTCTTCTATTATTGAATGAAAACATATTACTGTCATTTTTCATTTACAGGGGAATGCAGTTCACAGTAAAAAGTTCCTTTCCCATTAATATCCTTTGCAGAATATGCTCTTCTTCCCCCCGGAGAAATGGGAAAATAAGGCTGATAAACAATTTAGACAGATGCTCGATCAGAGCATAGCTGAGGATGTCCCGCTCCTTATTCAGATCAGCTTTTTACTTGCAACGCTAAGGTGGATGTGGAGGCATTTGATGACAGCATATTGTGCAGATGGTTATAAATCCTCCAGCTTTTGTCCATGATGGTGATTCTTACCAAAGAGAGATCTTTCAAACGAAATGAAGGTCAACTTGTGACATAAGGTTTGCTGCAAATAAGCTGCTAATGTAATTTTACTGTTAATGAATATTTCCCTATGAAAGCAAATTGCAATTGCTAGAGAAGTGATGATACTGAGAATAAAGAGTGACAAGCTGTTAAATCACTAAAAAAGGTTATGGAAATGTGAAAATGTGCAAAGCAAATGTGTTTCACCACATTTTAAAAATTAAGAGAAAATTCCCTCTCTATTTTTTAATTGAAATTATATATTATCCACTTTAAATTTTACTGTGTTGTGTTGAAAATATATGAAAACAACTCAACATACCATCTAATTAAATTCTGCCCTTGGTGATGAAGGTTTTTTTTTTTTTTTTTACTATTTTTAAAAAGCGTACACTGCCTCAGGTGTAGACAGAATTCACAATTCTATCAGTTACGTTCTGTGTACACTCTGGCTGGCAAAACAAGTGAAAGAAAAGCAACAGCATCTGTAAATATGTATGTATATTAACCATATGTATGTATGTAAAAGACAATGTTTTGTGCCATTGATCTAGAAATATTAAAAAAGGTGGCCTTTATTTTTATACAGTTTCATTCATTCTTCGAAGCAAATCACAAGTTGTCATGGTATTCAGTTTAAGTTCAGTTTCATTTCCTATTTAGCACATATTCATGATGACAATAATCTCTAGATTTCAAAGTAAAGACCCTGGAATATGAGAAAGAAAAGCAGCATCAATCACACAATAGCAAGCAAGCTATGATATGGTTTGGTCCAGGTGTCAGCTTCCACTTGGCGCTATACATCAGAACCTGTAGGAAAGAGACAGCAGTACGTATTCATTAAAAGTAAAGTTCAGGTTCCAAAAAAGAAAAGAAAGCAAAGCAGAGAAAGGACAAAGCACACAATTTATTTTGACACAATTTTTTTCAAAACGTGATGGGTCTCATTCTGGAAAGGTGAACATTAAATAAACTGCCTGACTTTTCTAGTATTAGTCAGCTAACTTCATTCCTAACAGAAAATAATGTGTTTGTGTGTCATTAACATTTGATCAGTGACTGCAGAGCCTTTGTACATATTTCTGGTTAATCAATTTTTTCTGTACCTGCAAACCTGCTTCCAGGCCAAAGAGATTAGCTGTCCCACTCTCATCTCCATGTAGCCCCTCACTCCTCACACTGAATTGCCCTGCAGATCTAGGAAGAAGCTGGTGATTTCTTTTATTTCAAAAATGTGTCTAGTTGCAGGAAGCTCCTGGTAAAGTTTATTTTCATTCCACACGTTATTTTGTAATAATATATTATGAACATATCCCACATAAACAAATCATTTTTGCAGAAGTGTACATCACTGCATACATTTTGTACACTGCCAGTCACTGTTCTAGGTGCTGAGAGCTTTCAGTAAGCTAAAGTGGGTTAAAAACTATTTGAAGTGCACTAGGTCTCAGGATTGAGAGATTTTTTTTAATTATTATTATTAAAATGATTATTAAAGCTATATTTTCCATTTTAAAGATAAGAATTTAAATTTACTTCCATCTAAACTGTTAATGTATATTTTGTTTGTATTTATATTTGGTGTAAGGTGTCAATCAATATAAAAATAATTTAAAACAATCCAATAATTTTATTATAAAAAATAGTATTAAGATGTAAAAAATGCCCTGCACGTTTGCCATCATTTGCACAAAATTGTAAATCTATCGTAAGCAGAATACCAATACATGTCTGCACAGTGTTATATTTTTGGGGTTGGCATTGCCTGTGGTGCTGAAATGGTTGAGTTCAAAGGGATATTTTTTTTTTCAATATCCTCAAGTCCCTAGCGACGCTAGGTGACAGTGGGAAGGAAGAACTCACTTTTAGCAGGAAAAAACATGAAGCAGATGAAGGTTCAGTGAAGGGTAGCCATCTGCTATTACTTGCTGGGGAAGGCTGGACTGGTAACCTGGCCCACCAGTCGTTTGCACAAGATGCACTCATGCACCTTGTACAACAGAGTTTAGTGTGGGAAAAACAGGGAAAAGGTTTAACTAAAAATCTAAGAGAGAAAAAGAAAAAAACTACTTTAAAAAAATGTGTCAAATTAAAGTACATGTTAGCTGTTGGGGCTGCTGCGGGAGCGTCAACAGCAGTACCGGCAAAAATTAATAACAAGCCCTCACAGTCACAGTGTGCTGCTGCTGCTGCTAGCATAAGCAGGGAATAAGTGCAGGAGGAGGGATAGCAGTCCCAACAAGAGATTGAGGAAGAAAGAGGAAGGTGAAATTAAAGCAGTAAGACAATAGACAGAAAGGCATAATTAAGAAGGGAAAGATTCAAGAATTCAGGTAAAATGATGCTGATTGAAAGTGTGGCTTTTAATTGTCACATGCTATAATACACTATTTAACACATAAAATTTAGTGGCACCACTTTAACTCATGGTGCCGCGGCCTGGATTCGAGTCCAACCTGCATCCCTTTTCTACTTGTTAAAATGCCATTAAGCCATTTATTTTCAAAAGAAAAATACCTTTATTTTGCTTATTCTTGATATTTCATATGGGAATATTTCACATTTGATAATATCTTCATAATATTACTGGTAATATTAGTAGCAGATAATTAGTATATTCAATGTTAAGATTATTTTAAGGTCAGTTAGGGTCAATGTTCCCTCTAAGCCAGCGGTCCCCAACCTTTTTTGTGCCACGGACCAGTTTATGCCCGACAATATTTTCACGGACCGGCCTTTAAGGTGTCGCGGATAAATACAACAAAATAAAGCTAGTACTGGTACCGAATAAAAGAAGATTTATTCATAACACACGTGAAAAGACCCAGGAAAACCGAGTTAACGAGAAAAAAAAACGATAACAAAATAACGCTAAAAACCGATAAAAACACTGAAAACCATACATTTCACACCCGAGTCTCACTCTCGCGGCCCGGTACCAAATGACTCACGGACCGGTACTGGTCCGTGGCCCGGGGGTTGGGGACCGCTGCTCTAAGCTGTGCGCACTGTTGTCAGGCCTGCAGGTATCAGGCTTGTGATGTTCTCCTTTATCTCATAGTGGACAGAAATTATTTTTTGGAGTGGCACAAATAATTTGTGTGGCATCAAATTTGATGCAGAACAGCTGATTGTTCTGTAAATATTTTGAAATGTTTATTTAAAAAACTGTCTTGGCTGCATTTTTAGGTAAACAGCTGCAAAAACTTTGTTGTTTGCATAACTCAGCTACTTTATTGGAGAAGTAACTATATAATTAATTGCCCAACATTGGTCATTATATACTGTATTTTGCAGACAGAGAGTTACAGGACTCTCTCCCAGACCACAGATTCATACTCATAATGCAAGTCAGAGCAAAAAAAAAAAAGAAAAAAAAAAGTTTTGTTTTCAAAATTGGAGTTCAGGTTATTTTTACTTCCAATAGTGTTAACATACTACACAGGTCATGAACAAGATTTTTTTTTAAATTTTCATTGTAAGTGGGCTAAAGCAGTTAATTAAAAGTAGTCTAACATAAATGTAAATGCTGTAATTTGATTATTTTAATAAACCATGTAACTTGGATGGATTCGATGCTGCCGTGACCACAGTGCACACGTCTGCTGTTGCTCACAGTGGTCCAAGGGACCGCTCAGGGAGTTTGTGTGTTTGCTCAGACACATGAAAAATTAGAGGGAACATTGGTTGGGGTGGAGTTATAGTATTAGAAATGCACAGAAACACATTATGCTGCAACTGTGAGAACCATTTCTGTTCAGCTTTGGCTGGCACAAACACACACTTGGGAATAACAAGGATAAAGAAGGAAAAAAAATCTGTCAGGGTAAAAAACTCAGGAGACAATAACTGAAAACAGAAAGTCAACAAGAGGGAGAGGATAAAAGTTGAGAAAAGGAACCCCCTTTTGAGAGTCGTGTCAGCCACTACTGATGAATGTGGTCAAACATCAATACAGTGTGAATGATGACATCTGGCACACACACACACACACACACAAGGTTACAACACGCAGTTAAATGTGCTTTGGTAAAGTACCTGCTTTCTTCTTCATCCCTTTAACCTCCATTTCAATTTCCATATTAAAATGTCTCCCATTGTTTTATGTGACTTGGCACATTGCTCCTTGATCTTCAATGACATCAGGCTGATAAATAAATCAATGCCAGTAAAGGGCAAAGTTATCATATGCCACGATGGGTCCATGTGTTCGGCAGCAGCTCAATCTCTTATTCTAAATTTCAGTTTTCCTTTCTGCGAGTGTAAGGCTGGCCTAGTCCACGTCCTGCTTTGTGACATGTTGTCTGATATGAACTTTTTCAGTCTCCTCATTTTGCATTTCTCCGAACACACTTTAGATGTCGAAATTGAAGGAAAAATTCCTTAACCCTGCAGATAAAAATGTATAATATTCAAAAACATATTAAATCAAATGCAGTTTTGCAGTTCTTATTGTAGTATAGAAAATGTCCTTAGAAACCATCATTTTGTTGTAACTTGCATCCTATATGTCTGCTACAGTTGAACTAAACTAATCATTTCTGTATTAGCCCATTTAGATGCTACATATGTGTAGAAAGAGACATTTTGAAATCCTAACAAAAAGTCATCATTTTAATTGTTATGCCATGTTTGTTTATCTTACCTTTCAGTCTCAATCATAAATGAGGAAGCATTTCTGGCTATACTCAAACACAAAATATACCAGTGAAATTTCAAAAATTTGTCTCTATACCAATTAAAGAAAATTATTGCCATTGTGTAAGCGGCCAAAGAATGTAAACCTTTCCTTTAAGGGTCTTGACTATTCCAAAATGCTGACTTTAATGCTTTTTAGCCATTCTTCAATAGAACAATGATATTGATTCCCCAACCATCCAATGTTTTTAACTGTTCATCCAGGTCAGGATCTTACAATGTACACTGGAACAACTGTTTGCTGACAATTTATGCCAGAAAACCGAAAGAACCAAAACGAATTTCATTTATTTAGCCTGAAGTTCTCCACTAGTTTTGAACTGTAATTTCCCTAAATATGTACTTAAACATACTGAGAGCTATAATTTGGGTTGGTGCTTAACTAGGACCAGATCTCATCATCAGATTTCATTCATTAATAAATCACAGAAAGTCTGTTGAAATAAAGAAATATTTTCAGCGAATGAAGATTCATTTTTGTTGCAGTTTGAGAAAGACTTCCTACATTGTACATTCGGTGTACATTGAAAAAAAGGCCATGTTGGATTTACTTGATTCAATAGTGGACATTGGTTGCACACAAATGTTTTGCTTTGGCAGAAACTTAAACAACTGAGTTAAATCAACACAACTTATTCATAGTCAATAAACCTGGGAATTTATTGTTCATAAAACGTGACTGAAACATGTTTAGATGAAGTAAGTTGAGCTCTTGGAATATTTTAATCCTTCACAATTTTGTCATTTTATTTCAACACTATTCCATAACCTTTACCACAGTACTACTTGATCACTTAAATACTACATGTTGTCTTCACATTACATAATGTTCAACAAAGTCTAGAGTTATCCTGGTTGCAGGGGGGCTGGGTTAGGAGGCAGGGTACACACTGGACAGCTCACCAGTCAATCACATAGAGACAAACAACCATTTGCACTCACATTCATGTGGAATTCAGAATCACCAATCAACCTAAGCTAACTCTAATAACTGCATGACTTTTAACTGTGGGAGGACACCAGAATACTCAGAGACAAACCAGTGCAAACTAGCCAGATTGTGGATTTGAAACCAGGACCTTCTTACTGTGAGGCAACAGCGCTAACCACCATGTCACCAATCCAGGGTTAGCAAAAGTAGGAAAGCTATGATTTCAAGGCTTGATGCAGAATTTTCTGTACGTTTCTGTCCTTGACAGGTTAAACCACAATAAAAAGCAATAGCATACATGTTGTGTGTGTGTAGTCATCTGTCTCTTATAACTCCAGTGATTTTCCTGCAGTTTGAAATCTCATGTGATCTTGTTAATTTCATGAGTCCAGCAACTAACCACTCTTACTAGATTGTATCATGTCATCTTTTCGTACAGATCCTACATGATTTAATTACGTTCAAGATAGAAACATGAAAATTTTGTGTTCAAATTACAATGTAAACTTTTTTAATGTAACAACCACCCAATTTACTTCTTTCGGTATACCAAAAAAAGTAGAGGTGGCTGCTCGACTTGACTGAGATGGATGCCTTCCTCAAACCACGATCCAAAGCGTGCGAGACTGAAATCCCGTGCAGTGTCGCGAGATTTAACATTGCATTTAACATCATATCATTGACTTACTTCACTCGAACATGATATGAACAATTTTATCTACCCGCCCTGCATATTATGTCGTTTCTACACTATATAGTTACACTTAACTTTAAACCATGAGGCAATTGTGTTAAATACACGCAAGATGCTTACATAAATCCAAGAGCTGGCCAATCCCTTTTTTTCAGTGTAAAAGGACGTAGCCATCTGCAGTATTTTAAAGAAGGGGTGTATTTTGCTTAAGAAGCATTTTAGAGAAATTACATTGTGTTTCTGTAACGCATCCCTGGTTCACAGGTTGAGGTATGCCACCTTGATGGATCACTCCTGCCCTTTTCTTGTTTTTCTCTTCTCTTCACTTCCTCGAAACATCGAGAAGATGTAATACCACTGACTTTCAATAATCCCACAGATTTAACGGGTTGTAAACACACCGAGGTTTAATCAAAATCGCTGTCGGTTTGTTTGTTTATTTGCGAGTTTATTTGTAACGTGTACGTTCTGCTTGATTTCTCCATTTCTTCAGCAGCGCTTCCAGTCGTGACAAGCACTGTTTCATTTTAGTGTAATTGCATACACAACACTCCCTTCCCATAATTACTCACTAGCTCATCACACCCAGGACATGAAAAACTGAAAATGACCACATCTACCATTTGCAGCAGTGTGTGTCATCTTCATCGCATCCCCCTCCTCAGCCCCTGAAATGCCTCCTTTACCATTCGTTAGCATAGCATCTCCGCTCAGCCTCGGCCTACCATCTATCACAGCAGACCAAGGCAAATGGAGCTTTCAGCTGAGTGGTGATAAGGAATCGCAGCCACATTAAAACATCTGTCACACCTCCAAAGCCATACTCGGCGTGTGTTACAACGGCCAGGGAGGAGGGAGGAGAGTGAAGGGTTCAGGGAAGGAAGAAAGTAGGATGCAAGTAGGGACAAATAAGAGACGGGATAAAATGTGGATAGACAGATCATTTTAACAATGCTTACATTTCTGACATCTTTGTTTGTTTTTTACTTCCATCATCATTCATATTCTACACTATAAACCTTAGTTATCTTAATCAAGTGCCCATACTGTAGGTGGAAGCCATTCAATATAAGTCTGTATTTGTTGTTGTTGTGTTTTGACCTTGTTTTGTACTACTGATGCCACATACTGTAGTTTTTAATTGTCTTTTTTAACACCAGCAAAACCTCAGTGAAAAGACATTGGCTTCTTTTCCAGCTCTATAAAAAATGTTTGTTTGGGTAAAACATAAAGTTAAAATGCTGTCTTTTTTAAAGTTATTGAAGTGTAGAAAAGAGCATTCCATTAAGTTGAAAAAAGAGGGTATCACATCCTTCTCAGTAGCTTTACCTTTGAACCCAGAACTGTCTTGCTGTGAGATGACATTGCCTGCCACTGCACCATTATGGTGTGTGAGGACAATAATTTGACTGTTTAGAGGCTTGTACAAATAGGCATTAGATCGTAGACATATCCAATGTCAATTATATGCACTGGGGAAAAAAAGCATGCTTTTGCTTTTTCTTTTTCTTATTATGCCCTTCCAACGCCTCCACTAAAAATGTGCCTTTTGTGTTTATGGCAGTTTATGTTCAATCTTGTTGGAAAACAGAAAAAAACAGTAGTGACCACCAGGTGTAAATAATGGAAACCAAGGAAACCGGTTTGTCTGAATCCAAAATACACTGACTCTCATTCAGTCACAAGGGTTTATTTTACTTCAGTTAAATTTTGATATGTCCTATACCCAAATTGGCAAAAAATACCTACAATTTGGTATAATTCTTCTTTTAATTTTTATACATATATTTTATATATAATTTTATTATATAATTTTTATACTTTAGCTTTGATTATCCAAACCAGTATCATAGCAAAGCGTGTTATAGACACATGCATTTCACGCTTTGGTGATGCTTGCAGAAGTTGCAGTACATTGCACTACCAGCAGAGGGAGGTATTTTATTTTTCAACCAATCATTGGAAGGTGTTTAAACAGATATTGCTAACACATTTAAATGAAAATACACATCAGCCACCTAGGTTAATCCTTTCTGGCATAATAGTACCCTGGAATTTACTTCATAGCTTCTTTGGTCACTAGCAATTTCTTAACTTATTGGAAATATATCTTCTCCCCAATGCTGGTACTGCAACTTCTGCATGAGTGTTCATTTCACGCTTTGGAGAGACAGAGTGAAATGGACATAATGGACTGACGTGTCTTTCGTGATTAAATCGTGATTAAAGGTTGTTACAAGATCAAGGACTCAAAGTAATCAATATTAACTTAATATTAACTTGAAGTATGTAAGCACGTCCAGGTGCATCACTTCCTATATTATTATTTATCATTATTATTGCTACTACAGAAAATGTAATCTTTGGTGTGTGAAAAATTTTTTTTGAGGTGCTTTTTTTTCTAAATGTCATCTTAAATGTTATCTTTCTCCAAAGCATGGGGTCAGGATTTTTGTATAGGTCTAACTTTAACCTTATTCTGTTTGGGATCTATTTTGTATCAGGTCTAATCACTGGAGTTCTTCAGAAAACATAGTTTTCCTTTGAGTGCTGCTCAGATGGGACATCCAACCCAATTAGAGCAGGTGTAAGATGACATTCAGCATATAAAGCCCACACTAACATTTGATAACTGGTACTAAGCAGTTATACCAATACTGTGTCAGTGTTATTCTGACCCAATTTTTTTAGCCCAGTGTATTTGTGTGTATATATATATTTCCGTTTAGTTCCAGCCTTAGCACATCACATTTTACTGCTCTCCCTGGTAAGTCCACATGTTGAAAGAAGAGACCACTTTGGCATTTCACATAAACACTAGGATTAGGCTTTATTGATTAGACATTTGCTTTGGTGTCATTGACACATCTGTACATGCATGTATTTCCACCAGTACTTTTCGTACACAGCATCTTTTCTCAAAGTTTTCAACAATGCCACCCTTTAGAAGAAGCACACATTTTGACAAATCTGGAAAGAACAATAAAGTAAGTCTCCAAAGGACAATGCAATTACAGCAGCGCACATCAAAAAGTACAAATTTGACAAGATGTAGTATCTATAATTACTTACCTGCCTTGTTTTACTCAGATTAAGCAAATTACTTGAGTGTCTTTTGGGCAAACTGAATGATTGAGATAAATCCAAGCAGTAACTGGTGCATCATGTGTATTATCCATGAATGGCTTTGTATCTTAGTCCAATAAAGAAGCAAATCTAACTTCAGTTTTAGATTTAAAGCTGTTTTCTGATTAATTAACTCCAGTCTTTCAGTCTTTCAGGGTTTTTTTTTCTTGTCACTCTGAATGTGGATTGGGGTGATCAATGCACAGCTACAGCTGGTTGAAGGGGACCAAATCCATTGAACAGTTGATTTGGTTCCATTTTACCAGCTTTAGCAAAGCATTTTAGGGTAGAATCTGGTCCAGAAGAGGTGACAGGAAGAAGTGAAGATGCCTGAAAGAGACAAAGCCAGAGAAAGGAAATGATAAGAAATGACGCTGTTCACACCCACGTGTCGTCAATAAGCACTAATAAAAAATTTGTACAAGCTGCAACAAACCAAACAGCACAATGCATCAGCAAACAGGCATTGATTGCTAGAAAAAAATGTTGCCCTTAAAAGAGTGCATAGAAGAAGCCAGATGATACAAAAAAGGTATGGATTGCAAAAGACCAAGGGAAAAAGATGAAGAACAGAAGAGAGTGAGTGAGCCAGAAGGTAAGACAGAGAAAGGGGAATAGCAGGTAGGATGGGTGATGAAAAAGAGATGAGAAAAACAGAAAGTGGGGCCCTGAGAGATAAGAGAGGAGCACATATAAACAATGGTTGCAGACAAACTTGAAAAAACAGTGAATTCATCACCTAACTGCCAATACTGCTAATGAAGCCAGTGGATAGGACAGCAGGAAAATTAACTCACATTGACCTCTAGCCTTACACGTGGAACATCTCCTCCTCTCTCCATTTCACCCAGTCTCTCCTCACCAGCCGTTACTGTTCTCACGTCTATGCACTAAGTTCTGGCCCATAGTTGGGCCTGTTCAGTGTGGTGGCACAAAGATGATGTACTCAGCAGTCTTGCTGCATGGCTCTGCTCGTCTTTGGAACAACTCACTCATTTCCTGGTTCAATTAGCCTAGCTAATCATTTAATCATTAGAAAATAAACTTTTTAAGCAGACTCATGGCCCTAGAAACGTATTGATATATGTTGTGTTTGGACTGTACTTTTTCATAATTGACTGATCTTATATGATAATCAATGGCTTAACTGAAATGACAAACCTGCTAAAGACTGTTTTTATATTAACAAAGGATCCGATACATAAGTGGACATGGGAAAGGATGGCTCGTACTGAAAATTATTAAAGTAAAGTTTTGTTTTGAACTCTAATGTGAAAAGATGCGTACCATATGTGCATTGGTAGCATCAGATACAAACTGGCTGGAACAGACCACACTAATCTGCAAATGGAGCTTTCTAACAGAACGGCCACAAGTAACTCATCGGGTATCCTTCCACACTAAGCTTATATAGGCTGAGATTTTTAAGTGTCTTAAGCCTGCCCACGGTTTCTCTGTACTGAACACGGCTCCACCCCTTTCTCATTCAAATCCCAGAACACAGACATGTGGTCATATATAAACTAATTCAGATAAATTCAGATATTTTTATATTTTCAAAAGCATTTTTTTCTTCAAGCTTTTGCCCTGAGCCATCATTTGTGAGGTGTTCACCGGAGTCTTTTGTGGCAGGACTGGGTTTGTTGGTGAAGGTCATTTTGAACTGTGGGGGAAACTCAACGGGTGAGTACGCTAGCACTGACTAAATTTTTAACAGTTTTCCTAGTTGTCAACAAATCTCAATTGTCATCTTTCCTATTCCACTGGTGACAATGAAAACACACACAGTTTATTCTAACTCAGTCCCACCAACGCCATACTGGAACAATAAATATGGGTAAATCCACAGCTGAAGAAATTCACTGTTTGCGCCAAATTGAATTTAAAAAAAAATGTTGTCCAGCAGTCACAGCCTGCTGTGTGTAGCTCTACTAAGATTTAGCACTTAAAAATGACACGTGTAATTGTGAACTTTCAGTTCTGTATCAAATCTGTCAAGATAACAAATACAACAACCTAACACAAATCGCATAAAAAAAAGCGTAAATACTAGCTGCGGATGTAAAGACAGGGTCCGTCCAGTATTTCTTTCTCTCTCCTTCCATCTATTTAATAAACTTGCAACCTATGAGAACGGCAAATTGATGAGGAGGACGCATCCTTGAGTGAGGAGGAAAAAAGAGGGGGAAGAGAGAAGGGAGAATGACAGGAGGAAGAAAGCTGGAAGTAGCACACAGAGGAGAGGACAAGCCTGCATGGCCTGAATTCTCTACCTGTCCTCGAGCTGCAGTTGCTCTACCTCTGCAACATGCAGCACTGCAGTGTGCACGTGTGTGCGTACTCTGTGCTTCCAACAGAGTATCCTGTGTTGATTCTCATGTCTATATTTGATCCTGGTGTTGGAAGTGTGAACTGTGCCTGTGTAGTATGTTCACACAGGATGGATGGTGAGGCCGAGTACTACCCGGCAAGCTTCTCTGTGTGGTCAAGCACAACTATCATCTTCAGAGGAGAAAGCGCTGCACACTGAATCCTTTTCATAGCAGGATTTTCAGTAGATTGAGGAGAGAATTCCTGCCTGTGCTTTATTCTTGCAATCTGTGGCCCACACACTCATCAAACAGGCAACCCTCCTTCACCCCACACACCTCCACTCAGATCTGACATCAAACAGAATCATTATAAACAGAGCGTTTTATCATTAACCTCGCTCAGATGCCTGCTGAAGGCTTCACCGGTGAGTGCTCTTTCAACATTAAACTGTAAGACAGCTCTGTCAAGATCACAACTACAATAAGTAAAGGTGTTAAGCATTCATAAGTTTAGCAGTTCAGGAGCTCAGCGAAGTGGACTTTATATATGTGGGTCGGAGTGCTTAGTGTGTGTGTGTGTGTGGGCACTCTTGCTTGCTGTTACTGTAGGTGCCCTCTATGAGGCTGACTGCATGGTTGGAGATAGGCTGGCTATTTTTCTATTCTGGGACCGTGCTGTCCGCTGCATTCCTGCCCTTATATTGGAGACAGAGGGGAGGAGGAGTTGAGGGTTAGGGACAGCTGGACGCCTGCAGAGGAGCGAGGGAGAGACGGAGCGGTAAAGACAGTTAGGGAGTCATAGTGGGAAGGTCAGTGGGGGTGCACGGCGTCCCTGGGGAGGCTCACACAGTACAGGTAGTGTTACGTAGCAGCTGCCTGCCCACAGCTAAGTAAGGCCCCAGCAGGAGGAGTGACACTTTGAAACCAGTCCCGCTGTGGACTCTGTCACTCTTGC
This sequence comes from Perissodus microlepis, assembly GCF_051167445.1. NCBI lineage: Eukaryota > Metazoa > Chordata > Actinopteri > Cichliformes > Cichlidae > Perissodus > Perissodus microlepis. The sequence continues at coordinate 16,588,761 of NC_140480.1, forward strand.
TCACCATGATATTTTCATTTCAGATGTATGGCCTGACACCGGGGGCTGCACTAATACAACCTGCCATACGCAGCCACTCCCCTCACTCTATCGGTCTCTTCTCTCGCTGACCATGTCATGCGTTCTGCCTATCAGTGTCCTACTGCTTTTTCGGTGTCTAGCTGACTGACTGCCAGACCTTGGTTCTCCATCAAGCGCCAATACTGTGGGAGGGCGAGGCCAGGAAACCTGTCAGACCATCACTTCCTGTCACATCAGTGTGAAACCCCTGATGGTTCTGAGGGCCACTGTTGCAAAATAGCCATTAAAATCCACTTAAAACCACAATAATCTTCTGTAATGCGGCATTTAAATGAAGCAGATTTATACAAAGCATCCTAATGAAGGTCTGTGTGCATGTCTGATGAAGATGTTTGCCAGCTGGTAATTAGCTTAATGCAAGGCGCACCATAGTAATGAAACAAGTTGACCTGTGGTCAGGCTGTAAACTTTATCTTCTGTGGCTGGCTGTATTAATTCCCTCTAATTACCTAGTGACTAGAGGCAGAGGGAAAAGTGGGACGTATATCATCAAACTAAGCTTAGACATTTCAATTAAACCTAATTTCTATGGGAGATGTGATGTAAAATAAAAGTCCATCAGCAGAGACCAGCCTTTAAAGACTTGGGGGATGGTGGGTCAGCACCTCTTCAAAATCAAAGGACCTGTGCCACGAGGTTAGCAGTGCTAATGCTGCTGCAGTCCACTGCAGACACCGCCTGGCTGCCTCTTCTTCTACCACCGACCCCTCCTCCGCAGCATTCGGACGTGAGCAGCACCCAGCGGCTGACTCAGCACTTTTCCCACGCCTGATTGGTTGATCAGAGGGGGAGGCAGGAGTGTAACAGGGCCCGTTATCCTCTGCTCAGCTGGTTCCTCGCTCTCTCCCTGAAGATAAAACACGTCTATTGGATTAAAAAAATAAAAGTTTCCTGACCTTGTGGCGACTGCTTGCCTCAGGTGCCGCACCGCGACTTTCTTTATCAACCGTCTCAGGGTTGCTATGGCCTATGATGATTCTATCTCAATACTGTAGTTCAAATTGTGGAGCGACGTTGACATAAACAGTGAGGGCAATTGGTAGACCTTTGTGTCTTCCAAACTCACCTCTCTTTGCAGTGGATAAAATACCATGATCGGGTTTGCTTGTGGCCATTAAATGTATCTTAGCTTGGGATCTTTAATGTCTCTTTCATTAAGCGTGTATGCAGCACTCATACTTTGTAATTATTGCAGCGTTTATCTTCTGCTGCTTTTGATTTTACCTCACAATGATTTAATCCTCAAAGTCGCTTTATTCCTTAACCTTTTAATCTAACGGCAACACCCTTAAGACGATCAATACCTATTTAGATGATATATTTAATTATATCCTCACGCTTTGGCCCTCCCATGCCTTTCTTTGTTGACCACCACAACATTTAAACAGGATTTGACTGTTTTCAGCACTTTAATTTGCTTTTTTACAAATAGGACTAAAGCCTGTTTCCTTAATAAACCCTCCCTTCGAGGACTTTGCCAGTTTTCAGACTTGGCAGGAGTGAAATACTTTTCATTTAAGGAGCTCTACACAAACTTTTGCCATCATGCAGTTTGGATGCAGACTGCATGGGCTAGCCATGAGCTAGCCAAGGTTAAAACAGTGATGAGACAAGCATTAGACTGTCCTGCACTTTTATACTGCTATGTTATATGTCAAAGATATATTATGTATATATTATGAATATTAGCATAACATATGACAACAAACACACTTAGACATGACACTAGCTATTCTGCCCTCTGCTCTCATACTGGATATTACTGTAGAAAACAAATGTTAGTTTGATTTGATTAGATTTGATATACCTTTAATAGTCCCACAAGGGGAAATTTCATAAGGCTGCCGACCTATTGCACGCAATGGCGGCGCCATCTTACCCTCCGACCATACATACATTACACAAAACATCACATGGGGAAGACAGGTCAGAGAGGTATAACAATGGAAAATGCACCACATGAGGAAAGATAAGGAGAAAAAAATAACTCCCCCAGTTATGCATTTGTTTGGCTTTGTGCCATTGCATGTTTAAGACAAAATTCAAACAGTTTGACCCTGCATATAAGTTAGCATTGTGGCTAATATTTTCTGGTGAAGTAGCATTTCTTCTCAAGTATGACTTTGCTAGTGACAATGTTAGCAGGTGAGATATGGTTAGTCAGTTGGCTGTAAATAATCGGGCCATGGTTTAAAAAATGGTAATATTAACTCCTCGCTCTTAAAGGCAAGAACGTCTATTTTTAAAGTTACATTATAGTCGATTTACAAGGACAAGATGGAATGAAAAAAGTTATATAATGCAAATTTAAGAGCAAAGGTTGAGACAGTAAGTGCCCTTAATGAGCCATTTTATTTGGTAATTTCACCAAATATATATTCTGAAAGTTGGAGCCCTATTTGGATCTCCTCACATAGCACACATGTGAGTCTACTACAGTTTTACTGCCCTTTGGACCTATCCACACTATAGCAGCACACCATCAATAACTGTAATGAGATTAAAACACACACACATTAAGAAAAGCACAGGAAAGCTCTTATTCCTGCCAATGTAGCTGTGTGTGATTTTATGCGATAGAAAATGCTGAGATGTAGCTTCAAAACTTAAATGGAATTGGTGTCTAAATATGCTGGAGACAGCCAATATCTGTAATTACACGCTCATAAACTAACGTAAAGATATAAAGAATTCCTGCATACTGGGCTGTCAGTAAACTTCTTGGGAAAGCAGAGGAGATAAATGGCTCCGATAGACAGTAATGAAGAGAAAAGCCCCTGTTTCTTAAGGAAAAGGAGATCAGATAAGGAGAACGAGGAGTGCTCCAGAAGTTAAATTAAAACAATTTAATGAGCAGGTTTTTGATTTTTAAAAGAACTCTTTGAACGACATTAAAGGGGAGAAGACGTCATCCGGTTCGGAGAATGATGTCATGATCCATATGAGGTGGCTGCCAAACCGCAGCAGACCTGCCTTCTGTCTTCACCTTTCTTTCTCCCCCTCTCTTCTCTCTCTCTCTCTCTCTACCTATGCAGGCTGATTGTCACTCTGAGCACGCTCCAACCTGCCCCTCCCCACCCCCATTCCTCGTACCTCTCCCCACTCCCCCACCCCCCACCCCCTTTCTTAACGAACCACCGCTGCCACTTAGGTGTTTTAGTCATGCATTACAGGCTGCGGCAGGGCCACAAAGGCGTGCTTGATATACACTCTGTTGTGAAACAAAAAATCCAATGCAGTTAAAGTCAGAATGGGCGCTCGGGTGTAAAGATAGCCCCGGCTGACATGTTCTTTTCTATTGCCAGACAGTGGGACACCCACTCTTTTAAAGCTTGAAAAGCTCACAGAGACGGAGAGGCTTCATAACAGTGTCCTTGTTTTAACGTGGGACAAAAGGAACTAAAAGAGGGCCTGAGCTAGTTAGAGCCATCTAGATTACAATCAGCAGCAGATGAGTGTCTTGGTTGTTTCTGTGAAGACGTGTGTCGGGATGGGTAGGTGTAACTAAAGTGATAAGGTTTTCACTTACAGGCAACATAGTGGGAATAAAGAAAGTTACAGTGTATCATTCTATTGATACATTTTATTGGTCTTCTAATTATTGGTTGGTCATAGATGAATAATTTGGCTATCATGTTAAATTATGAACATAAGTAAACTACAAGTTTGAGCCTTCTGCATCATTTAAAGCAGGGCTAATCAGTGTCAGTATATGAATAAGGACTACACAGGTATGTGAAAAGGGGCTGCTCATATTGAGCGACTCAACAAGGTTGACTCTCCAACTGTACAGTTCCTTTTAGCTAAAAGATCTTCTTTGACATTTGATTTTGCAGTTTACAGTTTTACTGCTTCGGTTTATTCTTACTATCATCATTCATTCTTTCCACTTAACAGTAAAAACGATAAAGAAAAAATGAAAAGCAACCTGTTCAGCAACGATACAGTGCACAAACTACAGATAGGTTCTCATTATAGGGCGTCAAACTACGGTGTTAATCACAAGTCTCTGCATGCATAAATGATGTCCTTCACATACATTATTGCAATGGCCAATACGTCACGGCACCGACGCCACAGAGCAACAAAGTGCACTGAAGGAGTCAGTGGCGTGGATCACAATCATGTGGAAGAAAACAGGACTCTAAATAAATGTCAATGTTGGTCCGAGAGACTGTAAGAAAGTTTAAGGGAACAAATCTGTGCTGCTTTAATCTACACTACGTTTACATAAAACAACTGTGCTCTTTACTCCACTTACCTCCAGTAACGCTGTGAGGAACCTTCGAGTCATTTTTGACCAGGATATGTCCTTCAACGCACATATTAAACAAAGATGTCAGACTGCTTTCTTCCATTTGCACAACATCTCTAAAGTTAGAAATATCCTGTCTCAGAGTGATGCTGAAAAACTAGTTCATGCATTCATTACTTCCAGGCTGGACTACTGTAATTCATTATTATCAGGAAGTCCTAAAAACTCGCTGAAACGTCTTCAGCTAGTCCAAAATGCTGCAGCAAGAGTACTGACAGGGACTAGAAGGAGAGAGCAGATTTCTCCTGTTAAATCCAGAATTTAATTCAAAAATCCTGCTCCTCACATACAAGGTCTTAAATAATCAGCTGATGAAGACTTGCTGATTAGAGGGCTTGTCTGGTCTTGTTTTTCCTTTACTGGCCAAGCAGGCATGATAGATAGCTGCTCCTTCCTGATCTTGGTTCTGCAGGAGGTCTCTGCCTGTTAAAAGGCCCACGTAAGGCCTCGAGCAAAAACAGTTGGATTCGACGACTATCTGTTCTGATTTTAGAAACAGAATATCACTTCAATCACCAGGATCATTTTAGAGACTCACTCAACTTGTTCTTTTCAAATCCACAATGAGATCTCATCCCATTGAGGTGCCGTGCTGATGCCCCCAGATCCGACAGGAAAAAAATGTTTTCACTCTACGAAGTGGAATTCGTTGAAAAGAGACCATAACTGCTACAATAGCCCCAGGCTAATACACAACCCACTCATGCTGTTCACTAAACCTATAGTTTCTACTGTAGCCCTGCTGCTGATACAGCACTACTTCTGGTGTGTAAAGCCCACTGTTACAGATGGTAATCCAGCTATCATATACTGTAATAGTCTCTGTGCAACAAAATGGAAGCAATTATCTCAAAGCACACAACGATCGTTGGAACAGATCACAACGCATAACTCTTTATTGGTTTGGGAGATTTACTTTCTGCGACTGGCTCTCTCTCTTTGTAATTCATGTTCTTTACAATTCTTCTCTTCTTCTTTTGTTTCTTCTCTTCCTTTGTTTATTGATCATTTGTTCCTCGGCTTTCTCGTTAGTCTTGAACCCCTTCCTGGGGCTCTAACGTAGCCTTCGTGCCACCACAACTGCCTTCTTACTTTCTCTTTTCTGTCCCCTACCTTGCTCTTTTTTCCTTCCTCTTCAATAACAGAAGTTCTGAGCAGTGAGGTGATGACAGGGGAATGCTAACTAGCCTTGTCCCGACGCCGCACTCTCCTCCTTTTAGTATGTATGTATGTGTACTTACAGGAGGGAAGAGAGGCCAGACTCTGCGCTCTGCTTGCTTGACTGACGGACTCCCTGACTGACATGGTCATTTTACCAGCTGACAGTCCACAGCTGACTCACTGCTTTTGCTGCCTTGCAGGCTGCTCCACTAATCTTCCTCTTCTATCGTCCTGTATCACTGGCTGTGGCAGGCTGGCTTGCTGACTCCCTGACACTCTGCACTCCAGCACACTGCTCCCAATTACACTCCTCCTCTGGTAGACTGAAGGGAGAAGGATGCATGAGACCCCACTGAGACAGAAGACGTGCTGTATGCACATAGAAATCGCATGGGTAACTACTGCACTTAATGTAGATCATTGACGCTAAGACACCAGACATGCAGGTGCCAATTTATTCAATAAGTAATGTAATTTCTCCTAAATTTGGTCAAAATTACGATTTCAATTACCAGTCTGTTTCAAACATCTACAAACCACCAATATCAAAACTCATAGTTGCACTAGAGGGCATGTGCAGACTAGACAAGATTCATTCTCTGGAGACAATGAAGGTCTATGCAAAATGTTTGTGCTCTTGACTGGATAAGAGCCAAAGGGTTAAATCTATTGTATTCTTTCATGTCTTCTCTTTCCACTCACCCTGAGATCAGTTGTATTTGAGGGTTGCCCCTGCATGAACCTGGTTCAAGAAAGGTCTTCCTGTTAGAAGGCTGTTCTTCTGCCCCACCGTTACCAAGTGATTGTTTGTAGGAGATATACAAAGAAGAAGGCGGGATCTCTAATACTGATTTAAGCTTACTCATAATGTGCCCTGACATTGCCAATATTGCTAACTATCAATATAACTGAAAAGAATTCATGTTCTTGACAATATGATTAAAACATTAAAAAGTTAACTAGACTTCATGATGGAAGTCTACACCACATTACCAGCACAAACTACAGCAGTCTCTGTTTTTTTTTTGTTTGTTTTTTTTACTTTAACCAATTAGCTTTAATTTCAATTCAGTTTTAATTTGAATTGTACAGCACATAGCACCAAAATCACAACAACTGTTGCCCCAAGGAGCTTTAATAGATTGATACATATTCATAAATATTTTATACAGGTTTTAAGAACTATAACAGTTCCTCCTGTCCTTCTTCATGAGAATTCCTCTAAAAATGAATCTAGAGTACATGAAACCATTCTTTCCCACAGTCTTCCTTCACTATTCTCATAACCAGTAATCAAAATAACAATATGCCCAGGAATGCATTATATTCTGAGATATACCTTATGAGATACATCAGTGAAACTCTACTTTATATTCCCTGAGATGCCTCTCCAGGCAATATATTTTTTGAAATACTGCGGGACATGGATGGTAGTGCTCTCAGGCAGGAGTTGCATTACAAAAGACACTGGAGCTGTTCGTTCAATAACCCAAATGTATTTTGAAATAATTAAAGAAAAAAAAGTGCTTATTCTGGGACAAGTGATAGCCACAAAAGAAACAATTAAAGTGAGGAAATGCCTTTTTCTAATTTTTTGGTCAACGGACAACTATTGTGTCGTAAAATTGTAAATGTTATGACCTTATAAACGCAGACGGAGTGTAATTAGAATATCAGGATAACTGTAAACTCTAGCGGTAATCATGGGGAGGAGGGGTGTCAATATAAGGGGACCTCGCATGTGAAAATATGTGTGTAATCTCCAGCGAGCAGAGAGAAACAGTAGCAGAGGGGACGCAGAGGAGGGGGATGTGGTCCACCACCAGCACCACCACAGTGTCCTTGTTCCTTTAATTACTTCCTCTGCTTCACAGCTTCACTGCATAACAATTATCCTGCGTGTTCATTTGAAGGGAGCAGACCCCCTCTCCTCATATTGTGCAGTAACGGACATCAGACAGGCTGTGATGTCAGCAGCATTGCTTGATGTAAAGAGAATACTAGTGGGAGCCATTAAATTAGACTCGGGTTAATGCAATTGTCTTTTACAAACACCCCTACCCACCCATCTCTACCTCCTGCACAATAAACATGAGCAAAAGTTGCCCGTAGCATTGCTCAGTCTACATGTAAAGTTTTGCCTTTTACTCTCTGCATTGCATCTTAAGAGCGTTCAGCAGATACTAGAAGAAAGGCACTACAGATTATAAACCCCGCTTATGTCCCATAACTGCTACTATCAATTATGCACTGCTGGAATGTTAGATTCTTCAGCTTTTAGTGCTTTAATGTGAACTTACTATTTTTGCAGTGCAGCACACTCACAAGGATAGGAAGGGGTTGGGTCTTTTGCAGTCTATTGGAGTCTAATTCAAGCAGATGTCTGTTTAATTGATCGAAACAAATTACCTCAACATTGATCTCTGTCCCGGCCTAAGCGACTGATCTGCTTTTTGGAGCCACACTGTGTGTGTGTGTGTGTGCGCGCGCGCACGCTCGGGGCAGGGTGAATCTTTTTTGGCTCTGACACACTCAAAGAGAACGTATGGCTTAATCGCTAAATGATAAATAGTAATTTGCTTTCTGATTGTGCTGTGTTTTCTTCATTGATTGTGAGGTTTCCTTTGAACTAATGCACCATCATTCTAACATTAAACCGCTGGGCCAATTAACTAATTGACTTTTAAGGCCCATAATTATGAGAAATTCATTAGATGTTTGAAGCCGTTTATTATCAAGGCCTTATCTTCTTTCTTTCATCGGTTGTAAATTGTCTCTTATAATTCCAGAGGCATACGTACTGTACGACACATGTTCCATCACCAAAAAGCTCTTTCTGCATCTGTACAAGACTCCTGTAATGGCTAAGACCAAAATAACTTTTATAGGCCAAAAAGAGACATCACTACTCATATAGGTACACGTATTTGAGTTTTTATTTTTTTTTTAAAGCTCTGCATACTTAAACCAAAGATTATACATATAAACTTTTTAAAAAAAACAACTTTTGGTTTTGGATTCAATATTTTTTAAGCCTCAGCATCAGTATTTTGTTTACAACATGCTAGGTTTAGGACCTAGAAGCATGAGCACTACGTTATGCACTAATGCTAGCTTGTTTGGTTAGCAAACTATAACTATAAATTGCATGGAGTCAAAGCAAAGAAATCCATATCTACTAATTAGTGCTAAGTAAAAAAGTGATAAAATACCACAATTTCATTCATCAAAACTGAAGTACAAACTTTCAGATTACCTGAACCACAAAGTAAGCTATACTAGTTGTCAAATAATGCTTAGCCTAGCCTAGCAAAATATAGATTGGTTACAGCTGCTTGTAGTGGCACAAATCTCAAACAATCTACCATCCAGACAAGTGGAATATTAAGTTAAAAATAAATAAATAAATAAGTGGAAAGAAAAAAAAAAACACCCTCCAATTAGCATATTTATCCTTCAGTCATTTTTCATTCATTCAATGAATATAAGTCACACACACATATGTGTTTATATATACTGGAAAACTGCAAACTTTGGCTGAAGCCTATTGCTGATGCTACAGATAAAAAAAGCTTCTACAGCTAAAGAAACAAATCACTGAGCTACCGCCCTCAGAAAAGGTGCATTACAACCATGTAATGTGAACATTAAAAAAAACAGAACATAAACAGCCAGATGAATCAATACTGTGGCTGGGTCTGTTGGTGTTACATATACATTCTAGAGCTACTTTCTGAGTGTTTATGTGGCCATACCCACATTTCATTTAGACCGGTATGTGTGACGGTATCTATGTGTGTGTTTTATATATGTGCCCATTGTGTGAGCAATGACTTTGCAGGGGGTTTCAGATGTACATTTCCCCTGAGATTAGCTTTTGAGACATAAACATAGAATGGGATATAATAGGCTATGTGTGTGTCCTTGTATCAGGGCGAAACGACACATACATTACCACTCCACCGCATCTGTTTCAACTTCCATTACTCTTTACCGCTATTATATTCCGTAGATTGCTGCCGAAGCACACTTACTATAAACATGATTAAAAGAGAAAAAAGTCCCGGCAATAAACTCTGACACTTAATATCAAACGGCTGACTTTACAATCTTCTCTCCTACAGTCTTGTCTTCTACTTCCTTCTGTCTTCTGAGATACACAGAAATGCAGTGCAAGGAGGCATATTAACAATTTAAGAAACTAAACTCACCTATCTAGGGCACCATTAAAAATATAAAGGCCTCATTTGGAGCCATTTGTTCTTCTATCACTACACACCTCATGATGCCACATAAAGTCACCCCTGATTAAAATTCGCGTTATATTCAGCGTTGCGGGTATCTTGTGTACTGCAGAACCCTGCAACCATGTTTTCACCCTTTTTAGAATAAAAATGAAAAAGGAACTTCACAAATGTATCATTTTTCCAAATTTTGAAGTGAGCCATCAGCACTATAACTAGCTTCTGCAAGTGTTTCTTGTTGGTAATTGCTTAAAACATGTTTCCTTATCGTAATGCACATAGGGGCACTGACAAAATAAAAACACACATGGTGTGTTTTTGTTTAAGTAGACAGCAGCACATTAACAAGATTTTACATTCTGAAATACAATAATGTACCCTGTGTGGTGTGCACTGTGTAAAGTCACAGGATATACACCAAACAGACCCTCCCGATTTGGTTACGCTATAAGCTGCAAAAAATTCCCATCAGTTGCCATAGCTGCCTTCTATCACTAGTTGCTGTTTCAATTGTTACCTATCACTTTTCAATGCATATGTTAATATGTTCTTTGCAGAGCTGACAAGCTTGGTGAAAAGCTGCAAAGCTTTAAAATATATTCTGCTTCTGTAGGAAATTATTTCAAATGCCTTGTAGTGATACTAAAGATGAGCTATATTTGAGAAGGACAGGTAATTAATTTATGGTGTGGGTGGTATAAATAAGGCTACTGTGGTGTCAGAAGACACTCCTACTAGTTGGTAGAAATATCACTTAATCTCTAACATTCTTTACACTAACAGAATCAGAATCAATTAGTGTTGGACAGAAACATAAGTATATTAATACATTTTTTTAAATCCCAAAAAATTGGTGGCATTGTCCAACAAATCATCAACCTAACAGTACGAATGGCTGTTTCAGAGAGGGTGAACATCTAGTGAGGCACAGTCAGCAGATTAACAGCGAGTGTTGCTTTATCAGTCTGAAGAAAGAAAAAAACACATGAATCTGGTCTCTAGCTGTTTTTTAAGGAGAAATACTGCTCATAATTAAATCAAAGTCTTTGTCTTCATTTTGATTGTGAATCACTTTGTATATTCTGAGTTAATTTGGTCAATTTGAATTGAATTTAAATTAAATGTGTTTAATTAGTTTGTGAGAAATTTGAGCAGGAAGGGTCATTAATTAATCCTCTGAGCTCTAATCCTTCAACAGACACTCTTGTCTGCGTGGTTGGTGAAACATCAATTTACAATCCATTGATGATTAAAGCTAGGGTTGGGGTTCAGTTAATGTTGACTCCTTTTTATAGAATTTAAAGAGAAATGTAAAGAGATTTCATTTAAAATGTAACAAATTCTTGTTTCTGTTTAATATATCTGGCAAAAACCCAATGCTACCCCTAATCTCCAATGACCTTGTGAGTCTTTAGTGTTAAGATGCAACTGCATCACTTTATGCCTAGGGCATAAAATCATAAACATCTAAAAGCTTTTGCACAAATGCCTGTATAAACTCAGAAAAAATGCAGGTTTGGCCTCTAACATAATCTTGCCCTGGTTGATTGACTGTTGTGCTTCAGCTGACAGAGAGTGGTGAATCAAGCACTTCTTTACACATGCGTATAGTCAGCTGGATTGTAGGCTCTGCATTAAATTCCATATTCACAGAGGCAATTTTTTTGTAAGTTACTACAGTCAATGTTCCACATGACTGATCTGTATGTAACTACCACTAATCCCTCACTGGGCCTGTGGATTACAAGCTTTGCCTTTGCCCTTGTGTGGACTCCAAATGGGGAAACAAGTCAGCCAGCCAGCCAGCCAGCCGGTAAGCTGGCAAGTCAGCCAGCTTTGGCATTGGACTAAACAGCCAGCAAAAAAAAGCTGGAAGAGAGGGTCGGGGAAGCCCTGAGAAGAAGCTGGAGTTCTCAAGGTGTGTGCATGCCTGTATGTGTTTATGTACGCGTGAGTATGTGTATGTGTGTGTGGATGGATGGATAACTGTCTAGCGCAGAGTGAGTCAAAGCGGTGGCATTGGTTTACTTTTAGCGGGGCCCCCCAGTCGTCCAGCTTTGGCTGTCTCAGCACGGTGCCGCAGTCAGCATTGTTGCATATTTAATGTCCTGATGAGAGCTTCCACCTGCTGACACAGGCAAAGTGACAGAACAATACCCGCCCAGCCCCACCTCATACCCCCCCCCCCCCCCCCCCCCCCCCCACACACACACACACACACACACACATACACACAGGAGGCCCTGAACACCATCATCAATCCAGCCTTCGCCTCGCCTCATCTCACACGCTCACTCGCCACAACTCCCTCCGCTACGATCCTACTTCAGTCTACGCTGCTCTCTCGTTTCCCTTTTTTTCCTTTACCACCCCCCACCCCATCCGCATCTCCTCTATCACACACTTACTACTGTGCCCTTCTATCTTTGAATTCTCCCACAGTACAACGACCTTTCCCGCTGCTTCTTAAAAATCACTGCAATAAATCCCTCCAACATAAAAACACACTCACACACTTGTACTTACTCACAAGCACACATACTTTACGTTTCTTTGTGTGTGTGTGTCGGGGGCGCTGGGCGGGGGGTCTTTATGAATATGTTCTCCAGTGATGTGTGGAGCCTCTTCATTTGCGCCTGCTAAGATTAGAACTGTCTCTCATATTGAAGCTTAATTAGCTTTGAAACAAACACACGACTGCGTGTATTGTAATGTTAAACAATTCTTCCTGGCACGAAGCTGTTCTTCGCGTTTATTACCCACCCCCTTTTTTTCTCTCCTTGAAAAATCACATTGGCAGGAAGTGTAATCCGACTGCATATCCCTGTCAGACCAGTCGCTCCCACACAGGCACAGCACCCCGGGGTGTACACCTGACCAGGGCCAAATTACTGCACTGAAACTGGCCCAAATAATACCTAAACAGGGACAGGTAAACCTTAAGTAGGCCACATACAGTATTTATATACAAAGTAGGCCAAAATCCATACACTAAAACCTGACATGATTGTTATACCTGCTCCCAAACCACACCCGGATTAGTCACTGTTCCAGCACACATAGACATACTGTGCCTTTCATACATACTTAATCAGAGCTAAAAAATGATTACAGAAAGACCTGCGTGTCCTGCTGGCTCAGCATCCTGAGACAGATATCATACAGGCTCACACTGTGGGTTTGCCTCATTGTAAGTCTTTTTCTTTCACTTTTCCTGTCACTTTTCTCTCTCTTAGCTGTCTTGTAAATGCCATAAGACATAAACTTCCCCCACTGCAAAGAAGTTGACAGAACAATCAGACCAAGTAACTTGAACGAGAGGTGAAAAATTTAGACTTCTGATTTAAAATGTCTACAAGTAGGCCAACAAGTCGAAGCCAGATCCAGACAGCGTGACTGCATGCAGGCGTCTAAGCACAGTAATCTGTTAGAGAGGCCTGCAGCCAGTCTCTTCTTCTTCCTCTTTCTGACCATCCTCTCAGGCCCATGCTATCCATTAGCAAGCATTTAATCACTGCACCATTTACTGGAAACCGCTATCTGTCTGTGGTGTGGGTATGTCTACTTGTGTGTCATTTTGTAGCATTAGCAAATTCACACAATGTATTCTTAAAGTAAACAAAACGGACTTCTTAAAAACTCATCACCATCACAGGGTGTGGGGGAAAAAAAACACTTTTGTCCAAATGAACTAAGAATGAAAGACAAATCTGAAAATCTATGACAGCCATGTGGAAAATGTCGACCAGAGTTTAGCTGCATCTACACTTTACTGATGTATGTATCTCATTGAGGAGCTGACTGGACTCAATTGGGCCACACCAGGGCAGAAAAATTTTTTTCACATACCTTGCCTGTGATCATGTAGCATGCAGATAGATTATCTACAGCTAGGATGTGGAATTAAAGTAAAATCTTCTTCATCGTGGTGGATTTGCTTTGCAGTTAAGTTTAAAGTTCCTTTCAGGTTGCTGCGCTGCAATTTCTCCCGACCTGGGATACATACTTCTTTACATTCCATAGTTGCTCTTGTTCATATGGGCATATAAAGAAGTATGTCCCCCAAGCAGGCCACTGTCCTTGGTGGCGCATCAGGCCTCACACCTCCTCCTCGCTGCCAGCCCAAAACGCTCGTCAATGGGGAGGGGGAAAAAAGTGTCGAATCAGGAACTGCGCTGACCACTGAATGCATTTATGACACTCACCAGTAGCACAGGCTTCAGGGTTCACTCCTCCCATCCCAACAGAGAGAGTTCTTTTGATGCTAATATGCCAAACTTTTCTGCCTATTAGAATAAGGACCCAGCTTTTTGTTCTGACCCGTGGACCAAAGGAGAGCCGAGATGATTTAAAACTTGAATTAAAGGAGAAATCCATGCAGCTAGTTTACACTTTTTTTCGTTGAAAAGAAAACACCTACAGCTGCCACCAACAAGTCACTATCAACGCTTAAAACACTATTAGAAGACACTTGTAATAAGCCACTATGTCTGCCCACCATGTGACCGCTGAGCTTTGAAATATTGTACATTATGAAGTGATTTTTCTCAAACACACACACATGCACACACGGCACGCAATTCACCTTGAGTGTCATACTTAGAGGTTCAGCTGCTGTGGGGTGAAGGAGATGTGGGAGTTAGAGAATGATGGGAAATAAGGGAGATGTTGCACTTACCTACAGGCAGATGTTGGCTAGAAGCCCCCCAGCACGTACACACACACACACACACACACACACACACACACACATAGGCACACAGATACAAGCCCCCCCTCCCCACCCCCCACCCCCACCTCCTCCTCCCCTCGTCTCTCGCTTCAGCTGGGACGATGCACCAAAGAGAAGAAGCAATAAAGCGAAAGCACAGAAGAAAAGGAGAGTAGAAGAAGAAGTGCTTCGCTCTCTCTTCCCTCAGTCTGTGTCCCAGGTGCTGCCTCTGCAGTCTGTGTGTGTGTGTTTCGCCACACACTCACTCTCTCTCTCTCTAACATCCTCACTCTGATTCTCTCTTTCTCTCTCGCCCTATACTCTCTTTATAATCTCTCCCTCTTCCTCATACTGAAAACTTTTAGTCCGGTGCACAGCTGCTCGTCCCACCGGTCCTCCACCACTGACAGCAATTCCCCCCCTTTTTTCCCTTCACCTCCCATTCATCTACCCTCTCTCTCACTCTCGTTCTCTCTGTCACACACACACACACACATAAACATTGTCCCATGTAGTCTATAGGCTGCCATGCTATGCAGTCGCCCCCTGACTGCCCACTCCCCCTCATATAGCATGTGCTCTCATTCCCTCTCTTTTTTTCTCTCCTGCTCCCATGCGCTCTCTCTCTCAGCCTTCTGCCTCTTTCCCAGTCAAACTATAGCGGTGCTACACTTCCATGCTGACCAGACGGTGGTGGTGATGATGAGGTTTGAATGGCACATGTGGTGCTGCACATGGTCAAAGTGGGGACAAAGCAAGGGGGAGAAGGCCGAGCGAATTAAATTAATCTCTGTATATGTCGTGTGTTAATTTGTAAATGTATATCAGTGTGCATAGACTGTGTGTGTGTATGTGTGTGTCTTCAACTGCCCTTGTTGCTCCAGTGAATCCTATTCACCTGAAGTCCCTTCCCAGAAACACAAACACAATCACAATCACAGACACACAAACACATACACCCTACCTGCTGGCACACACTGTCTGCCCTCTCCTATTAGCCTCAGCCCCGAACTCCAACCAACCAACCAGCCAACCAACCAACCAACCACCCGATCTCCCTCTGGTACACACATATAAATACACACATCCCCCATCTCCTTCCCTTCCCCCTTCCTCCCCCCTCCCCATCCTCTCAGAGATCAATACCAATTTATAGGCAAATGCACAAAGGCTGAGTCGCGCTTTTAATGAATTGAACCATTGCTAACGTCAGACATCTAATGAAGGCTCTGAGAGAGGCGTTAAGAAAACCTATGGCGGGAGCAGCAGAAAGCGTGTAAGGGTTATTGGGAGAGAGTGTGTGTGTGTGTGTTTGTGTTTGTTTGCAGAACTGTAGGTTTTTGGATCACAGGTTTTACTCTAATTTCCAGTCAAGATCCCCATTAAGGTATTTAACTAATATAAGACAAGTTAGAGGATAAAATGAGCATGTTCTCCATCCACAAAACACTAATGCAAAAAACAAAAACAAACTATTAGTAATAGAAAAGAAAGAAAAATGGGGCATGCACTGCTTCTGCTAATCTGCAATGTCAGGAAGTCTCTCTTTGTCTTTGTTCTGTCAAACTTTCAGCTTGAAGGACAATTAAAGCTAATAAAATCTCCATGAAAGCGTGCATTAAAGCATACTGTTGACACAGCACAAAGTTCTCCCCAATATTCTATTTGCTAACATACAAGGAACAAAAGACACATTCCCCTATATAAGAGTCCTTCCACAGTGAAGTGGAAAATGGATATTTTGTAAAAGCTTCTACGTGCATACATTTTCCACTTGTGTTTGTGCCTAACCACTCACATATTGTATATTGCTTTTCCATGCTACATAATCTGACTCTCATGTCTTGTCCTGCACTTTGAACACACAAATTGCCTGAGTGTATCAACTGCAAATGCAGAAGCTAGTATGTCATCTTCTCTATAGCCGCCCCAATAGCCCTTTTGTGTGTTCCTACCACTGTGTAACCAGTGCCATGGGGGCTGCACACATCAGCCCTGCCCGCCCAGTAATTAAACTAAAAGTCTCTTCCATAAATCACAGTCGTCTTCTTCTTTTCTCCTCTCTCGTTCCTATCCTATTTTCTCTCCCAGGGATGGAACGAAAGTTTTGTAAATTACCAGCTATGGCTGGTAAATGAGAGGGGCTATGCACACTACAAATCCAGCTCTAGACACAGACACATTAAGAAGAATTAAGCCACCTATCTAGCTTCTTTGCCATCATAGTCACAATATTCCTGGCGGGAATTACAATTCTCCGGGGAGAAGTAGCCAGTTCCTGCAGATTGCAAGAGCTGCTCAGCATGTAATGTGCACCCTTGCTCCACTACAATACATAGTTGGGAATGTACGATCAGACAGGACTTCTTTAGAACAAGGTGAAGTACTAAAATGTTTTCTCATACATGCAAATGAAATTGAAACAAATATAAACCTCTTCATTCTTGTACCCTCTCAACATTTAGAGTCCCTATGGTTAAGCTAACACAGTTTCACACAGGCTCCTTTTCATACCAAGTGGAGGATAGACACATTCCCTTCAGTCAGCTGTGTCTGCTAAAGCACGTAAAGCTATGAAAGTGCTCTCTTACAGGGATGGGCAAAGATACCCGACACTTTGCCACCTCCTGTCAGTGCTCTGGATGCTTGACAGACAGCTGACTACTGCTGATCTCCCTGGTATCTGCTAACTGGGTAAAATTAGCCTGGACAACGGCAACAGAGAGAGAGAGAGAAGGAGAGACACAGGAAGAGAAGTAGGGGGAATGATAGAGAAGGATGGGAGCATATGCAGGACACTTTTAGAACCTTGCTCTTACTTTAAACTTCTCTCGCTCCTTCTCTCTGGAGAGTGACACATGTGTGTGCCCCGTCTATAGATAGAGCCGAGGCCCCGTTTGGACGGCCGTCCCAACACAATGATGCAACTGATAGAACTCACCTGTGCTGCACCATGTTCAACACCATGCATTATGTTCTGCTGCTGCCATATGGAAATATAGTGGCTCACATGCTGCATAAAATGCAGTGGAAAATTTTATCAAAACTGGCAAAAACAAAATGTGAGGCGATGTGATGACTTCACATGTGTATCATGTACATGTTCACAATCTGAGTAAACAGACAATGGCAATAGCACAATAAATAAAAAATTTAAAAAAAGTACTTTAAACTTGATGTACATTGTGTAAATTCATATTCCATAAAGAGAGACTGTGTCATTTCCACCATTTCCAGTTTTCATTCTAAGGAGTTTTCACTGAGTGTGAAATACTTGCTTCATCTGTCCAGAATGTTGAGCCTCAGAGATAACCCTTGACCTTTCAACCCTGTCCAACATGCAGCATGTTGTAACACTTTCCCTGCTACCACCAATCAAAAAAACAGCGGCGCAACACATAAATAAGAAGACTGTTTCCAGCTCGCTTACTCACATTTGGAATTTTTTCTTTCAAACCAGCAGCTAAAAAACAAAACTAAAATAACAAAACTAAATACTGTACTCTGTGAGAAGGTGGACAAAACAATGGTACACATACAGAAACACACAATATATGCAGTGTGTAAGCACTATGAAAACAAAGAAAGCAAAATTTTAAAAACACTTATTCTACAAATCTCTAAACACACACTGAGGCACTTCAACACCTACCGTAGTAAAGGTGATCCAGATGGGGATGGTGGCCCATGCGGAGTGAAGCAGTCGCTGCAGGCGGAGTCTCGCCTCCCTGGGAGCTGAATCAGCGATGGAGAGTTTAAGGATGCGGAGAGGAAAAGGGGAGGAGGAGGAGGAGGAGGAGGAGGAGAAGGAAAGAAGGAGTGAAAGGAGAGGAGAGGAGAGGAGAGAAAAGAAGAAGAGGGTCATGGGACTTGTGTCTATCTCTCTCTCTCTCTCATTGCTGGATGCAAAAGGAGGAGGGGAAAAACAGGCAGACCAAGAATAAAAAAAAGACATGCATGTAGAATTGAGAGTAAAAATAGTGGCCATAAAAGAAAACCATAGAGGTTTGTGTAAGAGGATTCGATTTTGAAGTGATGACTGGGCAGTGAAATGCGTCAGCCGGCAGCTGCCCGTCCTTGCGCACCACACCAGGCCATGTAAAGTTAGAAGGAAGACAGCTGATCAGACTACCAGAGAAGGAGATGGAGAGAGATAGTGAGTGCTGACAGAGCTGAAGGACAAATCGGGAAGAGGGACAGGGAGAGGGAGGGGTTGGGAGAGCGAAAGAGCGGGAGTAAAGAGAGGCAGTGGGCAAGGAAAAGAGGGAAAATAACGTAAAGAGTAAAATGAAATAGAGAAGAATGGAGGAAGGATTTGGAAGGTAGAAAGGAAAAGGCAGGAAAATGAAAGACAGGAAGGTAAAGTAAAAGGAAATGGGAAAACAAAAAAGAATGGAAAAAGAACTGAAAGAAGGAAATGCAGAAACGCAGAGGTGCAATGTTTGGAAGAGGAAGAAAAACAGAAAAATAAAAAAGAGCAGTTGAAGGGGGAGCTTTTAAAAAGTAAACTTAATTATTTCTTACTCTTTTCTGTCTTTCTTGTCCTTTTGCTCCCATATTCCACTCAGTCACTTTCCAGATATGTCGTCCAGAGGTTGGTAAAGGCAATTCCTCCGCAGAAAAAAAAAGATGAGGGAATGACTACAAAAAAAGAAACAATAACAAAAAAAAAGCAAAATAAAAAAAACACTTAGATATCAAATTCTTAAAGTAAAGTAAAAAAGGGTTTTTAATGATAAAAGGTCATCTGATACCGCTTATGAGCAGTGATTTGTACGTTGATTTTTTTTTCAATATGGGTGTCAAAAATAGTCGAAAGAACATTCGAATGAGAACACTGTGAGTGAGGGAAAAGCAGCGTAATCAGAGGAAACCCCCACTGTCCCACGATTTTTATACCAAGGTAAGAACCAGAGACACACACCCCTCTGTCAGCCCACCCGTGTAGGCAAGATCCACGGCCTTATTTAGAGAAGCATGGCAAAAAATAGCCTCCCAAGTGTTGCTTTGAGGTGTCAGGGGTGGGGTGGGAGTGTCTGTGTAGAGAGGGTGGGTGGGAGAATAGGAGTGACAAGATGGGAAAGACTTGGAGATGAGAAAGGTTGGGTCAGTGGAGGTGGTGATGTAGCCGCTTTTAATCATTCTATCTGCTATTTGACTAGTGTGGACTGAGCTTGATTTACTCACCAATCTTCTCTTGTTTTCACCGGTGTCATGTGACCGTCCTATAGCTTCCTCTGCTCAGAATGCATCATCTGCTGTACTTACAGATTACCATCCCTCTCCAGTGTTTCCTCTGTAAGTGATCATTACATTACCACCAGCATTGGTGGTAATATAATGTTGTAATGGATTTTTTTGGTATTTGCTCCATGTTATATCTATTTGGTGCTAAAAATCTGCACTCCACTATTTGCATATATGAAGTAAATGCAGTCAAATCTGTAAGTATTTGGACAGTTTCTCAGTTTTTATGAATTTTCCTCTGTACGATAGAACAATGCATTTTGATCCAAACAGTCAAGACATGATTGAAGTGCAAACTTTCAGCTTTATTTATTCAGTCATAATTGGTGACAGCCTCAACTTTGACTTTATAACACCAACCTTAACTCTTCTGAAGAGGCTCAAAAATGACTTTTATATTTAGCTTTCCACGTGTTATAAAAATGTGGAAAGTTAAAAATTTTCTTTGTTTATCTAACGACTGCCAAAACCTCGGAGAACAATTTTAAAAAGTAGCACAGAGTTGGGGTTAAGGTCGTCACCAATTATGACTTAGGCCTGATTTAGACTTCAGTGGGAAACCTTTGTAGAGCCTATGACGTAACCTAGTGGTCAATGTAATTTTCCACAATTATGCTTGTGTATGGTTACATGTTAATTACCACGTGGTCGTGTCCTGCGGTTACAGACAGTGTCAGCCGGAAAAAAATTCAGTGCCGGGACTTTTTTCCCTCTTGGGTCCCCGCTCTTTGTTCTGGTCCTTATTTTTTTTTTTTTTGGAGGCAAACATTTGCTTAGGTTTCCATTCCTTTGGAATCAAGGGTGCCGAACAAGGCCAATCACAATATTAGAGGGATGCGTCCCGACGTGTAGTTACATTTCTCGTGAGGTGCACGTCTGGACTGAAAGCTTGAAGAGCATCTCAGCAGACAAATTGCAGTATTTGGTAATGTCTATGAGGAGACAAGGGGCTTACATGCAAGTATAAAAAACAATTATACAAAATTTATAATTTTGTAAACTGGACAATTACTTTTGAGTCTCTGAAAATAGGGGACTATGTATAAAAATGGCTGTAATTCCTAAAGAGTTAATGTCAGTACATGCACTGTCTTTATAGGCTTGCCCTTTAAAATTGACAAGCTTTAATACTGGCACAATAGAAAAAACCTTCTTAAGCCTGAGATCCTCTATGTTCATCCCCTTGTCACCACCGCCCTGCTGAATCTCCCTGCTGTATTTTTAGAGCTGCCAAATAAAGATGCACTGACAAACCGGAAACCAACTATCACACACACACATCCCCTCCCCGAATTACCAAGCTGTAGTCACAGCACCCAACCCCAGTCCTGCTTGGGACTGCATCACATTTGGCGACACCATGGGGTGGTGCTATATATGTATGGACCCTAAAAAATTAAGAGAGAAGGGACCCACATGTAGACAAGCAGGGTTAGAGGTGTTCACTCTGTGAGTCTCTGATCCAACAAAGAGTCTCACGGGAGACAAATGTATCTGTGAAGGAAGCAGCCAAGAGACATGGCAAGATGGAGAGAGAGAAAGAGAGCGAATGAGGGGGCCTGGGAATTGAGAGGACAGGAGAAAGGGAGGAGAGATGGGGAAAGAAAGGATATTGATTTCCACCTTAAAGAGGCAATCTCCGCTTCTCAGGAGCTCCAGGGAGTAAGCGTGTATGTGTGCCTGTATGTGTGTGTGCGTGTGCGTATGTGTATGATCTGTCCTGGGATCGCAGACTGAAGACACGGGTGCACACAAGCGTGCACACACACACACACACACACACACACATAAATACACAATTTGGAATGTTAACAGTGTTTAGAAAAAATGAGACAAAGCGCAGCGCAAAA
Source organism: Perissodus microlepis (assembly GCF_051167445.1). Taxonomy (NCBI): domain Eukaryota; kingdom Metazoa; phylum Chordata; class Actinopteri; order Cichliformes; family Cichlidae; genus Perissodus; species Perissodus microlepis. The sequence goes on from NC_140480.1 coordinate 16,610,370, forward strand.
GAGAAAATAACACCTTTAAACTAGTCATTTTGTGCCCTGCCTCCTTCAAAGGCATCCCGCTGCTCTAATTAGTTTTATTAGCTGCAATCTTTTTCCTCTTTTGAATTTTTATGAGTTTTATGTTCTCTTTTTATTTCACACCTTCTTCTCAACAGTTTTTCTTTTTTTAAACTTTCATCAAAAACATTAAGTAAAGGATTTTTCAGTGACTGCTTACTGAATGTTGAAGATTCAAACTACACTAAGACTACATCAGAGTCACATTTTTACTAATTGTAAACATTTTTACATTTTTACTGCATCCGTTGAGACGGAAGTGCCAATATCAGTAAACAAGCTTTTTTCCGTTCAGAAATAGTTATATAATAAAATATAATAGCACATTTGTACATTCTTTGAACTACAATATGTAAAATGAGTGGCAGCTTTTCATCTTTCAGACATTGTTGGTTTTTACATTAATGACCCTTATATCTTTGGGCAGACACCAGAGACTACAGACTTTAGAGAAAGACCAACATTACACACAACTCACAACTAATATGTTATGGCGTTATTTTTGTGCCACTATTCTGAGCGCACGTAAAAAAAAAAATTGCAGGTGCAAGTGTTGCATTTTGGGGAGAAATTTATTTTGAGCGAAGAAAAGCTAAATTTGAGTGAACAAAATTCATTGCTGCGTGCAAAAAATTATTTCAGTGTTTGCTATTATCCACACACACACACACAATAGCAGCCCCTCTCGCTCAGTTTTTGCATTTGCGCTCGCTCGCAATGTGTTGCTTGCTCTCTCAACATTTCTGCCCATGCGCATTCAACTCTTTCTCTACACCATTATATTTGTGCCACAAAACCAGCCAATCACAGACTTGGATGCAAAAAAATCTGATTGGCTGTTTTGGTCTCCAATCAGCTCGAAATGACAAAATGCAATATCCCAGAATCCATTTCGTCCAAAACTCAAACGAGGCAGTGGCGGAGGAACACAGAGTGGGAGAGTTTGAAATATTACTCTTTCTGGGTCACAAAATAAACTTTTAAGATATTTTCATGCGAGAATGGTGCTGTGTAAACTTCAAATGTCTGCTCGATTTATCAAGACATCACATATTTGCAAAAGTGCTCTAACGTTTTCGGAGATGCCTGTTACCCACCAGCTGACCGCATAGCTGGACTGGCCCTCGGGCATAGCTGGACTGGCCACTGGCCGGTATCGCTCAAAATAAATTTCTCCTCAAAATGCAACACTTGCACCTGCAAATTATTTTTACGTGCGCTCAGAACAGTGGCACAAAAATAACGCCATAATATGTGAGACCCGTTAGTATAGAAGGTTGTAATTTATGAAACATTTACAGCCCTATTAAACTCTCAGGACATCTTGTCATCTGCAAGAAGAGAGAGTGCCTCTCTTATCTCTGGATTAGAAAAGTATCCATTTTTGAAAATATTACCACTTTTTAAATGTCACGTCTTTGGCTATTTAACTTTGGTAATTTAACCCCAGCTCATGTGCCTCAAGGTCATCTCCTTGGGCAGTGCTGCACCACTTTCAGCACAGCTATTTTTATATTGCCCTGCTGTATTTACCCTCACACGTGTGACACACACTGAAGCTTTTTCTGTGTGTTAAAATTGACTTCTTAGTCTTTAAGTTTACTCTGGGAAAGAGGATGAAGTGACAGGGAGTAAAATTCAAGTGGGTTGTTATGCACAGATTATGTTGATGAGCCCAAAAAAACTTCCCAGTGTGCTGTGCTGTGCAGGCACACTTGGACCTCAATGAAGATGAAGAAGGATACCCAGCTCTCACAACACAACACTTATGATCATCTCAGGGACACAGCTCCAGCTGTGAGCACAGAAGCCCATCCACCTGCTGTTCACACACACACAGCCAATCAGAAGAAAGCCAACTCAAAGGGAGGGTGGCCTGAAAGGTAAAGAAATAAACTGCTATTTTCAAACCTCAGATAAAGGCAAACATAAAAGGGATACATTTATTATTTTGAAGTGTGATTATGCAAAGCTGCTCTAATAGTCTAATAGTCCAAGAATTAAAATAGAACTTGTGTAAGTACAGCTAATACAGCTGGTGGCCTTCTGAGGCTTTGCTGTGATAACTATGTCAAAAAACAAATACACACCATAACGTATTCACAAATCTACAGGGTGGGCCATTTATATGGATACATCGTAATAACATAGGAATGGTTGGTGATATTAAAGTCCTGTTTGTGGCTCATTAGTATATGTGAGGGGGCAAACTCCTCAAGATGGGTGGTGACCATGGTGGCCATTTAGAAGTTGGCCATCTTGGATACAACATTTGTTTTTTCAATGGGAAGAGGGCCATGTGACACATCAAACTTATTGGTAATGTCACAAGAAAAACAATGGTGTGCTTGGTTTCAACATAACTTTATTCTTTCATGAGTTATTTACAAGTTTCTCTTTGTTCACAGCCATTGACATGTTGAAGAGGTTAACACGTGAGGAGCGGATCGAAATTGTGTTGATATCTGGTGAACGCAGTAACCGGGTCATTGCAGCAGATTTCAATGCAAGACACCCTACGAGACCACCCATCTCCCATGCTACAGTTAGCAAACTGCTTGCTTTCGTGGAACTGGTTCACTGTTGGATTTGCCAAAATGTGGAAGCAAGAAAACTGTCACTAATGAAGAAACATCAGTGGCTGTCCTAGCTTCATTCAGCAAGAGCCCACAGCGTAGCACTCGCCGCATGTCACTGGAGAGTGGCATTAGTCGATATTAGCTACTCACAAATGGCACCCTTACAAACTCCAGCTACTGCAGCATCTCAATGAGGATGACTCAGATCGGCGCCCAGAATTTGCAGAATGGGCAAAACAAAAATTGGAACAGGACCCTCAGTTCACGCAGAAGATTTTGTTCAGTGATGAGGCAAACTTTTATGTGAATGGTGAAGTTAACAAACAAAACCACCGCTATTGGTCTGACACTAAGCCACATTGGATGGATCCCTCCAAGACTGTTGGAACAACAAAAGTGATGGTTTGGTGTGGTATATGGGGTACAACGATAGTGGGTCCATTCTTCATCAATGGAAACCTCAAGGCTGCTGGATATTTGAGCTTCTTTATGCACTGAAGCTGGCACGTTCCCTGAGTTTTTCCAGCAAGATGGTGCACCACCACATTATGGGTGCCAGGTCCGAGCATTTCTAGATGAACAGTTTCCTGGAAAGTGGATTGGTCGTCGTGGGCCAGTTGAATAGCCCCCATGGTCTCCCGATCTGACCCCCTTAGACTTTTATCTTTGGGGTCATCTGAAGGCAATTGGCTATGGTGTGAAGATACGAGATGTGCAGCACCTGAAACTACGGATACTGGATGCATGTGCTGGCATTTCTCCTGCGGTGTTGCTATCAGTGTGTGAAGAGTTGGAGAAGAGGGTTGCACTGATAATCCAACACAATGGGCAGCACATTGAACACATTTTATAAGTGGTCAGAAACTTGCAAATAACTCACGAAAGAATAAAGTTACATTGAAACCAAGCACACCATTGTTTTCTTGTGACATTACCAATAAGTTTGATGTGTCACATGGCCCTCTTCCTATTGAAAAAACAAAAGTTGTATCCAAGATGGCCGACTTCTAAATGGCCACCATGGTCACCACCCATCTTGAGGAGTTTGCCCCCTGACATATACTAATGTGCCACAAACAGGACTTTAATATCACCAACCATTCCTATGTTATTACGGTGTATCCATATAAATGGCCCACCCTGTATATTCAGTTTTGTATTTGAAAAAACAATCGAATCTTGTAGCTTTAATTTCTCTTTTTAGAGAATAATGTATCTGAGCAAAAACCGATGACTATATTATAAAATCTCTTCATATGTAGGGGGTTTTCTTGTAGCAGTGCTTCTTTCCTGTAAAGTATTTGTCTTTGTGATTGGGTCAGGATGTGTTGAATTAGATTACACTGTTAATTTCTGAATGCACAGTCATGCGTGCTCACTGAGTGAAGAGTTTGCCTGTTGTGTGTGCTTTTAATTTATGCTTAAATGTGTGTGTATTCAAGCATGTCTTTCTATGCCGGCCACTTACCAGCCATACCTGCAGTGCTGCATGTGTGCGTGTGCTGATCTGCGTCTTTGTGAGTCCCAGAGTGTCAACGGGCACTTTAGAGTCTGTACACTCATCTGATTTGGCTTGGTGAGCCAGCAGAATAATAAGGTTGTGTTGTAGGACAAAAAAAAACAATAAGCTCCTTCAAACTCCTTCTGTCTGTGATGGGGCTGTCCAATCAGAGACAAACTGCAACCACCAAGACAAAACACCTAAATATTTCCTTGATTTTTTTTTTTTTTTGGGTGGGGGGTATCCTTATTTCCTCTCCCTCCTCCTCTCTGTATGATGCAGTTAAAGTTCCCAGGGGACTATTACTTTAGCTGGCATGTGGAATGGCCGAGGAGATGAATGCTTTTTCTGCATTACCTGGTGGCGGGGGAGAAGCAATGGATACAGTGCACAGATCCTGCAGACACTTTTTAATCTGGGAGAGAGAACTCTCTGATCCAAGCTAGTGACAGAACTGAAAAAAGGGAAATGTGAAAAGAGACGGCCAGAAGGCGAAAAAAGAAAAAGAAAGAAAGAAAGAAGGAGGGATAACGGAGTACGATGTGTGATTGTATTTTTAATTAGTACAACTAGAGAGGAAAGTTAAATTCCTGACTTTGGATAATACTTCACCACGGGGAAGGTTTTCAATCTAATGAAAAGACTTTGACTTTCAATTTGGCTCTAACGCTAATTGTGGTGGACTGAATGGAGCCATTTGTCCCAAGCAGGGGGACTAAACCATAGGTAGGGGGCCACTGCCCATAAACAACAATTAGCTCACAGTCCACAGTGTCCACACTGAGGAGCCAGAGCCAGAGGAAGCAGATGCTCTCAGAGGTCAATGAGCAATTCAATCGGTAAAGTTGCAAAATGCAAATAAAATACAACATAGATTAATGGATCCAGCCCATATTGTCTTTTGCTGCCACAGTAGAACAGCCAGTGACCTTGTGCATTTTAAAGTTCAAAATAAATTAAAATCATTTATTGAAGTAAAAAAATACCCCTTCAAAGGAGCTGTCCCTTTAGCTTTCAAGCCAATGACTGTTTAGGCCACTAACTAATTAATACTCAATGCTATGAGGTGCAGCATCAGCAAATGGGCTCCTATTGTAACTGGAGTGTCCACTCAAAGACACTCCTTCAACTATCTGTTCATAATATCAGACTTTCTTCATGCTGGGCCTTCAAAATTTATTGGTGAAGTTACATTTTGGTAAAACCAAGTTAACAGAGAACAATGGCTGCCAAAAGACAATTTTAGCTATTACTCTCTACAAACAATTACCTTAATATACCTTCAGGGATATCGCTGCACTTATGCTACACTCGTGAGAAGGGCTACTTATTTCTGCCTTTGTGGTTTGTGTCCCTTTGGAGACCAGTCAGATGACTTTTTTTTTTTATCTTAACCCTCTCTGTGAGGTGTTGTTCTTTGTTGGTGACGACCTTAACACTATGGCATTTGAGGTTTTTTTTTTGATGATCCTTAAAAATGCTAACTCTTTTAACCTTAGGGACAAAAAAAATGCAACCTGCTGTAAAAATATGACTATATACTATTTGCTTTCTAAAATATTATCTTTTAAAACTACTTCAGCCTGAAATATACATCTAAAAAAATAATTACAATTAATTTTATTTTAACCCTTTAAAGTTCAGTTTGTTTACATAGCTTATTTTTATTAGAAGTTGAGATGGGTTAGTGATTGCAGCCACACTGATTTTTGTGCATTATTTTTCTCTACAGTGTCAGATTATTATTTTTTTTTCATACTAATGAAAAACATGCCACCTTCCCACAAATGGCTTTTTTGCCTTTAAATGACATAGTCTTTTGAAAGTACTTCAGATGAGCATCCCTACATAAGTCTGCAGTTCCTCTGTATCCACATAAGCCACTGAATGTTTCTCATGCTGATTTATCATGGCCACAACTTGCTTCTGGATGTCATCCATCAGCAGCAGTGCATAGCTGGTGGCATGGTGTGTAGGTCCCAGGATCAAACCTCTGACTGATGGGACATAGCATTGCAGTTATTGTGGAAGACCAAAGTATGGAAATGACAGGGCCGTGCAGAGATGTTTGAAGGGACGGGTGCTCAAAGTTAAAAAGGAGCACATAAAACCAGGCTAAATAACAACAACCCACATTCATCAAGAATCTAATATGGAATCATACTATATCACTATGGTCACAAGTATGCATCATGGTGCTGATCCAGAATCCTTCCCTTATTATTTATTCCTAGTTCTATAATAATAAAGTAATAGGAATAAAAACATTGAGTAATAATTATAAAATAATGTATTTATTATGATACAATTTGTTTGACTATCCAGTATGCGCAAGGCAGAAAGCTTATTAAATGTCTAAACTGTAGATACAATAATTTTGCTGCTGTAAAAATCAGCATTTTAGTCATATTTGAAAAATAAATCTAATATAATCTGTTTCGTAATGTATTTTCTTTAAAATACAGTGTATAACTTTTTTGTGAAAAATAAGCTCTCCAGAAAGGCAGGCAAAAGCCCTGTAAGGTACTTTAAAACAATATATGTCCCTAAAACGGTGGACAGAGCTACAGACCCATGACACCCTTACCCAGCTAGCTAGCAGCTAATGACCACCACTACTTGCATGAGTTAATAAAAGGACAGGTAATGTTTGTCGCGCTGTTGCACAGACAGCACGCTCATTTGTTTCAATTCATCAGTTGTTACGACACAACTTACCAATGTGTAGATAATCTAATACTCCTGTGTGATATAGGCTGTAGCAAGGGCGTAGATTTGGCATGGACGGAAGGGACATGTCCCCACCAATATCCAGCTATTACTGAATTGCCCCCACCAATAATTTGATCTCTTTGAGTAAAGAAAAACAAACCCGATAGAAAAAAAAAAGATCTGTCAACGTCTCTTTCACCTAGCGGTGCAGAAACAGTTAAATTACCGCATGTGACAAATATGGCCAATGTGATTGGCTGTGCCTTTCAGGCAGCTCTGTTTAGTTTTAGCAGCGGCAAGCCTGCGCTGTGAGGATCTGGAAGGAGGAGAGAAGGATGGCAGCAAAAAGGAAGAACCTGGATATAAGAAAGTATTTTTCAAAGAAACCTGTAAGTCACTTAAAGTCAAGTTCACTCATAAAATGTGTCCATCACAATAACGTTACAGGCTATGCTAGGCTTTGGCCCACATCAGTGTAAAATTGTATGTAACCATGAATAACGTGTTTTGGAAACTAACTGCACAACAGGCAGCACTATTAGTTATCTCAGTATAACAGAGTAGCATTTCTAATTTTGATTGAAACTGTCAGAGAAAACGGCAGCCTCGAGCAAGCCACGATATTAGTTTACAGAGGCTGTTAAAATTATATGTCTAACATGGCTAAGGTCAACAGCAACTCAAATAAGATTAAACAATGCTGTTGTATGCCATGTCCACCAGGAGAGACTGGACAGTATAGATGTAAAACAAATATGTTTTTGGCTCCTTCACATAGTGGACATTGACTTGTTGTGTGGGGCACCAGTAGTCCATGTCTGTTGCTGTAACAGTAGTTCATGCTTAGAATAAATAATCCCAGCTCACTGATTTGATAGGGTCAATAGTGTGCCTAAAATGTTGCATAATTTTGCTGAGAGATCTTGTACTTTGTGGTAATCTTAGAGGAGTAGTTTTATGGACAAAAACCACCAGGTCATTCAGTGTTCCCTTAGTGCTAATGTATAAGATATGTTGGTGTACTATAACTGAAGTGATGTTGTTAAGTCCTTAAAGTTATATTCTTTTATTGTCATGACTGTATTTGAAGCTATTTTTATTTTTGTATGATACCTGATTTATATGGAACATGGCTGAAGTAAACTCAAGTCTAAAATACTTATTCATTTGTTTGATAGTAATTGAACATTACATAATTCACATACAAAAACTATGAATTGTAATTTTAAATGGTTTAAAAGCATGTAGAATAGCATATGTAGGCAAGTATATTTCTCCCTTTTTTTAAAAAGGGTCCCACCAATGCCAAAACCAAATCTACGCCCTTGGACTGTAGTGTACGCTTGTACACCCTACTTACTGTTCATTTGTGTGTTTCTCCTACAGCTCAGCAACGTGCAGGTGGCAAAAAATGTACATGCTCTTTGCGAGCTCGTTCTCAGCTCGTAACCCGCGCACTCTCCCATATGAAAAAGATATATATAAATCTTATAAAGTTTGTATCTGTCTTCTGTGAAACTTGTATGAAAAGCATACAAGAGTGAAAACAGATATAAGATCCCTTGAAAAATTATATAAATGAAACTTGTATGTTTTGGATACTTCCTAAAACAATATATGAAACTAATGAGAAAGTGGCCACTTTTTTGAGAAAATCATATAAGCCTTATATGATTCACTATATGAAGCAAGCTAAAGAGGATGCAAGTCTTTTATAAGTTTTTTCTATTTCTTTTCCATATGGGCTGCTGTCAAGGGTGAGCATTGGATAATAGCCATCACGTGACTGCTGCAAACCAGACCCCTTTATTTAGCAAAGTTGTAATTAATAGTTAAACGTTATTTACCCCCCCCCCCCCCAATGTTGGGCAAGTTACTTTGAAAAAGTAATTAATTATAGTTACTAGTTATTTCTTCAAATAAGTAACTATTGTGTTACTTACAAAAAAAAAGAAAGTTTAACCCTCTGGGGTCCAGGGTATAATTGCCAATTTTTAACAACTTTTGATTTTACCTCTACATTTCACCTTTAAAAACTTTATTTACTTTGCCTTGTTTGGTATCATTGTTTTCAGCACAACCTCATGTGTCTGAATTTACAGTAATGTTTTCATTTTGATATACTGTATTAACACAATTGATCTAAAATCAGACAAAAAACATAAAATCAGAGTAGAAAAAGTAATATTTTTTTTACTGTAACAACCATAAACATGTTTAATGAATGATATTTCATAACTTTAAATGCAAATATAAATTGTCAATTTTAAAATCCTATGCACAAGTTTTGCAAACAACAAAGTTATTTGCGGCCATTTACCTTTTACCCCATTTTTTAATAACCATTTCAAACTATTTACATAACAATCAGCTGTTCTGCATTCAATAAGATGCCACACAAATTATTTGTGCCACTCCAAAAATTTCTGTCCACTATAAAGGAGAACATCACAGCCTGATACCTGCAGGTCTGAGAGCAGCAGGTGTATCACTCCTGTTTTCTACCTGGAGACAGCAGTCACCTCATTGTTCTGACACACAACACAAAACTATCCACAACACTACACACTAACTACACAAGACAACACATTAACTACACACTCCAAACACGCTAAACGTCACAAATCTCTCACATCTCAAAACTCGCTCTCTCTCTTTTTCTGCTGGCTGGCTGTCTCTCTCTCTCTCGACATGGTGCATTTTTCCACCAACAAGAAAGGGCTGTTTTTGGGGGATTTATTTATTTTTTGGTTAAGAGCACAGTGCTTGCTAGCGCTGTCCTTAAACAGTAAACGTGCCGAAACTATTAAGGAAAAAACACGCGTATATATATTGTTTATCATTACTCTGTGTGACCCGTGGTAGGTACCTATTTAAAATAGGACCGAGCCGTAAGCACACAGTCAGTTAAAATGGGTTTAATTTTAATACAAAATAAAAATAAACGTGTAACAGCGGCACCTAAAAATAATTAAAAGCTTTACTTTATTAAATACGGTAAAAAAGATAAAATTGTGTGATTGCCCGTGAGACAGGATAAGCGCTGCGGGGAACCTGTTAAAAAGAAATCAACATATCACACACGTTAAAAGGGACGGACACTCACACTGAACCCCAACTGGGCAAAACACTATATAAAAGGCAAATCTTCAGTGCCATCTTCACTCAGGCTCACCGCGGTGCATGCAAGAAGCAAGACAAAAAAAGGATTTGTTTTCCACGCAGCGCCTTCACTATAGATAGATAGATAAAAAGGCAAAACACTAAAAGACAAACATCATCTGCGGTGCCTACTGATACAGAAAAATAAAACAAGAAGCAAACAAAATCGACAGCCGCAGCCGTCACAATCTGTCGAATTACACCAGGTTAAAACAAATTAAAATACACTGATGTGTTGGGTCCTTTGCCCGCAGCCAGAAATTCACTCGGCAAAGCAGCAGCTCAGTACTCTGTAAATGAAAGCAGGAGATGACTTACGCGGGACAGCAAAACGCAGCAGGAATATCCCTCCAACTGTATTGCTTTCGTTACCTGTCCACAAGTTCGCGTCACACCCTAATAAATGTTGGTCAGTGGCGGTGGAGTCCACTACACATTTCTCACAGGAACGCAATGTTTCCCACCTACAAGGGTGCAAATAACTTTAAATATCTGCCAAACAGCCAGAACTCAAGTGGTACATTTTCTATGACCTACCGTTCTAACAGAAGGCTAGGGGGCCCACATCAAGCTTTCATAAAAGAAGTTAACAGTGCCAAAACGCAGGGCTTGGACCAAGCACTCGCAGCTTCAGGTTTGCTCCAGAGAATACCTAATTATGGGCAGAAATCTGTGCCATCAGAAACTGAATTTGAATAAGTTAAATTTGAATTTGAATTGCTCGGATTGAATCTGAATTGTAACTTGAATAAATGCTTTCAAAAACTGAATATGAATTAGCCTAATTTGAAATTTAATTTATTGGTTTGAAAATGATCATCACTAAATTGAAATTGAATTTTATATTTTGAAAATGAATTTATTTGCTTTGAAACTATATTTTATCCTTTAAAAGTTTAGCTCTCGAATAAGTTCAGATTCACTTCTCACCATTCAGTTTCAGTTCTACAATTCAATTTCAGTTCCAAAATTCAGTTTTTTGAGACTTACATCCAGTTCCGGTTCAAGAGTAATCAAGCGCAGATTAATAGAACTACGTTTTACTAGCGGACTGAAAGTGTTGCTGACGGGAATCTACAGCGTCTTGAGCTGAATTAAGACTTCAGAAGTCATTTGTCATGTCGAATGACTAGCAGATAAACTCTCAGGTTGGTAATAAACAGTGTTGGTCAAGTTACTTGAAAAAAGTAATCAGTAACTAATTACCTATTACTTCCCCCAAAAAGTAATCCCGTTACTTTACTGATTACTTCTTTTCAAAAGTAATTAATTACTTAGTTACTTTTTAAAAACACGATTTACAACCTGAATAGATGATAAAGCGATAGATCAATTCTACTTTTTCTGCATAATCCATCATACAAAATCTAATCAAATAGAAAAGTCCCTTTTTAAAACTTGTTTTATTAGTTTTAATCTTTTAACTTTATGCATCAAGCAAAAATTTAATTATATGGAACATTCTCTGACTGGAAGAAAATTGTTTAATATTTAAACCTATTTTCTGCACATTCCAGCACATAAAATATTTTTTTGTGTGTGTTTACACTCACTCTTTCAAATAGATGCAAGTAAAACACAGCAGAAAATAAATCAAATCAAAGACTCAGCAGTCCTTTTGCTAAATTTTCACCTGTAAAGCAGGAGTGGCGTAGGCGGAGGTTTGCCCTGGTGCAGGTGTGCCGCAGCGGTCAGTGGAAGAATCCGCGAGTTTCTCTGTGAATTTCCCATGACATCACTCGGTGCTTGCTTGGAAGTTTAGGGGGGTTTTTTCGCTGTAAAAAGAAGTTTTCTTCCCACGCACAACGGACACTAATGTTTTTGCCACTTTTTATGGAATCAAACTCAAAATAAGGTCAGTACTTCCATGCTTTAAACGCTGCATGCTCATACTCTCTCCCGCACTCGATATATTATCCATTGTTGATCTGCACACAGCTGTTGTCACAACGTCACATTCGCTTACGTCACTGTCATGAGACATTCTCGCAAAAAAAATCACGGTTTTAGTAACGCAGTAACGCAGCGTTCCTACGGGTAATCTAATTACCGTTTTTGCAATAGTAATCCCTTTGTGGGACTCATGTAATGGGTGGGCACAGATGGAAGTATTGTAATAGATATTGCCCCCCCCCTCCATAATTTCATGCATTCTTATCATTGTTATGTTATGCGTTCAGTTCTTTATTACTATTTCTGACACATACTGTGATAACTGGCAATCCAGCTAGGATATTCTGATCAATGATGATTCCCACGGGTGGCGCTCACGCAGGCACTGAATCGGGCAGCTTTGGGGTCCTGTGTGTTCTACTGCACAGATAGCCTGCAGAGTGCAGCTACGCTGAACTGAAGTGCTTGTGTTTTGTATTTCCAGGTGAGCACAAGTTATGTGTTGATAAACAGAATGATGTTGATGTATGAGAAATGTATTAGAGTAAGGTACTGTCATTAATGGAACACAACGCTAATGTCGGAGTTTGTGATTTACATGATGTACCTGAACTGGTGTTAAACAGGATGTCACATCGCAAATGATTAATAAGGGGATCGAGAGGGTAGTCTCCATGCGCAACAATACTAGTTGGAGGAGCATACGAGTGTGCAGAATATTGTAATATGAACATTGGTAGGAAAATACTGAGTAAATGAGTACTTTGTTAACACGTGTTCAGTAGTTATGTGTAAAAGGGTCCTGTGTGTTCTACTGCACAGATAGCCTGCAGAGTGCAGCTACGCTGAACTGAAGAGCTTGTGTTTTGTATTTGCAGTTGCAAATGAGCAAGTAAAGAGAACGATTCTGAACTCATGCACGCCTGGAAGTGTCATTTGTCCAAGTGTGCAACACCTTACTTTACTTGTTACTTGAAAAAAGTAATCAGATTACAGTACTGCCCATCTCTGGTAATAAATGTATTACATGTATAAGAACAAGCGTCATGTTAACAAATGATAGCCGTATGGTAACGTTTATGCTTATTTTAGCTGTTAGCTAAAAACGCTAATTTACCGTAGTTTGCCTTGGATTCAGCTTTGACAAACAAATATGATCGACTGTTTCTAGTAGAATTCCAAAGTTGTCATCTTGTACCCTGTCAGAGCCCTGCTTGCAGAGACCCCTACAGTAGGGAAGCATGCAAAACAGTGTCCAAACCTTTATTTATGTCTTGCACAGCATCCCAACTCTTTAGCTAACTTAATAACTTTAGCTAAAGTGAATAGTTAGTCTAGTTCATTAGTGCAGCATTACTGGATCACCTCTGTTTGAAGTGATATAATATGATATACAACTATCACTGAAACAGCAAACTTTGTAAATAAACAAACAACACTTGTCATTCTCTAAACGTTTGGCCACAGCTGTAGATTACACTATCAGAGCTTGTTCACTCTTGACAATAATTACATTATTCAATTCTCTCTGTGCATTTACAGGTAAACAATATCTAATATTTTATCTAAATGACTGCTTTGTCTTTGAAAAGGTGAAGAGCCTGAGGCCGGTCACAGTCCAGTTTTACTCTAAGTTGGGCTCGCAAAATTTCAAAATCCCTGGTAGCCCTTCGGGCAGGCACTCTTCAGTTTTTGGTAGCCCAAAATAAATGTAAGTAGCCCAAATAAAAAAAGAGAACAATTTTTCGATTGATTGTATTTTCTATGAATGTTTACTATTTTCATTATGTACATGTATCTGTCAAGTAGGGCTGCCACAAACAATTATTTTAATAGTCGACTAGTCACCGATTATTTTTGCGATTAGTCGACTAATCAGATCATGCATCCATTGGACGTAAAACATACAGCTTATTGCACCAGCATGCATCTGCTCTTATATAACTACCATTAGCTTACAGCTTTAAGTGTTTAAGGTATGTGCTAACTAAAAATAAACACAAGATGATAGTTTATTAAATTTTAATGAAATGTGCAGATTGTTTCAGTGAAGTTTAATAAACTCAGCCGTCTGCTCCTTGCTATCTAAAATATAACAGTATAACAGACACCGGAGTATATTCTCCAGCATCTCACACTTCTGATAATCAGATGACTGCTTGACGTTTATTCAGCGGTGTAAAACCTATAACTTTAATCTCAGCCAAACCGATTTACTCAGGAACAAATAAAATACTGAAAAAAGCCAAACAATAACATTTTTAAGTTATCATCATGTTTAACCTGAGTAGCGAAAGACGGCGGTGGGTTTGAAAACGATTTGCCGGGAGTCTGGTGTTCTCACCGGCTCTAGTGAGCCTTGAACCCCGGCTAGCTATCGAGCTAGTGGGTAACAGACGTCTCCGAAAACGTCGGAGCGCTTTTGAAAATATGTGGTGTCTTGATAAACTGAGTAGATATTTGAAGTTTACACAGCTACATTCTCACCTGAAAATATGTTAAACGTTTATTTTGTGACCCAGAAAGAATAATAAGAGTAATATTAAAACTAACTAGCTGCCGCCATTGTTGGAAACTGAACAGGGCCACGCTATGAATTCTGGGATAGGTTGGGCCACGAAGTATACACCCGACCCATCCTTCAAATCTGGGGAAATGAAGGGCGCAATTGTCGGCCGCATTTGTCGGAGTCTTCAAATTTGGACAGTCTTGGTCGTGTCGCTGTAACGTAATTGGCCTACTAATGCGGGCACAGGAGGATGCGATTGCTGAATTTTGACACAGCTACGATACCGGACACTTCTTCTTCTTCGAGGTTTAACGGCAGCTGGCATCCTTATACATACAGTGCTGCCATCTTCTGTTTCAGTCCGCTATTACATTCTTAAATCCTAATACTTATCCCTGCGTCTTTTGGGATCTTACAAAGCTTCAAACGACGCGTCAACTATTAAAATAGTCGTCGACAATTTTAATAGTCGACGTAATCATGACCAGTAGATTACACCGTTCACCTCATAGATCCCTGTCCACTTATTACATCAGTCTTTCAATCCATATAACAGCTCTTGCTAATAAAATGTCCTCTCTATTTGTTGTCAGCTTTGGAGTATATTGAGATTGTAGAGCTAATTCATTACTTACAAGTACAAATTAGTCTTCAATTTTCAATCTCATAATAAACTTATAAAAACACAGCTCCAGCAATTCATTTATTTTTACAAATGCATTGTCGAAATATTAAACTGCAGTATCTCATTTGTATGGAGTGGTGAAACTACATATATTGAATAATGTTACAACTAAGTATTAAAATTTGCGTAAAATGACTTACTTTTATTTAAAACCCTCCAAAAATATGGATTTCAACACAGGAAAAGAACAGTCTCCAAGGCAGAACGCCTTGGGAGGCTTAAACATCATCTCTATAATCAAATAGAAAAACATTATTTAGAACTAAAACAACCCCCAAAATTTCAAATTTCTTTTCTTTCTATTCTTTGTAACTTTCCAAAGTACTGCCAATTGTCTTTGTGGTACACGGCTTCATGTCTATATAACATAAAAAAATTGCCATCCATCTGCTCCCATATCAGTTTTATGTTTATGTGCCGCTTCGATGAACCCACTATAAAAAGTCAATGAATTTGCCATTAGCGTATGGGCTTGGTGAGCTGTGAATGGACTCTACAGACTGTTGGTGCTTTGAAGTTAAATGTTAATAAGCTTATTCTCTTCATGGAGGCAACTGCAACAGCAAATTGCAATAGCTTACGGTGTGTTCACACCGGACGCGAATAGAGCGTCAGGTTTACATGTAAAGTCAATGGAAAAGCGCGATGACACGCGATTGCGGGTCCCGCGAAAATTCGGAAGCAGATTTGCGTCGCCAAAACGCCAAAACGCGTGAAAATGCGCGTCAGTGTAGCGCGTCTGGCGCGTTTGACTCGCGAAAAAAAACACGCGCATGAGTTTTTGTGTTGCATTTTGTGCATACGTGCGTTTCGCGTCTACTGCTCGAGTTGGAAAAATCTGAACTCCAGCGTCAAATCGCGCCGCGACAACCAATCAGGAGCCTGGTGACGTGGCTCTGAGGGCAGATCCAGCCAAAGCCCTTCATTCTTCAATGGAGGGAAGGCTAATCAACGCTGTAGCAAACCACCCGGAGCTGTACGACACCAGCTGCTTTCTGTACTGAGACAGGAATATAAAGGACCGAGCTTGGAGGAAGATATGTGAAGAGATCGGGCAACCTGGTAAGTTCATCCATTTCGCTTTTGAAAGTTTTCACTGACCCGGGGAAGCCGCACAAAAGCTAGCAAGCCACCGCTATTTTCCCACTGACGTACAAATATCGTTCTGCTTTTATGCATGTTGTCATATAGGAATATATTTTGTTTATTAATAAACAGCACACAGTGGTCCCGCTGTTCATCCGTCACTGCTTCGCTTTTTCGCAGATTTTTTATTGCACCGTACAGCATTGCATTCTGCAGCCTGATTGACAAATCTCCTCCGTGTCGTGTCTCCTGCGCTTGCCAAATTTATCATGTTTGGTTTTGATAACCATCACGTCCAATAGAAAAAAACAGCACAAAAACAACCATAACTATGACCTTCATTCGGAAATAGACACCTGCACCGGGAGGGAAAAAGGCGCACGAAAGTGGCAGGCAGATGAAGACAAAACGCGGCATAATAATACTTTTACGTTTTGCAATCTACAAAGGTTTGCACTTTGAGAATCAACTTGTGAGAACTGTGACTAATGTTCATGTGTGTGGGGAAAACGGTGTATAAAGTGCGTGGCGAGGGGCTAGTTATTCTGAGAACCCCTGCTGCAATAAATGAGGGACCACTGTATACACTTTCTCTATGATTATTGTATTCAACCTGTTAACATTTAATATTGTCTTGATAGAACCAACTGATTCTGCAGCAGAGCATCCCCTGTTGCTTCTCCTGGCTCCCCAGTCCCTGAGCTCCTGCTGCTGCACCACAGATGAGGGACGGGTCCCAGGACGGTCCATCGGTGGTGGAGCTGGCCATCCTGGTGTCCCTGAAGAGGCCACACCAGTCTCCAATGGAGCATTTCCTCCTCAGCCTTGTTCCTGCTCTGGAGAGCAGCTGGGTCCTTTTTATTCCTGTCTCTCTTTAAATACTTATATTTTATATATTTATGTTTAATGTTTTTCTGTTTGAGAATTTTAATATTATTTCAAATAAATTTTTATAATGACTAATGTCTCAGTTCTACTACACAGCAAATGTTGGCACACGACTTGACACATGTAGAATTTATTTCATATTATACTAATGACAAAATATACTAATATAGTGGGATGCAAAAGTTTGGGCAATCTTGTTAATAGCCATCATTTTCCTGTATAAATCTTTGGTTGTTACAATAAAAAATGTCACACACAGTGATATTTGAGAAGTGAAAAGAAGTTTACTGGATTTACAAAAAGTGTGCAATAATTGTTTAAACAAAATCAAGCAGGTGTATAAATTTGGGCACCACAAAAAAAAGAAATGGAATAAATATTTAGTGTACATCAATGTGTGTGTCTCCTATATGATATATGGGGTGCCTTTGTCTGGACGTGCTTCCCATCCAGAGCTCCACAGCAGAGAGGAAAGTTCCAGCGTTCCTGGAATCCCTCTGTGATGGACCGCCAGTCTCCAGGTGAAGGCACAGCCATGGAGGCGTCCACTAGACAGTCCCAGATGGCCGTCGCTACCTGGGGGGTGATCTGGCACACCGTGGACACACTGACTCTGAAACTGAACGCGATGGTCCTGAAGGAGTCCCTGGTGGCAAGGAACCTGGACAAAATTGTTCAAAATTAGTATTATGTGTACTGCAGTCACAAAATACATTATTCAAATTCCAAAATACTTTTGTGATGTCAGATTTAAATTACAAAACATAAATCTTACATAAAACATTTTGTAATTATAAGGATAATTACATAATATATTTTAGATATAATATAAAACAGTCAGTTGTGGTTTGTTTTAACTTTAACATATCATAATTTGATTGTTAGCAACTTTTACCCCTACATTGTGCCAATCACTCATAATTCCTAGACATGTCAATCAGGTAGGAATGAAGTAAGTCATTAATAGAAATAAAGAGTTGTATGTTGACATGTAGCCCTTTCCTTGCTTATATAATTGTTAATATTTTTGAAAAATTAACCTGTGATAAGACAGCATATCAAGATAGAATATGCTAGATAGAACCATATAACTAAAGATGAACCAAACTGTTCACAATTTTATCTAACTCTCAGTTTTAAGAAAGGCTGGTGACTTGATGAGACCTTGCGAGTATCACTAGAAATATTATAAACAGTCGTCTCCATACCACAGTTTGCTATCAGTAAATACCGAGAGCATTCACTGTTAGCATAGCACATCCATGTTAGCAGTGTATAAATGGATGGTTTAGCATATATTGGCACAGGTATCAATAAAGGGCTACCGTATTAAATACTTTTACTAACCTCAGGCAGATGGACAGGCGCTCTGCAGGTGGGATTGAGCGCCTGTAATTGGTGTCTAGGCGGGCGATTCTGGGACCGACGCGGGAAAGCAGGTCCTCAAACTGGCCGAGTGAAAGACGGTGATATCGCTGGAATCGGCCGTCATCCAGGCGCAGCTCCTGGAGCAAATGGTGAAACTCACCAAACTGCTCACACCTCTGGAGGACCTAATGGACCCAAGTACGGCGAGGACGTCTTTTACGCCGCTGCTCTGCTCTCCACAGTACATAGAGAAGGGAGACTCTCTCTTCAAGCGCTAGCTCGACAGCTGCCATCTTGCAAAGATACCGTCTGGCACAACTTCCTCCCACATTCCTCCCACATTTCCGGTTCACGCGCGTCGATGGATTTTTCTTGGACACGCGTTGAGGCGCGAATGTGCACGCGTCAAATTAGGGGCGTTTGGGGCGTTTTTGTTCGCGTCCATCGCGTTTGGTGTGAACACACCGTTAGAATATAGGAGTCAAGAATGATTACAGATCCAAGCTGACCAAAAAAGACCAAAAAGAAAATAGACCAAGAGAAGTGCGTGGGGTGATGATTTTATCTGTCAACCGTGTGCATGCAGGTGTGCAAGTCTTTGTCAGAAATTACATGGTCATTTACCTTGTAGTCCCAAAAGTCAGTAAATATGCACAGCATCTGCAGTCATGCAAAAGTTGATGACAACCCAAACCCTAACCAAAAACTGTAACCTTATGTTTAGGTGGAGGTAGAGCAGGTCACCTACTAATTGGAAGGTTAGTGGTTTGATTCCCGTCTGCTATGGTCTGCTTGCCAAGTATCTTTGGGCAAGGTACTAACCCCAAGTTGCTTTCCGATGCATCTATTCAAGTGAGAACATTAGATAGAAAGCACTTACTTTACGCAAGAGTGAAAAAAGTGTGTGAGTGAGACAAGTTGGGTAAAGCACATTGAATGCTCAGAAAGAGTAGAAAAGCACTACATGAGAAGCAGTGTATTTGCCTATGTCTTGGAGATAAGTTAAAAAAGATTATTTTTTTGTTAAATCCATCCAACTTTGAAGTATTCCAGTTATAATGATGACTTTTTTGTCTCCTGACTGCAAAGACTTTGGAGAACAAGTTTTTTTGTTAAATAGCTTAGGTTTAGATCATCATCATTGATGATATGATTAGATGTTTACATGTTTCAGTGTAGTTCCCAAAAGTTAGCAAATAAAACTTGTGTGATGCGGGCTATTTCCTGCTGTTTGGTATGTCTGAGAAAATGTGTAGAAAACTAAAAATACAGTGGAAAATATCCTGACCTGATTCTCCTGAATTTCTCAATATTTTACATGAACTTTGAATAAATTTTAGTTAAAATGTTTCAGTTGGTTAGTTGGTTACAGGAAAAATAAATCATACATACATACATACAATTAAATGATACAAGTGGCCTTTAGAAATTAATTACATATAGTGGACACAAAATTTAACGTGTGGGATCATTTAGGAAGGATGAAGCATGATTCAAGGAGATAAGATCCCAACTATGCAAGCATTTAGCATGGCTAGTCTTATGTCAAACAGTCTTCTTGACACTTGTTATAACACCATGATAATTATTTCACTCCTGCAGATAAGATTAACAAGTGTCTGGCTTCACATGTGCACACCAAATTTACATTTTCAATGCTCGTTATTTTAGTTTTCAATAATGATGTCTTTTTTTAAGTCTTGTAAATTATATAATTTATTCTTGGCCAAGGTTTAAAGGTTATGGCAAATATTTTTTATACATACCGGTACTGCACCTTTTTAAAGAAAAAAAGTATTATTTAATTCCTCAATTAAATTAAATTCAAATTCAAATTCAAATTTTTTATTTGTCACGTACACAGTCATACACAGTACAATATGCAGTGAAATGCTTAGACAACTGCTCGTGACCTAGAGAAAAAAAGAAAAGGCTATGAATAAGATAGGAAATAAATATGAAAATTAAAAAGGGTAAATTTAACTAGGAAGGAATAAAATAAAATATAAAAATTAAAGTTAAAAATGAAATAACTGTACAACACAAATTAGAATGAAGGGTAAATTTAACTGGGAAAGAATAAGATAAAATATATAAATTAAAGTTGAAAAATAAAATAACTGTACAACAAATACACAATACACAGTATAGAACTATATAAGAATGTATGAAGAAATATAAATATATATATATATATATATATATATATATATATATATATACACAATAACAGCAGCTGTACAAGTATTAACTGGAAATGAAGAATATAATGACCAGTGTTGTGCAATCCACATTATTTAGTGTCTTGTGCAGTGCAAATATGCTTAAAGTGATTAAGTGATGAAGTGAAAAACAATGTCCAGAATGTCCAGTGTGTGTGTAAGAACTATATGTGTGGGTCAGTACTGTGTGGTGGTGTGATTGAGAGACCGTATCGCCTGCGGGAAGAAGCTCCTCCTCAGTCTCTCTGTGTTGGTCTTCAGGGAGCGGAATCGCTTTCCTGACCTCAACAGAGAGAACAGTCCGTTGTTGGGATGGCTGAGGTCCTTCACGATCTTCCTGGCCTTGGTCCAGCACCGCCTGTTGTAGATTGAGTGCAGGTCAGGGAGCTCGGAGCGGATGGTGCGCTCAGCTGACCGCACAACCCTCTGTAGAGCTCGTCTGTCCTGCATGGTGCTGTTCCCGAACCAGGTTAAGATGTTTCCCGTCAGGATGCTCTCTATGGTGCACGAGTAAAAGTTCCTGAGCACCTTGGAGGGCAGTTGGAAGTCTCTCAAGCGTCTGAGGTGGTAGAGACGCTGACGGGCCTTTTTCACCACGGTGTTGATGTGACAGGACCATGACAGGTCCTGCGTGATGTGAACTCCAAGGTATTTGAAGCTGTCCACTCTCTCCACTGGGCACTCGTTGATGACGGGGGTCTGGTAGTTCCTCTCCTGCTTAGTGCTGAAGTCCACTATCAGCTCCTTTGTCTTACTGACGTTTAGAAGGAGGTTGTTCCTCTGGCACCAGTTCTCCAGATTCCTAATCTCCTTCAGGTAGGCCGTCTCGTTGTTATCAGAGATCAGGCCCACCACGACGGTGTCGTCAGCAAACTTGATGATGGTGGTGGAGCTGGTAGTGGCCACACAGTCATATGTGTACAGAGAGTACAGCAGGGGGCTCAGAACACACCCCTGGGGGGCTCCAGTGCTGAGAGTGGTGGAGGCTGAGATATGTCCGCCCATCCTTACTGCCTGTGGTCTGCCAGTTAGGAAGTTGGAGATCCACTGACACATAGATGAGCTGAGTCCCAGATGCTCCAGCTTGGTGGTGAGTGTGGAGGGAATTATGGTATTAAATGCAGAGCTGTAGTCTATGAAGAGCATTTTAACATAATTCCCCCTTCTAGTGTCCAAGTGAGTAAGTGATGTGTGGAGGAGATGAGAGATGGCATCGTCTGTGGAACGATTTGGACGGTAAGCGAACTGTAGTGGGTCCAGTGTGTCTGGTAGTGAAGAAATGATGAAGTCTCTGACCAGGCGTTCAAGGCACTTCATCACTACTGAGGTGAGGGCTACAGGGCGATAGTCATTGAGAGAAGCAGGGTGGGGTTTCTTCGGGACAGGAACAATGGTGGACTCTTTAAAGCATGTGGGGATCACCGACTGAGATAAAGAGATGTTGAATATCTCAGTGAACACAGGAGCTAGCTGGTATGCGCAGTCTCTGAGGATACGACCTGGGATGCCGTCTGGTCCTGCTGCTTTCCTGGTGTTCACTCTCTTGAAGGCTCTCCTTACTTCATCCTCGGAGATGACGAGCACGTTTCCGGTGCTGGCAGTATCTTCCTGTCTGCAGCCGTTAGCGCCGCTAGCACTAGCATCGTTGGAGTCCTTAGCTGCAGCCTCGAAGCGAGCATAGAAAGTGTTCAGCTCGTCTGCCAGAGTCACGGCCGCGTTCGTCATACCGGTTGTTGGTGCTTTATAATCCGTTATTGTCCTTAGTCCCCGCCACAGGCTCCTAGAGTCACTCTGTTGGAGTTGTGACTCTAGTTTCCTCCCGTAGCGCTGCTTCGCCTCTTTCACCGCCTTCCGCACGTTATATGACGCGGCTTTGTACGGGTCCATGTCCCCCGTCGTGAGTCCCGTGTTGTAGGCAGCGGTGCGGGATCTCAGAGCGTCGCGGATGGTTTTATCCACCCACGGCTTCTGGTTGGGAAACGTTGTGATAGTCTTTGTCTCCACGGTATCATCCGCTAGTTTCCCGATGAATCCCACAACCGCTTCCGTAAACACGTTGACATCATCATCGGAGCTGTTTCTGAACAATTAAGCGGATACAACCCTGAAAATATGTATAAAACATTGCTTCCCCTCACTCTTCCTAACACCCTCCCCTCTTTGCACAAAACACTTCAATTTCACCCAGGTGACGTCCCTTTTGAGTAAGTAAAGAGTGTATCACGCAGATGAAAGAAGCTGAAATAAACTATTCAGAAATCATTCATAAGTCTGTTTCTGTCCTCTCTTCTATGATTTAGTGGCAGAAGGATTTGGCCAATCTCCGTGGCACAGGTTGAATTATGGGCCACAGACAGTCCTAGTGTAGTGTGTCAGCTGCAAATCGATGAACACATCTAAATATATACTTGTATCATGTAACGCTGACAAAATCATCCCATTTTATTTTTCAATAAAAACCAACCATTGAATGGTACTGTGTGTGTGTGTGTCTAGAGACAATGAGTGTTCATGATGTTTCTGCACTGCTGAGCTTTGAGCTTTGACTGTGCCATCACTCAAAGCAGCGATAAAGGGAATCTCCCTCCCTTTTTCCCTCTACACACACACAAGAAACATGGTTTGACCAGTTGAGGGCAGAGTAAGGTGAGAGTAAATTCTCACTGAAGACACAGGAAGAAAAGTAGGGGGTCTATGGCTTTGGGCCAGACTCCCTTTTTTTGTCTTCATGGACTTCTTTCTTAGGCTGAGAATAGCATTGACTTGTCCTTTGTTTCACACAAATATATAACTGTCTCAGTGGCAAGGTCATGTGATCAGTCAGTTTCACATATACTCCCTGTTCTTTTCTTTATTTCAATCAGGCCAATATACCAATAAGAACAAAGTTAAATCAAAACGAGTTTCAATTATCCCCATCGTCAGTGAAAGCTTGCCTTGTCTCGCCACTGTTTTCCACCTTGCTAATGCAACGGCAGTCGGTGGGCTGGAGAAGGGCCAGAGGGGGGGTGTGGGCCGTCAGAGGGGACTTGGGGAACAAGCCGTTGACACATTGATGGATCTGAGTCTTGCTTCGCATAATCATTCTCCTGGCCACTCGAGGACAGAGGGAGAGAGAGAAGGAGAGACAGAAGAGGGGAGGCAGAGACAAAAAGACAGACAGAGGAGAGAGAAAGATAGAGTGTGAGATGAGAGAAGGAGAGGGAATTAGAAAATGAAAACAGTACGAAGGGAAAACCAGAGTGCCAAGTGGTGCATTATTCTGAGGAAGGGAAAAGAGCAGAGTGAGCTGAGCGGTGCAAAGCACTCAGACGGAGAAATTGGGGGAGCAATGAGTGGGAGAGAGGCAGTGGAGAAGGCGAGAGAGGATGGAGTCAGAGGGTTGGGGGGTGGTAAAGAAGAGCCGGGGGAGCTGAGCATGTTGAGAGCTGGGGACGATCAGAGCTGCAGCTGTGGCTGGTGATAGTAGCGGATGTGTGTGTGTGTTAACACGCTACCCCACTCCCCTTATACATCTGTTCATTCATTCCCCTTTGCTCAGAGCTGGGCGCCGCCAGGTGATCATTTTCTCTGTGAATTAGGACTCCCGGCAGAGAACAGTCCATTAGGGCGGATCGCTGTGTATCAGTGTCTCATGCAACCAATTGAGCATGAGAGAGCAAGCACATACAAGTAGCGGCTGTCGCCACTAGCCTGTGCAGCATTGTGCAAATGTGACACTTGTTTTATCAGGTGATGCTGTTTTGGTACAAGTGCGTGGGTTGCAGTTTTGTGTTGATTTAAAATGGCAGGTAGCACAATTTTGCTTATCCTGTACTTTTTTGTGTGTTTGCATTATTGTTCCTATCTGCATTCTCTCTATATTGCAGTTTACCATCAACCATTTGGAAACAAATGGACAGAAATCAATGAGCCACAAACACAAATAGTAATTTCCCTTATATCTGCCTGCCTGTGTTGGTCATAAGTTTTTCAAATTGATTTTAAAATTTTAACATTTGTTTTTAATACGTTACATGGCCAAGCCCCTATATATGTTGCTGCTCTCCTAACCCGGTATTCTCCCCCAAGATCCTTGAGGTCTGCCGACCAAATGCTTTTGGTTGTCCCAAGGTCGAAGTTAAAACACAGAGGAGACCGGGCATTTGCCGTGACTGCTCCTAAATTATGGAACTCATTGCCCTTGCATATGAGTACCTCTCCAACACTGGAGACTTTCAAAACCCGTCTAAAGACTAGAGCAGGGCGATATGGCCAAAAATATTTATCACGATATATATTTGAAAATTTGCAATAACGATATAACTGACGATATAATTGATGCGAGACAAAATACAACTCCACAACTTTACTTGCGCAAAAAAAACCCCATCCATTTATTTTCACTTAAACAAGCAGCTGTTTTTTATGTGCATTAAAGCTATATAAAAATTTAACAGTGCAAATACAAATTCCTTGCTGAAAGATTAACCAAAATGCATTTCCAGTAGAAATGGGCTGACCTATCCTGATCATGTATAATATCCACTGAAGTTAAAAAGAGGTGCTTTGCAACATTAAACGGCTGTGTGCCAAATAAAAAAGTCAAATACGTATTTTTCGGACTATAAGGTGCACGGGATTATAAGACACATTAAGCGAAACAAAGCAGTCAGATAAATCAAACTATTCAACTCATTCTTCTTGCTTCCTCCACTTCTGTACCATTGATTCATTAATGCTGTATTCTATCACAGCTGCTCTATTCCCATGTTGTTGCAGTATATTAATGACTAACCTTCTATTGTGGATGGATTATCTCAGTTGTTCTCCTGACTGAAGTTTGGTCCGTTTACAGCATCCTGCCATGCGACTGCATTTGTCTCTAACCATCAGGGACCTTCACGTTAACTTTTATCGAGTGGAAAAGTGTTAGCGTTCATCCTGCAGCTTCACATAGCTGTGTCGCTAGCGATCACGTAGCACGTCATTATATACCACCTAGCCCAACTTCAGTAACCTTACAAACGTCACTGCTGTTTAGTTTCCTGTCTTCATTTATGTTGGAAGTGATAGCAGAGCTGTACGTTTGAATTTTTTCAGAAATCTCTCAGTCAGAACATGCTATATCATGCTTAGGTAACTAGAGAAACTAGCGAGCTAACTTCCGCTAACTTCCTGCTAACTTCTAACTCCGTTAAAAGTAATACATTCTGTTTTCATGGATGCCTGGATGTTAAACTTCATAGTTACACCTGGTAAAGCAGCAATGCCGATCGTTTTATTAAAGATGAAAGAATTTAGACAGTTTTTAACTCTCAATGTGCCGCAGTGTTCGTTTGACTTTGGGACCTGAAGACGGAGTTTAGGACCCAGATTAGTCCCAGATTTACAAGCGCCTTAGTCCGACAAATACGGCAAAAACGACGGCCGCTTGCATGTTCTACAAAAAAAATGTGCTTTGGTGGGTATCTGACGGACAAACACCAAACCAGTTCCACACCACTGAAGTTGCACCATTTTTACAAACCAATTCTGGTTCATCCGTTTCACTCAACGATCCGCTTTCTCCCTTCTCATTCTCCGTTACCGCCAGGCTTTTTCGGCCATGTGCGTATGAAAGGAAAGGCACTGCGCATGCGCGTTTTACCCATATTCTATCGCGATATTTCATTTTCTTATCGTTGCCTAACATTGTACCGGTATAACCGTGAACGGTATAATATGGCCCAGCCCTACTAAAGACCCACTTTTACTCTCTGCCTTTTAAATCAAGATGAGTATGTTTCTATTGTTCTTTCCATGATTCTATTTTCTCTTAATCTATACTCTATTTTAATTGGTATGTCTTCTGCTTTGACTGTGTTATTGTACAGTACTTTGGTCAACAAATGTTGTTTTTAAAAGTGCTATATAAATGAATAAACTTGAACTTGGATGTTTTGGATGTATTAGATTCTATGTAAACAGTTGCTTCTTGGAGTCAGTGTGATGGATATAGATGTAATGGTACGAATAGAGACCTCTGATAAAGAGCACATTGGGATGGTTATTTGAATGGGCTGGAGAAAGACTTGTGGGGTGCTTTCAGTCAGATTTGTCAAAAGAGGCCAAGGAAATAACGTGTTGAAATTGGCCTGGATTGTGGTAGCTCCAGCTAAAACATCTGCTGACATATCATTTGTGCCAGCTATCGCAGGACACCTTCAGAAGGCTTAGAGTTGAAGCTTTGATATATTAATTAATTCTGTATGCTTCTTACGGGTGTGAATTTGATAAAATTGCCACAATTAAAAATCTATGTCTGAAATTACCAAATTATTATCTTGTAATAACATTAGCTATTGGAATTAGAAATACATTCGTGCAATGCAGTTGCCAAAAAAATAACCTAATTAGGAGGATTTTTTTTGACAAAGGTAAAAAATCTTGGTCAAAAAGATGGTGCTATTATGTGGTGTTAGTACTGTCACCTTACAGCAAAAAGGTTCTGGCTTGAAACTTGTCAGCCAGCAGCGTGGAGTTTGTGTCTGTGTGTGAGTCCAAACACATGAATAATGTGGCAACTGGTGATTCTAAATTGGCCATAGGTGTTAGTGTTAGAATTGATGGTTGCCTCTCTCTGTTTGTATTAGCCCTCCAATAGACTGGGAAAATTAATCAGAATGGCCGACAAATACATCTCCAAATTAACAATGGCCAACGCAAGAGTTTCAAAGGTAGTTAGAAAGTACTGCACTCTCAAGGAAAAGAGATGACTGTTGCTATTGGTAATGAACACCATACTTAGGGCTGGTCGGAGTAGATTGAAGATTTATTGGTAATCACAGAAAATATTTAAAGCTTTGTCCAAGAGGAGTACCAGGGTTAGGGTATCCCTGCTACTCCCCACTGGGTGGTCAGCAACAAAATTAAATTGGGGGAAAAGGATACATTGTATTAAGTCTTGAAAGAAACCAAAAGATATGTGGCCTTAGAGATAATTGTGACACTGAATGTTTTGGTGACTGGTGTCTTGCATTATTAAAGTTTGATGGCATTAACTACAGTGGTATGCAAAGGTTTGGGCACCCTGATAATTTTCATGATTTTATTTATTTTTTTATAAATCATTTGTTGTTTGGATCAGCAATTTCATTTAAATATATCATATAGCAGATGAACACAATGATATTTGAGAAGTGAAATGATGATTATAGGATTTAAAGAAAGTTTGCAATAGTTACTTAAACTAAATTAGGGAGGTGCATATATTTGGACACCCTTGTTGTTTTCTTGATTTGAATACCTTTAGCACTAATTATTGGAACACAAAATTTGTTTGGTAAGCTCACTGGCCCTTGGCCCTACAGGTGAATCCAATCATGAGAAAGGGCATTTAAGGGGGCCAATTGCAAGTTTTTCTCCTCTTTTGCATCTTCTCTGAAGTGTGGCATGGGAGCCTTAAAACAACTCTCAAATGACCTGAAAACATGTTCAACATCATGATTTAGGGCAGAGCTTCCCAAAGTGTGGGGCCCACCCCCTAGGGGGAGCGTAGAGCCATTGCAGGAAAAGGAAAAAAAAAGAATAAATACTTGGACACTGCTAATGGACAGGTTTTTGACGGGGCTCCCGCACATACGCAAAGCAAGAAATGAAGCATCGCTGAATATGTTTCCAAAGACTAGAAAATATGATGAAGCATATCTTCCCTTTGGCTTCACCTGCACAAGTGCCAAGGTAGGTCTCCCCTGCAGAATTGGCTTTCCCTGTGTTGGGAGGAGCGCTGGGCTCTCCAAATCACAGACAAGCTGTATCCCACATTCTTGATTTTTAGTTCACAAACACTTGTTGTAATAACTAACTACTCCTGACATTTTGGAGATGCTAGCTCTTTATACAGTAACGTTACAGTGGGATACAAATAATATCAGGCTGATCCTGCCACAGTTTGTTCCCCCGGTTCAAATCACGGACAAACAGTATCCCACAGTTGTTTATGTTTTTGAACCCATTTTGCACAGAGAGGCATTTTTTGAAAAATGTATTGATAGCAATGTTGAATATTATTACAAAAAACAACTACACGTAAAATAATTACACCGTGACGCCTCTGCCTTTCTAAATGGAGGGACAGTAATGCGTGTGTAAAACCTGAAGATAGATTAACAGTAACAGTATTTTGTCTCTATCTGCCATTCTACAATTAATTTCATGTAAACAATAACGTGGTGCACAGCGTGACGTGAAAAAAGGCACATACCTTTGAGCTTGCGTGACGAACTCTGTATTCCTCGTCCACACGTAAACGCAAAAAAGGTAGTTTTAAAAAAATCAAATTTTTCGGTGATTCAAAACCTTGTTTACGTGTGAACGAAAGACCCAAACACAAAGAAACAGCTGCATTTTCAAAAGTACCCGTGTAGGTGCGGACGTAGCGTAAAAGAGTTAGTAGTTTATTTTATTACTACCTGTAATTTATTGCAGATTACTTGTATTTGCTTAATTGTTTACTAAAGGTGTGAAATAAACTGCAATGAAGTTTGAAAACTAAATATGTGCTTGGAGGATGTGTTTTTGTGTGTGTGTGTGTGGGGGGGGGATTAGGTGGTTACATTTTTCTTGTAAAACAAAGGGGGGCGTAGCAAAAAAAGTTTGGGAACCACTGGTTTAGGGGAAGGATATAAAAAGCTATCTCAGAAATTTCAGATGTCAGTTTCCACTGTGAGGGACATAGTGAGGAAATGGAAGACCACAGGCACAGTTCTGGTTAAGGCCCCAAGTGGCAGGTCAAGAAAAAAAAAAATAAGCAGAGGCGAAGAATGGTGAGAACAGTCATAGTCAACCCACAGACCAGCTCCAAAAACCTACATCATCTTGCTGCAGATGGTGTCACTGTGCATTGTTCAACTATTCAGCGCACTTTGCACAAGGAGATGCTGTATGGGAGAGTAATGCAGAAGAAGCCCTTTCTGTGCACCTGCCACAAACAGAGTCGCTTGAGGTATGCTAAAGCACATTTGGACAAGCCAGCTTCATTGGAGTAAGGTGCTGTCCACAGGACTGATGAAACTAAAATTGACTTATTTGGACATAGGAGAGCCGGTATGCATGGCGGAAACAGAACACAGCAGTCCAAGAGAAAAACTTGCTACCCACAGTAAAATTTGGTGGCGGTTCCATCATGTTGTGGGGCTGTGTGGCCAGTGCAGGTAGTGGGATTCTTGTTGAAGTTGAGGGTCGCATGGTTTCCAGTCAATATCAGCAGATTCTTGAGAACAATGTTCAAGAATCAGTCTCAAAGTTGAAGTTGCGCTGGGGCTGGATATTTCAACAAAACAACGACCCTAAACACTGCTCAAAATCTACTAAGGCATCTATGCAGAGGAACAACTGCAGTGTTCTGGAATGGCCATCTCAGTGCCCAGACCTGAATATTATTGAAAATCTATGGTGTGACTTAAAGCGTGCTGTCCATGCTCAGAAACCATCAAACCTGACTGAACTGGACCCACATAGCAGACAGGTCTGGCCCGGATCTGGTGTCAAGCCGGCACTGCTGACTGACTTCTGGCATGGTAAGTGGTATGTCATCCACATATGGGCCAGGCCTGGCGTAGATGGCACTGTCTATGTGATGGCATGCCATATCTGGCCCGATTGTGGTTTGGATTATGTGGCCCAGGCTCATAGAAAACAGGTCTGGCCCGGATCTGGCATCAAGCTGGCACTTCTGACTGACTGGTGTCATGGCAGAGCGTATGTCAACCAAATGTGGGCCAGGTCTGGCAATGATGGCACTATTTATGTTCCTATTTTCCTATTTTAGTTAGAAGACCCGAATGTCATGTTGCATTACTATACTGCTATGGTAGCCAACATTTCAAATGCAGGTTTGACAGGTTTGTGAGTGTACACTTTATCCAAAATCTAGCGAGGGTTTACTCATGTTAACTGCCGGGTGGCTGTAGCTCAGGAGCTAGAGCAGGTCACCTGCTGATCAGAAGGTTAGTGGTTCGATCCCTTGTTCTTCCGGTCATGTCAAGAATATGAATGTAATTAGGAAGCACTCAGTTTAGAGAGAGTGTGTTATTGGGTGAATGTGGCACGTTGCCCAAACTTATGCACCTCCCTAATTTACTTGAAGTGCACACTTTCTGTAATTGCTATAAACTTTATTTTACTTCTCATATGTGTTTGTCTGCTATATGTTATATTTAAATGTAATTGCTGATCCAAACAGCCAATGATTTATAAAGAATAATCATGAAAATTATCAGGGGTGCCCAACTTTTGCATACCACTGTATGCTATGGAGCGTTGTCCTGTGGATGTTTTGTCTTGTTTCTGTTAGTTCTGTAATTAAAACAATATGGTGACCTTCTTTTCTCAGTTGTGGCATCAAATAATATTTGATATCTGGGACCACTGATCAGGATACTGAAAACATACTCTCCCTACATCATACATATATATATATATATATACATATATATATATATACATATATATATATATATATATACATATATATATATGTATATGTATATATATTTACAAGAGCACGTGCATCAAGGTTGTTGTGTTCAGTGCTGGATTAAAAGTATTCATTTGAATCATTAGAAACTGTAAGTAAAAGGGTGATTTTGTTATTTTCAGTGTGAACTTTAATGTTCTATTTTATTTGTTTACTTTGCTGTACAGTTTAACACAATTCCTGTTTGTCTACAGTGTTGCTCGCCAGTACACGTCCAGAGAGCAAACACATTTTCCAACAGCTGAAAGCAGCTTTAAAAGTAATTTAAAGACTTTCAGATAGAAGCCACACAGCAACAGGTTCTGTTTCATTCAGTGCTGTATTATTTCATTTATAAATTGGTATATTTCCCTGGTGGTGCCATGATTGGTGGATGTTATCTTTAAACAAAAAGAATAACAAAAGAAAAAGAAGACATTTTCTAGATTCTAGACTGAAATATTTCAAATAACATGGCGATGGACACTGGAGCTTAAATTCTCTAGTTTATGCTCTGTTTACATGTACTTATGCGTGATCTAATATGGATATAATAAATCTAGTAGTGAGACAGTTTACATTCTAATGATATGACTTATAAGAATTGAGCAGTTCAGAGTAGTTGATGTTCTGGCCTGAATTTCAGGTCCCTCAGCGGTAACACAATACAAGGCAAATTGCTAGTGAACAAAAGTGTGTCCTTTCATTCAAATGTGCTTAATAAAACAGACATTGGGAGAGGCAGTATAAGACTAATTACATGCATGTGACTGTCCATGTGTGTGTGTTGGTATGGGAAAGTAAAAGAGAAAGACAGCGAGAGACAGAGAAAGACAGATGAATAAAAGTAGAACGCTAATCCAGTGATGAATCTGTGTGTATTTTGGTGCTGGCAGCTCTGATTTATCACCAACACTTTATTCAAGGTCCTGAAATTAGTAAGTCGCTCCACAAGATGGAAACCCCCGACTTCAGCGATGGTGACAAACTGGGTGTCTGCAGCTGTGTTCGAGTGTATGTCTGTGTGTCTTTCTATGTGCATGCATTTAATGTGTTCACCTGCATAGGTTGTTTAAGCCAGCCTATGATGATGTGTGGGTGTGTGTTGATGTCAGACAAATTAGCTCCCGAACTGAGAATGCGGTCAGACCACTGCCAGTCATGAACACACCTAATAGAAACAGTTTTACCTCTGGGACAAAAGTTTCTTCAAGGTGCACTTCCGCTCCCCGGTAGATGAAGAAAATAGTATTAGCTGAATGATAGACTGAGGCTATTATAAAGGTAGGGGTGCTGGGGGGTGCTGGGATAGCGGGTGCTCCTGAGGACATTATGAGAAGCAGTACTCTGGCTGATGATGAAAAGGCTGAAGGCTCTGGCTGGGAGAATTTGTTGAGATATAGCCGCGATACAGCAGGTCCTGGGGCCAGGACAAACGCTGCCAGGGCTGAGGCTGCGAGATAAAATAAAGTGATTTTCTACACCTTAACTTTTCTCTCTTTCTTGCCTCTTTACCCTCTCTCTATCTCTCACCTGTTGGACAATAAAGGTTACAGTGGAGTGCTCTTCCCTGCTGATGCTATCCCCATGTCCTCTTTTGTCCATGAGGTTCTGTTTATTTTATGTTTTTTTTATAAAAATCAGTTTTTAGCGAACAAGACCCTCACAGATCACGTACTATAAATTATATAGATCCTTTGCTTCACAGCTAAACACTTTGCGAACACTGATACTGTTTTCAAACTGTTTAATATCACCAATCACAACATTAAAACCACCAGTTTAATACAACTGTCAAATGCGCTGACACATGACCTGCAGGGATCACCAGGAGGTCTGGAGTCTGGCACCACGAGGCTCGCAGTGGATTCTTCAGGTTGGTTTCCGGGTAATGCCTAGGTGAATCGTGCTGGTTCAGTAAGGGTCTGGCATGCTGAGAGTACTTTGTCTGGACTCTTTCTAAAGTTTTTTGGGCTGATACTTGTGCAGCAAATGTTTTTGTCAGAGGTATGTGCCACAAAAACTGTACAAATTTACCAGTATGTCTGTTATAACTTGGTCTTAATATTTTATTTATTTATTTTCGATCACTTTAAAAAGAATGACATTGAAGGTGAGTGGTAACTCTGTCAATACACTGAAAAATGTCACCATAATTTAATCTTGTTATGCAGGTCCATATGGCAAGTGAATTGGTTCATATTGCTTTTTCACTCAACTTGAGGACTCAAAATGCTTAATACAACATGTCTCATTTAACTCACATTCAAAGAAGCACTTATTTTCCATATCCAAATGCTTTATATCTAACATTCACACACATTCATACCACCATGAACGCATCAGATAGCAAATTGGGGTTCAGTATCTTGCTCAAGGATACTCTGGCATGAAGACTGGAGCAGGGATGGGGTCACCAACCTAAATAACCTGCTCTTCATCCTGAGCTACAGCCACTCCGGTGACGCTGGATATTTCCAAAACAATCCAGTTGTTGTTGCAGCTTGGTCCTTGATGTGACTGCACACCCTCCTCTTGTTGGAGCAGATATATAGCTGAACCTGGGATTCTGTGTTTTATGCTTCCAGACTAGATTGGCGCTTCAGTTAGAGATGGATGCATTCTGGACAGAGGAGGAAAGTCCTATATCCCTGCTTGACTCTGAGGAAAAGGAGAGAACTGAAGACGATGGGGTAGAGAATAATGGATAATGGAAGCGGTGCGAGCCAGGGAGGACAATACAACTGGTGCAGGTGAGTGACAAAGCAGATGAGAGAAGAGGGGATAAGTCCGGATATCAGAGAATGCAGGCATGTGTAGAGATGGATTGGTGCTAGCTGGCCCTGGGTGTACCTGATATCAGTTGTAAGTGCAATGAAGAAAAAATGGGCAAAAGGAGGTGGATGATTAGAGAGACAATGAAAGTAGAGGGAAGAAGAGTAGAGGAGGGTTAGAGGACAAGGAGAAGAATTGGAGGGGAAAAACCAGGGTGATGGGAGGGAGAGTAAGGTGTACGTGTGTGTGTGTGTGTGTGTGGGGGGGGGGGGGGTAAAAAGAAGGTAAGATTACAGAAAAAGAGAAAAAATGGAAGATAGGGTTTGAAAACCAGCTCTAGCCAAGTAAGTTTAAGCATATCCTCCACTGGTCTCTCTTGTTCAGTATGATTTATGAGCACAAAGCCTCAAAACCCTCTCAGACACTGTCTTCCACAGCACTGTTGATGATATGGGTATTTATACACACACACTCTTCCATTTCCTACGTACTGCACAAATGCATCTGTGCAGGTTTGTTTGTGTCCTCGTCCATTGTAGATTTCCTCCTGACTTAACCCAATTTCTTTGTCCTTAAAATACAGCACAATGACTTTGACAACATCAGCCTTTTCAGGAGCTGCTGCAGAAGCAGCAACACACACACACTCACACACACAAAGGATTAATGTGGATGTTCTGTATTTATCCCGAGGCTGTAATGGTTCTGGCTTGGCACTTGACAGCTTTAAACACAAGGGCTTAGTGGTGGGATGGTATCAACAGAGAAGGAAAACAACATTCATTAACAACCTTTGACCTATTCATAGACTCTCTGTATCTAGCAAGGGGCTCGAGTTTTCCATTCTGTACACTCTGCCTTGTGAGCAACACAACACAGAGACACAGAGTAGAGGAATGAATGGATGGAGAGAGGAAAATGTGAAAGTCACTTATCAGGACCATAATCTTCACTTACAGTTATATTTCATGTATTTCTTTTGTATGAAATGACTTCATGAATAAAAACAAGCAAATGCATAAAAACACAGATCATGTCTTCCTCACCAATCTAATTCATCATAGATAGCCTTACATAGGAATGGGAGTGAGTACACTGTTCAGAAAGACAAATGAAGAGATGGAAACATGGGTGCTAATTAAACAAGTATTAGTGCGGCACTTTCATCTATTAACATCAACAATGGATATAGCAACATGTAATGTAATAGCAACATTATTACAAGTACAGGTATAGTTTGGGTTAACAGCCTTGCACTTCTACAGAATTTTTGCCCATTTGGAACAATAGTAAAAAACTGTAAAAGCAAACTGTATGAGACCTCATTTGAAATGAACATCTATTCAATTTGTCTGTTTAGTTATTTTGTCAAAGAATGGGTATGAAGCCTAATTTACAAAACCACAGCTGTATATGCTGGAACAGATGAAGCAACAAAAACAGGAACTAAACTAACTCAAGGATCATATACCATGAGGAAGATTGCAACACCGGACAGAGGAAGATGCAGACATTAAATACACACAAGGGCAAACGCAGGAACAGACCACAGGTGGGAGCACAGCACAAATCTGGACCCTTGAGGCCAAGGAAGCAAAACTGAACATGACACACACAGGACAGGAGACTATCAAAATAAAAGAGGAAGTAACAGACACTGGACATGACTAGGGCAGACATGAACAAACCAGAAATGAAGAATTACAAATACCAACACAGAGGCCCTGGAAGGTGACACGTTCAGAAACTAGAACAGAAGCAAAGAACAGATGCTCAAACCCAAAACTCAAGATAACTTAGAAAATAACATTCGGTAGTCCAACATTATTCTCTTAAACAAAAATAAGTACAAAAACTCTGGGTCAAAGAACCAGGACCATGACATACAAAGACAATACCTATAATGTATTAAAGTCTACACTGTGGAGAATATTCCGCAATAAACTGCAATACAATGCAAATTCACTGTCATGTAAAAATACAGAAATTTTCTGTAATTATGTTTTGTAGACCTTGTGCAGACGTTTTATGTTAAATACAAGGAATTATCATGTGGAAAGAAAATGAAAATTATACCATGATGTGGTCAAATGCTGCTGTATAAATAATTAACCAAGCTATCATTGGGTCCTTTAATGAATGTGTGTAAGAATCACCCTCAGTGACTACCACAACTGTTTGCTGAAACCCCACCACCAGGCTGATTTTGGGCTTATCGTTTTCCACTATATTTTTCACTATCATTTTCTATATTTTTATTTTTAGCTCTTCATCTTTTAAGGCCATCTTCCCATTAAGTAGACTTTCTTCTAATTGGCTTCCCCTTTGCATGCATAAGGTTTGAATATCGGGTGGGTGGGAATTTTGTCTAAACTTTTGGCTGACTGGGGTTACTTGCACATAGACTGATGTCATCATGTTTATTGTAAGCATCCATCAATGTAACAGTATATATTACATAAAAGATATGGAAGATATGTAAAATCAAAATTTCTATACTGTAAGGTTTCTTGTGAGCATTAAACAGATATCTGGAAACAGTTTTCATACTGATCTGAACCAAATATATGACTCGGGAGAGAAAACTTTACATGCACCTGTGACAAGAGTGCGGTGAGACTGTGCCAGGATTTTAGTATTAGAGGTGAACCTCTCAGCTAGATGCTTCTTTTGATTGGCAAATATAATTTATTTAAAAGTAAATAGTTGCATCAATCTCCTCCTAACATTACTTATGGATTTCTTTTTATGAGGCAGGTCATAATTATTTATTTTATTTATATTATTTTATTTTCTATGTTTTTATTTATTTTCTTTTTTGGTGGTTTCAGCTTCACAAGTTCCATGTTAATTTGATCAAGTCTTGTTTTAAGTCCTGTAATTTTTACTGTAGTTGTTCCATGTTGTTCATTCATTGAATAAAAGGTTGAAACTGGTCTCGCAGGCTGACCTAAAACAGCAGAAACTTTTCTGAGGCCTTGTGGCCAGCGCCAAATAGTGGATAGATAGATAGATTAATAAATGTTCATGTGCTTGTTGTGGTAGAACCAAACAGTAACCTCCTGGGCTGGCTATCTTTCAGTGTCAACGTGAGACCAAATCTAAAAGTAAGTCAGTTCCCACAGTCTCCCATATTAGCATGCTTATATGTTTCCAGCCCTGCTATGGTCTCTATGGATATTTTCCACCTCATAAGTTGAACTTTTTATATAACTAAACTGTTTTTGTTCATGCTTAAAGATTGAGGTATTTCTAATGGTAGCTATACCCAGCTCTTTTCTACTAAGCTTTACCTCCACTAATTCCAATTACTAAACTGGAATTCTGTTTGTGTTTTTGATGTCTTTTTTAAGGATTTTAATAGTATCGGATAATAAGTTTATAGGGAGAAAGCATTTTAAAAAAGTGAACAGAATTTATAATATTGACATAAATAATAAGGCAGACTCCTATAAAGCTAAATAGCAGATTGGTTTCTAACAACAGCAGAAAGTAGGATAGGAGATTTAAAGTACATGGAACAGAGCATGATTGGGTTGCAGAAGGCAGACAACAAAATGATTAAGCAACAGTGGTGATGAGTTTAAAAGCATAGGACAGCAGGATTGATAAAAAACAACAACTTTTTTATCTGATTTAGCCTTCAGTTAATCCAAAATGTTGCAGCAAGCGTACTGACAGGGACTAGAAAGAGAGAGCATATTTCTCCTGTTTTGGCTTCCCTTTATTGGCTTCCTGTTAAATCCAGAATTGAATTCAAAATCCTGCTCCTCACATACAAGGTCTTAAATAATCAGGCCCCATCTTATCTTAATGACCTTGTAGTACCATATCACCCTATTAGAGCACTTCGCTCTCGCTCTGCAGAACTACTTGTTGTTCCTAGAGTATTTAAAAGTAGAATGGGAGGGAGGGAGAGCCTTCAGTTTTCAGGCCCCTCTTCCGTGGAACCAGCTTCCAGTTTGGATTCGGGAGACAGAAACTATCTCTACTTTTAAGATTAGGCTTAAAACTTTCCTTTTTGCTAAAGCATATAGTTAGGGCTGGACCAGGTGACCCTGAATCCTCCCTTAGTTATGCTGCAATAGACGTAGGCTGCTGGGGATTCCCATGATGCATTGAGTTTTTCCTTTCCAGTCACCTTTCTCACTCACTATGTGTTAATAGACCTCTCTGCATTGAATCATATCTGTTATTAACCTCTGTCTCTCTTCCACAGCATGTCTTTTATCCTGTCTTCCTTCTCTCACCCCAACCGGTCGCAGCAGATGGCCGCCCCTCCCTGAGCCTGGTTCTGCCGGAGGTTTCTTCCTGTTAAAAGGGAGTTTTTCCTTCCCACTGTCGCCAAAGTGCTTGCTCATAGGGGGTCATATGATTGTTGGGTTTTTCTCTGTACCTATGAAGCGCCTTGAGGCGACTTTTGTTGTGATTTGGCGCTATATAAATAAAATTGAATTGAATTGAATTGAATTGAATTGAAAGATAATTCCAGGACTGCTGTTCAATTTGTAGATGCTATTATTGTACCCAGACTGTTATTTCTTCATTTATATCCAGTTTTGGATTTAATCGTATACCTGCTGATAGATATTTATTTTTATTTCCAAAAAAAAAAGATTTAATCCCATCCATTTGCTTCCGCTTATCCTTTTCAGGGTCACAGGGGTTCTGGAGATTATCCCAGCTGTCATAGGGCGAGAGGCAGGGTACACCCTGGACAGGTCGCCAGTCTGTCGCAGGACTAACACACAAAGACAGACAGCCATTTGTGCTCACATTCACACCTATGGGCAATTTGGATTAATCAATTAACCTTTCCTCAAGCTGCATGTCTTTGGACGGTGGGAGGAAGCCAGAGTACACGGAGAGAACATGCAAACTCCCGGCCTGATGGTGGAATTGAACTCAGGACCTTCTTGCTGTGCGGCAACAGTGCTAACCACCATGCCACCGTGCTGCCCTGAATTAATCCCATATAGTCTGATTGTATATATTAGGGCTGGGCGATATGGCCTAAAATTCATATCTTATAAAATAAAACAATGTTGTTTTTGTGCGTAACAAAATGCTCATAATTGTGCAGTCAACATGTAAACTAAAAAGATGCTGAGCATAATAACAAAGACAGACAGATTTCGCAGCTGCTCTGTTCCCAAGTTCTACTGCGTGACTGACAGCCTTGAGTTTGAAATCCGCTTCGTAACCGTATCTCTTACAGGTGCCATTTGTGGTCCTTATATGCACACAATACGGTAATATTACGTTGAAGCACAGTATGCATTACTCCGCGAGGCTCCTGACTACACTAGCCATAATGCTCCAACAATCCATCAAGCGGTGCGGCTTCGTAGCTTACCAAAGTCGTACTAAAGCATTTTTGACAGGTTGCTGAGCGCCGTGTACCACATAAAATCGGTTCGCAGTCAGTAAGCACAACCAGAACTACATAAGGCACACTGTCGATTTTTGAGAAATTGAAATGATTTTAGTGTTAGGTTATAGTCTGAAAAATATGGTATACGAGTTTTGTAAGATAGTTTGTTTCGGGGCAGGAGGTTGGGAGACTTCGCGGTCTGGGATACAGCACACAGTTTCACACACTCGTCATTTTGCACTTTATGGCGCTGTTGTAAATGGTGAAAATACTAGTAGTGCTAGCAGCACGGCGTCAACATGTTAATGAGGTAACCGCTAACGCTAACCGCAACACGTTGACGCCGTGCAGCCCAACGCACGGGGCGATCCGCAGTAACTCGTTAACGGAGATTTGCCGCATTAATACAGTTATGGCGTTAATGTCATTTTAATGAGAGTAACGCTGCAGCACTAAAATAGTAATCTCCAAATGTTTTCTTTTTACCGACCAGCTCCTCTTTGATAGCTGCCGTGTCCATCTTGTCGTTACCTGCAGGTGAAGCGATGGGGGAGGGGGAGTTGTGTTCAGTGAAGGAGAGAGGCGAGGCAGAGTAACGCAGCGTAGAGACAAAAGTGGACGAAAAGAGAGGCAAACTTGCGGTTCCACAAGTATAATTATAATGTAATATAGACTATTATAAACGATATTGTCACATCTCTTATCTCGTATAAAAATATATCGATATATTTAAAAACTCGATATATCGCCCAGTCCTAGTATATATTCATTTACACTAGAACATGTGACGGCAAGCAAAGTGAAGTTGACCTACCACTATATAAAAAAGCGAATGCTGCGGTGGATATAAGACTTCCAAGGAAGCATAACTGCTGAGCTTTTTAAAGGAAGGCTATGGAACATTTGAGACAGTAAAGTTAGAATCAGCAGCATTTGGCCGCTTGAAGGATCTGGATATATGGGAGTAATAAAGGGCTGCACGAATTATAGAGTACTTGACAAAATTCCCTAGAGAAGCAGGCTAGGCTTTAAGGGCGCCAGCTTGGGAGAGGGCTTTAAAGTTCGGAGGTCAGACGCTGCAGAGATGCCACTGCAGAAAGGTTGAAACACCTGCTTTTAATCTTGCTGTCTACGCTGCATTTAAGCTACGGTGAATGCATAACATAAGTCATAAAAATAAAATTCAGATTCCTTATTTTTATATTTAGCACTGTTGGGTTTTTTTTTAGGACAAAAGTTGAATATAAAAAGCCATCAGTGAGAAGTTTAATAAGCAACTTTATTAAACTGGAAGTGCATATTGTATTTTTATCAAATGTCTATAATACTCTTTGTGGAAAGGGTTTTAGGTTCAGTCTCACTGAGTGTTATTGTTTACAGAAGTGTATGACAGATGCAGCACTGGAATGTGTCTTGTTTTCAGCAGAAGAAAATCTGCACTTTT
Source organism: Perissodus microlepis (assembly GCF_051167445.1). Classification (NCBI taxonomy): domain Eukaryota; kingdom Metazoa; phylum Chordata; class Actinopteri; order Cichliformes; family Cichlidae; genus Perissodus; species Perissodus microlepis. Next base: position 16,651,102 of record NC_140480.1, read on the forward strand.
ATTTGCGTAACATTGCTCTTTCAATATAAAGATATTGAGGGATCCAGGTCTGAGCCCTGGCTCTGTTAATACAATGGCAAACCATAACAATGAAGTCAGTTAATTTGAATAGAATTGCATTTGTCAGAGGGTCGGTTTATGCAGAGGATAATCTGTCACATCAAGTTTTGGTTTTCATGGATGTCAAAAGAAAATAATGAATGAAAATAAAAATCACCTTTCCACATGCAGGAGAAATATTATTAACATAAAATGAAAATGATCAATCAATAATGTATAATATTAAAAAACATTCATTGACCTTGAGGCATCCTCTCATCAGGCTTACAGTTTTACTTTTACATAGAAAATGACACTTTTCTTCTGCCATACCACTAGTGACCACTTGGGCAAGCTAGGAGCACCCTACAGGGCTGAAAAATGTGAAAGTGAAGAAAACAATTCCTTTAATGGCAGAATCCACCAGTGAGCCAATCAGCTTAGGCTCCAACATCTGGATACCTTTTATAACTCACCTGTTACGAAACTGGTAAAGCTTAAAGGGCTGCAGAAAAGCAGCAAAAAAATTCACTCACTGTACATTTAATATGAAGGTGGAAACTATGCACAGTGGCCAACTGTTTATTTTGGGTTGTAAACATTATTTTTAATTCTCTAAAGTTGGGCAAGTTTCGAATCTATGATAACTGACTATGAGTTTTTGCTATTTGTTGTGACTGTTCCACCTTTATGAGATGATGCTGCATGACAGTATAAGATTAGAATTATAAGTGTCAACACCTTCTTGACATGTGGTTTCAGTTGAGCTTATAAATTGTTAAATGCAGCAGCATAAGACGCATGCGATTACAAAAACAACAACAACATTGCCCAGCCACCCTCTTCCCACCATCTTCTATCTCCCTGGCTTTTTCTCCTTTTTCCCCTTTCCTCCACCTCCTTCACTCTCTTCCACCCCCTTTGGCCGGTGCAGAAATGTGATTCTGTCAGATGCTGTAAGCAGAGCTCTGCCACTGAGGCTTGTAACGGCCGTGTGGCAGCTATTTTAGCATGGACTCTGACGGTTGTGACTGTCACATCTGATGAAGAGGGCGGCGCTGATTTGAGCTGGCAGGCAGATGAAAAGGAGGAAGAGCTCCCTGCCTTTTTTCCTTTTTCTTTTACAGCATCTTTCACTACTGTACATTGCGGACATACTGGCACTTGCTGCTTGCTACATGACCTCTGCTTCGTATAACCATATGTGTACACAAAAATGCATATGTCTCCATTACTCCTACAATGCACAATTACACACACACACAGATAGTACACACTTTTAACTTCATTCATAAAGAGACAAAAGTGCACATTCTCAGACACACACAGCGCAGAGCACCACCGCATTAAGGTTGCAGTGCTGCCATTACGTACAATGCTGAACACTTAATTCTCTGCCTCTCCCTCTCTGTGTCTCCCCCCGCCCTTCCTGAATCTCCTACTTCCTTTTCTTTTTATCTGACTGACTTCTCTACACATTCTGTTCTGCCCCATCTTCTCATTTTTCATTCATTCCCTTGTTCATTTAGCTTAGTGATTTATTCTTTATGACTTCTGCTGCTTTCTCTCTCTCCTCCTGCTTGTCCTTATTCTTCCCTTTCGCTCACTGACTTTCCTTTCCTTTCTCAGTTGCTCACATTCACGCCGGAGTGGCTCTCTTGTGCTGAGAGGATCACATAACCCTTACACAGTATGTGAAGTGTTATGGCCCACCCCTGCTCGACTCCCACTGGGTCGAGTCCAGATTTTCTCACCCTCAGAGACTGACTGGGTCTCAGAGCTACACCGGCGAGCCCTCTACTCATATCTCTAACCCTGAGGCTTCGCCAGATCAGAGGAGAGCTACACCGGCAGCCCTCCTCACTTTCAGCCAACTGCTTCAGCTGTTCACCTGAATACTGAAATGTTAACAACACCAAGTCATATACTCCAACTGGGAACACACACATGAACTGAACTCATCAACTCATATTACCTTTGGCATTACATAGTTTGAACACTTTGGATTTAACAGAAAAAACTGTGTGATATCTTCATTAACAGCTTCTCAGTTCTAGCTTGAAAAATTTGTTATTTCCCATTTGATGACAGATTAGTCTGGAGAATCACTCCAAACTCTGCAAAGATTTTAAAGCCAGAAACGGCAATAGTGACATAAGTGCATGCAAAGCAAAGTTCTCAGTAATGGTATTTATGCAACCATAGTAAAACCATTTACATAAAGTACACTTGCAGAGATTATGTTTTCTTGTTGAGAAGGGGCTGCCCAATGAAGAACAGAAATGCTGGCAGATACATTTATCAAATGATTTTCTCATTAGCTTTTACATAAATTATAAATGACAGAAAATTGAATGCATTTTCATTCTGAATTATTGCTCTCAAAACATTAAAATTAAAAAATAAAAAAGAAACAAACAAAAAAACATAAATACATCAAACTAATAAAATACAAAATAAAGAATTTGACTTTTACTAAGGTTAATATAATTTAATCATTCATATCATTGAATCCAATTTCTTATACCTGTTCTAAACCTAAAAGAGGAATTATGGATTTGATCAACTGGTCTCTGAATGCATTTGACACCCCTTCTCAACGAGAAGTCTGGGCTCGGGTGAGCCTGACTGCTGAAGAAATCTACCTATTCGGAACCATGATAACAGGGTTCTTGCTGATCGGAGCTGGCTTGGCCCTGGCTTATCGAAGAATTAAGGAAGCGGAACCGGCTGTTCAAACCCCCACAAGGCTGCCCGCTGGGATTGAAATGATGGGACGAGCCATGAGTTTTCAAAATGGGCTCATTGAGTGCAGCACAGAGAAGATCTTGGAGAACGCACGGCTGCCGTGAATACTCAGAACAAGACCTCTGAGTGAAAAACTGGATTACATCTGGAGGGGCTAGCTCGAATAACACCTTTGAGCGCAAATTGGATCAAATCTTGGGAAGTGCACTGCAGTCGTGAGTTCTCAGAACCTGCTCTTTGAGCAAAAAGAATGACAACATCACGGAACGTAAGTTTGGATAACATCATAGAAAGCTCATGGCTCTCCAACGGGAGATTGAGAGACCAGTGTTGGACTGTTAGAACAGCTTTGAAATTCATATGAGTTGTTCGCACTAAAGTAAAAACCACCATCACTGCATGCAGAGACCCCTTCGGCGCCAGCTGCGGTCTCAAGGCTGGAGCTGAACAAAACACCCTGATAACGACTGTGTTTAGACTGTTCCCCCCCATTCCATGCAAGGCCACCTGGGTTGGCTGGAAGACTGTTTACTTAGCCTGGCGGGGCGAAGGACACTGTCTCAGCTGAACTCTGGACACGGACACACACACACATACACTGATATGCACACACTGATCCCCCCTCCCTTTCCAAACGCCTTCGATGCTTGTGCCCTACCGGGGAAGATGGCAGTCGACTGGACCAGCGCAGACATGCTGCAGGACGGGATGCGCTGTCTACACCGGCTTTCTCTTACCCTTTACCCGCCCCTGTTGCTTGTCTTGTGTTTCTATGGTGTATTGATAGTCATGTGCTTTTTGTGCTGAGGTGTTTTTTCTGTTATCAAACTGTTCTCCCACTAGAAGCTCAGTCTGAGTGGAGTTTTTTTTTCTCCTCCTCTTACCTCATGTTATGTATTTTCGTTGTTTTTTCCTATCAGCCTACTTTTCTGACATGTCTCCCCAATGTGATGTTTGTGTAAAGTTGGTCAGAAGGTTCCTTTGTAAGTGCGCATGCACCATTAGCGTGCTGCCTGCTGTAACCCTAATTTCCTTCGGGATTAATAAAGTATTCTGATTCTAATGATTCTGATTCTGATTAAACATAGTTGAAATGCTTTTCTTCATATTATGGATGCTGCATATTATTTTAGTCAAATGGTATACATTTGTTGCTTTGCAAATTTTGTGGCTTTAGGAGAAGGGTGTCTTTAGTCTGACTTCAAAATGTTTTGGCCTATTGACTAACTTGTTGAAACCAGTTATAGAGATCTAGTTTGGTAAAGTTCAGTTTATCAGGTTTGACAATTGTTTGAGAGAAACTAGAACTAAAGCCACTACACGAAGAATTTAAAAATGAGTGACTCTAGCACTGTCAGTGGTAGTATCAGGAACAAGAGAAAACAACAGTCTAGCCAAATGTCTTTTCACTCACACTCAGGCTAAAGTTGTAAATGTTTCCATTGTGCACATGGAATTTACACGCAATGAATGACAGCAAGAGGTGGGACTGAACAAAGTGCAGGAGGTGAGACATTAGCATTATTTCATGAGTGACACTTCAGAGATGTCTGGCAGGCCCTCAAACAGAGACTTGCTGTGTATCAATAGCAGAGCGAGGAAGCCAGCCTGGATACACAGACTGACTAGAACAGCAACAATTCTTCTCCAGCAACTGCAAGAAAACCAGAACGGCACCTAGCCATTAAAAATGAGTGACTCTAGCACTGTCAGTGGTAGTATCAGGAACAATTTTTGGAATTTAAGTATTTTTGCCTGGCATATGTTATTCTGTCAGGCTGTACATAACACATTATAATTTCCACGTGGAAACAGGATACTAAAGCTGTTTGCTTAAAAATAGCAATTGTCCGTTTCATGAACAGAAAAAAAGCTGTCGTATTTAAGTATTTAAAGTTATATCGGCACATCTATGCCCAAAACAACACTTTTGTTAATCTTCCCAAAGTTAAATAAGTGATTAACAAAAAGTGATTGCACAACCACTATGATCTTTATCTCCAAAATATCTATGCATTGGGTCACTCTATGCATTGGGCTGAACCATAATTTCATGCAGTAGCATTTTGTTTTACCACTTAGGTACTATAGCTAGCAAGATTTATATAGCTAACTAAAACTAAACTAAAAAATGAAAACTAGATGTGAAAAACTCATTTTAGTTAATTAGAATAAAAATTTAAAAAAGGAAAGACCCTTATTTTTGGTAATGGACTTCTTCTTAGCGCTTTCTAACTCCCATTTACACTCCAATGGATGCATCGGAGAGCAACTTGGGGCTAATATCTTGCCCAAGGATATTTGACATGCAGACTAGGGGGAGCCAGGGATCAAACTACCAACTGTCCGATTAGTAAATGACCTGCTCTACCTCCTGAGCTACAGCCACTCAAGTGCAAAAAGCTGTGTAAAACCTTTACTACATCTTGCCTGATGGGGCACTGATGGACGTGTTTACTGAGACTGGATGTGTGGAAAACTGGGAGACAACCATTTTCAAAAAGGTTCTGCGTTTTTCTTTGTTACACCTGTGCTGAGTTTTTCAAAAAAAAAAAAAAAATTCTAATTTTCCAATTGTTTTTCTAATGTTCTAATTTCTATTGCCTCTGACATATACCTTTGACAAGACTAAAACTAACACGGAAACTAATAAACTAAACTGAAACCCCACTATGGAAACTAAACTGAATTTGAAAAAAGAAAAAGAAACAAAAATTGAAAATACAAAACTATGATCACTCTGGCAGCAAATCCAACATGAGAATGAGAGGAAAAGATGGAAATACGGAAGAAGCATAATACTAATTTGGAACACAAAGCATTTTAGTGAATATAACAGTAATCCAAGACTAAACCACCTGAAAAGATCTTGGTATAGGCAGGACTCAAAGGCAGGGCTACAAGTCAAAGATCAGTTCATTTATTTACAGTGAAAACACAGCAATTCCAAAAGATCAAACAGCTGTGACAGTCCCAGTTTCCGAAAAATTTCCAACTCTCTCTCCATCACTCCAAACAAGGACAACTCACCACTCTGTGTCCGCGAATTCTCCAGGCAAACCAGAACACAATGACAGGTAGGTGAATCTCTCTCTCTCTCACAGGTAAGTGGAAACATTCACTGGCAAGGAGCCAGGTTGCACTAAATGTTGATTTAACAATCCAGCGAAGACTAAAGCTTAAAAAGTGCCTCTTGAAGTCACCAAATGCAGGTGTGTGATTACCACCAGGTCCCACCAATGCACCAAAACTGGCACATCAATACACACACACACACACACACACACACAGGGATATGGGAGAGGACAGGAAGAACTAGATCAAAGCTGGTAATGCTAAAGTTTGCCATGTAGCAATAGTTTAAAAGGAAACCTAATGTTCTAATAAAGCTAAAAGCTAATGTTTTCCAAACAGAAAAATTTTATAGATATTCGTAACAATTCTGTGTTAATCTTGATTCACGTTTGTTGTTTGTTTGTTGACCTGTTTAAACTATGCGTTGTTAACATTAAGAGTAGGCTTATAGGAAATGCTATGTTAGCTTAAAAGTAGCTTGATTTTGTAGCCTTTGTCCTTGTGCTTAGGCAAAAAACCTCCTAGTTAATTTTTCTTCCATGTTTAAGTGAAAAAGTCCATCTGTGAACAACTTTTTCTGAATGTTTTCAGTAGACTTTTAATGAACTGAAAAAAATAAAATAAATCAAATTTCAATAGATATTGAGAACTTAAATCAGAAGAACACTTCTGTCTTTGACTTTAAGGTGTTTTTGGATTTGGTTTATGCCCACTGAAGCTAAAGGATACTGTTCCTGGGACACAAAGACTAGCCAAAAAATTGTGACCACCCCTGCCAATTATGCTATTGGTCCTTTATGTGCCCAAACAGAAGATGTCGAAGATGTTGGCAACGCATCTTTTAAGTCATATACAAAAGAGATGTTTTTTCATATGTTTTTGAATTACCATGTATCACAAGTATCATGTGAGGTTGACATGTTACTGAGTAGAAAGAAAAGTGAAAGAAAGATCTTCAGTTGACTACAGCTGCAGTGGTAACCTTTGAAACTCTTCAAACTCTAAAGGGTGATTAAATGGGCGAGTTATCTGTGTGCCTGTGTGTGTGTGTGTGTGTATACATTCACCTTGCCTCCACTTTTGTTTGACAAAGAATGCGAATTACACCTATAGGTGTGTGTGTGTGTGTGTATGTGAAAATGTGTATGTTTGGGCGGGTGGGTCGTGATCACCGCCCACATATAGGCTACACACACACCAACAGTGCCACTCAGCCATCTGTGTTACACCCCTGTCCATGACCTAGTCCCTGCACATGATTAATTCTGCTTTATTCCACTTTATGCATTAAAGTCCATTTCAAAAAGGTCAGCAACGGGGTGGCACAGGGAGGAATTGAACAGCCCCCACCCCTCCTCTTAAGATCATTTTGTGGACTCAAGGCCAGTTTCCTCTTAGTAAGCTCACATTAAATTCACATATCTTTCCTTTTACCCTCTCCCTTTCTTAGCTTAAGAAAAATTATGCAGAGTAGTAGTACCCATTCAATTACCGTTAAGCCCTACTTACCCAGCAAAGAAAAAAGGGGATTCTAATTCATTAGGTGGGATTAAGTGATGGTTTAAAAGGCATTTTGGTGTCTGGGAGAGCAGTGACTATACTAAGTAGTGATAGGTAGTGAAGCGATGAGGAGTGTAATTTGAGTCCTCTGCATTTTCTGTCCTCGAATGTCTTCCTTTCACATTTCACGCCTGTTGGGCTGCCTCAGATAGACTTTTTATATGTCTGTTAAAAATGAAGGTGTCTACCTAAGAGGCATCATCATGGCCTGACTCCTTAACGGTCCGATGTCAGGAGCAAGATGTAAATAGATATCCCTGACAACCAAGGAAAACCCGTGTCAGCAACAAAGCAACACTGGAGGTTTTGGATAATGGAGCAAACGATGACTGTAATCCAAACATGAGGACGTTTAAGTGTTTTAGTTTCTGTTTAAAATTAACCATTTTGATTTCATCTTACTATTCAGCACTTTTAATCTAAAAAGCTCAAAAACACTTGGTACACTGCACACACAACACTAACCAGCACAAACTGAGAAAAACTAGTAAAAGACCTGGACATTTCACTCTACATCTGGTGAAGCACCATATCAAGTGTTTAAAAGATTAGGCTGATTTCCAGTGAGTCATGAAACTACTTACATTAAAGGTCTATGCAAAATAAAGGTCTACACATATAATTTAATCCGCATCTTGTTCACACCATAATGAAAAATACTGACTCTATAAAACGACATCTTACTCATCTAACCCTAATTTGTCATTTTGTTGCTCGTTTTTACTTGATATTTGTATTTTAGTTTAGGTATAGTTTTCAGATATTTTCATTATTTTCAGATTATTTTAACTGGATCCAGAAGAGTAATGCTTATCATTTTTGGCTGTTAGCAGCCTGGCTAGCTAACCTATGTCAGCTACTATACTTCCATGGGGCAATGCTAAAAAAAAAACCCAAAACAAACATGCTTGTATACATATAATAATTAAACAAATTATTATTAGCAGTAGTAGTATAATAAAGCTATGGCAGCAGACCCTCCACCACCACCAACTACCCTACATTTATATTTTGACATAATGGAAAGTGATGGCATTTAACAAATACAAGTCCACATACACAATGGACACTCGCATCACAAGATCAAACGTAGTCATTTACAATGGGTCTTCTTCTTCCGTTTACAATCCACTGCTAATTTCCCCACCAACTCAGCAGCTTGCTTTGGCTTTCTTTTTAACACCTATAAGGCAATAAAAAAAATTTGTGTTGTCCCCAAATGAGCAAAATTATCCAATACAAGCTCAAGTACATACTTTAATTAAGCAACAAACAAAGCTGCCCAACCTACATGCAAATAGATATGACATTAGAGTTAGATATTTAGAGTTTGAGGATGTAGTTTCATATACGTATTTTATTTTGTCCTGAGATTCTTAGACTCTATTTTCAGTCATGGTAAAGTGCATAAATCATAGATAAAGAATATGGTGCAGCACTCCAATTTAACTTTTTATTGCGGTGTAGATGATACGGGCAAGATGCCATCTTTCAGCATGCATTTCAGGCAATAATAGTGTCAAATCTCAATTAATATTCATAAATCGACAATACAACCATGCACACAGCTGTGTCAAAAATATCATCCCTCATGCCCACATTCACTCCCACTCCCTGGGACAGTGGCTTGAAGAAGAGCTAGAGGCTCTGCACAAACTGCTTTCTGGGTAATAATTTCTTTTTAGAACTGAGAGAAAAAAAACACCTAGATTCATAATAATTTTATGACCCACTCAAAGGGGGAAGAAGTTGGTCCCCCAGCTACAAAATATTTGGGAAACTCACTAAAAAATTCACTTGATTCTGTCTACAGCATTTTCATGGTGGTGGTAGAGTAAAGGGCAAGGGCAGACTGGATTTAGGGACGGTGGTGAGTTATGATAGGGCAAAGAAGAGAGAAGAAGACATCGACCAGGTTAGAGAAGTAGCACTCCAGGCAAAGCCACAGTTGCAGTATTTTTAAAAATTCAGCATGACAAAAAGATCCTCACGGTCTTTCTTTGGTGTGAATGTGTATCTTTCTTATGCTTAGTCACGTGATATTGACAAAAAGGAAAAAGTTCAAAACAATATGCATTTTAGTACCACATGCAGTTTAGTACCACATCTACATTAACCAGCGCTCCAACTTTCAAGGTGAAGAAAACAGCTGCATCAAGTGAATGCACACTGTTTAATCTGGACATAAATGTAAATGGACTGATTTTTATATACCTCTTTTCTACTCTGAGCACTCAAGGTGCGTTACACACAAAAGCACTTTTGTCTATGCTCTTTCTATCTAACATTCATACCGCGATGGATGTATTGGAGAGCAACCTGTGTTAGTATCTTGCGCAAGGATATTTGGCATGCAGACTGTAGCAGACGAACCAACCACCACCTTCTGATTAGGAGGTGACCTCCTCTATCACCTGAGCTACAGCCACTTCTAAATTAAAAACACTGTCAGAACCTGGGGTTGAACCATCAAGAATTAGAGGCAACACTCAGCTGTATAGGCTCCACTTATGAAGCTCACATCTCACCTGAGTAGAATATGCTCAACTAATTTCCTCAGTCACTGGGTTTTCCCGTTTAATCCAGTCAAAGTCGATGCTATGCTAACAGTAGAAAGACATTCAACAGAAAGGAATGTCTTGTAAACTCACTCTTGATCCTTTTGACGATATTGATTATTCCATTTGCCATCCATCTCAAGTTTTCTCCTTCAATGAAAATTCATCTCCCCTTCCATGTCTCCCAGTTAAAGCCTGTAACTTCCAGATCTTGGTGGACTGGGAGGAGCACTCATGAATCCCCCACTCGTTCATCCTGGACCCTTCCCTCATTGTGAAGCTCAACTGGCAGCATCTGGACAAACCTGGAAAGCTGTCTTGGAGTGTCTGTTCAAGAGGGGATAATGTCAGGGTTACAGGCTGGCTGATTTGTGTTGCAAATAAATATATTTACTGTAAGATGACAGAAGTGGGAAGCAATGAAGTGCAAATACTTCATTATTGTATTGGTTCATTTTCAGGTAGCTGTACTTTACTTGAGTATTTATTGTTCTGCAAACTTTTTACTTTTACTCCCCGCATCTTTCCACAAATATGTAAACCTTGTGCTCCTTACATTTTCCAAAGAGGCTCATTACTGTAGCTTCAATGCATTTGAGGTAAGTTTTTATTTCCCAACGCTGTGTGTATTTTAACATCAAACCAATTTGAGCCTAAATCAAGGGAACAATGCTATATAAAAGACAATCCAGTTGTTGTATCCATCACTTCGGTTTATAGCACACAAAGAGATGAAAGAGCAAAATGATAATTTTTGCAAAATAGTCCTATACTCAAGGGTTAAAGTGGGATGGATCGATCTGGAATGACAATTTTTATGCAGATTGTCATAAGCTGTGGTCTTGTCTTGGTATAAGCATGACAGAAAAGTAGCAAGTAGAAAAGAAATAATGTTTTCTGGCAGGTAATTTCAATGGCAACACTTTTATAAGCTCAACAAATATTGGCAACGCAACACACCGTATGTGTACAGTCTGTTGCACAATGTGTCCACTAGATAAAGGTATAGCCGCTGTATCTCTCAAGGAGAGAAAAGTGAATGAGATAACTTCACTCAGAGATTAAGAAAAGTGTAAAGGACATGAGGATCAAGTGAATGCAGTATAACATTTAATAGTATATATTATGATAATATATGATGAAATATTATTGTAGCGGGTCAGGGCTGTTTGGGTTTTGCTTGACAGCTGTGTTCTGTTGTTTCAGGCGGCAGCGTTATGTTGCCATGGTTACCATGTGACGCAGCTCTCTCTGCAACTGTGTGTTTTCTAGGAGAGAGAGTGCCTTTTTCTTGTTGTTGTTATGCTAGAGCTACGCCGAGCAGTGTTTTTCTGTTGGAAATAAACGGCTGTGCTCCCTGGCAATACGGGGAAGCAAAACCAAATGACACCTCTGTCTCCTCCTTGTCTGAGCTCGCCACATTGATGTCAGAAGTGGGATAGCTCACCCTCGCCAGAATGGAGAGAGATATTCAGAGGCTGGAGCAAGCCATCGAGGAGAGCATTCACTGCTTGGGGAGCTGGCGATTGAAGCGAGAGGAAGCGACCAGCCATGTAAGTCCCCCGATGAGTCCCAATGGCGCGAGCACACCGCGGCGACGTCAGTCCATGTCAGTCGGGGGGGGAGGAACAGCAGCCTATCGCGACAGACGCTAGCGCTAACATTGGAAGGAGATGCACTGCAGGTACTCCTTGACCTAGCCTCGACAGAGCTCCAGGACCTCACCATGGCACTCGAGAGGCGATTTGGGCAGCGGCACTCCACTGATCAGAGCAGGGAGCAGCTGACCAACCGGGCACCTTTGCAGCGGATATGTTGCTGTATGCTCGTCGTGGCTCCCAGCAGCAGCCCATGAGGAGCTTAGCCTGCATGCTTTTCTGGGAGGACTTTTTCCAGAGCGATTACACCAACACGTCCACCGGGCCATGTCTCGAACTGTCCATGAGGCACTCCTTGAGGCTGAAAGGGCCGAGCTGGTGCTCGGAGGGTGAGGGGACACGGGGTCTACCATTTCCTAATACAAACTGGTGTGCTCCCTGGAATGTCCAGGCTGCTGGTGATGGGTTGGTCACCCACTGACACCCATCTGATGACGGTGACGGGGGAGAGAACTGACATGCGGGGGAAGAAATCGTTGCGGATCTGGAGTGAAGTGAAGGATCTGGAGCTGGTGCATGACTTCTGGCTTGCTGACATTCAAGACCAATGCATCATTGGCCTTGATCTGCTGACCCGCTGGGGGGCCTGCGTTGACACCGTTAAGCTGGCCATCACTCTTGGTACAGAGACCCTGGCCCTCCAGTGCAGTCAAAAGCAGACAAGCCAGGCTTTGGGCAGCTGTCGCTCAGCAGACTTTGGGCGCCAGTGGCTCTGGATCATCTCTACTCACCTCAGCCCCAGCCTCTAAGCCCGACAAACCTCCCTTGACCGAGACAACCGAGGCTGTTGTTGACCTGTGGCAGCACAGCAGCGTAGGTCTCAACGTTGACCAGCACCAGCGGTTGAGGTGCCCCCTGGACGGGAACGTGGACATCTTTGCCACCAGTGACAAAGACTGCAGGCAGACGGGGCTGGTCCAGCACACCATCGACACCGGCTCTGCTCAACCCATCCATCTGCGCCCACACCGGCTGCCCCTCTGGAAACGGCAGGTGGCGGAGGAAAATATCCGTGAGATGGCTGCGGCTGGGGTGATTGAGCTGTCCAACAGCCCATGGGCAGCACCCGTGGTCCTGGTGGGAAAGAAGGATGGCAGCCCGAGGGTCTGCGTGGATTTTCGCCATCTTGATGCAGTCACCAAGAAGGACTCGTATCCGCTTCCGCGCATCGACGAGGCCCTGGATTACATTACCAGCTCCAGCTGGTTCAGCTCCCTCGACCTACGCAGTGGTTACTGGCAGGTGGAGCTAGCCCCCGAAGCAGACTGCATTCACCATCGGAAAGGGGCTGTGGCAGTTCAGGGTCATGCCATTCGGGCTCTGCAATGTGCCAGCGACGTTCGAGAGGCTTATGGAGAGGGTGCTCGTGAACATCCCTCGTAGCCACTGCGTTGTGTACCTGGATGACCTGTTGGTGCACGGTGGCAACTTCGACAGTGCACTGTCCCACCTGAGCGAGGTCTTCAGTGCCATCTGACAAGCTGGGCTGCGGCTCTACCCTGCGAAGTGCCGGCTGTTGGCGAGACAGACCACGTTCTTGGGCCATGTGATCAGCGCTCAACGTATCGCCACCGACCCCGCAAAGGTGGCTGCGTTTTGGGATTGGCCGACTCCCTCAAACGTCAAAGAACTGCAGAGCTTCCTGGGCCTAGCCTCCTACTACCGCCGGTTCATCAAGGGGTTCGCGACGATAGGCAGCCCTCTCCACCGCCTGACTGATAAGGGCTAGCCGCTTGGCCGGGGTGATGCCTGCGCTGCGGCTTTTGCACAGCTGAAGGAGGCCCTCACCAGAGCTCCAGTCCTGGCCCACCCCGACAATCGCCAACCTGTCATTGTGGACACTGACGCTAGCAATGTAGGAGTCAGGGTGGTCCTTTCACAGCAGGATGAGGCTGGAGAACGAGTGGTGGCATACTTCAGCCATGCTCTAGGGCGAGCCGAGAGGAACTACTGCGTGACTCGGCGGGAGCTGCTCGCCGTAGTGCTGGTGGTGCGGCACTTCCGGCCATACCTGCACGGCTGCCAGTTCCTCCTGCGCACTGACTATGCATCTCTAACTTGGCTCCTGAACTTCAAACACCCAGAAGGTCAGGTGGCCCGCTGGCTGGAGGTCCAACAGGACTACAACTTCGAGACCCAGCATCGGGCAGGTTGACAGCATGGCAACGCTGATGCTCTCTCCAGATGGCCCTGCATGGCTGTCGAGTGCCGCTGCTGTCGGCGGCAGGAGGAGTGGGCCCAGCAGGCACTGGGCGTGGTTACTGCTCAGGCCACGGCCTGTGGAGGGGGATTGCTCCCACTGACCACGCAGCAGCTGAAGCAGGAGCAGGAGGCTGACACAACATTGGTTTGGATGGGGGCCCAGACTGGACGGGGGTGTCGGGGCAGGGGCCCGAAGTGAAGGCCTACCACTCCCAGTACAACAATATGGAGACCCATGACGGCCTCCTACACCAGAGATGGCGGGCCCCCGGTCAGGGCAGAGATCTCCTGCAACTGTTGGTGCCTCGGTCGCTGCGGTCGCAGGTGATCAGGCTTGTCCACGGCTCGGTGGGGGCCGGCCACTATGGGAATGCCAAAACTCTCCGCCGTCTCAGAGGACAGTTCTACTGGCCTGGTTGTTGACGGGATGTGGAACTTCATGTGCACTGCTGTGACACCTGCATGGCACAGAAGGGCCCAACTCAATGCTCCACTGCCCCCCTGCGGCAGTACCTGGTGGGGGCCCCGATGGCACGTGTGGGAGTGGACGTTCTAGGGCCTTTCCCCGTCACAGAGTCAGGGAACTGGTATGTGTTGGTGGCCATGGACTATTTCACAAAGTGGCTGGAGGCCTACGCAGTGCCGGACCAGAGTGCAACTACGACGGCAGAGAAACTGGTGGAGGAGATGTTCACCCGTTTTGGGGTCCTGGCTGAGCTCCACAGTGACCAGGGGCGTAACTTCGAATCGAAGGTCTTTGGGGAGATCTGTCGGCTGCTGGGGGTGGAGAAGACGAGAACCAAACCGCTCCACCCGCAAAGCGACGGCTTGGTCGAGCACTTCAACCGCATGCTGGCCACCCAGCTCGTCATCCTCACCAGCCACCACCAGCAGGATTGGGACCGACATCTGCCCCTGGTCCTTTGGTCGTATCGGACTGTGGTTCAGGAGTCTAGCCAGTGCACGCATGCCACCTTGATGTTTGGACGGGAGCTCTGGACACCCGTGGATTTGGTGTTCGGGCCCCCCCCCGAGCCAGAGATTGATGGTGGGTCAGAGATGGACTACTGCAGGAGGCTGCAGGTGGTTCATGACTACACCCGCCAGGCCCAGGCCAGCGCTGGAGTACGACAGAAAAGAGCCTACGACACCAGGTGCCGAGGGGGAGCTTTCATGCCTGGCAACAAGGTTTGGGTTTACTGCCCGGTTTGCAAGAGAGGAGTGTCCCCCAAGCTCTGCAGTCACTGGCAAGGGTCGGTGGAGGTCGTGGAGCGGCTAACAGAAGTGGTGTACCGGATCCGCATGCCGGGCCCGGGGCGCATGGTGGTGTTGCACCAGGACAGACTCTCACCGTACCGACCGCATGGTCCAGCAGCCGCCGGGGCAGGGGATGGTGGTGGCACCCCATGTTCTGATCCGAGTGACTCTTCCCTGCCGGTTGCAGGACTTTGTGTTGGGTAATGGAGGTTGTTGGGGACGACTGACCCCTTAGGTGGGGGCTATGTAGGGCTGGTCAGGGCTGTTTGGGTTTTGTTTGACAGCTGTGTTCTGTTGTTTCAGGCGGCAGCAATATGTTGCCATGGTTGCCATGTGACGCGCTTTCTCTGCGACTGTGTGTTTTCTGGGAGAGAGAGCGCCTTTTTCTTGTTGTTGTTATGCTAGAGCTACGCCGAGCAATTGGGTTAGCGGCGGTGTTTTTCTGTTGAAAATAAACTCCTGTGCTCCCTGACAATATGGGGAAGCAATACCAAATGACACCTCTGTCTCCTCCTTGTCTGAACTCGCCACACTATCATCAAATAATATATTATTTCACTGCATCAAAAAACATGTTTCGTTATCACTGATGTATTTGTTTCCAGTTTGATTTATTGCTATTAAAAAGACTTTGGAGCAGCTGCCTTTCCTTTATGTGCCTCACACAAAGCCTTCAGTTCACACTCTTAGTGTATCAATCAGAAAGACAGTGAGGGATAAAAAAGCCTCTGACATTCACTCAAACTGTGACTGTATGCACCAATACGCTACATCTCCCATCTCCCTTTGAGATAAAGTGAAACAGATCTCCTCTTGTTGCTCCAAAATAATAACTGCATGGACATTTTGTCAACTCCGTTAACCTAGTGACAAAAGTCTACAGCATTAAGGGTTGATATAATGAGGAGATGACTCTGTCCTTCTTGCCACTGTCATATGTTACACTGCTCTCTGACATTTTAAATTGGTTTGTTAACATTATTCCCAGAGCTTCTCAGAAATCTAGCTGGAAAACCTTGTGTTTTACAATTGCCTTAAGAGGTCAAATACAGAGCAACTTAAAAACTACCAGCAAAAAGCACAGAGGGAAGTTGAATAACACACAATGGACATGTGAGTGTGAATGGTTGCCTGTCTCTATGTGTTAGCCCTGCGACAGACTGAGGACCAGTCCAGGGTGTATCCTGCCTCTCACTCTATGGTAGCTGGGATAGGCTCCAGCCCCTCAGTGACCCTGAAAAAAATAAGCGGAACAGAATGGATGGATGGAAGTAAAAAAAAAACACATTAATGCGACTGAACACCTGCGGTAGTGACAGAATCCACAAAATAAGAAGGATTGCACTGAGAGTTGTTTAAAACAAGTACATTCATCTGAGTTGTGAGTAAGAAAAAGATTCAAAGTAATGTGTATTTTAATCGCATGATTCATATAATACTGTCGATACATATTTGCTGTTTTTTTCAACTGTTGGGTAGATTGCTGATGCCGGTAATAAACTCCTGTGACCAGCTTCATCCTCAGCTATTACTTTGTTCTATCAATTAACCTTTAAAGACACACTCATAGAAAAGTGAGGAACAGGTGTTTACCAAATAAGGGTGACAGGGTAGCCTCCATTTCCAGAGCTGAAATAATCAATAGTCTATGAATATTCAGATCAGAACCCTCAGGCCTGAGAAAAATATAAATGTTTACTCCGTAAGTGCTAGAAACAAAAGACACAGAAAAAAGGGCTTTTAAGAAAAACAAGGCGCTACATGATGATGAGGAAAGGTGGTGTTGCCGTCTCTGGTTGTTTTTATTATTTAACCGAACCAAACAGATTCACCAGTGCTGTGTTGATTTTGGTCTCTTACAGAAAATAAAGAAGGAATACATGATGAGATCATCAGTTCAATCGAGAAACAACTGTACATATTATACTGTATCCACTATACTGTATAAAAATGTATAAAACAGGTTATTTTACACAAAGTAAAATAAGTAAGCTGTTTATTCTTCACTCAACATTAATAGAAATTCACATTATAATGCCATTATAGGCAACAGTCAGTGCTTTGACCAAGAGGTTTAATATGTGTTTATTCATGGCCACAATTGGTCCTCATATCTAAAAGTGCCACTGAATTCAGTATCAAATAAATGTAAAAAGTAAAGAAATAAAGGTGTTTAAACTTAAGTTACTGTTCTGTTTTTTTCTTGGTGGTGGTGGTTATTACACTGTTATTTAGCTTGCCATGAACCTTCTAATTTGCTGTATGATTTTTTTTGTGAAACTGCTTCCTAAGGCTACGTCCACACGTACACGGGTATTTTTGAAAACGGAGATTTTCCGTTTTTGTTTTAAAAAATAATCCCGTCCACACGTAAACGCAGAAATGAAGGAAAACGCTGCTAGGAACATGCCAAAGCAACAGGTGGCGATATATTCCTAACCGTGTAGAAATGTTGGCCAATCAGAAGTCTAGAAGCCTCGGTGGGAAATAGTAAACAAAGCTGGGGCATAGAAGCAGAACCGAGTCGTATGTGTGGAGGGACAGTAACTGTGTGTGTATATGTAAGCATTTAAACACTGCAGAGAGTACAATTAACAGTAACAATATTGTAGAAATTCATTTCACCGAAACAATAACGTGGCGCACAGTGTGATGTCAAAAAAGGTGCGCACCTTTGATGCTGCGTTTTCTCCGTTTTCTCTGTTTTCTCTGTTTTTCTTGTCCACACGTAAATGCAAAAACGGAGTTTTCAAAAATATCCACCCTGGCCGGAGTTTTTAAAAATCTCCGTTTTCAGTGACCAAAAACGCCGTTTACGTGTGGACAAAAGGTGCAAATGCATAGAAAAATCTGCGTTTTCAAAAATACCTGGGTACGTAGCTTAAGAGTGAGGACTAGGATCAGGCGGCATGCTTTTTTTTTTTTTTTTTTTTTTTACAGGTTTTCAATCTGTGCACCTACTGTTTTCTTTACATTAGCATCAACAGGACCCCCTTCATGAATCACTCTCTTTCTCCAACACAGTAAACATTTTCACAAGTAGAGTCAATGAAATACAAAAAAGATTATCATCTAAAAGTCCAGAGATCTTACAAGTCTAATGCATTACCTTTACTAGTTGATAAGATAGAGATTTTGTACATCCATGTGTCTGAATGTTTTTACATGTCATGTGTTGCTGTCTGTGTTCTCTTTCAGTAATTTCAGTGGTGGTTAACACTGTCACCTCACAGTAAGAAGTTCCATTCTCTGTGGAGTTTGCATGTCCTCTCCATGTATGTGTGGGTTCTCTCTGGATACTCTGGATTTCTCCCAAATTCAAAGTTCTATGATGACGCACGACCCTGAATTTGATAAGTGGAAGAAAATGGGTGAGTGGTAACTGGTGGGGCATTTTCAATCAAGTTCTGGCCATAGCCAGCTTAAAAAGCAGTCAAATAAAGGGAATAGACCTGGGTGGTGCAGATCAGTATATAGTGAATAGTGAATAGTGAATACATGTTTAGGTTAATCAATGGCTCGCGAGCCAGATGTGGCTCTTTTGATGGCTTTTTGATGGCAGACAAATCTTTAATTTAAAAAAAAAAAAAACGTTAAAAATATAAAACATTCTCATGTATTGTAATCCATTAATTTCCTACCGCTCATGTTCATGGTTGGGGGTGGCTGGAGCCAATCACAGCTGCCCTCCAGGACAAAACCAAAATTTTATTGGATAATACCTAACGTACACGGGTTGTGGTGAGGTCAGAAAGTAACCTTCCCGCCTCTTAATCAAGTAGTCAGTTAGCTAATTGCAGCAACCCTTTTATCGAAGAAGATGGCTAAAAGAAAAAAAGATGAGGAGTATCGTACTTTTCAGCAGGAATAGACAGAGGAATTCGCCTTTGTGGAGAGAGCAGGTTCTGCAGTGTGTCCAATATGTAATGATAAAATTGCATCGATGAAACGGTAAAATCTAAAGTGTCACTTCGACACACGCCATACTACTTTTGCATCGAAATATCCTGCGAGGGACAGCAGGAAGAAAGCATGTCAAGAGCTACTGTGCAGAGAGCAAGCTAGTCAGCAGCAACTCCGTGTTTGGACCCAACAAGGTGATTGGAATTCAGCTAGCTTTGCTGGCGCTTTAGCAATCGTGAGAAACGGAAAGCCATTCACAGATGGGGAGTATGCCAAAACATTAATGCTTGATGAACTTTTTGATGACTTTTCGGATAAAGACAAGATAATCAAATGAATAAAAGACATGCCTCTGTTGGCAAGAACTGTTCACGATCGTACCATCATGATGTCAAATCAAATTGAGGCAACACAAGTGAAGGACATAAATGCAGCACCATTTTTTTCTCTCGCTTTGGATGAGTCAACAGACGTAAGCCATTTATCCCAGTTCAGCGTGATTGCAAGGTATGTTGTCGATGACACACTGCGTGAGGAAAGTCTTGCTGTTTTGCCTATGAAAGGGACAACAAGAGGGGAGGATTTATTCAAGTCTTTCACTGAGTTCGCCAAAGAAAAAAATCTACCGATGGATAAACTTATTTCGCTGTGTACAGAGGAATCGTAGCGCTTCTTCGTGAACATGAAAAGAGACCCATCCTAAGTTTTCTCTGCATCCTACATCAGGAGGCGCTTTGTGCTCAGCTGTGTGGCGAGCAGCTTGGTGAGGTGATGTCGCTGGTCATTTGGGTGGTCAACTTTATTGTTGCCCGAGCTTTAAATGATCACCAGTTTAAAACACTGCTGGATGAAGTTGGGAATAATTATCCTGGTCTTCTTCTGCACAGCAATGTGTGTTGGTTCTCAAGAGGGAAGGTGCTCAGCTGTTTCGCAGCTTGTCTGAATGAAATCCGGACTTTTCTTGAAATGAAAAACGTCGAGCATCCTGAGTTAGCTAACAGTGAGTGGCTCCTGAAGTTCTACTATCTCATGGACATGAGTGAACATCTGAACCAGCTCAATGTGAAAATGCATGGCATTGGAAATACAGTCTTATCCCTTCAACAAGCACTGTTTGCGTTTGAAAACAAGCTAGAACTCTTTGTTGTTCACATCAAATACCACACACTGCAGCGTGTGAGTATTGCTGTACTGACAATGTTTGGCTCTACATATGCATGTGAGCAGTCGTTCTCACATCTAAAGAACATTAAGACCGACCTATGATCGCGTTTAACGAATGGAAGTCTCAACGCCTGCATGAAGCTTAATCTCACCACGTATCAACCAGACTACAAAGCCATCAGCAAACCCATGCAGCGCCAGAAGTCGCATTAATGATAAGAAGTACTTTATTCATCTTTGGTTAGCAACAGCATAACAACGTTATTAAAAAGAATTCAGAGACTTATTGTACAGGGTGGGCCATTTATATGGATACACCGTAATAAAATGGGAATGGTTGGTGATATTAAAGTCACTTGGTGTTCGCTCGCTCTGCGGTAGAGTATCACTTCCTGTTCCTGCTCAAACACAGTGGTGTTTCTGAGTAGCTTATTTGCTTAGCAATTTAATTAACAACTTTTAAATACATTCTTCTTTCATAGTATAATCTTCACGTGCTTCATCCGAAGCACACTTTCTGTGTACTCACTACCTAATTTATAGCCAAAGTATTCACTCACTGTCTCTGTACTGTTTCGCTAGCTTAGCTTAGCTCGTAGCCGACTCGTTAGCACCATGGCTACTTCACCTGTCCCTCCTGCACTTTCTTGCTCATTGTGTCAGATGTTTAGTTACTCCTCGGCCTCCTTTAGCAGTAATGATATCTGTAACAAATGTAGCATATTTGCAGCTCTGGAGGCCAGGATTACTGAATTGGAGACTCGGCTTCGCACCCTTCATTCACCCGTAGCTAGCCAGGCCCCTGTAGCTGGTGCAGCCGAAGATAGCGTAGGCCCCGCTAGCTGTTCCCCGGCAGACCCCAAGCAGCTGGGGAAAGAGGGCGGCTGGGTCACGGTGAGGAGGAAGCATAGTCCTAAACAGAAGCCCCAGGTACACCACCAACCCGTTCATGTGTCTAACCGTTTTTCCCCACTCGGTGACACACCCGCCGGGGGTCAAACTCTGGTAATTGGTGATTCTGTTCTCAGACATGTGAAGCTAGAGACACCGGCAACCATAGTCAATTGTCTTCCAGGGGCCAGAGCAGGCGACATTGAAGGAAATTTAAAACTGCTGGCTAAGGGTAAACGTAAATTCAGTAAAATCATAATTCACGTCGGCAGTAATGACACCCGGTTACGCCAATCGGAGGTCACTAAAATCAATATTGAATCGGTGTGCAACTTTGCTAAAACAATGTCGGACTCTGTAGTTTTCTCTGGTCCCCTCCCCAATCAGACCAGGAGTGACATGTTTAGCCGCATGTTCTCCTTAAATTACTGGCTGTCTGAGTGGTGTCCCAGAAACGATGTGGGCTTCATAGATAATTGGCAAACCTTCTGGAGGAAACCTGGTCTTGTTAGGAGAGACGGCATCCATCCCACTTTGGATGGAGCAGCTCTCATTTCTAGAAATATGGACAAATTTATTAAACCCCCCAAAATATGACTATCCAGAGTTGGGACCAGGAAGCAGAGTTGCAGTCTTACACGCCTCTCTGCAGCTTCTCTCCTCCTGCTACCCCCCCAAAAAACCATCTCCATAGAGACTGTGTCAGCTTCCAAAAAGACAAAAAACAAACTAAAAACCAGCAACAAACAACTTAAACATAAACAATCAAAAAGAAAGAACAATACAGTATCCACATCTGAACCAAAGAGTAAAACAGTGAAATGTGGATTATTAAATATTAGGTCTCTCTCCTCCAAGTCTCTGTTAGTACATGACTTAATAATTGATCAACAAATTGATTTACTCTGCCTTACAGAAACCTGGTTGCAGCAGGATGATTATGTTAGTTTAAATGAATCAACACCCCCGAGTCATTCTAACTACCAGAAACCTCGAAGCACAGGCCGAGGGGGCGGTGTGGCAGCAATTTTTCACACCAGCCTATTAATTAATGAAAGACCAAGACAGACTTTTAATTCATTTGAAAGCCTGATGCTTAACATTGTCCACCCCAGCTGTGAAACTCAGAAACCAGTCTTACTTGTTATCATCTATCGTCCACCTGGGCCTTACACAGAGTTTCTGTCTGATTTCTCAGACTTTATATCTA
This sequence comes from Perissodus microlepis, assembly GCF_051167445.1. Lineage (NCBI taxonomy): Eukaryota > Metazoa > Chordata > Actinopteri > Cichliformes > Cichlidae > Perissodus > Perissodus microlepis. The sequence continues at coordinate 16,673,367 of NC_140480.1, forward strand.
ATTTAGTTCTGAGCTCAAATAAAATAATTATTGTGGGTGATTTTAACATCCATGTAGATGCTAAAAATGACAGCCTCAACATGGCATTTAGTCTGTTATTAGACTCAATTGGCTTCTCTCAAAATGTAAAAGAACCCACCCACCACTTTAATCACACTCTAGATCTTGTTTTAACATATGGCATAGAAACTGAACATTTAACAGTGTTTCCTGAAAACCCTCTCCTGTCTGATCATTTCCTGATAACATTTACATTTACAATAATTGATTACACAGCGGTGGAGAGTAGATTTTATCAAAGTAGATGTCTTTCTGAAAGCGCTGTAACTAAGTTTAAGAATATAATCCACCCACTGTTATCATCTTCAATGCCCTGTACCAACACAGAGCAGAGCAGCTATCTGAAAGCTACCCCAACAGAGGTTGATTATCTTGTTAATAATTTCACCTCCTCACTACGTACGACTCTGGATACTGTAGCTCCAGTGAAAACTAAGGTCTCTAATCAGAAGTACCTGACTCCGTGGTATAATTCTCAAACACGTACCCTAAAGCAGATGACTCGTAATCTGGAGAGGAAATGGCGTGTCACAAATTTAGAGGATCATCATTTAGCCTGGAGAAATAGTTTGCTGCTTTATAAGAAAGCCCTCCGCAAAGCCAGAACATCTTACTATTCATCACTGATTGAAGAAAATAAGAACAACCCCAGGTTTCTCTTCAGCACTGTAGCCAGGCTGACAAAGAGTCAGAGCTCTGTTGAGCCAACCATCCCTTTAACGTTAACTAGTAATGACTTCATGAACTTCTTCACAAATAAAATTTTTATCATTAGAGAAAAAATTACCAGTAATCATCCCACAGATGTAATATTATCTACAGCTACTCTTAGTACCATTGATGTTAAGTTAGACTCTTTTTCTCCAATTGATCTTTCTGAGTTAACTTCAATAATTACTTCCTCCAAACCATCAACGTGTCTTTTAGACCCCATTCCTACAAAACTGCTCAAAGAAGTCCTGCCATTGATTAATTCTTCGATCTTAAATATGATCAACCTATCTCTAATGGTCGGCTATGTACCACAGGCCTTCAAGCTGGCTGTGGTTAAACCTTTACTCAAAAAGCCATCTCTAGACCCAGCAGTCTTAGCTAATTATAGGCCAATCTCCAACCTTCCTTTCATATCAAAAATCCTTGAAAGAGTAGTTGTCAAACAGCTAACAGATCATCTGCAGAGGAATGGTTTATTTGAAGAGTTTCAGTCAGGTTTCAGAGCTCATCACAGCACAGAAACAGCTTTAGTGAAGGTTACAAATGATCTTCTTATGGCCTCTGACAGTGGACTCATCTCTGTGCTTGTCCTGCTAGACCTCAGTGCAGCGTTGAATACTGTCGACCATAATATCCTATTAGAGCGATTAGAACATGCTGTAGGTATTACAGGTACTGTGCTGCAGTGGTTTGTATCATATCTATCTAATAGACTCCAATTTGTGCATGTAAATGGAGTCCTCTTCACACACTGAGGTTAATTATGGAGTTCCACAGGGTTCAGTGCTAGGACCAATTCTGTTTACATTATACATGCTTCCCTTAGGCAGCATCATTAGAAGACATAGCATACATTTTCACTGCTATGCAGATGACACCCAGCTCTATCTGTCCATGAAGCCAGATAACACACACCAATTAGTTAAACTGCAGGAATGTCTTAAAGACATAAAGACCTGGATGGCCGCTAACTTTCTGCTTCTTAATTCAGATAAAACTGAGGTTATTGTACTCGGCCCTGAAAATCTTAGAAATATGGTATCTAACCAAATTCATACTCTGGATGGCATTACCTTGGCCTCCAGTAACGCTGTGAGGAACCTTGGAGTCATTTTTGACCAGGACATGTCCTTCAACGCACATATTAAACAAATATGTAAGACTGCTTTCTTCCATTTGCGCAACATCTCTAAAATTAGAAATATCCTGTCTCAGAGTGACGCTGAAAAACTAGTTCATGCATTTATTACTTCCAGGCTGGACTACTGTAATTCATTATTATCAGGATGTCCAAAAAACTCACTGAAAAGCCTTCAGCTAATCCAAAATGCTGCAGCAAGAGTACTGACAGGGACTAGAAGGAGAGAGCATATTTCTCCTGTTTTGGCTTCCCTTCATTGGCTTCCTGTTAAATCCAGAATTGAATTCAAAATCCTGCTCCTCACATACGAGGTCTTAAATAATCAGGCCCCATCTTATCTTAATGACCTTGTAGTACCATATCACCCTATTAGAGCACTTCGCTCTCGCTCTGCAGGCCTACTTGTTGTTCCTAGAGTATTTAAAAGTAGAATGGGAGGCAGAGCCTTCAGTTTTCAGGCCCCTCTTCTGTGGAACCAGCTTCCAGTTTGGATTCGGGAGACAGAAACTATCTCTACTTTTAAGATTAGGCTTAAAACTTTCCTTTTTGCTAAAGCATATAGTTAGGGCTGGACCAGGTGACCCTGAATCCTCCCTTAGTTATGCTGCAATAGACGTAGGCTGCCGGGGGATTCCCATGATGCATTGAGTTTTTCCTTTCCAGTCACCTTTCTCACTCACTATGTATTAATAGACCTCTCTGCATTGAATCATATCTGTTATTAACCTCTGTCTCTCTTCCACAGCATGTCTTTTATCCTGTCTTCCTTCTCTCACCCCAACCGGTCGCAGCAGATGGCCGCCCCTCCCTGAGCCTGGTTCTGCCGGAGGTTTCTTCCTGTTAAAAGGGAGTTTTTCCTTCCCACTGTTGCCAAAGTGCTTGCTCATAGGGGGTCATATGATTGTTGGGTTTTTCTCTGTATCTATGAAGCGCCTTGAGGCGACTTTTGTTGTGATTTGGCGCTATATAAATAAAATTGAATTGAATTGAATTGAATTAAAGTCCTGTTTGTGGCACATTAGTATATGTGAGGGGGCAAACTCCTCAAGATGGGTGGTGACCATGGTGGCCATTTAGAAGTCGGCCATCTTGGATACAACTTTTGTTTTTTCAATAGGAAGAGGGCCATGTGACACATCAAATGTTTTGGTAATGTCAAAAGAAAAACAATGGTGTGCTTGGTTTCAACGTAACTTTATTCTTTCATGAGTTATTTACAAGTTTCTGACCACTTATAAAATGTGTTCAATGTGCTGCCCATTGTGTTGGATTGTCAATGCAACCTTCTTCTCCCACTCTTCACACACTGATAGCAACACCGCAGGAGAAATGCCAGCACAGGCATCCAGTATCCGTAGTTTCAGGTGCTGCACATCTCGTATCTTCACACCATAGACAATTGCCTTCAGATGATCCCAAAGATAAAAGGGGGGTCAGATCGGGAGACCTTGGGGGCCATTCAACTGGCCCACAACGACCAATCCACTTTCCAGGAAGCTGTTCATCTAGGAATGCTCGGACCTGGCACCCATAATGTGGTGGTGCACCATCTTGCTGGAAAAACTCAGGGAACATGCCAGCTTCAGTGCATAAAGAGGGAAACACATCATTATGTAGCAATTTCAAATATCCAGTGGCCTTGAGGTTTCCATTGATGAAGAATGGACCCACTATCGTTGTACCCCATATACCACACCAAACCATCACTTTTGTTGTTCCAACAGTCTTGGAGGGATCCATCCAATGTGGCTTAGTGTCAGACCAATAGCGGTGGTTTTGTTTGTTAACTTCACCATTCACATGAAAGTTTGCCTCATCACTGAACAAAATCTTCTGCGTGAACTGAGGGTCCTGTTCCAATTTTTGTTTTGCCCATTCTGCAAATTCTGTGCGCCGATCTGAGTCATCCTCGTTGAGATGCTGCAGTAGCTGGAGTTTGTAAGGGTGCCATTTGTGAGTAGCTAATATCCGCCAAAGGGATGTTCGACTAATGCCACTCTCCAGTGACATGCGGCGAGTGCTACGCTGTGGGCGCTTGCTGAATGAAGCTAGGACAGCCACTGATGTTTCTTCATTAGTGACAGTTTTCTTGCGTCCACATTTTGGCAAATCCAACACTGAACCAGTTTCAAGAAACTTAGCAAGTAATTTGCTAACTGTAGCATGGGAGATGGGTGGTCTCGTAGGTGTCTTGCATTGAAATCTGCTGCAATGACCCGGTTACTGCGTTCACCAGATATCAACACAATTTCGATCCGCTCCTCACTTGTTAACCTCTTTGATATGTCAATGGCTGTGAACAAAGAGAAACTTGTAAATAACTCATGAAAGAATAAAGTTATGTTGAAACCAAGCACACCATTGTTTTTCTTGTGACATTACCAATACGTTTGATGTGTCACATGGCCCTCTTCCTATTGAAAAAACAAAAGTTGTATCCAAGATGGCCGACTTCTAAATGGCCACCATGGTCACCACCCATCTTGAGGAGTTTGCCCCCTCACATATACTAATGTGCCACAAACAGGACTTTAATATCACCAACCATTCCCATTTTATTACGGTGTATCCATATAAATGGCCCACCCTGTACTTTAAAAGTGTTGGTCTTGCATAAAATACACTCATTTACTTGTACTTAGTTTTAAGCATATTGTATGGCTCTCACGGAATTACATTTTAAAATATGTGGCGTTCATGGCTCTCTCAGCCAAAAAGGTTTCCTGACCTCTGGTTTAGGCTATGAAAACATCCTTGCAGGGATTCAGTTTTTCTGCTGTAGATTTTTGTACAAAACATTAGTAAGAATAGGATTAATGCATGATGCCATTTGCATTAAAATGTAAAATGGAGACTGGAAGTGGGCTCATGCACAAATTTCTCATGGCTACAGGGGTTTTGATTCACATCACCATTGGTTTACAGCCAGAGTCAGCTGTACGAGGAGGTAGGTCCCTTGAGGCAGAAACATCATGATTCGAACTGAGCTTTGGTACGCTGAAGGGCTCCAGCACTATCCACTCTCATGTGTCATCACTCACTTCATCATCAGTGAAAAAGCCACTGCAACAGAATTTACAACATCTTCAATAACATCCAATTCTGTTTGCAACCAAAGAAAGTATTGTCGCTCAGCTTTCATCTTGTGCTTTATCACGCTGTAACAATTAAATTTAGTTTAGTTCAATTTAGTTCAAAGGTAAATACTCTAGAGCATTCTGAAAATCCAATCCAGCAACCACCTACGGAAAAAAAAACGGCAACGGCAACGGCAAGGGCGGTGCAACCATCTGCTGCATCCTGTTATAAGGGGTAATTGGAGCAAGAAGAGAAAAGAAAAAGAGCATATCTCACATATCTAAGTAAATATCAATAGGTATTAAAGTGTCTGTACTTAATGAGATTTCTCTCTAATGTTTACATTTTATTTGTGAAGAAATTCTGGAAGTCATTAATGGAGCTACTGGAATTCAATTCTTCATTCTACCTTCTGTGTGGGAGACTGTCAGTTTATATCAGAATCATCAGAATCAGAATACTTTATTGATCCCTGGGGGAAATTATTTTTTGTTACAGTGCTCCATTATAAACCAACATAAACCAACATTAACAAGACAGACAATACGCTAACTAAGAATAGTACAATATATACATATATATATATATATATATATATACATAAGTCACTCATTCATAAATAGCTGGAAAAGAAACGTGTAATTGTAGCAGTAACCAGTGTGTTAAGTGGATGCGTTGTACAGGGAGATGGCCACAGGCAGGTGCTTCAGTGGTGCTTTTCGGTACTCTCAGTCTCTCACTGAACGTGCTCCTGTGACTGACCAGCATGTCATGGAGTGGGTGGGAGGTGTTATCCAACATTGTCTTTATCTTGGACAGCATCCGCCTCTCCGTAACCACCTTGGGGGAGTCCAGCTCCATCCCCACAACATTACTGGCCTTACGGATTAGTTTATTGAGTCTGCTGGCATCTGCAACCCTCAGCCTGCTCCCCCAGCATGCAACAGCATAGAGGATCGCACTGGCCACAACAGACGCGTAGAAAATCCTGAGCATTTTCTGGCAGATGTTGAAGGACCTCAGTCGCCTCAAAAAATAGAGACGACTCTGGCCCTTCCTGTAAAGTGCAGTGGTGTTTTTAGCCCAGTCCAGTTTATTGTCAATGTGTACTCCAAGGTATTTATAGTCCTCCACAATGTCAACACTGACCCCCTGGATTGAAACAGGGGTCAAGTGTTTCCTGGTCTTCCTGAAGTCCACGATCAGTTCCTTGGTCTTTGCCACGTTGAGCTGCAGATGATTCTACTCACACCACATGACAAAGGAGTCGACCACAGCCCGGTACTCTGTTTCATCATCCCTGCTGATGCATCCAACCACCGCAGAGTCATCAGAAAACTTCTGAAGATGGCAGGTCTCTGTGCTTCTGAAGCTGCACAGTGACCAGTACAACTATGGGATGAAATGGAAAGGAGGTATGAAGGAAGCCTATCCCAACCAAAACTCTCAAAAGGCTGCTGAGAGGAGGAAAAGATACTATGATGTAAAAGTGAGAAGTTCAGAAATAGGACAGGAGGACTTAGAAATAGGACACTAAGAGGACGAACTCTGAAGCTACTAAGGAGGAGATGCATAACACTGAGACAAATCTGACAATTTTTTGTTTTTTTTTCTGTTCTTCTGTTTTCCCCGTACTATCATAGGCTTTTTACATTACGATATAAAGCACCTTAAGGCAACTGTTGCTGTGATTTGGCACTGTTTAAATAAAACTGAACAGATTTGAATGCTCTTTCCTTAGGGAAATGCAGCATTATTCTCATTCAGTTAGACGTTCTCAGTCAGGAAACACCACTTCATTACTCATGATAATTTTCCCTTTTTTCGGGCACATTGTCTGTGTTTTAAATTTAAAACATGAGTTGTCAAATGTTTATACTACTTCTTCTTGATCAAATATTCAGTAATAACTAATAACAGTAATTAGTGTAATTTATTATTGCCTAATAACTGAGTATGATGTTTGAGACTGTTGGCTTGGCAGAGGTCAGTACTGGCCAAAAAAAAAAAAAAAAAAAACACCCCATAATGTAGATCATTACATTTTAAAGACATGTATTCAGGGTGAAGGGTATGATAGTTGTTTGGAGCAGGCAATAAGTGGTTAGTTTGCATAAAAAGAAAAAAATCAAGTAAGTCAATACAATGCCCTGTGAAGTGATGAAATCACAACTATGTTTGTGAGTGTGCGGCAGCCTGAAGGGCACACTATTCTTTGGCTGGTTTCATCTCCTAAGTGATGTCACCCTCCTTTCTCCATTTAATCTGTGCCTCTCTATCCGTCTACATCTCTATCTCTCTTTTTTCTCAAGCTCTCTTTCAAGCCAACACCCTTTACACTCGAGGTATCACCTCTTATCATAGAAAAACTGTCTAAAGAGACTGTGGGATAATATCGGAACATTTCCTGCTCATACACATGACTCTCTATCTATTCTATTCTTTGTGTTATCTTGTTCACACACTCATTTATCTTCCTGGGTATTTTTTTAATTTTTTTTATTTTTGCTCCTTACAGCTTATTTAATTCCTTATTCCTTTGGCCTCTCTTACTCTTATAGAAAGTGTTATAGTTGAGTTAAATCATTACACCTCGCTGTTTGCGTTTCTGTTCTCCTTGACCCCAGCAGGGTTTTCTCCTGATTTCTCACATCAGCATTTTTTCCCCTAGACTGTTCAGTTCCCTTTTGTGACAGGGTTGGGGTTGGAGTGCAAATCCCACAATTCTTCACTCCAGGGGATGGGGGCTGTAAAAGGGGGAGTTCATCATCAGAAGACTGTCCTTCAAGAATCACTTCCTTCTCCTCAGAACCTGAGTCAGCATTGGATCACCTTTAGCGGGAACTGTTAATGGACTGTGTTCATTGCAGAATGCTTCATGCTGATGAGCCAGAATCAGATGACACAGTGACACATGAAGACTTGCACAAACATATATGTAGTGATATACACATTCCAACACGCACACACTAAGTACCACTCCACCAATGTGTAAGGTACAGTACATCCCCTGATCAATCACATCCATTCACAGGCGTCTCAGTTTTCCAAAAGACAAAAAGGACTAGCAACACATGAATCAAACATACCAGTAGGCATAATGAACACAAGAGATTCAAGGAAGCTTTACCATACCCACTGAATGAATTATCAAACAGCTAATTTCCTAATCTGGTACATCCAAGGGCATTTACCTGATTTGGTCATGCTTTCCCCTGACAGCAGGCTCCATTATTTTAATTACCTTTGTTGTAAATGTTCACAGAAGAAGAACATCTTAACAAAAAAAAAAAGAAAGAAAAATACAAAACAAGAAAAATGTAGGCCAAGTTTAATTAAAAAGCTAATTAGGGCCTATGATAGTATAATGATTTAAGTCAAGTTTAAAAGAAAATAAGTAATTACTGCCACAAAATGCCTTTAGCATTTTCATAAAAAGGTTTCAGTCTGAGATTGTAACAATGAGCACCACAGTATTTAACAATGCATCGTAATGAGGCTCACTCATGCATGTACCGGCTCACTCCTGGTGGCCGATTGGCGGGGCCGGGCGCCTGTGGCCCGGCTGGGCTCCTTCCGGGGGGTGGGATGCCCTCAGGCCTCTGGCCTCTGGGCCTGAAGCTCGGTCCTCTCTGGCACAGCTGGCTGCCGGCGGAGCCCGCGGGCACGCCACTGCAACCCCCTCTGGCCTCTGCTCCATAGCTGCGGGGTGACCTCTCGTTTGGGGCTCTACTCAGCTCTTCCCAGGAGGGTGGCACGGTCCCCCCCCCTTTGGTGGTCCTCCTCGGGTCCTTGTACTCTGGGGCCTCTGGATATCTGGGGCCTGGATCTCCTCCATACCTGCTTCATACCCTGGTGGACGGGGCTATGGCTCCCCACACTCCCTAGCAGATCGTTACATGGAGAAACCTTTGGAATACAAGCATGCTGATCCACACAGGTATGCACACAGGTGTACACACGGGTGTTCACAGACACGGACTACACCTTTCTTGGCTGCTGCCTCAAAGCACATTGTGCGCTGTCTATCTTGCGTGCTGCACAATATCGTTTATTATTTAGTATCTACTGTTATCTACTGCTAGCTAGTTTATTGTGATGGTGCTGTTTTTATTATGTTGCTCTTTGTTGTTTGCTTTCTCTTCTGTTTTTTTTCTCCATACAGGTGATCCAGGCGTTTGGTTTGTTTGTTTGTTTGTTTTTTCCTTTCTTCCCCCCCTTCTCACCATCTCTTCTCCCCTTTGGTTTTCTTTCTCTCCCTCTCTTTCTTTCATTCTTTCTCCCTGTCCTATCCCCCAGTCACGTCTGTCCCGTTTGTAGCAACCGAAAATAAAATAAATACATAATTATAATAAAAGTCAATCAAATGGACCAATATGGCAAGGCCATGATGATCCACTTGGTAAAATAAATCCGCTTGGCATCTTTCTTGGCCTTAAGACAACAATTCTGATGGCTAAAGATCCAAACGGGACACAAAAAAAAACAAAAACAAAAAAAAACCAAAAAAAAAAAACCAATGCATCGTAATGACAGGAATGCTTTGCATTGCTATTAATGCCACCTGTGGCCATTCAGTGAACTGCAGTCAGCTCACGCTCTTATGTGCAAGCTGAACACATGAACTGTGATGCCAGCTTTACAGGACTGTGCTGGATTATTATGTTGCACTTTTGTATCTATTGTGCAAAATCGAGACACAAGCCTATACTTTAGTATAATCAACATAAAGTTGACTTAAATTTGAAAAAAAAAAAACCAAGCAATCATAGATTTATACTGCATAGCTAAGTTACGGCTGGCTTCACTTCTATCTTGGCTAATATGCTTAAATTTGTACATGCTTTAGCCTTTATCTGTTTAGAGTTGGTAGTTCAAACACTTGGCCGCACCCATCTGCATGCCAAAGTATGAATATTAGATAGAAATGTGTGAATGACAATACTATATAAAGTGCTTGAGTGCTCAAGGAAAGTAGAAAAGCACTATAATAGTTGGTCAAGTGATGAGAAGTTTAGCCATAGCAAAATGTTTTATTCAATAAGACTTTGAACCAACAATTGAGACCTTGAACTTGTCAGAAAAGTATTTATTATTATTATTAAGTATTTTTGTCACAGATCAGGTGAGCAGTAGGGTCATTTCCCATTTCAGTATAATCAGCCTTTTTACATCAGTGAACCTGCCTCCTGTTGGCAATTACAAAGAATGGAGATTTAGAGTACTAGCACATTCCAGTCTATAGTCCTTGTTTGTATGCTCTGTCAGGATATCTCATACAGGCTAGAACTTAACACATCCTAAAGAAATATAGATCATATGCTGCTGTTACACACAGCGTGTTTCCTTAATATCATTCAGCTATAGTATCTTGATGCAGGTGTGTATGCTGCTGTATCTATTTTAAGACAAAGCATCAGCCTGCTACACATCATCTTAACATTGTTTGTTATTGACAACCTGTCTGACCTGCAGGGTCCCATATGCCTCCAACAGACAGTTATGTAAATACAGGATGGTGTAGGGGCTCTGATATACTTCCTTTCTTGTGTTTCAAAAAGAGGGTCACTCTATCACCTGTCACCTTGCCTGACTGACAGTTTGTTATTTGTTGTAGTTTCAGTGGAGAGTTATATATATTTGTAGGCCTTGATGCCTTGGCTGTTATCCGCTGCTGTTTACCCTGTCTCTGGCTTTCCAAGGATACAAATAGAAGAGCAGAAAATTCCAAGAAAACAGCCATGCCACCAGTTACAAGTTACTGAAATTACAAAGAACATTTAGGATTACATTTACATTGATGGATCTAGACCATAATACAGTCACTGTTAAATTAATGCTGCTCTCAAGGTCAAAATCTTTGGAATCCATGTTACAGATTTTGAATGAAAAATAGAAAAACTAATATGTTTATTGCAATTTAGTCACTCCGGGCTGGCTGTATACACTTTTGAACAGACCTCTTTGCATTGTTGAGTCCTACAACAAAGAAATATTGTTCTTCACTGACAGAGCTATGGACTTACCTTCACCTTTTGCTTCGACGGCTGGAACAGAAAAGTCATTTGGACACTGTACATCTCAAGATACTGTCGCTCAGTGAGCTGCTGGGCTCCATTGATTTTTAATCTCCTAAAGCACCATGTCATTATTGCGGTAAAAACAACCGTCCCCATCTTTTTTTTGATGATCTCTCTAATCTTTATTGACAATAAGCACAGATTGAGTTTGTGTAGATTTCCGTGTTGCCTTTGTCCATCACAGCGTGTCCAAGCGTTACTCTGTTAGATAGATGGGCGGAGTGCATGTGCATGACTACAAGCAAGAACCCCTTGCTGTACACACAGGCACAAACACACTGCTCTGTCTGTCTCCACTGCCGACCTCTTCTTAGCTCTCCAGCCCCACACCACAGAGAGCCCAGCTCCTGCCAGCACAAGCACTTTAGGGTTAATAAATGGATCCCAAATGGATCTAACCTCCAGAAGAGACACAAAGCGATGAAAAATGGCACTTTGACACAGCACGCATAGAGGGCCTATCACCGTATGGTGACCTTGATATTTTAACCAAGTGCTTTGTGAGCCATAATTGACTTTCCCCTCGAAAAATCCATCCTCTCCTAACAATCAGATCCTTCCTCTTTCTCTACGTCCTTTCATCAGTATATTAGTGGATCACTGCTCATATGCAGTGGGGAGCCCAGACTGATGTTACTGTTCATACACTTTTCAGTTCACCACATATATCAAATCCCAGGAGGAGATACAGTGTGAAGTGCATAGATTCCAACTCACCCTTTAGATTGTCATCCTCAACATAAAGATGAGGAGAGAATTGAGAATCCCATGGGTTAACTGACTGGGAGATATTTTAAATAAATAAAGCTTAAAATTTTAAATGAAAATCAATCTATGCTTATTGTGATTTGACTCTAAGATGCAAATTTTGAGGCAAAAGCACATTTAACTTGCTGGCTTTTGCACTTCAGTTTATTAAGTGCAGAATTGTTTCTCCGTCTGACATTTTGTCTGACACCTGTTTATTGTGAAAATCTAACTTTATAACTGGTAAAATACTAAAAATATTTGTTATCAACTGTCAAAGTTAAGTCAGTCTCTTTATTTAATATGTAAGCAGTATATTGTGAGCTTGTGATTTTTCAGCAGAAAATGCCGTAAACAGCAACTCCCAGAAATCCATGTAGTTTGCAGGTCTGAAAGTCTGTTTTTATTGTATTTTGTTTTATTTTCATGCATGTCGAGCAAAGCTGTGTAGTTAACCCTCTAAAGTCTAAGCTATCAAATCTAACCATATATTTTGGAGATGGACAAAATGGCCTTTTCTGAAAAAAATAAAATGTAATCAGACTTCGAAAAGGGTCAGAATCGTCATGGATTGTCAAAGTCATGGGAGACCAGTTCAATAAAAATAAAAATGACATATTCTGATAACCTAAGATCAGACTTAAGGATTGGAGACATCATAATGGGAACTTAGATCTCAGATGGTTAAAACATCTGATTGCCAACTTGTCATGAAATATTTCAGTGCAACACAGGTTCATCATAAATGAGACCAGAGTTTTTCTCATCAACCAAGTGAGACTGACAATTACACTTCTATTGGATGATACACTGGTGTTCCACTGTTAAAATCTTATCTTATTCATTAGTTTAGTCAGGCAAAAGCTGAAAACAGCCTTATAAAAATTAGCTTATGTTGAGTTTAGAAGTATCTATTTAGATAAAGCTTATTCCCTCTCATGCAAACATCCATTGAGCCATAACTGTGGCTGTGAGGCTCCTAATGGGCTTTGTTATGGAAGCAGGATGGATGGTGATGGTTACTGTTTCACACTGGAACACAGCTAGGGCATGGAGGAGGCTATAATTCTCATGATAATTGGGTTAATACCTGTCATGATATCCCCTATTACCACAGCAGTAAATAGAGGAGAGATAGGAATTATTGTTGTTAATTAGAAAAGATGTAGATCAGTAGCATGAAGAGGAACTGTATATCTCAGCCTAATGCAGAGCAGAGATCACCTTTATTGTTATAGCCACATGAATGTGCCTGGCCTGTTTGTGTGTGCATGTGTGTTCTGCAAAGATTGTACAGTATACTTTATGTATTGCTATTTTTGTGTACATCTTTTTATAGATATTAAAATGTTCCTACATATGTGTACATTTAAACTACCGCAAGCACAAGAGCTCTGTGCATCTGCGTATCAATACACTGGACATTGTGTGCTAGAGTGTATATAAGTGTGTGTCTTACTGAGCAGGTGTGTGTGAGAATGTGACACAGTGTCTGTCCCCTGTCCTCTTCCCTTTTCAGGGCTGGTTACTCGGGGGGCAGCTATAAAAGGAAAGGGCTCTGTCAGCCTGTGATGTAGCTGGCTGTGTGCTACGCACACACACACACACACGCACGCACGCACGCACACACACACAGACTAACACACTGACATACACACACAAGATAAGGATAAGGCAGAGGATATGGGCCAAAAGGCCAGCTGAGTTTACTAAACTTTCACAGGAGACTGAAATAGACCCCACCAATTTGTAGGGTTTATAGCAGCTCTATGCATACGTGTGTGTGTGTGTGTGTGTGTGTGTGTGTGTGTGTGTGTGTGTGTGTGTGTGTGTGTGTGTGTGTGTGTGTGCGATATGAGTGAGTATCAGAGGGCCCTTTCAGACATCTGCCCATTTTCTGTTAATCTGAACATATGTGGTTCTGAAAGCTCAAACCCACTGTAGCTTGAGATGATAGTTTTGCATAGTACACTCTTGTCAATTTGTCTTGTACTGGGCTATTGTCAGAGACAAACTGTTTTAACTCATTTTCATTTACGTTGACTTTTGCAAGATGTCAGCCACTTGCAAACCAAAGATTTGAACAGCAGATGGGTGGAGCTTAGTGAGATGTCATGTTCAGCTGAAAATCAGACACAGTGAGCAGGTTTAAAAGATTTATTCAACTGGTAAAAGATGGCAATGCAGAGCAGGTAAGTAGTTTGAGAGGGTGTTATGTCTACTAAAGTGGGGCTGGAGTTTTGTCAAAGAAGACAGAGGATGTCAGCGGTATCCAGGAAGAGCTGATAAGTCTTTGATTTATAATTGTAGTTTGAACCCTTACTTGCTGATTCCTCGAACCTCGCCTATTGGTGGGCAGGCTAAATACCTATATGGAGCGATGAAAGTCCAACTGTTTGACTCAGTGTCTGTTAAACTGCTCAAAGCTACACAAGTCAGGAACCTGGGAAGGTTCACCCAGGATTCAGGCAGACTACTGGAGAATAAATAAGGCAATACTACTACTGGTTGAGAAACACGGAAGCTAGTTTGTAACAAGGGAGGCCTAATTACCACCATTATGGTGACAATGATCTGGCAGAGAATAGCTGCACCAGCTGATTCTTAAATACCATGAGCTGATTAAATAGCAGCAGGTGTGGGATAGAAGCCCGGCAAAGCTAAACTCCATTTGCAGATGGGCCCGATAGGAAGGACCAGTTCATAACTCCATCTGAGAGCAAGAGAAAAAGAAGAGTAAAAAAGAGAGAAAGAAAGGAGACAAAAGCCCAACCCCGCCCAACCATAACAGTACTCCCACCTCAATACACACCCCCTGGTGACCTACCAGGCTTTTCCAGGTATGGCCTATAAAAGTCTACGATCAAGGACCATCCAGAATGAAACAGTAAGGCATCCATTACCATTCCTAAGGACCGTATCCTTACGAGTTTACTGGATGATGGAGGCACCAGCCCTCACCCCACTAACAAACATCCAAAATCCTGCCCAATGATAATAATGAGAGCTGTGTGCCCAGGATGACCACATAGGGATATGTGCTCTGACTGACATCACACAGAACCAAAATTAGAAAAAGAATGACAAAAAATCTACTTTAAAACGACATAAGAACCAATGAAGGCACTGAATAATCAAAACAGCAATTTGATGTCAGTGGGTTCAACTTTGGCACCAGCAATTTTAAGGTGCCATGATGATGCCAGTTTTGTGGCACAGTCTTTTTTTTCAGTTGAAGTACATAAACAGGTTGTAGATTGGACACTGGTCGAATGCTGATAAAACTGTCATGGTTGCCGGTGTGTTTATGGAGCAGACCCAAAAGCAGACAAGGGAGAGACGGAACTGACTCTTTAACAAAAATCGAGCCGTTTATTTCGGGCTGATGTCCAAAAACAGAAAAACAAGGCAGGGTGAAACTAAACTAAAACCTAGACTGGGAAAAACCTAAACTAGCTATGACAACAATTACGAGAGACAAGAACATGAAACTGAACAGGAACATGCAAACGTAAATATGAAAAAAAGTCTAAACATGAGCATGAACTTGAGGAGTAGCAGAAATTCTGTGACCTGACATGACAATGAACAGATGACCTGGCAAAGAATAGAAGGAGGCAAAGGACTTAAATACACAGGAGGGTAATGGGGGAAGTGGAAACACCTGGGGAGACACAGCTGACACAAATGATCATGACACCACAGGGAAAAGTAAAACTAAACGCAATGAACATGGAAACACCAGACTCTTCAAAATAAAACAGGAAACATGGAGACATGTAGACATGACAGCACAAGCTTGACAACTAGAACATGGAACACGGGGAGAGACTGACGCACAGGCATGACTGAAAGTAAAACACTGAGGACAAGACAGACTACACAGAGGACAGGAAAAGGCTCATAAATCAGGAGACATAGATGAAGCAAAAACTAGAATAAAACTCAATCACATCCAGGGTTGACCAGAAAGAGAATGGGTGGCGAGGGTGGAAGGAGAGGTTGAAGGAGTAACTGGTAAGAGGGAATTGTTATCAGCCAGTTAACTGCTTATGAATCAACATCGGTCCCTTTGGCTGTGATAAGGCAGAACTGTTAGCTCCATGTCTATTTTTTTCCTGTCTATCGCCTCAAGACTGTTATTCTGCTCTACCTCTTCATCCACCCCTTCCTTCCCTATACTGCCAGCATTCCACATTAGAAAGTACAGAGGCCAATTACTCATGCATGAAGAAGAGAATTTGACGAAACCAGACCATCCATCACTGCACTTCCCTGTGTGCACATTTACCTCAGAATATTAATGTCTATAAATATTTGTATGTAGCAAAGAGCCATAGAAAATATGAAGTCCCAGCAAACCCGTGCCTAATGCCTATGTAACCTTGTACCCAGGTGATTTTTGTTCTACTCAGTGAAACAGATTTTATTATCACTTTTCACACAGTTCAATTTGTGGCCCCCATCCTATCCATTCTAGTCTGTTATTGCATTGAAGATCACATCACTCCATTGTCAATGCATGCCGAGGCACAAAAGATCCACAAATCCATCTACAAAGACTTTTCCTGTTTCTTTCAGACAGAGCTCTACAACAGCTTCATAATGAGAAATCTATATTGTGGTAGTTATGATATTCTGCATGTGGATATCATCCAGCCTTAATGTGGACCCACTTCCTGCTCCATATTTTTCTTTGTGGACTCAATAAAAAGATCTGATGCCAAGATTCGGCAAGTTTCTGTGCTCACAGATCTCTGATTCTAATATAACCATATTAGGAATATCCTCTCTCATCGACATCATACCAAGAGTAGAAAATAAAGTGTTCCATCCATAATGTTTGGGGCAGAGACACAGTTTTTTTTTTTTTAATTTTGTCACCTTTACACAATCACATTGTAAGTTGAAGTGCAGACTTTCAGGTTTAATTCAAAAGGTTTTACAAAAATGTACCATAGGGAAAGTACATTAACACAAAGAGTAGAAATCAGAAGATACTAAAGAACTTAGGGAGCTAGAAATACAAAAACAAAAACCAAGAAACTAGCAATGATTAATCATACTGAAATCAAAGATCAATAATAATTAAAAACACAAAACACTGGTTCACAGACCCAGGACTGTGACATGTACGACTCTCATGGAGCATCACTTTGAAACACAGCCTGGCAAGATGGTGCGTTCACAGCCCTATAGGCTACATAAGCACAAAAAAACAAATTGTGCAAAAGTAATTGGCGGAAATGTTAAAGCTGGGAGTAATAGAAGAGTCGCACAGCACTTGGTGTAGCCCCATAGTTCTTGTAGTAGAAGAAAGACAGGTCTCAGTGGTTATGTGTGGACTATCGCAGGGTGAATGAAGTGTCACAGTTTGATGCCTACCCCATGCCCCGGGTCAAAAAAGCTCCTGGACCGGGTAGGCACCTGGTCCAGGAGCTTTTCACGACACTGGATTTAACCAAGGGCTACTGACAGATTACCTTGTCTGCAGAGTCTAAGGAAAAAATGGCCTTCTGTTCAACTTGTTCGGAGCCCCAGCCACTTTCCAGTGTCTTGTGCATCAGGTGCTGCGGCCGCAAGCTGCATATGCTGCCACCTACCTGGATGATGTCATCATCAATAGAGACACCTGGGCAGAGCATGAGCAGTGGGTGGTCATGGTCCTGGAGTACCTGAGGCGAGCGGGGCTCACAGCCAACCCGAAGAAGTGTGCAGTTGGATGGAGGGGGTACAGTATCTGGGGTACCACTTGGGGGGCAGGTAGATGTGTCCACAGATGGACAAAACAGCAGCCATTGCATCCTGCCCTCGTCCCAAGACCAAAAGAGAGTGTGTGCTGGAAAGTGCAAATTGCAAAGTGCAAAGAGCAGACTGTGTGATTGCGCCAATATAAAAGAAGGCGAAATGCAGCCCACTGAGTCATTATGGTCTCAGTGTCTAAACTGTTGTTTGGGTTACAACAGTTTAGACACAGAGAGAAAAAGGAAATTAGCAGAGCTGGCATTTTGGCATTGGGGTGATCATTTATCGAGTGCAAGCTAAAACAAGAGAGAGTGAGAGAGAGACAAAAGGCAGGCTAGCATGAGAGACTCAGGAACCTCGACAATTTTAAAGCATTAACTAAATTAACTCAATTTTAATGGTCACCTCCACACAAAAATTGGATGAAATCTGATTACAATCAGCTTAAAAATGAAATTGTTATGAAATACTGTATTTTGTGAGTCCCACGTCACCTCCTGAAAATGTTTCTGTTTTTAGCAAGGTAAGCATCTCACAGAGGTCTTGATGCATGCTTAATCATCCAGGTAAGGAAATCCCAAAAAGTTGATTCTGTTCATCTGGACTTTCAGTGAGAGAAACATTTCGTCACTGAAGACTCTCTTACTTGGATGAGTGACAAAAATTTTCCCCCACTGAAACGCTACGTCCAGATGAACAGAAACAACTTTTTGGGACACCTCACACAAGCGGCATGTGCACTCACAGACTCTTCTTGTGACTGAATGAAACTGCATTTTCATGGCTGCGTCACCTTGTGTCTGTGTGAGCCTCCTTCTGAAACTCCTGCTTCCTCACTAAGACTTTTGTGATTTTAAATTTGCCATAGGTATACATACAAGTGCTTTATGAATGTGTAAAAAGATAATATGCAGCTGGTACCATAGAGCTCTTTGAGTGGTCAGTAAAACAAGAAAAGTTCTATATAAACGTATACTTGTGCATGTCTGAATAGGCTGTAATTACAGAGACAATACATTTGAAAAAAAAAAACAAAGGTAGCAAAGAGTTCAAATTTACACAAATACATCACGTGTATTTCAGGTAAAATATTTATCAGCACAGACAAAAGAAATGCTGAGTGAGAAGTTAAAGTTTGCAGGTTGCTGCTGTCACTTCCATCATGCCTCTGTGAATTTGTGGCTCATTTGTAATCTCACCTCCTTTGTTAATAATTAAAGAAAGGGTAAGAGAGCTGGAATTTTTTGTAAGTAATGAATCTGATTCTGATGTCTGCATACTCCACGAGATGAGGCACTCACACCTGGAGTCTGTACCCCTGCTAGTTGGGACAGATCGCCTGCAATGCAGTAAACAGCTAATGCAGATATACTATAGTGTCCCAGTAGCACATGCGCACACGCGCACACAAAAAACAGAGCAAGCACATGGAAACAGAAGCACAGATTTAATCAAGCATATATCTGCATGCATCTTTTAAGATACATTTTGCCTGCACCCATGAAACATAATCATACGCTCAACTCATTTGTCCAAGAAATAAAAGATGCAAATTGTCTGAAATTACGAGTGGGTTCAGCTGCAATCAGATTTTGGAGGCAACAGTGGATTTTGCCCAGCCCCATAACACTCAGTGTTACTTCAGCTCACTGAATTGAGTTTGTCTAATCACGCTGTGATGTAGAAATCAGAGGCATCCATCCTAAAATAAAATGCTTCCTAGATATGGCTGAAATGTCTTACTTTTCTGCATTTATAACATGATAAAAAATTATTATTTTTTACTGTGCAAGTGTGCTATGTGGTCAAATCTTGCCTCAGTTTTAGTATGCATACTTTGATTGCAATTTTTTTTCCATATTTTGATCACAATTTTTTTTTTTCTCATTTCTGTTCAGATCCGGAGTGACTGTGAAGATAAAGTGGCTCAGTGAGAGGAAGTGTGAGAGAGCAAAAGGGTGAGAGAGGGAGGTGCAGGAGGAAAGACCTTGGTGGGAAGCAGAGGGCATCCAGGAAAACATCAATGAAACTCAACTGATGAGGACTAAAGCTGAGCGAGAACGAAAAAACCTTGACTTTGACGAAGAGTTGGGCAAAGATATAGACGACTTCAAAAGCAGACGGCGAGAGACGAAGCAGGATGAGAGAGTGATGGGGTGAGTCTGAGAGGTGGGGTGGGCAGAAAGAGTGATAAAGACTTATGACAGGGTGAGAGCATAAATAGGCGTAAGTAAAGAGAGATTGACAGAGATGGATAGGTGACACGAAGAGACAGAGATGTTCATTTGGATGGCACATCTGTTGGTGCCGCGGTCACTCGTTGTCATTACTGACCATAGCCCAGTGTAGGCTCACAGTACCTGAGGCACTGAGTGTGCCCCCCTTCATTCTTGTGTTATAATCTGTGTGTGTGTGTGTGTGTGTGTGTGTGTGTGTGTGTGTGTGTGTGTGTGTGTGTATTGTAGCCATTTCATTGCACTGGCAGCTCTTAATCTGTATCTGTCCATGTCTGACAAATGAACCAGTATTTTATTCTTAAAACGAAGGCCAATGATCTATCTTTTCACTCCTATAACATTCTCTCTCACTATTAACTTTATTTTCTTTTGAAAACAAGATCAAACTTGATGCAACATAATTTCGCCATCTATCTATCTTCCTTGTCAAACACCTGCCTCCTACATTACCCACAATGCAGCCTTATTACAAACAGTTTACTTAGATATAAGTGTGTTATGCAAATAGTGGCTAATGTAGCCTTGAGCCTCTAACCTAGCTACACAGGTCTCCACAGACACATACACAGATACACACCAGTGGATTTCTTATTGTTTACATACTTGTATTCTTTGGACCAAACAGTGATTCAAGTACCTATTTTTGAGGTAATTTACCTTTTTTGATTTTTATTTGAGTTTTGTTACTTATTTCGGAAAGATGTTATCTTTAGCGTTGGGTTCACTTTTCCCTCAAATTAATACTTGCTTTGCTATCTGCTTTGAGTTTCTGCTTTAGTGTAGTTCCATACATCGAAAAGATTAGATATAGATGTTTTTCCTCTGGTTCTTGTGTTAAATTTAATTTCCCCACATCCTATTATGTTAATGTCACGTCTGCTAAGGCAGACGGCGTGGAGAGAAGAGAATTTGGACCCAAATGCAGACAAATGGAGATGGATGTAGATGTTAACAAAAAGCAAGCCTTTATTTTTGCCAGTACAAAACACTACAAAACAAAAAGCAGAAAGGGAATGAAAAAAAACCTAAAACTGGAAAAGCTAACCATGAAATCTGAAACCTAGAAACACAGGGGGAAGAGCAGCAGAAGAAACACAGACAACCTGACGAGGAACAAAGGAAACACACATAATATATACACGGAGGGTAATGAGGGAATATGCAACAGAAGGGAGACACAGCTGAACCTAAACTGACATGACGAGACAGGCAGGAAGCAAATCAGAATACACTCGCACAGGACACAGACCTATCACAATAAAACAGGAAACCAGAGACTCACACAGAGACGTGGATGGAATGAACATAAGAAATAGAGGGAGCAAGAGATGCGACTGGGAAACAGATGAATAAACATGGAGACAGAACTAAAACTATACTACACATGGAAGGCAAAGGAACAAACCCCGAGAATCACAAAGAACTTGGAACCTAGAAACACAAAAGACTAAAACCTGGAAAACACTATATCAAAGAATATTAAATAATCAATCATAAACACAGGACCATGACAGTTGACTCTTCAGCTGTATTGCCCTCTTTTTTGCACTTTCCTCATCATCTCTTGTACATATTCTCGGTCTTTATGTATGTGTGTCACCACCCTTATCTCCCTTGTTTCTTGGGTCTGTTAAAATGAATCTATAATCCACATAGCCGAATACAAGTATATCAATTATTGTCAGCATTCAGAAATATATTTGAAAGAAGGAAACGAAAATGGGAATGGGTCATGTTTACTTACATCACTTCTCCTTTAATAAAATTCTGTATGCGTATCTGTGTATCTGTATTCTGTAGTGTATGCAAACTTAAGTTACAAATTGCCAAACTGTATTTCGTATCCATGACAAGTGCATTTAAACTTCTGTCCACAACTGTATGTCAGATTTGTGGTCTTTTATGCCGATTAGTAGTTTTAAAAATAAAAAAACATCCTCTCAGAATGGATGTGTGACTCACAGTAGACAGGCAGTCTGGGGAAAGTAGTGACCCATTAAACATCATAGCTGTGTTAAAACACATCTGACTGACATAGATTAAAGTAGCATTTTTCAGACTCTGGGTTATGGTCCAGATCTGAGTCACCAAAAAGATTTAAAACCGTTTTCAAATTATGGTAAAATTAGCATCCAAAGCTATTATAAGACTAGTGTTGCCAAATCCTTTCAAAAGCTCTCCAACAAATGACAGGATAAAAAAGTGACTATGACACAGTGGGTCACTTCTCTGGGAGAAAAAAAGAGAGCGAGAAACAGCAGGGTAATATTTTGTAACATTAGCTTATAATGTAGAATGTGCACTGCAGTCAGCAAAAGCAGCAGAGGGGAAACTAGGAGAGAAAATACAGTCCCCCTGAGAGGAAAAAAAAGAAAAGTTTGAAACCCCCACTGTAATAAAACGCAGGAGATGAGTTGATGGGGAGATGCAGAGGTGAGAGGGAGTGGCAGGCAGGGTGAATGAAAAGCAGAAAGTGATTATGGTGGATGTCTTATCATTCATATTCTTCAGTAGCTTTATTCCCACCCCCAACCCTGTCCTAACACAAAGGTCTATCCTTCACTGGAAAGGAGGTTGAGTGTGCTTGCATGTGCCTGGGTGTGAGTGCTTAAACAATTCCAGAGCAAGAATGCACTTATGCTATTGTGTGTGTTGTTGCGTGGATGTGATTTGAGGATTCTGTCAGTAATACAGACTGTCCTGAAAATCACTTCGTTAATCTGGAGTGATGTACATTCATCTTCTGGATCCTGGCTCCTTTTTAATACTCAGGGTGTGTGCAGGCTGACAGAATGCAGACACATAGTCTGCTGCCTCAATAGGGACAGCATAATCGGTGAAGGAGAGAGAGCATGGGAGAATGAGAAGAAAAAGAAAGTAACACAGGTCAAAGATAGTTGACCTACGCTCAAAGTCAGAGTGTTACAAAGGAAGAGAGAGGAAAGAGTATCGGAAGGGAAAGAAGAAAACAGAACAGGAGAGACGAGACAGATGGATAAACAGAAAGATTAATGTTGACAACCTAACAAGACTCAACTTAGCAAGAGATGACAAAGACAGAAAGAAAATACAGACAGAGTTAGCAGGCGAGGAAAAGAATGATGGTAGAGTGGAGAAAGACAGATGAGACAAGCTGAGAAAAGAGATGACATATTGCTGTATATAAAGGTGGCAACAGCTGGCATAGTCTGCAGTTGTCAGGGCCTTCACCATGCTGGAACAGTAAAGTTCCCTGCCAATGCATCCTTGAATAGCAATGGCTAAAGACAGACTGCCAGTATAGGTCACTGAATGGCTAGGGCTAAAGAAAGACCCAAACTGTAGAGCCATGCAGGGACACAGACAGGGATTTTAAAGGCAAAAGCAGCTGGGGTGTGTTAGGTTGGTGGGTACAATCCTCCGGGACACCCTGCCATGGACAATGTCACCTTAATGTTAGGTAACAGCAGGACAGCAGCTTGTCAGGGTATATATACTCCCTTTACACCTGTCTTGCCTACTCATTTATTCTATGGGTTTAATTTACTATATGCCATGTCTCTCTTTAGCTTTATGTTGTTAGTGAAACTGATGAAATTGATTCTTTTTTTGTTTGTTTTTGGAGAGTTTTCAGTGTAATTAGAACATAGACATAGATATAAAAAAAAGTTAACCTAGAAATAAAACCCCTTTTAATGCAACATCAATCATTTATCATTGATTATCATTGATTATTATTTATGTACATTACATAGCCATGTAACCTCAGGATTCTGTACATATCAAAAACAATATGAATTATAGAAGAGCACTAGAGGTAATACACCAGGAAACATATGAAGTAAAGTCTGTACCAAATGTATCAAATAACTCAGAACTACTAATTTTAAGAAGTTCTGATAATACAGAGACAATGGATAACAAGGATTGAGGGATTGAATTGTGTTTTTCGAAGCTGGACATTAAGAAAACTAAGTTAAAGATTGCTGAGCAGGCAACCTCTGAGCCTTCATTTTTTTAAGCCTATGCTGGCAGTTCCTCAGTCTGTACAGATTGTGTTAGCTTCTGTCTTTCCTGTGTTGTGGCAGGCACCACTGGGACACTGCTCCACAAGGGGCCTACCTTGACACTGTGCAGCAACCAGCTTGCCCAGAGATTCAGTTTTTTTTTTTTTTTTTCTGGCTAACACTAATGATCCAGAGCAGCGGTCCCCAACCTTTTTTGCGCCACGGACCGGTTTATGCCCGACAATATTTTCACGGACCGGCCTTTAAGGTGTCGCGGATAAATACAACAAAATAAAACTAGTACCGGTACCGGAAAAAAGAAAATTTATTCATAACACACGTGAAAAGACCCAGGAAAACCGAGTAAACGATAAAAACGATAACAAAATAACGCTGAAAACCGATAAAAACCCTGAAAACTATACATTTCACACCTGAGCCTCAACTCTCGCGGCCCGGTACCAAACGACTCACGGACCGGTACCGGTCCGAGGCCCGGGGGTTGGGGACCGCTGATCCAGAGCATTCTAGGTCTTAAAATTTGCCATAGAGGAAAGACCTATAGATATCAGAGCAAGAAATGGTGGTCTTCCTTCTTGTTGTGTAATGGAGGTGCCATACGGAGGGTTAATTTAACTCGTGGTGATTTATATAGGCAGTTTCAATTCAATTCAGTTTTATTGATACAGCTCCAAATCACAATAACAGTCGCCTCCAACTACTGGTCACCACCCATCTTGAGGAGTTTGCCCTCTCACATATACTAATGTTCCACAAACAGGACTTTAATATCACCAACCATTCCCATTTTATTACGGTGTATCCATATAAATGGCCCACCCTGTAGAATACTGGCATACAGTGGGTTTACAGAATAGAGAGTGGCCTGAGCAGTTTAGCCATCTATAAGAAAAACTATTTGGAGGACTGCAAGGAAAAGTTGGGTGAAACTGGTTTCAATGAGATATAAAGAGCAAAAGGTATGACACAAAAGGGTTTGGTCATAGTGTAGCCGGGTCAAGGATATATTGCATTCTTGTTTTCCCACTGACCACAATGCCTTCAACCTGGCTATAACTTCGCTTATCTGGATGCTGGTCGAATCTCTGAATCTCACACAACTGGTTCAAGCTCTGTTTCTGTTGCTTTTCATCTGCCTGCCCTCCTGCCACAACCTCCTCGGATCACCTGATCACTCAGGCTGGATTCACAATCCACACTCACCCCTTCTGAATACGACCCAGACCGTTCCACCTCTCCCTCGTGTCACACTCCACCTGCAAGCAAGTAAGCCGCTGAAAAGCCATTGAGTTGCCTTGCCTGCCCGTCATTACTCACCGTTCCACTGACATTTCTCTCCCTCTGTTTCAGTGACCTCAATCCACTGCTTGCGAATCCCACTAGATTGTCGTCTTGTTTCCTGTGCTTAAGTATTTGTCTTTTGTCTTTGTAAATACAATCTCATTGAAAAACCTACCAGTTTGCCACCATCTGCATCTGCATTTGGGTCCAATTTCATGCACTGCCCTTTGCTGCCATAACACTTGGCCTTGTCAAATTAAGGTGCTGACCTGCAGCACCTCGAGGTCAGCACCTTAGCAAGCCACTGGTGGGAATTTGGACCAAGCAATCAGAAATCAGAAAAAGCAATCTGGGGAAGTATATTCATGGATGCATAGACCTCTACAGGCTTGGCAACAGCACCCTGACTGCCATTATGTATCATGATGAAATCTTTTAACTTTTTGTCAGACCCTACGCTGGTGTAGTGGGTCTTGGGTTCATCCTGGAGCACAATAATGGCCGGCCGCATGTGATGAGAGTATGGAGACAGTTCCAGGAGAATGAATTAATTGATACCTCTGACTGAGCCCATCCTTGCCCAACCTAAATCCAACAGAACACCTCTGGGACATTATTTTTTGGTCCATCCAACATCGCCAGATTGCACTCAGAATGTCCAGGAACTTGGTGATACCCTGGTCCAGATATGGCAGGAGATCCCCCATGACACCACCCACATAGCAGACAGGTCTGGCCTGGATCTGGTGTCAAGCCGGCACTGCTGGCTGACTTCTGGCATGGTAAGTTGTATGTCATCCAGATATGGGCCAGGGCTGGAGTAGATGGCACTGTCTATGTGATGACATGCCACATCTGACCTGATTGTGGTTTGGTTTATGTGGCCCAGGCTCATAGAAAACAGGTCTGGCCCGGATCTGGCATCAAGCTGGCACTTCTGACTGACTGGTGTCATGGCAGGGTGTATGTCAACCAGATGTGGGCTAGGTCTGGCAAGGATGGCACTATTTATGTTCCTATTTTCCTATTTTAGTTAGAAGACCCAAAAGACATGCTGCAATACTATACTGCTATGGTAGCCAATGTTTCAAATGCAGGTTTGACAGGTTTGGGATTGTACACCTTATCCAAAACCTAGTGAGGGTTTACTCGTTTTTATCCCTGAGTGGCTGTAGCTCAGGTGGTAGAGCAGGTCAGCTACTAACTGGAAGGTTGGTGGTTCCAGTCCATTTACCATAGAAAAGCACTATTAAGAATCAGTCCATTCACTGTCTGAACAGAGTTTTGTCATGTTACTTTTGCACTATTATGTTCCAGCACATGTTGTTATTACATGGCTTGATTAAGATACACATTAGGCTGACATCTGGGGCCAGAGCTGAAACTGTTCTGGGCCAGCACAGGACCACCAGTGTGTCTGCAACTGGCCTTGTGCTGGCCCATGTGTGGATTACCTCTGGCAAACCTGGTCTGGGCCACCAAAGGGCCGTCATTCTTTGCAGTATATGGGCCATGTGTAAGCACATTGTGTGGGACAGATCCAGGACATGCATGTTTTGCTATCTGGGCATCCGTTGTCTCTTTAGGAGCATGCCCCAATTTTGTTAGGCATACATACAAACACATGTGGTGTTTTTTGACTTTGGGGGGGGTCTTTGATTTCAGCCCTCTGTATGTTCATAATTTTAATTCCCATCGAACAATTTGACATGCTTTTGTTTTTAACACATTAACTGATCTCATGTGTTCCTTTTTTTTTCGCAGTCTATATCAATGGATGTAATTCTTAAATACTTAATACCATACTTTTGACTATTTACATATATTTGTACTCCATCGTGTTGTAGTGTTGTAGCCAAAATTACAAGAAATGTTTCCAAAAGTGTAAATAAAGTCCTTTTTGAGGTACTCCTGTGTCAGAATCTATCAAAGTGCACAGCAACTTCCGTCCAATCTTTACTCTCAGGAGCCAGTGACTAAGACCAGCTGTGCTGACAGAATTGAGAAGACAGTAATTAATGTAGCTAATTTGAAGAGATAATCAGGCCAGGTACTAGATGAGGCTGACCTTTATAGTCTCTTTTTAAGAAAGGGGAAACGAAAACATCACCTCTCATCTTCAGAATGCCCAAAATGATGCTGCTGAACATGATAAAAGAAAAGTCTATGCTCAGCATCGCCAGTTTTCAGGTCTGCTAACTTCTAAGTTTGCTGTCAGATACTTTTTGTTAGGATGCCTGGGTCGTTGATCCAGAGTTTTGAGTTTATTATGTTATTTATCATTTCTAGTCTTTGGTTTCTTTGTTAAGAGTTCTGTCTTGTGGTTTACGTCTCTGTTCCCTCTGTTGCAGTGCCTGCCTGTGAGTCTGTGTCTTTAAGTTCAGTCTGTGTTATGTTTCCTGTTTTACTTTGGAGGTGCATGTCTTATGTTAATGTATCTGGTTTTGCTTCCCCTGTTTCGTTAGGCCTGATTTGCCCCAGCTGTGTTTCCCTCCTGTTGCCCATTCCCTGATTGCTCCCTCTATGTATTTAAGCCCTGTGTTTCAGTTTGTTGGGGTTGTGATCTACCCTTATTGTGCTGTGTGTCCTTCCTTCCTGCCTGCCTGCCTGCCTGCCGGCCGGCCGGCCGGCCGTTACCCTTTTGAGTTCAGCATTAAAGCTGTTTAAGTTCACGTTTGTCTCTGGAGTCTGCACTTTGGGTCCTTTCCCTCCCTGCACACAGCCGTTTCATAACAGAAGATCGCGACCAGAACATGGACCCCGCAGACTCTTCAGCCTTTGAGTTTAACGCTGAGATGGAGCGGATGATTAAACTTCTTGACCGCATTGCCCAGGCCAAGGATTTGAGGACCATGGCGGTTGGACTAAGCGCAGTAGATGCTGTCATTCGGAGCAACCCTCGGCTAACTCATTTTTCTACGGAGACTGTGCTGGGCAGCTCCATAGCTACCTGGAGGGAGCAAGTCAGGGCTGGCGAGCTTGCTCTCTCTATCTCCACCTCCACTTCTTTACCGCTGCCCCAGGACTAGGGATGGGTATCGTTTAGGTTTTATCCGATACCAGTACCAAACCGGTACTTTTGAAACGGTGCCGGTGCTTAAACGGTGCTCAAACCGGTGCTTAAAGAATGGAGAACACAAAATTGGTCCAAAAACCTCATGTTTAGCTGTTTTTTGTAAAAAGATAACAATGTTAGCCTTTTCTGCAGCTATAGGGCATATATGATATCACTCTTGGCTGGAAGCAGTGCTTAATCAATGGAAAAAACACAAACTTTGTCCAAAAACCTCTCATGTTCAGCTGTTTTCCACTTTTTCTTTGGTCATTTTAGCCTTTTTGGCCAGGGTGAAGGGAGTATCTGCCATCAAACAAGAAGACAGCCGCATGTAACTATGATGATGTTTGCTAGTTCACCTTACATGCATTAATGTAATAACGTGGTTAGCCTACTCAACGTAAATTACACACGAACAACATTAAGCTACTCACGCAGAGAAGAACGGCTGCTGCTGCCATCATCATCCTCATCATTTCTGCTACACTGGCAGGGCTACGGCTACACCCGCAGTAGATGTGCACGGTGTGAGGTCTCGCAGCAAGCTATCAAATACGGCGCATTTCTCGGCTTTAAAAAAAAAAAAAAAACGCTACGCGTTGCCAGGTGTTTCATCGGATTTGAGGTGTTACCTCCTTTGCACAGTATCAGCTTAAAGCACTTGTTGCAGGCTGCTGAGTTTGCATATTTTGCTGTGAAGTACAGCCAGACTTTTGACCGTTTCGCCTTGGGCATTTTTAATCTGTAGCTCTGCTCTAAAAGAACGTACGTACCTGGACCCGCCTACTATCCTCGGAAACGTAAAATGATTGGCTAGAATCTAAAGTGTATCACAGCTCAGGGGAAAAAAAAGCACCGAAATAAAGCACCGAAATGTGCGCTGCTTTTCGGTCTGGTTACTACCGTTTATGTCAGAACCGGTGCCATCATGACACCGGATACCGGTACACATCCCTACCCATGACTACACACACTCTCCACCTGCCTCAACGCTGCCACAGACTTCCGCCAGGACCTCGTTCACCTGCCTTTTTCCTGGCGGCTATGTGGTCGGAGGATGAGGTCTCCATTTCTCCACCGGTTCCTTTTCCCTCGTCCCAAAGGAAATGGCGCCACCGCCACTCCTCTCCTCAGCCATCTATTGGAGGGTCCGAGGGGCCCGTCCAGCAACCTGCCTCCGCTGGAGGGTCCGAGGGGCCCGTCCAGTCTTCGTCGCCTGCAGCGCCACCTCCTGCAGTTCCCACACTGCCGCCTGCAGTGCCACCACCAATTCTGTTGCCTGCGGTTGGCGTGCCACCATCTGGTCCTGCCTCACCCCGTCTCTGCCTGAGGCCTCCGCACGGACTGGTTCCGCTTCGTCTGCACCAGAGGTCTCAGCGCCACCTCGTCCTGTCCGGCCTGCACGTCCTCGTCCTGTCCGGCACTTTTAAGTCTCTATAAGAAAATAATAAAGTCTATACACCCTTTTGCAAGCATTTTATAATGTCTGCTCACACATGAGCTAATCTTACCTGGAACACAAGAATGCTGATGCAGGCTTTTTGTCCATATATTTGGTCAAGACAGTGAAAAGCACACTACTTTAGATAGCTGTAGTGTTTAAAGATGTCTCATTCTCCTTGAAAATAAGTCAAACGAGAAAATGATGGACAGCTACATGCTCCGTATAAAGAAAATGTACGTCACAGGTACCAGTGTACAAGGAAAAACAGAGCCACTGGGCAAGAGAATAATTTGTCCAATTCCTAGAAGCTTCAGACATCAAAGGACTGGCTGACATTACAATATTTGCTGTGTTGTGGAGACTCTTTTGTAAATAACACAATGTGGGGGAAAAAAAAAATCCTTTGCAATTAACAGTTCCATGCATTTGAAATGAAAAAATAAAAGTGAGGCTCAGTAAAAATTACGTTAATACCTTAAGTACAAGTGCAGAGAAAAATGTCCCTCAGACTGTTGTACTCTTATATATCATTTGATTATTATAATTAGTGCAGGTGCTCTTAAAGAATTATGGCTAATTTGATGCTTTAGTTTAATTTGTAAAAAAATAAATTACAAAAAGTACATGCCTAGCCATAAATTTATTGTGCCATTTAACCCATATTATAAATATATTACTGATGTTCACTACTAGGGATAGCAGGTTTCACTGAAGTTGCAATAAACATCACAATCTGCTAAATCTGCAAGATCAAGATGATGTTATATTACATTTGTGACAAACATGCATAGTTTCCCAGTTTAAATTAATAATGATCTCTCTTCAGTTAAGACTAGGCAAAAGGGACTTTCACAGATTGTTTGAAGCAACCCTAAGTGTATAAAGCAAAATAGTCTCAGGTCAAGCAGGTCCCACCCCTCCAGACTCACAAACAGCTTCTTCCTCTGGGCCATTCGGCCTGTTAACCAACATTACCCACCTACCTACCCACCCACCTCACCATGGTCTGAGTAACCCTCATCACTCAGGCTAAGTCCTTTTGCACTACTTTCAAGCAGATTGTTCTCCGTTGTGCGCCTTTCTTGTTCTTTTACTCCTCTAATTTGTCTAGATTCCTTTTTCATTGTATATATTTCTCCTGTTTGTTATTTATTCTGGGCCAAACAATGGCATGCTGGTTAGCACAGTTGCCTCACAGCAAAAAGGTCCAGAGCTCAATTACCCTCTCAGGCCATGGTCTTTCTGTGTGGAGTTTGCATGTTCTTCCCGTGTTTGTGTGGGTTCACTCCGGATTCCTCAATTTCACTCTTTATTTAAAAATTGAAGTAAATGTACATTCACATCAGAAAGTTGCTTGCTTACAACAAGCTAAGTGGCTGCTAAAATACATTTAACATGCCAAACTGGATGGAAACCTTTTTCCAAGAAAGGACTTTCTTCTCAAGGTGTCTATTCAAATTTACCATACATACCATAATTTATTTATATAGCACTGTAAAAACAACACATGGCCGACCAAAGTGCTACACAGCAGAAATATTAAAATTAGAATAAGAATAATAAATCTAAAGCATTTTGAGGTTAGTAATTTTCCCAAGGATACTTGGCATACATACTGGGGGACGCAGGGATCAAACCACCAATGCTTCTGATCAGTACAGGACCTGCTCTACGTCCAGAGCTACAGTCAACCCAAAAGATTGCCCGCAGTCTGCAACTTTATAAAAGCTTCCACTGAGCAGTGTCTGAGTCTTATGTAGTTTATCATGCTTGTGCTAAGTCTGTAATTTTGTCATGTTTTCTGTAATAACTTTAACCTTGCTATTACAAACTCTTCTACCAGTGGAATGGGTCAGTTTCTTGTTGCCGTTATTATTCCTCCTAACATATTTTCTTCTTGTCCTCTGTCCCTTTTTGTCTCCTTCACACACTTTTTAATTATTTCCCTGCTGCCACA
Organism: Perissodus microlepis; assembly: GCF_051167445.1. Taxonomy (NCBI): domain Eukaryota; kingdom Metazoa; phylum Chordata; class Actinopteri; order Cichliformes; family Cichlidae; genus Perissodus; species Perissodus microlepis. Next base: position 16,704,913 of record NC_140480.1, read on the forward strand.
TTTCCCTATAGCCAGCTATCAGATTAAATGGGACGTGTTGAGTAGAATGGGTGTGATGTGCTCTGTGTGTGTGTGTGTGTGTGTGTGTGTGTGTGTGTGTGTGTGTGTGTGTGTGTGTGTGTGTGTGTGCGCATTTGTGGGTGCATCCCCCTATGTGTATGTGTTTGTACGTATTCTATGTGTAGGTCTATATGTGTGTGCTGGCTGTTCTTCCTCAGTGTATTTGTGTGTGAGGGATGTCCTGGTGCTCCTACTGAGAGTGATGAAAATGTCATTTTATCAGCATTTCCTGGCAAAAGAGCTGAGTGAATACTGATGCATGCTGCTACTCTGTACGCATGGCCTCTTGTGGTGTGTATAAATGGTTGTGAAGGCTGATCTCTGCAGGTGCTGGAAGTCTCTGTGTCCCTGGAACAGACACAGCACTGATGAACTATCATGTATTTGGTCTAGCCTGTCCAATAAGCAAGTCTTTCTTGAAATTCTTGCAGTGATCTTCAACAGTGTATTGTTGTGGCAATAGCATTGACTTTCCAAAGACTTGTCAAATATTTTCTTTTTACATTGTCTGCTTTTTCACTCATTTTCAGTCCAGTCTTTGTACCATTGTCAGAGAGCAGGTATTAGCTGAAAACATGACGCATTATTTGCGGTTTTTAAAATGGAAGCAAAGAAATTGGGAAACTGGAGGACAAAAAAAAAAACCAATTAGCAGCCCAAAATTAATGTAGAAATGTATCTGAAATTCAAATCCTTAAGAACTAGGAATAAAAGCAGCAAGAACCCAACACAGTACTTGAGAGCTGCATCTGGACTTTCAGTTTATCCATCAACTGTTATTTAATTAGAAATGGTCTCTTTGGCAAGATGGCTGTAACAAAGCCATTTTTTAGGAAGGGAAAGAGAAATGTGAAAGTTTCAGTTTATATTGTAGTTGATATGAAGTGAGATACAACAGTGAGTATCTACAGCCATCTGGAAAAGATGGTGGAGACTGTTTCAGCCACTGGTCTTTGGGTTCTCACAAAATTGATTAAATATGCATTGATCCATCATGCAATACAATCTGAAAGGATTGAATTCATAGTGGTTTCAGTTTTCAGCATGTAAATGATCCAAAACTAACTGTCAGTGCAGTTCAAGAATACCTAGGCAAGGACAGGAAAATAAACACAGTCACAGTCATAGATTGGCCTCCCTAAAGCTGAGACTTCAACATTATCGCAGCAGTGCAATCATCTTGACAGAGAAGCAAAGAAAAGGCACCAACAACCAAAAGATACATACATTACATAAAGCTACACAAAGAGAGTTGAGGCTATATTAAAAATTTACTTTCAAGCTCAGTTTGTCCAATTTTGCCTCATGCACTGTACTGCCATATATGTTTGCACATTCATTTAATAAATTGCTGCAGCGATTTCCCATTTTCCTATCAAAATATAAAGAAATGATGGGTGGCTCAGGACCTTTGAGTAGTGTTGTATCCACACCAGTGAGAAACAGTAAGAATGCCAACGGAATGTCAAATAATGCCATTTGCGTTCTTAGCAGTGGCAGGTTAAGCATTAGGCAGAATGTATGTGACCAATATAGCACTGGTTGCAGTGTGATGACATTAGTATATGTAGTTTCCAGTGACACTGGAACCCTAATGGTTTTTGATCATTTGAGAGAAGCATTGATGTATTCTGAAGGCTCGGGAGAGATGCTTTACGCGCTGATTCAGTGAAATGCAGCAACCTTGACTGGCAGAGGCATACAGATAATGACTCAGAATGCACACCTGTATGTTACTGAAGATTAAGAACTGACATATTCGTCATTGTCAGTCATCTTAATCTTAACATGATCCAGCATGTTTTTCACTTGCTAAATGAAAACTAAAGGGGGGGGGGGGGGGGGAACTATGCAACAACTGAAGACTGATTTATATCATTTGAATAATTACTAAAATAAATTGCAAGTGATAGTGCAAAAAGACATTTAATGTTTGCAGGTTGAAGGGAAAATAGGCAGGGGATCAAATCAGAAACATGACTGTCTTTTGTATTTCCCTTAGTATTAAGACCATTACTATAAAAAGTCCAATTTTCATAATAATTTAAGAGTCTCAAAGCAGACACTTTTCCTTCCTGAAACTTTGCAAATACACTGCAGTTGCTGTCCATTTTCCCTTGGCATCCTATCCAGATTGCCAATATTGCTGAATCAAGCATTAAAAGCCGCTTTAGATTCCCTAATGAGCATCAGCAGCACTCCTCTCATCTATACAGTCACAGACACACACACACACACACACAAGAAATGCAAACACAAACACATGACCGTTAAGGAGGTGAGCATATTGATTGATTAATTCCTGTCTGTGTGACCCTGAGGTCTGAGTCAATATGCAGCTGATCATCTGGACTGGACCAGTTCTGGACTCGGTCTCTGCTGCTCATAAACCCCCAGTGAAAACACCAGATCGCACAGACATAAGTGAGCCATTACAACGCCAGCCTAGTCCCCTGATTTGATTTTAATAGGGTCATTATCTTACAGAGTATTTCACTTTAAAAGTAGGAGCAACATCATTTCTTTCAAATGCTCCACTGTTGAGAAAAAGCCTCCAGCAGTTGTTGAGAAATATCGGGTTTCGTTTCTGGAGTCACCCTGTAAATTAATAAACTAGAACTTTACTAATGTCAGATCTCCATCATGATATGTTTGGGCCTGGAGACATGTAATAAGCAGCCTGTTTCTGTGTCAACATAACATGTACAACACAGTAGCGATGAACAGAGGTTTGTGAAACACCACAGAGAAATAAATGTATCTTAAATGAAAGCCAATGGTGTGTGTGCATATGTGTGTCTGTGTGTGTAAGCCCCCAGCAACAGCAACATTGTAGTATAATGATACAATACTCTGTCTCAGCAGGTGAATGGGCCAGGAAGAGAGCCTGATGGAAGAGTAGGGTGAGGAAGGAGGCAGAATAGTACGTATGTTTGTGTGTGTTTAAGTCCAGGGAAGGGTGCATGTAGGGTGAGAGGGCTGGTTATGGGAGCAGAGGAGAGTGGTGGTGGGGAGGCTCTGATATCTGAACAGCTGTCAGCAATTTGGCTTCGCTGCTTGTCCAGCTTTGAACAAATCTGCTTCAGCTGCTGAAATGCAAAGTGAGTGTGTGTGTGTGTGTGTGTGTGTGTGTCTGTGTGTCTGTCTGTCTGTGTTCATGGCAGGGGCTTACAAACAGGAAATATAAAACGTGCTCCAAAAGTAAATTCAAGGTTACCATATACAGAAATAGGTTTTATCTCCTCATGCACCTGCTACAGCAACTTCTAATGACAGTCAACATGCTTCTAATGCTGCTTTCAATGGGCTTACAATCACATTTTATTTGTTTCAGTACATTTCAGTGATAAAATCAGGTATCCTGTTAAAATGCAAACTTTAAAGAGGGCAGAGTAAATCTTGAAGGAAAATTAATCATGTGATTTTAGTATATCGATCAGTGGGTAACCAAGCTTGAACGCTCAAGCTCAACTAATAAAGCTTTGATCTCAAAACTCCCACATGCATTTCAAATTCCTGTTGATGAAATAGCTTGTCCATGTCCCACCCTAGTTGAACTTCAAATGTGCTGTATTGGATGCTCAAATATCTTCTACGGGCCATTGTTACTAATGGTCCATAAAAAGAACACATCTGTAAATGAAGTCTGATCAAATAGAATTCCATGAAAAATTTGCTGATTTCTCACTTGGTTCATAAACTTTTTAAATAAATTTGTCTTCATCGATTTGCCCTTGATTCAGGATTTGAACAAATTCAGAGTGAGGAAATGAGCAGGAAACATCACTACAGACCAATCACATCATGGACACAATCTGCTCAGCTCCTTTCCTCTGGTAGGCGCCACAGAGCATTGTATGCCAAAACAAGCAGACAACTGTACTTTTTTTCCCCACAGGCTACACTTATGACACTCACAAAGTGTCTGTACTCAAAATCCACCATATCTGCTGAGGAATCAAATAATGCTTTCTAGTTATTCAACCCTTATTTATTCAATAATTTTATTCCAAAATGTTTGCGCACTATAAATATGCAACCCGATATCATGGCAAAGCGTGTAACTGACACCCAGGTCCACCGAGTCCATTTCACTGAGTGAAATAGGTATGAAGTACATTCCAGGGTCCTTAATCACCAGAAACGATTAATCTAATATGTATTTACATGCAAATGTGTTAGAAATGTCTCTTTAAATTCTTCCTCAAGATTATTTTCATTTGGCTTTAAATAAAATATCTCCTTCTGCTGGTACTGCAGATTTCTGTGAAATGTACACGGTGGACTGGTGTGCTTGTTACACGCTTCGCCATGATACTTGGTGTAAATATGCAATACATGTTATTATTATCTGTGTCATATTGGTGTCATGTTGTCTACTATGTTATGCACACTGAGACAAAGATATAGCCCGAGCCCAATTCCTGGTAAGTGTACACATACTTGGTCAATAAGGCTGGTCCTGATTCTGATTGTCTCACCAATTAGATCATATTTTCTTCAAAACAGTGTCATGTTTTTTTTTTTTTAATTTGATTTGTTTTTAAGAATATAAACTATAACTAATTAAGCTGGTTAGGCTTTAGTGGTTTGGCTCAATATGCTTTATAGGGCACTGTAATCAATAAGCTACAACTTGTTGATTACATAGTGTCCTTGGATTCTAAAAGCTCATGGAGTCCAGCTTCAGAGCACTAAATGGCAAAAACCAAAATAATAAACGCTTTAGAAGTCCACAAACCAATGGACAACTATTTCAGTCAATACTGTCTCCCACCTTTTTTGAAAAGTGTCACAACACAAGGAAATATTTCTCATGAAACAGTCTCATTTTGAAAATTCATATGATTTCTATCTTCTATTGTGAATAAAACACGGGTTTATGATAATTGGAAGTCATTGCATTCAGTTTTTATTAACATTTTACACAGTCTCCTAACCTCTTTGGAACTGAGGTTGTAAAACTGATCTTCTGCATATGTGTTTATAGTGATAGAGATTACGAATAAGGGTCTCACCATAACTATGTACTGACTAACAGTGATGCCACCATTTTTTTTGATAACTGTGTTACTGTGACAGCCCTAACCATGGTGGAACATTAGTGTTTCTCTCTAAATCATGGTGACATGTAGTGAATCTGGTCAACATGTACCGTGTCTGTTAAAACACACAACTTCATCGGAATGTATTGCTCCTGCATTAAGTGCAGATTTCTATCTGTCCCCAAACAAAGGACATCGAGCAAAGGTCCAGACTCACAACTTGGAGCATCTCTAAGTTCTAAATTGGTCTGGCAATTTCCCCTGTCGCATGTTGAGTGATAATAGTGAGGTCAGCCTCTGGTCAGCCAAATAGTAATGGGAGAATAGAGACGTTCCAATCTGTTTTACTGTTCCACCCCTATCAGCAAGTTTCCACCATTTCAGCGAGACAGAGAATAAGTAAGACAGAGCTGGGGAGAGAGAGAGTGAGAGATGGAGAGGAATGGGTGGTCTTCTCTGCACAATGGACAGTCGGCTCATTAAAATTAATTGTTTGGTAAAACGTTGAAAGTTTTGGCTGAGAGGATTCTCCATTCAATTTGTAATTTGGACAGTTTCCAGTTTGTCTTTCCACTCCGCCAATCGATTATGATGACACTTTCAACTGCAAAGAGCCTGAGGTGTATCACTCAAACCAGGCCCATCCTGAGCCTACTGTGTGCAACTGCATGCAAGCGCGTGTGTGTGTGTGTGTATAAATGTGTGTGTTTGAGGCACACCAGTAGAGCTGAGGGCTGCTGCCTCAGTGGTAATGAATGTCAAGAAGCGTGCATTAATAAATTAGCCATGCATGTATTTTACCTTATTAATGGTCTCAGAGGCAAATCACAACCTCTTTAATGCATTTCACTTAGTGTAGCTTATGGGTGCATTTCATAAAACATGGCAGCTTTTTAGACACTTACTCTGGGTACAAATTTATCACCCTCTCTGCTTCCCTTCATTCCGCTCTCTTCTCCCTTTTTCATTTCCCCATGTAGCCTTCCCATGTATCTGCTGCTCAGTGCTTTTTACCAGATTAGATAACTTTCTGAATGAAATGTGTTCCATTTAAGATTTAATCTGTCAATATTTTCATTAGGGAAAAGAGAAGCTGAGGCCACAAATTATGCTGCGATCTGCTAAGAAAACAGAGAAGATAAGACACCAAAGTCACACATACCACTAATGATGTACGATGCATCAATTCGTCATCTCATCCTTTAATGAATAAACAAATCATCACTTACTGAACTGTGTTTTCTGTCTGTGTATATTGACAGATTCACTATATATATATGTGCATTTGCTACACAATGTTATGGCACAACTGAGTTCATTGGATTCATTCGACTTTGTATTTTTGGTTAGAAACAATGCTTTTTAAAAGGACCGTTTTTAAAATATTGGTCCTGTTGGAGGTTACATCACAGATTCAAAATCAACACATTTTCTGTTTGGAAGAATATATTTCTGTTCAACAGCAGTGACCATCTTTTGTTTTGTAGAAATAAAAGGCATCTTCAGTCTTGGTTTCAAAGTAAAGTATTTACTGAATATCAAACTTCACATAGACTGACCAGCCCTATATCCTGGCGAGGACTCAAGAAAAATCTGCCTCCATCTCACTCTGTCTCTAGCATCCTCATCTGTCACACCAGCCCTCTTCATATCCTCCTTCACTTAACCCACAAACTTTCTCTGCTATGCCTCCTCTCCACATGCCCAAGCCATTTCAGCCTTTCCTCTCTAACTTTGTCTCTAAATCACTCAACCTGAGCTGTCTCGCTGATGTACTCATTTCTAATCCAGTCTGCTTTGATCCCTCCCAACGAAAATCTTAACATCAACTCTGCTTCATGTTTCTTTATTAGTTTCATTGTCTCCAAACCATACAACATGGAAGGTCTCACTGTCATTTTATAAACCTTTCCTTTCAGTCTTGTTGACATTCCTCACCCCTGACACTCATCTCCACCCACCCCACCCTCCTTGAATTCTCCTCTTCATTGCTTGGGATGGTTAAACCACACAGACATAAACTCATCCATCTTCACTGCGTCTGCATCTTGCGTCTTCACCATTTCACCCTCTTATCTCTTATTTTTTCTTTCTCATTCTGTCTTGTTCAGCTGACTTTTGTTTCTCTCCTATCAGATTGAAAACAAGAAGGGACTCAGAGTCACCTGATGCACCCCCACCTTGACACCATCTGTCACCCCTACCACACAACAACACTGTCATGATATCCTCATACATGTCTGTCACTTTGTGTTCAAAGTGTTCATACAGTTCCACATTTCCTCTCTTGGCACTAGAGATGGGAACTGTTAAGAATTTAGCAACTCCAATTCCATTATTCATATCACTGATCGGTTCAATTCTTTATCAATTCTCATTAGCTCTGCCGCTTTGAGAGTCTCTGCCATCGCTAAGCAGTACATCAAAGACATTATATTCATGTAAATTAATTGCATGCTGTGTGGTCAAATGTTTGTGCAAATGATGAGCTCAACGTTGGGGCCATTACACATGTTACACAGAACACTTTCTTAAAAGCAATACAATATGTTATTGCTATTATTGCTATATTATTGTTATTGTTATAATATTACTTACCCCAAATAATGCATTACACGTTTCTCCATAAAATGACTTGAAACAAAAACTTAACAATCCAATCAGAGAACAGATGGGTTTGGCTGTTGGAGTGGTGCTTTATGGAGCTTCAGTTACGGAGCTTAAATTTGTGATTGACATGACATTGACCAATCAGCTGAAAGGGAGAAAAATCAAACACAAATCTTTTTTACACACACACAAGTTCTCATCTGTAGATGCACAAACATAAAATTTTGGTTTACAAGGTTACAAAACTCAGTTCACAAATACGCATTTGATTTCCAAGTACAGTGGTCCCTCACTATAATGCGGTTCACTTTTCGCAGCCTTGCTGATTCGCTGATTTTTTTGTGTGCAATTTTCCATGTTGTTTTTTTTTTTTTTTACAACGCATTGTGTTCTGCATCCTGATTGGCTGTAGCCAAATTTACATAAATCTTTGATCGCTAGCAGTGTGACTCTGAAGTGCTGTACTGTATGTCTGCAAGTTTTCTCCCCAACAAACACAACAATGTCGCGTTTTGCACCGTCAAAGGCAGCCGCGGGTGCCTTTGTTTCATTCTATAATACTGGACTTATTTTTCTATGAAGGTTTGAACTTTCAGAGTGATTAAACAAGAGAGAAAAGTTTGAAATATTCATGCCTGTTTGAGAAAAGTGTATAAAGTGTGTAGTGAGGGGTTTTACAGCCTTAAAACATCTATAATAATTGTAAAAAATAAAGTTGGCTACTTTGCGGATTTCACCTATCGCGGGTTATTTTTAGAACGTAACTCCCGCGATAAACGAGGGACCACTGTAGAAAATATTTAAGACCACAATTTGAGCCCATAGTCATGTTCCCTCAGAAGTTTGGCTTCTGTTTTTGTTTTCTGTCTCTCTCTCCTTTCTGTCTGTGTTGGTTTTTGTTTTGACTGTGTTTAGGAGCGGGACTCATTCTGGGTTCCCACCCTTTGCTCCATACAACTGGACGTATCACCAATCCATGATTTTATTATGGTTAGTAAATTATTTAAAATAACATGCCTTATATTGAACAGTTACAGGGTTGCTTCTTAAAAACTTTGTGGTCAGTATATTAATTATTAGTTCTCATTTGAAGACTTGCAAAACCCGCAGATCTACAAGTTCTGTTTAGTCCATTGGATAGTCCATTGGATTTCACACACCAGATCCATTTGGTACCAGACAGAGAATTTTAAAGTATGATTTGACTCGTGCTTCTGTAGATGCAGATTTAATTTCAGAGTTACAGCTGAAAATTAAAATCACAGCTTTAACCCTGAACTTTAAAATAACTGCCAGGTAGCATTTCAAAGATGGCTGACTTTACCAGCATGTACCTGCAAAAACCCCGATAATCATTTAAATACTGTGCAATGAGAGAAAGCTTTAGATATTAAATGTGAAAACAAAGGGAAAACCATCTATTCCTCCTCACTCCTTTACATCCCTCCCACCTCAGGAGTGCCTCCCTTGTCTCTCCCTCCCCTCCCTCAGATCCTGAAGGTCAGATCCTGGTGAGTGATCTCCAGTTCTGCTGAGTCCACCAAACAGCGGAGGAGAGTGGTGCTATGCTGCGACCCGGCCGGCCACTGATGTCCATAAACCAAACCAGGAATGACAGGTGTCGCTGGGTCCGCTCTGCCTCCTCTCTTCAGCCACTTTTACTCCTTCTCTTTCTTCCCTTCTTTTTCCCCACTGTGTGCCCCTGCAGCACACACACACACACACACACACACACACTCTCTCATTCTCTGTTGATTTATGGTTTATTGTTCCTTGTTGTGTTTCAAGGTCACTGCTAACGTGGGACAAACTAGGCCCAGGGGGGGTGTCTTTCAGCATACCTGCCAGGGATCCGCCAACACTGCTGCAAGCTGTCGACAGGGCTCCTTCTGCCGGAGATATGGCCAAAATGTGGGTCTCCCCATCATGCTCCAGCTGTGGTTCATGAACTACATCAGCAGCCTAAGAGGTGACTTTAATCAGTAGTATTAAAGTCAGAGGTTACATCAACACAGCACCTTTGAAAAACACAAAGAGGCAGATCCTTACAGGAGCTTACTGCTCCCTGGTGTTGATATAAGAGTAATTTTTTTTTTTTTAGATCTATCTGTCTTTTTTGCAAAATTCCCTCTGTAGCTATTTGTGTTTTTCCATTTGATTTCCCGATTCTTATATTAGGGTTAATTGACCTGGGAGTGAGAGAAAATAGAGGGCGAAAAGGAGCATTAAGAGGAAAAACACATGCTCACTGCGGCAGACGAGGTTCCTCCCTGAACTGTAGTCAATGAAACAAAGATCCATCATAGGACTCCCAGGGGAAATGCTGATGTCTAAATAGAAATTAGCAGGACACAACTCAGTAGCACGGAGCTATCTGCTTAGACGGTGGAGTCGCTCGTGGATGGTAGGTGGAAAAAAAGATAAATATTGGGCTTAGTTAGCTTACAATTTGCCCATCTGAGTGTGTCTGTGTGTATGTGAGGACTGTGGTTTTCCAGAGGATGTTAGTTGTTTCCTGATTGACCCCAGATTTCTCTTCAGCTAAATGGAACCCGTCATGGTATTAGCATCTGTAATGGGCATCAAGAGAGGAGTCTGTGAGGAGAGGGAGTGTGTGTGTGTGTGTGTGTGTGAGACTCTTCACTCCAACACTCATACAATTGTGCATTACAGGTTTGTACTGGTGCACAGAGCTGTCACTGGGACATTGATAAAGTGTGTTTGCGGTTGCATCCATGCCTGCTGACGAGTAAAGCAGTGGCGTGTCCAGCGGGGTGGCACAGGCCACCCCCCCCCAACCAGACTGGCCACCCCAGGTGCCACCCCGAAGCTAAAACAATAAAATTCAATGAAATATCAAATGTATAATTATGTTTTCACAGTGGAGCTCAGATATCCGAGTGTAAGTGAATGCAGCATCGGCTTCTGCACTATGAGCATCATGTTAGCAAAGGTAGGAGAGCCAAGCACGAAAGACGGCACCGCAGAAAACAATTTTTCGGCGAAAGATTAACAGGTTAACATAGCTGGACTGGCCCTCGGGCACACCATTTGCCCGGTGGGCTGATGACTTTTTTTTTTTGTAACGGCATGAACAATGAGAGGTGGTGGATTGGCCAGATGCTGGCCGATGTGTAAAAATAACTCAGTTGTTTGGTGGTGGCTATGGCGGAGCTTCCACAGAGGCCAGCAGGTGGATGAGGGAAGGGGAGGCAGGAGGAGGAGAGACCCGAGGTAGCCGCCAGTCCGAGTGTCAGGTGAACTGAACTTCAGGTCAGAAGTTATGACCTGCAGTCTAGCTGGGTCAGATATAAACCAAGTTTAGGGGTAGTTTATTTTCGTTGTGGTGACTTTTTACAGTCAGTTACAATAACTCGTACTGCGAGTTTCTATACAGCTGGGTGGGTGCTATGATGTTACTGATAGTGAACTTTATTTTATTCATTAGGTTAGTTAGTAGAGTTGTCAACAGCTCCTTAAAAAATGGAATGGTCCCTCATTCAGAGAAAATATTACGCATTTCGTATTGAGCTGAGAAGAGAGGCAGTTTGTCCCGTACTTTAGCTATAATGAAAAAAAGACACAAAGGTGGAGTTATTCTGTCGTTACGCTGCACAGCTGCCTCTTCTTCTCTCATTCTCTCCCCTCCCTCTCCTGTTTCTACTTCAATCATGAAACTGATCAATGATCAGCTGATCGGCTCTTCTCTCTTGTTTATTTATCGCCCACTTTGCGCCAGAAAGAGGAAACCAGCCGATGTCGCGCTAAACAACCGCAGCACGTTTAAGCTTGATTAGCTGTTGTTAGAATTTATTTAATATTAATTTCTAGTATCAGCTGATGTTTGCTGGAGCCACAGCTGTAAAAGCTGTTGGTCATGATATCGGTTTGGTTATCTGGTGAGAGGGAAACATGAAGATGAAACCAGGAGATGTCCTTACTGAATCATCAGAGTTGAACAGGTGATGGAGAAACAGGTTTACCTTTTAGGTGACATGAATGAGTTGAAGGGAAGTTATGAACTGTTTCTGAGAGACAAATAACACCAGGATCCTTTTCTAAGTAGCTGACAGCTGGTAACTGTGCAGGGGCGGGTCTAGGAAAGTTTTGCCAGGGGGGCCAGGTAGGGCATTAACAGCATTAACCTTTCTTTCTTATTCTCATTTAAAATATCTAGCTTTTATTAAATAATTATCTGAATCTTGCGAACAAAGTTTTTATCTGACGTAAAATGTATAGAAATCATACATATACCAAAAAGACAGTGTACATCACTGTCACAACAGCGTTTGTTTTCATTCAAAGGCTTTATGGCTTTAATACCTGGTGGGTACCTGGTGGCTAGTCAAAATGCCCAATTTTTTGTCCCAGTCCAGCCCTGCAGGTTAATACTGGCAGTCTCACCATGCCAGCTGGCTGTATTTCATCAGCAGCCAGTGTTGTTCTTTATACATCAATATTACCAAAGTTTACCATAAGGCAGCATAGAAAGTATTTACTTGCTTTCAGGTTTTATTCAAATGTTAGTCTTTTCAGTTGTTTCCCCACTTTTTTCGTGTTTCAAAATCAAACAACAGTTTGTAAGAAGATTATCTTCTTTTTTTAATAGGCAGATAAAGTTTTGCATTGGCATTCCCTAATTTGCCAGTTGTATGTTAAAAATGTTTGTATTTTAATATTCAAAAATGTTTTTGCCCAAATCATATGTGCACTATATGTCAGTAAAAATACTATGCAAATATTGCTGTCCTTGAATGCTGAATAAACACTGACAAAGCACTGATTGTATCTCTTGTACTTTATCAACACAGTATCTAAAAACTTTGCACCGTTGTGGTTAAAATCTCATTCTAATAAGAGTTAAAAGCGCATTCGGTTATTAGGTTTATAGGGTTATTGAATTATGGTTAACGGTTGGTAGAATTTTTTTTTAACATTATCTGCCAATTACATCTGCCACCCTTCTCCAAATCTGTGCCCCTACCTGCCCCCCCCCCCAGCTACCCAGGGGCCTGTAGCATGAAGCATGATTTAGGTCTTATCAAGGTAACTTCAGGTTTAACCATGAGTGTCAACAGGATCTCGGCATGTACAGTCACAGTGGTACTGACTAATCTGTTGTCTCAGAGCACCTCAGAAACACTGAGGTTTAATGAACACTTTGGAAGATGCCTTTGTGTAATTTTGAGATACACATGCATTTTTCACCCAAACTCACTTTACAACACTTGTTGGGTCATCAATCCAAACAAGTGATGGGTTATTTTTTTAAGATTTGCATTAAGTATTTATAGGCTTTTATATTGGAAGTGCTTGTGTTCTTATTCACTTTCTGACTGCTTACAGTCTTCCCCCTATTTTTTCTGTAATTTTACCTTACTTCCTTTTCAGTCCATCTCTTCCTGTCATATCCTCGTACTTTTTCATCTGATCTTGTCCTTTCTCTGCCAACCCTCACCTTTTTTTTCTTCAAGTCCTCTTTAACCCTCCCACATTACGCTCTTCCACTTTTTGCTTTCCTCTTAAATTTCCTTTGGACCAAAAGATGTCTCTCCCCTCTCGCTCTTTTCCTCCTCCCCTGTTTGAAATGTGCGTGAGAGAAGCTCTTTCCTGAGCTTTCCAGGTCACACGCTCCCTACAGAGAAGTCAACCTCTGGCTTTCCTCTCCTTTTCTCCTCCACCTCGCCTGTGTTACCCTTCGCCCAGACTGCAAGATTTTTTTGTTTTTTTACTTTTAACTAGATTGCTTATCCTGAAAATCTAAAAGATTTTACAAATCCAGTTGGCAAATCTGATATCGGGTGCACTATTTAAACTGCGTTACCCCACAGACTCACTGCACATCAGCAGCCACTTTGCAGCTCAGCTCAACCCACCCTTCTCCTTTCATCGTGTATTTGACTTAATACACATCACATTCGTTGTCATTGATGCCTGATTTGCTTTCTGCTTTGGTCTTGCTTCACCTCTCCATGTCTTCTGATTCCTGTGTCTTGAAATTGTCGTCCTGACACTAAATTACAGTTATGTCTTTAATTGAATCAACAATATCTTGTATTGAGTATGATTCTGAAACGAATCGGACTAAAAGTTTTCTTCACACTATATAAACTAACTTAATTAAAGAGATATACAGAAAGCAGAAAATAAAAGTACTGTATGTTACCTTGGAGTGTCAGGGCCAAAACTGAACTCTGAACTCGCAGTAATCTTCAAGCTTAAAAAAGATTGTCTATCCCTGCAGTGCAGTGGTCGAAGCTGTATACTAATAGGGGCTGATCTAGAAACTGAATTGAGGATGTTTTTTTATTTAACCAAATAAATCCCTTTTGACCTCCATTTGCAGGATTTATTGGAGGCTTGTTTCCATCCACTCTCTGTACAAATTATTCCCCTTTCATTTTATTGGCCCACTGCAAATACTTAGCTTGTTAGATACAGATATAGATAAGAAAACTGTAGCTTTTCTGTCAGTCGCCTACAGAGGAATTACCAAATACAGAACCACAAACTGCAACCTTTGGCTTGAACTCCATGCCAGCTAAATAAAACAGTTTACTTTAGATTTTGTGCATCTATTCATCCATGTTGTACTCACTAGCAGCAGTTTTAAAAAAATGTTTATAAAAAGCTACTGATCAAAGTTTTAATACATTATTAAAATGAGAATTAGTAAATTGTACCAAATGTCCTTTGCACTCCTCTATCATCGTGAATGCATGGATGACTCCTGCAACACAGGTAACAGCCAACCCAAGGCACAGGGCTGATCATGGGTCACCTCAAATTTATGCTGCCCCTCTCTTTCCCTCACCCACGCAACTTCAGAGGCACATTAGTTAAAGCCTTAAAGCAGCTAAGAGGAAAGCAAAATGTCAAGAGAGTAAAAGTTTAAAGCTAAAAGTCCACCTTGACATGAACGCATCCCTGCAGAAGTAAATGATTTTATTATGGTGAGCTGCTTCATGCATTGAACTAGAGTCTGATGCTGAGTATTTATTGTCATCTACATATCAGGCCATGCACCAGTGATGACTCAACCTAGTACACAAAGTTACTGTACAACAACCCTGGGAGAGTTTGCCAAGAATTCTTTTCTCAAGTTTGTTCAGCTTGTGTCACTGAATGCAGCACAGCACCTTCACTCCATCGCTTAGTTGTGGTTAGAATGATAAAAACCTAAAGTAGTTAAAACAATATATTTAAATAGAATCCCATTATGAAATGTGAAAACATGTTAGTCTGTTGCAATAATGTATTTTGAGTTTGAAGACAACAGATAATGAATGGACTTTGACTGATGCTACATCATTGTGCTGCAAAACTAAAGCTTCATTTTTATTAATAGAAATGGGGTATCTACACATCACATATTGTACTCAGAGACATACAAAGTAAATTTGAGTCTCATTGGTGAGGCATCAATCTGGATAAGTGCTTTTGCAGAAGTGGGGAGTGGGTTGGATTTATTCCAATGCAGTCACCTATCCATCACTCAGAGGCAGGCAATCATTTTCAACCATCACACTTCAAATCCTCATTTAAGTTTTAGGTGGTGCAGTGGTCAGTGCTGTTGCTTCACAGCAAAAAGCCCAGCCAGTCTCCCATTCACGTACTAACCCGGCCCGATCCTGCAGATAGATCACATGACTTGGTGAGCTCGGTGCAGCATGGCTGTAAGCCACTTTTGCAACAAAACACTTTAAATACCAGAATATGTGATAAAACAGTGATGGAGTAGTGCACAGTAATGCAGAGCAATACCAGAAAAATTCTCTCTATATTAAAAGTAACCATAGTATGATTTTGGGGAAAGTACAGAAACCCTGATTTGAGGTAAAAAAAAAACCAAAAAACTGCTTTATGCCACAGTGATGAGTTAGCGATACAAAGGCATGAAAAGGTTATTTTTGTGACTTGTCTATGAATGCATTTGCCTTTCAGTGTGCACGATTTAGGGAGGGGAGAATTTAAATGAACATGATTTACTAAGATTGTACTATGAAATGCAATGCTGCTCATACCATTTTTTTATGCTTTAAGAAAAAGAACAACTTAATATCTTAATGTGACTTTGATAGTCATTATTAGAACAAGTGCATAATCACAGCAGGGGTACAGCTCACTGTTGTAAGTGTTACACCATCCTTTAGCTCTTTACTGTGTGGACACTATAACTGTTAAGGCAGAGCTCTGCACATTTCTTGTCCTTGGTACAGCTAGTTTAATGTGAGAGTTAGGGCAGGGCGATATGGCCTAAAATTCATATCGCGATATAATTTGAAGCATGTGCGGTAACGATATATATCGCGATATATTCTTTTCTTCTGTATAACGTATTATCCACACTATAAGGCACACTTAAAATCCTTTAATTTTCTCAAAAATCGAGAGTGTGCCTTATGTATGAATTCTGGTTGTGCTTACTGACCTCGAACCGATTTTGGCGTGCAGAAATCTTCAGGTCCCAAAGTCAAACGAACACTAAGAGTTAAAAACGGTCTAAATTATTTCATCTTTAATAAAATCATCAGCGTTGCTGCTTTAGAAGGTGTAACAATTAAGTTTTACATCCAGGCATCCATGAAAACAGAATTTATTAAATTTAACGGAGTTAGAAGTTAACAGGAAGTAAGCTCGCTAGTTTCCACCTAAACATGACATACCATGTTCTGACTGAGAGAATTTTGAAACTAATTAAAACGTACAGCTCTGCTACCACTTCCAGCATAAATGAAGACAGAAAACTAAACAGCAGTGGCATTTGTAGGGTTACTGAAGTTGGACTACCTGGTATATAATGTTGTGCTACGTGATTGCTAGCGACACAGCTATGTTAGCATAACATTAGCACAGTGAAGCTGGAGGATGAACGCCAACTTTTTTTCCACTCATTAAAAGTTAACGTGAGGGATTCTGGTGGTTGGGGACAAATGCAATCGTATAGCAGGATGCTATACACGGGCCAAACTTCAGTCAGGAGAACAACTGAGATAATCCATCCACAATACGAGGTTAGTTATTAATATACTGCAACAACAACAGAACAGCTGCAAGAGAATTCAACATTAATGAATCAATGTTACGGAAGTGGAGGAAGCGCAGTTTTTGGCTTTCCCCATATTTCAAAAGTGCTTCATCTCTTTGCTATGACTGTCGCCCGCCATAATTTGCAGATGATAATGGTTGTAGCCGCTGCGATGCTTTCGACCAAAACAGGTGCAGCTTGATGACATCATCAACATGCGCTATCGCGATAGAGCGGTATAGTCAAAATCTCTATCGTTGGCCAAATTCATATCGTTTCTATCGTATATCATTTATATCGCATATCAGTTATATCGCCCACCCCTAGTGAGAGTGAATTTAAACATGGAGCATACTCCACGTTGGGCATGCTGGGCATAGAAGTGTTACAGGCAGTAAAGTTCATTTTGACAGCAAACTTAGTTTTCATTGTTTCAGGTTTTTCTTCACATATCTGCACAGAGACTGCAGAACAGATGGAAACCTCTGTTTACTTCTCTTTCATCACCAGTACACACATACACACACACTGCTCTGCAAATCAGACTTGCTTTATATAGCTACAAAAGACCGACTCTTGTGATATAGATTTTTTTTTTTGCCCACATCTGACTATATGTCCTATTCTTTCCTTTGATTTAAATAAATATCTGAACACTCACACTACATGCAAAAAAAAGTGTACATTTATAGACATGAAACAGCTGCAGTAACCTCATTAACAACAGATTAATCAGGATTGGATGGCAAATGCTACTGTTTTCTTTGTGTTTTGGGCCATTTCTCTTGTCACAATTTCAGCTAAGGCTGGTGACTAAAAGCCCTCACTGATCGAAGGGCATCTATCCGTGTATGTAAACACAGCAGGATTCAAACTGTAAAGAAGAACCACCGGAACATTATGAGATAAAGAAAACACACCAGGTGTTTTGGGAAATATGTATAAAATAACCAAAACATGTAAAGTGACACCTTTTCTATTTATAAGAAAAAAGACATTTAATAAAGGAGCAATTTTCCAAATATGTTACAAATGGGCAATTTGTACTTTTATTCCAGGCATCTGTCCACCTGCTTCAAACCTGGCACCTGCTGTGCCCACAATGGTGCTTAACCACCAGCAGTACAGGCATGGGTGTGTTGTGCTAGCAGCATCTAATAGAGTCTCTGAGGAGCAGCAGCTGTCATGGCTGGGTCTGTGACCCAGCATTTTGAGTTCATTATATATTGTGTATTTCTGTTTTTAGTATGGGGATATGTTAAGTTCTTGTTTTTGCATTATTAGTTAGAACTTGAGTCTTTGTGTTTTGTCATTTATTGTTTGGGTTAAGCTCATCTAGCTCTCTTAAACCCCTAAGCTGTTTATTGGATCTCTTAATTTCCCCTTCCCCTGAATCTTAGTCTCATTTGCCCTTTGTGTTTCACGTCTCATGTTGTCAAGCCCATGTTGTTTGGTCTTTCTTATCATGTTTCCTGTTTTATTTTGAAAGAGTCCTCTGTTCTTTGTTCATTGCATTGTGTGGCCACTTCCCTTGATCATCCCTTATGTGTATTTAGTCTCTGTTTCATTCAGTCTGTGTCGCGTCGTCTGTGTAACCTTCCCAGTTATGTCTCGTCATAGTCGTCATAGTTCTCATAGTCACAGTCATAGAATTAAGTCTCGAAGTTTCATAGCTTTATCACAGTTTCATGGGTTTTTCTTAGTCTGTTTTCCAGTTTAGTTGTCTTGCCTGCACTCGTCTTAGCTTTTGTTTTTGCCTTCTGTTATCAGCCATAATAAAGGCTCGCCTTTTGTTAGGCAAGTAGACGTGACATGACTTATGTCTGCTCTTGGGCCCTGCTCTAACTAACACACCAGCGCACCGCGCTGTGACAAGCAGCTACAGAGGTGTGGTGGACTTGCTTCTTTCTTACTTCACACCTGCATGTTGGTTTTTTTTTTTTTTTTTAATCATTTTTAGATTTCTTGTCCTAGTCTCAGCAGACATTAACTCAAATGGCATCACACAGGGGCATCTCTCAGGCTTTACAGGTCTTCCTCTAGAGACACTACTGTAAAGTCCTTATTAGGGATGGGTACCGGTATCCGGTGCCATGATGGCACTGGTTCTGGCATAAACGGTAGTAACCAGACCGAAAAGCAGCGCACATTTCGGTGCTTTATTTCGGTGCTTTTTTTTCCTGAGATGTCATACACTTTAGATTCTCGCCAATGATTTTACGTTTCCGAGGATAGTAGGCGGGTCCAGGTACGTACGTTCTTTTAGAGCAGAGCTACAGATTAAAAATGCCCAAGGCGAAGCGGTCAAAAGTCTGGCTGTACTTCACAGCAAAATATGCAAACTCAGCAGCCTGCAACAAGTGCTTTAAGCTGATACTGTGATACTGTCAAAGGAAGTAACACCTCAAATCCGATGAAACACCTGGCGACTCATAGCGGTTTTTTTTTAAAGCCGAGAAATGCGCCGTATTTGATAGCTTGCTGCGAGACCTCATACCGTGCACATCTACTGCGGGTGGGTTGCCTGTTATCGGACCCGGAGTTAGCAACATCCCCCAAAAACCTGAAGAGTAGAGTCCTGGCCCCTAGCCCTGCCAGTGTAGCAGAAATGATGACGGATGATGATGGCAGCAGCAGCCGTTCTTCTCTGCGTGAGTAGCTTAATGTTGTTCATGTGTAATTTACGTTGAGTGGGCTAACCACGTTATTACATTAATGCACGTAAGGTGAACTAGCAAACATCATCATAGCTACATGCGGCTGTCTTCTTGTTTGATGGCAGATACTCCCTTCACCCTGGCCAAAAAGGCTAAAATGACCAAAGAAAAAGTGGGAAACAGTTAAACATGAGAGGTTTTTGGACAAAATTTGTGTTTTTTCCATTGATTAAGCACTGCTTCCAGCCAAGAGTGATGCCATAAATCCCCTATAGCTGCAGAAAAGGCTAACATTGTTACCTTTTTACAAAAAAACAGCTGAACATGAGAGGTTTTTGGACCAATTTTGTATTCTCCATTCTTTAAGCACCGGTTTGAGCACTGTTTAAGCACCGGCACCGTTTCAAAAGTACCGGTTTGGCACCGGTATCGGATAAAACCTAAACGATACCCATCCCTAGTCCTTATACATATTTTGTCCAAAGTTGTCCTTTTTCATAGCTGCATAGCATAGATGCAGCATACAGCGTGATGATTTACTTAAGATACATTCTCTGTACAGGGAACTTTGTATAAGGCATGCTGGAAAAAGCACATTAAAGATCTGACTGTATTTGTGTCTCTCATGTCTGGAAAAGCTTGGTACATGTGTAAAAATGTTAATGTCTTTTTAAATACTTTTTTAAAGCACATTCTATTTTTTGTAAAAAAAAATAAAAATAAAAAAAAAATATTAAGAAAACCTAACTCACACTCTTGGTGTGAAAAGTGAAGCTAATGCTTACATATCTTAAGCCTATCTTCATTCTGATTGCCAGCAGGACTGGGCTTTCCTCTGTTTCCAAAAAGAAGTCTGGGCAAACAGAGGTCATGGACCATGGTCTTCAATACTATTTTAACATCTTATTGAATATGACATGAACACTATTTTCTACATTTTCTATGTTTTAGTTCTTTTTTTGTTTCTGTTTGTGTTTTGATCTAAATGGTTACTGCTCGCTTTTGAAAATGTTCTTTTCCTCACTCAAACTGATGAAGGGCCCAGGTCAGCCACTGCGTTTTTTGTTTTTTGTCTTACTTTATACACACACACACACACACACACACTCTAATCTGTGAATGTGCTTGGTGACAGCATGCATCTAACTGACGAGCCTTGATCTGTGAGAATCAGTGTCTCAAGCCAAGAGCAAGAATGGAGAGGCTAGAGAGTCAGCACTCTACCTCTGTCACTCGCTTCCTCTCTTCTCTTCTCTTCTCTTCTCTTCTCTTCTCTTCTCTTCTCTTCTCTCTCTCTTTCTCTTGCTCTACTGCACACAGACACACACATACACACCTCATTTTAGAATCTTAAGTACTCTGACATGGTTTGATGATCACAGGAAAAGCCTGCTCTGTGCTGTCCCACTTCAGTCAAGGTGATTATTGACAGTCTCCCTCTGCTGGCACTGTAGCCTTACTACGGGAACTCTTAAATACCTATCAAACACCAAAGGGGAGGAACACCACTAGACAGGAAATGCATGTGTGAACATCTGTGACTACAGATTTTTACAATCCAAACCTCTACTTTGGATAGTATTTAATCTGTAATGATTTTGAGGGAGCTGGAATTACTCCTGTTAATTTTATTCTTCCTCTGTGATTTTTTTCTGTAATGCTGAAGTGTGGCGGGAAAAGCAAAGCTAAAGAAAGCTTTATTTTCAAATGTGTAAAATACTGGAATTTAACCTGTAACACAGAGCAGAAAACATGGAAGGAGAAAACTGTGCCACTGTATTTTGAGTAGGGTCACACCATCTGGATCACATTCGACAGACCACAGATAGCCTGAAATGTCTGATGAATAAACCTGTGTATGAAAATTAGTTCTTTGCTACGTTGCCTGTTATGCTGACACAACACCGTTTTATCCTTGACTGAGTCAAGCTAGGGTTAGTTACCATTAAAAAAATATTCCTCTGACAATGACAGCCAATGAGTGAAAAAGCAGCCAATTTAAAAAAAAAAAACTTTGAAAGACCTTCAGAAAGCCAGAAGAACTATAACGCAAGACCATTTAAACACTTTTTAAAAGTACAAGAAAAGAAATGAAGCAGGGCCTGAGACTTTTGCACAGTACTGTATAAAGTCTATACAAGGAGCTTGGAGGAATAGACATGCTATAAGTGGCAGGTTAATCAGCAATGACGCATATACCATGTGAAGCTGGATGTTTTGCACAGTTTCTCTTTTTCTTCCCTCTAGCTGTTTAGTTTCATTTTATCTGGTGATTTGGTTTAGAAAACAAGAACTACAACATTAGGTTTTAAGGTGAAAAGCGGTCATGATACCTTTTGTGTGACTGAAAAAAAAAAGAAAAGTACCACATACAACAGTGACCCAGCTAAAATGTAAAATGAAGGAGAGCATTAGATTAGATGGGGCACAGCTAGCTTATTAGAAGCAGCTGAACCTTTTTTAAATAAATAATTTAAATTTAGCACATTGCTAATTTCATTTTTTTAATTTGCTGATTATTATTAAATATTCTTGAACATTTGTGTTTGCCCAACATCATAAAATATTCCTTCCTGAACCTCCCTGCCCCTAATCAGGATCAAACTGATGTAGAGCCATGAATTATTAAATGACAACATAAAATATATTTAGGAGGAAAGATAATAACAAATAACACATTAAGTAGTACGTTGATGGTATGGGTGTGACGGTACAGTTTGACCTGACCATGATGGCCTGTTGATTAATATGTTAAGTGTAAGCAGAGAAGCTACATTTTCCTGCTTCAGCAAGAAGCAGGAAAATGCTTGCTTAGCAACAGCTAAAAAAAAAGTAAATTAACGCATCACACCAGATTTATAAATTACAATGGTGGACTGTTAAAATGCTCCGTGTGAAACGTTTGCTTTAAGAGGTTCCATTAGGTAGACATAAACAGCTGGCAGGAGCCTTCACAGATCATGTGTGCAATTAAGCAAGAATCCTGTAAAGAATGATAACTGGAGGAAGAGAGACTGACACAAACAGAGAAAGAAATTTAAAAAATCAAGAAAGCAAAAGCAAATGTGTCAACCTGCATAAAGATGTAGAGAAAAGTGAAAACCAGCTGTCATGTGAAGAGGGCAAAATATCCACAAATGAGCTATCCTGAGCCTGAGCTAACAGGACAGCCTATTTGTATTTTTAACCTGTGTACAGCATAGCTGGTTGAATCCTGTCATGTCAGGTTTCTATGTTCATGATAGATGCCTTGTCTCCCTCTGGCTGCAGACATGTAGCCTGGGCTCAGTGGAATTCCTCTGTCTGTTATTCACAAGTGCTTTTTTGACGACATATCCATTTTCGTCCTACACCATTTGGTCCCACTATAGTCGCAAAGTGGCAGATACCTGCTTATGTCCATCCAAGGAGGGGGTCAGAGAGACGAGGGAGGTAGCAAAGGGAATCCACCAAAACTCGGATCTTAGAAAGCCTGAAAAGGAGATTTCTCAGTTATAAAATAATAGAAATTAGCGTTTTCAAATGGTGCAACATCAGCTTAAATGAAATGTTTCAAAGTTGATGCATAAAAATGCAACAATAAAACCTCTGTATTTTTATTCATGGACTCCATGAGAGCATCTTTCCGTGATTCACAGTTGAAAAAAACTTTATCTATCTCCTAATGGTCCTGTTACTCATTCTTATTGACATCATACAAAGGTAAGAGTAGAACAAACTGTCTGAAACTGAGTGTATAGAGTTCTCCAAAGTCACACAGGACTATAGAGCTATGCTGACTTCATTATTAAAATTTTAGACCAAGTTTCTTATAAACATCCGCCTGGCCTGTTTGGTGCCCTGGGCGACCCCCCCACCCCCACCCCCACCCAACTGTTGTCGGAAAATATTAGATAGATATTTAAGAAATATAAGATAAGATAAGATACAACTGGTGCAGATAGCAGAAGGAGAATACAAAAAATACAAATAAAATACAACAAATACAAAATAAGTAAGATGATACACTATATATTTTATATAGCGAGAGAGAGAGAAAGAGAATGCAAATGGATAACAAACAGCCATTATAATTCGTCATACACTGAGAATAGCAGATAAATCAACAATACACCTCTTCCAGTTAATGGCTAATTAATATTATGCTGAACACAGCCCAAAAGATTCAGTAAGCCACATCAGTGTCTACTGTCTGTCAGGGCTGGACTGGGACAAAAAATCGGCCCGGGCATTTTGACTGGTGGTATTATAATGGTATTATAGGAAAAACCATAAATCCTTTGAATGAAAACAAACGCTGTTGTCACAGTGATGTACACTGTCTTGCTGGTATATATGTATCAGTCTAATAAACTTAAACCTACACCATCCTCCCTATTCTGGTATCCTAAACAGTACCCAAAAGTAGACTGCTTGGTCGAGTTAACCTCCTGAACTATCTACAACACATAGTGAAAACCTGAAATTAAGACAGAGAAGACTAGAGGTGAGACATGATCATTACTGATTACTGATAGATTTAGATATATTTTCATAAACCATTCATTTGCCACATCAATAAACAGCATGGCAGGGCAAAATATTTTTTTCTAACATTGCAACCTTTAAAAAGTGAAAGGAGATGAGAAAGGTGAGAAAGAATAAAACTTAATTGACTTTTTGAAGGCATTTTACACACAGTACTGGTACAGTATCTAGAAAATGTGGGAAAATACTGGCATCATATATAGTACTTAACTACTTCTGAAGAAATTATGATGGGACCCTAAAAAAATTACTATGTACCATAATGGATTTCTATACATTTTACATCAGATGAAAACGTTTGTTGTAAGATTCAGATAATTATTTGTTAAAAGTGAGAAATTTTAAATGAGAATAAGAATAAGAGAATAAGTATTTCTTTGTGCCCCCCTCTCCCTGTTAATGCCCTACCTGCCCACCTGGCAAAACTTTGCTAGACCCGCCCCTGCACAGTTACCAGCTGTCAGCTACTTAGAAAAGGATCCTGGTGTTATTTGTCTCTCAGAAACAGTTCATAACTTCCCTTCGACTCATTTATGTCACCTAAAAGGTAAACCTGTTTCTCCATCACCTGTTCAGCTCTGATGATTCAGTAAGGACATCTCCTGGTTTCATCTTCATGTTTCCCTCTCACCAGATAACCAAACCGATATCATGACCAGCAGCTTTTACAGCTGTGGCTCCAGCAAACATCAGCTGATACTACAAATTAATATTAAATAAATTCTAACAACAGCTGATCAAGCTTAAACGTGCTGCTGTTGTTTAACGGACATCGGCTGGTTTCCTCTTTCTGGCGCAAAGTGGGCGATAAACAAACAAGAGAGAAAAGTCGATCAGCTGATCATTGATCAGTTTCATGATTGAAGTAGAAACAGGAGAGGGAGGGTGAGAGAATGAGAGAAGAAGAGGCAGCTGTGCAGCAAAGACACAGAATAAATCCAGCTTTGTGTCCGTGACAAACTGTGTTCCTTTTCACCTCAATACCAAACGCATAATATTTTCTCTGAATACGAGACGATTCCGTTTTTTACGGGACGGTTGTAAACTCTAATAACTAACCTTATAAATAAAATAAGATAAAACAAGTTCAACATCAATAAAATCATAGCACCCGCCCAGCAGTATATAAACTCCGTCATGCTAGCTAGTACGCAGTACAAGTTATTGTAACTGACTGTAAAAAGTCAGCATAACGAAAATAAACTCCACCTAAACTTCGTTTATATCTGACCCAGATAGACTGCAGGTCATAACTTCTTACCTGAAGTTCAGTTCACCGCCTCAGGTCTCTGCTCCTCCTGTCTTTCCATCATCCACCTGCCAGCGTGTTGCATCTGCTGGCCTCCACCACTTGCTAATGTTACTGAATCTGTGGAAGCTCCGCAATAGCCACCACCAAACAACTGAGTTATTTTTACACATCTCTCAGCATCTGGCCAATCCACCACCTTTCAGTGTTTATACCGTTACGGGGAAAAAACAAAACAAAAAACAAAAAAACAAAACAAAACCAATCGGCCCATAAAAACGAAAAATCATCATCGGCCCACCGGGCAAATGCCCAGTATGCCCGATGGCCAATCCAGCTATGCTGTCTGTCTACTGCTTACCATCATAGCCAAGTGGTTAACAAACATAAACAGAACCCCCAAAAGTTGATTCTGTTCTTCTGGACATAGTGCTTTCAGTGGGAGAAACATTTCGTCACTCACCCAAGTGACTTATTCAGTCTCAGCTGACTGCAGGTTTCCCCAGCCTTATAGACAGTGTATTGATACTAGCACCACTGAAGGAACAATGGGCTGGGAGGTCAGTTCCTTGCTCATTAATATGCAAATTCTCATGACCATTGATCAACAACCACTGATGGGTGCTCATTGATCAAAGACCACTGATCAATGGTCATGAGTACCATTCACAGAGGGTTGGGGAATGGCCGCAATCACAGCATTGTAAGATGGCGAAAGATGTACCCTTAGGCCCCCTCCTCGATTCAGAGATGGTCTTTCCCTTTTCATGTAAATGGCCTTCTCGCTCAAACCAGCATTCCTCCCTGTCCAGAATGTGTACATCTTTATCCTTGAGAGAGTGTCCACTGCCCTGTAGGTGTAAATAGACTGCGGAGTCCTGGCCCAACTAATGAATGTTATCTTGTTTCAGGATACATAATACCTGCCATTATCCAAAGATACATCTGGTTACCTGTATCTTTTACTTGATTCTCCTCTTCTCTCTTTTTTTATAAACTGAGGACCTGATGACTTTGACATTTTATTGTCCATCTTCCATCAGTAATTTTGGACTCCAGTATCAACACCCAACCCCACAAGATAGACTAATAGACTAACAGACCAACACATTGTATAGAGCTTTTTTTCCCCCCTGAGATTTCACACAACCCATGAAAAATAATTAATACATAATGGGCTTGGATTGTGTATGAGACCCCAGCACAGCAGCAGCAGCAAGCAGGCGCACTAAGCCCCCCCCCCCTCACACTCAGTTTTCGTGTATATGTATGTGATAGAATTTGGAAAACACATCGGTGCAAATTATAAGTCTTCAGTTTTTGTGTTTGTTGTAGGGCTGTCAACATTAGCGCGTTAATGTCATCACGCTTAACACGATTAAAAAAATTTTTTTACGCATTCAACCCATATTGAGCACAGAATGGGCATACTTTGGACAAACTCCCCGAAATGCATTAACAGAGACATTTCAGGCATTTTGAGTCATTCTGTGCTCGTAATTGATTAATTTGGTTAGAATTTTTAATCGTGATGACGGCGTTAACATTGACAGTTCTAGTTTGTTGGTTTTATTTTGCGAGCTGGTTATTAGGTGCCGCTCCAGCCAGCCAGAGAATCGTCTGCTGCCCCGCCCATCCTCACTGTGTTTGGGAAGCAGCAGGCACACCTCGCTAATGGAGAGCGCCTTTACTCCCCGCAAATGGGCAATAGAAAACCGATCGGTCCCCATGTAATCCCCAAAATGCGCTGGCAGGATGTCGGGTAGTGCAGGTGCAAGCAACTTTTTTTTGCCACCCCCCACCATGATGTCGCCCTGGGCAACCATGTAGCCCATATCAAAAACCGCTACTGCATCCAATGTATTAAATAACAAAAATAAGAAAGCATAATAGTTCCACTTTAAGTGAGAGGTGTTCTTCCATTGTACTCTCCACAGGTACCTAATAGAAAATGCAGTGTAGAGATCCCATCTCTTGTTTGTGCACTCCAGTAGTTGAAAATGAGAGTGGACATTTTGCGTGTTGAATTTTGCTATTCACTGATTAAAGAATTAAAATTAATTGATAAAATTAAAGTTCAATACACCCATGCAAATCTTTTACTTTGAGCAGCCTATCAGAAAAGCTAATCAAACACTCACTAGTAAGGTATCACTTGCTATCATTCAACGGAATTGGATTTTTAGCAATGTTATCAGTATGGCTCTGGTGATGGCACTGTTGGCCAGTCCACCATAACAATTAATCTGAAACAGTCTCACAATCAAAAGGACGTCAGATGTTCATAGTGTCTTGAAAATAAACGCGATTTTTCTGCAGGGTGAACATCAAACCAAAATGTTCCCATCATCAACTGAAATCTATTGGTACAAAACTCAACTACAAGCTTTGCTTTTTTTGTTTTTTGTTTTTAAGGATGCTGAAATTATAGTATGCTTAATTTGGCATTGTGGTCTGAGTACTTCCACTGGTGACTTTGTAGCTGATGCAAGGCCTTGTTTATATACACTGTGTTAAGGCCTGTCCTTAAAAAAAGTCACAATCTGAATTTCTAAGCAGAAAGGTAAAAGCGTCATATTGGATAATTACTGCATTGGTTAATGTTTCAGTTGGCAACATGTTAGTTAACCCTGCAGTAGCTTCTCATTTCTCAAAAATTCACAGTTGAAGACATATCCTGCAGTGGTGGAAAAATGTTACTTAGTTCCAATTTCCTGGTCCAATTATGGGAATCAAGAAGATTGTTGAAACTACTGCAACTGCGTTAAGAGCTGTTCAACACATTACTAAACTGGAAGTGGTCAATCAACATCTTCAAGCAAGAAATGTGCCTGAAAAAAAATATGACAATGAGTAAAAATGAACAGCAGAACTCAAGAGTAGGAAAAGCATTTCAATACATGCAATACAAAACAAAAAATACTCAATGGATTAGAACTAAACAGTTGTTGTGTTTGTGCGTACGTACGTGTTTGTTTGTGTGTGTAAACCAAAAATCCAGATCTTAACCCAGCTCTGAATCTTTGGGATGTGCTGAAGAGGACTTTATGCAACAGTGGCATCACTAATACAAAATCCTGGGGAAAAATTAATGCAACTCTGACCAGAAATAAATGTTGTGTAGTCTTGCTCTTAAAGATGCTGGTCTCAGCAGCCTAAACCAAGAACCCCAGACCTCCCTCTCCTCAGTCACCTCCTCCAGCTTATCTGGGGAAACCTCAAGGTGTTCCCAAGTCAGCCGTGATAATAATCTCTCCAGTATGTCCTGGATCTGTCCCGGGGCCTCCTCGTGGTAGTACATACCTGGAACATCTCATCAAAGCAGCAGTAGGCATCCTGGCCTGATGTCCAAACCACCTCAACTGGAGGTGGTTCGGACATCATCCTTTCGATAGGGAGGAGCAGCGGCTCTACTTTGAGCCCCTTTTTTAATGACCGATCTCCTCACCCTATATCTAAGAGAGAGGCCAGCAGAACCCAACAGAATCACATTGTATTATTGTAGGGTCTACCTTACAATATAAAGCGGCTTCAGGCGACTGTTGTTGTGATTTGGCGCTATATAAATAAAATTGAATTGAATTGAATTGAATCACATCATTGGCAACAAAGTAAGGATGAAATTCTGAGGCCACCAAAGTGGAACACTTCCACCACCTGGCTATGCCTAGATATTCTGTCTATAAAATGATGAAGTTGATGAGAAAGGGCAGCCCTGGTAGAATTCAAACCCACTGGAAACAAGTCCAACTTATTACCAGCAATGCAGACCAAGCTCCTGCAATGTTTATGTACAGGAACCAAATGGCACGTGGATTGGGCCAGACACCCCATACTTCTGAAGCACTCCACACAGGACACGGTTCGAGGGACATGGTTGAATGTATTCAAAATACATGTGGACTGGTTCAGGAAACTCCCACACACCCTCATATGTACTTCAGACGATAAAGAGCTGGTCCTGTGTTCCGCTATCAGGACGAAAAACACACTGTTCCTCCTGTATCTGAAGTTTATCTCGCGGACAAACTCTCCTTTCCAGGACCCTGGCATAAACCATAAACACCACTAGGGTTCAGTCCGGTAAAAAGTTACTGCAAAACATGTCCACTCATCCACCGGCAAGAACCTCAAGGTACTGCCAGCAAGCCGAGGAGATTAAGTTTTCTTTTTTTTTTTTAGAAGAGACAGGGATTTTTTTATTTGCTGCAATACAGTATTGACAATGAATATGACTTTTTTCTGATATTTAAACACGTTGATTTGATTAAAGAGTGAAAGGTCCTCTCAAATAAATGGAAAAAATCTCTCTTTAATCTAAAGTTGGTTGAAAAGTTTTAAGTTACACTGGTAATACTCATCAGTGTACCTCGAGTGGACATTGTGTGGCTGTCTGGCAATCATTTAACAACTAGTTAAATTAAAATGGGAATCAAACATAATGACTGATGTATGTAACTTTTTAAACAATGGCTAGATGTTATTTACATTTACTAAACATTTTAAAGATTTCAGCCTTGGTGTTTATGTTTCATTTAAACATCTTTTTGACCACTATTAAGAGAAAATGTATCATTGAAATTCGATTTAATTAATTTAATTAAGTCTTTGTAATAACATGAAAAGATCATAACTAACCAAGCAGATTTTACCCAGCAAACAATGTCTGTGGACATCTGGTGCTTGTGAAACTAGCAAGGCTGCACTGTATCCATCTTTTTCTACACAGCAAGTGCACAACGCAGAAATAACAGGAAGTGGGAAACAAGTAGATTGTAATGATGCATCATTGTTTTCCTCAGTTTAGTCTAAATAAACCGCTCTGCATAGAGGCCATGCAAATCTACTATGCCCATCTCCAAGTGGCTCTTAATTGAGCATTCGCAAGTTTAGTACACAAAACCTAATATGGTTAATCGCCATGTGTAGGAAAACAAGAAAAATAGATTTAAAGCCATGTTTAGTACATTTCTTTCGAACACAGTGAGAGGAGAATTCATAGAACACAAACACCCAAATACAAATACAATGTGTGAATGTTTGGTTTATTTGTTTTCTAATGAAGCACAAATTTAATCTGATAAGTGATTTGGTGTGCTGTACATCCATATCTTTTAAACCAGACACCAGCATCAGCAATAAAGGAAAGGATTTACGACAGAGAGAAGACAGAGGCACTCCAGAGGAGCGGGTGTCAGTGTCTCTCTTTAAGGGGGGAGCTGATGGCAGTATGAGTGGTAACATTCAGAAGGGTGAGGTGTGGCTCAGCGAGGGAGGGGAAGAAGGAAGATGGTAAGGAGGAGTAGAAAAACACTTAGATAGATTAAACACGTAGGGATGAGTGAGGACTTTATTTTTATGTGCATGTGTCTGCAAATGTGCTAGCTTGTGTGTAAGTGTGTGAGGTGTGTGTGGTGCATGGTAGAGACACACTTTTGGATCCATTTCAGGTCCTGCCCAGCAATCCTTTATGGATTAGTGGTGGGTCGGCCCTTTTTTTTATCACCTATAGAATCTATCATTAATGGACATCTAGAGGACTTCATAGGTATTCAATGAGGAAGACATCACTCCACTGTCAGCACTAACATTGTTTGCCTGAGTGGCACTCAGTGTTGTGGAACCAGGAAATAGTGTTAAACCCTTTCATTGGGACGAAGAGTGATACTGGGCCTGGGTTATTCCATTCATCATAAACTGACATCAGCAGGTAAATAGGCTGATATTACCTGGCAGAGTGGACTTAAAAGGAGTCCATGTGAGTGTAAATCACTGGAGACATCACTGGAGGTTTAACATATGAAACTGCCCGGTTGGACAGCAGAATTTACATTCACATCACATGTAGGAGCTATAAGACTGACTGTGTACAGGTGTAGAAAAGTACAAGTTTACCCTGAATGACTGCAAGGTTGTGAGATCTGGGTCCATAACTCCCTAGTCCAGTTGATCCTTCTACATGCAACTGCAGGAATTTGTCCACCTTTCCGGTGGCTACAGATATGGAAGAGGGGCTCCAGGACTTCAATTTTGGACATGGTGGCAGGAGTGCTTTCACACGGGAGTCTAATCTAACACAATTCTTCCATAATTTCCTATACCAAGCTAGATGAACAGGGTGCCCTGGCTGCAGGGCAACTTGGGTTCAACATAGAAATCTAAACCGTCACTATTAATGACCATGTCTAAATACATTGAGCTGGTGGCATGTACAGATATACAGCCTGGCTAGATATCTGTTAATGAGCAGCTGAATGAGTATAACTAGTAAAGTGGCCCTTGACTGTATTGTAATATGGGGTAATATTTGGTTTAATTCCTTAAGGTCAGTTTATCTCACCTCTCTTGTGTTCCTTGTATACTGTTTAGTCTCAGTCTTTGTGTTTGTGGTTTCTTTGTTCTCTCACTTCCTGTATAGTTTAGCAACTCTTTTACTCTGTATTTAGTTCTACTTCATTTGTCCCTTTTTTCCCTGATTATTTCAACTGTGTTCCTAGCTATTTCCTATTCCCCACATTATTCCTTAATGTATTTAATGTATTTAGTTGCCATTTACCATGATGTCTGTTTACCCCCCTATTGTTCTTTCTTATGTGTTCTCCAAGTTTGGATTCAGTTTATCTAAGCTGTTTCTTTGGATTTCTGAATGCTTTCTTTTTTTTTTCACCATTAAATCTGAGGTTTTTAATCAAAAATGAAATATTCAAATTCACATTTGTGTGACAGAAGCAGGAATTTTTCTGTAGTGCATGTGTCACGGTCCTGGGTCATGTGACCCAGTGTATTGAGTTTTCTTATATTTTGATATTCATTGTTTATGTTTAAGTCTCATTTAGTTATCTAAGCTCATTTCTGTTTTGCCTAGGTTGACCTGTTATAGTTCATTGTTTATTAGATTCCCCTTGTGCCTTCACCCCCTGTGCTTAAGACTCCCTCACCCTTCATGTGTTTCATGTCTGCATGTCCTATGTTGTCAAGCTGTTCTTGTCATGTCTGCGTTTCGTGTTTGCTGTTTTACTCTGTTTCCAAGTTCACTGTGTTTAGTTTCACTTCCCCTGTGGGGTCGTAATCTTCATTATAATCAACTGTTCCCCGTGTTTTTCCACTTCCCCTGATCATCCCCTGTGTGCATTTAGTCTGTATGTTTTCATTCATTCTTCATCAGGTCCACTGTTGTTTCACACCATGTGACATGTGTTCATGTCAGGGTTTTTCATTGTCTATTTTAGTTTAGGTTAATGTATAGTTTTGCATCGGTTTGCCTTGCCCTTTGTTTGTACCTTTTTATCAGCCATATTAAACATCTCGCCTTTTGTTAATTCAAGTTACGTTTCACGTTCCATTGTGTCTGCATTTGGGTCCATTATTCACTCTACACATAGTCTGCCTCCACAGATTGTGACAGCATGTGGAGAAATGTACTATTAAATTAGAAGACACTGATAGGTTTCAGGTTGCATTAAAATACATATTATTCTGTATCAGGTGTTGTCACCTGACAAAAAAAAAAGCAAAATAAGGTTTATGTTGCTGAAATTAATATCTTATCTAGAACTGAATGAATGAAAGGGTGACTAATTTCAACTTAATGGTCGAGAACTTATTAGAAAGAAAGTACATTTCCATGGGGAAATTCCTCTCTGCATTTAACCCATTCACTCAGTGAAGCAGTGGGCAGCCATTGGGCACCCAGGGAGCAGTGTGTAGGGACGGTACCTTGCTCATGGGTACCTCAGGGTAGCCGTTCAGTGGATTCGAACCACCAACCTTCTAATCATGGGGCCACCACTCTACCTACTGAGCTGTCCCTTAAACTTGTGGGACTTGTGGTTTCAGAGATGGGACGAAGAAAAACCAGATGACTAGATTTCAAAGAATTTATTGCTTTTGGAGCTCAGCTGTGGAAGCTAAAGACTATTAGAAAATGCCATCAGGCTGTTTAAAATCATGGGCTTGGTTCAAGTTTATCATGACACATTGTTATCTTAGAGGCACATGCACTTTGTGACAAGTCATATACTGAGGACTTTTGAGGTTTTTCAATTATTCCAACCATTTTGAAATAACAAAACTGCGACCTCTAGCCATTTAGAGTAAAGGTAAGGAGTGAGTGCCTATGGCAGCAAAATGCAGAGTAAAAGGTTTTGGGGTTTGTTTTGGGTTTTTTTACCCTTGGCTTGCCCTAATTATACAGGGCATTGATTTTACAATGCTTCCATGGATTGATTAGAAGAGCCCTGCACCTCCCCTAAGGAAGGAGAGCTTCGTTCTCTGGTCTCGTTGTCACAGTTGTCCTCTCCACTCATCCTCTTCTCAGTTCATCTTTAATTGCAGCTATTTCTTTTCTTTTTATTGTATCCTTAAGCTTCCCATCACTTTTTAAGTTGCCTTTACATTGCTTTTATTTACAGTGGTTCTCTTTCTGTTTTCTTTTCTAGAAATTCCTTACTGCATAAATATTCCTGAAGTGAAACAATTTCTATGTAATCAGTGACCCTTCCAGGGTTAGGGTTGTTTTAACCATGGTAATGTTAATGCCTCCGTCACACAGACAGGGTGCACCCTGTATCAGTCACCAGTAAAAAGATGCTACATATCAAAACCAGCATGGCATTAACGCTTTCCTTTTAAAAGCTTTCCCATTTGGATTTCCCATCAGTAAAAAAAACATAAAATAAAAATAATTAAAATTCATCTTTATGTGCTTGTTGTACAAATTGCATGTTGGCAAAGATTGATTTTGTGATTATTAGAACCCAAATGCTGACTAAAGAGCAACGGAAAGCAAGGTTTGATTAAGCCGTTAAAGAAAGTTTACAAAAGGTCCAGAAAAGGCACAAAGTTCAAAAAATGATGATGAAACAATTAAGAATCCAGGAGCACACTGCAATACAAGACTTTATATTAGAGTTTTCATAATCTGATCTTGATCAAGGCTGGCCAGAGTAAATAATCAGCTTTCCATGTGATACTCAATGCTGCAAGTACAAAGTCATTTGATGTAACTTACTGAATATTTGCTCTTTAGTGCCAGCATAAGCTAAACACAAAGCTATCCACACCATCAAACACATAAAAAAAAAAAAAACCCTGCAGATGACTATGTAGGGTAATTAGCTTCAGGAAGTTCATGCTAGCTATTCCAATATACTCTGTTTTATGGTATTTATCAATTTCTCGTCTCTACACTACAGAGTGCAAGGTTAGCATTCCCCACAGAGCCAGAAAGCCAAATTAATATATACCAGTAAAATAAAAACAAAGTAAAACAAAAGAACAAATAGAATTACCTTTTTTATTATCTCTTTTAGTGGCGCACAATTAAAATACTTTTTCAGTCTCTAGCCTTTATTGGGGATGAAACCATGTTTAGCTGTGAGGTTTTAGAACCATATGGATTTCTGGTATCTAATAAGAAAATCTCAGTTTATGTGACAGATAGTGACATTATCGCATCTGATCAGTCAGTAATGGCCTGTTGTCAAACTTCAGTATTCTCCCAGACTAATTTGTTTTTTCCTACCCACTTCTACACTTGTGGTCATAACATTAAAACCAATATTTGATTGGCATCAACACTAATAGTTAATGAAAACCATGCATGATATAGTTCAAAAGTTGATCTAAATGCTGAGATAAATGTTGTTTGTATTGGATTTCTGAAAAAATGTTGGCATCATTTTTGAGCGGCCTAGAAATAGTGACATATATGCATTTGCTTGTTTGTTTATGAGTTTAAAGCATTTTTAATTGCACTTAAATTACATGTATTGGTGTATGTTTAAGGACATGAAATGTCACCTCTCTCTGGTGAAGGACCCTGAGCTAGGCCATGAGAATGAGAGATACTGACTAGATATGGTCAGGCTCAACCCAAAGCATAGCTTGGGCTCTGCAACCAGTTTGCTGGAGAGGGGCTGTACTCTGTTCCAGTCTGGAGTTGCCTTCAGTGAGAGGAAGCAGACAGGGGTGGGTGTTCTTGTATCCCTTTGGTTTGCTGTCTGTACATTAGGGGGTTTTGCTAGAAGACAAAAGGACTGCCTTCCTGCGCCTTTAGGTCATTAAACGGGTAGTGACTATCATTTGCACTTATGCTTCGAAACGACAGTTCAAAGAACCCAGTATAGTAGCTGTCTACTCAGCTTTTTATGAAAGTCGCTCTATAAAGTACCAATTCAATTCAATTGAATTCAATTCAATTTTATTTATATAGCGCCAAATCACAACAAAAGTCGTCTCAAGGCGCTTCATAGGTACAGAGAAAAACCCAACAAATATGACCCCCTATGAGCAAGCACTTTGGCAACAGTGGGAAGGAAAAACTCCCTTTTAACAGGAAGAAACCTCCGGCAGAACCAGGCTCAGGGAGGGGCGGCCATCTGCTGTGACCGGTTGGGGTGAGAGAAGGAAAACAGGATGAAAGACATGCTGTGGAAGAGAAACAGAGGTTAATAAGAGATATGATTCAATGCAGAGAGGTCTATTAACACATAGTGAGTGAGAAAGGTGACTGGAAAGGAAAAACTCAATGCATCATGGGAATCCCCGGCAGCCTACGTCTATTGCAACATAACTAAGGGAGGATTCAGGGTCACCTGGTCCAGCCCTAAGTATATGCTTTAGCAAAAAGGAAAGTTTTAAGCCTAGTCTTGAAAGTAGAGATAGTTTCTGTCTCCCGAATCCAAACTGGAAGCTGGTTCC
The DNA here is from genome assembly GCF_051167445.1 of Perissodus microlepis. NCBI lineage: Eukaryota > Metazoa > Chordata > Actinopteri > Cichliformes > Cichlidae > Perissodus > Perissodus microlepis. The sequence goes on from NC_140480.1 coordinate 16,740,790, forward strand.
ACGGAAGAGGGGCCTGAAAACTGAAGGCTCTCCCTCCCATTCTACTTTTAAATAGTCTAGGAACAACAAGTAGGCCTGCAGTGCAAGCGCGAAGTGCTCTAATAGGGTGATATGGTACTACAAGGTCATTAAGATAAGATGGGGCCTGATTATTTAAGACCTTGTATGTGAGGAGCAGGATTTTGAATTTTCAATTCTGGATTTAACAGGAAGCCAATGAAGGGAAGCCAAAACAGGAGAAATATGCTCTCTCTTTCTAGTCCCTGTCAGGACTCTTGCTGCAGCATTTTGGATTAGCTGAAGGCTTTTCAGCGAGTTTTTAGGACATCCTGATAATAATGAATTGCAGTAGTCCAGCCTGGAAGTAATAAATGCATGAACTAGTTTTTCAGCGTCACTCTGAGACAGGATATTTCTAATTTTAGAGATGTTGCGCAAATGGAAGAAAGCAGTCTTACATATTTGTTTAATATGTGCATTGAAGGACATCATGCACAGGTTACCATGCCTCAGAACAGCATAACCTGTTGTCACATGCTCAGTTCAGGGGATTAATTTAAATGAACTTAAATCTTTGAACAATAGTGTAAATCATTTAGGGTGAGTGTGGGTTTTTTCCAGTTTCCACCCGTGGGCAGAGTCGCGGCATTCGTGTGTTTCTCTTCAACTGCTGGCAGCGCTCACCACCAACTCTTCAGCTTAACTACCATTAGTGCTGGTTATCACTGGCCATACTCACCATCGGTCGGTACGAGACAGCTCCGCGCAAAACGCTCTCTTTTTCACTGACCTGCCTGCCCTCGTGTCACAGCACCCACGTAAGACCCCACCTAGAAACAGCGCTTCCACACCCAGACCTCTTCCCCCTTTCGTGCCTAAAAACCTCCACCGACACCTTGCTGTATTACCTGTTCCGAGGCCCATGCACATCCCCCTTGCCACTGAATTACCCTACTCTAGTTGTCCTAATGTTTAATGCTATTCATAGTCATTTTAGTACTCTTTATTTTATTAGAGCTCCAGCTACTCACTCTCAGTTTTCAGTAGCTTTGCTGTTCACAGCTCACTGTCTGAATCGTTATTTGTTCTTGTTGTTGTACATAAAGAGTTTTTGTTTATCACGCTCACCAGTGCCTCTGTGTGTGGTCTGCAAATTGAGTCCTTTGCCCAGGTCGGCCTCGGCCCTGACATAGACATCCTGTAGTTTTTATATACAGAAATATTAAATATATAACAGAAAAGAGAAAAGAATAAAGGTTCTTCAATTTTGAAATGTTTCCTGACCAGTCTTATCAGCTGTGACTGATGTTATTGTGTCCAGTGATCTATTATAAAAATCATGTGGATATTGTTTGATTGACTTTGATCTATCTCCCAAGACCCATGGTATCTAAGGTAGTGTAGGACTACCCTTTTTTATTTTATCACTTTTCTGTTTCTCAAAATATCTTGTCTATTCTTTTACTTCCCTTCCCTTTGTGCAATAAAGTGTGTTTGTCAGTAGGAATGGAATTGAGAACCGGTTCTTGTAGAGAACTCGTTCCCTGTAGTCCAGTTCCTTGGAATTGTTAGTCAGCCTGCCTATTGATTCTGCTTATCAGTTCTGCTTGCACTTGCACTACAGTCAGCTGATTTCAGTTCATTTGCTGGAGGAGGAAAATAGTGGCGCAGTCCATAGTCCAACATGTGGATATGGACATTTTATTTATATTTTATTGCAAAAAAGGAAGAGCTTGATGTTATGTGTGAACACAATGATGGTATTGTGTTCATACCTAAATGCTCATACGTATGTCTTCAGGGACAGGGATTTGTGTTGGTGTGTAAGACTTTAGCCTATATGTTTATACTGTTAAATGGTAATTATGAGACATTATAGTCACATTATGAGCATTTCACAGGAGAGTAATGCAACAAATCAGCACATTTTACAACATATTGCATCCAGTCAATTTGCACGAAACGAATGTCTTTGATATGCGGCTTAGTGGTGATGCATTGCAGAGCCAATGAGAACCCAGTGAGAATCAATAAGGAATCGAATTGATGAGTTAAATGGATAATGGAATCAGAATCACTAAATTCATATCAATTCCCATCATTACGTGTCAGACATCTCACCAGTGCTGAAGAGAAAACAATATATAATGAAATGCTAGATGATGATGTTTATCTTATAATGAACAGAGATACACAGTCAGATTGTAAGGATCAAGTGGTAAAAATAACAGTGTAGGAATGGAGAAACGAGTATGTTTAAAAATCAATTACACAGTAAATATGACACGAGTCAGCAACAACGCCCTCGGGGGAACCCAGAAAATATGTTCCTGGCTGCATGTCAGTAAATCTGCACTCCCTACAAATGAATTACTAATTTTATGTACAGCAGTGAGAAGGGGGGAAAACAGCCCACCCAGTGTGTGGTAGTATATATACTGCCTATGCACACAAGCAAAACACCCCAAGGGAGAGTATTACTAATTGATGGAGTAGAGTAAAGGATTTTTTTTTTCCTGCTGAGTGAGAGTAGGGAGGAGCAGAGCACAGACCCAGTGTTAACTCTGATCTTTGGGAATGTCAGCAGGTCGGTGAGCCAAAGGAAAACACTGCAGCAGCCGGCGCTTTGAACCATCCTCAAAGATTGACCTGAGGATGCTAAGAGACTTGGGGGAGAAGAGAGATTGATAAGGAGAAGACCAGGAATTACTGTCTAGAGACAGAAAATGGGATGAACTAGAACCAGAACCTGTTACTGGATCATAATTAAAACTGAGATAAAGAAAGAGAACAATGGTTAAAAAAAAAAAGAAAAAAAAAAGCTACATCTTATATTGTCTTTAAAGAATGATAATTATGATAATGATAATTTTGGCTAGCAAGAAACAGGTTTGAAACTAAATGTACTTGTGTAAAAAACTGAACAACTGAATTTAGACTGACTTTTAGTAAAACAAAATACAAACCAACACCACACTACTCAAATAGCTATATACTTAATTAAACAGATGACTTATATATAAGAATTAAAACCTAGCACTGTTTTAATTAAGGGGAAAATTGGCAATGTGACGTCTAGTATTATGGCAACTGCAGTTATGGGGCGTTTTGAGCCAAAAATAACTATATTTGGATGATAGTGTAGTAAAGTAGATTTTGGGGTAGGATTTTATGCGATGTGCTCGAATGCAGCACTAACATCCACGCCTTCCCAGCTGATAATTAGCGGGCTTATAAGAAACAGCTGCACTTCACTACCACACAGAGGCATTTGGCAGTCCTTTCCCATCCAAGGTGGCTGAGAGCATTAGGCAGCTAAGCACTGCAGATCTCCTCAGGAAAGCTGCTCATTTTAGTATTGCCCGTTAGATAGTGGTAAGTGGGACCCTTGTGTAGCACTGGTGGTGCAATACTAGTAGTGGGCATGTAAGACCTGTTAGTGCTACTTCTAGCCTTCTTTGTATGTAGTATAGGCAGTATAGTTACCTTTAGCAACAATACCAGAACAGAAGGGAAATATGGGCCAGATCAGATAGGTTCTAGATTCGTAGGAGCCAAGAGGACTTGTACACAGTAGGTGTAAAAAAACAAAATTGCATTTATTAGCAATTATTAAAGTTTACCAGGTTGTGCACATTAACAAAAGTGAGGGAGGGTCAGACCAGCCAATGATTGCTTGCTCAGTGGATCTAACAAGCACACTGAAGGACAAAGTCTTGCCTCCACACCATTTATATATTACATATACATACATACATATTAATGAAACTTATGTTTATATGCTTTTTATCAGTATTTATCAAACGCCTTCGATGCTTGTTTCCTGCGGGGGAACACAGCGGGTCTATGTGCTGCGCTGGAATGGTAGCGCTGTGCAGGGCGGCTGCTATGTTCACTTCGGATTACTCCTCACCCCCCACCCAATCCTGTGGCTTGTCATGTCTTTCACAATGTTGTGCTGTGGACATTTATGTGCTTTTTGTGCAGAGGAGTTTTTTTGTTTCCTGTTCTCATGCTGTCCTACCATGGAAGCACAGCATGAGTAGAGGTCTCTTTTTTTCCTCTTGTACTTTCCCATTGTAGTGTACATTTCAGTGTTTTTCTGTAACGCTACCGATCTCCGACCTGTATCCCCATGTAATGTCCGTGTTGTGTGTGTAAGGTTGGGGGGGTCCCATTTCATTGCAGGGCAACCTGCATGTGGCGAATAAAGCTTTGATTGATTGATATTAGATGTAATTGTATTTTTTATCAATATTTATTCCCATTGTGAAATGAGTATTTAAATCAAAAGAGTATTAATATTTATGCTCTTAATCCCATTTTTAACACAGGGTTACACTTGTGTTTGTCTTCATGTGGCATATAGTAGGGTGGACCTTGATGACTGTTTCCCGCTTTTGTTACAGGATTGTGCCATACTGCTGCTGTCTTGTGCTGTCTTGTTTTATCCCGTTCTGTCTTGTTTGATTTTATTCTCTCTTGTTGTGGCCTGTTGTCATCTTACAAACGTTTATGGACTGGCCTCGACTGACTCCTGGTTTTATGGTCTTTTACTCTGAATTGTTTTATACATTTTAATCATGCTTTTATAAAGAACAGTAACTTAGGGTGTTTTTGTTTTATTTATCTTTTACTAATTTGTTTAACGTTTTATACTTTGCTGTTTTGTTGCTTTAGTGGAGGTGCGGCCGCTTGTTGAGGGGCTAGGCACGTGAAGTGGCCTCTCTATTAGGTGTAACTTCATATGGAGTATGAAATATTTCTGTTGTTAACTAACTCTCCAAGTGAAGATAAAGAAAAATACTTCCCAAACTGTCAAATTATTACTTTAAATAGTAACACATGCAAAACGCGTGGAAATTATTATTACTGTTTTATGTTTATTGATTGGGTTACAAAAACAATCAAGAATCTCAAGTCTCATATAATTCAAACCACATCCTCTTATACCCTAAAATATTGTAATGCTGCACTGTGTGTACTATCACCACATGTGTATGAGCAATATTGGTGTTTATTAAAATAAATTCTAAATATCATTAGTACCATCACTGCTTTAATAACCGTGGACCATTAATCCTCCATGAAACTATAACATACAAAATGACACACCCACAGAAACCTCTCTCTTTAACTATTTCTTTCTCTCTCACACACACACACTCACACTCACTTAGTGTTTTTGCATTTTCACCAGCTCTGCATTTCCCCTCTAGTCTTCATCTGGGTCGCTGGGTTGGCTTGGCAAGGCAGCAGTATTGGGTCCGCCTTAATGAAGAGCATTGATCCTTGTTGGGTTATGAGCAGGCTTTAGTGGCTGTGTTGAGATGTTAATAAGCCTGGCCTTATTCTGGGGGAGCTTTAATTAGCCTGTTGGAAATGTGCTTACAGGCCGCACTGTCACTCTGTTGTGGCACACATTTCTTAGTGTGCACACACACTCACAGAAGAGGTCGCACACAATCTTTGCAAGGACAGCTAAACAGATTTGCTTGCACACGTATAGCAGAGTACAGTCAGTCATTTCATGGACCACTGAGATGGCGATCAAAAACAACATTCAACATTTATTCAATTAATAGTTTCATTAGCAAATCAGGCACTGTGAATTTAGTTACTCGTGCCGCCCCCACACACACTCTAATCTTCAGCTACTGTATTTTATGTACTCTCTGTTCCTTTGTCTGCTTCTTTAGCTTTAAATGGGGAAATGACACAGATGCCCATGTTTGCTTTTGAGGTTAACTGTGCAGCTCATACACAGTTGGTGGTAGAGGTCCAAGAAGGATAATATTAAGACTAGGAAAGGTTTAAGAAATCTTTAACAGCTTAATGAGCTTATCAGATTGACTGAGGTCTTTCTGTTAAACTAACAGTAACAGGGATTTTATTGCTGAAGCCAGTCCTTTGAAAAATAAAATAATATTCCAAAACACTTGGTCAAATTTTACAGCCTTAAGCATTAATTTGAGATGTTGACTGAAATACAATAGATTGCAGTGCTTGTAAAGGCACTCCAATCACAACTACTCTGCTACATGCTGTCGATTTTATAAAATCCACTTGTGAGCTACTTTTGTGGCTACAGCCAGGGAATCTCGCTCCATGATTTTTCGATCTGGACAATAATGCACAGAAAGGTTTTATAGACATTTATGACTCTAAATTAAATTTTAATGACTTTGGTAATCTTTGAGTCTTTACATCTAGCACCACCAACAGTATATTATTTTGTATTTCAACACCTGTTAGATGAACCATTATAAAATGTGGTTCTGGCATTCATAATATTATTGAACAAACCATGCTGTTATAGGCAAGTTGGTCGAGCACGCCTAAATTTCATCATAGAGTAAGAAAGATGGAGAATGAGACAATAGAGAAATTATGTTGTATTCATTATAATTTGAAACTAAAAAACGAGTCTATAAATTCACTAGGAACCTGAGATCCTAGATTAACAAAGATGAGGGCCTTCTGTACAACAGCAAATCTTTTTAAGGTTAGTGAAGTGGTCCTTAAAGGCCATTTATAAAAATACTCACTCGTACAATGGCTTCATTTTTCAGATCCAGCAGCTATGCCCATCTTTTATATACCATCTATAATTCTGAGCGTTGTGGTAACTAGCTTAGTTAATCTTGTCCTTATTACTAAAAAGATGTTTCTTGAACAGGTCACACTGTTGTGTGAAACTGTTGGTTACTTTACTGTAAGACAGAATAAATCAATATGTGGATAAATTATTAACTAACAAGAGCATAGAAGGAAGAAAGATGTTTAAAAGTCTGCATTCTCAAGTTGACCTATGTAAAATCAGCTGGTCCAGACCACGTTTAACTTGGAGACATGGAAAACGTTGTGAATATTCATGTTCTTGATTCCTGATGATCAGTGATTAGTTTAAACTTTGAAATTGTGTTCTGAGCTAACCAGCCAAAAGCCTCCGCTCTTCCAATACTAACTTAATGGCTAGCTACTACTGATCATCAATGCCATCATCAGCGTGCACTTACCTCTCATCCAAGACCTCCTATCTGACCGTAAGTTTGACTTTTTCTGCTTAACTGAAACCTGGCAACAACCTGATGACTTTTCTCAGCTAAATGAATCTACTCCTCTGGGGTTTGTTTACTTTTCTAAACCCCGCTGCTCAGGTCGTGGGGGTGGTCTCGCGATCTTTTTTCACCAGCACTTGAAAGTCCTGCCAGTTAATGTTGATAGCTTTAGTTCTATAGAGGTCCTTGCATGTGAGCTGACTGGACCCATTCCCACCATCATAGCTACTGTATACCGCCCCCCCAAACCTAACCCTGTCTTCCTCAGTGACTTTGCTAATCTACTAACCCATCTTTCATCTCTCTCCCCAAGTGTGATCTTGGTGGGAGATTTCAACATTCACATGGACAATAATGACCTTCTGCTCACCAGAGACTTTTCCTCCTGTCTCGAAGGCTCTGAATTTAAACAATTTATCGACTTTCCCACTCACTCTAAAGGACACACCCTGGACTTGGTCTGCTGTTCTGGTCTTACTCCCTCGAATCTTTCTACTACTGAAATCCCCATAACTGACCACTTCCTCCTTTCATTTAATCTCACTCTCTGCTGCTCTTCTACCAAGCCAACCCGTCTCATCTCGTTCCGCAACATCAAGAACATTGATATGGACATTCTCACTACCAGTTTGGACAATGTTCAGATTCCGGACTTCTATTCTACTCCTGATGATTTGTTGTTATATTATAATAATTGTCTACGCACTGTCCTTGATTCTCTGGCTCCTGTAAAAACCCACACTGTTTCCTTCGCTCGCTCTGCTCCCTGGTTTACCTCTGACCTCCGAGCTTTGAAGGCCAAAACTCGGCTGCTAGAGCATAAATATAAGAAATCTGGTTTAACTGTTGATTCAGAAATCTATAAATACCACGTACTTCAGTATAAAGACTCCATCAACAAGGCCAAACAAAGCTTCTACTCTGGTATTATCAGTTCTTATGAGGGTAATGCAAGGACTCTGTTTTCAGTTCTCAACAAACTAATTCAACCCCCCAATGCTTTACCACCACACTTCTATTCCTCTGAAACCTGCAACTCCTTGATGCTGTTCTGGACTACGAAAACCTTTTCTCCTTTTTGAGCCGTTTTCCACTTTTCATCTTCCTGATTTATCTGATATTTCCGAGTTCATCTGTAAATCAAAGCCTGCCACATGTCATCTTGACCCCATGCCCACGGGGCTTGTGAAATCCTGCCTCTCTTCTTTACTCCCACTCATCTCTGCTATCATTCACTCTTCTCTCACCACCGGTATCGTTCCCTCCTTATTCAAGACTGCTCTAGTCACTCCTATACTGAGAAAACCTTCTTTATATCCTAACAACTTTAACAACCTCCGTCCGATTTCCAATTTACCCTTCATTTCTAAGATACTCGAAAAAGTGGTTGCAGCTCAACTTCATTTACACCTGGTTAATAATAACATCTACGAGAGATTTCAATCTGGTTTTCGCTCATGTCACAGTACAGAAACTGCTTTACTTAAAGTCACTAACGATCTTCTAATCGGAGCTGACTCTGGTCTTCTCACCATTCTCGTCCTTTTAGATCTGAGCTCAGCCTTCGACACCATTTCTCACTCTGTACTTCTAAGCAGACTTTCCTCTCTCGGCATCTCTGACACACCCCTCGCCTGGTTTCAATCATATCTCCTCGACCGTTCCCAGTTTATTCAAGTAAGATCATTTCGCTCTCGTCTATTTCCCGTCACCTCTGGTGTACCCCAAGGCTCAGTTTTAGGCCCTCTTCTCTTCATAATATACATCCTCCCTCTAGGTACCATTTTCCACAAATTTGATCTTCAGTTTCACTGTTTTGCTGATGACACCCAGTTATATCTCTCTTGCAAACCTGATTCCTCCATCCCACCTTCTTCCCATACAGAATGTCTATCCAAGTTAAAATCCTGGTTTACCTCTAATTTTCTAAAGCTCAATGAGGATAAAACTGAGATCCTCCTTATTGGCACCAAATCCAACCTTTTGAAGGCAAACCATTTCTCACTCACCATCGGTAACTCCACAGTTTTCCCTTCTCCTCAGGTTAAGAGCCTTGGTGTCATCCTAGACAGTTCACTTTCCTATAAATCTCACATCAATAATCTCACCCGTTCTGCCTACTTCCATCTATGCAACATTAACAGATTGCTTCCTTCTCTTTCCACCCAGTCTACGTCCATTCTTGTCCACAGTCTTGTTACCTCCCGTATTGACTACTGCAATTCTCTTTTGCATGGTCTCCCCCAAAAATCCCTCCATAAGCTTCAACTGGTTCAGAACTCTGCTGCTCGCATTATCACCAGAACCCCCTCCTACCAGCACATCACCTCTGTTCTTCAGGAACTTCACTGGCTCCCCGTGAAATTCTGGATAATATTCAAACTTCTTCTGCTCATCTTCAAGGCCATTCATAACCTCGCTCCTCCTTACCTTTCTGACCTGTTAACCACTACCTGTTCTGCCCGTTCACTTCGTTCTTCTTCTTCTATCCAGCTTGCTGTACCTTCCTTCTGCCTCACCACCATGGGAAGCAGAGCTTTCAGCTGCTCTGCTCCCAGGCGGTGGAACTCTCTGCCTCCAGAAATAAGAAACATTGGTTCTATCCCACAGTTTAAATCCCAACTCAAAACCCATCTGTTCAAATCTGCATATTCACTGTGAATCCACTGTTTGTTAATTTTATCTTGTGCTTTTGTTTTATTGTTCTTATTCTGCCATTGTTTTACTAAGTGTTTTATCCTATTGTAAAGTGTCCTTGGGTGACTTGAAAGGCGCTCATAAATAAAATTTATTATTATTATTATTACACAACAAACTATTTACTGAGAATGGGGCCTGTTGCAAAGATCTGTTAAACTTGTCGAAGGCAACCTGGGCTACAAATTTCTACTAAAACCAGTGCTTGGGAGACATGAGACTGGTTAATGGTGAGACAACTTTACCTTTATAACTGTCTCATGTGCAAGGGAAAGAGACAGTCTGCCACAGCCTTTACTTTAATCGATTTCCTTGCACCTGCCCTCTCCCACAATGATTCACAAAAAAGACACAGAATCTGTGTGAAACTCACATTTTCTATCTTCTTACACCAATACGGTTGTGCTCCTCAAGAGATGATTAGGATGTCTTCAAGATACACAAACACAACATGATTAATGAAATCCCATAAAAAGTCATTGACCACGGTCTGATATATTGCAGGGGCAGTAGACAAAAAAAAAATATCATAACAACATACTCACAATCCTCTACATGTGTCCATATGTCTGCTTGCCTAATCCTGACCAGGTGATAACTGTTGCGGAGGTCCAGTGAACATTGTGGTACAATCAAGTAGTTTGAATGCCAGGAGTTGAGTGTGATTTTAGCTGGAACCATGAGGCTGGGTAGGGAAGAGTTATCAGAAAACTTGCCCACCAGTATCACCACTGTCTAGGGATGGGAATCGAAAACTGCTTCTTGTTGAGAACCGGTTCCCACTGTTTCAATTCCTTCGAATTGTTTGCCATTTTTGCAAACGATTCCCCTATTGATTCCAGTCACCTCGAATGACGTCACCACATTAGTGTCATTTACCCAGCAGGAAACATGGCGCCTAAGCGGCATAAACGCTCAAAAGTTTGGTTATACTTTATGAGAAAGGACGATAACAGAGCAACTTGTGATACTTGCAAAGTAGATATTTCATCAAAGGGAGGACACACTACAAATATGCAAAAGCATTTGTTCACAAAACACACAACCTCCATCCATCCATCAATCTTCTTCCGCTTTATCCGGGGCCGGGTCGCAGGGGCAGCAGCCTAAGCAAAGAAGCCCAGGCCTCCCTCTCCCCAGCCACCTCCTCTAGCTTATCCGGGGGAACATCAAGGCTCTCCCAGGCCAGCCGAGAGATATAATCTCTCCAGCATGTCCTGGGTCTGCCCCGGGGCCTCCTCCTGGTGGGACATGCCCGGAACACCTCACCCAGCAGGTGCCCAGGAAGCATCCTTGTCAGATGCCCGAACCACCTCAGCTGGCTCCTTTCGATGTGGAGGAGCAGCGGCTCTACTCTGAGCCCCTCCCGGATGGCTGAACCGCTCACCCTATCTCTAAGGGAGAGGCCAGCCACCTTTCGGAGGAAGCTCATTTCCTCCGCTTGTATCCGCGATCTCGTTCTTTCGGTCACTACCCACAGCTCGTGGCCATAGGTGAGGGTAGGGACATAGATCGACTGGTAAATTGAGAGCTTCGCTTTTGCACTCAGCTCTCTCTTCACCACGACGGACCGGTGTAGCATCCGCATCACTGCAGCCGCAGCACTAATCCGTCTGTCAATCTCCGGCTCCCTTCTCCCATCACTCGCAAACAAGACCCCGAGATGCTTAAGCTCCTTCACTTGGGGCAGGAACTCATCCCCGACCCGGAGTGGGCACTCCACCCTTTCCCGGCTGAGAACCATGGCCTCAGATTTGGAGGTGCTGATCCTCATTCCCGCTGCTTCACACTCAGCTGCGAACCGTTCCAGTGCAAACTGGAGGCCATCACCCGATAAAGCCAACAGAACCACATCATCCGCAAAAAGCAGAGATGAGATTCTGAGGCCACCGAAGAGAAAGCCCTCCACCCCTTGGCTGCGCCTAGAAATCCTGTCCATAAAAATTATGAACAGAATCTGTGACAAAGAGCAGCCCTGGCAGAGCCAATCACCCACCCGGAACGAGTCCGATCGAATGGCCCGTAGCAATGGGCCAGACACCCCATACTCCCCTAGCATCTCCCACGGGGTGTCCCGTGGGAGATGTCCTGTCAAAGAAGACCTTCTCCAAGTCCACAAAATACATGTAGTCTGGTTGGGCAAACTCCCATGTGCCCTCAAGTATCTTTGAGAGGATAAAGAGCTGGTCCAGTGTTCCGTGACCAGGACGAAAACCGCATTGTTCCTCCTGTATCTAAGGATCAACTAGCGGATGAACTCTCCTTTCCAGCACCCTGGCATAGACTTTCCCAGGGAGGCTGAGGAGTGTGATCCCCCTGTAGTTGGAACACACCTTCCGGTCCCCCTTCTTAAAGATGGGGACCACCACCCCGGTCTTCCAGTCCAGGGGTACTGCCCCTGATCTCCACGCAACATTGTAGAGGCGTGTCAACCAGGACAGCCCTACAATGTCCAGAGCCTTCAGGAACTTGGGGCGGACCTCATCCACACCAGGGGCTCTACCACCAAGGAGTTGTTTAACTGCCTCAGTGACCTCGCCCCCGGAAACTGGCGGGTCCTCAAGTCCTCGAAACCAAACCACTGTACCAGACACAGACAGGGACAGCTGTAGCAGAGGAGACTGATGAGATCGTGGAGGAGTATGGTATTAAAGACAAGGTTGTGGCAGCCACTGTTGATAATGTGGCCAACATGGATATAGCTGTCAAAAAGCTACAAATTCTCAAGTTTCAATGCTTTGCACACACCTAAGCTAAAGCAACACTACACTGTCTTTACTTTATCATAAATAAAATGACAGTTATAAATACTTAAGGATAGTAATGATGTCACATTTTCCTCCCTTTTAAAAAAATTAAGGACACTAATATCCTGAGATTCCTGGAGGAGGCCAACATCTTGGACTCCCAATTTAAATCCAAAGTGGATAAGGATGAAGTCTGGGACAGGATCAGGGAAGCAGCAATTGCAGCAGACACAGAGGCAGGAGCAGATGAGGTATTTCAATATGACAGTGTCTTTCATTGTGAGAGTGAGACCTTTCATCTGTGGATTTGTGGTACTTAGTTTGATTTGTTTGTTTGTTTGTCACTTTCTACTCAAGCACCTGGAGCAAGGAGACACACAAGGAGACTTGTTTGAAGATGAAGTTGAGGATGAAGAAGACTATGTAAGTTTAGTTCATTGTGATGATAATTTAGATTGTTCATTTTATGCTTAATTTTTTATTATGTCCATTTAATTTCAGGCGCCACCAGTAAAGAACAAAATGGTGGCGAACAATGATGGACAATGAGCTGCAGTCATTCCAACAACGGCAGCCCGTTCTTTCCCTCGATGCCCCACACCTGGATCCTGGAATGCCTAGAACTGTACAAGATCAACAGGACACTAAGAGCTTTCATCGGGAACTCAGTGGGGATCTAGCATACAACAGTAGAGACCAACTTCAAGCCAATAGCACAAATCACTATCAAGTGCAGGATCTACCAAGGAAATGCTCTGTCCCCACTCCTGTTTTGCATGGGCCTGAACCCCCTCAGCGAGATCACTGACAAGACTAGCTACGGATACCGACTACTGGTGCAGTCATCAGCCACCTCCTCTACATGGATGACATCAAGCTGTATGCCCAGAGTGAATGGGAAATCAATTCCCTGATCCACACCACAAGTATATACAGCAACAACATCAGAAAGTCATTCTGACTAGAGAAGTGTAGTCAGATGGTAACAAAGAGAGAGAAGGTAGTCAGAACCAGTATCACTCTACCAGAAGGCAACATTGCAGGTACCACAAGTACCTGGGAATCCCACAGGCAAATGGGAACCACAAAAAGGCAGATAGGAAAGCTGCAACCACCAAGTACCTGCAAAGGGTCAGGCAAGTCCCGATGACTCAGCTGAATGGTAAGATCAAGATCCGGGCTGACAACACGTACCCTGCCCATGATCAGGTACCCTGCTAGTGAGTGTCAGAACCACAGTCCAGGATGAGACAGCAAACATCAACGAGTACTTCAGGAAGATGGCCACGATCAACGACGTGCTCAGTGAATACCTTAGTGAATACCTCAGGCAGCAGAAACCTAAGAAATACGAGCAAAAGGAGGAACCATCATGGAAGGACAGCCCTCTGCACGATATGTACCACCAGCAGATAGATGAAGTGGCTGACATCCAGAAATCTTACCAGTGGCTGGAAAAACCTAGACTAAAAGACAGCACATAGACACTAATCATGGCAGCATGGAACAAACTCTGAGCACAAAATCCATAGAGGCAGGGGTCTACCACACTAGGCAAGACCCCAGGTGCAGGCTGTGTAAAGATGCCCCTGAGACAATCCAGCACATAACAGCAGGGTACAAGGTGCTAGCAGGCAGGACATACATGGAATGCCATAACCAAGTACCAGGCATAGTATACAGAAACATCTGTGCTGAGTATGACCCGGAAGTCCCGAAGTCAAAATGGGAGACGCCTCCTAGGGTGGTCGAGAATGACAATGCTAAAATCCTGTGGAATGTCCAGATGCAGATGGACAAACTGGTGATCACTAACCAACTAAACATAGTAGTGGTGGACAAGCAGAGGAAGATGGCAGCCGTGATAGGCGTAGCAATACCGAATGACAGCAACATCAGGAAGAAGGAACACGAGAAGCTGGAGAATAACCAAGGGCTCAAAGAAGAGCTCGAGAAGATATGGAGGGTGAAGGTAACAGTGATCCCAGTGGTAATTGGAGCACTCGGTGCAGTGACCACCAAGCTAGGCGAGTAGCTTCAGCAGATCCCAGGAACAACATCCAAGATACCTCTGTCCAGAAGAGCGCGATCCTAGGAACACTAAAGATATTGCACAGGACCCTCAAGCTCCCAGGCCTCTTTTAGAGGACTCGAGCTTGAAGTATAAAGACTACCCAAATGGCTGAGAGAGGAATTTTATGCTGCTATAATAAGGGGTTCTTTTTGTAGTTTACCTGCAATGAGTACGAGAGCATTACTGTCCAAAAAGCTGGTCTTAGGAGTTAACAGTTGAAAACAACAAGAAACGCCAGAGGAGCAACAACAACCCAAACAAACACTGTGGACCCACAAATTGGATTTAGAATTTTTAGCATATATCTAATTCACATAGACAAGTACAGTGTGGCCAAGGCATGGCCATTCTCTTCTCCAACGACTTTCCTCTGAAGATCAGCAATAGAAATCAGTATTAGGTCAGAGTAAGTTAATTAGATGAGTATTCTATTGTATTGAGATCTGGTGACTGTGGAGGCCACACTACATGATTCACATCATTTTCACCCAGATCAGAGTAGTCAGTAAACCCTTATGTACTTTGGATCAGAGCATTGTCATTATTGAGGTAACCAGTTCCCAAGAAATAGAACTAGTAGAAATGTTTCCATGTGATCTCTCTGAACAATTTTGTATTGATTTGCTGTGACGATATAAGGGTTCAATTGGTTCAACAGCCATATTGTTATGGGTCATGTTTAAAACCA
Organism: Perissodus microlepis; assembly: GCF_051167445.1. Lineage (NCBI taxonomy): Eukaryota > Metazoa > Chordata > Actinopteri > Cichliformes > Cichlidae > Perissodus > Perissodus microlepis. The sequence goes on from NC_140480.1 coordinate 16,756,057, forward strand.
TTAGAACTTGTCTCTTCTGCCCTCAGCTGAATGTCTCTATCCAGCTTATGCAGAGAGCTAAACATTAAATGGCTTCAGTAAACACTCAGGAGACCGTGTGGCATTCTTCAGAGCTTTACTGCTCCTTATTTTTCTTTTTGTAAAACTGTAATAACAGAAACAGAATACAGTGTATTCACTCTCCATACAAATACACAAAGATTACATTAAATATTGTTGACTTATGTAAACAGTCACTACACAATTTCAGTATCAACACTACACCCGCGTAGCATTTCAAGAGATACAGCTAACACCACATGCTGGTATGTTTCATGCTAGCAGGCTAAACAAAGGGCTAACAGCTAGCTTGTGCTAGTAATGTAACAAACTCGCAAAACACACAAGAAACACATTACTTTGCTGAACAAGGTTCTAATAAGTGAGAACAATCAACCGTTTTGCCACACTTACAGATTATGCCTTTTCAAGAGCGGCAGATGCAGGAATTTACAGAGACACAGCCAAATGGACCTTCCCTGTCAAGCGCTGGGAGAAAAACATTGCTTGAGCTCTTACATGGCGCTACCCTGTCAACCCACTAGATGGCAGGCTTTGCCCAGACAAGATCAGGAATAAACATATTTTCTGACGCGTTGCAACAGTTAATTACAGAACGAATGATTATGACCTGCCATATAACAAACTTATAAAAAACATACCTTAGAAATAACCCGAGGGACAGAATATTGTCAGTCAATTCCATGTTGATTGGTTTTGAATCTACAGGGTGGGCCATTTATATGGATACACCATAATAAAATGGGAATGGTTGGTGATATTAAAGTCCTGTTTGTGGCACATTAGTATGTGTGAGGGGGAAAACTCCTCAAGATGGGTGGTGACCATGGTGGCCATTTAGAAGTCGGCAATCTTGGATACAACTTTTGTTTTTTCAATAGGAAGAGGGCCATGTGACACATCAAACTTATTGGTAATGTCACAAGAAAAACAATGGTGTGCTTGGTTTCATCCATCCATTCATTCGCTTCCGCTTATCCTTTTCAGGGTCGCGGGGGGCGCTGGAGCCTATCCCAGCTGTCATAGGGCGAGAGGCGGGGCACACCCTGGACAGGTCGCCAGTCTGTCACAGGGCCAACACACAGGGACAGACAACCATTCGCACTCACATTCATTCACACATTCACACCTAGTGACAATTTGGATTATCCAATTAACCTATCCCCACAAGCTGCATGTCTTTGGACAGTGGGAGGAAGCCGGAGTACCCGGAGGGAACCCACGCAAACACGGGGAGAACATGCAAACTCCACACAGAAAGACCCCGGCCTGATGTTGGAAATGAACTCAGGACCTTCTTGCTGTGTGGCAACGGTGCTAACCACCGTGCCACCGTGCTGCCCTGTGCTTGGTTTCAACGTAACTTTATGCTTTCATGAGTTATTTACAAGTTTCTGACCACTTATAAAATGTGTTCAATGTGCTGCCCATTGTGTTGGATTGTCAATGCAACCCTCTTCTCCCACTCTTCACACACTGATAGCAACACCGCAGGAGAAATGCCAGCACAGGCATCCAGTATCCGTAGTTTCAGGTGCTGCATATCTCGTATCGTCACACCATAGACAATTGCCTTCAGATGACCCCAAAGATAAAAGTCTAAGGGGGGTCAGATCGGGAGACCTTGGGGGCCATTCAACTGGCCCAGGACGACCAATCCACTTTCCAGGAAACTGTTCATCTAGGAATGCTCGGACCTGGCACCCATAATGTGGTGGTGCACCATCTTGCTGGAAAAACTCAGAGAACGTGCCAGCTTCAGTGCATAAAGAGGGAAACACATCATCATGTAGCAATTTTAAATATCCGGTGGCCTTGAGGTTTCCATTGATGAAGAATGGACCCACTATCGTTGTACCCCATATACCACACCAAACCATCACTTTTGTTGTTCCAACAGTCTTGGAGGGATCCATCCAATCTGGGTTAGTGTCAGACCAATAGCGGTGGTTTTGTTTGTTAACTTCACCATTCACATAAAAGTTTGCCTCATCACTGAACAAAATCTTCTGCGTGAACTGGGGGTCCTGTTCCAATTTTTGTTTTGCCCATTCTGCAAATTCTGTGCGCCGATCTGGGTCATCCTCGTTAAGATGCTGCAGTAGCTGGAGTTTGTAAGGGTGCCATTTGTGAGTAGCTAATATCCGCCGAAGGGATGTTCGACTAATGCCACTCTCCAGTGACATGCGGCGAGTGCTATGCTGTGGGTTCTTGCTGAATGAAGCTAGGACAGCCACTGATGTTTCTTCATTAGTGACAGATTTCTTGCATCCACATTTTGGCAAATCCAACACTGAACCAGTTTCACAAAACTTAGCAAGCAGTTTGCTAACTGTAGCATGGGAGATGGGTGGTCTCGTAGGGTGTCTTGCATTGAAATCTGCTGCAATGACCCGGTTACTGCGTTCACCAGATATCAACACAATTGCGATCCACTCCTCATGTGTTAACCTCTTCGACACGTCAATGGCTGTGAACAAAGAGAAACTTGTAAATAACTCATGAAAGAATAAAATTACGTTGAAACCAAGCACACCATTGTTTTTCTTGTGACATTACCAATAAGTTTGATGTGTCACAGGGCCCTCTTCCTATTGAAAAACAAAAGTTGTATCCAAGATTGCCAACTTCTAAATGGCCACCATGGTCACCACCCATCTTGAGGAGTTTGCCCCCTCACATATACTAATGTGCCACAAACAGGACTTTAATATCACCAACCATTCCCATTTTATTACGGTGTATCCATATAAATGGCCCACCCTGTACTTCTGTTTCCTATAACCCTTCTGATTTTTATTGCTTCTTGCTCCTTCTAAATTAAACAAAATCTGTGTATTATTCTATAAAATTAGTGGTTTGTGCACTCCAGCTGTGCTGTAATAACCCTCTGGACTAGTGTAGTCAATATAGAGACGGATTGCTGCATGTGGATTAGTGTGTATAAGGAAATTAAATATGTCCTATCCAATACAATTTCCATTGTTTTCTGTCTAAATGCAGATATCACTTTAGTCACAAAGACACTACAAGGCACTAGTAAGTTTAACAGTTATGTGAAGATAGCTTCTGCAATCTTTTACCACAACAATGAACTCTCTTTCAAAGTCACTTTTCCTGTTACTATTTACTGTAAGAGCTCAGAATGTTACACGATGTCAGTTCGAGACTGCGGAGTCATACTGCCACAGTAAAAACAATTTAGCATACCTCTTAAAGAGGTTTTCATTTAGGAAACAGCAACCCATGGCAATGCAGCCATTCTCTCAGCAGATAAACACCAGTATAACTCCAAGACCCTAAGTATTTTTACTGAAAACACACAAATCTGTCTGCTGACTGACTGATTTGATGTTTCAGTGCATGTGTATTTACATGAACAACATGTCTGTGTGTGTTGCTGGGGGTGTGCAAATGTGTGTGCTTAGGTCTTTGTGCCATACCACACTAAGTGCCTGTACTCACACACAACACTTTCTTTCAGTGTTTCCATTTTCTCCTCCTTTTATGCTTCTTAAAAAATAAATGCTAATGTAATACTCTAGGATAAGACGAGACTATTGATTCTCGGATGGCTCTCAAATGCACAAAAGCTAACTTTAGCTTTACAAGCTGCAAAACTGATGCACACATGAGAGCATCAATAATTATAACCCAATGATATAAAATGCATTATTCTGAAAAGAAACATTCAGCATGATAGGCACTTTTACTAACTGCATATAAAGTTTTGTGCTTGTGCACCCTAAGAGATTTGAGGTTTAGTAAATTGCTGGTGCATTACTTTTACAGTAGGTTATAAGGTGTAATAACATGCTTTACATTTCGTTTACAAATTTCTTTAATAATTTTTTCCCTGCCAAGGATACTAGTATAAGTTTGCATGATTTTTAAATTTTTCCAGACTTTGTGGGTTAGAAATTTTTTGTCCATCATTTTGTGGTTGGTTTGAAATGCTCTGCTGCTGTATTACGTCTTTTGTTGTTGTTTTTGTGGTTATTTTGTTTTCTTGAGATCAATTTACACCTTTTTTAGGCAGATTTCACTGTCTTTGTAGTCCTTTAAATGTAGGGTTGCCAACTTTTTAACTATCAAATAAGGGACACTGCCATGCCAGAAGTACTATGCACAGCCAGCTGGGCATAGTGTAAATATGCACTGTGTATTCATATTCTTACAATAAAAATACAATTAAAATGACAGAAATCACATGTGCTATTCCTTATAATAGGTAAAAAATAAAATAAATAAAATAAAATATTGTAAATATAGGCCTTAATTACCCAGGTTGTTATGCTGTCCAGTCCAAACGGCACTGCATTTTTACGTATTACTCCTCATATCTGGTGTGCTTGACGGGGCTGTCACTGACAGCTGTGTTGTGTTGGCAGAGGCACTCGTCTGATATAATTGCTCAGATAATGTTAAAATGAGCAGTTGTTTGTATCTGATAAATCCATGTGTTTGTTTTATAGTTTTGTTTTTGAGGGTTTTTTTGTTTTTTCAGTCTAAAGGCCTTTATACCTACACAATCCTATTCTATTCTAAAAGGTTGGGCCAATCAAATCACTGCATTTGGCTAAGAGTGTGCTCATAGCTCAAAATGCACATCAGTACACTGAATATGCATTGATATGGAAAAAACACTGTTTGACCTCAGACACACAACTGCATGCTACACTGGGTCAATTGGCCCTCTGAAATGTTTTCTCTGCCTCCTCAGATGTGGTTCCAAAACTGCCAATGAGAACTCAAACTGCAAACTGCCTCATTGACATCCTGCTTCAACTTCAACTCTTGGATCAAACTATGAAACTCTCCTTGCTGCTGCCTTCTCTTAAGAACTGGATGAACCCAGAAGTTCAGTTACTTACCATTCTTGTTTAGAAACATCAAGACCAGCACATCATCACTTAATATCAAATTTTTTACAGTGCATTTTTTTAGGACTAATTTTCCCAAGAAACTGGATGCTTTCGGTGTCTTACATGACAAAGTCTGGAATTTCGTGTTGCTTTTCAGAACATACTCAGTGTGTAATGGACTTAAGATGTGTTTTATAGCTAAATCTTGTATTTTACAAATTGGAGATTGGCTTTATTTGTCATTGAGAATACATTTATATGGAGACGTCTTTCTCCCATTTTGAAAAAGTGAAATTTGCATACTTTGGAATTGTATTTGCTACATTGAGCTCAGTACTTGCTTTTGCTAAAATAGATATTTCAAGATTACCTTCTTTTATGCTGACCTTGTATAATAATAGTCTAAACCATGCTGATAAAACAATTCTTCAACAGGCTTGAGAGCTGTTCTTTGGATTATGTGTTGGGAGCTGGATGACTGGCTGTACATGTAGTGGCATGGTTTCTAATTCCTACAGAAAATCTTTATTATTCCATATTGTTTTGTATATGCAAGGAGAGTGGCAGGCGGAGGCAAACTTGGAATCATTTCTATGTCTATGTCAGGTGGAAAGAACCCTGAGCACGCGGAGGAAACCCATACAAGAACAAGGAAATGCCACACAAAGGGCTTCAGCTGATTTGTGGGCCACACTGGGAAATCTGAATATTCTGTATGTTGTTGTCATGATTTCAAAATGAACATGGAGAATCTATCAAATCTGACGAAGTAAGCAAACCTATGGTATATGTGGTTATAGCATGGATATTTTGTATGTCGTTAAACATATTTCTTGTACAAAGTGAGAAATTGTTTTGATAAAGCTTACAAAGACCACTGGTGAGGAAAATAAACAGCTCAGGGTTAGACTTTAAATTAGGGTTTCGGGAGGAGCCATGCTGCTCTCTGGCAGGAAGTACCATGCCCTCCTGTGTTTTAAATGCACTTTAGAACAGCACACAGCAACACTGCATATGAGCAGGTGGAGGGAGGTTTGGGGTCTTCACTCACCCCCGTTGTGTTAACCGTCGGGGCTAGGGGGCTGGAAGGAGGTGCTGGCCGTCAGATTGGGGTCTGAGATGCAGGGCCTCCCTGCTACTGCAGATAAGGAGGTGGTCTGCTTTCCTCCACCCCAGAGAAAAGGATTACATCTCCTAGGTCCGGGCACGGTTTGCCCCTCTGGGGGCAGGGGTACCCGGACCTGGGATATAGACTATGTTTGGGGAGTGTGAATGTGTGTACAGTGTCTATTTGTGTCTGCCTCCACGTCGGGTGAGTGCCGAGTATTTCTTTGTGTATATGGGGGTGGGAATGCCCGTTTGTGTCTGCGTGCGCCTGTTCGTCTGTGTCTATATGTCAGCTTGGGTCTTAGACTCCACCTCTCTGGGAACATCTCAGGCTCTCCGAGGTATGGAGGCCTATCTGCCCTCACCACACTCCCTGCCAGTGGCTGATGCCCTGAGACGTTGGTGTGTTGGTGGTTCTTGGTGTCTGGGGCTGGGCACTCGTGTACGTACCGACTCACTCCTCGTGGCCAATTGGCAGGGCCTGGCGCCTGTGGCCCTTCCGGGGGGTGGGGTGCCCTCAGGCCTTTGGCCTCTGGGCCTGAGGCCCGGTCCTCTCTGGCACAGCTGGCTGCCGGCAGAGCCCGCGGGCACGTCACTGCAACCCCCTCTGGCCTCTGCTACATGGCTGCTGGGTGACCTCTCATTTCGGGCTCTCCCCAGCTCTTCCCAGGAGGGTGGCACGGTTGCCCCCTTGGTGGTCCTCCTTGGGTCCTCATACTCTGGGGCCTCTGGATGTCTGGGGCCTGGATCTCCTCCATACCAGCTTCATGCCCTGGGGGACGCGGCTATGGCTCCCCACACTCCCTAGCAGATCGTTAAATGGAGAAACCTTTTGAATACAAGCGTGCTGATGCACACAGGTGTACACACGGGTGTTCACAGACACAAATTACACCTTTCTTGGCTGCTACCTCAAAGCACATTGTGCGCTGTCGATCTTGCGTACTGCACAATAACATGTTAGCTAGTTTATTGTGATGGTGTTGTATTTATTATGTTGCTCTTTTTTGTTTGTTTTCTCTTCTGTTTTTCTTATCTCCATACAGGTGATCCAGGTGTTTTGTTTGTTTTTCTTTTTTTTCTTTCCCCCCCTTTCTCACCATCTCTTCTCCCCTCTATTTTTCTTTCTCTCCCTCTCTTTCTTTCATTCTTTCTCCCTGTCCTATCCCCAAGTCATGTCTGTCCCGTCTGTAACAACCAAAAATCAATAAATACATAATTATAATAAAGGTCCAAAAAAAAAAAGCAGGGTTCATAGTATTTAAATCTCACAGGGTTAAAAAGAAAGTGTGTGTGTGTGTGTGTGTGTGGAGGGGGGGGGGTAAGTTTTTGGTAATGTTGCTGTACATGGCTGCTCAATTAAAAAAAAAAACAAAAAAAAACAGTTTTTTGGAATTTTTAAAAAACTTTTTATGAAATCAGTCTCTATGAAATATTGGCTATTACTAGAAACTCAATGTGACGAGCACCACCACAGGTGGTAAAAAATCTTATTTTTTTACTTGTCCCGATGTAGTGTGTTCTCAGTTGCTCAACTACAACTAAAAAAAGCTACCATAAATTACCCCACTGATAAAAAAAAAAAAATGCTGTTTTTAATAGAACTAGAGAGAGGATTTCTCAAAAAATGATCTTGTAGCCCTCGTTATAGTAATCCACAACAGTAATCAAGCCATTGGGGTCTCCCAAGAATTCCCAATGGACTTCTTGATAATGTTTGGACGGATCTATGTACTACACTTGATTTATCCCAAGAGATTGGTCAACAATGTATTGATTCAGACTATAGTAAAAACTGTTGCCCAGTTTACAAGGGTTTGTATCACCATATAAGAGGACAATATATTTTTTTACAGTGTCATTTAATCAGCGTTATTCAGATATTCCCAAGTAGATATTGTCCTTGTACATGATTTGTCTTACTTATTTTTAATTTTATGATTTAAGATTTATAAATGAAGTGAAGTGGAAATGTGAACAATAAATACTAAGTTTTGCTAACCTAAAAGAAGTGGCTTTCTTGTAATTATTCCTTTGAAATGATATCAATGTAAACTGATTTTTTTAAATTTAATTATTACAATTTTAGTTTACATGTTGTACATGTCAAATAAAATTAAATTAGTGACATTCTAAGCTTTCACTTTTAAGTTCATGAACTTTAAAAAGTTAAGTTGCCCTAATTTTTTTAAGTTCTGCAATCTTTTTGGGGTTTAATGTGGAAGAATCCATAAAAAATATACAACTGCAAAAAGTGGAGTTTGCAATTGCTGGTTTGGTCTCAGGTCTGTAAAGGTCTTGTTGTTGATGATGTGCTGTTCAAGAATAGCTACCTGGTCAGGACCCCTAGAGCCACATTCTAATAAACAGCACGGGGATCTCTAGGACAGTATGTATGCAAACCTCCCGCCTGTCTGCTCTATCTCTCTCTCTCTTTCTCTCTCTCTTTATAACAAGCTCAAATTTCCCTCATGCAGAAATTCCCTGTAGTCAAAAACAGCTTTGGACAGCAAACCTGCAAGTCCCAGGGCTGCAAGGACATGCTGCTCAAAACTCGATGAAGGATTTATTAATAGACAGGGAGTTTGTCTGTGTGTGTCTATATGTCTACATACCATGTCAGCACATAAATTGCACACAATTCTTAGAGGATTGTAGATTAAATGCAAAGACAGAATTACACAAAGTAATAAATTGCATTTTGCTTTGTGTGGTAAATTGCCATGTTCTGTTAAGATATGCATTTCTTACTCCCTACATCTGTCTTTCCATCAGACACATACACAGGCAGTCACACACACACCTGACAGGGGTGCCGTAGTGCCTCGGAGGCCCACTTAGTGGATGTGTGGATTTGATGAGAAGGGCCGTTTTGCTTTATTTAGTGAAGTGCTGCCTAATATGATTATGGTCAGCATGCCTCCTGTTCTGTCTCACATTGGAGCACACACACTGGGAACTATTACCCAAGTCCCCGCTGACCGACCCCTTTCCTGGAGAGACAAAAAGGTAAGTCAGATATCTGCAGGACAGCTTTCAGAAGAAGCCAATAGGCTTCACCTCATCAAGAATAAACAAACATTCAAGTCTGCACTGGGCCATAACTGATTATCTGTCATTGTCCCACAGAGGTCACATTTAATGGGATATTGGCATGCAGCAGCCCTGATGTCTATGCCCAATAAGGAGAGAGCATTATGCATTATAAAAATGCTACAGAGCTGGGAGGTATGGCATGTCACAGTATAGACTATTGCTCCTATTACAGTGTGTAGTGACAAATGATCCAGTATTGTTTTACAAGTGTGCCAGTGTCATGCAACTGGCCAACATCCAAGTATAGTGCCAAGTATGCATTCACAACTCCAATCATAATCATCATTTGAAGAGAGCACACATGTTACTGCACATGTTACTACTTTTCATATTGTTGAATGGATACACTTTTATTACTGCAGATTTATATATCTGAATTCCACTGCCTGTGTATATAGATAAATATACTGAATATGTGTTGTCCATGGTGTGTGTACACATCCAGTTGTAGAAATTGCAGAGGCCAATGACATCCACCAACCTTTCTGCCATTGTTATGAGACCAATTATGAGACCCATTCCCTTAGATTTCTATGTTTGCCTCTGTGCTCAGCACAGTTGTTGCTGTAGTCTTTCCTGATAGAGAATTAAAGCTCTTGGTAATGTTGTATGGGACAGTTGAATTCCTTTCAGAATAGTAAATGTGTCTTTATTAGTCTAATTGCTTCACATGATAACCAGGTGTCATGTGATCAAGCTGAACACATGAGACACATTCATTTTCAAATCATTCTGTTTAAAATTAAGCTTTAAATTCAAGCAGTCATGGGCACTCCTCTCTATTTTCAGTGTTTGCATATTAAGTTTATGTATATACGTATACTTTATGTATTTTAAAGAAAAACTGCAACATTTTTAGCATTTCCATACATCAGATGGTTATTTGATCCAACTCTATATATATTATGATGATTTTCTCCCTCTGCAGCTATCTGTAGGAAAACTGAGAGGCAGCAGCACTTCAGCAGGCTTTGTTTAAACGGACTGTTGGCCTATTGCAAGAGTAAATATGCAGTAATGTTGAATCAGAACACTGAGTCCAGAGAAGCTACTATAACTTGACTGCAGTTTCTCCACTGGTAGACGCAGTGCAGGGACCTGCCACAGACACTCATGAGAACGTCCATACTGCCCCCTCCTGGTGACTCTTTATATAGCACCACCAACAAAATTCTCTCAGTACAGTAATTCTAATGAATTTGTTGAAGATTTTTCTGTCATTGAATTCAATATTTTTAATGTGGCGCTGTCTTAGACCAGGGATAACCTCTGACTGCAGCAGATCTTAACTAACCATAGATTTTAGATTAACTGGCATTGCTTTTATCAACTTATAATAGATTTTGGGATCATATCGGAGACTGAATTTCAAACAAAATCCTTGACATGGTAACACTTCATGAATCATCTCACCAAGATGATTCATGAAGTGTGACACTGCTCAAACACCTTTGGAAAGCAGATTCTCCATATACAGGGAGTGCAGAATTATTAGGCAAATGAGTATTTTGTCCACACCATCCTCTGCATGCATGTTGTCTTACTCCAAGCTGTATAGGCTCGAAAGCCTACTACCAATTAAGCATATTAGGTGATGTGCATCTCTGTAATGAGAAGGGGTGTGGTCTAATGACATCAACACCCTATATCAGGTGTGCATAATTATTAGGCAACTTCCTTTCCTTTGGCAAAATGGGTCAAAAGAAGGACTTGACAGGCTCAGAAAAGTCAAAAATAGTGAGATATCTTGCAGAGGGATGCAGCAGTCTCAAAATTGCAAAGCTTCTGAAGCGTGATCATCGAACAATCAAGCGTTTCATTCAAAATAGTCAACAGGGTCGCAAGAAGCGTGTGGAAAAACCAAGGCGCAAAATAACTGCCCATGAACTGAGAAAAGTCAAGCGTGCAGTTGCCAAGATGCCACTTGCCACCAGTTTGGCCATATTTCAGAGCTGCAACATCACTGGAGTGCCCAAAAGCACAAGGTGTGCAATACTCAGAGACATGGCCAAGGTAAGAAAGGCTGAAAGACGACCACCACTGAACAAGACACACAAGCTGAAACGTCAAGACTGGGCCAAGAAATATCTCAAGACTGATTTTTCTAAGGTTTTATGGACTGATGAAATGAGAGTGAGTCTTGATGGGCCAGATGGATGGGCCCGTGGCTGGATTGGTAAAGGGCAGAGAGCTCTAGTCCGACTCAGACGCCAGCGGTGGAGTACTGGTTTGGGCTGGTATCATCAAAGATGAGCTTGTGGGGCTTTTCGGGTTGAGGATGGAGTCAAGCTCAACTCCCAGTCCTACTGCCAGTTTCTGGAAGACACCTTCTTCAAGCAGTGGTACAGGAAGAAGTCTGCATCCTTCAAGAAAAACATGATTTCCATGCAGGACAATGCTCCATCACACGCGTCCAAGTACTCCACAGCGTGGCTGGCAAGAAAGGGTATAAAAGAAGAAAAACTAATGACATGGCCCCCTTGTTCACCTGATCTGAACCCCATTGAGAACCTGTGGTCCATCATCAAATGTGAGATTTACAAGGAGGGAAAAAAGTACACCTCTCTGAACAGTGTCTGGGAGGCTGTGGTTGCTGCTGCACGCAATGTTGATGGTGAACAGATCAAAACACTGACAGAATCCATGGATGGCAGGCTTTTGAGTGTCCTTGCAAAGAAAGGTGGCTATATTGGTCGCTGATTTGTTTTTGTTTTGTTTTTGAATGTCAGAAATGTATATTTGTGAATGTGGAGATGTTATATTGTTTTCACTGGTAAAAATAAATAATTGAAATGGCCTAATAATTATGCACAGTAATAGTCACCTGCACACACAGATATCCCCCTAAAATAGCTAAAACTAAAAACAAACTAAAAACTACTTCCAAAAACATTCAGCTTTGATATTAATGAGTTTTTTGGGTTCATTGAGAACATGGTTGTTGTTCAATAATAAAATTATTCCTCAAAAATACAACTTGCCTAATAATTCTGCACTCCCTGTATAGATGTTCTATTAATAAGAATATATTTATTATTCCAGACTGGTGTATTATATGTTGTGAAATTATGTTTCTAAGTCAATTTTCGGTAGAGAAGAACCTGTTGATGAAAGTTTAATGGACAACCTATTACAGTCACAGCATCATAAAAAGTCCATTCATCACAGCTTTAATAAAATCAGGTGACATGGGCAAGAAAAATGTTAGATAAATAATCCTAGACAAACTGTCAATTTTAAATATTCAAAATATTTTTCACCCCAGTCACCGCTTTATCCCTAAAAATAATAATACTGAAATATTTAACTTCCTTTTTAACCTTTATGTTATATAATGGCTGCAGCGGAAACTCATGTTGTCATGGTTCTGGGTCTTTGACCCAGCATTTTGAGTTTTTATGCCACAGCCCACTCCTGAGTGCCCTCAAAGCACCATGTGTTGAGTTGTCAAACTTGCCAATCTGCTAAACTGCTAACTCACATCAGAGGTTTCCAGAGTGGTCATGTGGAGACTCTCCACGACAGTCCTGACCCCAGTATCAGTCAGATATCTGCAGGTTCAAGATGTTTGTGGGAATATATTGCAGAGATTCAGGAGTTGACTAATACCCAGGCCTGGCTTTATGTGGAGACATCAGAGAACCCAGCAGATGAGCTCACAGAGAAAAGCACTGTTGGATATTACCAGATAGCTATTGGTTCCAGGGACCCTGCATTCCTGCAGCTGCCACTGGATGAATGGCCAGTGTACTCTATTATATCGCAGAGCGATGATGTCAACATTTTACCTTGTTATAGCAGTAACTAGTCCTGCACCTATATTACCTGATGGGTAGCAGTTTAGCAGCTTCAGTGAACTAGTGAAAAACAGTTCCAAGTGCCTTCATCTGGTTGCCCCCTTGTGGGCAGGCTGGCAACAAATTGGGGTTCAATAGATAGCCAAATCAGATAAAACATAGCTCAAGGGCTTTGAGCTAAGAATGCCTTCAATCTCAACCAGCACTTCTTTGATGACTTGCAAACACGGGGCTGCAGTCAGGGCAGCTTTGACAGACCTGTTTTCATATTTCCGGGAGCCTCCAAAATAAGGAACGCTAGGTGAGTTACAGTGGAATTTTATCTGATCTTCTGCTAGCTGGGTATTTAGGGTAGGATCGAGGGCTTTGAAAGCTTCTTGTAACTTCCCGGTCCCCAGCTCTGAAACTGGTGCCCTGGTCGTATAGTAACTTCGATGACTTTCCAGGGCGGGACAAAAATCTCCTCAGGGCTAGGAAACAATGTGGTAAATTAAGGAAGAAAAAGCAGATGAACACATACCAGGAATTAAAAATGAAACACAATTTAACTAAGAAAAAAAACCCCCAAGGGGTTACAATTCAATTTGAATAAATTCACTTTCCTTTATATAGCACCAAATTACAACAACAGTTGTCTCAAGGTGCTTTATATTATAAGGTAAATACAGAGCAAAAATACAAAGCAACAACAATCAAATGACCTCTTATGAGCAAGCACTTGGTGACAGTGGGAAGGAAAAACTCCCTTTTAACAGGAAGAAACCTGTTTCTCAGGCTCAGGGAGGGGCAGCCATCTGCCATTACTAGCAGGGGTTGAGGGGAGGAAGGCAGGAAAAAAGACACACTGTGGAAGAGAGATTAACAATGACTAATGACTAAATGCAAAATGGTGTATGAACACAAAGAAAGTGAAAAAAGGTGAGTGAAGAAGAAACACTCAGTGCAGGGAGCCAATAAAAAGAAGCTAGCATGGGAGAAACTTCTCACATTTTTCGTTTTCTCCTATAGGTTCAAATAGTGACGCTGCTTTTGAATTGAATTCTCTCTATCTGTGTTTATGTTTGAATGTGCTGCTGATAAGAGAAGCCAACGGTCAGCATAATTACCCAGGTAACACTGATCCAGGTAATAGCTCTTGCATAACTTCAGCTAATGATTAGAGGGTGCCTCCACAAACAAAATTCTCAACACTCAGTCTTTAACCATTTGTGAACTGTGTACTTTGATAACGGTGTAATTTATCATTTTAACTGAGTTCATTTTTTGCGTCCTTTTTTCCAAATTGATTTTTTTTTTCTGGGGGGGGGGGGGGGGGGGGGGGGGATTGCTAGAGACATATCAGTTTCCATTCTCAATCCCAACTCTTGATATACTGATGAATGGTCAGGATGTAGAGTAACAACCAACAAAAGGCCAGGTAGGAGGTGGGATTGTCACAGCCACAAGATTTTCACCTGGAGATCCTTGTTTTGGGCTTTTGTTTAAATGTTAACTTTGATTTTATATTTTTTTTTTTACCAGTTAGGTAGTTTCAGGGTCCAAAACTGGATTTTGGTTCAAATAAACTCCTTCATAACATTTATCGCATTAGAAGGGATTCTTTATCTGTTTCCCTAAGATCTCATGATGTCTATCAGACAACCCTTCATAGTGAAAAATAAATGACCCAACTCACAGTCTTTTCCTAAACGTAATAATAAAGTGAAAAAACCTCCAGTATCCTGGCTGATAAACTAATGCCACCACTATGCACAGCTACTTTATAAAAAGAGGCCATTAGCTCTTAGTGTCCAATAATGTTGTGTCTGGTCCATTAAGTACTGCCATTAAGTACTAAGTACAAGTTGGGAGTAAGACTGCCCTCTGGCTGAGGCTGTTGCAATAAGCTGCTAACTTAATGTTTTTGATCAAAGATATATTAAAATAAAATCTATCAGTTTGAACTCTGTCCTAAATTCTTTTAATTATGACAGCCAAGTAAAATAGACTATTTCTATACAAATAAATATAAAATTAAGCAATTAAGTGTTTATTTAGAAAAAGTTGTGACTTTTTGAAAGTATCCCACTCTAGTGTATTTGCCCTTACCATTCATTCAAAAAAACTGCTTTAAAACCACGGAAATATTTTGATTACAGTATTGTTGGTGGGAACTATGTTTAAATGTCCAGTTACATCCATGGCAGTTAGAAATGAAGGATGACAATGCCACTTACAAAGGTCTGCAAAAACTGTTTTTTCAGAATTATACTGAAGTATGACAGACATTCAAACCCTTTCTGTGATAAACAGCAAAGAGGAGATACAAAGTATGAAAGGAAAAGTAGTAGTGGAAGCTAGGAAAAGAGAGTAACATTAGGAATAAGTAGTCCCAGAAAAGAGAAGTGAGCAGGAGGTAAACTGTAAGGTGAGCCAGGTGAAGTGCTTACTGGAGCATTCCAACAGCTCTCCAGCAGGCAGGGATACAGACAAATGTGTGGAGTAGCATTTACTCAAGATAAGATACTGATAGCTGGAACATGAAGCCCTGCCTCTCTGTTTGCCTGGTACGCACTTAAGTCCACGCAGGTGAGGAATATTCACCTATGCTCCTTTAAAGTGTCTGAAGAGCATCTTGCTTTGGCTCCACAGGCATAACTAAATCATATGTAAAATTCTATTAAACAGGATCACTTGGTTCATTTCACTTGATTTTAAAAGGCATACATTTTAAAATGCCTGTCCTGCCCAGCACTTAGAATTATTGTCTGAAGGCCAAGAGAAAAGTTCAGCAGATTTATTTTCTCAAGTGGACCATTACAGCTTTCACCATACTGGTCCACTTACTCAGCAGCACACAAGACCAACAACGCACAATATGTTTAGAGGCAGCAGCCAACCAAAATAGCGTGTGTCTGTGAGTACCCATACAAACAGGTACTCAGGTATGAACACTTGTGTGAGCACCTGTGTGCACACCTGTGGGTGTAAGCTCGCTTGTATTCGCAAGGTTTCTTCATGTAACTGTCTAATAGTAGGTAGGTGTGGGGAGCCATAGCCCTGCCCCCCAGGACATGAAGCAGGCATGGAGGAGATCCAGGCCCCAGACATCTAGAGGCCCTGAAGAGCACAAGAGCCCAAGCAGGACCACTGGAGGGCCACCTACAAAAAAGCTGAGGAGAGCCAAGGACGGGGGTCACCTAGCAGCCACTGTGCAGAAGCCACAGGGGACTGCAGCATTGAGTCTGCAGGCTCCACCGGCAGCCAGTTAGAGCAGACTGGGCCCCAGGACCAGAAACCTGAGCCCTCCACAATCGAGAAGGGGCGCGACCGACCCATGGGGGTCTGAGCGTGCCAAGCAGCCACTGGGAGTGAGCTAGTACATACCTGAGCACAGAAACAAACATGCATTCCCACCCTCAGGCACACATATACAAATACTCAGCACTTGCCCAACATAGAGACACACAGAAATGAACGCATTGGACTGGTTCTTATATAGTGCTTTTCTACTCTCCTGAAGTACTCAAAGCGCTCTATACAACACGCCACATTCACCCCATTCACACAAGCACTACCATCTACACGGTGAGTGCTTTCTAACTATCATTCATACTCATTCATACTCCGATGGATGCATTGGAGAGCGAGTCAGGGTTAGTATCTTGCACAAGGATATTTGGCATGCAAACTGGGGGAGCCAGGGATCGAACCACCAACCTTCCGATCAGCAGCTGACCTGTCAGCTGAAGAAGTCCCCAGTTCCATCGATGCACCAGAGGCCTCCCCCGCCAGGGCTGGGCCCCCGTGCATGCACCCACCCAGGAGCAGTGCAGCTACAAGCCCCTGGGTTGAGCCCCCTGAGAAACCTGTCCCTAGGGAATCCCCAGACACCCCAAGCCTTTACCCACCCCCACATCACCTACGATAATGAAGATGGGACAAAACCATGATGCCCCAACCCCACTAGGTGATGGAGCCGATCAAAGGAGCCCAGAGAGATTGGAGAGATGGCACAGAGGCTGTATCAAAACTAATTTAATCTATCAGACGGTCTCTATATTGGATGGAATAAAGATGTTTTTTTCCAGTTCATGAAGACAGTTGGCAATGCATAGGGAGGTGAGAACCATGTGGATTGTATACATCTCTGTAGTGACGTCATCCAAGTCGCCCAACAAGCAAACTAAAGGGGAGGCTGGAATGTTACATTTCAGAAACTTGGTCAGAAGGTCTTCACATATCAGGTGCCAAAACCAGTGCCTTGTCAGTGTGAGCAGTTGTTAGAAGACGTAAAACACATCCTGAACATCAATTTTACTCAGTGTGATTGTTTTTAATGTACTCTTAATTTGATCTGTTATTGTATATTTTACACATGTTTGTATGGGATATTGTATTTGTTTTAAATGTTATATACCTATGTGGTATGTGACTTTTGTTGCCATGATGCCAGGTCTCTCTTGGAAATGAGATTTTTAATCTCAATGAGATTTTTTACCTGGATAAATAAAGGATTAATAATAAAATTGATTAGTGCACTCTGTGTAGTATTTTGTATTGTATTAATTATAGACTGGGATTTCTAATCAATTTAAAGGTTTTAAGCATATCTGAGACCAGAAGTTTTGGTCTAAGCTGACTGATAGACAGTGTTGGGCAAGTTACTTTGAAAAAGTAATTAATTATAGTTACTAATTACTTCTTCAAAAAAGTAACTGAGTTAGTAACTGAGTTACAAGATTCTAAAAGTAATTAATTACTTGAAAAGTAACTATTGCGTTACTTTAAAAAAATATGTTTAACCCTCTGGGGTCCAGGGTATAATTGGCCATTTTTAACTATGTTTGATGTTTCCTCTACATTTCACCTTTAAAAACTATTTACTTTGCCTTGTTTGGTATCATTGTTTTCAGCACAATCTCACGTGTCTGAATTCAAAGTAATGTTTTCAGTTTGACATACTGTATTAACACAATTGATCTAAACTCAAAAAAAAGGACAAAAACCCGTAAAATTCGAGTAGAAAAAAGTTCTATTTTTTACTCTAACAACCATAAACATGAAAATAAACATTTTATAACTTTAAATGCAAATATAAATTGTCAATTTTAAAATCATATGCATAAGTTTTGCAAACAACAAAGTTATTTGCAGCCATTTACCTTTTACCCTTTTTTTTAATAACCATTTCAAACTATTTACATAACAATCAGCTGTTCTGCATTCAATAGGATGCTACACAAATTATTTGTGCCACTCCAAAAAAATAATTTCTGTCCTCTATAAAGGAGCACATCACAGCCTGATACCTGCAGGTCTGACAGCAGGTGTATCATTGCTCCTGTTTCTACCTGGAGACAGCAGTCGCCTCATTGTTCTGGCAAACAAAACTATCCACAACATTACACACTAACTACACACTCCAAACAAGCTAAACGTCACAAATCTCTCACATCTCAAAACTCGCTCTCTCTCTTTTTTTGCTTTCTTTCTTTCTCTCTCTCTCTCTCACTCTCTCTCTCTCTCTCTCTCTCTCTCTCGCTCTCCCGTCACTCCTAAAACTTCCCCCTCTTCCAAAACAACCAAATGTCATGTTGCCATATTATTTTTTGATTGGTCGAAATGGTGCATTTTTCCACCAACACAAAAGGGCATTTTTTTTGTTTTGTTGTTTTTTATTTTTACTCATAAAGCTGGGCTTACACTGTACGGTTTTTGGCCCATTTTGAGCCGATTTTTCAGTCGTGCGACCGTTTTGGTGATCGGCCGAGTTTGGCCTTCATCGTGCATCGTGTAGTATACGTGGGGGTAACGAGAAGTGATTAACACCTCACAACCAGCTCCTGATCATCAATCGCTTGGTCGTGAGGATGGTTGAAATCCTCACGACCGTTGTGAGGGTGTCACCGCAGCTTCTCACACTGAGCACGCGCAAACACATAAATGTCGGTGAAAAAGACTGAGCAGCACGGCAGTGCAGCGTGTGATCTGGACACAAGCGATGGAGGCACAACTTGTAGAAGTTTGGCAAGCTCATCCGAGCCTTTTCGATGTGGCCTCACAAAATTATCACGACCACAACAACCATGAAAATAGTTGGATTTACATTGCTGCTCAATCACAGCTGCCTGATCAGTGTTTTTCATTAGAAATTTAGCAAAGTTGATGGTGGTGGTGTGCGTGTCTGTGTGAGTGAAAGACAGAGAGGGAGAACGAGTGACAGAATTTCTGTTATAACCTTCATTTTATGGACGCACAGTGTGAGCACTCAGGTCGCATCAGAGCATCGGGCCGTATAGTGTGAGACCCTGCATCGTGACCTACGAACTTATAACCCCTGCGAGTCAATCGTGCAGTTTGAGCAGAAGCTGAATGCAGAGAGTGCTTGGTAGCGCTGTCCTTAGACACTAAACATGACGAAACTATTGAGGAAAAAACGCCGCTTATATATTGTTTATCATGACTCTGGTTTTACTTGGCCTATCAACACAATTTAAAAACTGGTATACATCACCTTGTTGCTTTGTCATCTTGAAGGGGTCATGTGATTGGCTTACCACGACTACTGTATTCTTCCTCAGTCAAACAGCAGCACTCATGCGATTGTTTTGCCCCTGAGCTCCAGGTGTTGTGCAAAAAAATGATCGTCTACCAGACAGTGATTGCCGCCCGCGGGAGCGCGCGCAGCTGCTGAAAGCTGTAGCGCCCAGATTAGACAGCTACTTCCGTGCAACTGATATAAGATGCGGTAAGTTGAAGACAGCTTCAACCGACTGTTTGTTGAAAAATAGTAACGCGACCGCACCGCATTTTCTTGTTAGTAATGGTAACGCCGTTGTAACAATAGAAATAGTAATTAGTTAGATTACTCATTACTGAAAAAGTAACGCCATTAGTAACCCCGTTACTTGTAACGCCGTTATTCCCATCACTGCTGATAGATCCGCTTCCCATTTCGCAACAGGAAGGGATATTGATTCATCTATTTTGGAGAGTGTCCTGTAATATTTTAGACAGTAATTTGGGTGTTTTGAGATTAAGGAATTGTACCACACTTGATGGTGTTTGTAATTCAACTTGATTAGGTTTCAATTTCTTTTTTGCAAACAGGATGAAAAACACAGGCCAGGTCCAACTATGCTACAGCCATGAAATGTTACTCTCCAACACATTGACAGCTTCAACAAGGAACAGAGGTTGTCTTTTCAAACCCACCTCTCCATATTGCGTAGACTGTTAATGGCCCTGGACCATTTAGCTTGGTGTTGTTGAGTCAAAGAGTCCAAAGAAACTCCAAGGCACAATGAAAGTAAGGGCTGCCCATCCTAGAACTCAAAAGATCGTGAACTGTGCACAAGCAGTGCGAAGCCAGAGTAAACTCTGTTGGAGCCCCATTGTGTTCCTGATATATAAACAGGCCACCTGATCAGGGCCAAAAGACTAATTAAACCATCTAATAGCAGTTTCACTGGCAGCTGGCACTCAATTCTTACAGTTTTATCTGGTAACAGGTGAAAGGATCTCAGCCTATTGTGAACTTTTAAATGGATAAAAGGTTTGCTGGCCTGGAACTGGGCATGGATGTCAATGTGTCCAGCTGGCTACTTGTGGGAAACAGAACTGGCATTGCTGTATGAACTAAATACTGGAAATAAGGAGCCTGATGACAACAGTCGTCAGAAACAGAAATGTTGCTGGTTGATTTAGACAGCATGACAGTGGTCACAGAAGTTCTGCTATGGAGAAATGATCAACCCACCTACTAATTCAGCTAGCCCTGAAAACTGATGAAGCATTGGGCTCCTATCTAGCCATCACCAGCAAGAAGAGCTATACTCTGTAACACACACCCCAACTTTTTCCTAGCCCATCCTCGGGCACTCTACTAACTATATCGAGATGGGGGTTTCCCAAAATTTTCACGGGCAGATCTCCTTAGACCCTCCTGAATTGCAGGGGCAGACTGGTAGGAGGGGGGATAGTGATCTGACCCTGTCCTCTGCTGTGCCATGCTCCATAGAAGCAACCACTGATCTGAGACTGTCGCTATGTCATGCGTGGCTATCGTCTCTGGTTCTGGGGTGCCATCTCCTGTTTTATAGTCATCTGAAGGTAGGAAAGTACATATGCGCAGGCGATTGCGATGAACCACTCTAACAGGACCATCTTTACCTTCCGGCCGAATTCTGTAAACTGGGTTTGTAGGGTTTGGCTGACCGACTATAATTTGGATCTCTTCCTCCCAGTGTGCTGCCAGTTTACCTTGTCCATCCCTTCTTGTTGTATGGACTAAAACCCTTCCTCCTGGGAGCAATGGAGCTGCTCTAGCTCCAACATCATACCTGCCCTTCATCCGGCTTGCAGCCTTCTGACTGCTCTTCTCCACCATTTGGTATGCCAGCCTCAAGCGTTCATGATGTCTCTTAACCCACTCTTGTGTGGTTGTTGGCTCTGTGGATCTCTTCATCCCCATAGACAGCTCAACTGGCAGACAAGCATTCCATCCAAACATCAAGTAGTGGGGGGTGTAACCTGTAGATGCATGGACAGAATTGTTATAGACCTGGAGCAGTTCTGGTAAATATTGCACCCACCGAGTTCGCTTCTCTTCCTCTAGGGTGGACAACATGTTTATTAATGTCTAGTTGAAACGTTCGCAGGCCCCATTGCCCTGAGGGTGATAGGCAGTGGTTCGACTTTTCTGGCAATTATAATACTGGCAGAGTTCTTTTATGAGGGCGGACTCAAAGTTGGTGCCTTGGTCCGAGTGCAGTTGTTCTGGACATCCAATTGGCTGAATAATGTGTTTCAACAACATCTTAGCTGTGGTTGAAGCAGTCTGATCCCTGGTAGGTATTGCCCAAGCGTACTTGGTAAACATATCAGTAGCAACCAAAATGTACTGGTATGAGTCTGCCGGTCTACTTAGTGTAAGGAAATCAACCGCCACAATTTGGAGAGGTGCGTGTGTAAAAACAGGAACAAGCGAGGCCTTACCGTCACCATGGCCTTTATGACGTACACACCGTTCACAGGATGCTGTCCAGTCACGCACTCTCTTCTCCATTTGAAGCCAGTAAAAACTACGGCGCAACATTGAGAGTGTCTTTGCCACCCCCAGATGACCATTCCTTTCATGGAAAGCCTTCCATGTTAATTGCTGTTCCTGCAAAGGAACAAGGATTTGATAATAAACCTCATATGTGTTGGAATTGACTCCCCTGCGGACCAACACACCCTCCAACAGCTCCAGCCGTGACCATTGTCTCATGTAATTTAAGACTGCAGTAGACTCCTGACGTCTCTCCTCCCCCAATAGTGTCCTTCCTTGGGCCATATAATGTCTCACTTTATACAACGTGGGGTCCTGCTCCTCTAAGCTTTTCCAGTGTCCTGGATCCCAATCAATGTTCACAGCCTGAACCCGTGCTCCTTCACCCATCCTCTGTGGGGACACCAGATCTTGGGGTTGCACCTGTAATGGCATTCTAGACAGAACATCAGCATTCACATTTTCATGGCCGGGCCGGTACTTGATATCAAATTGATAATTTGCAAGTTGTGCTACCCACCGTTGCTCCACTGCGCCCACTTTTGCAGTCGATAAATGGACCAATGGATTATTGTCAGTATAAACTGTAAACAGAGACCCCCATAGATAGTCTTTAAATTTCTCAGTCACCACCCATTTCAGAGCGAGCAGCTCCAGTTTAAAGGAGCTATAGTTTGCATCATCTCTTTCTGTGGGTGCTAAGCTTCTGCTAGCATAGGCTATCACACATTCTTTCCCATCTTGTACTTGAGAAAGTATTGCACCAAGGCCCACTTTACTGGCATCCGTGTAGAGCCGAAAGGGTAATCTGAAATCAGCAAAAGCTAAAATAGGCGCCTCTAGCAGTTTCTGCTTCAGAAGATCAAAGGAATGTTGACAATTCTCATCCCAGTTTATGGGAATATTCTGTTTTTTATTCTTAGGTACTCCCACCAGCAATGAGTTAAGAGGCCTAGCAACACTTGCAAATCCTGCAATGAACCGCCGATAGTAACCGGCAAAGCCCTGATGAATAGTCTGCGGGGCCGGCCACTTCTGTACAGCGGCAATTTTATCAGGGTCCGGAGCCACACCCTCACTGTTCACCAGGTGACCCAGGAACTTCACCTGCTGCTGGAAAAGAACACATTTGTCAGGTCGCAACTTCAGCCCATAGCTCTTCAATCTTGTAAACACTGCCTGCAGATGCTCTAGATGGCTGTTGAAATCCGGTGAGTATACTATCACATCATCCAGATATACAAAAGCAGACTCTGTGATTTGACTTCCCAAGCAACTTTGCATCAACCTTTGGAATGTTGCTGGGGCATTACACAAACCAAAAGGCATTCTTTCAAATTCATACAAGCCAAAAGGAGTACAAAATGCAGTCTTTTCTCTGTCAGCTTCGGAAACTTTCACTTGCCAATACCCACTTGCTAGATCAAGAGTGGAGTAGTATTTTGATTTAGTCAGCATTGTCAAGGTCTCTTCAATTCTAGGTAGTGGATGGGCATCTTTATGTGTCACTGCATTTAACTTGCGGTAATCCACACAAAATCTCAATTCCCCATTTTTTTTCCGTACCAGGACAATGGGTGCTGCCCAGGGACTTTCCCTCACCACCCCTGATCGAATCATATTATTCAGCAACTCTCGCACTTCCTGATACATTTTAGGGGAAATTGGCCTGTACCGCTCTCTAATGGGAGGTGCCATACCTGTCGGGATAGAGTGCGTGATTACATCCGTGTGGCCATAATCCTCTTCGTCGGCAGCAAACACATCGCCCCATTTCCTCAAGAGACCATTTAACTTTTCTTGCTCCTCTATGGATAGGTTTGGCTTCCCTTGTGTCATAACTTCAATATGAGGAGCGTTACCAGGCGGTTCCGAGCTCACCTGGTGCACACCAACTTCAACAATACCTGGCCTGGTTTGCTCAAAAGTAACTTCAAAAGGCTCCTGAATGTCAACATTTTCCGTGGAGAATGTAGCAAGGGCCTCGTAACGTCGTAACGTGATAGGAAAAGGGTTGAGGTTCCTTACTTTGATGGGGACTCGGCCTCTACGGACAATTCCTAGGGATCGAGCAACAGCAACTGTACTAGGCCCTTCCAGTGGCTCCACCAAAATACATTGTCCTTTCCTCAGTGTCTGTGGGGCCCTGGCCCAAATCACCTGCTCGCTGTGCTCAGGGACCATCACCGGATGGCGATAAGCTGGTCGAAGGGTCCCTACCTGTTGTACGGGGCAGCCGCCTGAATTCTCTGACAGTCCTGAAAAGCGGATGCCCACGCTTGTTGAGTGTCTACAGTTGAGCCAACAGGCCAGGTCTGGGTCTGTATCTGAGGTTTCGAGAAAAGCATATCCCAGCATGGAACGATGACATTCATACCTAAGATAGGTAATGCATTAGGATTATTGGGATCGTCCTTTGAAATCACAATTCCCATATCCTTCAAAGTAATGCCTCTCACCTGTACTTCAGCTAGCACATAGCCCACATAAGGAATAGCCAATCCATTCGCTGCCTTCAGCTTTAACCAATTGAGATCGCTTTCTTTTCCTGGCTCCTGCTCACCAAACAATCTCCTAAAACAGGCTTGTGGCATTAATGTTACATTAGACCCAGTATCTAGCAAAAATGTCACTTCCTTACCATCAACGAATACCTCTACTTGACGGCATTGTCCCTAGAAACTGAGAGTGATTTAACTTAGCTGGACCACTGTCATCCTTTCCAGTCACCTGGCCCATAGTGACTGGATTTACTTGTTTAAAGCCATCTGAGATGGAGTACCCCGACACTCTCTTGCCATGTGTCCACTGGCTCCACACTTACTACAGATGGGCTGCCCTTGTTCATCCCACTTATGCCGTGGTCGTTCCACCAACCGTGAGATTTGCTTTGTCACTGGGGGTGGCTCAGACACTTCAGCACATCTCCTATACTGAGAGGAACTAAAGTTCCGCCTTTCTCTCTCACCTCTGGGAGCTGAACACGTCTGTGGCATTGGTGCTGGTCGAACAAATTCCCTCAGCTCCTCCTGAAGAGTATTCTTGAGATCCATAATTTGCTCCTTCATTTCTGCGAGAATCTCCGCTTTAAATTTATCTTTCCAATTCAAGGTATCCTGCCACTTTAGATCCCCTTTTACTACGGCACAAGCGGAGTCTTCATATAAACTATGCAGCGCATCTGCTTCCAATTGCAAAGCCTCTTTACGCACCTGTTCAAATGAGAGATTAGGGTCATGCCTTAACAGACGCCGTAGATCGCGCTGTATCTCACCCTCCCTGAGGCCCAAGACAAACTGATCACGCATGTGCAGGTCGGCACGCCGAGGGTCTTGTGGCTCTTTTGTTTGCAGGCGATGGCCTATCTCCCTTAAACGTAAAGTGAACTTTCTAATAGGCTCTTCTGCCCTTTGTCTGCACTCATAAAACATGGCACGCAAGGTACCCACAGCTGTTTTATCCCCATACAGTTCTTTAAGTTGAAGAAAGATCTTATCTGGCGTATCCCGCTCCACTTGCTCCAAAATAAGAATTTCACGTCGTGGTTCTCCTCCTAATGCACTCAGTACAAAATCACACTGCTGTTCTATCGACCACTTTTGAGCACGGAGCATTGCACTAATTTGGCTCTCCCAATCTTCATAATTCGTGTTAAGCCCACAAAATTTTGGTACCCAGGGCGCACCAATAAAAAATGGTGACACCATATTAATGGTTTCAGATAGCTCATCCGCCATATTGATCAGTCTAAGGCAGGTGGGTTTGTATACTGGTCACAAATCCTGTCGACAAACGCCAAATGTTACGTAAGGCCCAAAATGGCCTCCGTACAAGAAAGTAGTAGCTCTAATATTGACCAGTAACGAACCACCACACGCACACTGCAATGGGTTACACAAGATTTATTTGTTCTTTCTCCGGGTAAAACTACTGGCTGAAGACACAACTCTGGCCAGGAATCCAAGGCCCAAAGCCACCGCGGTCAGGGTTGTTAGCCTGGTTACAAACAGGGGAAAGGTGGTCACTTGGAAGAACAAGCAGCCAAAACGTATCAATCCTGCATCTTCCTCAAAAAGGCTTGCCACCCACCTTTTCAGGCCTGACTTCGTTCGAGGCTGGGTCTCCATATCACATCCTGGGAGCTGGAACTTCCCCAAAACTGGTCCAGTTTCCTTGTCAGGGGCACAGAGAGTCTCCAGTCCAGTGTTTGTTTTCCTGCCTCCCAGCACATCCACTCACATCCCAATAAAAATGAGTCCTCCCTCCAACATCCTCAGATTATTTTAAAAGCAAAACCAGGCCAGGTTAAAAATCTTTTCCGTTAAAATGTGCACACTTCATCCTGGATCTTCGAGGCTTCCCTGCTACACCAGTGTCCTACTAAAAAAACAACGACAACGCCTACTTCCTGTTTCCTCTCCCCTTTATAGAGAAGGGCTCCAATCCTCCCCAATCAGCTGTTCCCTGTACTCAACTCCAAATAGCTGGCAGCTGGACTAGAGTAGAATCTCCACTCCCACATGGGTGTGGCCCACACCTCACATCAAACACAAAGAAACACCAAAGCATGCAATTAATACAAAACAAAATCTAAAGTAATGCCAACCCAAAAGCTTAGTGGGGGATTCTCTCCATCCTTTTCCACCATGCTATACTCTGTAACAAGCCAAAATGGCTATGCCAGGAAAAGGAGTGCTGCTGCAATGAAAACAGAAGTCTAGTGTCTGAGCCCAGATGGAGTTGCCACAGGTATAAAAACACTAACTAATCCTTTACTGCTTCCATAAGGAAAGCAGTAAATCTTGGCTGAAATTGCATTATGCAACAGGACAATGATCACAAGCACACCAAATCTTTAAGTGAATGGCTGAAAAAGAAAAGATTAAAAGTGTTGCAATCGCCCAAAGTCCAGAAAACCTGACTAATATGCTTTGGTGAGACCTTAGGAGAGCTGTGCATAAACAAATACCTGAAAACCTCAATGAACTGAAGCAATATTGTAAAGAATAGTGTGCCAAAATTTCTATACAAAGATGTCCGAGGTTGTCAAAGTCATACAGAAAATGATTACTTGAAGTTAGTGCTGCTGTGGGTGGTTCTACAAGCTGTTGAATCAAGAGGTGTAATTAGTTTTTCACACACAGGTTCTGAAGTGAGTGGTTTGATTCACAGTAGTGTTTATTAAGTAAATAATGACACTGTGTTATGTGTCTGAGAGTATATTGTGCTTGTTTAGTTGTGCATGTCTATATGGCGGTAGCTTAAGAGGTAGAGCTGCTGATCAGAAGATTGTTGGTTTGATCCCTGGCTCCCCCAGTCTGCATGCTAAATATCCTTCGGCAGGATACTAACCCCAAGTTGCTCTCTGATGCATCTGTCAGAGTGTGAATGTTAGTATAATATATCTATGTTCACAGCAGTTGTCTTTAGGAAATGTGCAATGTACAGAGTGTTTATGGTTTATATAACTACTGTAGTCAGCTACCAAGTCTTACTGTTGCTGGAAGAAACTAAACATTGAAGTGTGTACCACTTAACTTTTATGTAAGGTCCATCAAACAGGACTTTCCTGTTTCCTAGGTGGCAAGTCATCACTATTGGTTCACACCCTCAGTGATTACATGTTGTTAAGTACATCAGTGTAAGCTGTAAAAGATAGCAAAACACATTCTTGACACTTTTATTATGATCTCTTTCTACAGTATTACAGTACAATATCCCTACTGTCATGTTTATGTAAGCACACTGGAGCTTAGAGGGGTAGCAGACGGATACAGAAAATGGGCATCGTATCTCGGTCCCACTTGGGTAAATTGTCCCACCTGTGCAAGTCTCAGGCCACAACAAATCTGTGACTGATTTTTGGTATATGAATTTATTACATTAATACAAACCCAATTCTATACAACTGGCATCCCATTTGTTGCCAATTGTAGATAAAAATAGAATTCACAATAAAGTATAAAACAGATACAAATTTTAAACTGGTAAAAGTTAGGACGAGCCCTTTTTAGTTATCTCTTTTAACACCCATTCATAAACAACTGGGAACTAAGGAGAGCAGCTGCTGGACTTTTTGGAGAGGAATGTTGTCCCATTCTTGTCTGATATAG
The DNA here is from genome assembly GCF_051167445.1 of Perissodus microlepis. Lineage (NCBI taxonomy): Eukaryota > Metazoa > Chordata > Actinopteri > Cichliformes > Cichlidae > Perissodus > Perissodus microlepis. The sequence goes on from NC_140480.1 coordinate 16,784,129, forward strand.
GACTTTAACTGCTGTGTTTTTTATTTTATGATGGACTCAGTGTTTTTAATTGGTGAAAGGAAGGAATTGCTGGTGGGCTGGACTCTTTTACTATGATGTTGTTGTAATAGATGCAGTATGTGATATAGTATTTTCTTGCTGAAATATGAAATATGGAAATGTATCACTGCCAGAAAAAGACATCTGAATGAAGCATATGTTGTTCTTAAAACTTGTATATATATTTTTACCGTATGTACAATTTTTTCATGTGCTACAGATTTGTAGCCCAGTTTATAGTGGATGATTTAGAATTGAGATTTCAAACATTACTACAAAGTGACTGACTCGTTCTATAGACAACTAAAGTTTTCATATTCAGTATCCTGTAAGTTGCTGTCCTGTTAACCACAACATCAAAGAAATATTCATTAGTGACCTTTAGATTCTGCCCACACTGACTGTATAAGAGCTAAAGATTAAACTTCCATTAGTACATGATACAGAAATTCTCTTTTAGCACATACACTCAGAATGGTAATAAATATTTAGTCTTTAAATAGATTTAGAAATTTGATAAACCTGAGAACTAAAATCCGCAAAACCTTGAAAGGGGTGTTCGCATTTGTGCAAACTGCAGTAGCTGTTAATGGACAGATGCAAGGATGTGTCCTAGAAGGTATGTTTTATAACAAGACGCAAACTGTTTGATCCTGAAGTTGTGGAGCTGTTTTGCGTATTCTCTTAAAGAATCATGCCACGCCACTCAGAAGCCATCTTAGCAATGCCCCCAGGCACTTGATTCATCCGTTACTTTTGCTTTGTATGATGCATTACCATCACTGGATTATTGGGTTTAATTCCTGTACAGGAGGAAATAATTTGAAAATTTCACTTAATTCTCAACATTCACACGTTTGTCTCAAAATGCATAATTAAAAAAACATCCTATCATTAGAATTTCTAAATGTAATTCTTATACTAATTTTTTACCTGGGAATGTAAGAAGCTAGAAAAAAAAGGGTTTATTTCATTGTCATCTTCCATAGTATTAATTAACTGTTCTCAGCATTTTAACTTTTGTTGTTTCTTTAAAGCAAGTTTTATTCACTCCACTATTCATGAGTAAACAAATTTTATGAGAGCATTGTCTGCTGAGTACTCACAGGCTCATCTGTACATAGACATAAATCATTAACTGTGTTCTCCAACATACGCACTAGCACACATAATCACCATTCAATGCTTGTTTAGCTCATCTCATGTGGCCTGTGTTTGTGCTGTTTGACCTTTGAGATGGGAAAGACAGCCCATGTGGATCAATTCCTCCATTCTGGAGACTACAAGAACTAATTGTGGGCATAGAAATCCTCACAAATACACGAGCAGAACTGCATTAGCAGCAAAACACCAACACATATCCACACACAAGCCCTGAAAAGCATGTTTTCATTGGATATATGTTTGCCTGCAGCCTGGGTGACAGCTGGCTGGGAGACGCCGTGTTGTGCGATTGAACCACAAGTAAATGGTCTGTGTAAATTGGCCTTTTATGGGACTGTAGAGGAAGATGTTTCACACCCTATTTAACTCTTCATCATTGTTTGGACAAAAAAGATTCAATCTGCAGGAGATTAAGTAGAGTAATGGCAAGTAACAGCAATTTGTTCAGCATTACAAGGTACCACAGTACTCAGCACAGAGCAGGCAAGCAGCTCTGGAGTTGCGTGAAGTTGAGTAAGGCTTGTAATAGTACAAGGAAATTTAACTTCCTTAACATAAATAAATCTTCTTCTTCCAGTTTATTGAAAACCTTAAAACTGCACATTTACCTGAGAAGGCTTTTTAGTCCATACAACATAGTGAACACTCTATTGTTGGATGTCAGATAAGGGGAAAGTCAAAGTCCACAATGTTGGAAGAAAAAAAAAGAGGAATACAATATGACAGACACATGCAATACAGGTCACACTCATATATAAATTTCTCATAGGAGGAAAAAAAAATCTTAGCAATAACCAGGACTTCATGATGAAGAGAAGAGGGACTACCAGGTAGGTAGAAAACATTAGAATTATGCTATAAACAAAAGCTAAGAAAGGAATATCCAAGGAAATAATAGCATCCAAAAGAAAACAGAAACCATTTAAAATGGAATAATCCAGCAAGGGAAAACTATACAAGCAAAGATTCAGAACAGCACAAAAATTCTGTCATGGCTGTGTGCAGGCAGGCAGGATGAAGGACCCAAGTGCAGGACTCATGGAGGCAAAAGTAAACTTAAAGAACTCAGCTTTATTGCTGGCAACTCAAAACAGACAACTTTAACTGGTAAGACTAGGAACAGAACTTGAAACAGAAGACACAGGCAATTTTGAGGGTCCAACATGACAACGAGCAGGGGAAGACGAAGAACATAGGAGACATTTGAAAAAGGGTAACACAAGAACCAAGGATGATAATAAAAATCAATATTTAAAAGATAAAAAGAAAGAAAACTAAGCATTCTAATCACAGATAATAAACAAAGTGACAAAGTTTTATCTTAACCATTTTACATGTCATTAAACGTCAGGGAACTTAATATTTATTTAGAAAAATCAGTAGGCGCTTTGTATATAAGTGATGTTTCTTTGTTGTTCATTACAATTCCCAAGCAAACATTTACTGTAAAACTAAAACCATTAACATGATTTAATTAAATAGCATTGCAATGACAGATTATAATATACCATTACAAGTACTGTCCAGTCTTACTTCTGAGCTTATGTTTATTCTACCCCACTGTCCTTGGGCCTGAACCCAGAAGTAGCAGAGTTAGGGTTAGCCAGATAGGGCCTGACAGGCTGTAATGAAACACACAGATAAAGAAGTGGCAGACAGGCAGATAGAAGCCAGTCTCTCATAAGCACTGGAGATTAGGCTGACTCCTGCTTTACATTCCCCAGTGAGCAGAGCACCAGGAACATGGGCCATCCAGCCCACTAAATCCTTTCTTCCCACTCTGTCTGTGCTCTGGTAGAAATGTTCTAAATCTGAATTGGTAAGAGAAGAGAGCTCACATATTTGTGATGATCTGACCACTGCATAGAACAGATGGAAAGAGAGGAAGTGGCCTGCTGCCAGCAGTCATGCAGAAGGTCTGGCAAATTGTCGTGCCTCGAAACAATGATTAATTTGAAAAGAAAACAACCACGGTGGGAATACACGATTACATACAAATTCAGCTTCTGTGTGACTTATCTGACATGACACCCTTGCGATCAGAGAATTAATTTCTTGACAGTGAGCATACATTATGCACATATCACATTATAACACCAGGAAAAGTCTTGCTTGTGATCATAGTATCTGTTTTAAAGCTGACTGAATAAGAATTTTCAGCAACATTCGTTACTGCCAAGACTTCAAAATTATGCATTTTGGAGTAGGAATCTCATTATCAAGCAACATCGTCAAGAGATGTAGCACTGAAAGAACTATATTAACAAAGTTACCTTAAGCCTGGTTTAATTATTTTTACTGTCATTAGAAGAAACAATCCCAAGATGTAGGTTGCAAAGTGGCTTGCAGCTAGTCAATTATGTAGAAGGGTATCAGCAAAGCTATCAGTTGCTGGGATTAAGATCAATTTATTTCTGTGTGGGCTGCCTGAACTAATGCTATGGTTAATTAATGAAATGGTGAAGGGGTAATTAGGAGGTTTCAGCCTTTTATTACCCATGTGGTTGCCACTTGCATACATTAGACATTCAATCATTAAATATGAATTAATCATTGGATTTTAGCAGATCATTTGCATTCACTGACCTTAGATTTTCATTCAGTATATATGTGTTTTTATATAAATAGACAGTATCAGAACAGGGCAACTTCAATACACATCGGCATGCATTCATGCATCAGCATCAAAGTCTCTACAACTCTACCAAAGAGGAAGAGTACCTACATCTATTAAAGGATTTACTAAAGGATATTTCCTCATTTGGTGTCTTCATGATTGTGGTGGAGAGTACAGTCTAAGATACTGTATCTGTTCAAATTCTCCTAGATGTACGACACATACGCAACTGTCCACTTACTGAGAATGTGGTCAGTGAAGACTCATCTGACATATCACTTCATGATGATCAATGCTGCATCATTAACTCTCAAATGTGCATTCACATTTGTAATGAGTGGTTTATGCGGTGCAGTTGCTACTATAATATAAAATGCATCAATATGAAATTGACAAAGAACTATTTCTTCTTGATAGATGGACTCCATTCCTACAAGAAGTACTTCTTTAAACTATACATTTAAGGAAATAATTCTTCTACACTTATCTCCTTCACTGCAATTCAGAGATACTTGACTAGCAGGTATAATTCACAAATGCACACCTTGTGAACTGGAGAGGAACTGACATTTCACTAATTTAGAAGACCTTTATTTGGCCAGTTATTCTATTTACAAAAAAAACAAAAAAACTATGTAAAGATAACTTAATATGTATCACTGATAGAGGAAAACAGAAACAACCCCAGGTCTCATGTCAGCTCTCTAACCAGGCTGACAGAGAATCAGATCTCAGTTGAAACAAGTATTCCATTAACTCGTAATGACTTTTTTCTGTATTAATGTTTATGTTTACTTCCTCCAAATGATCAATATGTTGATTAGAGGCTATTTCTACAACACTGTTCAAAGAAGTCTTACCAATAAATAATGATTCATTTTTAAGTATGATCAATCTATCTTTATTATTGCCTGTGGATTAAACATCACAGGTTTTTAAGATAGTGGTAATTAAACCACTACTTTAAAATTCTAACTTAATACTTGATCCAGCCATCTTAGCTAGTTATAAGCCAGTTTCTAACCAGTAGTTATAAAACACCGGAGTGACCATCTGCAGAGCAATGGCTTATTTGAAGAGCTTCAGCGTTAGTAATAGCATTAGTAAAGGTTACAAATGACCTTCTCACACCTATTAGACCTCAGTGCATCATTCAATACAATATTATTATACAGAATATTACAATATTACACAATATTATACTACAGAAATCGGAACATACAGTAGATATTAAAAGAACTCTGATGGTTTGAATCATATGAAGCTGGTAGACCTGAGTTCCACAGGCTTCTGTCCTTTGACCAATGCTTTTTATGTTATGTACTTCCTTTCCTCATACAACACTTTCAGAGGTTTAAACAAGTGTTAGTAATAATTCAAATCTGGTTGTCTCCCATAGTGTGCCTTTTGTCCTCTCTACCTCTGCTCTCTTTTCGTTCCCCTCACCCCCAGCCGGTCACAACAGTTGTCTGTCCCTCCCGGAACCTCATGGAGGTTTCATCTTCCCACTGGTCCCAAGTGCTTGCATATACGGATTTGATTGCTGACTACTAGAAATGCCTTGCAGCAACTGTTATTGTGAAATGGCACTACATGAATCAAATTTAATTAGTGCTGTCAGCATTAATCTCGTTAAAATAACGTTAACGCCATAACCACATTAACACAGCAAATCTCTGTTAGCGAGTTAGCGCGGATCGCCCCGTGCTTGGGGCTGCACAGCGTCAACGCATTAGCGCGGTTAGCTCGTTAACGCGTTAGTGCTGTATGGCATTAATGTCATTTTAACGAGATTAACGCTGACAGCACTAAATTTAATTTAATTATTCTTGCTGATAGTTTGATCACATCATGTTTTGGCATTCTCCTTCACACAAGGCAAAGTTACCTGGATGTCCTTTGTTGCACACTATTGCATGAGTATTCCACTCATCAAAGGTGTGCTGTCAGCCATAATTTCTGACCTTATTTTCTAAAGTTTGTCCCTTACCTTGAAGAGGAGACTTTAATCAGTGATATGGAAACAGCAGCTAGTTAAGTGGTAGTTGTGACAGAAGCTCCTAACTTCTTTGCCCCATCAATGAACTCTTTTTCAAAGCCACTCAGATCTCTTTTCATCTTGCCATCTTCATATAAAATCAACAGAGCCTGCCTAGAATTTTTATACATAATACAGATGTGGTTCTCTACCTATTTATTCAGGTTTACGTGGCTCACAGATGTCAAAGAGGGAGGATGAGACACGTGAAGAGGCTGATTATTAATTTATACATAAGAGGAGAACAAATAAATATAAGGTATGTAGAGTCAAAGGTACCAATAATGAAATATATGTATATGAAATATATGTATATGGAGTCAGTAGAAAGCAAAGCCAGTGAAAACCATGAGGTCTGGATCCTTGGACTCACAGACAGAATAATTACACCATCTTACTAATGCTTTGAGTATAGACCTGTGCCCACAGACTCTCTCTGCTGCTATCTTCTGAAAACCCAGGGATAGCAGAAAGAGGAAGGGCTATATCTGTATATCTGTGTGTAGCGACTATGTGTATATAGAAACTACAAGAGTGCAGACTTCCAGACTTTGAGCTTTGGGTTTATCTATCTATCTATCTATCTATCTATCTATCTATCTATCTATCTATCTATCTATCTATCTATCTATCTATCTATCTATCTATACTGGGTACTGGTCTTCCTCCTACAGCCTTAACACATTCTTGTTACTCATTAGTGATTCTAAACTGGCCGTAAGTGTGAATGTGTGTGGTTGACTAGAGTGTACATTTATTCTCCAGATCCACAACACAAGCACACAGAGCAGAATGATTATAACTATACATCACAATCTGCTGTATCTTCAGACCAGAGCTAAATATCTCAATTCTGGCTACAGAAGACAAACAAGATGTGAACCTTGGGACTCTTCATCTGCCATCAAGAGGAGAAATGCATCTCTGACCCCCCTCCTGCTGAGCTGGAGTCAGATGTGGCGATAGCACCTATCTGAGCCTCAATCCTGTCTGAGCACCGGCTCCTCTGTCAGCCTTCTTTTATACCATTACCAGCAATATCAGAGCTGTTTCAGCATGCCTCTGTCAATTGCTCATTATAGTTTTGGGGTAGGTCTGAGTCGGTAATGCTTAGTCTATGATGAATGAAGAATTTATCTGAAGTGATCATGCCATCAATTTGCACCACTGACAAGAAATTACTGTCTAAAAAAAGACAGACAGCCCACACAAACACACTGTAGCCTGCTTGCTACATAGACAATAAATACCACTGGTAAAATTCTTCACTTATCTTACAGCCATGTGTATGCAAAATGAAGACAGAGGCTAAAACTCCATTTCAGTCAATGGAATGCAGCCGTAAAGGACAGTGGCGTCACATTATAGGGTGATCAAAGTTAAAAGGCATTTCTATGTACACACAAAGCCTCCCCGGTGGATCACCCTATCAGCCAGCCTGTAGAAACATGACCAAAAACTGACATAAACAGCAGATATGCAGCCTGTGCATGGGAATGTGGCATATTTGTGAATTCTATTTTTTGTGGACATAACCACAGACTGACTGGGGGGAGCAGAAAGAAGCTGTGATGGAGCAGGCCCCTCACCAATCACCTCATTCATAAGGCCACTATCTCACTCCCATACTGAGAGACGAGAATTACTCCATGTGTTAAACCGTCTCATTGCCTTCTTTTCATCAAGGGAGAGAGAGTGGTCTTACAGCAGGCAGTGACATATACTTTTACTGTTGGGGAAATCTGATAAATTAATTCTATAGTTTTGTTCAAGATGATGGAAGTCCAATATTTATTCTATTTTGAATTATTTATGTGGAAAAATAGATCAATTAAAAAAACTACACATTTTAAAATTCTACCTGTCAAAAAACAAAACAAACATGTAAAAGTCATAAATTTATAAGATTAAATTTGTTATTTAATTCAGTTTCATTTTATAGCACTAGTTCATCCAGTTCCCAACAACTTGTAGCTTTTATTGTGAGTTTAAAACTGTTCAAAATTAGAAATGATGATAAGAAAGCTTTTAGCTTTCTGTGGTCACACCCCAGTGTACCTATTTGAATAATTAATAATTTATTCATTAATGATTTTATCATTGCTATTACTAGTTGTAGTGGTAATAATCATAATCATAATCATTTCCACACAATAAAATAAAATAAAATAAAATAAAACTTCACAAAAATCTTTTCTATTAGTGGAAAATGGAGCCAGAGGAAAGATTTCCAGGAAAATCAATCGTGTTTTTAAAGCTCCCACAGAGGCTGGGAGATTATTTTATTAATTACAAAATTACATATTCAAGTTCTAATTTTCCAGTGATTTCGCATGATCTATTTAGCTCTGATTTACTTAATGATAAATGTGATCACTCCATATGGTGGAGGTCCTAGCAGTCTGATCCCCAGCTACTGAGGCTAGCTGCAGGAACACTGAATGCCACCTCCCTGGTGGGGAAGGAGCCTTAGTTAGTGAGTAAGTGAGAGATACCAGGTAGAATGAATGAAAGCTGACAAACATGCCCCTGTATTGAGGTATAGCCTTCTAATTTAACCAACAGGTTGTCCACACAGGAAGCGATTCACTTGTCATGCATCACTCTCTGGCAGTTGGTAGCTAGTGGATATTCAAGGCTCCAGTTGATGGGGTAACACTGTAATGGATTTACCACCCTGTCATTTGTCAATCAACCATATCTTTTACTGCCATTGATAGTCATTCCAATCACTGGCCTCAAAATTAAAGAAAGCTTAACTCGAATGTCGGAGCCCAAAAACATTTAGAGTAATACACTGATATGCAATTAATGTTTTAATTTTATCATTTTGTTTCCAGTCTTGTTTTTTTAATGCGTTTGCCACATTTACTTTTCCAAGCCTTTTGCCACATTGCACAGAATTTCAACTGAAATAATATTTGAAAACAAATTAACTGGAGATTAATGGTTAAACCTTTGCTTATTCAAAAAAAAAAAAATCACAGTGACAATTAGTTGTTATCAGTACCATGAAATGGCCATATATTTTATTTTATTTTATTTTATATTTGACATTATGTAATAAATGCCAGCTAGCTTGTTAATCTATTAACATTACCATTAAAGCGTTTAGTATGACAGTGTTAAACTGGCATTAATACTTATCTAGAGAAATTCTCAGCTTCTGCAACTATTTAAACATCTCATAGATTTTCTAACATAACTTCTGAAGTACGATCATGTTAAACTTATAGTTGTGTTAACATAAATGCTGCTGTTATTATAATAGAGCAAACCAATACAAGTCTCTTCTCTATGACACCAGTCTTGCTGCTTGTTTCTCTCTTATTGTTAAATATAACATTTTTCCTCTACAAATCCTGCTTTAAAATTATTTCTACTCATATGCACTACCTGGTGGTGAAATCCATGCAGCACAGCCCCACATATTTATAATGCCTATATAATTTATACTACTGCAGGGGAGGTGCAGGAGGAGCAGCAGTGGTATCCTGCAAAGTTGTAATGACAGTAGAAGACACTTAACCCACCCAACAGGGAGCCACCTGACTCCACTATCTACCACTGAGTTAGTGGAAAGAAGTGTTCATGATGAATTAAAACAAATAACTAAGGAACAAAAATGAAGATTTATCCTTCTAGGAGTGAAAAAAGAGGAAGAAGAGTTAACTTAAAAAAAAAAAGCAAGACAGTGTAAATTTAGCAAATATTTAAATATCAAATAATAAATATTATAGGTTTAAATGCATATAATGCCTCAATAACTAAATCATGCTATTTTTATCTTAGCTGTGGGGGAAATGAACCTGTCACCTCCACTAGCAGCTTAACTAACAAAGCAGTCTGGTCGGTCCACGTCTGCTGCCAGTGAGGTGACTAATTCGAGTGTGTGCAGCCAAAAGTCAGAGCTGGGACATCAGCAGTTTACTTGTTACTGTGTGCAAAAGCTAGTAGTTACAGTAATAACACTTCATGATCAGTCAACTTGGTCTTGGGTTTTGTTGTAAAAATAAATATAGAGGAATTTTGCAGTACACCAGTAAAGCTGTGTCTGACAAAATGACTGTCAAGTTATGAATGCTAAGTTATGAAATTTAGACTAAAAGAAATTTAGTCAAGTACTAAGGGGTACTGGTGTAAATTATTAATTATTGTGCTATTGTGTATTTTATAGTATTTTTCCTATAGGCTGGTTTTATTGTTCTTCATGTTTGTTTTTAAAATGAAGGGGTTTTTTTTATGTTTTTTTAATCTTGGAAATACTCATTTTGATTTTATATATATATATATATATATATATATATATATATATATATATATATATATAATATTTTTATATTTATGTCAAATTATTTATAACATAATATTAACAAATAGCAGTTGAAGTTGTTCCCTGTGAGTTTTTTCCTAGGGCCCCAACAGACCTTTTGAAAAAGGATGTCTTTCAAAGAAAGCATGTGCTGCATGTGGAAGGACGACACATTTTTGTTCTATTAACATACTTATATTACACAATGCTACAAATCCTAAAGCCTACATCTCTGCAGCATTCATTTCTTTACAGCATACATGCTTGATATATTTAAGACATTGATTAGTTTTTTTTCTCTTTGGTAGTGACATTCACTTTTTCTATTCATGCAAGTTGGTTGACATTACTGTGATAATGCCTCATTTGCATTTTAACTATATATACTGAAATATATTGAAAAATATTCTTAATTTAAGGTGTTCAGGTTTTGTTGTGATACCTGTTGGCTAAATTGTTTACAACTAAATACTAGAATAGTATTTTACAATACTTATTGGTGAACGAAATGCAGTTGGGGTAATCCTGAAAGCAACATAACATAAACAAATCATGTCTGAGTGAAAGTAATCAACTATGGACATTTTCTGTATAATACTTTCATCTGTTGGTTAAAAGTTTTCCTCTTTTAACCTGAAGTGAATGAATTTTTGACCCTGAAATGTCATGACCATAGATTCTCGATCAGAATAAGCAGCCTAAAATGTTAAACTGACTATCTTTAAGCCACTTTTCACTTTTGCCTTGTGATGCAGTCACCATCATGCTGGAAAATGAAGAGAATTTCACATAATTGTCCCTAGATGACTGGAAGATGTTAGTCTTTGAGGAAACATCTGTATGATCAAGAAGCAGCCAGATAAGCCGAGGCCCACAGAATGTGGGTTTTGAACACCGATAAGGAAAAGGAGAGGGACCAGATGCTGATAACCTGCATGCTAGAGAGGTGCTGTTATGAGAAAGAAGACTCATCATTATATTGCTGACTCTTTACATGAATGCAATTTATTTGCCAAGACGTTTTTGAAAGTTGTGAAATAATTACTAAATTGGATAAAGATGATAACAGATAAATTTTATCACTAATGAAATAATATCTTAGATGAGGTAAATGAAAATTACATATACAACAAATTTACCTAAAAGTGGTTGTAGTGGAGAATACATTTGGAGGAGGAGCTGTTCTAAGAAGAAGCAGGAGAGAGGAGGGCCCTGTCTTGATCAGACATATTTTGCTGGATTGAGGTATTACCTGCAATTACCTGAATGCTGTTTGACTGAAAGTGTGAGTTCCTTAGCTTTTAGCGCATTTATCTGATAATCTCACGGTACTTAATAAATTTCACTTCACTTCACTTGGGTTGTTTATGTTATTTTACAATCATTAAAGTGAATGTATGCTGTGATATAAGAAGTCGTTTAGCGAAAAAAAGCAGCATCAACTCTATCCTACCACAGCTGAAGAGGACTCTCCCACAGTGTTGATCACAGTGTCTATATCACCCTCTTCTTAAACAGCAAACATGAACCGAATAATGATGGTGATGGGTTATATTTGATAAGACGTGACCAGCTTATAAATGTGATCTGAGGCCGAGCTTAGACTACTTGTGCAGAACTCACTCTATTTAAAGAGAGCGCTGTTTGGCTGCTGCTCAAGGAGCCCATTCTTTTCTTTTTCTTCTGTTTTCTTCTTAAAGAAAATTAGCTTTTGAAACTACCGATAAAGTGAAAACATTATCTTAGTCCTGCATTATTCATTCAATATAAAACACTGAATGAATGATCTTTCTTTGTCCTGCGCTTCTAAAATGGTCCCATTATCCTTTATTTCGTCAAATATTTAAAATGAGAAAATATGCTCACAGCAGGCGACAGACATTGAGTTTGAGGATGTTTCAAAAATCGACACCAAATGCGCTGTCATTAGAAGACGAAAGGAAGGAGACCGACAGACTCCACTGCTGCTCTGCGCAGATGGACGGATGTAGAAGACCAGAGGAAGGATTAATTAATGGACACCAGACAGAAGTCTGTTACGGTGTCAGCCCTTAATGTTTTTAGACGGCCGAAAAGATGCTGATCAAATTAAAGCATTTCTATACAGGAGACGGAGAAAAGACGCCCTTTGAAAATTTTTACTTTTGATTTTGATGTAATCTAAATCTAATTCATTTTACAAGCTTTGGTTTCTAAATCGAAAACATAGTTGTTCATTACAAGCTGTCAAATACAATATATTTTTGTCTTTATTTGCTGTATGTTACATTTTCATTATGAGTTTAACTTAATTAGCCCCGTGTTATTCCCAACCTGTTGTTGATTTTGCATGGTTTTGTTTTAATTTGATATATATTATTTACCAGTTTACCCCGCCTACATGTTCTAAAAATGAAACGCTCATGCATGTTTTATTATTATTATTATTATTATTATTATTGCAGTGAAATGTAAATTATACAAATAACGGAATTAACTTCCTTATATTTCTCTGTATATATTTTGTATTTTTAACCTGCTATTTCTTTCTTTAGTCAAAGGTTAATTGACGCTTAAATCACCAATAATTCCCATTGGTTTCTGTGAGCTACCAGCTACGCCTAAAGTGATTGTTTTATATACAGTAGGTTATTGTTCTAGTTCTATTTCTTTCTCTTTTTCCAATGGACAGGTAAACGTAATAGTTTTAATCTAAAAAAGTATCTTTCAGTTTCATTCTGCACTTTTATACCTTGAGGAGCTGATTTAATTGTTATGAAAATGGAAACCTTAGGAGCAGTAAGACGGGTATTTTTTTATTTGTTTCAAATGTGGAAAACCTTAAAACATATGATTTTCCAGGTGAATTAAAAAAAAAAAGTCGTGCATTAAATTCCCCTGTAGAATGAAGCGTAAAGGCAATGATCGTGAATACTGCTGTGTATAAAGTGCCAATGGAGCCTCCATATCCTTCGTCCTATCAAACAGAACAGGGTTTTATTAGTTTACACTTTAGAAGTCCTCAATTCTCAGGTTTGAGCTCTCCTGCCCTGTCCTACCCAGGGGTCCTCCCTCCTTAGCGCCTTCCTTCCCTCCCCTCCGCCGTTCCCACCCAGGTCTACATCAGATCGCCGATCCGTGTCACGTGTTTTACTCCCGTACAAATTTTCCAGTAGGAGAGCGAATAGGCGCACACTCATAACAGCAATTATCAGCGACAGTACCTATCTCCAGATATACGCAGAGGAAGAAGAGCGCTCCAGTGATCCCGGACTCCCCTTCCCCCTCCCCCTGGAAAAAAATCATTTTACTTTTGCTTACATTTATCTTCCACCACTTGTGAGCAACTTTAACGCACTAAAACCGAGATATTTGGAGAGGCTCGGCTGAGCTCCATCGTCTGTCTGCGTGGGTACGGAGGGAGAAAGTTTGCCTACTGCGCTTGTCTGCTGAAATTTTTGACTGGTAAAAGACCAGACTGCTTTATCACCCGACCGTCCTTATCTGGTGAGATAATGCACTGAGAGCCCTTGGAAATAAACTGCGTTCCTCTTGTACACGGCGCAGAACCATTATCAACGTTTTATGTGTTTTGATTTACTATTGATAGAAAGTATATGCATCGCAGATATGGAAGGGGAGCTCGCTATCTTTTGTGATGTTTGATTGGGTTTCCGTTTCTGATTTAATGAGCCAACTGCGGAGGCGCAGGATGTGTGGGGTTGCTGATAGTCGCCTCCGAGTGCGCAGATATCCTTGATCATTAATGTCATTCTAATCCATTTCATGTCTCAAGGTGATATAGGTGAAATATGTCTGACGCGGATTGTCGAACTTTCCTTTTGGCATGGCTCATGCCAAAACCCTAAATAGGTTTTATTTTTGCACAATAAAGCTTACAGGCTGGGTGGGTGGATCAGTTGCCCATGAAACTTTTCCAGTGTTTTTTCAGCTATCTTCTTTCTCTGTACATTTATAACAATGCAGGATTCACATCAAGGCACAGTTCCTCAGGAGAGTGTGGATGAGATTTGTGGACATCTCCGCAGTCCTGCGACTGGCTGAGGAAGCCCTCCCCGTGTTTTTCCAGTTTTCCGCCAGGAAGTAGATTTTAAAGAGAGAAAAATGTATCAAAGCCTGGCCTTTTCTTCCAATCAGTCCCATTACACGCATGACACCGGGAATTACATCCATCCCTCGGCCAGCTCTCCCGTCTACGTCCCTTCCACCAGAGTTCCTGCCATGCTGCCCACCCTGCCCTACCTGCAAACCTGCGACTCGCCCCATCAGTCTCACGGCCTCAGTGGTCATCACGGCTGGCCCCAGGCCGGCACAGACGGCTCTTCCTTCACGCCCAGCAGCCCTCATCCCTCACATGGATTCTCCTACTCGCACAGCCCGCCCGTGAGCACCAACACCGGGCGAGATGCAACCTACCAGAGCCCGCTGGTTCTCGGAAACGGAGCTCGCTCTGACCAGTACGGAGGCGCTCTGGTGCGCTCAGTCGGAGGTTCCTACTCCAACCCGTACGCCTACATGAGCCCCGAGATGGCGACATCCTCCTGGACGCCGGGACATTTCGAAAGCGGGGTGATCAGCCTGCAGGGCCGACAAGGTGGTCTGTCGGGGAGAAGATCCAGTCTGGGTAAGCACATAAATCAAGTTTCTAAAACTATTGCGAAATCCCAGTTCCCTCTGATTTACTGGAATTTTTAAAATTATTTTTTTAACGAAGTATGAAAGACTGACAGTAAATATTTTTTAATTCATAAAATAATTTGTCATAATTTGATCATTTTTAATCTGTTTTTAACGGGGGGTTTGATGTTTTCTGTTTTTTTATAGCCACAAGATCATATTACCGCTTGAAAACATTCGTAAGCTAAATTGTTGCATTTTCCTTCCAAATATTAAGAACATAATAACAATCACGTCAGTCTATGCTTGCTTTATGTCTTCTAATTATTGGTTGCTTAATGTCCAAATGTCAGCATCAATAAGACGAATTGAATATTCTGAACATTTTGTTCGTGAAAACGGTGTTGTTGTTGCTCCACAATCATTGTTATTGTTTTTAACATGGCAGAGGTTCTTTTTAAACCTCATTTATCGGTTGTAAAGGCCAGGCAGTTATTTATTACAGCGGCTGGCAGAGAGGCCTGTAAACATAATGCTTGTGTCATGCGGTCGGTGATTGAATCAAAGTCCCCTAGCAATCACACATTAGATTTAAACAATACACATTCATCAAGAAGAGAGTGACGCTAAAAGAGGATCGATTAAAATGTTAATTTAATTTCCTGCTTTAATCACGACCTTCAATACACACGGGGAGAGAAAAGCCCAGTGAAAAGGGCCACTGCCGTGACAATAAGAGCTGTTATCACCTTGATCAGACAGTCGAAACGTCTCTAAGTGTAGCCGTCAGCATTTATTTGGAGGCCACGTGTTGGATCGGGGAGACAGGAGTGTTTGAAGTTCATGATTTAGAAGAGTTTGATGGTTTGACACCACTTAAAAATGTTAACAGATAAATGAAAACCAATTTAACTCTTTAGTGTATTGTTGGTTTAATTAAAGAGTCCATTATTATGGAAAGGCTCAACAGTGAGTATGTTCATACAAGAATCTCTTGCAGTATTCTTAGTGGTAAAGTATTAATATCCTCATAAACTAATGGGGGATCTCTGGCCCACATTTGTTAGTGGGCCCTTTTTTTTAGGTCCCAGGATTGACATGGATATTTTACATATCAGGCATTTAAATTTGTGCACAAAGGAAAACAAAACTAGTCGGTCTTTATGGCCTTAAATACTTGGGCAGAGTTTATGGTCAGAACAGTCTTGATAGTTAAAATGTGTTAACAATAAAGTTTCCATCGCCCCTATAAAGAAATAAAAAAAAAACATTTATTGGTGCGGTTTTGCTTCTTTCCTGCTTTCTTTTAATTTGATTGACGGGGACGAAACAAGCTTTGATGTTTTGTGATACTGCATTCAAATATTTCAAAAACGATTAAATAATCACTGGGTAGAGCTGAAGTTTAATGACATAGCAATGAAGCGCACAGCCGATTACTTATTATAAGTGCATTAACCGAATCAACATTTGGGGACTTGAACGCATAAATTATTTTAATTTGAACAAAAAAGAAACATTTTCATGCAAGGGGGTAAGTCTAACCATGAGGCTATTCAACTTATGGGACGTTAACTTGTTTTACAGAGTTCATTTATCTCATCATGGCTAGTTTTATCATTTTACTACTCATAGATCACTATAAACGCTGCTAACTCACTTTCTAAGCGCGTGTATTTTTTATGTAACATATGTGTTTAGTTTAAGGGTTTTCATGTTCTAAAGCAATCTAGTGTTTTGTGTTTTGATCTCAAATCCAAATTTTCATGTCATTATTTCCAACCCTAAGCATTGGAGATGATGATTATCTTTAGGCTGACTGTGAAGATTAATTTGGACCGTTTACGGAAACATAAACCCATTAATTATTCTCAGTCATCTTAAATATGAATAACTAGTATTTCAGAAAATCTTTCGGTTAATATTATTCATGTAAAGTGTTTGGTAATTAAAACGCAATGACCCAGAAAGCCCAAATCCGTTGCGCATGCGCTCCTTTTCAGTTTTACTCGCCCTTCATTTTGTGATGAATTTTTTTCTTCCGAAATGATGAGAAATACAATCACAAGTTCAAAAGGTGAGTCCGGGACAGCTTTGTCCCGACGGACGTGGTCTACTTCAGGTCTGGCTCGCTCTTTCTGTCTCTCTTTTTCTGGTTTATCGATGGAGGGATTAGGTATTTGAGCAATTAATGCCAGGAGTCCGCAGTGTGTCAGAGAGTGATGAATGTGGAGGTTGAGGTGATGGCGGAGGGGGTGGCGGGGAAGGGGGTGGCCGCTGAAAATGCTACCCCCCAAACAGATTCCTCTATTTGATTCATTCGCATGCGTTTGAGCGCCCTTCATCATACGGACTGGGATGGGGGGTGGGGGTTGCGTGGTGGCGGGTTACATTCCTCCCTGGCTATTCATCAGGCACTGGACCGTAGCCACGACAGCGCCACGCACGCCCGCGTACGCTGTAAAAGTTCAGAAGAAGGTGTTGTAATAAGGCATGTAGTCTTTTGAATGTATTCATCTAAGGGTACCAGAGAGACCAAAACGTCGTGAAACCATGGAGATAAGAAGTGTTAGAGATTGTCAGAGATTGGTCACGTTGGACAAACTGGAAGTGAACACGAGTACCATGTAAACGTTTAGGCCTAAATAATCTCCTAAACTCAAATGAAATAAACTGGCCAACAGCCATGAAATAATCATGTAATGTGCAGAGTTATGGTATATGTGTACATGCATTCAGTCTAATGTGCGTTTTCCCTGTCTGTGTTCAGACCTGATAGACGACATGCCCATGGAGGGCAGGGAGTGCGTCAACTGTGGCTCCGTGTCGACCCCGCTGTGGCGCAGAGACGGGACCGGGCACTACTTGTGTAACGCCTGCGGCCTCTATCACAAGATGAACGGCATCAACAGGCCCCTCATCAAGCCGCAGAAACGACTGGTAAGACTCGCCGATAGATAAGAAACATAGAACTTAAAAAAAAAAGTATAACTATGTAGCCTATATTACACTTGGGCGATACCGAGTCAGCCTACCTCATGATTTGCATTTTTCAAACCACTCTGCCATTCAACGGACTCCAAATTGTTTATTTATCGATTTCTTTTAGCTGAATTTATCGTCTGGTGTAATTTAAACTATAAAATCATTTCCGGTATTTCAACCAGATATAGCATTGGAAATCATCAGTAAATGTAATCCTCATTAATATTCAAATATTCAATAATTTAAAAAATACATATACTATTACTATGCGGGGGCCTTTCCGATTTTTTTTTTCAATGGATTGTACACACACATGGATTGTGTGTTGCACTTTAATGTTGCAAGAGGAGAGCAGAGTCAGCAAAAGAATCAAAGCAACGGTCTTGAAAATAAAAGATTATTATTCATTCTAACAAGAAATAAAAAAAAAATATATTTTTTCAACTACCTTAATTTACCAGCAGATAATCAAAAAGCATAAAGATGCAAATTCATATTTCATCTCTGACACACTTATATTTTTACCACAAAGTTAAACAACTATACATTTTTTCTAGTACTGTAAGCTGTTGTGTTCCATTTTTTTTCTCCAGAGGCTCATTTCTAGACATCTTTTTGAAATTATTTTGTCCTTAAAATCTTCGAACGGGCATAACATCTCCTCCATCAAACTGGGGTAACTGCATGCAACAATTATCATTTAAGTGCCTGGAACCATATTTGACTGTAATATAATGAGAATAAACACTCTGTTGTGAAACTTTCTCTCATGGCTTACTCATCAAATGGAAATTACATTGCACATTATTGCTTTTATAGCTTTTGACAAGCTGGTTACAAACTGAACCAGCAGTTATGTTAAGACTGTTTTTCTTCAGTCCACAGTTTAAAACCAAACATGTTCTATTTATACTGATATAAATACAGCAAATCATCACTCTGGGGGAAGCTGGGATAAAGAAAAAGAAAATTTTTTCTTTAAAAATTTTCAGTTTGTTTTTGTAATCTGATATTATATTTTTTAAAAAACAGTTATTCCAGTGACACTTCATTTATAAAAATGAAAGTATCTTAATGCACAATTATGAAAATAAATCCAAAATAAGCAAAGACTTGATAACAATGAGGAGAAAACAGGGGACGACTGAAGCAGCTAAGCAGGGATTCAGATAACACCCATGCTTTCCTTAAATGGCCAAGTTATATTGTTATTAGTGTATAAAGTTAAATGTTGAAATGAATTACTGGTAATCAGCAAGATAAGCAAAAATGCATCACTGTCAAAGTATTAAATCTCCAATAAGACACTTATTAAACACTTTATTTTTATCATGTGACTTAGGTCTTTATGCCCAGATTCTTTGGTAGATCTAATATAGCTTGTTTCTTGTTTTAACCTCCTAAGACCCGAACTCTTCCACGACATGCATTTTTAATTTCTCTTTGATATTTGGTCACATTGGGGCCTGATGAAAGTAAAAACAAAGAATTACCAGATTTTTTTTAACCTTATTTTTGTTTTTAAGAAAAATGAGAGCCACATATGAGGATATTTGTTTAAAATTTTGATAGAACAGTAGCAGTATAATGTTCTCGTAAGTGGATATCAGGCCCATGTAGACCAAAACTGAGTATTTTGGTCTAAATAACCCAAAATGTGATGTCCACATATGTGGACGCCAGGTCCTAGGAGGTTAAAGGAGATATTGATTAGTAATAATTCAGAAAATGTGAACGGCAATGTTAGTGCATGGAGGCTTCAAGGGCTCTGTATTTCCCAGGAACTTCCAGCTCCAGAGCAACTGTGACTGTCAGCTACTCAACAAACTATTTCCACAACAAGGCTTTCTTTTGATGTTTTTTATTTGTCCTGTGCTGACCTTGCCCTTGATTCGAGCTGTTTTTAGACAAGTTTCTGCTTAGCAACGGGATTTTCTGCTGCTGCTTTTGTTTCGCCCCAAACCAAACAGATATTCACACTTGAAAGAATTATTTATGTTGCCTTTACATGTTGCCCAGCTAATGAGTTATTATTTTCTCTTTTGCATGGGCCTGGGGGCATTCATCATTGTTATACCAAACATACCAGCATCCTGCAATTCATTGGAAAAGTTGAGGGAACAGCTTAACGCCAATTTCTCAAACCTTACTTCAAGATGTGATCTGTGATTTCAGACAGTTGATAATTTACCATTCAAATATGTCCTCCTGCAGCAGACCACATCACGCCGGGCCGGCTTGTGCTGCACTAACTGCCATACCAGCACCACCACACTGTGGAGACGCAACGCTGAGGGAGAACCTGTCTGTAATGCCTGTGGCCTCTACATGAAGCTACATGGGGTAGGCCATGCTAAAAGGCTCTTTCAGCAAGCTTCTTGCTCCAGCAGGGAGCAGCTCATTATTTGCACAGTGTAAAACCTCTCCAAGGGCACTGTGGTCACTGTTATCAGAGTGTGGGAGGAGAGGTTGTGTGGGTTGTCATGACACTGTAGCCTCTGTTGTATTAGGGCCTGGGAGGTAGACTCAACTTATTTGTGTTGCTGTATTCCTTACAGGTGCCCAGACCTCTCGCAATGAAGAAAGAGAGCATTCAGACAAGGAAGCGGAAACCCAAGATGCCCAAGAATAAAACATCCACAGGTAGGTCAAACAGACACTAAAATATGAAGGATGTTGTGTAGAAGAAAAAGCTGGTTAATGAAAGCAGTGTCAGTCATGTGAGTAGCTACTAACAAGAAATGAAATAAACAAGAAAAACAAAAAGATTATGCCAGAATTGTTTGAGAATCTGCCTTCTCTAACCCTTTCTGGGTTAAAAGTTTTTCAGAATCTGCAAACCATTCTGAAAAGCATCTCAGTGTATTAACATAATAATAGCTCATATTATCATCCTGCTGATTCTCCAGGATCTATCACCTCTGACACCGGCTCCCCAACCTCCCTGTCAGTCTCAGAGCACGCTTCCACTATTAAGAGTGAACCCAACATGGCCCCGTCACCCTATGCTGGACAGACTGTCACATCTGCCACTCAGGTAAAAGGTTTTCCATGCAAATTCTATGTTTGACTGTGTAAAGACTAAATTGAGCAGCAATTATTTAAACAACTGCTCAGCAGATTTTAGTTTTGGCTATTCTTTTGTGTTTTTTTAATGCATCTATTTTTTCTTTTTAAACTCTCCTTGCATATGGCTAGTAAGCGGCACATGAAATTTGCTGAAGCATCTGTGAAAAATATCTGTCTAGATGTCTCTCCCATATCCCTCTGCCAATGGCTTGTCAATATTTGGAATTTCTCAAGCTGTTAAAGGTCCTTCAGAAATGTCTGACCTTTATGAAAATGCTCTTTTCAGCTTGATTCAAACATGCTAAAACCATTTCAATAAGAGCAATGGTACAAAAGTGATTCTAGGAAGTAACCATGTTTAAGACGTTAAGCTCTGTCATACTCACAAAAAGAGATGTGAAAGAAGAGGTGACTAAAAATTCCAGGTCGTGAACGTATAAATGTTTTAAGTCTGAAGGATTTTGCTTGCTCTTCTACTCCCAAACCTTCACAGGTTTCTTTTTGCAGTTTAATCCACTGGATCCGAATTAACTTGTCAATGAAGGAGATATAGAGCCTAATGTGCTATAATCACATGCATTCATCGACATGACTCCATTCATTCAGTTACTTTAAGGAAATGTTATGCCTAGATTGCTTAAAGCAGAGGTTCCCAAAGTGTGGGGCCCGCCATTGCAGGAGGGGCGCGTATGAAAAGAAAAAAAAAAGAACGCTTGGACACTGCTAGCATAATGGACAGGTTTTTGACGGGCTTCCACACAAACGCAAAGCAGGAGATGAAGCATCGCCTAAAATGTTTCCAAACCAACTTCCTTCCAAGCCAAAGACTAGAAAATATGGTGAAGCATATCTTCCCGTTGGCTTCACCTGCACAAGTGCCAAGGTAGGTCTCTGCGACAGAATTACTTCCGCCTGCGTGGGGAGCACGCGCTGGGCTGTCCAAATCACGGACAAACACTATCCCATATTCTTGATTTTTAGTTCACAAACACTTCTTGTAATGACTAACTACTCCTGACATTTTGGAGATGTTAGCTCTTTATACAGTAAAGTTACAGCGGGATACAAATAATATCAGGCCGACCCTGCCACAGTTTGTTACCCCAGTCCAAATCACGGACAAACATTATCCCACAGCTGTTTATGTTTTTAAACCCATTTTGCACAGAGAGGCATTTTTTGAAAAATGTATTGATAGCAATGTTGAATATTATTACACAGGAAAAAAAACTACACGTAAAATAATCACACCATGACGCCTCTGCCTTTCTAAATGGAGGGACAGTAACTGCGTGTGTATACGTAAGCGTGTAAAAACTGCAGATAGATTAACAGTATTTTGTCTCTATCTGCCATTGTAGAAATTCATCTCATGTAAACAATAACGTGGCGCACAGCATGACGTGAAAAAAGGCACATACCTTTGACGTTGCGTGACGAACTCTGTATTCCTCGTCCACACGTAAACGCAAATACGGAGTTTTAAAAAAAATCGCATTTTCGGTGATTCAAAAAGCCGTTTACGTGTGGACGAAAGGCCCAAACGCATAGAAAAAACGGCATTTTCAAAAATACCCGTGTAGGTGTGGACGTAGTGTAAAAGAGTTAGTAGGCTAATATATTTCATTGCTACCTGTAATTTATTGCAGTTTACTTTTATTCATGTAATTGTTTACTAAATGTTTGAGGTGTGAAATAACTCGCAATGGAGTTTGAAAACAAAATATGGGTGTGTGTGGCTGGAGGATGTGTTTGTGCTGGGGGGGAAGGTGGGTGGGATTAGGTGTTGTGGGGTCACGAAGATTTTTCTTGTAAAACAAAGGGGGGCCTAACGAAATAAGTTTGGGAACCATTGGCTTAAAGAAACATTAAATTAATACATTAGATTTAAATCAATAAATTTAAAGGGGTGGAAAGAGCATGTCTGCAATTGACTAACATCGTTACTTCCGGGGATACTAGCACTACCCAGTCCAATCAGTCAGCTAGCCAGTTACATCCATAGAATTTACTAGTATTTTTCTTTAATAAAATAATATTATGTTGATTATGGTGGTTTGTTTAGTAGTAATTTAAATATGTAAGGTTTATTATATATTCCACATTCATTTTATATGAAGTATAATAGATGAATCCTTTTTGTTTTGATGAATATCGCTTACAGCTCATAAAAAGAGTGACATGCCAAAGAATTGATGGTGTTTAAAGTGCAGTGTGAAGTTTTCAGTCTTTCTTGATTTGTTGGTTGATGTTGGTGGTTGTTAGTTGAAATTGGACACAGCCACAAGATTTTAGACACTTGCTTTAGAACATGTCCCATCTGCAGACACTGTAGAAGCTTTATAGAGATTCCAATTTTCTTTTCCACAAGGAATCAGCACCTGCCCACAGTGCCAAAACTATTTCCCAATGGTTTGTTTGCCTGTGCTCGATTGGCCAACCAACTCCCCTGACCTTAACCACAAATCACTGGTATTGTCAAGAGGAAGATGAATACCAAAAGTAAAATTCAAAAGTAAAGATGGCTGCTCCCAAGGCAGTCTGGGCTTAATTAATATCCAAGCAATTCCACAAGTTGATTGCCTCTTTTCCACAATGCTCTGATAGGAAGCATAGGAAAGGAGCCTCAACCAACCACTGGGTACATAAATGAACATATGTTACAGAGGTTGAATATTTCTGTAATTTTTGGTGTAAATCCTTTTTTGATTGATCTTCTGAAATATTCTGGTAATTTGAGATACTGTGTTTCTGATTTTTGAATAGGTTTAATCATCAAAATTCAAAACAAAAGGCTGAAATATATAAATATATGAAACTTTGCCTTTTTTAATGAAGTTCTAAATACAGAAACTTTGACAATGTTGATATTTTTTGACATGCAGTAGCATATAAAGATAGGTGAAATTTCTGGGTATGAAAATTGAACACAATGCCTTCAACCTACAATCATTCCAATGGTCAGCAGAGAGCAACTTCTCTGGATGCAAATACACATCTGGTTGTATAGAAATCTATGGGAAAACTGACTGTCCTTATTAGACCTCACCAAACACTTTGTTGATAGGTTTGTGGGTGAAATGGCTAGTTTCCGGTAATTTTGAGAAAAACATGATGCTCATTTTGTAAAAAAAAAAAAAAAAAGGTTTAGTAATTTTTTGAATGTCTTTTATTCCTGTAGACTGCTTCTCAGTTGGACAGCACAGCCTCAGGACATGTGGACATTAAATATGAGGATTTTCCATTTACTCCGACCTCCTTGGCTCCACAGAATTCCTGGTGTGCGCTGTCTCAAGCATGAACAAGCTCTGCCACAAGGGCAATACTGACCCGAGTTGATTGATCAGTAAGGTTATCCCACCATCCTGAAACTTCTCCTTAACAACTCTGAAGCTGTGGAGGGCCAACATAGTGGGTCATAACCAGACAGTTATGACCCACTGTTATCAAAAGGGACTGTACAATTTCATTCTAAGGACATCTAATGTATTTTCTATATTATATATTGTAACACACTGGCTATGTAATGGAAGCATAAACGGCTCTCCTGGACTGCATTTTTGAAGGACGCATGTGAGCTTTCCAAAGACTCTGGACTGGCCCTGGCTTTTCTAAACTCATATCTAGCAACTTCATTTCCTCAGAGGGACAACAACTACTACCTATTGCTAAAAGATATTGCTGTTTTTGGCAATAATCTACACAGGAAACCAATGCAAGGATGATTGAGTTTGATTTTATGAGCTTTAACTCCTTTAGCCCCCTTTTTTATGACTTCCATCCAACTTCGTGTGGGTCATTCGTTGCTTCAGTCTGAAATTGTCAGAGGGGAAAGCAAAGTTTGTTGTTAATGGTTATGCACAAAACAACTTGGTTAGTTTTGGTCAAGATCATATTTTGTATTGCTTAAAAAAAGCTCCAGACTTTGTTTCTCGGGTGCCAAGTTCCACCTCTTCTATAGGTAAGAAACACCTGGCACATTTTATATGCAGTTATTCATATAGCTATTAATGCTACTAAAGTTTAAAACCTAAGGGTCATAGCAACTTGCAAAGACTCCTCATAACAGTTTCATTCATGTTCCTTACTGTCACTAATGTGATAAAATGTCATGGTTTTCTATGAGGTTTTCAAGAACATGTTTTCATGTTGTTGTCACTGCAAGAAAGAAATCCAGAAAATGCCTTTATGGCTGTTGAACATGTCTCATTCCCTTGTAGATAATTAACTTTTATAGGCACATTATTTGTGTTGAGATAAGGACTGTTAAAAGTCATTGTAGACACTAAAACCAGCCAGTTATGACCCACTGTTCTCCATGTAGAATGGCTTTTGTGCTCTATGTGTCTAAGTGGTGATGCTTAGATTATGGTAGATTTATTTTTACAAGAAACAGAAGAGATAAAATGCATCCTGCAAGAGTTATTTGAAAACCAGGAGCAGTCATTTTAATTCTGAGATGATGACATATCAGAATTTTTACCATTTTACTGCTCTAAAATTTGATCTTAATGAAAGTGCAATTATTTTTTTTCTTCAAAAATCAAAGACAAAACAAAGTGTGAAATTGTTGTAAACATTATTATCTAAATTTATTATCTGTGTTTTGTTAATATGTAAGGAACTGTTATTTTGTTAGGAGTTGTTTTGGGTCTTTTTTTTTCAGTGCTCTTGAATCTGTTAAATTTAATAAAACTGATTCAAATTTTAAAAATCTGATGAATGGAATGATTTTTGAATGAATCTTTATTGTACAAGCGAACTGCCTGCTCAGCATCACTCCAGTTTTATTCATGTAGGTGAATATTCTGAAAATGTTTTCAACACTTTTAACACCAACTAAAACATTTAATTAAAATAATTGAACCTACTCTATTTTAGCTACTTAATGAAAGTGTTACTACTTACAGATGTATTATTTTTAGTCGCAGTTCAGCCTGTTAGCCATTACTTTTATTTCTTACCATTATTATTTCCAGCTATTTCAACAGTCAATCTCAATACTTGTAGATATTTTTACTTTTTTATAAACATCAATTTTTGGGTCCGTATTATACCACATTGCAAGATTTACTTTTAGCAAAGAGCACTCCACACTTTAGGTATACATGTCAATTTTTTTACTGCCTTGCAATACTTGTTGTAGGCAGTTGTGTGTATTTGTGCAGGTATTAGTCTACAGTGGGCCTATGCAGACACAAACATGCTCCTGTGCAGTCCTCTAAAAACCCAACATCGTGAAACTGTGTGTAAGCTGATTGGCTGAAAGTAGACTGGAACAGAGACGAAAACAAACCAAAAATGGAAGAAAGAAAAAAAAAACAAACAAACACAAAAATACAGCATGAAAAGCACAGACAGTGGCTTCAGTGGACACTTCATTGTTTTTAACACTGTTTCCCCTCAGCTCTTCTCCAGGCCTGCCTGAAGGGCCAACGGCAACCTGAGGAACAGCATCCCAAAGAATAATTGTACCACATACTTTAGACACTGCCTCCATCTGGCAAGAGACGTTCTCTGCAGGTAAAAGAGCCTGTCCATAGCTCCCTACTGTCTGCCAACGCAGTGCCAACAGAGAACCATATTCAACACATAAGCTGGATCACCAGTGCAGTGAATTGCTCATTATAAAAGGTGTCAGAAAACTGAGAGTTGGTTTACAGCTATATTGCTTTGATTATTTCTTATGATCTTTATAAATGCACACACAAATGTGGATTGCTCTAGTTTTAATAATCCATAACTTTATTTATTTCTGCCAGCTCATGTGAACTTCATTCATAGGGACTTGCAACAGAAAGTCAGGTTAATGTTTATTTTAAATTTTTCCCATACTGGGATCACAACAGTCTTTCTTCCAAAGGGCAAAGGTGATAATTGTTAACCATATCATATGTTTTATGATTACTTTTTATTTATTTTTTTATTTAACTTTTTCAATTCAAATTTTTTTGACATTTCATGCCCCATGCTAACTTCTAAATGCATGGACTTTAAAACTATCAGGTAACTTTCAATAAATAATAAACTTTCAATAATAATAAACTTGATTCAGATCCCTGGTCCACTGTCATTGTGCATTTCCAATAATACTGCTTGCCTTGGTGATTAGGCTTTACTGTATACTTTCATGTATATGCTTGCATTAATACTTAATTTTGTGTATATAAGCAGGGTGTGTTCCCCTGTTAGTTGCTTAAGCCAGCACTGTCGACCAAAGGTTGCATTCCAACTCCACTTTATGATAGCTGGGTCAGAATTAGCTGCACAGTCTCGGAAATTACAGACATGTCAGCAACAAGGCTGCTGCTTTACTGCTGTCCTGGCGACATCCAGGCACCACCAGCAATGCCCAGCTTTATGACTGTTGGCCAAGATTTTGCTGTCTTATCTGTTGCCGGGAGAGGCCTGTTACAGTGTGATGCGAAGATGCAGACACATGAATTCTAAGCGTGGGAGGAAGACAAACTTGCTTAAAATGAATTCCAGGAGATTTTGAGAACAGGAGGGCATTCTACCCACAGAAAGTGGCAATTTTGCTTGTTTTGAAGTGTTGTTACTTTATTCTCTTATATATTAAAATAATAATAATATATAAAAATGTAATTTATTATTGAGTAATTTCACCTTAAAGGAGTGTTGAATAACATTTTAACTTCATGTTGTCCAAATACATTCTGAAACTGTAAACTAATTGATTTCTAGAGTTAGTTTAGCACAGTCGAGCTTCTGCACGAAAAGAGGATCTTAATAGGTTTAAGAATTTTATAGATTTTTTTAAAAAAAATCTAGGTGCTCTTTTAACATCAGATGAACAGAACTGGATAGCAAATAAATATGAGTTGTGCAAGATGACTAATTTGTTAAACTGAGTCTTTTTGCATCTCAGTCAAAGTTGGTGTATAATTTAATGCATTAGAGTATAAAGTCACAATGGTCTGTTGTTTGATGAAAGTACCAGCACAGGAATATTACCTCAAGCCTCACATTTAAAGCTTCAGATATCGTGTGAACGACAGAGGGTTACTTGCCATTATTATGCCGAGTTCCTCTTGAAGTTGGAATTCATTATAATTTTCAACTGGAACCTGGGAAAGTCAAGACTGTCATGACATGGCAGTAAAACTGTAAACTCGTACCCTGTACTACCACTGCTGTCTATTTACAACTCTCTAAATAATATTGTGCTTTTGAAGCACAACAGGCATTGCACTTTATTGCAAGTAATGAATGCCTCTACTTTGCTAGGGAGTAAAACAAAGGCTTTCTTATAGTACTACTGGAATGCAGTCATCAGCATTTTGTAAATTCAAGTATATTTACTCAGCCATAAGATACGCAACCTTTCTGTTCTGTTCAAGATGGTAAAATAATTTTTGGAGCACTATAGGGTCATCTTAAATTAATATTAGGATAATATCAGAAATTATACGCTAAAGACGTAAACTTTTTAAAAAGCTGTCTAGTACAACACAGTACACTTGGTATTCCATCTTTAGGATGGATATTTGAGGGTTTATATTGAAAGACCTCGTTTTTCCCGAACTGCAGTGTGAGTGAAATAGATATAATCTTAAAGTCAATACTTGGACTCCCCTCATACCCACATAATCCCAAAACAAACACACACACAGTGCTACCAGCACCACCTCCTTTCTTCCACTGACACCTAAGTACTAAAGAGACAGCTTCACCACTTAAAAACAATCCTTAGAGCCCCGTTTACACTCAATTGTCTGTGAATTGAGGGGCTTCATTACAGCAGTATCAGAGTAAAACCACAGGAGTGTGACTGGAGGATGAGGGGTAAAGATGTTTGAGGAACCCCTCATCTGTGACATCGACCTGCCACTGCAATGCCTCTTGGTTTTAGTAAGTTTTTGTTTTATTCCCTGTAAAGAGGAGTTGTAAATTATAAATGCCTGTAGAAGGAAATGTGTTTTTCAGAATATCTCACACAGTGAACAACAATGTTCCAGGGAAATATCAGGTGTTTCCATCCGAATACATCAAAAAAAAAAATTTAAAAAGCTTCTAAAAATACTTACATCTCTCAAATACTTTTCAGACTGCCATGAAGAATCTTCGTGGTTGTGGTACATCTTGTGGTACTACCTGAAGTTTATTTTTGCACAATCATCAGGTCATGTGGAAATCTTATATTTCTGAACAAATGCTCCTAAAACTAATTGTACACGAATTACATTCAAACCATGAAATTCTCCCTGCTGCTGCCTAAATGGATGAATTTTCCCCAAAAATGCAACGGCAAGTTTGATCCAGAAAATTTTGAATTTTGTGTTGTTTTTTTGCAATCCAGTTTTTAGTCTTAAATAAAAATGGAGAGGCTTCTTTTATGATATCAAGAGAATTCTAGTAAAGCTAGAAGCTTGCTTCTAAATCTTTCTATCTTCCACACACTATTCATTTTTGTAAAGCCTCTAAATATATAGTGTTTCCTTCTGCTTTTTATTTTTTCCTCAGATGTAGTCTAATTTACTGCTTTTAGGTTAAAAGCTAACCTAAAAGCAGTCAGGTGTTCATTTCACCTGACAGCCAGTGCTGACAAAGAAACCTTGGGTTTGATTTGAAACTGCAAGCATCAAGGCTGGGGTCATAGTGATGTCAAGGCAATGATGACTGCTCAGTTTCTGTAACAATTTTTAAGTTTCATGTGTCAGAGCTCCCTGTAACCTGACTCATCATTCAAAACAGCGGTTTCCTTTTTAACTCTTTGGATGCTTTTAAGAGTTCTACTTTTCCTCTTCCTTCATCACCTTGGCACCGTTCTGTCTTCCTGGTCGGCTCTGTGACAGCTAAGAGTGTGTCTGTGTGTGTGGCAGCTCAGTTCCTGGACAGACATGGGGGAAATGGCCACAGACCGTTCAGCTGCTGCCTTTAACTAACGGGATATTCTCTTCTGCACTACTTTAAGGTCCATTGGTGTTACTTATGTGTGTGTGTGTGGGTGTGTATGTGGGTGTGTACGAGACAGTGAATCTGAGAATAGCACACACATTTATTGAACTAATTTCTGCCAGCTGTCTTGTCAGTGGTTTGCCCAGAGGTCCTATTTTTTCTTCACTGTGACAGGACCAAAAAGCTGTACGTGTATGTGTATTTGTGTTTCACTTGGATATCTCATGTAATCTACAACTTTTCCCTTGCCAAAGCCTGACGTTCTCCTTGTGGGATGTGTTTTTTCACATAACTGTAATTACTGGCTGTGGAGCCCTTTCCACTGTTTCCTCAGTACAAAAGAGAGACAGCGTAATGCCAAGAGGCCTGTCACTCAAACACAATGGTCTCAGATCTACAACAAGCAAACCACAAACTCAGTTTCACAAAGTTTTAATACAGTGTTGCTTAATACTCGCCACAAATACTTTTTGGAAACACTGGCTATAGATAATGTTTTGGTGGACCTCTTCTTTCTCTTTTTCTTTTTTTTAAAAATGTTGGTCGACTGATAGTTGCTAATTCAAACTTAAATTATTTACATCTGATGAAAATTTTAACACAACATGGTATAGTTCATATTAAATCATTTATATTTAGCTTACATTAAAAACAAAGATAAATAGGGTGATATTTTGTGGTAACTTTGAAACTTGCCACATGACATTTAATATACGGTTAAGGTTATTCTCAGCAAATGTATAGGTGGCCCTGTACTTTTGTCCATAGTGTAAATAAAGATTACTGAAACATGTGCAAATCAAAACTGCTCTGATCAAGTTCAAGGATCAACACATGGAGTGGAGATCCTTTTTGTACTTAATAGTACTTTCTCCTTGAAGGAAAGCCAGCTATAGGTATTGTTTGTGTCTTGGCCAAGTTCTGCAGAGAATCTGTGAGTTCATTTGACCCAGGGAGCATTTAAATAGACAAACATAATTGTATAGTCAGAAGCCAGAGGAAACCAGATAAAATAGAGATAAAATGATAGTGTATCTGTACGACAAAACGATGACTATAGTAAGAATACAGTATTTATCAGGTTCTATAGCTGATTTGTTAATTGCTGTTGTAGAAAGAAATCCTCCTGTTTTCTGGCTTTGTCTCTGAAGTGGCAGGTTAGACTGTCATGCTGGTGTGGTAGAAAACGTTTGAGGGGGGCTAGCTGCATGTCATCGCATGATTTGTTTCACCCCAGAAACCCCCATTCTTTTGTGATTTATTGTTCTGTTCACTGATGAGCTCCCAGCAGAGTCACATCTGTTTCTACTAACCAATGATCAGCATTCATGAATATTAACTAATTACAGGTACGCTTTTACAACCAAAGTCATTGAAATGTATTTATCTGACATAATATCAATTACTGTGCATGTGTAAGGCTGAATAAAGACTACTATTGTTCACAGAGGAACACGTCCTCAAGTGGTTAAAGGTCACACAATGAGCAGGGCAAAGGTTATAATACAACAAGGGCCCCATAAACCAAAGTACATGTTATCTAGGGAGAGGTGCACAGGAGAAAAACACACTGTTTTTTTCTCCTTACAATTGAAAGTAACATTGTAATCTCTACTCATACTTCAAAGAATATGTACTTGTGCAAAAATAAATCATCCCACCTCCTTGATTTATATTTCATTTGCTGGCAGACAAAGCGAAGTAATTTAGTAAATTATGATTTCAACTTCCTTTAAAGAATTGGTGTTTAGCAGAGACTACCATTTACTTCAGCTCTGTGTGACTTGTGCTTTGAGAGCATGGATGTGTCTGATTTGTCACCATTGTTCCACTCTGCTATAGAGGGAGGTGAAAGAAGCATTGTTTTTCAGAAGGCTCCTCATTCCTCACCTCTCTGTGGCTCCCTCCCCCTCATTAGGAATCAGGTCAGGATCAGGTACTCACAACCGTGGGGACTAATGACAGAATTTCCACACTGTAATCACTTGCACCAACAGTTACTAACCCATGAGCAAATACTATTGAATTACTATTGAAATACTGAAAACCATATCACAAAGCTCTAGCTCTGCATTGTTATTCCGCAGTTATGGTCAACACATAACCATTTATACTCACGCTTTAACCCATTACTGACACTGGAATAGGAACAGCCAAAATCAAAACAGCAAGGCAAGAAACTGCACCGGATGCATGTGTGAGGTTACAAAAATTGCCAAAATGACAACAAACATGCCAAAGCAAATGGTGGCATGCCCCAAGAGTTTATATTATAAGTGCTGGTGCACACCAGCATTTGCAGAGATGGCAGTGGCAAGCATATGCTGCATGTTAGAGTCCTTCCAATTCCAGCTGCACAGCACTGTTGTGTAATTGTTGTACATTTGTATGTTGGTTAGGTTGGTATGGTAAGATAAAGCAATGAGGTCATAGGATTCAGAATCAGAATACTTTATTAATCCCGGGGGATTAATAAAACAAAACAAACTCGGGATCTCTTTTTTACGGAGCCCCGCAGGGGACATGGGAGAAAAAAAAATTAAGATGGACTTTTGCGAGATCTCGCAAAACTTTTGCGAGATCTCACAAAACAAACTCGGGATCTCGCAAAACTTTTGCGAGATCTCGCAAAACAAACTCGGGATCTCGCAAAAGTTTTAGCCGCATTCTTCCCGTTAGCTCGAAGCTAACGGGATCTCGCAAAACTTTTGCGAGATCTCGCAAAAGTTTTAGCCGCATTCTTCGGATGCCGGCTCGAAGCCGACCGGGAGGTCGAGGCACGATGTGCCGGGAAAGCGGTGTTCCTCCCGGCTGTAGTAGGTCTCGACCTCCCGTTAGCTTCAAGCTAACGGGAAGAATGCGGCTAAAACTTTTGCGAGATCTCGCAAAAGTTTTGCGAGATCCCGAGTTTGTTTTGCGAGATCTCGCAAAAGTTTTGCGAGATCCCGAGTTAGTTTTGCGAGATCTCGCAAAAGTCCGTCTTAATTTTTTTTTCTCCCATGTTCCCTGCGGGGCTCCGTAAAAAAGAGCTCTTTTAAACTGGATTAACATCTACAAAAGGCCCACGTGATGAAAGCACTGAAAGCAAACACTAACCACATAGTAGTCCTGCCCTACCTACGTATAACTCAATAGCCCAACCCTAACAAGCTAATACTAAATTGTTCAGTTATTTCAAGGGTCAAATTGAGCCCACTTCAGCAATACATGCTTTATTCACACTTTTATCTAGAGCCAACACCATTCAACTTGCACAACAGGAATACAGCACAGACCTGTAAGCAGAGAGCTTACATACTGGTAAATGTTTTATCATCTGTCTGATGACCTTGTTCCTTGGATAGCTGAGTGAGAAAGACAGCCTTACTGAGCAGGCACACATGCACATGGATTTATTTTCTCTGTGCAAAAACCATAAATCACACAGTCTACTGATATTATTAGCTCTTAACTCAGACAGGGCCTATTCAAAGACATTATCTTCCATTTTTAGGCAGAAAAACACAAAACATGACAACAGCCAAGAACGAGAAGGGCCTAAAATAAGACAGGAAAACAACAGGGTGATGGATTACACGGAGACACCTGAGAACGATGACTTCCGTGACTGTGGGTTTGATTGTTTCCTTGAGGAAAAAAAAAAGGTTACAGGAAGAGGGGAGGAGGGGTCACAAAAATCTAGCCTTGAAGGGGAAATCTGTAGAGAAGACTTCCTCTATTTGTGCACTTACATATAATACATTAATGCTTTCCACTCATGCAATTACTCTAAAGTTGGTCCCAAACAACTGCCTGACACCTAGCACCATTGCTCTGTAGCACCCCATATCATTCCATATCACTTCATTGCACAAACCAGCTCCTAACATCCATAACTAAAGCACCTGGCACAGACATCTATCCCTAGCTGAAAACTATGTCTAAACTATATACACTGCTGTGATATTTATTGTTATTTGGCACCAGCAGCTCTGAGTAAAACTGTCTATGAGCTGAAGTCATTTTGCAAACTTTGATTCCTTGTGTAGATTTCAGAGGTGAATGGGATTTTATGTATGAAGATGACAAGACTAGTGTGCCTCGGTGCTGACCTTTTCATTCTTGCTGTCTCTTTAAGGTTGTTGAAAGGTTTGGAGCTGCCTGCTCTGTGATGTATCAGGCATTAGAAAGATCTCAAGCAAATAGCTGCACAGCTAATAATGCTTGGCTGTTTTCATACATACACTGCAACATAAAACAAGAGAAAAGGCTAAAATAAAACCTCAGAAACTGCAAGATATTGCTCTCTGTTAAAGTGTCAAACATTTTAGCATTGTGCTTTTCAACACCTTTTTCAAAGGTGTTCAAGCAGATGAATAAAATGGGTGGACATGTTCTGAACATAAACTTTGCTTCTTCCCTTGGCCTAGTAGATGTTTAAAGTTTCATCTGCTGGTGTAAGATTTGTTTGTGCCTATGTGAGAATATTAAGGCCCAGAAAAATTACAATATTTAATCAAAAATAAATATAGTAGAGCATGGCTGTTTTGCAAGGGTGTGAACTAAACCCTTTACACAATCCTTTATCAGGCAAGGGACCTATATATTTACCTATATCTATATTTTATATTCTACAAAAATCAATAACTTGTACAAAAGATGCAGTCTGAAAGAAACACGACACCTCAAGGTGGTGTCAGGGAAAAATCTACTCAGGCAGCATCATACAGTATCTGCCACCACACATTCACTCTGGCTACACGCTTCGGCCGCATTCGCCTCACCTGCCTGCCCGCCCCTTCACTCTGGATCTCTGGAAATAAAGAATTTGATCAACCATCTCTCTCATCCTGCTTTTCAGCTGGACACTGACTTGGTCACCTTTCCTGGGGCTCATTTCCCTTCGGTTGGAAAGTAAGCCATTATATTAACTCACTGCTCAAATTTTGAGCCAAACTGCCTTTCATTCAGAAGTTAATCTCCCTCTCCCTCTGGTTCAGTGATTCCCACATCAGAGACTACATTTTCCACATTTCCAGTTTCATTTTCCTGTGTTCAATAAAGCATTGTTAACTGCTAGTCAGTTGTCCCTTGATTCTGCTTTTATGTGTTGGCCTTTAGGCCTCTAACAGTACAGACTGGCCTAAAAGAATGGGACCCAGCAGACCCAATGCAGAATGTGATCTCCAAACAAGGAGCCATTATCGGTGGGCATGAGCAGGCCCTGCTGTTTTTAGAGAAACAATGTAAAACTATCTGTGACAAGCAGGAGGAGATTCTTCCTGCAGTTCAGAAACTCTGTTCTGAGATCACCACCACTGCCCACTTGCCTCCAACACACTTAACTCTGATTCCTCTTGCCGCTCAGCATTTCTTCACATGCCGCTGATACCAGTGTTTCGTAATGCAATATCACCAGCACCCAAGCCTCTTTCTGGTGAGTTGGGTCAATGTGAGGGGTTTTTGCTACAGTTTTTGTTAGCATTCAGCCGATTGCCTTGCTCTTTTCATAAATGATGGTACAAAACTTTCCTACTTAGTAGTTCTGTTAAGAGGAAAGCATTGGTCCTGACTAAAGTTTTCTTTATAAAAAAGCTTTTGCTCACCCAGTTTCTGAGGACAGTGCAGCTAAGAAATGATTAAATCTGTGCCGAGGTAAGCATAGTGTCCGCTTTGTTTGTGGTAGAGGTAGTAGAGGGAGAGAAAGGCTGAACAAGAGCATAAACCTTCTAAAAAAAACTGTTCAAATCCTTCCCTGTTTCCACTCCTGTCTTGCCATCTCCGGTAAAAACATCCACCACGACCTCCTCTCTGTCTCCTCCTGATCCTCCTCCTAAACCCATGCCGATTGAGCAATCTCAGCTCACTGTGGACAAAAGAGAGAGGCGCTTTCAGGCCAGTGAAGGTTTCTGTTGTGGGAATCAGGACCATATTCTTCTTGCGTGCCCAAATCGGCCAAAAGACTCCAGGATACCAGTGGGCAGCTCCTTGATTACTTCCAAACCCCGTCTCTTACTACCAGTCACCCTCTGCAGCAACCAAGTCTCCACTCACTGATCTGTTAGCCATGCATTTAGGCCTCCCAGTCGTTCTGCTAGATCCTCCCGCTGCACTAAGTTTTTGCTCACATTACGCACCAAACTGAGTCTGTTCATCTAGTCTCACTGGGAATCCATTTCATTTTTCACATTTGCTTCACCTGACACTCCTCTGATCCTTTGCTATTCATGGTTGGAAAAGCACAATCCACATATTGACTAATAAACTTGCAATAAAAAAGAAAGTTGGAGTCTCTTCTGTTTGGCAAATTGCTTACAATCACTGCTACCTCCTCTGACTCATTGCCACTGGTCAACCAACCCTCGGACCTATCCTCCTTTCCAGAGGACCATAACCTAATAGAAGTTTTCAGAAAAGATAAAGCTATGTTACTTCTTCCCCACAGGCCCATTGTGCCATTGACCTCCTTCCCGGAGCCCTACTACCCTAGAGCCGCCACTACAACTTGTCATGGCCTGAGAGGGAGGCAATGAAGATGTACATTCAAGAGCCACTGGCAGCTGGCATTATTTGCCTCTGTGTAAGTGCAGGTTTCTTTTTTGTGATAAAGAAAGATAAGACACTATGGCCATGCATAGATGACCAAGCATGCAGAGGATTAAATGACATCACAGTTAAAATACCCCCTACTTCTCATCAATTCAACTATTGAAATCTCTCCATAGTGCAAACATTTTCACCAAGCTTGACCTCCGCAACACATCAGGGAGGAGGATGAATGGAAGATGGTGTTTAATATCCCGTTGGGTCATTTTGAATATCCGTGATTCCTTTTGGACTTACCAATGCCTGGGAGGTCCTCCAAGCACTTGTGAACAATGTGTTGAGATACTTCTTGAACATTTTTGTCTTTGTGTCAAAAATCCCTGCATGTTCACAGAGTGCTACAATGCTACCTGTTTAGGCTGCATAATCATCACTTATCCACTCAGGCTACATGCTTTGGCCCATCCGACTCGCCTGCCTGCCCTCCTGTCCGCCACTTCATTCTGGATCTCTGGATCACTCTGCTTTTGGGTTCACTTCCACGTATCTGCCTTTCTGCCTCTGACAGTATAGTGTATAGAGTAAGTATGGAAATGGAAATGAATGAAAAAAGTTTGCTGAGAAGGTGAAAGGAATATCTTTGTGGATCTAGAGAAAGCATCTAATAGGGTGCCAAGAAAGGAACTTTGGTACTGCACAAGGAAGTCAGGAGTGGCAGAGAAGTATTTGAGGGTAGTTCAGAACATGTATGGAGACAGCAGCACAGTGATTAGGTGTGTGATAGGAGTACAGATGGGTTTAAGGTGAGACTGGGAATGCTTTAGGGATCAGCTCTGAGCCTCCTCTTATTTGCAATGGTAATGGACGTGTTGACAGATGGGGTCAGGCAGGAGTCTTCATGGATTATGATATTTGCTAATGGCATTGTGATCTCTAGTGAGAGTAAGGGGTAGATGAAAGAGAGCCTGGAGAGGTGGAAGTATGTTCTGGAGAAAAAAGCTAAGAGA
Source organism: Perissodus microlepis (assembly GCF_051167445.1). NCBI lineage: Eukaryota > Metazoa > Chordata > Actinopteri > Cichliformes > Cichlidae > Perissodus > Perissodus microlepis. Next base: position 16,821,421 of record NC_140480.1, read on the forward strand.
GTCAGTAAAGGAATACAGAATATGTGAGTATGAGAGGGATACAGGTGTAACAGTGATGAGATGGTAAGGGTAGATGAGTTTAAATAACTGGGGGTAATGGAAAGCGGAGAGAGAGTGGAGGTAGGGTGAAATGGGTGGAGCCAAATGCCAGGGTAATTTGTGGCTATAGTGAAAGGGAATATTTACAAAGTCATGTGATCTGATATGATTGTTTGGAGATGGTGTCAGTAAGAAAAAGGCAGGAGGCCAAATTAGAGATGGAAGTGCTGAAGATGTTAAGATCTTCAAAGATAGAAAGACAAGGTTGAAATGGTTTGGACATGTGCTGAGGAGGAATAATAAGTCAGAATCAATTCAATTTTATTTATACAGCACCAAATAACAACAACAGTCGCCTCAAGGGGCTTTATATTGTAAGGTAGGCCCTACAATAATACATACATAATCAGAATACTTTATTAATCCCAGGGGAAATTACATAGTCACAGCTGTTCCAAGACAGTAAGAACAGTAACTAACTAAACTAAACTAAATAATACACTATATTACAAAGTTGCAAAATATAACAAAATAGTTCTAATAAATACAAGTAACTGTATTTATAAATATCCCATATACACAAAATTCAAGATATATAGTTGTATAGAAGTTGTACAGAAAATATGCATGTGCTTACATGTCTGCATTTACAGACATGTAAGCACATGATTATGCTTTTTTTTTTTTTTACCCCTGCAAGACTGAAGTTATATGTTTTTAAAACTTGATGAGGATGGTTGCTATCGGTATTTTACCCTTGGGAGTGCAGTAGGGTAAAGAGAAATCACTTTCCCTGTTTGTGTATGTGTGTGTGTGCCTAGCTGGCTCTCCATCTGTCATAAGCCCATGGTGGAGAGGAGACTACTCGGAGCCCAGAAAGCAGAGGTCAAGTCCAGGCTTACACAATCCCTGCTGCCCTCCTCCCACTTTCCTCTCTCCTCTCTCCATCACCTCTCAGATGAGGGACAAACACGTGGGGGTGGGGGGCTGAGTTAACAGGGGAGTGAAGGGAGGTGGGATGGGATGGAATGGAAGAGAAGAGCTGAAAGCAGGAGGAGATCTATGAACAGAGGGAGCAATAAAAAAGGAGCGAGAGGGGAGTCTTGAGAAATAGGTTTGAAGATTACTCTTGGTGAAAGGAACAGATGTATGAAGTCAGAGAAGTGGGGAGATAGATGTGGAGACTGGAGAACTGATGAGGAAAATTCAGAAAGGGAAAGCAATATGAAAAAGGACCACAAATGTCTTTTATTTATTAAAGGAAGAAAAAGAAGAAAGGAAATGAGAAAATACTGAGGTCATTTCTATGCTTTCACCTAGGGAGGTGCTGTATCATATAGATACACCAAGTGCTCAGATTCAGACCATGCAACAGGTTACAAAGGAGGAGATGCTAGCAGCTGGAGCAGTTAAATGATTCTGAGTGTCACTGGGGAACTTGCTAGGTGTGCTCCACGTGACGCTAAAAGTGGATGGAAGTTACTGAAGTGGTTACTTGGTGGTAAAGAACCATATAACCACTTTACACAACTGTCTGATAAGGTGGAGCAAAAATAGAACATACCAGGTAGAAAATATATTTCAATTTTAGTTTGTGATGCTATTGTGCAGCTCCTTTACTTATTGTTAAGCTAAATTGTTATGTTTTAAACTTTTAATAGCCTTGGGCAGGGAAAACACAGTGCAGGCTATTTTCTACTTCTACTTCATTGTGCTGTGTCACTGCTACTGCTCTATATTGCTGCCTCTGCTGGCACCTTGTTTCATAACAGTCACACTTCTAATGAAGTAATGTGTCATCAATGACGGATGGAATTTACTTATACTTACAAATGCTGCTGCCTCCCAGCTGCAGGCATTGATAAAATTCTGCTCAGTATTTTTCTTCTATGTCGTCAAAAAAAACATTGTCACAAATATTCTTGGAATATCGTCTTATAATTTTGAGACTATATCACCCATTCTTACTTTTGACCTCAAATTCATCTGAGATAGTAAAGATAAACTCATCTAGTTATTTTACTGCTCATAATAATGGAGATTTAAATTTCTAAAAACAAACCAATTTCTTTTGTTTTCAATCAAACATTCCTAAAAGATAAGGTAAGATTTGTCGGCTTCCAAAAGTGAGTCAAAATAAACGATAGCATTTGTGTATGTAATAATAAAATCCATGTAGGTTAGAGTTACTGTGAAGTTCACTGATGAGTTTCACAACTGACCATCAGTTTTTAGTGTGTTTCTATCATGTAGCTTTACTTTGTTGTAAGTTGCGGTGTCTTGAGCTCTTAGGGCCAACATAAAAATCGCATTTTATCCATTGAGTAGACACACACACATTTATATTTATATTGCCCACCTAAACATTGCTTCAGACTGAGCATTCCACCTTTCGGGCAATTGCTGTCTATGACAGCTGTGTCTTCACAAAGTCACGGGAATGGCTCAAGGAATACAACACAGCCTAAGGTGTTGGCCCAACCTCCAAACACCCCAGATCCCAATTATACTGATTGTCTACTGTATGCAACAGGACATGGTATTCACTGCAAACGTCCCACCCTAGATACCAAAGAATGATCCCCAAAGGTCCTGTGTCCATGAGCAAAAAGGTCAGAGATCTTTTGGTCACATGAAAGAATAATGAATAATATTAGGTAAGTGGTTTATGATGTGGCTAACTGCCTTTTAAGTGAAAAACTTACTGTAAAAGATAAATACAATTTTTTAGAATCTAGACAATTCAAGTTTAAATTGATGACAATTTAATGATGGGATTACACCCACCACTATGCCAAAAAGTAAAATTTAGACCATACATTTATGTCATGTCTCTTTAAAGATTTATTTTATTTTATTTATCACATTAAAAAAAAATAAAAATGCTATGACTATCCTACTTTAGACTTTCTTCAATTCTTTCATGTCCTTTTCTTCATGTATCTTTGATCTCAGCTTATTTCATTTATTTATTTATAGAATTATACTGTTAATATTAGATATTGACAGTAAAATCTGGGGGTTGAACCAGAGGAGTGAAAGATAGAAAAATGGGTATTTAAAATAGATACGGGTACAACAATGATGAGCTTAAAAGAAAGGGTAAAGTGTAAAGAGAGAGAGAGAGTGGGAGACAGAGAGAGAGGTGCAGAGTGATGGGTGCCAGGTACAAACCTGTAGAGTGGGCATAACAAGCGTTCTCAGAGCACCACCTCGAAGTCGATGGCAGGGTGGCGTCACAGATGGCCAGCAAAGAGGCTCCAAGGGTCTGCTGGAATTTTTAACAAATACTCTATGACACACACACACACATGCTGACACTCATGGATGCAGTCTCACACACATACTATCACCTCTTGTTTGGCCTGCAGGTCACTGACTCATCAGAGATGGAGTTCTGCCTGATCTCCAGGACTGGTTTTGTGGGGGGTTTTCTACTGATAGCATGCTCCACTGTGGCTGTTTTCGGCCTTGGAAGCTAACATAACTACTTTAATTTTCCACACCTTTGAAAAAGGAAAAAAATTGAAAACAAAAAGATTCTAATGGAACTTAAAAAAAAAAGATAATGTTATTCTAAAGCTGTATGTAGAATGCCAGGGGCCTGGCTTTGAGACTTATACAAATATAATACTTACAGGAGAAAAAGTGATTCACGAAATGAATAGTGGTTAAGTTATTCACCATACATGTGAAAGATCCCCAGTTCAAGACGGGGAGGAGAAAAAAAAAGCAATGTATTGCACATTACATTGCTTTTCATGAAAGTAATTCAGCACATTATTTAATTATGTCTTGAAAAAATTTTTACACTACTTGTTGCATACTTTTGCATTACTTACTTACTTTAAGCCTTTTCTTAAAACTTTATGTTAATGGTAATTATGTGACAGTGCAATAGTTTTTTTTAAGAATGACCAGTGTTGGGTAAGTTACTTTAAATTAGTAACTTAGTTACATTACTAGTTACTTCCATCAAAAGTAACTCAGTTACTTCAAGTTACTCGTTACTTTCAAAGTAACTAGTTACTAGGGAAAGTAACTTTGGTTTTACTCAGACTTCTCTTGTTAATGTGTTGCTAACTGGATACCCAGCAAGAGTGCCAGTCTTCTAGCTTGCTTACTTGCCACAGTGCACTGTGCCACCTACCAAAGGAAAAAATAATGTGCATATTTCCACGAGAGAAATCCCACGCCTGGACCGTCGTTGACCGCCGCCATGATTCTAGCCTACGTCACAGCGTCATGTGCGCTTTTTACATCCAACACAAAAACTGCAGTCGTGGTGCTTTCGATTGTACTCAGAACTCAGAAATTCTGCCTTGCGAATAGGAAGATGTAGGTAACACCAGGCTGCAGATGAGCTGCATACAGGGCTGGACTGGGACAAAAAATCAGCCCGGGCATTTTGACTAGAGACCGGCCCGCCATTATAGCAAATATCATAAAGCCTTTGAATGAAAACAAACACTGTTGTGACAGTGATGTACACTGTCTTGATGGTATATATGTATCAATCTATCAATCGTTTGTTGTAAGACTCAGATAATTATTTATTAAAAGCTAGACATTTGAAATGAGAATAAGAAAGTATTTCTTTGTGCCCCCCTCTCCCTGTTAATGCCCTACCTGCCCCCCTGGCAACACTTTGCTACACAGTTACCAGCTGTCAGCTACATAGAAAAGGATCCTGGTGTTATTTATCTCTCAGAAACAGTTCATAACTTCCCTTCAACTCATTCATGTCACCTAAAAGGTAAACCTGTTTCTCCATCACCTGTTCAGCTCTGATGATTCAGTAAGGACATCTGGTTTCATCTGGTTTCCCACTCACCAGATATACAAAACGATATCATGACCAGCAGGTTTACAGCTGTGGCTCCAGCAAACATCAGCTGATACTAGAAATTAATATTAAATAAATTCTAACAACAGCTGATCAAACGTGCTGCTGTTGTTTAACGCGACATCCGGTGGTTTCCTCTTTCTGGCGCAAAGTGGACGATAAACAAACAAGAGAGAAAAGCCGATCAGCTGATCATTGATCAGTTTCATGATTAAAGTAGCAACAGAAGAGGGAGGGGAGAGAATGAGAGAAGAAGAGGCAGCAGTGCAGCAAACACAGAATAACTCCAGCTTTGTGTCTTTTTCATTGTAGCTGAAGTCCGGGACAAACTGTTCCTTTTCACCTCAATACGAAACGCGTAATAATTTCTCTGAATACGAGACGATTCCGTTTTTTAGGGAACGGTTGGCAACTCTAATAATTAACCGTATGAACAAAATAAAGTTCAACATCATTAACATCATAGCACCCACCCAGCTGTATAGAAACTCCGTCATGCTAGCTAGCACGCAGTACAAAAAGTCAGCACAACGAAAATAAACTCCAACTAAACTTGGTTTATATCTGACCCAGATAGACTGCAGGTCATAACGTCTTACCTGAAGTTCAGTTCACCTGACACTCGGACGGGCGGCCGCTTCGGGTCTCTCCTCCTCCTGCGTCCCCTTTCTCTCATCCACCTGCTGGCCTCCACCACTTGCTAATGTTACTGAATCTGTGGAAGCTCCGCGATAGCCACCACACGAAGTAATGAATAACGAGCCTATCTAAATCCCAGTAACGAGTAACGCGTTCCTGATTTTGGCATAATAACTAGTTACCGTGCTCGTTACCACAATAATAACGTAGTTACTGTAACGCGTTACTTAATAACGCGTTAGTCCCAACACTGAGAATGACACATAATCACCTGTTAACAGTGTAAACCTGAGGCTACAGTTCCACTCACCTGCATAACTCCCTGTCCTAATGAGGACATACATAGATCTTTCTTTACGTTTTTTGTGTATGAACACAAAGCCAACAAACCAAAGAAAAAAAAAACAGTCTAAAGAAAGTTTAAAACCACAGCGACTCTACTGCAGAAACATGAACAGGGGGAAATGAATGCTACAATGCTGCAAGCATAACTGCTCATTACTACCTGTTACCTTTGTTACCTTGTTACCTGGCCCAGGTGATTATATATTATATATTTAAAGTCAAGAAATCAGTAGTGAACAAAAAAAACGCATGAAATACATTCCAGGGTCGTTAATCACCAGAATTAAGCTTTGCAGCTAATATGTAATTACATGTAAATGAGTTAATGATCTCTGTTTAAACACTTCTCGTGAATATTTTCATGTTGGCTTTAAATATAATATCACTGCAATGATCTTACTGCAATTTACTGCAACTTCCTCATGCATGTCTATTTCATGCTTTGGAGAGACAAATCATGAAACAGACATTAAATTCAATTCAATTCAGTTTTATTTATACAGTGCCAAATCACAACAACCGTCGCCTCAAGGCGCTTTATATTGTAAGGTAGACCCTACAATTATACATACAGAGAAAAACCCAACAATCATATGACCCATGAGCAAGCACTTTGGCAACAGTGGGAAGGAAAAAACTCCCTTTTAACAGGAAGGAACCTCCAGCAAAACCAGGCTCAGGGAGTGGCGGCCATCTGTCGCAACCAGCTGGGGAGAGAAAAGGAAGACAGGATGAAAGACATGCTGTGGAAGAGAACCAGAGATTAATAACAAGTATGATTCGGTGCAGAGAGGTCTATTAACACATAGTGAGTGACAAAGGTGACTGAAGAAAAATTACTCAATGTATCATGGGACTCCCCAAGCAGCCTATGCCTATTGCAGCATTACTAAGGGAGGATGGACCAGCGTGTCTATTACATGTTTTGCTGTGATACTGGCTTGCAGGGTCTGGCTGCTGGGCTGGGGTCATCACACACTCAGATTTAACATCATTCTCGGTTGTCATGGTTCACTAGCTTTGTGTCAGCATGCTGTTTGTCCGGATTAAAGCCGATGATGTGTCACAATGTTGTTAGCAGTGATGGGAATAACGGCGTTACAAGTAACGGGGTTACTAATGGCGTTACTTTTTTCAGTGACGAGTAATCTAACTAAATACTATTTCTATCGTTACATTGGCGTTACAGTTACGAACAAGAAAATGCGGTGCGGTCGCGTTACTATTTTTCAACAAGCAGACGGTTGAAGCTGTCTTCAACTTACCGCATCTCATATCAGTTGCACGGAAGTAGCTGTAAGTAATCTGGGCGCTACAGCTTTCAGGAGCTCCGCGCACTCCCGCGGCCAGCAATCACTGTCTGGCACAACACCTGGAGCTCAGGGGGGCAAAACAATCGCATGAGTGTTGCTGTTTGACTGAGGAAGAATAAAGTAGTCGTGGTAAGCCAATCACATGACCACTTCAAGGTGATAAAGCAACAAGGTGATATATACCAGTTTTTAAGTTGTGTTGATAGGCCACGTAAAACCAGAGTCATGATATGTCTGTGAAGGTTCTCAGTCATCCAGGTCATCGTAGTCAAAGGAGCTTGCAAAGAAAAGCGTCTGGACTTCTTTAAGTTGCTTGAAGACGTTTCACCTCTCATCCGAGAAGCTCCTTCAGAACTGAAGAAGCTTCTCGGATGAGAGGTGAATTCTGTTGTGAGGTGAATAGTTTTTAAAAGTGAAATGTAGAGGAAACATCAAACATAGTTAAAAATTGCCAATTATACCCTGGACCCCAGAGGGTTAAACATCTTTTTTTTAAGTAACGCAATAGTTACTTTTCAAGTAATTAATTACTTTTAGAATCTTGTAACTTAGTTACTTACTCAGTTACTTTTTTTTGAAGAAGTAACTAGTAACTATAATTAATTACTTTTTCAAAGTAACTTGCCCAACACTGGTTGTTGGCAGTATTATTATTACTGCAGTTATTTCTGTCTGTTATATAATTTCTGTAATGTAATTTCTGTAAGCGTGTCTTTGTCCTGTCTTCCTCCCCTCACCCCCAATTGGTCGCAGCAGATGGTCACCCCTCCCTGAGCATGGTTCTGCTGAAAGTTTCTTCCTGTTTAAAAGGGAGTTTTTCCTTCCCACTGGCGACAAAGCACTTGCTCATGGGTGTCATATGTCATATGGGGTTTTTCCTGTTTTCTCTGTATTATTGTAGATATAAAGCACGTTGAGGCAGCTGATGTTATGATTTTAAAAAATTGAATTGAATTGAAAACACCACACAGGAAACTGTAGCAAATTTGAATCACCACACTGGACCTCTCTAATGTTTTATGTGTTGTTGGTCCTTTGTGGAGTGTTTTCAGTTGAGCTATTTGACAAATAACAAGCTGGCACAGCCTCTCTAAGAAGTGTCTCACTATGTCCCAAGTATTTGTAACAGACACAGAGCATCATATCCATGGTTAACAAACAACAAACTGAGTAGAGCTAGGTTGGTAACAAGAAAAGAGGTTCGGACTTAATTTAAGCCTGGGATGGAAACTGATAGGAGCATTGCAGAATGAAATGTATATTGGACCTTGTTTTATAAGGTTTTTGATAGATGGTTTTAAAACAACTGAAAAAATTGGCATTTTTATAGGTTTCAATTGGAGTAAAATACCTTTTATAAGTATCAAGGTGATCACAGCACCAAAAGCCACTTTATGATGCCGGCATTTCTATTTCAAACATGCAGCAATAGAGAATTTTCAAGCAGTGACCATCAGATAGCATTCATCTCAACCTGCTGTGTCCTACACACTCGTGTTTTCTGTTGTGAGCCAACCACCACACAGTTAATATCTATTTATTGTTTGGAAAAAGGCACCTTCAAGGGAACGTGTCCTAGTACACCAGTAAGTACACTGTGTAAATCTACATGAACGTGTGCAAACAGAAGAAGTGGAAGTCAGACACATTGTCAGAGTTGCAAACATGGCTGCAAACTCTTGTCTTGCTTCATCACTTTTTTCTCTTTCCTTTGTCTGCTCCAGGCTACACAAGGTTGAGGTATTACCTTTACCATTATGTGTATTCTCTGCTCCTCTCGTGCTTTGAAGATACATCAGTGGAGTTAAGCTGAGCACTGTGTGCTGCCAGCAGTTTCGACATGCACTGTGTTTGATCTTCTGACGAAGCTCCACTTGGTGAAGTCATCCCCTCTGCCACTGCCCCTGCACCTAAGCGCTGCACTAAATAATGATCATTATGACTGTCGTAAACTGCTGCATGTCGGGTTCTCTCTCATCCTTCTCTATTATCTCTCCCCTCCCCTCAGCTCTGTGTTCTGCCAGCTGCCAAAATCAAATTCTGTTCACCTCAGAGTATGAGACTCCTTGTAGATCACTCATGTTGATGTTTTCATCTTCTGATTTGCTTGCTGTGCATCTCATTCAATTCACATCTGTCTTGTTCCAGTGTTTGTTGATTTCCTTTTGTTTTAATCTTCATTTTCCCCAATTTCCCACTGCACATTTTGGACTAAGTAAGTCCCTGTTGTCATTTTAACTTGATCCCCTGGACACTCTTTTTCCATTCCTTTTACCTTCATCTGTTTCTCTCTCCCCCGCCTTTTGACAGCTGCCTTGTTTCCTCCGTCTCTCTCCTCTCTCTCTCTCTCTAACTTCTCAGTATTTACCTTCATCAGTCTTTCTGGCTCATCTGTTTCTGTCTGAGCTTCTGAATGTGCACTCTGGATAACCCGCAGAGCAGCCTCCCCTCCGTTTCCTTCACCGAGATGCACGCTATTTATTTCATTGATTTTCAGGAGGGAAAGAATGCGCAGACCAACGACTGACTGTCTGCAGTGGGTTTAGCCAAGTGTAGCCGATGGGTTACTCAGGGAGGGAGAGAGAGGGAGATGCTATAAACTAGCTCTTCAGATTTGTTATGCAATCATTTCTAAATGTTTTGGGTCATATCTGTTTAATATGAAAGATAATGAACAAGAGATTTGACCCAGAATCTTCTCTTTTGTGACATACTGTGTTTTTTAACTTGTTTTTGTCGTGATTTGTTTGATTAGATGACGTGGTAGTTCCTGCTTTTGTTTTTTGATCCTACTCCTTTTCTCGGTTTGCTCATCCTTCATTTGGGATCAAAAGTTCGCAGAAATGGTTTAATGGGTGATCAGTCCTTGGAGTGAGTTGTTTCTGGTAATGATGAGTAAATCTCAGGGCTTGTCAGACCCAGGTCAGATTTTTGCAACTCTGGGTAACAGTTATTACCTCTGCCGAGAAGGTTATATTTTTAGTAGTGGTTGTGTGTTTGCGTGTCACTCTTTCTGCCTGCAAAGACGATAGCTGGAAAAGTTTTGGATGAGTTCTAAAAAACTTTGCAGGGGTGTATAGTAGGGTCATGTTAACAGTCCATTAAAATTTGGCTTATATCCATCAAGGTTTTAAAAGTCAGCTTCGCGATTTATTGGTAAAAAAAAACTAAACTGACAAAAGGCCTTACAACTATGATTCTTATAAGAGTGGTGTGTGCTTTCAACATATAAAGATTTGAAATATTATATCACATTTGGTCTCTGACCTCTCCTTTAAGGTAGATAGATGGAACTGAAGGCCAAAGTGATAATAATGCTATACAGAGGTATTTATTAAAACTATGTTTCTTACTGGCATTGTTTGTTTAGGAATATGGGGAATGTCATACATGTTTGGACCTTTGACCTCCTCTTCAGGTCAAATGAGGTCAAACTTTCATAAAAAGGTCTTTTATCTTTTAAACTATGGTTACAATTTGCTTCCTTTGTTTGTATTGGCAATATTTAGGAAATAATACAGCTACATTGGGATTCTACCTATCACATTATGGTTCACATTTAACCACTGATCTCACTTTTACATTTCTGCCTTTCTTTCAGGTTGACCCCAAAAGAGTTGAGTTGTTGGTGCCTTCTTATTTTTAAGATTTCCAGCTTCTGTTTGTGTTTAAGCCACAGGCTATATATAAAAAATGGTTGAGCACAACATGATGTCACCAATTGCTTTCTGGACTCTGTATTATGAAACTTCAATTTATGGGAGCTAGAGAAGGTGGCTTGATAAGCTATCGCATAAGGCTAGTGAATGTGGTTAGCAAACACATACTTAGACTGTACAACAACACATGTGCCTGCTAATGAATGCTAACATAACACACTAATAAAATGCTAGGACTTCACTCACAAAACTCCAGGTTCTTTACTCAGCTGTGCTGCAGTACCTGAGGCCAGCCAGAAAAAGAAACAATGATAATGATCCACTCGGTGAGCTTGCTGAGGTGAAGGGGAATAAAACAAAAACAAAGAAACCAGCAGAAGTTTGCAGTCAGTTCTTCTTCTGCTTCAAATACACCTTGGACAGAATCTACTAAACACATCCACCAACAAAGAAATGTGACCCATTCATAGATATACACAGAACATTTTTTATACATCTTCTTTATACCACATGCAGAAAGATAATCACCACCACCTCCTCCTCCTCCTCTTCCTCTCAGCTGACACACAAACAAAGGCTTATTGCACCATTCTTTTCATTCATCAGCTAAACATACAGATAACAGGCCGACTTTACAGCAGCCTGGAGAAGAGGCTCAAAGAAGAAATAAATAGTTCTGGTCAAATGGACCAGAACAAGAGTTCTGTGCAACAGTTCTGTCAGATGGTGTCTTCTAATCCTTAAGACTTAAGCAGAAACATGAATCAACAGTAAACAATAACAGTGGTGTCACATTTCTAACTATAAGGATAAATTCAAATGCAAGTCAGTCCATTATGCATATTGGGGCACAAGCAGTGTTGGTCAAGTTACTTGAAAAAAGTAATCAGTAACTAATTACCGATTACTTCCCCCAAAAAGTAATCCCGTTACTTTACTGATTACTTATTTTCAAAAGTAATTAATTACTTAGTTACTTAGTTACTTTTTAAAAACACAATTTACAACCTGAATAGGTGATAAAGCGATAGATCTTTCAGCTCAATTCTACTTATTCTGCACAATCCATCATACAAAATGTAATCAAATGGAAAAGTCCCTTTTTAAAACTTGTTTTATTAGTTTTAATCTTTTAACTTTATGCATCAAGCAAAAATTTAATTATATGCAACATTCTCTGACTGGAAGAAATTTGTTTAATATTTAAACCTATTTTCTGCACATTCCAGCACATAAAATATATTTTTTTTGTGTTTACACTCAGTCTTTCAAATAGATGCAAGTAAAACACAGCAGAAAATAAATAACATCAAAGACTAGCGGTCCTGTTGCTCTATTTTCACCTGTAAAGCAGGAGAAGCGTAGGCGGAGGTTTGCCCTGGTGCAGGTGTGCCGCGGCGGTCAGTTGAAGAATCCGTGAGTTTCTCAGCGCACTTGGTGCTTGCTTGGAAGTTTAGGGGTTTTTTTCGCTGTAAAGAGAAGTTTTCTTCCCACGCACAACGGATGCTAATGTTTTTGTCACTTTTTATGGAATCAAACTCAAAATAAGGTCAGTACTTCCACGCTTTAAACGCTGCACGCTCATACTCTCTCCTGCATTCGATATATGATCCATTGTTGATCTGCACACAGCTGTTGTCACAAACGTCGCACTTGCTTACGTCACTGTCATGAGACATTATGGCAAAAAAAAATCACGGTTTTAGTAACGCAGTAACGCAGCGTTCCTACGGGAAAGTAACGGTAATCTAATTACCGTTTTTGCAATAGTAATCCCTTACTTTACTCGTTACCTGAAAAAAGTAATCAGATTACAGTAACGCGTTACTGCCCATCTCTGGGCACAAGTCATCCAGATTAAATATTAAGTGAAAACATGGGTTATTACAATGATAAACTAAAGCCAAATTAAAATTTAAAACTACATGTAGGTAACATTTTAGTCAATTAAATGAAGTAATATTGTGCACTTACAGATGGAACTAAAATAGCTATTTTGGACAAATTGTGTAACACATGACCAGTATTGGTTCATATGTTTGACTGGAGTGTCCACATGGCTGTGAGTCAGGTGTTTATATTTCATATATTTTTCTGAATTTTCTAAATCTGCTATTTACAGGTACCATTTTCTGCCACTCAACTGGGCAATGGGTAACAGAGGCAGCGAGATGCCTCAACCCCCTCTGCCAGCTCTTTTTAATGCAGAGGACTTTTAATGTTTAATCAGAGCCTCTCCTGAATTTCCTCCTAAAACTATCAATGAGTAAGTGTATAAATGTGATTTAACAGATCCCTATCAAGAAGAAAAATCACAGAGGGAAGTTACACTTTTTTCTGGAAGACAGTTATGGTTCTTTTATGCTACAATGGTGGCATCTGTCTGCATTGGTATTTGACACTGGACAGTATTTGCCACTCTACAGAGTGGGGGTTCCAACCTTTTCAACGTGGTCTTGTGCAGCCCCTCAAAAGCCCAACAGCACATAGCTTGTCTATGTATAGGCGAATGCTGACTGGATGACGATTGTGCTGGAACTGGAAAGTTAGCAGCAGCAGAAGTCACCACTACTGAGAGAAGTCTGAAAAAGGCATCAGAGATTAATAAGAAAAAAAAACAGCATGTGAGTGCAGTGGACATTGTTTTTATAATCTGCCACTGCACTGCCAATAGGTAACCATGTAGAGCCCATTACAAAGGCCTCACTCTGGAGCATGGCCGGGGTGAGAGGTTTGAAGGTAGGCACCTACTAGCCAGTCCTTAGCCTATGAGAGTTGGTTCATCATCCACATGAAGACCTGCAGCAATGTAATGCTTTGTGCAGTCAGAGGTAGAGTCCAGTCCCTGGTTTGTGGAAAGCATTCCTGTCATACACATTTACACACAGCAGTTATCGCAGTCAGCTGCAGCAGATTGTCTATTCCTCTCCTTTGAAGCAATGAACTGCAATGGAATGCAAAGAAAGGGAAGAAGAACGCGTGATATTTTTCTAGCAGGAATTCTCAAAAAAGTTGGGAGCCAGTCTTTTGGGGGAGTTTCTTGACTGATTTGCTATTTTTCTAACTAATAAATTAGTTAAATGTGCATGGTTTTTAATGGATATTCTAGAGGACCAATGTAAGTACATACACTTTTGAACATAACAGAAATTTTGTTGCTGAGCTAATAATGTCCAGGAGTTTGTAAATTAAATTACATTTATCATCGAAGTGAGTGAGTGCACATTTAGACAAGTTACTTCCCCAAACAAAAGACATTGAAGTTGCCTGATATCAGACAGAACTGTCAGCTGGTACTTGGACTCCTGGAGCTGGGGAAACATAAAAGAAAGTGTGTGTATGTTGACTCAGCATGGATGATTTTTTTTTTTTAAATGAACAGAATGGAGCAGATGAAGTGTGATGCACAAGATTTCCTGGTGAGGACCACCAAGACCTTCTACCGAATGTGTCCCTCTCACTCTTTAAACCAAACCCATCACAGTTAGCCACAAATCTTCTTGTGATGCTATCAAAACAAGTAACTAAGTTCCAAGATTTATTTATTTCCTGCTTTTGGATGTTCACTTATCACTTGTTGCGTACTAACCAGCTGTTTATTGATCTCTCTTGAGCGAACACAGACAGCAAAGAATATTTCACTGAACAAGCAAATGAATTCAGTGCCAGTGTGTTGCTACACAGAGAGACATTGTTTATAGTGCATGAATTTATTTTGGAGCAGAGGAAAACTTTGAGGAAGGAGTTCCATTGAAAGAATCATGTTCAAATCAAATTTAGTTAAAGATGTGCGCTTCAGTTCCACTTCAGTGTGACCTTCCTCTAGATTATTCAATGATTTGTTCTGTCAACTGTCTGTGAAAAAAAATTGTAACCATGAACCTTGTTAAAGATAAATATATACTATAAGATTTAGTGTTTGACAATTGATTAAAATATTATATAACCACAACACGACAGGATGGAGACAACTCAACGCGCGTGTGTGTGTGTGTGTGTGTCTGTGTGTGTGCGTGTGTGTTCATGCTGGGATTCCTCATGCCTGGCTTATTGTCCTGAGCCCTGTAAGACAAAGGGTTAAGTAAATGTTTGGGGAAGATAAGGCCACTCACCCTGACAGGCAGCAGGCCCTGCTGCCCAGAGGGATCCAGACCCAAATACATCACACAAACACATTCGTACAGACTTGCTCTCTGTATGCGCTTTCACGCATTCTGTTACAATTATCCATCCCTCGTTTTCTGTCTTTAACACGCACACATTTATATTGGACTCGTGGAATTACTATTTTCCTTTCAGCCACTAAATCAGCCAGTGAGTGTTTGACGTTTGACGTGCAGCGCCGTATAAGCCAGCACCTCCACTTTTGAACTTGGTGAAAGTGCTGCATGTCTGGCAAACACAAAATGCTAATTCCTACTTCACTTGTCCCACTGTGAGGGTTTTAGCGTTGGCAGAGAGAGCTCAGCCTTATGTCACAGCTATCTGATAATGTCTGCAATGCTGCTGTGGGCTTACAGAGAAGAGGAAGATCATCAATTCTGGAACTTTGATGTCTTGAACCAGTTAGTTTTTGTGTATAGGATCGCCTCAAACAGAAAGGCTATTGACCTCTACCCATTCACCCTTTTTTGTTTTTTTAAGAAAATAGAGCTTAAAGCTGGTTATCCTTCTGGCATTTCATTCCCTTTATTCTAAAAACACTGAAACATTTTTCATGTCAGTGTGGTATGGAGGATGATTTACTGCCCTACAGTCCCTGACTTTTGTTTAACTCAGGGTCTGAAAATATTCATTTGAATTCCTGAGCATGCCATC
Organism: Perissodus microlepis; assembly: GCF_051167445.1. Classification (NCBI taxonomy): domain Eukaryota; kingdom Metazoa; phylum Chordata; class Actinopteri; order Cichliformes; family Cichlidae; genus Perissodus; species Perissodus microlepis. The sequence goes on from NC_140480.1 coordinate 16,837,080, forward strand.
TTATAGCAACACAATTTAATTTTCAGCTTTATAACTGAGCTGCTCATCCTTTCTGCTAATGGTTCATGAAATGTTCATGTTTATGGCAGCAAAACATTGTGTGGTGGGAATTTTTTAGTCCTGGAGTGTTTCGCTGCTGCACCAAAATGGTTCCTCCCAAGAAGAAGAAGCACTCCCTATTTCAGGGATAAGGCAGGATAAGGAGTCCTAATATCCAGTACCAGTCAAAACATTAAAGCTTTGACTAATCTCTTCTGACTTTCAGGGCCTTTCCTTAACAATTACCCACTGAACATTTAAAGAAGGACTTCAGCTGATTTTTAGTGATGACTTAAATCTGCGTTGTAAGTATATTGGAGGAAAATGTCCTACACTATAGGATATGTGTGCAAAAGTCTTGAGCCATCCCTCAACTCTTTATTCTTTATATTAAAACAAACATTTATATTAAAATGTTTCATATGTATAAACACTGCTCAAAAACATTAGAGGAGCACTTTGAAAACACATCAGATCTCACTGGGTAAGAAATCATGCTGAAAATCTATACTGATATAGACTGGGCGTGTTTGGAACAAAAGGGTGCCACATCATTTGATGGACAAGTAAATTATCAACATACAGAGGGCTCAATTCAAGACACCCTGAAAATCAAAGTGAAAAAAAAATTATACAGCAGCTTAGTCCATTTTGCCAAAACTGGACTGCAGCAATGTAATGCACCAATTCAAAATGATACTCAGGAGTTTGTGAGCTTGTATGCATTCTTGACAACATAAGGGAATGATCGAAATGAGACAACAGGTGGTGTCCTGGGGGATCGCGTCCCAGACCTGGATCAGGGCATCACTGAACTCCTGGACAGGTGGTCCTTCAGACTTGGCAACAAAGGATATACCGAAGCATAATGTCCAAGAAGTGGTCTACTGGATTTGGGTCAGGCGAGCATGGGCTCAGTCAATGGTATTATTGATGTATTGTCGTACACCATGAGGAACCCAGAACCCACTGCACAAGTGTAGGCTCTGACAGTGGGCCGAAGAATTTCATCCTAAAACCTAATGGCAGTCAGGGTGCTATTCCCTGTTCCCTCTATGGATATATCCCTGACGCACCACCAAATCCATCATGCTGAACAATCTTACGGGCAGCATAACATTCTTCACAACTTCTCTAGACCCTTTCACGTGTGTCACATGTGCTCAGGATGAACTTGCTCCCATCTGTGAAGTACAGGGGACCAGTGGTGGATCTGCCAATTCTAGTATTCTATGACAAATGCCAGTTGGGTTCCATGCTGCTGGGCAGTGAGCACAGGCCCGTTTCTGTTTGTTTCATCAGACATATTCACATCAGTGGAGATCATTTTATAGTGCAGTGGCAGTGGTGGTCCTGTTCAACCTTCCACAAAGGAGCAGACATTGGTAGTACTGATGGTTTGAGTCCACTCCCAATCTGTCTCCTGAAACCTCCTCCATGCTCTTGAAACTGTGCTGGAAGAGACAGAACAGCACATCAATATACCAGAAGTTTAACTGACATGATGCTATACTCTGAATAAAAGTGTAGATTTAATTTTTTGAGCAGTGTATAAACTATGTCTGCAGCACTTGTTTAATGACTAAAAAAGTGATACATATTTTGTAAATGTGTTAAATGAAGAACATATTAAAATAATATAAACACACATTGTAATATTAATTATCAACTTTTCATATCATAATTTCAGTATAGAAAATGTAATACCAAATGGGTTCATAAAGTGTATCATGACCTGATGATACCCATCAAACGTTTGTTTTCTCTCCACATTGCTGCCATTAATTTTTTCACCTCAATATTCTACATAATACCCTATAGTGACAAAGTGAAAAAGCTTACTTGAAATTTTTGCCAATTTATTAAATGGTAATAAATGTAAAAGCAGAAACGTAACATGTACACAGGTATTCACAGACTTTGCTCAGTACTTTGTTGATGCACCTTTGACTACAATTACAACCTTAAGTCTTTTTGAGTATGACCTATCTTAGGGCACTTTGTCCCATTCTTCTTTGCAGAACATCAGGTTGAATGTGGAGCGTCTGTGCACAGCCATTTTCAGATCTGTCCTGCAATATTCAGTGTGGTTCAAGTCTGGGCTCTGGCTGGGCCACTCAAAGACGTTCACAGAGTTGTCCCAAAGCCACTCCTTTGATATCTTGGCTGTGGGTTCAGAGTTATTGTCCTGTCGGAAGATGAACCTTTGTCCCAGTTTGAGATCCAGACAGGGGTTTCACTTGAGACTTAAAGTCATGTTTTTATTTATTTATTTGATGACTTACACTACTGCTTTGTGGACAGTTGCTTTGAAAACAATTGGAAAACCAAAATGATGACATCACTGCCTGCAAGTATGAGCTCCAAGGCCTCAGAATGATGAACTGTCCATTTATTATCATCACACTTTGCTTGGCTTTTAGTGGCTGTCACACTGATGATACAGACCCTCTGCAACCACGGAGTGCATTTCGGTATACAGAGAGACGTTTCGTTTTTGTAACAAATTAGCCACTTGAGTAAACAGTTCATTTAAGTCCCACGGCAGAAATATGGAGACGTCAAACAGTTTATGAATCTCCATTCTTTCACTGTGCCCGCAAGAGTGAGAGAACAGAAGCAAAGGGAGGAACTCCTCATGGAGATCACTGAAAAAGGAGCTGTTTATCAGTTTGAGGAGTGCCTGGATGAAACCGAGTCAAACAGGAATGGCAAATAATTCTTAAGTAATTCTTTGTTTAAACTTACTTGAATTATCAGATGATTTAGTCAAACTTAAATAAGTAGTTGATTATCAAATGCTGTACAAAGCTGACATTAAATTTGTGTCTTGAGATTGCATATTCTTTATGACCAGTATTATATCATCTGATGACAAAATAGATACAGTCTAGTGAAACTACTGGCAGCAGTGGATTGGCTACAGGGGCAAAGTCCTGTGAATTTATCATGTCCTTTCTTAAATTTGGTAAACTTTGGTTGAAATTTCACATTGATCAACATTAAGTTGCTTTGACACTGGTGTGTCTCAAGTCAAAATAGGCTCTTAATAGAGTGCTACTTGAGAGGGGAATTGTTTGCTGACGGTTGGTGTCTACAACTGTGGAAACTTGTTACAATGGCAGTTATTTTACATGAGAGACAGGCAATTTGTATTTGGAGTCACGAACACACTCAAAGCAATGTATAGGTCTAGGCTGCTGGGGGCTCCCATGGTGTATTGTTTCTTCTTCACTCACTATGTGTTTATACACCACTTTGCATTTGATCATTAGTTATTATTAATGTGTGTTTTTTCACACCCCTCACCCCTAACTGGTCACGGCAGGCTTCATGTTGTTGTGATTTAGCGCCATATAAATAAAACTGAATTGAGATAAATTGAATTGAATGTTGTTAGTTTTCACACTTTGGAAACATCCCATGCTACCAAAGCAGTCATTAGTTTACATGAACAACTGAGTGTAGCTGTTCACATTTGCACTAATGTAAGGTGCTTGATATAAGAGGGTAGATTTCAAGATAGCATCCACTGAAGGCTTTGTTAATGTAACTCATACATAGACACAGGAGGAAGTCACCATTTAAACAGAAGTGGCAAATGTCTAACATATGCTATTTATGATACTGTTCAAATTTAGCAATCGAGACCATAACAACTTGAAAACATATATCTAGAGTAGACTGACTTTCTTTGACAAACCGATACATCCATGTTGCCCACAGTTGTGAATACAGTGGCTGAGACAGACATTGACGTTTTCTGTGTCTGGCTAGAGACTGGCCACATAGGTACTAAGTTACATTAAATTTAAAGATCACAAATAGCTCTTTCAAACTGTCTATGACCATTTAACATTTTTACATGTACATTTCCATCATCTCTACCACTGCTCTGTCTACTCCCTCATTTCCACCTGCTCCTCATCTTCTCTTCCTGAAATTAAGTCAGGAAACATGCATAAACATGGTTATGTGTTACAGTGTGTTACAGTTATCACAGTAGTGAGCAGATAAAACATGTTATCTCCAGACACTTGACATTAAGTCAACTAAATAACAACAGCCGGTTATAAGCTAACATTATGCCAGCTGATGTCAGGCTCGAGTGTCCTAAAAGTCCCACTTTCCCTCTGATAAACAGTTCGATTACATTCTCACACTGAGCAAGTATATGTTGTCTGAGTGTAACAATGTTAGATCCACTTCAAAGAAAGCAGATAACAGCAGCAAAAACAGAAAAGTTCAGACAGAAGTAAAGACCACCAGGCATGCAGCATGCTTTAACAAACAGGTAACGTTTTCTTTTTATCCTTCTCAATTAAAGTCTATTAAATAAAATAATTTCTATTTCTTAGAAGATAAAGGTGAAAAGGGTGTAAACCCAGAAAGCTTGACAAAGACTAGCATGTACAAATGTTGGTTCGCCAACCTAGCAGTTCAGTATTTAGTTCTTGCCTTGCAAGAAAATGAGTTTCATATATATTATGAAGACGTATAATTATATATTATGTATAATTATTATATCATGATTATATATTATGAAGACGTATAAAGAGACTGTTACTGAAACATGACACTGGCCAAGAAGCCTTGGTTGTCCATCCCAATTATGCAAACCATCTGCACCAATTGACACTGATCTCCCAAAACTATCAGTTTACCTAACAGACAATATTTCTTTTAGAATATGAGTTCATGAGGTTCCCAACCCTTCACAACACTAAAACCAACTCTTTGTTACAATGGAAGGCAGCAACAGCAGACAGCTGTATTAAACAATGCCACCCACTCATTGTAGAACTTTTACAGACTCACTCATTAGTGGTCACTGTTTGCTGGAGATTGGGAGTGTGTAGGGGTAATAATAACCTGAAAGGGCCTCCTCTTCTTCTTCTCCTCCTCCTCTGCTTTTTACTTTGCACTCTGTATGTCTGTCTCTCCCGCTCTCTCCCTCCCTGCTGGGTTTTATCAGTGGTTCTGGTCAATGTCCTACTGTCATGTCTTGATGTGATTTATGCCACAGGCAGTGATGTTGACTTATCTCCCTACCTCTCCCCTGTTCTCGTCCCCTCCCCCTCTCCACCCTCCTCATCTCCTCCACCCTACAGAGACTTGGCTCCCTCTGTCTCAGCCAGTCTGGCTCCTCTAACAGAGACTGGGAGGAGTTTTTTTTCTGTATGTGTGTGTGTGTGTGTGTGTGGGGGGGGGGGGGGGGGGGGGGGTAGTGGAGGTGTGAAAGAAAAATTCCCTCCCAAGCAACCACCTGTCACCTAAATTAGGATCTATATGGGCACTCGGTGCAAGTATATTGTTTTCTGTGTCAAAAACAGGTCAAGTCTGCAGATGACTTTCACTAAAAGAGCAAAAGAAAAGCATTCTGAAAGAACATTTGCATATAAATTATATGAACAGTTGGGTGGGTAATCCTTAAATTTTCACACTGCACTATATAAGTTATAGGTAATAGTAAATGGACTAGTATTCATCAAAGCACTTTCTTCTACAAATCTCATTCACCCATACACTGCTGTTATGTATACCTAAGAAACTTTATCCGACATTCGCTTAAACACACACACAAACACACACTCTCTGATGGATTCATTGAGGATAACTCCAGACTGGTGATGACCCGCTCTCCCGCCTGATCCACAGCCATCCCAAGGTGATGTCTTTGTATTTCTATACAAGTGTACTGTATTCTTAATTATGTTACATAGGAAAAAAACGTTTTCCTTAATCAGTAGCTATATTATCTAGTGGTATGACATTTTTTTCTGAAAGTTCACCTATGTCATATTGGCAGGCCTTAGTGCTTTTTGTCGTAATGTTTAGTTACTTCTGTTTTAGTCTTTGGCTTAAGTTATTGTTTAGTTAGTTATATTTAGGAAAGTTCGTAGGGTTCAAATTCACTTTATCACAATGTCAGTCACATGTTATTCATTACACTCCATTTTCTGTTATTAGGCTTATGAGTTTGTGCCTGAAAATTAGCAAAATAGTTACAATACTTATAATGTGGAGGAAAAAAAACATTATTTATCTCCAGCAGACAATATAAATAATACGATTGGTGCCATCATTAGAACTTTTACAGCCTGATACAAAGAATGATGTGGGGTGAAGAGCAACACCTGCCTGAGATAGAACACACCTTTCAGTCAAAGAAGCCACACCTTTAACTTTAAGCCTTACCACAATGCAAAGGGGTGACTTCACCTCTTTGGATACTGGATACTTTCATAATGTTATGAAAACTATCCTTGGAGGCCAAACTTTTTGTACCAGGCTGCAAACATGTTTTTTAATCTTGGCCATTTTGATGTGGGAGTCTGTAGGCTCTGACTCATTCTTGCAGTGGCCTCAAGTGGCCATAGAAGAACTGAAGTTTTTTGGCACTAACATGTGTGCATTTGTCAGGCCAGGACGTTGCTGCTTAGTTAGATCCTCACAGTATGTCAATTACTCAGTCCTGCAAATGACTGTTTGCATCATTTGCACAGGGACAGCTTTTAGCCCGATGAGGATAGGTTGAATGCTGGCTCGTTGAAAAGTAAAGTAGGCTTGAACAGGGGAGAGAGCAACAGTGGGCTTTATCATGAAGAGGAAGAAGCACAAAAACATATATATCAACGGGTTTTTTTTAAAGTACAGACTCGCTGTTGTGAGCTACAGTTCTTTGCATATTACAGCTTTGGCCTAAAAGGCAAACAAAGGCAACAAACATGAACAAGAGTAGCCCACAGAACAGTTGATTGTGAGACTACCCCCTGGTGAAAGCTAACAGCCAAAGCATTTTTAAAGCTTCTCAGTTTTCTTGATTATGAGGCTGATGAGCTGTGTCTATGTAGGTAACACTCTACATAGCACACAACCATGTGGGTCCCTTAAGTCAATAAATGTCTTTGTTGAATGACTTTTAGTATTACACAGATGTGGCTGAGGTGACTGTAGCTCAGGAGATAGAACAGGGCATCTACTGATCGGAAGGTTAGTGGTTCGATCCCTGGCTTCTCCAGTTTGCATGCTAGGTATCCTTGGGTAGGACGTTAACCAAAAGATGCATCCATCGGAGAATGAATGTCTGTCAGGAAACACTGAAAAGGGGATTTGGCTTTCAGTACTCCAGAAGAGTAGAGAAGTGCTATCCAAGAATCAGGCCATTTACCATGTGTTATTATTTGATACTATTCAATAATTTAGTGTCTGATATTTTGGTTGAATATGTTAGTTACCTCCTCAGTACATGGTGCCTTCTCTTTTCCATGTTTATAGGAAATGAAAGGAAATTGATTTTTTTCTCACACTGCTATGATGAACTTGTGGTGCTCTGTTATCTTAAAAACTTTCACATGCTCTTCTTTTCAAAGTGAGTCTGGCAAAATTTGTGGTTAGTTTGCTAACAGCAGGTGTAATTGAGTACTGCAGCAGAACTCACTGAGAAGTTCCTTTGTCAGAAACAATGGTTTTAATAAAGTATGAGAAGTAATATTCAGTGTTCCATCATTAACTTTCAACATATCCATCTCCTCAGCATTGACTCTGGTTCCAAATACATTATAATTTGGCTTTTTCACAATAAAAGCTTCCCTGTTTTTCATCAGTTTAACTAACTTTCTAATATGAAACAATGGCAGTAGTAAAAATTCCACTACCAGTAATGAATATAGCTGATATGGCTGCAGAGTGTGAACAGTAAACACTGACGCTGATATCACTGAGATAAAACTCACTTGTCTTTAGAGAGCCAATCTGAATACAACACGCCTCTACCAATAAAATCAACTCATTAAGAGATCATTATTAATGTACATATAATGCAAAAGTGCTGACTATCTTTGATGCATTTCACATGCTTGTGATTTTCAGTTTATATCTGCACGTGTGTGTATCTTCTACCATCCACCTTTCCCCATCCTCATGCCTCTCCTTTCTGTGGCCTTTGATGTGCTTTCAAAGTGGTCCATACTCACTCTGCTTTCCCTCTCACTTGACAATTGTTTATTAGATTTGAAATGGTCTTTGAGGGCCATATGTGTCTCTCAATGGCATATTTTAAGAGAGAATAACTGGCTTTGAAACAAAGAAAGTCAAAAGATAGGAAGTGGTGGAGAGGCAAAAAAAATGAAGAAAACTGTTTACGACTTTTATCTTGATTCTTCAGTTGAGGTTTGCTAGCTGGAGAGGCACGTTTCTCAAAGAAATAGCAAAATGTGAGGCACAGAGAGCACAGAGAGCAGGAGAAGAGAGAATAGAGAGAAAGCAGTGGAAGAGTGTGAAAGAGAGAAGCACTGATGAACAGCAGAGGAGGAAAAGAAAGACATACAAGGAGAGAATGAGTGAGAGAGATGCCTGCAGACCACCCAGGCACCTCACTGCAGTCAGATGAATGATTTTTGGTTCACTGCCGACTTCAGATTTTATCCTGTGAGTCAGCGTATAGAACCGTGACACTGCATATAAAAACTTCAAATCAGATGAATGGCATGCATTTGCTCCTTCATAAAGAGGCATGCTTTCTATTCATTTTCCTACACTGAATTATGTGATTTCTACAGCAACCTTCAATTAACAAAATCAGCATGTGGAGCCCTGCCACAGTGCATTGTTTTCAGCTATCTGAATGAAATCTTGCAGTTTTATCTTCTTTCTTCCCCTTATTTTAATTTTGCAGTTGTTTGCATAGGAATCACTAAAGCTGACAGTCAATGCCAATGATTCAACTAAAGTATTTATAAGAACTAAGAACTGTTTACACCTGGCAGTGTGTTTGAAATACACTTGCAGTAAAGCCACTTCTCCTTTGTTTCACAAAGGGTCTATATTGACTTGGCTTGGGAACTTCATCAGGATACATCCTGGGCACTGCAGGGTCCCCACAATGACGGAGTATTTTTTATAAGGTTTGTCAATAAAAAAGCCGTTACATCTCAACTGAATCCAACTGGAGTGGCTGGAAAAGACTGCTGGGGAGACCAGGATCTGGATTATCTTCCATAGTGTTCAACCACCATAACTCAACTTCCATAAGAAAATAGTAATATGTACAGTAAGTTGCTAATAACCCTCAGAAAGCAAAACTACACCAGGCCTTTAGCATTTAACCTTTCATTCTGTCCCTTCTACTCCGGTTACTTTACCCTGTCACACCCTCTCTAGCACTCATTTTCCTTTCTTTTTAATACTTCTTCCCTCTTCTTTCGCGTTTGTCCTTTTTAATTCTCTTAACCCTCTCTATCATCCAGCCTTTCTCTATCCTTCTTCTCTTCCCATTCTTCTTCTCTGCCATCCTCTGTGCCTTGGCTAGGGCCGTCTCTTATCGGCTCTCAAAGAGGCTAAGAAAACAGTGTGATGTGGGATCCTTATAGGACTAGATGGTGTAATTGCCTAATTGCTTTTTTTTCCTCCCTTCAAGGGGTTCTGCTTTCTGTCAGCCAGGCAGGAGCCCATAAACACAGTCCAGCTATTCCCAGCATCTCCCTCAATGTCACCGCTTTGTGCTGTGTGATTGGCTTAACTCAGAGTCTGAGCCTATTGCTCATTGGCTTCTCCCAGTATGAATGGCCCCGCTGACAGCCAATGGGGCCAAAGCAGGGTGAGAAGGGTGAGTGAGAGAGTAAACAGCATATTTCTGGAGTCAGGGACACGCAGGGATCTCTTTGTTGGGAATTCCAAGTAATGTTTCTAGTTTGGGTTCCCAGGAGACCTAAAGGTGTTTGGAATTGTAACTGAGTCACACAATGGATAATCATTAATCTCTGCAATCCGCAAGATTTTAACTATTTGCACACAAAATTTGATGTAGAAACATATGAGACGATTCATATGGTTTAGGGCATTTTAAGTAAAAATGACTTCACAGACAACAGGGAGATTAGAAGCTGTATGGTGGTAGATGAAGGCCGTGGCCTAGAAACAGAGCATAAATCAGGGTTAAAAGTCTTTGCTTCTCTCCTCCAACGCTCCCACTACTCAAGCACGCTCACTCCATCCAAGGCCAAGCAATCTGTCTGCAGAGGCAGAGAGGCCTGGGTGATAGAGGTGCCTTCTGTATCAAGTGGAAGAAAAATTTGACAAAAGCATGCCTAGTATTCTCAAAACCATCCTTTATGCCCCCTCCTTCTGAGCCAATCTTCAGTCCACTTGTCAGCTGCTGTTATAGATGTCCTATATATCTCTCAGGCCCTCTGTCCTCTGTCCATCTCTATCAACTTCAATGAAGATAGATGTGAAGATTGTATATGTTCCAAGAGCCATCAATTTCAAAGCATTTTATTGACATCAGTGTGCTAGTATGTCCTAAAAACGAGAACATGGAAAACAGAAATAGACTTGGACAGTACCATTTTATCAGCAGAGCCACACACTAATCCAGGGGAGGAAGCTCGTAGGCGTCCTGTCATAGAAGCATACAGGAAACAGGCTGGTACAGAAAGGAAGTTAGCAGCAACACAACAACCAGGTTCACACAGTCCTGAAACAACTCTGAACTAAACAAGTCTAAGCTCCTGACACACAAAAAGTATATGTACAGTACAGATCATACAGGTAACACTGAATAAACAACTCTGATTTATTTACAGATTTATTTATAGTGCATACCTCAACATTGGTCCATGCCTAGCAGTAACACCTTTAGTGCTGAAAAGTTAAGCTCACAAGGAAGTGTCAAAAACTGCACACAAGTCCCCACACACTCCCATCTTCGGTTAAAATGCCCAACTACACCCATGAAAAAACATGAACATACCAATGAAATACTTTTAGTCTCTATAGCTAGTTGCAATGTTGATAACAACCATTTTAAGGCTATGCCATGGGCAAAATGTTGACACCGAGTCTTGAAAGTGCAAAGTATAGGAAATAATTGGTGACGTGCATCTTTTATATACAGTCTATATCAGTCTATGGGTCTTGCTGAGGTGAAAGGTTTTCTCTCTATATATATTGTCTCTAATCCTTTACAATGTGAAAGCACAAGCAATGAGCTACGCAAAAGGTTACTTTTGCTGGCACAAGTGTGTGTGTGTTTGTGTGTGTGTGTTAAATAGATGGAGCACAAGGAGAGACCTTGAGACATCCTCAAACTCTTTGGTTCTTTCCTGTATTTCTACTGTATACACAGAACCTGATAGCTAGATATGATAAAAACAAATATCAGCCTCAGACACACATAAACAAATATGCGCACCTACATAGTGAATGGTATGTCAACACCTGTGGTATTGTGCCATAAAACCCTGGAGACACCCTCTAAAATACACACAGCCATACACTCACACCTATTTATAAAAAGGTTCACCACGCAGAAACTCACATCTTCTCCTCTAATTCACTTCTTTTATTCTTTGTTCTTGTTATCACACACTGTCCTTCTCACCACGGCCTGTTCGGGCTCTCTTCTTCTTCCATCCAACTTGGCTTTGGCATATTTATCCTACCTTGCTTCTTGTTTGACATCCTAGGTTTATTCATCGCACTGGGTGGCCTGGACTATGCTGACAGCTCCTGATCCTCACTGGCTCAACTATAGAGAGGACTACATTATTCACATTCACAGTAATATGTATACTTACAACAGTGCTTTTTATATCTCAGCAGGCAATACAAGGGGAATGAAATTGCATGTGACATTTGCATTTGTCAAGTGCTCTCAAATGGTCAGGAGGGTGGATGTTGCTGCTCAAATGGTGAAAGAAGGTATATAATGACTGTGGAAGGTGAAATAAGTGAAATAATGAATATAAATGTGGAATCATGTTGTACATAAGTAGCACTGCCATGGTTTACCTAAAAATAAGAAGCACAAGAGTAAGTATTTTCGCTACTTAGAATAGTGGTGAACAGCAATTATTTTTTTCTCAAAATAAACCAGGAAGTAGGCAAGCCATCAGTGAGGTGTGTTGCATTAGCTTTCATAGTTAGGAAATTGTTAAGGCCTAGTTAGCATTTCGATGGGCCCAGTTTTGCCATCTACTGATTAAAATCTAAGGAAATTAGCAAAAGAGTGTAAATCATCATGGTTATTGAGTTCAGTTCAATTTTATTTATATAACACTGATTCAAAACAACAGCCACTTCAAAGCACTTTATGTTGTAGAATAAAGACTCTACAGTTTTAAAGTCAAAACTCCAACAGCAACAATGAAGAAGTGCCTGGCAAAAGTGGGGAGGAAAAAGCTCCCTTTTAACACAAGAAAGTCTCCAGCAGAACAAAGTTGGACCAGCTGGGGTGAGGGTAAAGAACAATAGAACATTACCAAGTGACTGTTGATCTATTATAATGATTTAATTATGATTAAACATAATTACATTATTAAAGCATCGGGTGATTTTGTTTTAAAATTTAATCTACAAATTTTAAGCTATCTAATGTGTGTAATTATCAAGTTTCTTACAAATTAAAGAAAAAGAAGAAATGCTGTTTATTGACAGACGCATGTCCTGCATATTAGTAGCATTCATGGCACATGTATATGTTACAGGAGTGACCTTTAATTCATAATTTTAGATGTGTAGACAATTTTCAATTAAAAAAGTATTTTCCCCAAAAAAATATCCTGAGATTCAGATTTCGTTTTGCCGTGCTGTTCTTCTCAAAATTCTGAAAAAAATAAATCCTGCTCATCAGCTTCTGTTCTTTATTGTGTTCTTTCACCACACTATCCTTGCCATCAGCAGAAAGTTTTATATTAATGTATATTTGGGCCACAAATTAACTTTTTAAGGCCATGCATTTGAGGCCATGCTCTTAAAAAAATAACTGTAAAAGAGACAGTTCTGCATATAGATTCACAGGTCTCACTGATAGATCATCTCCCACATTACAAAACAAAATTTGAGGTACTGGGGTTGATTTGAAGGAACCAGCTGTTGTTGTTCATTATCACACTATGAGATCAAGTTTGTTTCCACTGCCCTCAAGTGGCTCAGTTGATGTACATTCTGCATTTTATATTTTAAAATTCATTCAGAAAAGACCAAACGAATTAATAATACAGGAAATCATACTCCATGTATTTTTAGTACTGCACCCAGTCCCTGCTTTAGTGCTGCAGTATTGTTACTGCTTTGGTGTTCAGAGGTGAAATGTTGTACCTTTGGTTCTTCCAATGTGCACATGTCACCTGGGATACCCTACAGTTTATATCTAAACAAAGGCATGGATCTACTGTAGCAGTGGCCCCTCCCTCTCATCAAAGCAGTGTTTTAGCTTCCTACACCCATCCTCGCTCTGGTTGAGTCCAATGACCGAGGTTTGCTGCCATGTGCGCACCAAAACAAGCTTACAAACACACGCAGAGGGTGGGAAGTATGAAGGTCAATGAACTGGAGATAATCCATGCAACCTTATCTGGAGATCAGCACAGGGACTGGCTGCCTGCTTGGCAGAAAAGCTCTTGGCACCCTCATTTCATGAGGTCATTTATTACAGCTGTATATTGCTGGCCATTTATGTTCATTTATACTGTGTTGTACTGTACTAATGCAGTAATAGGTTCAATGCACGTGTCATATTTTTCAGAGATTTTTCAAGAGTAAATAGTATGGGCTTTAGGAGTAGAGAGAAAGAATATCTCTGTATGTTATTCAGATGGTTTACACAACATTTTTCTGGCATTAAATATATGTAAGACTGACTTAAAGAAAGGGGGTTAGTGTATAGGCGGGCTCTCATGTGTCCTGTAAACTTCACACCCCTATTCACTATCACCTCTGTATTAAAGTACTTTCACAGTGCACCTGTCAGATGAGCTGGGGCCTCACTAAGGAGGACAGATTTACACCATCAACCATTTAAAGCCATTGCAGTGACTCCCTCACAGAAATGCAAACTCTCCATCAGATTCACGGCAGTTGTTAATTTCCAAAGTGCCTGGTCCTGCGCTGCTCGGTCACGCTCTTCTCCACCTAGTGCCTGACATAGAGAGAGCTGCATAAACATTTATGCAGTAGTATTTTTAAAGGCCCTCTGCAGTGTCTTGTAAATCTGCCCACTGCTTTGATGTCTTATCTGTGTGTGTGTGTATGTGCACGTGTATGTGTGTATGTGTGTGCGTGCGTGCGTGCGTGTGTGTGTGTGTTTCTAACTATTGTTGTATATGTAGAAATATCTGTATTTTATGAGTATTTCTTAACACTCGCATCTAATCACTTTAGAATTTTACAAAATCTATAACCAATATTTAAAAAAGCTGAAATAATATTTGTCTACAAGATGATTAAAATATAACAGCTAGGGATGTGAACAAGCCATCCCATTTATTGGTTCCAGTTGTACTTGTGCAACAATAAGCTAATTTCAGTTCATGTGCTGGAGGAGGAAAATAGTGGCACAGTATGTGGATATGGACTTTACTGTTTTTTTAGTGCACAAAAGGATGGAGTGCAGTGTTAAAGTGGAAACTGTATCCAGGGCTGACCCAACTGCATTATGCAGCTAACACAACTTTGGTTCTTTGCTAGCACCTACCTGCTAACACTAAGGAACAATAAACTAATGTAAGGAGTATCATAACAAATTTAATTTATCCTGGCAGTAATTAAGTAACCTATGTAATATGTGCAATAATTACTTTCTTTACAGACCCAACACTAATCACAACAAACAGAGGAAATACCTCCAACATGCACAAACATTGACCACACAGTATACAAATAAATTACATGAATGTAATGTTTTTGACATGCTACTTAGAGATGGTGGTTACTCTCAAATGAGTCATTGAGAAGCCATTGAGGATCAATAAGAGAATCAAAAAGGAATCATTTCAAGTCTTATTTAATCCCATGTCTAATAACAGCCATCTCTTATGAGTGAAAACAACCATTTCCTGTATATTTTTTATTATTTTAAATTGCACGAATATTGTCATTTTCTGACAAATAGATTCCTTTATTATAATCCTTTCAGGTGCCCTGACAGCCACTTCAAGCATTTTATAAATCTGTGGCAGTAAGGAGCAGGATCAGGAATCACATCAGAAGGGGCCCAAAGAAGAAAATTCAGTCGGTAAATATCAAAACAATTAAAAAAATGGTTAAAAAGTGTTTTGTTGTGGGTTTTTTTTTTTGTTGTTGTTGTTGTTGTTGTTGTTTTTTTAAGTTTAATCCACAGACACGACCCGCAACGAAGTACAGCATTCAGTTGCTAAATGCTAAAACCCATTCTGGTTGCACCAATTACTGAATGGCAAAGGGAAAGGACAAATGTCTCACACATGCACGAATTAAAGAGGTTAGGGAATGGTAGGGAGTGGATCAAACCATTTGTGAGGAATATGAGGGGGCAGTGCATTTTTGAAATAATGATAATTATAAATACATATTTATATTTACTGTTTTACATATAGAATTTTTGCTTTTAGCATTTTATAAAAATATTTGTTTATGTGTTTACCAGCATTTATCAGCAGTAATTCACCCTGTTGGAGTGCTCTTGGGCAATACATGGACTCCCCTACATGCTAACAAAAAAGTTTGACTGTGATTTATGCATGTCCAGCTTAACTGTGATTTAACCTTCAGCCAACGGAGTAAGAACAAGCAAGCAACTGTGTTGAGGCCCTGAGTCAATACAATAACCGAAAGTTTTAGTGAGACACATTATCCCTGTGGGAGCGTTTCCACCGAAAACCACAGACACTTCAAGCATTGATGTTATAGTCTCTTAGATGGGAAACAGATAAATTGGTTCAGTGAAAACAAACTAAAATATCCAAACATTTTCTTAGTATTCCCAGAGAGAAAATGGCAGTGTCTGTCTGATTAGCGCCCCTCAAAGAGCAACAGAGAGAGAAAGAGAGCAAGCGAGTAGTGATTTACAAGCCTGTGAGTGTTTTAGTGATGGCTGGTGCAGGTCAAGGTAATGATCATAAATATGAGGCACAGGAGAGAAGAGGAGGAAGAGAAGAAGAAGGAGGGTGGGGGCAACAAGTGAGAGAGTGCGGAAGAACATCATAACAAGTCTAACGACAGGTTCAAATTCCCACAGCTCGCACATGTGGTAACTTGCAGCAGCATGTGGTGACCCAAAAAAAGAGCTTTGAAAGTGGTTGGTGGGTGAATTGGCAATAGGTTCTTCACACTTCGTTGGAAACATCTGAGAATATATACCCTATAGCGCCATCTCTTAGTGGAATAGTTGATAGCAAAATACAAAAAAGACAAGAATTTACAAAACTAAAGTTCAAAATGGTTGAGGTCCAAAAGATGGCATTAGAAAGAGAAATATCATATTCCCATTGTGATTTTGATGTCATAGTTTGACTAGTTTTACAGTGACATAAAAATGGAGATTAGATGGTACCATCTGTTTATCTTCAACATCTTAACTATATCACCAAACTTTTCTATTTCTGATTTTCAGAAGATTTGGTTATTACTTGGACGGAGCTCTAGCTAGTTGTTAGGTCCAACTATGTCAGGTTAAAATGTAGCTTACTTGTAATGTATCTGTTTACTAAATACCAATTTATGCACTTTTTCAAAACAAGCTGCACAGCACAAACTAGTTGTTAGTATGAGATTGATCATTTCTTTATCTTTAAATGAAAATACCATATGACTTTTGCGTCTCTTCTTCACTTCTTTTTTGCTCCTTATGCACCACTTTGCATGTAATAATTAGTCGTTATTAATCTTTGGCTCTCTACCACAGTGTGTCTTTGTCCTGTCTTCCTCCCCTCAACCCCTATATGGTTGGCTCTCCAGGAGCCTGGTTCTGTCTGACGTCTCTTCCTGTTAAAAGGAAGTTTTTCTTCTCACTGTCACCAAGTGTTTGCTCATAGGCAGTCATATGATTGCTGTGTTTTACACTGTAATGAAGCCCATGTTTATATTCAGTAAGGAAGATCTATAGTCACACATCTGTCTGCCTCCCAGGTATTTGTTGGCTAATCTATGCTTTACATCACTTCCACTTTCCCACGCTGTCAAGCTCATTGCTGACATCACTGTAGTCCAATCATCTTTCTGCCCACCTTCCTTAGGCTAATCATCCTCCATTCTGTGTACTTTAAATCTTACTGCTCATTTATCATTGTCCCTTGCAGATGCCTTCGTGCAACCTACCTCCTCCCTATCTCCGCCTCTCCCATTTTACTCAGGCTTCATTCATTACTCAGTCATCATCTCCACCACCACCTTCAAGACTCCAGGGGGTCCTGCGCTAATTTCTATCACTGCTGGGATTCCATTCTGTTGTTACGGGCCATTGGAGTCTGATTGCCAACTATCTCAATTGAGTTCTATGTATCAATAAATTATGTTTAATTCTCCTTATTGAATTGTTGTATGATCTTTACCTTGCAAAACAGAGGGTGACTGTTGATTTTGCTTTGTATATAACCAAAATTGAATTGAAATGACTTCAAATCAGGTTTAGCAACTCAGCAGCCATCTCAAAATGCATCAAATCACTTTTTTAGCAGTTGTTTTCCAGCATATTATTAAATTGACCTTAATACAAAATATGTTTTTTCAACATTTGCGTGTGTGTTTTGTTTTGTTTTCTTCCTTGCAACTTAAA
Organism: Perissodus microlepis; assembly: GCF_051167445.1. NCBI lineage: Eukaryota > Metazoa > Chordata > Actinopteri > Cichliformes > Cichlidae > Perissodus > Perissodus microlepis. The sequence continues at coordinate 16,854,652 of NC_140480.1, forward strand.
ATACTACCAATATGTATGCTGCTGCAAATTTCTCCTATACATTTCAATTAAAGATTTTTTTTTGAGTACCAAGTCTGTCCCTGTTATGTCTCTGGCCTGACAGGCAGAAAAGGTGGAAGCAGTTTGATAAAACAAGACAAAGCCCAACAGATGGAGGGTCTGTTTTCCCGTGAACAATGTATTCAACTGTAAGGCTCAGACAGGTAAACATAGTCTCACACCCACATCCATGTGCTCAGCAAGCCTGCTGAGGTTTGCATTATTGTGCCAGAAAGCCCTTGAGACAGACTCACCCTGTAAAATCCACACAGGTCCTGATAGGATTGTGTTGTTGCAGCTTTCTGTTTGTTCATGTTACTCATGCTCTTGGATTGGCAGCGTTGAATCGAGGAACAGTCTTACTGGACTTCACTGAACCTCTCCCTTATCAGTTTATGGCTGCACAGACTAAACCTGGATGGAAAATAAATACTGTACTTTTCATTTACTTGGAAACTAAAGTATACACAGTTAGCATTAGGGTGTTTTCTTGCTCAAAAAACAAACAAAAAAATGAACACATGAATAATTTTACCTTTACTTTTGTATTATTTTGAATCCAGCATTCAAAATGCTGATAAGTTCTGTTTCCAGTCACTGTTGTTACATTAATTTATTCTATTACACAATTAATATTAGTTATGATTTTCAACTCAAATATTTCATTCGTCAATGTGTGATTTAAAAATTCACCTCATCTGCTTGTCCAGATAGAAGAGGGACAACACTAATTAAAATGTTGGCTTAACCTTTCACCTGTGACTGTCCAGTACATTCTTCATTACCAGTACTTAAGCACCAGAAAAGTGCTTATAGAAATTCAAAAACACTATATCACATTGCATTAGTCTGTCACTCTCATGAGCTCCATGTTGAGCCTCCCTCTTCTTTGTGATTACACTAACCCTAACCCAAGTGGGACCTCTTGTGGGTGAAAATAAACATTGCATTGCAAAGCTTTTAGTCAGCTTTGTTGATCCAGCACAAGATAATTTTAAAATGCTGCCACTCTGCGGTATCTCCTAGGAGGCTGAGTCGTAGCACTGACAGTTGTCAGTAATTTTATTCTTGGTATCTCTTGGCATCTTGAAATGTATGTATTTATGCACTCATATTCTATTCACTTCTATTTCTGGCTCTCTCTCACACCATGTCTTCTATCCTGTCTTCTTTCTCTCTCCCCAACCAGTTGCGACAGATGGCTGTTCCTGTTAAAAGGGAGTTTTTCCTTCCCACTGTCGCCAAAGTGCTTGCTCATAGGAGGTCATATGATTGTTGGGTTTTTCTCTATATGTATTATTGTAGGGTCTGCCTTACAATAAAAAGTGCCTTGAGGTGACTGTTGTTGTGATTTGGTGTTGTATAAATCAATCTGAATTGAATTGAACTGAACTGAAAATTCAGTTTTAGTTGTTTACAACAGTTACCTCAAGGCATTTTATATTGTAAAGTAAAGACCCCACAGAAATGCAGAAAAAAATCTAAAAATCAAATGGCCTATATAAGAAAGCACTTGGTGACAGTGACAAGGAAAAGCAGGAAGAAACCTGCAGCAGAACCAGGCTCAGGGAGGGGCATTCATCTGTTGGGTGTGAGGGAAGAGAAAAGGATGAAAGAAGTACACAGGACAATTAACGTTTTCTGTGGATATACTATCAGTCTTCAACTCTGTCTTTTGCTGTGTCATAGAATGTTTGCAGCCTGTTGTCAGTGTTTCATAGGATTAGGTTTCATTGTCTGGATTCTATATGGAACATTTTGTACTTTGCTTTTTCACATTTTTCAAAACAGGTTCTTACTTTAGGTTTATTTATAGCATTTATACTCGGGGGTTTAAGTGGCGTGGAAGGACTGTAGGTGGAAGGAGAGCAAGCATAAAGGGAGCAACATTTTTGAAGTGTCAGGTAATTTCAAATGCAACGTTTCTATCAGCTTAACAAACCTCAGCAAATGCACAATCTGTTTGTATGTGGTCTGCAGTGTCTGCTAGCTAAAGGTACAGCTGCTGTATTTCCCAGGGAGGGAAAAAAATGAGCTGACCTTACACAGAGGTGATGGAAGATGTAAGAAAACAGGACAAGAGAGGAGAGGAAGAAAACTTTATATTTACAGGTAAGGACTGCTCAGTGACACTTGACAAACTGTTTATCTGAAGTTAAAAAAATGGCAACACTTCATGTATGTTCAGATTTTGAAACATCCTACAAAACAAACTAAGGTACTACTTTGTGTTATTCAAATTTTACATGAAAATACTTAGTAGTTTTGCACAGGAAAAACAGGTTAGCATGCAGTACTGCAGTGAATTCTAAGTAAAGCACTGTGTTGAAATGATGACTGACTCTAATTTACCGAATTCCACATATATATCTTTATACTCTATACAGTAAATAAAGATATTTCTCTGTAGGAAATCAACAAAGATAATTCATGAAATGTCTGCAAACATCTTACTGATTTCAGCAGGTTAGCTGTTTACAGTTTTACCCAAAGAAAATCTACTGAAGCTAACATTAGAAATGATTGCGAGTTGAGCCAGTACAACAAGTTTTAGGGTTCCCCCGCATGCCAAATCCTACTTTAACGACTGACTGTTTTAATTTCCCTGTTCAGGTGTGGAGGCCAGTGGAGGAAAAGTCACCCTCAGAAAAAAGCTTTGTTTTTTTCTTTTCTTGTTTTTTCAGTTCTCTTTCACTGTTTGTGTTCTGTGTAAGAGATTCAATCTGTGTTCATTCATTAGAATTAGAATTTAAATTGGAATAACATATTTATTCTCATGCTCAAATCATTTTAGCATCATATTAATGAAACACAAGGTTCAGGTACCTTTGCATAAAAACAGATGGTGGAATTGTGCATGTGCAAGGTACTTTTTACCTTCTTACTTTAAGTACACTCTAGAGCCTGCACCTTTTCACTTTTATTAGAGTAACGAAGTTCATTCAGCTTTTACTGGAGTATTTTTAACACTTGTCTCTGATCCTCAGAAAAAAATCAGAACAGTCTGGACAGTGAGTTACTACTTTCTCAAATTTATTATAGTAATCGGTTACTTAGAATTATATGAAGATATCTCAGAGATTCAGTGCATGGTTAGATTTCTTTACACTATAAGGAACGGGAGTTTCACTGGTCTGGGACATTTAAGGTCAAAGTGAGCTGTATGAGGCCCAAATTGAGTTTACATCTTTGCCATTAACCAAAAGGTATAACAATATAGGAATGTAGAACCCCTGGTTTAATAAACAAAGACATCTCATAGAAGACAATAGGACTTTTCAGTAGCCTTTCCATTTCCTGCTGAACTTTGGAGCACCTACTTGATCTACACAGTCTTTTATACAGGTGAGAGGGCCGTTCAGGTCGTAGCAAATGCCAGCTTGATTGGGACAACTTGACTGAGTTCAAAAGCATTATTTACAACAAAGATTTGTAACAGAAGGTGGTCTCGAAGAAGGTCTGAGTGGTCTGAGCTTCTGGAGGAGTAAACACAGGAGTATTGGGAACAGCTGATCCAAGTGGGCTGTGGCTAGGACTTAGCGACAGTTGGGAGGGCCAGTGCCTGGACCAGGAGAGCCCATTGAATGGTATTTTCCAAGTCCCAGGTTAGTGGCCCCACAGTGCAGATTGATGGGAGGACTTTTTTAGGCTCCATCTTATTGTTGTTGTCAGCCAACTGGCAATAGTATCCGTTGAACCCGGGCAAAAGCATATGTTACATTTGAAAAAACACAAGGACCAATGTGCCTGTTGAGAGTTCAGCCTTTACTATTCTTCAAAAAGGTTAGATTCTTATGATTAGTAAATGACTGCTCGGCCAACTTTCAGTGTCAGCCAACGTTGCAGTCTCTTTTTGTTGTTGCTGCTTATATGATTATTGGGTTAATTAATTATAATAAAGATTTATTTTGTGTTACACTCCTCTGCCTGGCGTCCTTTTCATTTCAACCCGGATCCAACTTTTACTATCCCCCACCCCCTTTGCCTAGTTGTCATGTGGGGACGTAGCAAAGTGGGGGCTCGTCCGGGATCGGAATGAAAGGAATTGAGTTAATTACAATTGTGAACAGGTGTTTGTGTGTTGTGTGTGTTTTGCCTTTGTTATTTTCGGAGCAAACCCGGGTGGGGATTAATTCCCTGTTGGGGGTAGGCTTTTCGGTGCCTTGGGCACTTGATGATTTGCCTTTAAAGTTGCCTCGAGCCTGGTAAGCTCCAGAAGCTAGGTGAGGCTAGATTCTGAGTAGGCAGGACTGGGGAGAGGGTTGGTAGAATTTTAGTTAATGGTTGACTTGACACAACACATTTTATTTTGTCTGTTTTTGGTTGTGTAGTGAAGGTGTTGTGTGGCCCTTGAGTGGTTAGCTTGTGTTTTGCGGGCCGTTTTGAGTTTCATGGCCACGTTTGATATTGCTGGATTTATGGCAAAGCCGTCGCTTGCCCTGCTGGATGTTTGTAGGAAGAGGGATCTGCATGAGGTGGCAACATATTACGGGATCAGTGTCTCCACTGGTCTACGGAGCTGAAAGCGGAGCTGAAGGCCACTCTGGTGTCTGGGCTGTTGGAGAAGGGGGGGGGGGGGGGGGGGGGGGTTGTAATGCAAGAACCCCTGAGCACACCCAGTCCGGCTGGACCAAGTACAGTGCCTCATGTTCCAAGCCAGGTCGTAGAACCGCCAGTGTCTACACCTGTGGGCCAGGGGCTGCCCGAGGGCGGGCCAATGACGCTGCCCCGTTTTGATCCGCTCTCCACCCAGTCATTTGAGGGTTCTAAGCAGGATGCTAGGCTCAAAGTCCGTCTGGCTCGTCTTCAGCTGGAAAAGGAGGAGCGTGAGAGAGAGTTCCAGCTGAAAAAGGAGTTAGAGCTTGGGCGTTTGGAGGCGGAGCTGGCTAGGGCTAGGGAGGACGAGCTGAAGAAGGTGGAGGCGGAGACTTAGGTCAAGCTGCGACAGCTGGAACTCCAGCAGGCCTCCTCCCCTCCTGTGGCAGTCTCGCTGTCACAGACAGAGGTACAGTTTGATGTAGGCAGGAATAGTCATCTGGTCCCTGTGTTTCGTGACACTGAGGTGGAGGTTTACTTTGAATCATTTGAGCGGATAGCAACAGCCTTGCGTTGGCCGCGGGATGCGTGGGCCATCCTACTGCAGTGCAAGCTGATGGGCAAGGCACAGGAGGTTTGTTCCTCGTTGTCCGCTGAGTGCAGTTTGGATTACGACAAACTGAAAAGTGCTATCCTGTTAGCCTACGAACTGGTCCCCGAGGCTTATAGGCAGCAGTTTCGGGGGTTGAAAAAGGTGCAGGGTCAGTCCTTCCTGGATTTTGCGAGGGAAAAGAGTGTCCTCTTTGACCGATGGTGTATGGCCTGTAAAGCCGCAGACCTAGTTTCGGTACAGGAGTTGATTCTCCGAGCAGATGGCAGTATATCTGAACGAACAGAAGGTTTCCACATTGCAGCAGGCCGCTTTATGGACGAGTTCGCACTCCATAAAGCCAGTGTCGTTACGCATGAGCGACGCAACACCCTAGCGAAGGCTAGTGCTGCTAGTGGTGAGCCAGACACAAGGGGAGAGGTACCTGTGCCTCGTCCCAGGTCAGACCGGAAATGTTCTTACTGTTTTAAATCTGGCCATTTAATAGCGGACTGCGAGGCCTACAGGCGAAGACAGCCAGCCTCAACACCACGTAAGCCAAAAGGGATGGGGCTGATTAAAATCGCTTCTCCTGTTAACAGACCCCTTAGCACTGAGACTCCTGATGAATGTTTTAAACCCTACATTTTTAAAGGAGCGGTGTCGCTGTCTGGTGAGCCTGAAGATGAGCGTACTGTGACCATCTTACGTGACACAGGTGGCTCACAGTCCCTCATGCTGGCCAGTGCACTTGCCTTTGATGAAAAGACTGCCAGTGGCACTGACGTTATTGTGAAAGGCGTCGGGATGACTTATGTGCCTGCCCCCCTCCATCGAATTTGGGTGCAGAGTGACCTAGTAAGTGGTATTTTTCCTGTGGCTGTGTGTCCTTGCTTCCCAATTGATGGCGTGGATTTCATAATGGGCAATGACATAGCAGGCGGGAAGGTTTATCCTACCCCAGAAGTCACGAAGACTCCTGACCCAAGGCCTTTGTCAGATGCTTTAAGCCAGCAGCACCCGGATGTATTTCCTGTAGGTGTTCTTACCCGGTCACACGCCCATTGGCAGGGAGAAGTGGTTGACTTGTCAGAGTCGGTGACTGGCTCTATTTTGGAAAAGGATATGATGCCCTCCGAGGAGGAGGCGGGTCCTGATGCCAAGGAACTGGCTCAAGAGGTAGCTGAGCCTGCTCCTGAACCCGCAGCCCCCCCCCCCCTCACGCGGGAGGCCCTTATGATTGCTCAGAAAGAGGACCCGTCATTAGCCAAATGTTTTGCCACCATAGATGAGAGTGATGGTCCGACAGGAGACAGGAAGCAGACATTTTTTTGTTTGTGATGGATTGTTAATGCGCAGGTGGACCTCAAAGCCAGGGGAGGACTGAAGTGTAGTCCAACAGATAGTGGTCCCGGCTAGTCTCCGTCAGCATGTGCTACAATTAGCCCACGATCATTCCTGGTCAGGACATTTGGGGATAACTAAAACGTATGACCGTATTCTGCAGCACTTCTTCTGGCCGGCAATGAAGGCAGATGTTGCAAGGTATTGTAATACCTGTCACACGTGTCAACTAGTGGGCAAACCAAACCAAACTGTGCCCCCCGCCCCACTATGTCCAATACCTGCTGTTGGTGAGCCATTTGAACACGTTTTGGTGGATTGTGTTGGTCCATTGCCAAGAACACGGGCAGGTAATCAGTTTTTATTGACCATAATGTGTTTGTCCACGAGGTTCCCCGAAGCAATTCCTCTGCGGAGGATCACCACTGCAAACATTACTAAGACGCTAATCAAATTTTTTACCACCTTTGGTTTCCCAAAAACAGTGCAAACGGACCAGGGAACTAACTTCTTATCCCGAGCATTTAAATAGACTTTAATCTCCCTTGTCATTTCTCACTCTGTGTCCAGTGCTTACCACCCAGAGTCGCAGGGTGCACTTGAGCGTTGGCACCAGACGCTTAAGGCGATGCTGAAAAAGTACTGCCATGACACGGGCAGGAGTTGGGATGAGGGTGTCCCCTTTGTGCTGGTTGCGATACGCGATGCTAAGCAGGAGTCCGTGGGGTTCAGCCCAGCTACCCTTGTGTTTGGCCGCGATGTGCGGGGCCCACTAAAGTTGTTGAAAGAGGGGTTCCTTAGCGGGGGTGTTCCAAAAACTAACGTGGCAGATTTTGTGAAGACGTGTAGGGATCGCTGGCAACGTGCTACCTCATTATCAAAAGAGGCCCTGTGTGCATCCCAGGCAAGCATGAAGAATTTGTATGACAGAAAGGCTGTGAAAAGACTTTTTCAGGCTGGAGACAAAGTCCTAGTGTTGCTACCGGTGCCCGGTTCTGCTCTTTCGGCCCGTGTTGCGGGACCATATGTTATAGTAAGGAAGGTTTCTGAAACAGATTATGTCCTCAGTACCCCAGAACGCAGGAGGAAAACTCGCCTGTGCCACATTAACATGTTGAAACCCTACCATGATAGGGAAACCCATGAGACTGTTGCCAGTGCAGCAACCCCCAGTTCCGTCTCTGCCACCATGCTGAGCGTAGAGGCCAGTGCTGACGACGCTCTGCATATGCTTTCTGAGGGACAACAGTGTGGGTGGTTGGCGAATTCAGCTTACTTAGCCGAGGTAACGGCCCACTTGTCTCATCTGTCCCCTTCACAATGCGAAGATGTGCTTAGCCTACTGCACTCTTACACTTCTCTCTTTGGTGATGTGCCCTCGCGTACTAGTGTCTGTGAACATGATATCAATGTTGGTGATGCAACCCCAATCAAACAGCATGCGTACCGCTGTCCCATGGGAAAGCGCGAGGTGATGAAGAAGGAAGTCAGCTATCTAGTAGAGAACGGTTTGGCACAACCCAGCCACAGCCCTTGGAGCTCCCCTTGTTTGCTTACGCCCAAGTCTGATGGCACCCCACGTTTCTGCACCAACTACCGGTAGGTAAATGCAGTGGCCGTCTCTGATTCTTTTCCACTTCCTCGTATGGAGGATTGCATTGACAATATAGGTCCTGCCAAATTCATTTCCAAACTGGACCTTCTTAAAGGGTATTGGCAGGTGCCTTTGACCCCCAGAGCCTCTGACATTTCTGCATTTGTCACACCCGACCATTTCATGCAGTACACCGTGATGGCGTTTGGCATGAAAAATGCTCCGGCCACATTTCAGCGTTTAATGCAGCTGGTGTTGGGGGATGTGCCTCGGTGTAATGTGTACTTGGATGATGTTGTGATATACACGGACACGTGGGAAGAGCATGTGGCCATTCTACAATCAGTGTTTCAGCAATTGGCTGAAGCCTCGTTAACTTTAAATCTCGCTAAGAGCGAGTTTGCCAAAGCGACAGTCACCTACCTGGGAAAGCAGGTGGGTTTCGGGCAGGTTCGCCTGGTGGAGGCAAAAGTCGAGGCTGTCCTCAGCTACCCAGCCCCAACCACTAGGCGGGAGCTAAAGCGGTTCCTGGGCATGACTGGATACTATCGCTGTTTTTGTAAGAACTTTGCGGTAGTTGTGGCCCCTTTGACAAAGCTATGTAGCCCCAAAATCCCTTTTGAGTGGTCAGGGGAATGCCAGCACGCATTTGAGTCTGCAAAATCTCTCCTTTGCAGTGCCCCAGTTCTGGCAGCCCCCAACTTCTCTCAGCCCTTCAAACTGGAAGTTGATGCCAGTGCCACCGGAGCTGGTGCGGTGCTGTTACAGGACGACGCAGAGGGTGTGTGTCACCCAGTCTGCTACTATTCTGTAAAGTTCAAGCGCCATCAGCTAAACTATTCCACCATAGAGAAAGAAGCTCTAGCGCTGCTGATGGCCTTGCAGCACTTCACTGTGTATGTGGGCTCTAGCTCCTTTCCAGTAACGGTGTATACAGATCACAGTCCCCTTACTTTCCTCCAACGTATGTGTTGGCAGAGGTATAAAAATGCGCAGGAAAATCTGACGTGCATGGCTAACTTCACCGACGATATTTAGGGAGGAATAAACACACATCAGCCTTCGGCCATTTTGATGAACGCATACGCCCCCTAGAGCGCGCTAACTTTATTAACAGCCACACAAATGTAAACCACACATCAAACATAAATGAACCATTTGACTGTCTCCATAATTGAGAGCATTTTCTCTTCTTATGTCAACACCCCCACTTGCTCTCATATTATGATGCTCGTAAGTAAAAAAAACAAAAACAACAAACAAAAGGTTTCTTCCTCAGTACTGTATACCTGTCCGTATACCATGTTAATGCCCAAACATAAATTTCTCAAACTTGAACAACTTAACTTTTGTTGCAGGTTTTGTCATTACATCTGCAACCATCTCTTCTGTTGAACAATAATCCAGAGTTATTTTTCCACATATTGTTTTTGTGACATTTTTACATAGTTATCACTCTGGTCAAAATCTATACCAATGAAATGTCTCAGTTTTCCCAAATCCTTCATTTTGAATTTTGCTGCAAGCATTTTCTTCACAACAGTTAGTTCACTTTCATCACTAGCAGCAATGATCAGGTCATCCACCCATACAATCAGAATCACCTTCTTATTTTCTGTCATTTTTGTGTAAACACAATGGTCAGCGGGATTCTGCACAAAGTTGTTCTCACTCAGATATTCATGCAACAACTTGTTCCAATTTCGGCCTGATTGTTTTAGCCCATATAGCGACTTTTTCAACTTGCACACCAGTTTTTCATTTGTGTCGGATTTTACCTCATAGCCCTCAGGTTGTTCCATGAATACCTCACAATCTATTGGTGCGTGAAGATAGGCAGCTTTAACATCCATCTGATGTAAAAGCATGTTTTCTTGTGCTGCCTTTTGCATCAACACTCTGATACTAGTCAGGTTAGCAGTAGGGGAAAATGTTTCTTCATAATCCACACCTATCCTCTGACTATATCCTTTAGCAACATAACGTGCCTTGTACTTCTCAGATCCATCAACATTGTTTTTGACTGCGTACACCCATCTACCCCCCACTGTCTTCTTACCCTCAGGCAAAGTGGTTAAGGTAAATGTGTCATTTTCACTTAGTGATTGCATCTCTTCATCCATTGCACTGACCCATTTCTCTGAGTTAGATGAAGTTATTGCTTCCTTGAATGTTTGGGGAATGTTACACATTGCTCTGTAACAATAATCCATGTTTGTAAGTACTTGATCACAATCATCCTTATCAGTAACATATTCACTTAAATACCCAGGCCTCTTTCTCACCCTGGAAGGATACCTTGCAGCCTTGCAGTCGAGTTCATTCTCCTGTGACTGGCTGCTCATCTCAGACATGCTTACTGGGATCTGTTCCTGAGTATCTGTGTGTTCTGTACTCACATCAGTCTGTTCTCTGGTCTTGGTGAACCTGTTTGGTGTCTCAAAGTCACCCTCATCATCTGGCACCTTGTCAGTCTGTGTTTGTCTCTCTGCTCTTGTTTTAGTCTCAAACTTCACCAGTCTATGCTTCTGTACTTTCCCACTGTCTGGGTAGTAGACCATATAAGCTGGACTGTTCTTGTCATATCCAACAAAAATTCCTTTCTCACACCTTGAGTCTAGTTTTCTCTTGTTCTGCCTGTAGGCATAACACACTGACCCAAATGTCTGCATCCTGGAAAGGTTTGGCCTTCTTCCTGTCAGCATTAAATATGGTGTCTGTTCTGTGCGTCTGTTAAAACATCTATTCCTCACTACAGCTGCTGTTTGCACTGCGTAAGTCCACAACTCTTTAGGTAACTGTTTCTCTATTAACATACACCTGGCCATTATCAAAAAGAGTGCGCCAATTGCGTTCTGCAGTACCATTTTGGTGTGGTGAGTATGGTGCTGAGGTCTCATGCCTGATTCTATTTTTGCTAAGGAGTGCCTGATACTCATTTCCCATAAACTCTGTTCCATTGTCGGACCTGATACATTTAACCTGCCCATACGGGGCTGTATCAGCCAAAAACTTTTGTGTCGCTTTTGCCGTGTCACTCTTATTTTTCAGAAAATACACAAACACTGCACTGGAATAGTCATCAGTGAATGATAGTGCAAATCTATATCCATCTCTGGACTCTGGGTCTACTGGACCAGCTAGATCTGTGTGTACCAGCTCTAAGGCGGTTTTGGCTCGTGCATCAGGGTCCCTGTTTCTAGTTTGAACAAACTTTCCCTGTGTGCACACTTCACAATGCAAGACAGATTTGTCTGTTTTTCCTTTGATTGCCATACCATCAACAACACCCTGTAATTTCTGAATGTCATCATAATTACAGTGACCAAGAATTTCATGCCATGTTTGCATGTCATAGCAACCCTTACACTGGTCTTTACCTTCAGTGTTTACTGTTTGCAGGTAGTACAGTCTGTTGTACTCATATATTGGGAACCTTGTACCGTCTTTGTGTCGCAGGGTGTCTTTTCCTTGCTTGAAGATCATAGTTGCTCCATTTGAGGTAGCTGCTTTCACAGAGAAGATGTCTTGTGGATACGATGGGATGTACAGTGCCTGTTTCAAGGTTGTTTTGTGGCACTGCCCCCTGCTGTCCATCAAGCAAAACTCTGCTTCCCCTCTTTGCTCTGCAACTCCAGTGCACTTAGTGCCGTCAGCCAACTCTATGTAGTGTGACTTGGGCTGGAAACTGTCGTCGAATCTCCTGAACTTCGTTATATCTGTAACAATATGCGAAGTTGCCCCTGTGTCCACCATCAGACCCTTTTTGTTGATGCCATGCTCTGACTGGAACGCTGCATCCTCGCTGCTCACCTGGAATGCGTAGTCTTTGCTACCCGACTCCTCGGAAACTTTCCGTGCGTTGTCTTGCCGCCGTTTCCGTCTGCATGTTGAGTCCCGATGGGTGGTGCTTTTACACTCGCTACACCACTGCTTGCGCTGACACGTCCTGGCTTTGTGTCCCTTTAGTCCGCATCTGAAACACACTATGTCTGCGTTGCGGGCCCCACGGTCATTCGATTTTTCAAACGTGGGATTGTCGCTCAGTCGTGCACATGCTTTCATGACGTTGTCATCTGACGCTGCGGCACGCATTTTCTCTGTGTCTTCAAAGCTTCGCAGTTTAGTTTTAAATTCAGCAAAAGTCACTTCAACTTCACTTTGTGTGACATGGATAGCAAACGGTTTGAATGATTCTGGCAGTCCCTTCAAAACCATTGCTACCAATAGCCCATCACTCAATGTTTCACCAGCATTCCTCAGGGCTGTGATTATTGTCTCTGCTCGTATCACATACTCAGTTACACTCTCACTGCTGGACTTTTGGAGCGAAGTGAGTTCTGTATACAGGCTAATTATACGAGGCTTTCCTTTACCTGCATAATAGTTTCTTAGAATCCCCAGCGCCTTCCGTCCATCATCCGCTGCTTCTCGCATAACAAGAGACAAACTTTTGTCATCCAGAAACTGGATCAGCTCCGCGTAGGCCTCTGCATTCTTTGCTCTGTCTTCTTCTCCCTCCGCATCGGTAGGCTGCTTCAAAATAATGTCTCTTAAACCTTGCAAACGAAGGTGGCCCAAAAATTTCGTCTCCCATAGTTCGTAATTCTTTTCGTCTCCATGAAAAACTAGCCGAGCCCAACGACTATTTGACTCAGCGGCTCGTCTGCTCATGGCGCTAGCATGGTATGCTAATCCTCACCGAGTGCGCAGTACGTCGCGGCGTTTTCTCTCGGTGGCAAAACCACATGGACTCCTTCGGAAAAACTTCTTAGCTTCCTGGGCCCATAACCTGTTGGCAGAGGTATAAAAATGCGCAGGAAAATCTGACGTGCATGGCTAACTTCACCGACGATATTTAGGGAGGAATAAACACACATCAGCCTTCGGCCATTTTGATGAACGCATACGCCCCCTAGAGCGCGCTAACTTTATTAACAGCCACACAAATGTAAACCACACATCAAACATAAATGAACCATTTGACTGTCTCCATAATTGAGAGCATTTTCTCTTCTTATGTCAACAGTATGTACAACCACAACCAGCGACTAATGCGCTGGGCATTGCTGGTGCAGGATTATGATCTGGTTATCCAACACAAGAAAGGGACTGAGAATCTGGTGGCTGATGCACTCTCGCACAGCGCATAATGATGCGTTTGTTCTGTGTTTTGTATAGTGTGAATGTAGGGGGGGGAATGTTACATCCTGTGAGGCTGTGGGAGTGTGTGGGCGTGGTGTTGTCCTCTCCCTCTCCTCCTCCTTCTTTATTGCCCCTCCCCAGTCTCTCTCTGCCCTGCCTTCTCCTTTTAGGACACACCTGCTGCTCATCTGCCCTCGTTTACCACCAATTACCCTCAGAGGTGAATATAAGCTGGAGGAGAGCAGTATGGAGGTGGGAGAGGCTTCTGGTGGATTTCCTCTGTGCTGGTCAGTGTGTGAGTCTGGTCTAGGTGTGGAAAATGCCTGCTGCGTGTGCGTGTGCGTGTGCGTGTGCGTGCGTGCGTGTGTGCGTGTGTGTGTGCGTGCGCGTGTGCGTGTGCGTGTGTGCGTGTGTGCGTGCGTGTGTGCGTGTGTGTGTGTGTGTGTGTGTGTGTGTGTGTGTGTGTGTGTGAGTGTGTGTGTGTGAGTGTGTGTGTGTGTGTGTGTGTGTGTGTGAGAGACCAGCCCCACTGTGCGTGGCTTGTTGTGAGTAGCTCAACTGGGCAGTGGTTTTGCTTAAGTGACGGCGGCCTCCATTTCTTGGTTTGGCCTGCCTGGTTATTGCTAGTGATGGGCAGATGAAGCTTCATGAAGCACTGAAGCTTTTCATCCAATTGGTTCACCCTAGTGCAAAGCTTCTTGAAGCTTCATTTGCTCTAGTAGGACATCTACTGGACGTAAAAATATTAGTTGGCATGAATTTGAAGAGTGTGGCCTTTTACACACAGCCTGTAAATGTCAACAACAAAAGGAGTGTGTAAAGTATATTTATACTGGCAGTATGGAAAATGATTATTTGGAAATGCTTAAAATGGAAATGATCATTTACTGTGAGGTGAGGTGTGGTTGGGGTGCGGACAGTAGTTGTGCTTTTGTAACGTTGAGGTATGGACAGCTACAGACTGAGGACTCAGTCCTGCCTGTTCACATTTTATTCTGTAAAAACTGCATTTTCACTGCTTTTATGACCTTTTTAGTGGGGAGAACATAGCTAGGATTTAATGATTTAACAAATCTTTTAAATCCTTTGTCCTCCACAATGCTAAATGGCTGGGAGTCCTCAATCACCATGCTAACCAGGTCTTCATCTATTTGAGATTGCTCTGCTGAGGAAAGACAATAAAGACAAAGCACAAATATAAATATCACACACGTAACTTATTACAGTTGTATAATATTGTTATATCATTTAGTAACATTACTGCATGCTATATTATCATTGCATTTGATGGCTCACCTGGTCTTGCTCCACAATCGGTGTTCCCCTTATTCTCATGCAAAGCTCTGTAGTGCCTGAGCATGGATGAGGTGTTGTTGTTATATCCCAGCTCCCTGGCACATAGCAAACACTTCACCTTGTACAAAAGTAAAGCCGCTTAACATAAATTGTATTGCACCATCAGTATTATGAAAATACATCTTCTGTAGAAATGTACATACCTTGTTGGGAGGAATAAAATCAAAATGTTCCCACACAGGGGAGGACATCGTCCTCTTCTTAGCTGGCTCCATTCTCTCCTGACTTTCTCTCCTCACTCTCATAAACCTCCAAACTGTCTCCAAACTCTCACTAACCGCAACTCTCCATCAAACACCTACATTTTGAATGGAGTCTGAGGGGTTTGTATCGCTGTCATAGCTCGCGGCAAAGTTCGAACCACTTCATGAACCAGTCACGTGGTACAGCCGGGCAGCGAGGCTTCGGAAGTCATCATTTTCAGCTCCTCCCATAAATGAAGCAAGCCTCGATACGCGCATCGCGGAAACGCCCCCTCAATTACTCGACACAAGCTTCGAAGCCTCGATACAGAACGTCACATCACTAGTTATTGCTAATAGCAGCGTTGCTGTCTTTTTCTGTTGAATCCTTGTTGTTTTCTTAGTTGAAGCGGCCACCGTCTTTTTGGGTTGGCCTGTCTAAGTTATCATTAAAGCAGCGTTGCTGTCTCTTTTTGTTGTTACTGCTTATATGATTATTGGGTTAATTAATTATAATAAAGATTTATTTTGTGTTACACTCCTCTGCCTGGCGTCCTTTTCATTTCAACCCGGATCCAACTGTTACTATCCCCCACTCCCTTCGCCTAGTTGTCATGTGGGGACGTAACAAAAGGGCAAACGGGCACTACCATAAAAGGAGATGGGGGTCAGGGTGTCAGCACCCTTGGCCACTGTACTAGTGTATTTCCATTGTGGGGGTGTTTACTGTAGGGGGGAGGAGACCAGAGGTTATAACTGTAACTGTTGTGTGGAGTTCTTTAGATCAGCCTTTAGCATAGGACTGCATAGGAATGCAGTGTGCTGATCTCCAGATGCATCTGTAAGAATAATGGGTAATAAAAGGATTGTGTAAAACATGGAAACATCTCAGCGTGATCTCTACCAGGACCAAAAGAATCGCAGAGACCCAGATTTCATGGACATTGTCTCAACAATGTCCATACCTCTAGTTCATGTTCTCATTCCTAGTATTTGTTTCATGCATTGTAAATAAAGCTTTCGTTCACATCTGCTCTTGGGTCCACTTCCGTTCTGGCTTCCAGCAGTGTCAAGCTTGTGTGTCCTTTTTGACTCTCAGTGTTCATGCTACTATTTTATTTTGGTAGTCCATGTTCATTGTGTTTAGTTTTGCTTCCCCCTGTCCTGTTATGTCTAAATTGTTCCTGCTGTGTTCCCAGCTGTTTGCCAAAGCAAAGGTGCCTTTGTCAAATGGGCTTACGTTTTCTTTTATAGTTCCCTGTTCAATTTTGGGTTGTTTTTTTTTTTTTGTATTATTTCACAATCAGCCTTAACTGAAGGTGGGCCGTTTATTAACTTCTTCCTGCCTCCCAGCGTCTGCATGCACACCTTGCATACTCTGACTTAATGCTTTGATCTGAATGGACCAAGTGGATGCTTTCATGGAGCTCAGTGAGGAGATGGAGAGACTGAATTAGCGGGTCTATGGACCTAAAGACAGTTGGTTTGGCAGCCATGGATGCTATCATCAGGAGGGATGATGGTGGTTTCCAATAATTGCCAAAATGTATGCTCATTTAGGTTTCAGCTGGAGAGAGGTTACAAGCCCTAGAGTTGCTTCATTCCTTCAGTAGCTCCTCATCACAACACCCTCTTTCCCAAGAGTCTCTACCCAAGCTGACTGTTTCCCCTCCTCCTGGCCCAGCTCTCTTTCTGGCAAGTCAGAGAGGAGCCTTCCCAGACCTCTCCATCCTCAGCCAGAAAGAAAGATTCTCTCCTTCTACTTTCTCTCCATCACCGCTCGGCTCTCCAGCCTCGCCACTGCCATTCTGCACACCAGACATCCCGCTGTCTGGCCTGCAAGCTCTCCTCCCTAAGGGGAAGCAGAGCTTCCAATGCCAGTGCTCCAGGGAAATTGAGTCTGGATCCCAGTCATTGCTTGTTGGCCCTGGGTTGCCTCAGATAGTCTTAACAGGCAGTAAGACACATGAGTAAGATCCTTTCTGTTAACACTGTTTTAAAAGATTCAATATTCGTGACACTCATTCCTGAGCTTAATCAAGCAAAGACAATGTTTTGCTCTTGCATATACCATTCATGAAGAAGGGTTGTGCAATGTTTCAGAGCCATTTGCATTTAAACAATTCTGCGTTTCTGAGTAAACTTAAAATGAAATTGCTCAGGTTATTAAGACTGTGTAATGAAGTGGTGTCAGAGGTTTTTAAGCCAGCTGCTGTTTCCTGTGTTTCCAGCTCAGCCATTACTGATACTAAAGGTTGTATTAATGTTGACCTTAAGGACAAGTGTTTTCTGCCTGCTCTGATATTGAGTCCATGTTTTCTGTTTATAAGCCAACTTTTCAGTTGGGAAAAGTTGAGAGTGCAAATATCCCAGGCTGCCCAGACATAACTGTGTTTGTTCTGTGTCATCCAGTCATGTGTGTTCCGAACCCATTACCACAATTTGTAGCAGGAGTGGGGCCAGTGGAGGATTGCCTGGTCCTCGAGTATTTAAAAGTAGAATGGGAGGCAGGAGTTCAGTTTTCAGGCCCCTCTTCTATGGAACTAGCTTCCAATTTGGATTTGGGAGACAGACACTAGCTCTACTTTTAAGATTAGGCTTCAAACTTTCCTTTTTTCTAAAGCATATAGTTAGGGCTGGACCAGGTGACCCTGAATTCTCCCTTAGTTATGCTGCAGTAGGTGTAGGCTGCCATGATGCATTGAGTATTTCTTCTTCAGTCACCTTCTTCACTCACAATGTGTTAATAGACCTCTCTGCATTGAATCAAACATGTTATTAATCTCTGTCTCTCTTCCACAGCATGTCTTCTATCCTGTCTTCCTTCTCTCTCCCCAACCGGTCGCAGCAGATGGCCCGCCGCTCCCTGAGCCTGGTTTTGCCTCAAGTTTCTTCCTGTTAGTTAGTTTTAGTAAGTTAGTTTTTCCTTCCCACTCTTGCCAAAGTGCTTGCTCATAGGGGGTCATATGATTGTTGGATTTTTCTCTGTATGTATTATTGTAGGGTCTACCTTACAATATTAAGCGCCTTGAGGTGACTGTTGTTGTGATTTGGTGCTGTATAAATAAAATTGAATTGTAAATTTTATTGAATTGCTGCAGCCCTCATGTCAGTGGGGGGATCCGGGGGTTTCTCTGTGAATTTCACATTCTTCTGGCAGCGTGCTAGGTGCTTGCTCAGATTTGAAGTTTTTTTCTGTAGAAAGTTTCCTTCCCATGCAGAGTGTATTGCAGACACTAATGTTTTTGTCACTTTTTACAGAATCAAACTCAAATAATGTCAGTACTTCCAAGCTTTAAATGCTGCATATCTCTCTCCTGCACTCCATGTTATCCATTGTTGATCTGCACACTTCTTTTGTTGCCAAGGACGTCGCACACTCGTACGTCATTGTCATTCGACACTCTCACAAACAAAATCACAGTTTAGTAAAGCAGCGTGCTTACAGGAAAGTATCAGTAATCTAATGACTTTTTTGCAATAGTAATCCCTTATTTTACTCGTTACTTGAAAAAAGTACTGCCCATCTCTGACAGTTACCTGCAATGCCATTTTCTGACTAACAGATGGCACTCTTACAAATACCAAATCTCATTTGACTGCAGTTTGTATCAGAGGAGTTCTTGTGTCCAGTCACAGGTATCAGTGACAGTGAGAGATGTGAGTAACTCATGATTCATAAAAATAAGGTGCCATTTGGTCTGCATAGCATAATAAACATGTATATTTGCTTATTTTTCAAAGGAAAGGTCCATGTGATTTCTGTTATCATTTACTGTATTTTTCTTTATTGTTCTGGATGAGGCATTGATTAAACTGAATGCCAACAATTTACTGCATTTTTATTATAAGAATATGAACTAACAGTGTATATTTACATTATGCTCACATGGCTGTACATTGTGCTTCTGGCATGGCAGAGTGTCCCTTATTTGACAGTTAAAAAGTTGGCAACCTTACCCCACACACATTGCCAACTTCAGACTTCCCGAACAATTCTTTGCTTTAGTCTTTAAAGTGAAACTCTCAGCACAGACTATAAACCTTGCCTGATCTCCTGCATTTCTCACCTGAAAATCTACCACGTGAAAATTCTTGTCCAAAACCTTTTTCCCCATTCTGGTCTTCTTAGGCACCAAATGCCAATAATCACACCCATATGTCAAAGGGTAATCATCAGCCAACACGGTGGTTTCCACAGCGGGTTTCAGTTTTTTGTTTATATAAGTAGTGTTACTTCTTTCATTATTAATTAATCATGTTGTGATTTTGTATCTCTTCCTGAAAGTTTTGTGTCTCTTTATGGTTATTTTGTGTGTTTCGTGGTCATTGTGCACCTACTATGGTGCACAATGACCACGTTTGGACTGATTTTGCATCAGTGTGTAATTTGCAGTGTGTAATTTGTCTAATATTGGCCCTCCCTGTGGCAGTTTTGTTTATCTTTGTTTAGTTTTTCCCTTTGTTTGGTTGGGGGTTTTGTTTGTTTGTTTGTTTTTCTGTTTGAACCTTTTAATCATTATTTGAATGACTTATCAACAACAGTGTTGAGAGGTTCAGGACTTGAGCCACCAATTCGTTTGGTCCCTTGGTTAGGTTAGCGTCTGAAGAAAAGTATAAAAACTCTGCACTCACCCTGTGTTTGGTGTATAACAGCCATAATCACATCAGAATTGGTATGCCTCTTCTCCCTCTCTCCACCTGTTTTTCTTCTGTGCGCTCTTTCTTCATAAAGGGAGGAGCTCATGTGGCTCAGTTCCAAACTTGATGGCAATACCTGGAGGTTGCTCAACTGCTTCCTAGAATTATATTCTTCATTCATTGTTTTTTTTTGTTTTTTTACATTCAGATTGCTGTTCTTTATCTGACTCTCTAGATTTGAGGATAGCTTTTTGTACCTTCTTCTGGGCCAACTGTTGATTTGAATGGATGTGCACACAGTACATGCTGATGTTTGATAAAAATGGAACAACAGTGAGTATGAATGTTTCTGTCAGCTACCAAGCATGACAACACTGCTCTGCATGCAGATGGGTTACATTTTCAGTATGAGTATGAATGAGCTAAATGTCAGCATTAGTCATCCAAGTTTACAGGCCTTAATTAAAATTTAGGTTTGCATTGTGGTTTTCTCAAGAAAACTTTCACTGAAATGATTAAAAATCAAGAGTTTTAAAGGCACCACCACATGTGGCTGCAGTGTATATTATTGAAAACGGACAACAGAAATCAGTGTTAAGTGTTACATGTTGATATTTATGGTACCTGGGGCTGCAGGAGTGGCAGCTTGTAGGAAGAGAAACTTGACGATGATGACGACGTTGATGAAGATATCCATCGTAACCCAGTCAGGCCAGTCATAAGGAATCTGGTTTGGGAATCAGGAAGTGGCATCGCATCTAGTTTCCGAGACGACACATGTGCCTTCGCTATTGTCTGTTGTTTGCCATCGAATTTACATACCAGTACCACTGTCAATGAGTCCACCACACCCTGCTGCTCACTTCACACACACAGCTGCCCATGTGTCATTCACAAAGGCACCATTCAACATCGAAGTTAAAACAATGGACACTGCAGACTGATCAAACTTCCATACAGCTGTTAAGAAGTTCATTTACAGGTTCTGCTATACTAAGAACCTGCTATGCTATGCTTACGAACCATGCCTTTTTTTCCTGTTTATTTGTATAAAAACTCTCAAGTCTCTGACTTCTACTTTAAATATACAACCGCAGGTGTCTGCATTGGACATTTCTGTTCTGGAGTTAGTTGTCCCTCTATTACCACAGGGCTTTAGGGGACCAGTTTAGCCGGTTTTGTGGGATTTCAGCAGAACAGGAATATCAAGGGAGAACTTGCCCAGGCCTCTCTGTTTCTGCTCCTCAAGGGGACGACCGCCCTGACCGGTTTTCTGGGGTGGAGAGATGAGATAGAGGCAGAGTGTGAAGAGGAGGAGGGTGTATGTGGGGCGTTCTCCTTCAACTCATTCTATTCTCATTTTCTTTATCACACTTGGTCTCCCGCTGCCTGCATTTCACTACGTCCAGTTGCGGAAAAGAAGCGTTGCCTAAGGTAGAAGCGGCTGAGAGAGAGGCAGTCACCGGCTGTTTTGGTAAGTGGGAATTGATTTGGCTCTGAGTTGTTGCCTGAGGACGAGGATAGACTTGCTGACAGGTGAGCAGCTTTGGCAGGGATTAAGCCAACACAGAGAACAGGAAACAGTCATGACCTTACTTTGGGGGCAATTACACATTTACTGAAGTAAATGTGTAATTTCCCCCAAAGTAAGGTCATTGTGTTACACAATGTATTCATTTACAACCCATAAATATAAATAAATACAAAGGCACAGAGTTCTTTCATAAGGACACCTCTAGGGTTTATTTGAGGAGTTCAGAGAAAAGATATGTATTTAGAAGCTTTGTGGTCTTTAATTAAAATGTCTCTGTAATCATTCAGAATTAGTTCAATCTAAGTATATGATCTTATTACATGCACGGTTAAAGCTAGCTTAGCAAGTAGAAACCCTGCCTGCTCTTATTTGTTTCGAACAGCATCAGCTGACATTGTGCGACAGCAGTGACTGAGGACTGAACCACAAAACTTCCTGTCTCTCACACACACACCCACAGCTCACCTCTGGTTTTGAACAGAAAACGTCCTGTGCTGATGGGAGGTGTTTTTAATCCCTGTGTTAAAGCTGCAGTAGTGAAATGTGCCTCTAGTGTGCTCTTTATCTCTCTCTTAAGGTGTGTGCCATCTAGAACTACGTGTTTGCACATAACGTGCTAATGCTTCTGTCAACAGTCAGAAACGTGTGATGCAGTTAGCGGCCTGGAAATTCAGTGTAATTTCATAAATAATAATTTGTGTGTGTGTTTACATGCATGCGTAGGTGTGTGCATGTAGGGGTGTGTGTGTGTGTGTGTGTGTGTGTGTGTGTGTGTGTGTGTAAGAGTGAATAATGATCTACCGATAGCAGAGCAGGAACATAAAAGCAGACAGGTCTTTTCTTGCTCTGCTGAGGTGATGTGAACAGCCAGTTGCCTAACATATCCTGACACGTTGAGAGAGCCGAATCCACGTCGATCAAAATGCTAAATCACAGTATTTGTGCTGTTAGCGATCATGTCTATGCATCTGCATAAATATGCAAACTTGTATGATTCATGTTAAATCTCTTCACACTCACTGTGCCAGCAAACTGCAGTGAGGTAAATTGTGGTATGAAAACTGGGTTTGATAATAGGGTTTTTGTTAAGGTCCCAGGTCTAAGGCTAGGGTTTTTGTATTATTAAATGAATAAGCAGAGGGAGAGCCGAATGTCTGCTGGACAACAGAGCCCTTTAAATGCATCAGTTTTAAATCATCAGACAACCAAGGAAAGCAAACAAAATTTTTACATGGAACTGGAAGAACATACCAACAGACTCTTCATCAAATCAAGGATAACCAAACCGACATATTTATTTTATTTTTAATCCTTTAAGATCTTAGACTCAAGCTAAAGGTTTGATTTTTGTTTGTTTGTTTTTTAATGTAAATGGATTTTGATCTATGTCACTTGGCATGACTGCTTTCTTTGTTTCTTGGTTGCCAAGACTCAGGAGAACTTCTTTTTGAAAGAAAATGTCATATTTAAAAAGCCGATGGAGTTTGAATTGGGGTCATTGCTAATGATGCCCTAGGCCTCAAGGAACTGTGCTATACTGGAAATAAAAAGATTATATGAAAATGTTGGGATATGCAGATTGATGGCAAAAGGAAATTTGTTTTTAAACTTAGTTTGCAGCATGTCAGCTTTGAATTCCATCAAAAATATCAGGAAACTTTTTTGAAAGGACAGAAGAGAAAGCTACCTAGACAAGTATGTCTAGGTGGCTATCTCTTCTGTCCTTTCAAGTTTAAGTCTGACTTTTGTTTCAGCCAAAAGATGAGCATCTCATTTTGTCAGTTAATAGCTTTCATTCCATTTATGTGGTCAAAGGGGCAAATATTCTATAAAAAGATGTGTACATTTACCTAACCCTAACCCTATGATAGACAGGTTAGTGGTGACCTGAGGGATATACTACAAAGTAAATTTACATAGTCAGGCTTTCTTATCTGACTTTCATAACATGACTTGACAAAACCTAAAACTCTAGTCAGAGGTAACGGGTATTGCAGTCATAGTTGTCGGTTTCACTGTTCAGCTTTTTGCTTCAGGCACTGTCACATCAAAAAGAGCTTCTGCACAACATGATCCCTATAAGTGCTGCCTACGCCAATCAGATGGTAATTAAATGATGATAAAAAGAAGAAACATAATAGTTAATTGCAACACTTTGACAAATAAGAAAGTAATGTTGCAGCAATGTGTTAATCTTGGGATTTAGAGCACAGAGCAATAAAAAACTGTAAACTTTTTAACGCTGCATATTTATTTCCAATGTGGTTGTTGTACATTAGACCTCTGCAACTTTAAAATCATTTATATATTTTCTGCATCACCAACAGACTGCATACAAAATCCCTGTATGCAGCTGTAACATTACAGCTGAGCTTCATTTACGTAATTTTTATCAGGTACGGCTTATCAAGTTGCATTTTTAAAAAGTGCTCCTACAGCAGGGAATCTATAACTAAATCAAACTTCAGACATGCTGCACAAAAAAAGAATTAATTAAAACATGGCAGTTCCAGACAATTTTAAACTGAAACTTAGAACATAACCAGCTTTTGACCAGTTCATGCGTTCAGCATTAGAGACCAGGGTGATTTAGCCAGGTAAATAAGGAACCAGCTTTGATGATACAGAAAACTTGACTTTAACCCAGCAAATCTCATCTCATTAATCTTGTTTTGTAATAGTCTGATTTTAAGAAGTTAAGCCCATTTCCACCTACTTGGCTCAGCTCGACTTGGTTTTTAAAGTGGTGGCACCTGGTACAAGGTACTTTTTGAGTACCTATTCAGCTCCAAATAGTCTGAGACCATCCGAAAAAGTCACATCCACAGACTGCATGCCACCAATTGGCAGTGACTTCACTCAATGAGTCATGAGAGCGATTCCTTCATAAAAATCAAGACCGCCATTTTTAAGCAAGGAAATGAGGGAAATAGCCGTACAAAAAACAACGTTCATACTCTGATTAATGCATCAGAGAGCAACTTGGGGTTAGTATCTTCCCCAAGGACACTTGGCATGCAGACTGGGGGAGCCAGGAATTGAACCACTAACATTTCGATCAGTAGATGACCTGCTCCCGATCTACAGCCACCATAGCTACGCACTAATGCATACACAAACTGCTTTATTATGTTTCATACTGTTAATAGGATCATCATGTACAAAAATCAATACTACGTTATATTAAAGAAGACATAAAATAGGTAACTGAGATCACAATCTAATTTAATACATAATCGACATCTGTTTTTGTACTAAAGACATCGATTCTTGCTGGCCATTAAAAAAAATGCTCTTCAAACACAGAGGCTATGACCCACCACCCGAGTAACTCTTCTTGGTCAGTTTTTTTTTTTTTTTTTCAGATTAATTCCTTACAACCTTTTACAATGACCTCCCTATCATGTTTCGTAAAAAGCTAAATATCTAGCTAAGCTAACTTTTGTAACCTATCACAAAAATATAACCACAGATAACCAGTGCTAACATCTAATAATTCACATACTGTTCATAATATAAAGTGAATGTGTAAGGTAAGAAATCTCTGAGTTCATTTGTTGGGGAAATTACTTGGTAGTTTTATAAACTACAAAATTCTTCACACAAAAGTTAATCTACAGCTACTCCAGAGAAGTCTAGTATGGTTAGCTAATGCTACTAATGCTAAAATTAGTTTGCACTATGAAAATTTAAATGAAATGAAGCCATGGGGCAGAGTTGTTGAAGCTATGTTAGGAAAATTGGTGACAATCAGTGAGCAGCAATATGGCAGAAAGAGTTTTCTGGGGTCTATGATATTTGCAGATGGCATTGTGATCTGTGGTGAGAGCAGAGTCTGGAGAGGTGTTGATTTGCAATAGAAGCGCAGCAGTGAGAGTGAAAGGGAACGTTTATAAGACACTGCTGAGTCCTGCTCTGATGTATGGTTTAGAGACGCTGGCACTGACAAAAGAAAAATAGGAAGCAGAGCTGGATGCGGCAGACTTGAAGGTTTTTTAAGGTTTTCATGTGGTAGTAACCAGGATGGACAGTACTAGAAACGAGTATATCAGAGGGACAGCTCAGGCTGAATGGCTTCATATACGAGTTTATTCATTAAGTGTCCAAGCCCACCTATGTTTGATCCACTCATAGAAAGCACCACTAACACTGGATACCAGCAGCTAACAGTGGAAAAGCAGTGCTTACCAAGAGAAAGTCCTAAACAACAAAAATCAGTATCACTCTCACTGAACAGAAGTGAGCTTCAATGACTCCTTTCACAAAGTTTTACAGCTTCCTGAAGACTAAATAGATGTGGACACATACTGACAGCTGAGGTAAACAGTGGACTGACAGCCTACACTTACTACAGATAAACCCTCAAAGGCCAAGTGTATATATTACCATGTGCCTTCACAATAGTCATGATAAAAGAAAAAGGGTATGGCTCTGATTAAAGGAGGGTCAAATACACCACCCCAAAACTGTTATAGTGTGAGTAGTGTCACACTATGTCAAAGTATGTCGCACTAGTGTCACACTATAGTGTGAGTAGTTAAGTATACATAAAAATGGAGGCATACGTATTTGAACTACATTAATAATAGGTCTTTGATTACTCAGTAAACTCAACAGACAAATTCAGCGTATTCATTGGCATAGCCATGTAGGTTTATGACCTTCCCTACTCTTTTCCAATCATGGAATATATTTTTGTGTAGTCTCTCTGTCATTGAGGTCATACTTCTTTAGTTTGGTGCATTTCAGGAACCAGAACTGAACCAAGACGAAATGGTATAATGTCTACAAAAACCTAATGATGAAGAATTAAGTTCCCCAAAAAAGCAATATGTATTAGTATCACTTGTTGTTTACAAAGTATTTACAGTGGTAAAACTGTAAGTTATTGCAAGTACATGAGCACTCAAAAGTGTCAAGGCTGTTTTTCATATACTAGAAACACATACTGCAGAACTAAATCCCATGCCTCGCAGGACCGGTTGAACTTGTTTTAATCAGACCTGAAATAAGTAAGAATTTGCTCCCACATGTGAATAACAACAAAGCGTCCTATGCTCAGTTCTCAGTTCTCACATGCACAGAAAGTCCTCCGGCTATAACGCCTGTGCACTTCAACTGACTTGTTTTACTGTTTTCCCAAGTTTTAGTTAAAAACATTTGATTTATAATGTGTTATGTTATTCATAAAAAATAGCTAAAATTAACAACTCTAACTAACTAAAATCTTGCATGTTCTGTTGTGCAAAGGTGATTGCTGTAGAAATGGAGTGTTTCAATGACCTCCTCCACAAACTGAAGGAGGTCCACGAGCGAGAAATAGAAGGTAAGTGGAATAAAACAAAATTAAATGATTGCAATGGGTATCCAAGATTTCCATAAGATAATTCCAACACATGTGCTCTTTAAAAGGTCTTTTATATTTTTTTCTTCAAGGATGGCAGGTGAAAGTTCAAGAGCTGTCCAACAAGAAAGGCTGGTGAGTCATTATGATATGGGCAATCACATTTAGACAGTGCTGAAAAGATGTATAAAAAGGTTCATCCAGAGTAGGCCTCAAGTCTTTGTTGACTAGACAGGTAGGTAATCAGACAGGTAGGCATGCTGGTCCTACGCCCCCCGCAAACATCACATTTCACTAACTTGGAAGGAAGCTCATGTTGCAACAAGTTATTCTGTGAGATAATGACTCACAAAATATTTGCTTAATTTCTGTGGAAAAGTAAGTAAAGAGAACTTTTTGATAATTTTGTGAAATTAGCTTTTAAAAAAACAAAATATTCGTATATGTATTTGTTTATGCAGTGTATTTGTTTATTTTTGTGATTTTTCAAAAGTATGGCTGATTGTGTGGTGATATATTCAAAAATGTGACTTTTATTCTTTTTTCCCCCCTTAAAAAGCTCTATCTACTTGTCTTGAGACATTTTAATATATAAATATATAATGTTCATACATACATACATTTTTGTTAAGGCTGGCAGGTCAGGCTCAGGCACACACTGAGTTCTTTATTTTTCAACACCACGTGCAATATATACAAGGTGGGGGGAATAGTTCCAGGGCTCCATTGGTAGACAGGGAAAAAGGTGTTCCACTCGCTTCATTCCTCTCACTCTGCTTTCTGCTCACTCACTGTGCTCCTGAGATCCTCTCCACTCTGTACTGACACGTTTTGCCAGACTGTCACACTCACGTTCAGGCATCCAGGGAAACAGGGGTTACAGGCCGGTTCCAGGGAATCTATGTATAAGAGACGGGATAAATCATTACCAAGAAGAAACTCGGAGATTCTACAAAGCCGAGGATTATACTGACATGTTAAACAATAGTTCAGCGACAGGAGACTCTGTACCACTGCCTTAAGTAGTGGCTGGGAAACATGATGATGAGCCACAGGTGAGTGATTTGTTGCAGGTGCGTGGGCCAAAGGCAGGAGCCCAGAGTGAGCTCCACCCAGGCAGAGTGGTGCAGATAAGAGAGGGAGAGAAAGATAGAGCGAGAGAAAAATCAAAACAAAAACACATGTAACCTTGCGGGGCCAGCCGGGTAGACACAGGGACCATGACAGTACCCCCCATCAACGGGAACCTCCAGGCTCCCACCAGGCTTACCTGGGTGCTGGCAATGAAACTCCCGGAGCATATCCTTATCCAGGATAGCGGACTGAGGCACCCAGGAATGTTCCTCTAGCCCTCCTAATTGGTACTGAAAACCCCTCCTCCGGGGTCTGGAGTCCATGATACGAGTGATAGAGTATGCTGGCTGGCCATCCTCAAACCGGGTTGGTTATGGCACCAATCTGGAACGGTCCGATGTGAGTTTTCTTGACTCTGCTTGTACAGGTACATAGCATTTGGATAGCCATACCTTCTGGCCAACTGCATATTCCGGAGCAGGGGGTCTGGCGGCTGTCAGGGAGAGCTTTGTTTCGCTCTTTAGTCCAGAGAGCAAAACCAAGCCACTTGGGCCGCCCTGCTCTGGAGCAAGTGGCTCGCCACGCGCAGCGGCACCAGCGGAGGTTATGCTGCACAGAGGTGACCCTGTGCTCCTATTTCCGAGAACAGGGGGAGGTTGGAAAAGGGCGACATCCCCGTGGCAGATGGGAGGCTATTGTGTTCATACAAGAGCCACGCCAGTTGTTCACTCTAGGCGGCTTGGTTTTGAGAAACGACGATAGAGCAGCCTCCAGTTCTTGATCGGTCCACTCTGTCTGCTCTGGGGGTGACAACCAGAAGATAGACTGACCTTTGCGCCCAGGGTGGAGCAGAACTCCCTCCATACCCGAGAGTTAAATTGGGGTCCTCGGTCTGAGACGATGTCCTCTGGAATGCCATGGAGCCGAACACGTGTGTGGTGAGCAGCTGAGCCATTTCTATGGCTGTGGAGAGCTTTGGGAGGGTGACAAAGTGGGCAGCTTTGGAAAACCATTCGATTATTGTCAGAATAGTGGTGTTACCTGCGGAGGGTGGCAGCCCAGTGATGAAATCGAGAGAGATGTGGGACCACGGTCGGCCAGACTTGGGAAGAGGCTGAAGTAATCCGGACGGAGACTGCTTGGAAAGTTTGTTTTGAGCACAGGTGGTGCAGGCGGTCACATATTCCCTGGTGTCCTTTGCCAGTGTGGGCTACCAGAAGTAGCGCTGGACCCCAGGGTGGCAGGTAAAACGTGCTGTGTGGGCCAGACCCAGGGTCGGGGTTAGTTTCTTGTGCCTCCCACATAATTGACTCAATCTCCCAAGTTACTGCTCCAACCGAGCAAGAGGCGGCTTCAGGATCAGGGATCAGATCCTGCGGAGGCATCCAGTTTCACGTTCCACGAGCCAGATCTGTAAATGATAGAAAAATTAAAGCGGGTAAAGAACAGTGCCCACCTGGCCTGTCGAGAGTTAAACCTTTTGGTACTCCATGTTCTTGTGGTTAGTTCAAACGCTAAATGGCTGTGCAGTGCCTTCAAGCCAATGTCTCCATTCCTCCAGGGCGAGCTTAATGGCAAGAAACTCCCCATCTCTGATGTCATAATTGCTTGCTGGGGAGAGACGATGAGAGTAAAAATCACATGGGTGGAGCTTACCGTTTCTCCATTGTAACAGTCTGATGCATCCACCTAGTTCATGACTTGAGGACTGAGATCTGGCTGTCGTACAATGGGAGCCATGGCAAACCACTCCTTGAGATGGGAGAAGGCTTTTCGAACAGGCTGAACCCACTGAAAGGAAACTTTGGGAGAACTATACTAGAATCTAGTAGAGCGATTTTGCTAGAGTCCCTTATAAACCAGTGATAAAAATTGGCAAACAAGGGAAAAAACGCTGGAGCTGTCGGCAGTTAGTGGATTCGGGCCATTCAAGCACAGCTTGTATCTTTACTGGGTCAGGATTCAGGTTCCCCTGCTCAATAATATACCCCAGAAAGGCCACCAACATTAAAAAAAAATTATACAACATTTTTGTAATGTTCAACATTACATTTCTGAAGCTGTAAATAGTAACATTAAACAAAAGTAAAGACAATGACTCGTTTAATAAAAGGAAACAGAAATCATTAATATTTGTGGATTTTAGCTCACAATTAGCACAGTTGACAAAACTGTATGTCTTCCAACAAAGGCTTTCAAATAATGATCATGTTGGATGCAGTGCACATGTGGAATATTTAATAGAATTCAAATATATTTTTTGAGCCAGTCAGTGAAAATACAACACACTATTAATGTTAAATCAGTACTCTTCAACACATGGTGCAACACAAAACAACACTATATTAAACTACGTTATTACATGACGACAAATATTAACAAGGAACAATTATGTTTCTGCAGTTTCTTTGCATTAAAACACACAGACGTTAAATTTAAAGAAAACAAGAAATGTTTCCATGTGGCTGGTAAGCTGCTGAGGGTACTAGTTAGCTAAAACATAAGTAGAAAGGTCCACACTGCAAAATGTTATAGATAACAAAAACATAACACTGGCATCAATGCATTGACTGCTTGGGGGTATAACCCAGCCATAACTAACATATGCAACATTAGAGCACTAATTTTATTGAATTAGATTTTTCATGTGGTGAACCTGAACAATCCTGCTAGCTTGGTAAACATCTCCTGATCTTTCACTAATATGACCGGTATTGAAATAGTTTATTACTTTGCTCCATTCTGCTCCTTTTTCTCATTTGAAGTTAAGCCATCATAGTTTACCTCTATTTCTTCTTCCAATGTTCTTTCAATGCATACTGATGTTTAAGTCATTGAAATTCATAACATGACACTGTATAAGATGGATTTCCTTCAGTATTCTAGATAGGTGCAGCAATCATTTTATTTCAGGATGTGCAAAATAATTTCTGTCACTATGTATGTGACTGTACTTTATGTACTTTCCTGTTAAGTATTTTTGTTATTTTCTTGCACAAATTAAGAAATACATTGCTAAATATGCAGCATCACAAAAAAAAATTCAGAATCATGAAAAACTCAAGGCCCTGCCTAACACTTTCCACTTTATTTATTTATTTATTTATTTATTTATGTATGTATTTTTTTCACCTGTCCCGTTTGGTTCTTTTGCCATCAGAATTATTGTCTAAAGGCAAAGAAAGATGCCCAACGGATTTACTTTACCAAATGGACCATCCCAGCCTTGCCGTATTGGTCTATTTGATTCACCTTTGCATTTATTGTTTTGTTTTTTTTTGTTTTTTTTACTTGCTGCACATGGGACAGACATGACTGGGGGAAAGAAAAGGGAGAAAGAAAGAGGGAAAGAAACAGCGGGGAAGAGAAACGGTGATAAAGGGCAAAAAACAAAAACCAACAAAATAAACAGACAAAGAATACATTTATCAATCACCTGGATCACCTGTTGAGAAAGAAAAAAGAGAAAACAAGCAAAAAAAACAGAGCAATATAATAAATAACATCATTGCGATGATCTATGTGAATATAACAGTAAATACTAAATATTGAATATTATTGTGCAGCACGTAAGATCGACAGCGCACAGTGTGCTTTGAGGTAGGAGCCAAAAAGGGTGTAGTTTGTGTCTGTGAGCACCCGTGTGTACACCTGTGAGCATGAGCGCGCTTGTATTTGAAAGGTTCCTTCATGTAATGAAACAGCAACTTGTATTGATATGACTGCAGTATTTAAAAAGACAGCTGCTTAGTTTTAATTGTGAGCATCATTATTGATCAATTAGCCCAGTGGTCCCCCCCACATTCTCCAACCACACACACCCATATATAAACTGCAATAAATTACAGATAGCAATAAAATAAACTATTAACTCTTTTACGCTATGTCCACACCTACACAGGTATTTTTGAAAACGCACGTAACACACATAACCAGCGTTTCGAATCACCGAAAACTGATTTTTTTTTTTTAAACTCCTGCCAGGTTGGAGATTTTCAAAAATTCCTTTTTTGCGTTTACGTGTGGACAATGAATACGGAGTTCGTCACGCAATGTCAAAGGTGTGTGCTTTTTTCACATCAGCTGTGCTCCACATTATTGTTTACATGAGATGAATTTCTAGAACGGCGGATATACAAAATACTGTTACTGTTAATTCTGCTCTCTGCAGTTTTTACACGCTTACATATACACACTCAGTTACTGTCCCTCCATTTAGAAAGACAGAGGCGTCATGGTGTAATTAGTTTATGTGTAGCTGTTTTTTTCCTGAGTAATAATATTCAAGATTGCTATCAATACTTTTTCCCAAAAAAAGCCTCTCTGTGAAAAACTGGGTTCAGAAACATAAACAACTGTGGGATACTGTTTGTCCGTGATTTGGAGAGCCCAGCGTGTGCTCCTGACGCAGGGGAAACCAATTCTGCCGGGGATCACTACCTTGGCACTTGTGCAGGTGAAGCCAAAGGCAAGATATGCTTCATCATATTTTCTAGTCTTTGGCTTGGAAGGAAGTTGGTTTGGAAACATATTTGCAAC
The DNA here is from genome assembly GCF_051167445.1 of Perissodus microlepis. Lineage (NCBI taxonomy): Eukaryota > Metazoa > Chordata > Actinopteri > Cichliformes > Cichlidae > Perissodus > Perissodus microlepis. Next base: position 16,886,569 of record NC_140480.1, read on the forward strand.
CCCCCCTCTCTCCAGGCAATGGCTCTGCCCACTAAGGGACGTGCCCCCTCCCCAAAGTGGGACCTCCGAATTCGCCAATCTAATGGCAATTTTGGTCTGTATCATTTATAAAAAACAGCAGTTTCAAAAAAACCCATAACCATGTGGTGGCACTTACACTAGATGATAAAGGATCCAATTTCTGTATCACAATGTCTTTCTTCTTTGGTGGTATCCTGAACCAGTCGCTCTGTAATGTTTCCCCATGGCACATCCATGTTTCTGCCTATAGTACTACTCACCCTTGAATGTCAAATATTTAGAATGAAGATACAGACCTCTCTTATGAACTACCTACACTGCTTCAGTGACTGGAACACAAGTAAAGAGAGATGTAACATAATGAAAGACCATTGTTTCATCCACCTCCATAATAACCTATATGATGCATATACGACTTACATTTATAACATAACTACCTTTCTCTTGGAAAGAGGAACATTATGTAGGCTGGTACGGAAATACAAGCTTGCGATAATATTTAAACTATGAGGAAATACAATCTTTCTGAAACACATTTTTTTAGTATTGAAGCCTAACCACCTTGTGTTCTTTTGCATCAATAGTGACACAAAAAGAATGGAAGAACTTTTTACCAGAAACCAACAGATGAAAGAACAACACAGATTACTCACCGAAAACATTAAGGTTCTGGAAAACAGGTATCTATGTTACATTGCATTTGTCTTTTCTTGTACAAACCACTAGAAATAAAGTGGTTTGCTCACTAACAAAAAAGTGATCTAATGTTTATGGTAATTTCTTTTTATTGGAAAGAGATCGCATATAACATAAAATTAGCATCAAAATTCAACAGGTACTTATTAATTACCTGTAAGTTATATAAAATTGTTCTCTCTAGTTTTTGTGTAAATTTATTAATATAGACTGATTAATACAGAAAGGCAACATGCTGGATTTAGACTCATGACCATTTTGCTATGAAGCTGCAGTCCTAACCAGCACTCCACAGGGGTGCCTTCTGCTGGCTTACTTCCATAATCCAAAGACATGCTTGAGGTTAGGTTAACTGGCAATTCAAAAACCAACTAACCCAACTAATGACTAATTACAGCTGTTTTTAGTTTTGTCAAAGAAAAAAAACTCATTTCAATTGTTGCATAATGTGAGCTACTGTCACATCAGTCTAGTTATTAGGTGTGCTACTAAGTGACTTCTTCCTGCCTGCGCAGGCTTAGGGCTGGGCTGTGTGACAGATGTACGGTCACTCAAGAGGTAGCCAAGAGAAGACAACAGGAATTTGAAGCCTCCCAGATTCAGAGTCTCCAGCACATCTCTCTACTTGGTATTCTGCCTTCTTACTCAATAATCCATCTATCCATCTTGCATCTCTACGAAACTCCTTTACAGTGAATTTCCTGTCTGTTCTTTAACCTTTGACACCATTAATGTTTCCCCAGTTTATTTTCTACTAAAAATGCCATTTAAGGACAATTCTATTGATGTGTACTCTGATCATGTCGTTTGCTTGTGTTGCAGCTGGAGAGATGAACAACCTGAAAAAAGAGAACAAGAAACTTAAAGATGAAAACAGAAACTTAAAAGCAGCACTTGAGTGAGTAGATGCTATTTAACGGTATAGTTGTTCTAATCTTTAATTTAAAAATAATGCTGATACATCTTATATTAGTATTTTCTGTTTATGAGGAACATTGTTTTAGGCATATTTGTATTTTTTGATGCATGACAAAATTTAAAACCGTCGTCATTCTGTGCCTGTGTGTGTGTTTGTGTAGCAAAGGTCACAGTGACAACTCTTCTAATAGTAGCACCACCACAGAGGTCAAGCCCAACTCTTCCCCTGCCCTTTCACCCTCATCTGGAATCCTGTCCCTTATCAATACAACAACCAGCAGGCCAAGCAACAAGCCAGCAGATGGCAACATTTCAGTAAAGCCTGATGTCGAACTGAAAACTGAAGGTAAAAATGAACAATAGTGGTGATTATATTCTGTCATCTTACTTAATAAATTCATGCAGTTTCTGGCTTTGATCAAACAGAAACCGAAGGCAGACAGTTAAGAGGAATCAACCAAAGCCAGTTTGTAAGTTTGTTTTTTCATATTTTTATCATACATTCGTTTTGAATAATAATCAATTTCAGTATTCAATTAATTGCTAGTTGCACTATTCTATTAAGCAAAACGATTCAAATCACAACTTGTAGCACCAAGTGTAAATAATCCAAATTTGCAGATAGGTATGAAAGAATAAGATATAAGATCTAAAATAATATTAAAGTGAAGAGAACAAATGGGAAACAATTACCACCAGAAAAATATGTATGCTTATTTTCCATCATCTTAAGGGACAGTGATGCCATTTGAATTACGTGAGAGAAGCATGTGGCTAACCTAAAACTTGTTGTGTTTTTCTACGGAATTTAATAATATTTGAGCTCAAAAGAAGCAAAATGTATTTCTGCTACAATCAAGACACACATGTTTAAGTTGTTTTTTGTACTGTTAGTGACAACAACTTACCCAGTAACCAGTGATGGAACATTAGCTCTAAGACGTCTTAAAAAGCTTTCAAGTGTTATTATTGTATCTATGATTCTATGCATACATGATAGATAAATAAGAGATGTAGAACTGCCAAACATCCCTCATCTTACCATTGACCAACCATGAAAGGGTTATAATCAGAATTAGAATCAGAATACTTTATTGATCCCTAGGGGAAATTCTTTTTCGTTACAGTGCTCCATTATAAACAGCCATTAACAGACAATACACTAACTAAGAATAGCACAATATATACAGGCATATATATACATAAAGGTCACTTATTAATAAATAGCTGAAAAAGGAAGAACATGTGCAAAAAGGGTGTAGCTGTTGCCATAAACAGTGTGTTAAGTGGATATGTTGTACAGGGAGATGGCCACAGGCAGGAATGATTTCCTGTGTCGTTCAGTGGTGCTTTTCAGTCTCTCACTGAACGTATAAAACCCTACAAGAAGATGTATTGTTCACCTTAATTATTTTTTCATTAAGATGAATGCTTAAATTTGTCATTATTTATATTTATATTGGTAATTAGTTTTTTTTCCTCTGCACCAGTTAACATCAACATTTTTCTCAAGGCTTTTATATTACAAATTAAAACCCCTACAATACTATAGAGCACTTGGCAGTAGTGGGGAGGAAGAACCCCCTTTTAATGAAAAGAGACATTCAGCAGACACTTGGGCAGCCATCTGCTCTGACTGAGTGAGGGGAAAGATCAGCTATGTTTCTTTTTATCCGTCAGTATTAGTCTGTTTTCAGTGGATTTTCAAATCATTTGAGCTACAGATGTTGATAGAGCCACATGTCAAAAAATGTGTTGCTTTCATATCACCATCATTATACTGTATGAAGGAACTTGTAAGACTGTGTTGTACCTAACCCCTCTATGTGGAGTTTTTCTTAAGCTTAGCTAACATTTTAGTTACAGGTTTCAAAGGACATTTTGGCAATAGGCTGGTTATTATGATAATATAAGGTTGTACTTGGTGACGCAGCTCAGTAATGAAAAAGCAAATACAGAAAAGTCCATTAGTCTATTTTCACACTAACAATGACACTTTAAATAAGAAGCTGCCTATACACATGTACACTGCTTCTTTACAACACTCCGTCATTGAGTCTCATATCATAGATTTATGATTGTTCCCTTTCTTTCTGGAAGTTCACATTGCCTTTTACCTGCAACTTGTACAAGCTTAGCACATGAAATACTATGAATCAGACTGATTACATTATATTTTCTGGTCTCCTCTGTAAAGCATTATCATGAAAATCGAGCCAAAATGTTGCTTTAGGTAGTGCACACAGTAAGCTAAAGACTGAAAATAGTGAAATCCTAGCTCTCCTCAACCTTAAATATTAACATATTTTGTCTTATTCTATTTATTCTGTGATGGGTACAAAGACAACTACCTAGGTAGCTTAGTTTATTTTCTTTTTTTTTTCTTTATGCTAAGCTAACTAGCTACAGATTTTGCATTTACAAATTAGATAAACCAAAAATGTTTGAGGATAATTCAAATTGTTCTCTGAACTGACAAAACATTGGTTAATGTAATATGGTGACTTCTTTTGCTGCATGCCCTTCTCTGCTCACACAGGATGCTCTTCCATTGTCAGCCCTCACATTGCCGTCATGGAAGAAAGAACACTTTGTGACTCGTGCTGGGGAGAAGAGGTAAGACATAGGAAATCACTAAATGGGCTAATCTGCCACTGTATGAGGATATGTAGTGTGAGTAACAGCAGATTCATCAAATTAGTGATTATGTGCTCCAAAGTCAGTACTTTTTTCTACATATAGAGTCTGAATATTACACTTTCCCACATTTCTGCACCAGTATTGATCCATAAAGGTTAAGGAGAACACAAAACTTACAGTTTGCATGCTTTACTTGCCAAAAATGAACAACTACATCACCTTTCAGACATTCCCTCATTCACTCCACTACAATTTTGTTCTTGTATTGAGTCATTATGCTAACATCTGTATGGGGTAATTTAAGCTCAATTTATTTTCCTTTCTTATTTTAATAACAAGAGTCTTGCTGCTGTTTTATAAGGTTTATTCTACTTTGCAATAGAACCTCCCCCCTCCCAACCTCCCACCACTGCCTTATCTGACACTTTCAACCAATCCAACAAATAATCTTTCCACTTCTGCTTAAGATTCGGGACTTTAGTTGTCCAAGATTTGGGCCTCTTTAGTTTTCCTGGCCTAGTGATAGCCTGAGCAAACATCTTCCCTCAGATAACACATTTGGGCTTGGGACAGTATACTTGTGCTCCCAGTCGGGGCTATTGATGTGTCACACAAACCTAATTCTTACCATCTGAGAACTGTGAAAATGAAGTTGGGTTTCATTTTACAGGAGCTCCTTAACACATTAGTTATTTTATTCATGATGTGCACCTGTTGCAACATGTTACGGCCTCATAGCCTCATACACCAAACCATTTAGGAACCACTGTCCTCATCCAACCATCCATCCATCCATTCATCCATTTTTACAGTAATTACAGCTATAACAAGGCAAGAGGCAGCTTCTGCTCTAATCATTGCTGAAGAAAAATAAGTACTGCATCACATTACCAATTAAACCTTAACTGCCAAAAGAGTTTCCTACAGACTTGACTTTCTTTCTCATACCTTAGAATTCAAAATGTTGAAGGACTCGACCAGTGTTCCTCCATGCCGACTAATTCTCTGCTTAGGAGATCTTCTGTCCCAGCTGCTGGAGATGTGCGACCCGGCAGACATGTTGTCCATGCTCCTGTCGCCCGACATCCTCAAGCAATCAACAGCAACTCTGCTTCTCTTCGCTGGTCTCTATCTGAATCATCTGATTGGATTACTGCCGGCACCAACCCAGTAGTGCAAACTTCACCCAAACCACACTCACAACATTTTCACAGCTTGAACCCAATGAGGCAACAGGCCAGCCCCAGAAGGCAGGTTTTTAGTCCTCCGTTTCCTAAGCAGAGCAGCGTTCAGCCCCCTGCCAGAGAGCCAACTGTGGTTTTCCGATTGACAAATCTGCCAGAATATGTGGAGATTCAAACAAAGCCCACAGAGAAAACAGAGAAAAAGGAAAACCTGCTACCCAAGGTTGAGAGGGTGTCTGAAGAAGGGTTAAAAGAGTTAAACGATGGGCCTTTGGACTTATCTGATCGGGGGAAGTCCATATCCAGTCAAGTGCCAAAAAGTGATTCATCCTCAGCCTTACAAGATGTAACAAGAGTTCAAAAGAGTCCTGAATTGGAAGTAAACACAAATGCTTCTGCAGACATAGCAGAATCATCATCTTCACCTATTGTCATTCCTTCATCATCGTGTGCAACGACAGAAGAGCAAGCACCTGACAAGGATCCTAACCACAAGGTAATTTAAGGTCTTCTACTTCTTACAACAAAATTAGAAGAGGCTGAAGTAAAGAGGGGGCAAATTAAATTCATGGTGTGGGGATGTTCTACCTGCAGGTAGTCAGAGAACAGGATCAGAAAGAGGAGGTGAATGGAAAGACAGATGAAAGCAAGGGGAAGAAGGTGCCTATCCTCACTCTATCATTACGGCCAGGTAAAGTGGGATGTGTCTGTGATTTTTCCTGAAATTCAGTCAAATATTGCTGTTAAACTAAGGTTACTAAAAATTGACAATGCACAAGTGAATAGTTTTTATTATGTTTTTGTAGCAGTAGTGGTGTTGGAGACTCTGAACCCAGCTCTACAAAAGCAAGATTCCTTATCATCAAATGGCAAGGTAATTCGCCCAAACAAAACAGAGAACGTGAAGGTTTTGTTAGCACATTAACTCATTTTGTATTACAATTTTTATTGAAAAAATACAACAACAACCAAAAACAGCTGACTTTAGTTTATATACACTTCTTTCTTTTGTGAACAATTGTGCATCCTCTTCTTTTTAACAGACATCTTCGGCAACAGATGAGCCAGAAACCAGCTCTGATGAGCAGGACGAGGAAGCCAGCCGGTCAGGAAAAGAAAGCAATCAGGGCTCCAAAAGGAAAAGGGCATCTGTGGAGACAGACGCAGACAGAGATTTCAACACAGACAGCAGTAATCACCTGTTTATTTTCTGATATTTTTTCCTTTCTTCAGTTTTGTTATCTCTGTCTTAAGTGTGGGCTTTAAACAGATTTCTTTTTTCTTTTTTTTTACCTCATGAGGTCTACATACATTTCAACTTCTGTGCCCCTCGCCCCAATTCTAACCCTACATTTCAGAGAAAAAGTACTTTTGATAATGAAAAGACATTTGATAATTAGGAAAAAATGGGAGAGTAACGTCAAAAAGAACTAAAATGATAGGTTTACGTTTAGGTCATTATCAATGTAGTTCTTTCGGCCTTTTTTACACCATATCTTTGGCTTGGCAATTTATATTAAATAAATTGACAGAATTAAATTTTTTTATTATTGTTGCTGTTGTTTGTCATTGTTTACATTTTGCATTTCTAAATATTTTTAGAGTTTTATGTCTGTCAGCCTATGCATAAGTTTTGTATCTGCTGCCTTACACCATACAGACGTACATACATTTTGCATGTTCTCTCAGTACCTGTGTGGGTTGTTTTCCATAGTCCACATCTTTGAACTATGGTAGGAAGTTTTAATTGATACATCAATTAAAAGTTTAATTAGTTATTCTAAATTGGCCATGGATGGATGCATGGATGGAAAAACCTCTCAACAACTGTCACCTTTATGTCTTAATTTTGCTGAATCTATTTACAAACACACACAGCAACAAATAACCAAACAACAACAAAAAGACAATGTGGATAGTAAATTGTATCACCTTCAGTATAAGGCTCCATACTAATCACTACGCCATACTTTTCTCTTTTTTTCAAAAGTTTCTTAGAAATAGCTCTCCAGAGATCTAACAGGGATGTTTCACTAGAGTACACTTTGGTCAGAGTAGGGCGAACAGATCTCCTGCTGTCTAAGGGATTGCAGAGCATTTATGTCTCTTTTTTTCTGGTATTTTAGCTCTGTAGTTCTGAAAATACTGAAAAAATACTCAATACTGAATTGACAGTTCAGTTTTCTAAAATCTAAATCAAATCTGACGCAGTGTCTGTGAAAAAAGCAGGGAAGGCTGTTTCCCTAGAGGCACCATTTAATGTGAGTTAAACTATACACATTTGGATTCAAGCGCAAGTTAACCAGTTACCGAGTGTGCCGATGCGTCATCATACCTGAAAAATTAGGAATAAAGCCAAACCACAAATGTTATGCGGGTTTTGATGAGATGTGATGAAAACTGTCACAAAGAAAAAGAGACACTACTACGGCATAGAGTGGGAAACTTTATACTTTGGTCAGCTTGGTACAAAGCGATGGTCCAAGAGTTGGTCTTTATAATTGTGCAGACATACTCAGACAAATAAGGTAGTAGTGGCTGAAATAAGTGTTTACTGCACTATGCAGCCTGTTTAATCAAAAAGATCAACAGACTGTGGTAGTAAGCTACCATTTTATCACTTTCCAGAGAGTACAACTTCTGCTTTAGTCGTTACCTGGTATAGCCCCAACCCCAGCTCTTAAGCTTAACCCTATGTTTCAAACAAAAAATGTACTTTTTTTGTAAAAACCGTAGAAAAAGTACTTTTCTGAAAAAAATGTAGATAGTTTTTAATCCATGTGTCACGGTACTAGGTCGTGTGACCCAGTGTTTGAGTTTTATGTATTTTTGTATTCATTTTCAATCTAGTTAATTTCTAAGTTGCTGTTCAGACCTTATTTCTTAGTTATTTCTGTCATTTCCCCTTGTACCCAGTCTTCCTGGTTCCTGCGTCTATGTTTCATGTCTATGTGGTTATGTTAAGTTCATGTCATGTTTTATCTCCATGTCTATGTCTCAGTGTTTCCTGTTTTATTTTGTAAGAGTCTGGTGTTCTTTGTTCATTGTAGTTAGTGTTACTCTCCCCTGTATTGTCATTATGTTTCATTCGAGTCAGCTGTGTTCTCATGTGTCTCCACTTCCCCTGATCACCTCATGTGTGTATTTAAGTCCTCTGTTTTTCTGAATGTTGTGGTCAGGTTGTCTGTTATCCCCACCATTGTCTTAGTCATCGAACTTAATAGTATTTGTTTCTTAGTGTTTTTAAGTTTGTTTAGGGTTCCATGTTTAACTCCTGCTGTCATCCAAATAAAGGATCGCTTTCTGTTTAAACCTGCAACTCCTTGTCCACATCTGCTTTTGGGTCCTGTTTCAAAAAACACACCAGCGCACCCTGCCGTGACGCCATGTCAGTTAGAATGATTACTTTCTTTGTCTCTCGCCCTGTTGGAGTATGGCATAAATACAACCAGTTGTTTCACATTCATGTCTCCATTGCACTTGTGCCTGACAAACAGATTTTTTCCAACATATCCAGATTGTTTTTTTGATGATTTAGGATCCGACCTCTCTTTAAGTTAAAAACCTATTACCTTCTCATGAACTACTACTTTCTGTTGAGTTCTAATTCTATTATTTGTCGTTCACACAAAAAAAGCACTCTGAAATGCTTTCTGTTTTTGTTCCCCCCAGACAACCATCGGGAGAGGAAGCTCAAAATCACAATGAGATCAGAGGAAAAGCCCTAGATAAAGAGGATGTCACACTGACTTGGTAATTTTGCAAGAACTCTTCATTAACCATTTCAGAGTAAAAAGCACAACAAGCTAGTACAGGTATAATTTACAGAGGGGAGAAACAGAGTGCAGCCATCATCAGCCAATCTGATTCTGAGTCTAGCCGGATAGTTTTTGATTTAGCTCTGGTTCTCCACATATTGCTAAGGGAAATATCTGACTCTTTAGCTGCTAAACTCTCTGTTACTTTCACAGACAGCTTTCTGTGTGGTAGGAAGCACATTGTGGGTATAGATCTTCATTTCCTTAGAACAGCTCTCTGCTGTGGCTAAATATTAAACTGATAAGAATGGCAAATCAAAACTGTATTTTCAGTGCAGTTGTGAGCCGTAAAATGAATATTTTACTTGCTAAATTCTAAGAAAAACTCCAGATTGCTACAGTAACAGAATCTACACCATCGGGTTATTATTATCTGCAGTAAGCAACTGTTTTCATCCAAGTAGTCATATGATCCAGTCGTCAAAGACTATTTGGTAATGGGCTTATGCTGATTAAACTGAATTTTTCTGCCAAAATTGTTTTGTTTTGTTTTGTTTTTATCAGCTGTAAATTAAATTTTTTGTCCACTTGGGGGCAGCAACTGCCCCTAAGGAACATAGGCATTGTGAACATCCAGCAGACACAGTAAAACCTCTGTCAAAGGGAATTCATTCCATTAGTTTCCAGAGAGTGGGGTTTAACTAAGCATGACACAAAAGCCCTGACTGACAGTGAGGATGCAGCAGTATGCCAACTACCATAGGACACTGGCTAATGTTAAGATTGGGTCAAGCAAGCTAAAGTGGCACCTGGTACCAAACATCCTTTCTGACAGAAGGTGTGCTTTTCAAAAGAGCTACACACTGTAGCAGTCTTTTGTATTTACAACTTTCTCACCCAAACTCCACCATTTTCTGCCGCGTTATATTTTTGACATCCCTGTGGTCATAACTAGTTCAGGTTTTTCAGGCCATGTTTCCTTCTTAGAGCAGTGGGCTGTAAAGCTCTACAACTTCCCTTTTCACCAGCTGTTATATATGAAGTTTAATGTTTAGCAGAGTATTATATAAGTGGCTGTTGGTTTTGGTTAGTAAACCACAAAGGTTTCATTTTCATCAGGGCATTAAGTCTAAAATGATGAAAAAGATTTGTGCACAAAGAATAAATACAAATAATACAAACATGTGACATTCTTTATCAGAATAAGTATTTTCCACATGTCACCATGGAGCTAAAATCTTCATATTTGCTGTGGTCTGAGTGAAAATTTTAATGTAAGCACAGGGTATATCGCAGCTATTAGCAACTGGGTGGAAAACTGTCCAGCCTGACAGTCAGGCTTAGAAAGTCAACCATTTTCTAACATTTTCTAACACCTACCAACCCATTTTCACAGTGCCAAAACACCCTCCTGTATGACCAGCTGAAGAGACTAAAATCTGCAGAATTCTCTTTTGTTCCTCATCTTCGAGCGAAACGAAACACGGTCTGCGCTGCTAATGCTTAAAGAACTTCAGTCTAAATGTCCTGGCATGCCCGTCACTGCTTGGCCTAAAAAAAAAAAACACGTAAATCCTCTTAAGTGGCTAACTTAGAAGAATATAAGAAAGAAAGTCCGAAGAGTAAAAGAAGTTCCTCTTCCTCTTTTCTCATTTTCAGACAGCACATATTTTGCAAGTATGAACTTTCCACCAACAGCTGTGACAACAACCTTTGCTTAGCTGGGTGAAAGATGGGAAGTGTTAAAAGCAGAGAGACAGCTAAAGAAACTCTTGTGATAAAGCACTGTGAAGCTACTGAGTCCATTTTGTATCGATATAAAAATGGATGGACTGGCAGAGTCAACTAATCTCAAATCTACTTATTTTTCCTTCATTTCATTTTTTAGATGTTCCTGTGTATGAACCCAGATTTGCAGTCCTAATGCTGTCATATTGATTTCTCCTGTTTCTGTTATGCGTGTCTGATGCCATTATAGTCCATTAAGTATGGTATTTTATCAATGGCCAGTGGTCTTTCCCTGCCATTTGCATCTCTCGGTTAAAAAAAATGTGATTGACTATCCTACTGTAAGTGTACTGCTATGTTCTGACTTTTAAACTGTCAAGCTAGACGATGTGCTGTTGAGAGTATTTTTTTTTACAATACTACACTGTTAGAAACCTTTTAATGAATGTACTGTTACTGATGTTGAAATAAATTTCCATTCTTAAATGTTGGTCCGGTTTGATTAATTATATTTTAGCACCATAATAAATTTAGTAATCACCTGCCACACACACAGGACAGAAAGTCCTCTGCAAATAACAGGAAATAGAATATGTAATAGAAGTCAAATAGAGCATTACATCTAATGTTTGGTTTTCTTAGGGACGTTATGCAAAAGGGCTGTGCTCCATTGATCGACCTCATTGATGAACCTTAACTTACTGTCAGATAGTAGTTATGGTATCATGTAAACCCATCTAAACAAGAAAGAAGTGCAATACAGCTGATCATTTCAAGACTGCTCAAGAAATTTTAGATTTGTTCTAGCTGCTCAGGCGAAACTGGTTTAATGGTCACATTTCCCCAACAGGAAGTGACGGATGGAAATTTACACTATTTCAGTGTGAGATTATGCTTCCCTTTTCTTTTTGGCAGTAACCCTCATTTTAATGTGAACTGAGATGTTGTCTCCCCACAAGGATCATAACTGGAGATATTTTAAGACCAGAAACAAACATTAAATGCTGACGTTTTAGTTTCACTGCTCAGGCTAATTCTGGTTTCAACACAGAAACATCATTTGAACAAGAGAGCCCAGGAGCTAACTACTAATTTAAAAAAACAAGTTCCAAATAAAAATAAAGTTCCAATTAAAGAATAACTATTTAGCATAGGAAAGTCCTACATTAAAAATAGATACTTAGTGTAAAGAACCTGAGACCCACATCAAGGGGCTGTACTACAAAACTAATTCAAGATACCCAGAATATGTTTTGATTTTCTGGCTTCACTAATCTTAACCTTGACTAATGAATAATGTATAACACATTACACATTAACACACACTTTTGGAAGCACAACCCCAACACTGTCTGACAGAGTCACAACAGATTAGTTGTTCCTTAGCCTGTGAGCTTCCTAGTTCAAAGCCCTGACTGCACTCCGTGAGCTGAGCTTGGGTCCTCTACCAGAGGCCTGGGAGCTTGAGGGTCCTGCGCAGCATCTCTGCTGTTCCTAGGACTGCGCTCTTCTGGACAGAGATCTCCAATGTTGTTCCTGAGATCTGCTGGAGCCACTCGCCTAGCTTGGGAGTCACTGCACCATTACCACTGGGGCCACTGTTACCTTCACCCTCGACATCTTCTCTTCTCTGAGCCCTTGGAACTTCTGCAGCTTCTTCTGTTTCTTCTTCCTGATGTTGCTGTCATTCTGCAACACTACATCTATCACGACGGCTGTCTTCTTCTGCTTGTCTACAACTACCATGTCCGTTTGGTTAGCCACCGCTATTCTGTATTTCTATATCTCGAAGTCCCACAGAATTTTAGCTCGGTCATTCTCGACCACCCTAGAAGGTGTCTCCCATTTTGACCTCGGGACTTCCAGGTTATACTCGGCACAGATGTTCCTGTACACTATGCCGGCCACTTGGTTATGGCGTTCCATGTATGCCTTGCCTGCTAGCATCTTGCACCCTGCTGTTATGTGCTGGATTGTCTCTGGAGCATCTTTACACAGCCTGCACCTGGGGTCTTGCCTGGTGTGATAGACCCCAGCCTCTATGGATCTTGTACTCAGAGCTTGCTCTTGTGCTGCCATGATTAGTGCCTCTGTGCTGTCTTTCAGTCCAGCTTTGTCCAGCCACTGGTAGGATTTCTGGATGTCAGCCACCTCCTCTATCTGCCGGTGGTACATACCGTGCAGGGCCCTGTCCTTCCATGATGGTTCCTCGTCTCCCTCCTCTTTCTTGGGTTTCTGCTGCCTGAGGTATTCACTGAGCACTCGGTCAGTTGGGGCCATCTTCCCAATGTATTCTTGGATGTTCGTTGTCTCATCCTGGACTGTGGTGCTGACACTCACCAGTCCCCGGCCCCCTTCCTTCCGCTTAGCGTACAGCCTCAGGGTGCTGGACTTGGGGTGAAACCCTCCATGCATGGTAAGGAGCTTTCTTGTCTTTATGTCAGTGGCTTCTATCTCCTCCTTTGGCCAGCCTATTACCCCAGCAGGGTACCTGATCACGGGCAGGGCGTAGGTGTTGATGGCCCGGATCTTGTTCTTACCGTTCAGCTGACTCCTCAGGACTTGCCTGACCCTCTGCAGGTACTTGGTGGTTGCAGCCTTTCTAGCGGCCTCTTCATGGTTCCCATTCGCCTGCGGGATCCCCAGGTACTTGTAACTGTCCTCTATGTCTGCAATGTTGCCTTCTGGTAGTTCAATCCCCTCAGTTCTGACTACCTTCCCTCTCTTCGTTACCATTCGACTACACTTCTCCAGTCCGAACGACATTCCAATGTCATTGCTGTATAGCCTGGTAGTGTGGATCAGTGAATCGATGTCTCGTATATATATATATATATATATATATATATATATATATATATATATATATATATATATATATAGAGAGAGAGAGAGAGAGAGAGAGAGAGAGAGAGAGAGAGAGAGAGAGAGAGATAGATATATTCATGCAAACCTGATTCTCGTGAAATTCTTTGTTCACAACCATCAGGTGTCAAGTTATGACATATAAAGCCTGCTTCCAGGTCCAAACTACACTGTGTTAAGGTCATTAAGGTTGTCTTTTTAATGTGTGTTAATGCTTTGTATCTTGTTCTATTTAATCTGAACAAGGTACTAAAATACTCAATGATCACAATTGGCCTGTCTGGGGTTTTGATCTGAATAATTACAATAGATATGAATAATTACACCTGTATGTAATTAGACCTGATGTAATTAGGTCAGAAAAGAATCACTCTGAGGCTAAGAAAGATTTGAATGGGTGAATTAAGCTGAGGATCAGGAATTTTCAACAGCGACTAAACAGCAGTATATTAATAATGACTAACCTCATGCTGGGGATGGATCATCTCAAGTGATCTCTTGACTGAAGTTTGGATGGTTTTCAGATTTTTTTTTCCTGCCATCCAGTTGCATTTGTCTCTGCCCATTGGGAACTCTCATGCTGACTTTTATTGTGGGGATAAAAGTTCAGCTTCACTGTGCTAATGTGTTTATATTATCCTAACCATAGCTCTGTATCTAGCCACCACATAGCACACCATTAAATACCAGCTAGCCCAACTTCAGTCATCATACAAACATCTGCTTTTTAGTTTTCACTTCACTTATGTCCGAAGTGATAGCAGAGTTGTACGTTTTAGTTTTTCAGAATTCCCTCACTCAGACATTGCATATCATCTTTAGATGGAAACTAGCAAGCTAACTCCCTTCTAACTTCTAACTCCATTAAACTTCAGAAATTATGTTTTTCGTGGATGCTTGGAAGTTAAACTTAATTCTTACACCTGGTAGAGCCAGCCCTACTGATCATTTTATTAAAGATGAAAGAATTTAGACAGTTTTGAGAGTTTTTTAACTCTCAATATTGCTGCTGAAACTGCTAACACTGCTAGACTTAAGAGAACTAGGGTTAGTCACTGTGGCATCATTCATTGTTTGTGAAGTCCCTTGCTGAAGCCTTGAGCTGAATGTTTTCACCACTTTGCTTTTTTGAAACCAGATGTGACAAGTGAGGGGTGGATCTGACTGTCACACTGCACTCTTACTAAATAAAGCAGTAAGGACATATTGGATGACTTTTTATTTATTTTTATTATTTTTTTTATACTTAGAATAAACAAATTTTTCAAATTAATGGCAATTTCTGTTCAGGATTGGTTAAAACTTATGTTATCGGTATCATCATTCCCATTCCCCATCTTCGGCATGGTCAGACATGACTAAAATTATATCTTTGTGTTCTATTTAACTGATACAGTATTATTCACGGTAAGTAAATAAGTGTATATTGCAAGAGTATGTTACATCATCAAGTAACCATCGAGTAGCTTCTGTACTCTATTTGCAAGTGGTAGGGGTCTAGTAAGAGCAATATTTTTGCAATATTTCTACCTCCCCCTACCCCAAACCTCTCATCACCACAGAGTGACAACCTGTAACCTGCAGCCATCCTGAGTGCACATGTGTGGGTACAAGATGGGTTTGAATAAATTGAAACTATTGTTTAATATTATTTCAAAACACATGTAAAAATAACCAGCATAAGGAGGAAATCTATAAAGATCAAAGAACAGGGAAATTACAATTATGCAAAATAGCAACAGACCTCAGGAACAGGACAATCACACTGAATGTGCAGTTGAGGAGTGTAGTATCCAAGACAACAGTCTGCATGGCTCCATGGAGAATGAATTGATCTCATCCATGTTTGAACAGATAGCAACAATTTATTAATTCAATTGCATTTGTTTAGCATCATCTCATTTTATATTATAGGCTAAGGGTACAACAATATTAGTGAGAGAACTCCAACAACCATAGCAAGCACTTGCTGATGGTGGGGAATGAAGAACTGTGTTATAACAAGAAGAGAACATCTGCAGGGACTCCGAAACTGGTCACAGAAAATATACATGGTTAAAATAAATCTATCCATTCAATTTGTGAAATATACAATGCTGTGCAAAAGTCTAGAGGCACACTTTATTTCTTTATGTTTTGCTATGATAGGAGGAAATAGGTGCAGCCATTTATTGAAATATGTGTAAGGACATGTGAAAATACAGTATATGAGGCAATTTACAATTATAATTAGCTTGAAAGTTAACATTTGCTCTGATCACCTCTTTTAGGCAAGCTGTCTTGTAATTTCTTTAAGTAGTCCGCGTGAATAGTTCTCCAGTCTTTGTGAAGAACATTTCAAAGCTCTTCAGTGGACACTGTATTTTGTTCTGTTCTCTCTCAAGACGATACCTCACAGTTTCAATAATATTGAAATTGTGCTCTATTGGGAGCCCCATCCATTTCTCATAATGTTCTATTGTGTGTTTTTCTATTATCCCAATGGAGCATTTTTCTCTTAGGGTTCAGGCTTACTTGTGGTTCCCAGTTTCCAACTATAGAATGGGAGACAGAGCCTTCAACTATCAGAAGACTCTCCTGTGGAACCAATTCCCACTTTGGGTTTAGGACTCTACTTTTAATTTTAGGCTTCAAACTTTCCTTTTTGGTAAGCTTTATACTTGGGGCTCAAGTACTGTTGCCCAGCACCTGCATGTAGGGAATCCACTGATTCGTTTTCTTAATTCTTTATCCAACTTAGTGTCCCAAGAGTGGGCAAAGCACAGCCTGGACAGGCCTCAAAATATGTATTGATATTTATATTTTCTAATTATATATTTATTTTTTTATATTTATTGAGTATTTATATTAAAATATAAAAATATATAATATAATATAATATAATATAATATAATATAATATAATATAATATAATATACTTTGACGTGACTTTTGTTGCAATAAATAAATACACAGAATTGAATGAAATGAATTCATGCTAGGCCACCAAAATTTCGATGCAATCAGAAAAAGGAGCAATGACAAGTAAAAGGTTTCGCAAAGATAAGAAGTTGTCGATTGAAATTTGGTTGTGGTAGTAGTCATTTCTGCCTAAAGGGTTCATTTGGATCTATCAGGGTGTGCAAGCTTGGTGTTATTAGATAAAGCTCACTCTGGCTTATTTTGTTGTTGTTGTTTTTTTTTTCGTTATGGAAAGGCCCAATAAAGATATTGCAACTCCACAACACTTTAACAAATTACCCATCAGTTTACTCTGACTGTGTCTGGTTTAATAATTTAACATTGGCTTTTCACAGGCTAAATGAGGAACTTTTCTCACTGAAGTTAATGAGAGTCACAAAGTGAAGCCTGTACTTTAGAATAGAAAAGGCTCACTACATCTGCAGTCACAAAGTCAGGTCATCCGCAGCTGCCTCTTTAATCCTTCATCCCTGTTTTTATCTAGGATCATCTTCATTCGATCCTAAGCCCCGATTGTACCTTTCTCTGTTTATTTTACTAATGTTATCCCTTTTATTCTTATCCTGATTCCCCTCCTCCACCTCCCGTCTCTGCTCATCGCTGCAGAGACAGAGGGAACTTCGTTTCTAATCTAATCCTGACTCTTGATTAAGGATTATAGCTGGGAGCGTTCTCTCATGTGTTAATGCTGAGCCGCTGCTGTTACCCCGGGGCTGAACCGCCTACCCCTCCTCCCTCTGCTGCCTGGCCTGCCTCCAGCCCCAGAACATGCTGAGCACGATAGCTGTCAAACTACTATTTGAATACTTGTTCGAGCCATCCCGTACATCATGCAAATGTTTCTCTCGCATCTGTGAACCAATCCATCCACTCTTCCCTGTGCACAGCCACCCTTTTCCATCTGACCTGGATTAGGTTTTTAATCCAGATATGGCAAAAATGCAGGAGATGTTATCAAGTATGTAAACTGAACTGGAAATACAAACTCTCAGTAGTTAAGAAACTTGATGCAACTTCCTGCGTTTGGTAGCTCTCTGCTCTGGAGTCCATCAAAGTATCAAAGGCACCAGCGGCTGTTTCAGCCAGTGAAACCAAGAGCACGATTGGTGTGCGCTTGTTCCTCTTTTCCCCACCTCAGATGCGTACAGCTTAAACTTCCTCCTGCAAGTCCAGTGCGCTGCGCTCCGCCGCCCTGTCAACGTGTCCGGAATGACCCACACGAGTTAGGAAGGGATGGAACTCACTTAAAAGAAATGAGGAATATTCGACACCCGCTCATCCGAATTTAGAAGATCATTTATAACCAAAGAGATACTAGTCGAAGCGACTGACTAAAGCGCGGTAAGTGTCCTGTTATGTGTTCGCTTGTGTTGTGAGTGAGAGGGTATAATGTACAAATTTTAACAAAAACACACAAAAAAGATAACGGTAGGAAGTAAAACGGTTACAATAAAATATTTTTTAAGACTTGGAAAGTGGGTGTTTGATCATCGACAAGTTTTTAGTTTTATAAAGGCGATGCTCACTTCCAAAAAGAGGAAGTTCGCGGTGCTTGACAGCCACCGCCTGCAGAAGTCACGGTGCATAAACTGCGATGATGAGCCGGTAGACCGTGTTACGGGGATGTACAGCAGTAAAGCACCTTTATCAGAGTGTCCCGCGTCACTTTCTAAATGTGAAAATCTTTTAAAACGAGGGTCTGAAGTCCTTTACCGTGTTTGTGACAGTGCGTGTGAGTGGGTGCATGGGAGTTATTTTTAGAATGTCCATCTAGACTAAACCAGAAACAAGACTAGTTTCACTTCTGTTCTCTATTTATACACCAGCTTTCAATTTAAACGTTGAATGGGTTTAAAATCAGAGCCCCTAAAGGAAGACGACGGATATGATTGCAGTGTGGGGAAGACAATTATTTGTATTTTCCTGCTCTTACCCCACAGACTTGCACTAAAAGAAAGTCCGGAGGTGTTAGACACACCGCAGAAATGCCGATATTACATCACAGTACTTAGTAGAGCTGAATACCCCGTCTTGTCTTGCATTAATAGGCCTGAAGTCACTTCAGCGTCATTTTTCGAAAATGTCCTAAACGGAAAATTATTGCAACCCAGTTGTTTTAATTACATTACAAAACATGAAACAATTATTTTTTCTTGTGTAGTTAATTTGTATTCAAATTTATGTATTACACAGTCGAAGTGGAATTGATCTGTTACGTATGTTATGTATATAGTATACTGAGTTTTACATCTTTTCCAAACACGTCAGTACACATAATCACGATTTATCCTGACATGACATTTATATGAGTTAGTTTGTTAGTTTAGTTTGGAAGGAAACACAATTCTCAGACTGACTAATGACTAAACCCTCATGATGGAAAGCTGGTGTATATGCTTTAAATGTGTTAACATTAATATATGTTAAGTCTTCGTTGTTTGTTGGTTGATAAAGATGAAAACTGAAAATCAGTCAGTACCCTATAAAGTCGCTGGGTGCAGAATTATCGGGTACAAAATGTCCCCAGAAGCCACTGCTGTAAATGAAGAAGTGACTCCGTGAAGTGGAAAAAAATGCAAATTTTTTATTGTTTTTTTCAACTGAACTTAATGTGTTACATTTATTGAACATGGTTTACAATATTCTGCTAACTGATTTTAGCTTCTCAAATAAGATGACTAACCAGTTTATATAATTATTATCATTTAAGTGAGAGTACCTCCCCTTGCTCATCTTTGTGATTCACGGTTCAGCTTTTTTTAAGTATTTGAAGCAGTCTGAAGCCTGAGCGTGGGGTCTTTTTATGAAACTTTGGACTTGTGTAAAATAAACATCGACCAGTAGAATTGTACAGCATGACAGTCAATAAGAAAAAGGTCCTCTTAAAATGCTGTACACTTGACTACAGTCATTTGATCTATGAAAGATCAGTTATTAGAAGACAATCCTCTCTTACTTCAAGATTTACTGGACGACAGGTCATAAAAGCAATAAAACACAAATATTTTAGAAATCTGTTGAAAACTTGTTTCTTTCTTTCTTTCTTTCTTTCTTTCTTTCTTTCTTTCTTTCTTTCTTTCTTTCTTTCTTTCTTTCTCTCTGTTGGTCCCTTGCCAGGCTGGCAGGTGATGTTGTTACGGCCTGAGGCAGTCCTAAACAGCTACAAACACAGCTTGGCAGCTTTTTCATAAAAAAGAAGGGCTGCCCAACAAGGCACGCATGAATAATTCCACTCCTCTGTCCCTTGAGAGAGTTTTTGCTCATGTTTGTTGCTGTAGCAGACTAGTTTAAATGTAGGATAATAAATGAGATACTTCCTTAAAGCCATGAGCATTAAAGCAGCCTGATACCTGCTCACCTGTTTACCTGTCACCTCACAGACAGGTAAAGGAAGCAGATAGACTCCAACTACAAGTCTGCAATAGGGTCTATAAAACGGATACGTGTATTTATGAATACACAGCCTAGTGTTAGGAGTGGTACTCATTTGCATAGTATATCAGTTGCTAATTCTGAGCTGGGCCTTTACACTGCCAGCCATAGAGATTGAGTCGGTTAGAAGACACAGTGGTGTTATACTGTCAACATCCATATATGATATTACTGAATAAGTATCTTAGTTTAATTGTTCATTACAAATTCTTTAAAGTTGCAATCAGAGCTTGTAATCATAAGGTTAACCCTCACTTATATGCTTTCAGAAGTTGGTATTATCAAAGTAAATCACTTGCTAGGGAGCCTATATGTTTTCTTATCTCAGATCAGAAATGCATAATTTGAAAGGCAGCATTTCTCTTCTGAAAGACACGGTGCATGTTTTCCAGAAGTGATGTCATATTATAGACGTTGCTATTGAAAAACAAAGTGCTTATTATAAAGTGTTACCGCATCATTTATGAAAGAAGAAATTATAAGTTCCTCCTTCTAATAAAAAAAGTGAATTCAGTGAAAAAGACAAAAAAAAAAATCCTACCATTGATTAAGTCAGTACAGGGTTTTTGCCATGGCAGCCTTACTTGGTCTGGTCAAAAATGCTGACAGTCAGTGGTGTCTTTAAAGTAGATGAGCCAAGCTGATCTCAGATAATGAAGTCAGATTCATCATGCTATCGTCTTCATCAAGTCTCCTTTAGCACATGTGCAGTCTGCCTTTAAAGTTTTTTAATGACTGTTTATTAGGGCCGCCGTGGTGTTTAAATTACATACATGATGAAGAAAAGTCTCTTCTGTCAAACCATCAGTGCCCATATAACTTTTTTATGCAGCAAAAAACAAACAGAAAAAAACTTTTTTTTAAAAAAAATACAGTTAATTTATTTAAAAGAAAAGATAATGAAAAAAATACTGGCTGTGATTACAGTGGGGCATTTACATGAAATCATAAAGTCATGATAGTTTTACCACAGCGCACCAATTTGTGATGTTTTGAACTGAAATGTAACGTACAACATACGGTGATTCAGTCATCACTGGCTGTTTATCTTTATCTTAATATAACATATATTTATGTATAAGCCAACTTCCAGTCGTGATGCTAAGGTTACAGGTTCCTCGCCATAGCCTCTTTTTAACTTGAGCACATAGGAGTGGTAAAACTCCCTGCTAACTCTTTACAAGAAAGTAAGTGTACTTCCCAAAAAGTATTTTGGGACATAACCTTGTGTCAAACTCCACACTTTATCTTTTGTTGCTGTGATTGATAACTAGATATAGATTTGGGATTTTTATCATTAGACGCCATGTGTTTTTTAAGATTTTACTATTAAAGAAACAAGGTGACTTTACAGGTTTAACAAAGCCATTGTTCCAGATAGTGCTTTTTTGAAGGTTGATGTGGTCTCGGCCACAAGCTGAGGAGAAAAAACAATAAGAGAACAGCATAGGCACAGAACTGAAACTGATGGCGTAGTCAAAGCATAAGAATTTTCCCATGAATTTGTCTTTCGTATCCCCAATAAAAGGTGAAAACAAAATTGCCATAAAAGCATTTTTTTTAACCAAGTTTTTTTATTTTTTACACAACAGAGACTGATACACTTTCACATTTACCCAGGATCCATGTTCATTTACCACTTATTTTTGTATATTTTGATGAGATGAATCACTAATTAGGGGCTTCATTCCTTGTCTGCTGCAGAAGTAGATAAATCATAGGTGGTGACTGGTGAGCCATTCACAACTACTACAGATGTAGTTATGTTTCCATTCTGATCTGTGCTTCACATTTAGTGTAAACATTTGTAGGTGTGAGAATCATAACAGACGAGACGGTTGTGGTTTTGTTTTGCTAGCCTACTTTATGTACACAATTATTTATTTTTTTTTTTTAACTTAGACTGTATTGCTACCTTGTTGTTATGAAGACCATTCTTAGAATCTAAAATCAATAGTTTAACATTTAGTGGATTAATAGAGCAATATTGATTAAAGACTTGTGCAGACATGACTTGTGCAATGACTATCAGTTGCCTCAGCATGAAGTGTTAAATCTGGGGAAGCCCATATATACATATATATATATATATATATATATATATATATATATATATATATATATATATATATATATATATATATATATATATATATATATATGGGCCAAAGATGTGTCTCAGTATATATATATATAGATAGATATAGATATATAGAGATATATATATATATATATATATATTTGGCCTCTACTATTTATAAGAACAGCATCTCAGTATACTTGCCATATTGTTTAGGGGAGCGGCACCACATGTCTGTGGTTAGAGGTCTTTCAAGATCGTCAGGACACAATGAAATTACATTGTTGTAAAGTGGTTTGATCATTTCTTTATGTATAGTTTATTTTGGACTAGTCAACATCTTTCTCTTAATTTAGGTAGAAAAATATATTATTATTTCACTTAGCATAGCAGTAAAGATGGTAACATAACATTAAGTTCTTATTAGGTAGAAATGGGTTAGCAGCCCAAGTCAACAGCCCCTTAGCAAAATGGATCCAGATCCAGAAATGGCAACTATTTATAAATGTATGTGGGAGGCCTAACAGCATATCTGAAGTTCATCAGTTCAGACTTTTGTGTTTTGTTTTTTTCAATGACTTCATGCACTTTGGTTGTGGTATCGTTTACCGTTATATTTGTATTTCCTAAGTACTGTCAAAGCAAGATATGTTAATTAGTAGTCTTTAGAAATACTTTCTTTTTGCTGGTTCAACTCAGTTGGCTTCATGTTAAGCAGTCATTGTCATTTTTTCTCTTATACTCTTCAAATAAACAAGTGTGTTCTAATCAGTATGTTTAATATTTATGTTAATTTTCAGAATTCTCAGAAAACACATGAAAAAAACAGTCCATTAGGATTAACACAGTTTTGCTGTTGTTCATTGACAGAAAGCTCCGAATAGAAGCTACAGTAAAGTCATTAGTGGATTTGTTTTCCCAGGTGTTCCAGTGAAGAGTAGCATCCATGTATCTGTAATATACGGGCAGAATATAAGCACTGGGATTAACAGCAAGTTGAATCATCTGCTACCACAAAGAGTATTTATGAGATAAACCGGGTTTATAAAGCTGCCTTTAAGTTTGTTTAGATCTAAAAATGTTGCGCACAGCTGTAAAGTGGCCCCATTGTGAGGCCCTAGCAGGGCATTTTAACTGTCACCATTTTGCCGTTTTGAAACCAGACATGACAAGCGAAGGGCTAGATCTGAATGAGAAACCCTGGAACACTGCGGTAACTACGTGTCACAAAATAAGGCCCGCTCTAAACAATGCACAGCTTTATCTGTCCTCTGACTCTAATGGGACCTTACTTCATGAAAAAAAAATTAAAAGCGTCAAGGGTTTTTTTTTTTAGGCAGACTTTAAATTATCCAAATAAGTCACCCCTCGTGAAAGTGTTTACAGAGATCTGCTTTCCCATATACTTCTGCACAATCTGACTTTTTGTATTCTAAAGGCCATTAGACCAAATTCATGCATTTATGCTTCACATTTAATCTTTTATGCCCTCTAGTTCATTGCCTGAGTGAAAAAAATCCTGTAAACCATTCACTATATCTGCAATAAGCTACTCTTAGCAAATTGATCAGTTTGAATTATCTGCAAAACAGATCTTGTCTTTAACTTTAGAGCTTAATTGCAGTAGATAACTCTTGGAGAAAAATGTTTTGCTGTTCTTTTTATTGCATATTGAGTGTTACAGAGATGTAATTGAAAAAGTAGTTTCTGTGTTCATAATACTTTGCATAGGATAAGCAGCTTTTAAAGTTAAAGTGGTGCTTTTCAGCTCTCACCTACTGGTAGCAAGGGCACAGCAACAACTGGGCACCCACACAATCAGACTGATATTATACTCTTGTAAAGATTCTGCACGTACTGGCGATGAGACATATTTAGGATATTATCACTGGATATAGTGATATTCAAATTATGCTGCAATGTGAAGCGCTGTCAGGACTTCATGCGCCAACATCCCAGCCTGAGGACTGAGGTTTTTTTCCACTCCGGTGGTCCTTTTGCTGGCACTTTTGATTCAGGCTGTGTGGACAAGTTGGTTTGTCTTTGAAGTGTCTTGTAGGTGCGTCACATGTGGGCAAGACACTGACAGTTGCATTTTCACAGAGTAAAAAGCTCTCTTTTACTGTTTCGCTAATTTTAATTTTGCATTAGTAAAACTGCAGCACCATGACTGTTCATTATCTAGAGGTATTGTACTGAGAGTTTTATATAGAAGTCAAAGAGGACTCAAGTAGACATCTGAAGAGGAACAAGGTTTGGAGCAGAGAAAAGGGGAAGTAAATATGTTAACACCACCAATTTTGACCTCAGTAACACCACTTCCTGTGTCTAAACATTTTCCATTGCTCGCCACTGTGCATAATTGACAGTATGGTAATTATTGCTGGCCATAATAATCTGCAGCTTCCAGAACAGATCAACAGCCAATTGGAGAAAACATGAAAAATTCTGTAACCGCTGATGTTTTTTGCTGCTTTGTGGCTTTTCTGTTTAGGCTTCCTTTGCTCAGGGCAATAATCTGCCTCTCTGAGGTGGCGGGAGATCAGACATGAACAGCTGTCTCTCTTGTGTCCTCTCTATCTGTGCATGTGCTATCAAACACAGTGTCCATCTCCTATCACAGACTCTCTCTTTGTTCTTGTTCCTGTAAAACTTTGTTCCATTTATCTGCATGCACATTTACATATACAGACATAAATGCGCTGAAACAGTGTGATACAAGGATGCATTCCCTAGATGTTACAGATGAATAACAGAGACTTGTGTGGAAATTATTTTGTTGGCACATGACACAGAAAGACTTACTTGCCAAAACTGCAAACATCATCAAGTGAGTCACGAACATGTGTGAGAACATATGAATTATTCAGAATAAACAGCAGTAGTGTGGAGTTCGCAGAAGCCTGCAGTATATCAAAAACATTTACTCACGGTCATCTGAGTTTTAAGGCATCTTTCTCTTCTCAGTCTACCGTCTGTGGTGACACATATATCTTCACATGCTGTTTTCCCACGTTACACACCCAAAATTAGAGAATTTTCTCAGTACATTTACAGTAAGAGCAGTTGGGTTGAGATAATGTCTAACGCTGAGTTTTGGTTTGGAGTCGAGCCTCCCGTGTTCAAAGTAACATTGGCCCATCCATTCACCTCAGCCACCCCCCTGAGTTACTTCTCTTTTCTTTTATCCACATAGCAAAAACATGATACATGAGGTTTAATTGTGAGCTGTGATAAGCTGAGGTATTGGTTGATTTTAGCTGTTTCCTGTGTGGACAACCCTATTCGGCAGTAAAAAACAAAAATTAACGATTGTAATCAAATTAATATTCGGCTTATATTTACAAGGAAGGATCTGGATTTACTTTAACTAAGCAAAGAATCCTCTGTAGTTCTTTCAAAGGTCATTTGAGAAATAATTTATTAAGCTTACATGTGTAAGAGCGAACAAACATTTTTCTGTAAAACAAAGGGGGGCTCAGCGAAAAAAGTTTGGGAACCACTGCTTTACACATTTATTATGAATCTTGTGCTTTTTAAACATCCTAACTCCTTCTGTGTAAGAAAAGCTAGAATCATATTGTTTGTTGCAGTTTTTGATACTATGTTTACATTAAAATTCCACAATTCTTAAACTATATTAATTTATTTTGTACACTCCACTCTCCTCTGAATAAAACCAGTACAATGCTGTGTAAAAGTAACTGTCCCTAAACTGGCCATTCATGCTCAAAAACCCTCCAATGTGGTTAAATTAAAACAATTCTGCAAAGAAGAACTGGCCCAAAGTCCTCCACAGTTATCACAAATGCTTGATTGCTGTTTTTTCTGCCAAAAGTTGCACAACTAGTTATTAGGTTTAGGGGGCAAATACCCTGAAAAATGCTGCTGATGTCCACGCTTTCACATCTTGCTATTTCTCTTCTTGTTGTTATCTTGCAGAAGGCACCATGGGTTGTGTGGGCTCAAAAAAGGAGCAGGAGCCTCACAGCAAAGGAACGGGTAATGATGATCTGCAGAACCGAGCACAGACCGCCCACTATGTCAAAGACCCAACCACAGGAAACTCTGGGAATAAAGCTGTAAGTAGTCAATTTATGTCACAGCATAAAGTGTTTCATATTGTTAGCCTGCAATTAGCCTCTATTGCCTCCACTGGCTATATGTTAGGTTCTACTAGATGACACACTTAAATAATGTTAAATGTACTGTAAAAGTATTTACTGGTCTAACTCGCAACAGTATTAGCAATATAATTTTACCATAACTGTTGACTGAACTTGGGCTGGAATCTATCCCAGCTCTCATAGGACAAGATACAGGGTACACCTCTGACAGGTGGCCAGTCCATCACAGAGACAGACAGCCATTTATGTTCACATTCACTCATACCACCAATTTTTGATCATTATTTACCTTAGTCTTAGGTTAGACCCCAGTCACACAGGCCTTTTTCAAAGGGCCTTTTCCAACCAATATGCAAGTGGTTGAAGGCAGTCATTATGAAAGCATCAATACAGCTCAGTAACCCTATTGTAACCACCATAAAAAAAGCTGACAAGTGATTGATTGGTGTGCTGCACCAAAAAAAACCCTGCTTTGGTCACCAGGCGATCGCCTTAGTCACCCAAAGGTTAACAATAGCAGGTTGTCTGCATGCACGCTTTAGCACCCTCTTTGTGACCAGTGAGAGGCAGCAGCCACTCACCAACCAGTCAAGGAATACGCAACTTCCCCTAGCGAGTGACTGTTGTAGCTACTTAATGCTACTGGACACTTTAACCCAGTGGCTTTTAACTTAATGGTTGGCCACAAATGGAAAACGATAACATACCATTATTTTTCATATGTACATTCCCTTTTCCACGTAATGTAATTTTTTTTAGAGAAGTGCTTGATAAATGTACCTCTTTTGCTTTAATGTTTGACGTCTTAAAATAAACAACAGCTGGCAAATAAGTGCAGTAGCTCGGAAGTAGAATCAAACTGAAATATATTTGTAGTAAATAAACAGAAAGTACTTTCCCTTTTTTACTTTTGGTCCAAATAAAAGGGGCAGACAGATTTTTGGCTTTAAAAGACAAATAATTATTATTCATAATATATTACAAGTACTACTTTACTTTAGTGATACAGAAGAGTAAGAACACATTTCACTGTGATAGGAGTCACTTCTTATGTGCTACTCAAAAAGGATATATGCGTGACAACACACACTCTTAACTAGCCTGTGACTTGTTGTGAGTTTGCATACCGGCCAGACTTTGATCTGTGGCACGGGTAAGCAGCAGTGCTGCGGTCGGTAAGTGCGGTTCTTCCGGCTACTGTTTCCTGTGTACTGACTATAACATCTCTTTCACCCTTAGTCAAGAAAGAGGAAGTAACAGAAGAAGAAGCAGAGCACAGCAGTCAGCTAGGAGATGTAGAATGAAAAGGGATAAGACAGCTCTCGACTTGCACATAGTATTCTTTTACAGATGTCTAAATATACAGATGTTACATCTACATGCCTGGTTTCTACATAACTCTGTTTATTTTTATCATTGTAAAAAAAATAAACACTTTGTGTCAAAAACTGTGTGACACGAAGAGCCGACTTACATGTCAGAAACCTCAAACAAAATTTACTCTATACCACATTTAGATTTCTAGATTTGATATGATAAAGTCCTTCCTTCCTTCGAAATGTGTGTTTTCAGTAACATGCCTCCAGCATGGAGTTTAAAAAAACCCATGTAGAATAAGAACCAGTTATTTTATTGAAGAACATTAATGTGCTCAAACCTAATAAATACATTTGCAATGAAAGAAAAGCGATTGATCAAGCTTTATCTATAGGACATTTCTCAAACTTGAATCCTGGGTAGCATATCCTTTACACAGTTTGAGGTTAGGAAATGTTTATAATAAAAGGGAGGGCTCTTTTGAAATTCATTTTACTCACAGAGTCATCAAAATGTATAGATGGACAGAGATATGATCCAAGCTTTCCAATATAAGATGCCTTGAGATGATTTGACACTTTATAAATAAAACGTAATTGACTGATTAAAGTGATTTCATTGCGTGTATGTTCACTGTGTGTCTCTGTGAGTTGTCACTAGAGAAAAGCCCCTATAGCTGAAACTTCTGAACACCAAATTGCAAACAAGTGATGTAGAAAAACAACTTTTCAGCAAATAAAGAGCTAAATATTTCCATCAGGAAACAGAAGAAAATATAGAGGGGATATTAATCCAGACCTGGATTACTGGATTACTGAATTTCCCTCAGAGTGCTTTTTCGAGATGAGATGTACTATATGCTATATACTATATGTTTTCTTTTTTAGCATTTTGCCTTTATTGGATAGAGATAGTGGAGATGGAGAGGAAAGCAGGGAGAGAGAGAGGGAAAGACATGCAGCAATGGGCCACTTCTTTCTGGCCATGAGGCATGTGACAGCACTTAAGCTATGTCATCACACACATTCAATTCATAACCCAATTTTTTGGATTTCACATAACTTTGATTTCATTCAAATTGTACAGTAGTTTATTATTATTGAATTTGAAGAGAATAACTACCATGATGTGACACCATAATACCACCAGGAAGTGTGTGGACAACAAGTCCAATTTTTAGTTAAAAATTGGACTTGTTGTTCAATCCTGCACTAGTGTTTTGTGCAGGATTTGTAATAATTACTACAGCTTTAAACGATTTTCTTTTAGATTTTGAAATGATTATTTGAAAGAACTTACTTTTTTTTCTATCTGTCTTTCCACAGGCCAAAATGCCTTCCAATGCAAACACTGCAGATGGTGAGTCTCACTCTATACGTACAGCAACACTAACATGTCGGGACTTCATTCCACATCTTTTATTACAGTAGCACGTTTAGCCAGTTACAGGTGTTTTCCTTGCCATCACCAATACATGTCACAGATATATGAGAACAGATATGTCACATTTAAAAAACCAAGATGTAGGTCAGTGTTGGTTAGATGCAGAAAGCTATGTCTTTTATGCCAGAAAGAGGAAGAAGACTCAGCGTGTGTGTGCAGAGCAAAAACCCCTCACACTGCCTCACCACGCAGGCCTTCAAAACTAACCCTATTGCTATTATTATCAAGCATACAAGGAAGTCAGTCTTGTAGCCAGAAAACGGTGAACCTAGTGCTAGCTTAAATCCCCACTGAAACAAACAGAACAATCAGTCGCTCTCACATATTAGCTAGTACTGGCCCAAAACCTCATGCACATAGATTTAAGGTGACAATGAAAAAATGAAATGAAAAAAAGTTTTACTCTGCACATGACAGCAACAGTGCATGAGGCCTTCCTCTGCTTTCTTTTTTTCTGCTTTAGGGGAGAGTATTGCCATGGCACTGTACGACTATGAGGCCATTCATGAGGGAGACCTTGGCTTCAAGAAGGGAGATAAGCTGAAAATCTTAGAGGAGTAAGTTCAACCACAAAAAAGATGGTTTATATTATTTGCGGTTTGAAGAGTTATCACGTTGTTCCGTGTTCCAAATTTAGTTTGGGGACTTGTGACACTTCTGACTTGCCATGTTTCTGTTAAGTCTTCACAGATGCTGTCTTTCACTCTCTCTGCAGATCAGGCGAGTGGTGGAGAGCTATGTTAATCAGTACAGGTCAGGAAGGCTACATCCCCAGTAACTATGTAGCCAAAGATACTCTGGAGGCAGAGGAGTAAGCAGACTCACTCTGAACACAAAAACACACATGCACACACACTTGTGTACCATACTAGTAAAACGAATAATATGACATAGTGTTATTACTGATAATAGGGGAATGAGCATTATGTAAGCTAAACATATTTAAACATATTTAGATGTCACGTTTTTAAACTGAAAATGAACTTGGTAACACAGAAAACAATATGAAGGTAAAATGAGGGCATATACAAAATAGCCGCTAAAAGGTTTCAGTACTGACTTATCTGTTTCCTACTGTTAAGGTGGTTCTTTAAGGGCGTAAGCAGGAAAGATGCTGAGAGGCAGTTGCTGGCCCCTGGGAACAAAATTGGATCCTTCATGATCCGAGACAGTGAGACTACCAAAGGTAAGTGATGTATATTTGAGAAAGACACTCTTTGTTCTTTTGTTGGCTAAGAGAAGAAAGTTGAAACATGGACCAAATCGTACATTAAAATAATAATATTAATATTTCTTTGTAACAAAGGACAGTATATACATGGGCTAATTACTTGTTAATGTTAATAGTTAGTTTTAGTTAGTTTTAATGTTAGCATTTAGAGTCATAACTATAGAAGTGATAAAAGGATACTTTAGCAGACTTATATTTCATTTGAAAATGAATGCTATGTTTCCAAAGTGTCTGAAGACTAGACATATGACTTCCTGTTAACACTAGCGTGAATAAAATTAAAATTGTGATGGAATGTCCATGTGATGCTCACAGCTTTTTCTGTTTCCTTAAATGAAGCAAAAACAAGAGAAAAGACACTCCAGTTCAAGCTAGATCTCTTGTGTGTTGCTTTAATTTGCTTTGAAAATTCCCTGTGGATAAGATGCTGTTTCTCCTTTTCCACAGGCAGCTACTCTCTGTCTGTCAGGGACAATGATCCTCAGTCCGGCGACACAGTGAAGCATTATAAGATTCGTACACTGGATAATGGAGGATTTTACATCTCTCCCCGCATCACTTTCAGCACCCTGCAGGAGCTGGTCAGCCATTACAAGAGTGAGTTCTAGCTATCAACAAATCTCACGCTTTAGTCCAGTGCTGACTCATTCAAACTTTTCACAGGTGTGCTCACAGTGTTTTAATAGCACAGTTAGGTTATCTTCTGTTTGCATTGAATTGCTGACGTTGGGACTTCTTGGGGGCGGCCAAGCAGCTCCAGCTTAGTTTGCATTCCACTGAATATTATTCCTATAGTAGTGCAGAGCACACTCTGCTGGCCAACTTTAATATGGCAGCCTTTGTGGACCATTGCATTGCTCTGTGACGAGTACTACTATCATGATTTCTCCATTGCATTATTTCTTATTTTATACTTTTCTACCACAGAGGTACAAAATCAAATTACTAAGTATTCATTCTGCTACATACAGAGCAAGGAGATGGTCTCTGCCAGTCCCTGACTAACCCATGCCTGAGTCCAAAACCTGAAAAGCCGTGGGAGAAGGATGCATGGGAAATCCCAAGATCTTCACTCAAACTGGACAAGAGGCTCGGTGCTGGCCAGTTTGGAGAAGTGTGGATGGGTGAGATAGATCTTCATCATTGTAAAATCCATTTGTTTATTGTGATGTTAGATAGAAATCCATTTCCTAATTGTAATTTTTTGTTTGTTTGTTTGTTTTAAGCCACATACAACAAACACACAAAGGTAGCAGTGAAGACCATGAAGCCTGGCAGCATGTCAGTGGAAGCGTTCATGATGGAGGCCAACCTCATGAAGACTCTACAACATGACAAACTGGTTCGACTTCATGCTGTCGTCAGCAAAGAGGAGCCAATCTATATTATCACTGAGTTCATGGAGAAAGGTGTGTATATGTGCCTGAGTGTGTATTTGTACATGTCCACATGGGCTATTGATGTCAGCGATTGCTGCAACATCTTTGAAAAGTGTTTTCCCATGACATTTACGTTCCAAAATGTTTACACTATGTTACACTAAAAATGAAGGGAGATGCTCTTTGCTGTGAGGTAAAAGAACATTTGAAAAAGATGAACTGATCATAGCTAATACAAGCAGTGGCTATAGTTAAAATGGGTGATAATAATAATTATCAGTTTAATAACTAATGCCATCTGTTTGTTAATACTTTTGCATTTGTGTGCCTACAGGTAGTTTATTAGACTTCTTAAAGAGTGATGAGGGCAACCGAGTCCAGCTTCCAAAGCTCATTGACTTCTCTGCTCAGGTGAGAATATATTGGTCACATTCAGTACTGGTGCTTTTGCAAGCTTGTCCCACCTGTTCCCCTGGTTTTCTGGCTGTAAATGAAACTTGTGTTTGTATGCAGTGCAAAGCACACGTCCCAATATTAAAATCATTTTCAAAGTTCAGCTCTTGTGTTGATGTTCTCTGTGAGAAATTCTAACTGTAAAACTGAGCAAAGTAAAATGATTAAAACTCCCTGAAGGATAATGTAATGGTACTGGCCTACCAGTAACACTGAACAAAATGTTCCAACCATGTTTAGTCAATGAAAAAAAGGAAATATTAACTACAAAGAGGAACAATGAAAGAAGAACTACAGGTTACATTGTGCTATTGTGCTGAATATTTTAAGAATGAATGTAAATCTTCTAAAACAGACATTTTCTGTTACACATCAACAGGCTAAATTCAAATTTTCAAGCAGCTACCATTTCTTTGAAGCTAGTGTGCCTTGAGAATATGTGCTTATTTTACCCTAACTGGCTAGTTTACTGTAATTACCATTCCACTTAAATCCTATTTAGTTTTACCTACATATCACCAGTTTGTGCTAACAGTCTTTCGCAGTAAACACAAAGCAAACACACTCACCAGCAGCTTCTTTAGTTACGCCTTGCTAGTACTTGCATTCAGAGCTGCCTTAATTATTTGTGGCATAGATTCAACAAGGTACTGGACACATTCCTCACAGATTTAGATCTATATTGACATGACAGCTTCATGCAGTTAAGCAGTGGATCTATGATCAAAATCTCCAGTTTCACCACATGCCAGAGGTGCTCTATTTGATTAAGTTCTGATCACTTTGAGGCCTTTTGAGTAGCCTAGAGTGAACTGATATAGTAAAAAGCAGTTTGAGATTATCTGCAAGCAGATATGAGAAGATACACACACTATAGTCATAAAGGCATGGTCATGAGTGTATGAATGTGTGTGTGAATGGGTGGATGACTGGATGTGTAAAGCGCTTTGGGGTCCTTAGGGACTAGTAAAGCGCTATACAAATACAGGCCATTTACCAGGCCATTTACCATGCTTAGCAACAACATTTTAATTAGATAAGCAGTGGTGGTTAAACAGTGCTTAGTTAGTACTAAAAAACTCAAACTGGGCCAAGAAAATATCCCTCACACCATTATACCACAATCAGCAGCCTGCACTGTTAACAGAACGAATGCTCTAATGTTGTTTATTCCTAATTCTGACCCGAGAATGCAATGTTTTTCCAATATACTGTTATCCAAATGACCTGCATGACCTGCACCCTGTTTCCTGTTTTTAGCTGACAGCTGTGGCATATAGTATGAAGTGGTTTTTGCTACAGTAGCCCATCTGGTTCAATATCTGTGTGTTCAGAGATGTTCTTCTGCTTACCATTTTGTAAACAGTGGTTAAAGTTGTTAAACTTCATATCAGTTCAGAGCAGTCTGGCCATCCTTCTCTGACTTCTAACTTGACATAGGCAAGCCATTTTTGCTCAGGGAACTGATATTTTCTCTTCTGCACTAGAGAGGGTAACGTGGGAAACCCCCAGGAGATCAGCAGTTTCTGAAATACTAGCCCATCTAACAACTATACCACCTTCAAAGAGAGTGAGACATCCAGGTTTTTGCAGTTAATCCGTGGGGGTGCATGCATATTTGTTGCTGTTGCTGTTGAGGTGGTTCCTATTAAATACAAAGAACAGAGAGAGAAGGGGAAGGGAAAAAGGTCACCTACTTTGATTAAATCATACCATGACTGATTTTTTCATGTTTATTGATCAGATAGCAAGAGAGGCTGATCTTATCAAGCAGTAACACAAAGGTGCTAAAGGGAAAGAGTACCCATGTGAATCCTCATGCATATTATAGCAAAATATCTGTTGCTATTATTACCAGCAGTAAAATGAACTGAAAGAAAAAGGGAACAGTGTTTCCTTGC
Source organism: Perissodus microlepis (assembly GCF_051167445.1). Lineage (NCBI taxonomy): Eukaryota > Metazoa > Chordata > Actinopteri > Cichliformes > Cichlidae > Perissodus > Perissodus microlepis. The sequence continues at coordinate 16,920,703 of NC_140480.1, forward strand.
CAGTGATATTAATTTTTGGCAACAACTTTTTGTCCTCTGTCATTTTTGTTTCTAGATTGCCGAGGGGATGGCCTACATTGAGCAGAGGAACTACATCCACAGAGACTTGAGAGCTGCCAACATCCTGGTCAATAAGGCTTTGGTGTGCAAGATTGCCGACTTTGGCCTGGCTCGTATCATTGAAGACAACGAGTACACAGCCAGGGAAGGTACAGTGCAATGTTTCCTATTACAAAAGATCCGGGCAAGTATCGTCCCAGAACAGATGGAATAGCAGCAGTCACAGTTTCATCAATCAAAGGGAAATGACTTTGTGTCAGTGAAATATCAGATTACGACCCAAATGACAAAACAAGCAGAGAATGACGATAAGAGCGACTTACCTCATAGTTTGCACATTGTAAACATGTCACCAGGAGATCTGTATCATTAGGTGACAAGTGATGTCTCACTGTCAACATTAGTTCCTATTCTAACTGGGTTTTCAATTATTTCCAACCAGGTGCTAAGTTCCCCATTAAATGGACAGCCCCTGAGGCCATAAACTACGGTTCTTTCACAATCAAATCTGATGTGTGGTCCTTTGGCATCTTGCTGACTGAGATTATCAGCTATGGGCGTACACCATACCCTGGTAAGTGGAAAACACAAGAGTTTGACACAAATCCCATAAAAAGCAGGACATTTGCACAAATAGTTGGTAAACAGGAGAAGCTTACTTGGTTAAAAGTGGCCTACTAAGACAATTAATAAATCTAACAAGCTAGCATGGGATTTTTTGAATATATAAACATGGCTGTATAAAAAGTTAGAATGTTACTAAAGATATTCAACACATGACTTTATACTTAAGGAGGACACTAAAGAATCTAAAGAATGTTAAAAAAAAACAGACATATTGTATTAAAGAAGATGAACAATAGTAGTGTTCTTGCTCTGATAAACACAAAGTTGAGGTAGACAACAGTCAGGTGGAGCAGCAGTTTCAGAGGCATGCTTTGAATAACAAATCCTGTCTTACTGTATGTATAGTCTGTGAACGAGGAAGTGCTCTAATGGTATCTATCAGATATTGCTAGCACTTGCTTGGTAGCTTCACTGGCAGATTGCATTCTTGCTATACTGTAATAACAAGTAGGATGCTAGTTTAGGTTAGCAAGTGACTTCTTTAAGTTCCTCTTAGTACAACTAAGAGTAAATAACAGTTCATTCGCTGCAGCCACGTCACCTTGAGTGGAAAATTATAACATAGCTGCCTTAGTTTGGAATGTTATTATCATGAAGGGAGAAGCTATCCATAGGCGATAGATAAACCTATCCATTAACAAAGACAGAGATTTTCCATAAGTATTTTTCTTGAGTCCATCCTGTAGTTTTTAGTCTGAATCAAAGTTGTTCATCGACCAACTAATCAAATGAACCATCACCTTCACCAAAGCACTCTAGATTGTCTTACTCCTACATTAGTCCTCTTCTTTTTACTTTTATTTGTTCCATTATTTTCAGGTATGACCAATCCAGAAGTGATCCGCCACTTGGAGAAGGGCTATCGAATGCAACGTATGGATAGCTGTCCCAAGGAACTATATGACATCATGATGGAGTGCTGGAAGAACAAGCCTGAGGACCGCCCCACCTTTGATTACCTGCAGAGCGTCCTGGAGGATTTCTACACAGCCACAGAGAGCCAGTATCAGCAGCAGCCATGAGGCTAATGTTTCAAAGCACATCCATTCACACCTACTGTAACTTCTACAGGAAGCAATGCAGCTCAGGTCACACACACATATATACAATCTCTACAGTTCTGTCTATCTGCGTCTCAATCTTTTTCTAATTTATAAACATATAATTCTTAGTAATAAGGGACTGTACAGCAATTATAGATGCATGAATGTTTTCTTTAAGGAAGCAGTCACAATGTAAGATTCTTAATTTTGTTAATAGTCCCACAGGTTTGTTATATCTGCAGCCCCCAATATAATAAGTGATGCACAAACACATCCATCATTTGTACCTGTAGTCATTTTTTTGTAGTCATTATATTACAGACTGGACGTATCATGGATTACTGTAAGGAGGTTGAATGTTACGCACAGGACACATTGTCTGACATTTTGGGAGGGGTGAGTTGTATTACTTCACTTTGCAGGCGAGGCATGGGTTAGAAGGACCAGAAAGAGTCTCCTGAAAAGCGTATTTCCAGGAACTCTGGAGGAATTGCACAAACCAGAGAAATAATTTTGCCTCCGAAAACCTCCCCCCTCAAAGTCCAGGAACTCTAGATTCCAGGAACTTTAGAGGTGGAGCTTTCTGTTTTTCAACCTTTCTGTTTTCTAGAATAACACCAACTTGTCTGGACTGGAGAAGTTTGTGGTATAGCTCTATATGGTGGTATAGCTCTTCAAAATGTTTCCATGTGCAAGCAGACTAGTTTGCCTAACCAAAAGGAGATCTAGAGTGCACCAATGCATGACGTAACCTTTTAGTTCCTTGAAAAAAAGATTCCTGGGTAATATGTATATGCACTGCACGTGAAGAGAGTTCTGAAGAGCAAGGACAAAAGAGTGAATTTGCAAGAGGCAGAAAACTATTTTACTAAACAAAAACAAACTATAAATAGCCCTGCGTGTTTTTGTTCTTATCAGCACTGTAATTTGTGTACAGTCCCTAACATTCGAATGCCTTTGAAGGGTTTTTTTAAGCTCACATTAAACCAGACTCTCTCACTCACAAAATATTATGGTAGCACAAACATGGCCCCATTCACAAACACCTGGAGATTGCTGTTATGCTCTAGCGCACATTGTCCAGCCATCAACCACAACACAGATGTTCACAGGAAAATGTGTTCAGCTCTAATAAAACTATAATAAAACAAGCAATCCTGCCACTGCCCCCCTCCTCCCATAAAACTGTGTTGTTTCACAGGAAAGCGGGTATTGTCTGGCTGATTCTGCTTAAAAGTACTATTTATACTTTTCATTATGCTGTGGATTTAGCATTACTTCTTTATAGTGCCTTTTGCAGTGGATCTTTCTTGCAGACTTAATGTGTACGATATATTCTGTATAGACATTGATATATATGAAGAGATGCAAACATTCAGGCTCTTTAGCTAATGATGCTTGTTGATTCCTAAATGTTTCTCTTTTATTACTTAAATTATTGAGAAAGCAGTGCATAGGTACATTTCACATTGGACTTTTTTGCTAATTTTATGATCTGAACGCCATTGTATCTTCAATGGAAGTGTCTTCCTAACAGCAAATGCCTTTTATTTTCGTTTTTGTGAAGGAACTGCTCTATTTTATTTACATTATGTGTCTCATCTTGAAAATAGTAGATTTCTTGCACAATACAACAAGCATTTCTTCTGTAGTTGATCAGCAATAGTAAATCATATACTAAAAGCAATCCTATGTTTACTACTTGAGTGGTTCTAATGCATTTCAGGGGCCCCAGATGTCAGGAGAGCTTTTTGGGGGGGGAGTAAGATTTAATGATTTCATGCTGTGACAAATTTAATGCCATTCATAGAGTGGGAACTGTGAGCAAAACATATGAGAGCTTTTTTTTCTTATATAAACAGGTATGATTCATTTACAATGATGACTAAATCATTGCCAGCACTGTATATAGTTATATTCACAAAGTTGAGTATATTTTAGTGTTTTTCTTAATTCTTCAATATAAAGCCCTTGTGATATTTGTGAGATGCTTGATTCTGTCAATGCAACTGTCATGAAATAGAATAAACTACTTTAAAAACTATAAGTGTGTATTGGTGTAACAGCAAGCAACATATTTTAAATGTGGCTCTAGCAATGATTCCACTATCTGTAAGATACCTCACCATAAACCCAGACATATGCGTAATGAAATGTGTCTATGTAAGAGCTACTGGAGGGTAGCTCTTACATAGAGAGTGTCTGCTGGGGCCTAAGACAAAAGTTCATAGAAGGGTCTCCAACCAGATTTGATCATCATTGTGTTATAAATAATAAATTAAAGAATTGTTTATTTAAGTGAATTTTTCGTTGACTGGACAGAGATGGTAACAAAATGATATATTGTTTAACAAGGAATTTAGAATGAGCTACACATGCAATATAACTAGCATTATCAGCATTTTGTGTGTCATCAGTGTGTAAAATCTCATCGTTAGATATCAGTCAACTGCAATCAACTGAATTATGTTTTATACCCCTCCTAATTCAATTGCATAATCCTAGCTACTTGGCCACTGTAGGACAACCAACTCTGGCTGTAATTTATGGCAGTAAGTTTAGGCTATCAGTTCGCGGCTTACCTCAGCTGTCAATATGTTTTCACATCTACTACTATGAAGGAGGCTGCAAAACTTTGTGAAAGGAGTCCAATACAAGGAGTCAGTCAAGCTCACTTCTGTCTGATCACATTGATAATGAGATGAGTTGTTGAGGATACCCTGAACTTTTCACTTGGTAAGTGTTGCTGTTTTTGATGCTGTTAGCTGCTCTTAGCTGGCATTAGTTAAACTTTCCTTGAAGTGGATCTAACATTGTTTGGCTCTTAGCAAATAAACTCTTAAAAAATGTGAAAATGTAACCAGCCTTTAATCAGAGGAAAACATTAGCTGGTATAATGTTAGCTTTTAACAGGGGCAATTCTAGGATCAGAGCTTTGGGGGTGCTGAGCACCCAGAGAGCTGCCCAGCCAGGCAACATAAACTACTTGTTACGTCCCCCCCACCATGGTGGTGGCAAGGGCAGGAAGGAGACAGCAACACCGGACAACCACAATCAATGAAGGAGGAGGACAACAGGACAGTCAAGAATCAGGCAGGATTTATTGGAATCTATAAGAAAAAAGGTGGGGGAGGAGGACTGGGCGGTTGAGCCAAATCAAAGAAAGTAATAAAACAAAAAGAGGTCGAGAGCTCCCAGGGCCTAACTAAAACAAAAATGCAAAACAAAAGGCCTTTCTAGCTGCTCGACAAAAGGTCAGTGAAAACATACAAAAGTGGCATCAACCGCATAACCTAGTGTGTCTAACAGTTTAAAACCTGCAACCAGTGTATAGGGTACCCCAGCTTACCTGTCCAGCCTCCCACCACACATAATACAAAGAGGCCTGTTCGCAAATGTTTGTCATAGCAGAAGCCAGCAGCCACCAGCTGGCCAGGGAGCTGCTCATTTGTAGTGTTCCTTGGAGTGTGATTGGCCAACTGTGCCCAGACCAGCCAATAGACACCTGCCAATCAACTTCGAACTGGCCAATAGGTGGAGGCCTGACACCTGAAAGATAAAAAGAACACAAAAGCAAAGCCACATCTCTTGGCACGTAACACTACTCGTCACAATGAGACTTCTTCCCTGTCTCTGTCAGTCCCTGCAACCTTAATTGTCTCCAGTTGTCCCGAGTTCTCTCTGACTGTCTCCTTTGTGCATTTAAACCCCTGTTCCTCCCCGTCCTCGTCATCTGTTGTCTTCATCTCCGAATCAGTCATTATAATTTTACCATCTCTGTGCAAGTCTGCAAATTTCTTTATTAAATCATAAGATTTAGATGGTCTAAAAGTTGCCCTACCTATTATTGGCTGAGGTTTTAGTAGAGTTGTGGCTGAACCACATAAAAATATATCATTAATTTTAATCTCCCCAATCAATTATAATGTTATGTTGGAATGTTGTTAAAGAGGGTCAAAAAAAATTTCAACCCAGTTTGTTTTGCAGATTCTGTATAACAGCTTTAATATAGGGAGAACACAACTTCCAGATTGTATGAGTAAAATTTGTGTTTTTTTCTTTGTCAGCTTAACAGTTTCTGTTGTGCCTGTCACTATTCCCTGTCTGTTTTCTTACCTGGTTCTTCCTGACCTTGTACTTTCTCCTCACGTTCCCCTCTTTCCTCTCTCCCTCTTTGGACTGACAATCATACACAAATAGATTGTATTCAATTAGATGCAAAAATTACATTAATATGAAAAAAAACTACTATTAAGATCACTAATAAAAAAGTCCTCTCTCAGTGTACTTTCAACCAAAAGGCAAATAACCAAACCACATGTACATCTAATAAAAGATAGAAATATTGAAACACTGATCCAACATTATTCTTGATTGACGGATCATTTGATCTTAGACTTTTACCTGAATGTTGCTCCTTTTTTGAAAAAAACTTCCTTATATCCATTATGAACCTGGCTGTCCCTCTGTACACAAAAACAAACAAACAAACACACACACACACACACACACACACACACACACACACACAACAGGAGTTATATGCAGGGCTGCACATAAGTGGTCCACAGGTGCGCATTTGCTGTCAAAATAAAAGACGCACACCAGATAAGAAGTTGGAATGCGCGTTTGCGTACATAAGATGTTCTGGAGGAGGACAGACATTTGTTCAGAACTCTTAAATATGTTGAAGAAGCAAGCTCTGTAAGTAATTACTTTGGTGTTCCTCCACCGCAAAAGAAGCGCGTATTCTCAGAATTTCTTGGAATTTCCGGGAATACGCGCTTACAAGAACTTAAAAAAAAAAAGATGTATACATAAAAACATCTCTTGATGAATGAATTACAGGCAAGGATATGCCCAAAGGTTTAGTTCCTCTGGATGTTTCCAAGGAAAAATTTTTTGTTTCATCCAAGTGACTTCTCCAGTGTCACAGATGAGTGATGAAACGTTTCTCCCACTGAAAACCATTGTGTCCAGTTGAATTCAATCAGTTTTTTCAGGTGAGTTGCTAGATGCTGTGCTCATGAGGACAGTGGGTTTCAACTTGCAGCACAACACAAAGTTGCCATATTTGATGAAAGATCAAAACACTTAATTGGGCAGAATTAAGTCAAAATGTAACACCTCATATGATGACACATCACACATGACCCAGCATTGTTCTAAGAATGCAAACTTTCTTATTAGAAGTTGCCACAGCTGCCAGAAAGGGACACATTTCCGAATGATCTTAATCAGTGGTTACTGCTCTCGGTCTTGCTGCACGGATGATGTAACGTCTATGATAAGCACCAAGGTTTGTGTCCTAGTCAGAATTAAGCCATCCTTTGCTTCCAGGTTAGGAAAAGTGGAACAGGAGATATTCAAATACAGCTGCTGGTGAGTTCTACAAAAACAAAATACAGTTTATAAAAACACTTGCACTGATTTATCAGTGACATCCATTTACTCAAAAATTACTGATAAGTGGATAACTGGAATTTATAGTTTATAATTTCAACGTTGGAACTAAATATGTCAGATGTGCTGTGATGCTTGTGTGATTTTTAACAGGACCCTACAAAACTTTACACTACTTGTGCTACTTTACCAAAACGCTTGATGGCTGAGTGTGCAGTTCCTGCTGTAAATCGATTCACTCCTAAGATTCAGAAATCTACGTGATAACCGGCCGGAAATGTGTGCACTCGTAAATCAATAGTTTCTAAATGCATGCTCAATCAAAATTTGATTCTGTTCATCTGGACGTACCTTTTTAAGAGGAAAAAACATCCATCCACAAAAGGTACATCCAGATGAACAGAATCATCTGTTTGGGGTTAAACCAATAGTGTCACTGCCCTCTGCTAAGACTGGAGATAATATAAGAAATAAAGAAAGTGACAGCTATTGTTTTAATCACCGCATTATGTCCATTTTGTAGCACATAAAAATGTTTAGGTAATATTTGTAGACAGACATGTTTTTCCTGTAACTGCATTTTTACTCCAATCTTTGTTGAAAATGTAATTTTTGTAATGCTGAGCAGATCATTTCTAGTATGTGGGAAAGTTTTGTGACCCCGTTGAGCTAATGTGATTAAATTATAACATTATCTTGATTAAAGTATCATATAAGCGCAGTGCTTGTGTGCAGTGGTGTATATATGCCTTGTAGGGATATTATAAACTGTTATGTTTATATCAAGCTTTTATCCTAATAATAAGCAGAGTCTTTCTTAAAAATTCAGATCCTTAGAGATTATTTGAAAAGTAGATCAACAGCTATCACTAAATGAAACACTCTAAACCTGCATTGGAAAAATATCCCTTATTTCACCTGTGATCACACACTTTGTTTTTTGTTTTTTTTTTGGTGCAGAGGAATGGCCAACAAAAGGAAAGACTTCACTGAGTGAAAAAGGATGAAGATACAAGATGCTGATGGTGCAGTGCAGCTGGTCTCAGGAGATGATGAAAAAGCCTGATCACCTTCTCTACAAAAACAAGGTGAGTTTAATGTTGAGATTGATTTATTTTGTGCAGGTTTGTATGTTACTTTAATTATAAACTGCTTATATTGCAACTGTAAGCTGTTATGTGTATGCAACTCTACATGTATTTTAGGAAAATTAATAATGGTAATCCACAGCAGATCTAACCAAAACCAAAACTCTGTTCTTCCTTGCTGGCTTTCAATGGTAACGTGTACAGATTCATTTTATTTTCAAGTCATTTCCCACCTTACTTTTCTCAATACTAAATTTTGTATTTTTATTCCTTTTATTTTAGCTTAAATGTAAACAACAGCACCAAAAAACAAACTTCTTAAAATGTCTTTTTTTCATTTCTTTTTTCCTCAAAATAAATTGTGACTGGGCTCATTGGCTGAGATGGTGGAGCAAAACAGCGACACATTAAATGTGACTGCTCAAGTTCCTGTATGAACTGAACTCTGAAAATCCAAGGAAAAGCTGAGTGTATTTTCTTTAAAGCTCAGATGGAATTTGATGGACTACCATGCTACATTCAGGACTTTATCACACAGAAAGTGTGCACACAATGTCTTACTTCATGGTTGCTCTTCACCAACCTCTGGTGTCACTTTGTAGTCACTTGTCTTATTATTGTCTTATTTGTTGCTTTTTAGGGTCTGTGAGCACAAGCAGAGGTTTTTGCTTGGGAAGTAACCGTGACCTCTTTTTGAGAGGCTTCTCTAACATTTAATGATTGTGAAATAAGTCAAACATTTCTCCTCTACTTTAACAGCTGAGAACATTTTGAACACAGAGGACACGCGAGTCTGGAGGTCACGGTAACATTGGCGGAGGACCATCTTGCCACCAGAGCGGCGGAGCCCGGGGAAGGCGGCTGGAAACCGAGCAAACAAGCCCCAGTGCCGGCACCAAGGCGCCGGGTACCTGCGCCGGCAGAGTGGGCATCCGAGCGGATGTGCGCCGCTGGTGCGCGTCCTGCCCAGAATGCCAACTTGTTAATCAGCCGGCCATACCAAAAGCGCCTTTGTGCCCGCTCCCACTCATAGAGGTCCCGTTTGAGCGCATTGGCATGGACCTCATCGGGCCGTTTCACCGGAGTGCACGCGGCTACCGCTTTGTATTAGTCCTGGTGGATTATGCAACGCGGTACCCGGAAGCAGTCCCGCTGAGCAACATCTCTGCAAAGAGTGTGGCACAGGTACTGTTTCAGGTCATCTCCCGAGTCGGAATCCCGAAAGAGATACTGACTGACCAGGGCACGTCGTTCATGTCTCGCACACTGCGGGAACTGTACGAATTACTGGGCATTAAATCTATTCGGACCATCGTCTACCACCCTCAGACGGACAGGCTGGTGGAGTGGCTGAATAAGACTTTAAAGTCCATGATTCGTAAGTTCATTACCGAGGATGAACGCAATTGGGATCGCTGGCTAGACCCTCTATTATTTGCAGTGCGGGAGGTGCCCAGGCCTCCACGGGATTTTCTCCCTTTGAACTGCTGTTCGGCAGGAAGCCACGTGGGGTGCTCGACCTGATTAAAGAAAGCTGGGAGGAAGGTCCGAGCCCCGCCAAGAATGAGATTCAGTACGTGTTGGACCTGAGAGCGAAACTCCACACTTTGGGGAGGTTGTCACGGGAGAATTTGCTCCAGGCTCAGCAGCGTCAGCAACACCTGTATGACAGAGGGGCTAGACTCAGGCAATTTTCACCGGGAGACAAAGTGCTTCTTCCAGCTCAAAGTTGCTCGCCAAGTGGCAAGGACCCTTTGTGGTCACATGGCGAGTTGGGGACGTTGACTATGAGGTCGCTTGGTCAGACAAGGGAGGGGCCACGCAGATTTATCACCTCAATCTCCTTAAAGCGTGGAGAGAGGCTGAAACTGCTTCTCTGGTAAGCCTGGTTAAGGAGAGAGATGAGTTGGGGCCGGAGGTACCAAATTCCATCATCCCCGCCTCCCTCACTTGGCGCCAGAGAGCGGACATTGTCGCGTTACAACAGCGTTTTGCTGATGTGTTCTCCCCCCTGCCCGGCCGAAAGTCTCTCATTGAGCATCATTTTGAAACGCAGCCTGGCGTGACGGTGCGTTCACGGCCCTACAGGCTTCCTGAGCATAAACGGCAAATTGTTCAGAGGGAATTGGCTGAAATGCTGAAAATGGGAGTGATAGAAGAGTTGCACAGCGCCTGGTGTAGCCCCATCGTTCTTGTGGTGAAGAAGGATGGGTCTATACGGTTCTGTGTCGACTATCGTAAGGTGAATGCAGTGTCACGCTTTGATGCTTATCCCATGCCCCGGGTCGACGAGCTCCTGGATCGGTTGGGCACGGCCCGTTTTTTCACGACACTGGATTTAACTAAGGGCTACTGGCAGATTCCCTTGTCTGCCGAGTCCAAGGAGAAAACGGCCTTCTCCACTCCGTACGGTTTGTACCAATTCGTTACGCTTCCGTTCGGCTTGTTCGGAGCCCCTGCCACCTTTCAGCGCCTCATGGACCGGGTGCTGCGTCCGCACGCTGCATATGCTGCTGCCTACCTGGATGACGTGATCATCCACAGCGACACCTGGGCGGAGCATGTGGCCGCGGTCCTGGAGTCCCTGAGGAGGGCGGGGCTTACGGCCAACCCGAAGAAGTGTGCGGTTGGACGGAGGGAGGTACAGTATCTGGGGTACCACTTGGGGGGCGGGCAGGTGCGCCCACAGATGGAGAAGACGGCAGCTATCGCATCCTGCCCGCGCCCCAAGACGGTTTCTGGGGCTGGCAGGTTACTACCGCCGTTTCATGCCGGGGTTTACGCAGCTGACCAGCCCCTTGACCGATCTCACCCGAAAGGGTGCTGCAGATCTGGTTCAGTGGACGGGGCCGTGCCAGGCGGCGTTTGTGCAGGTGAAAAAATCTCTCTGTGGGGAGCCGCTGCTTCACACTCCTAACTTTTCCCTCCCTTTTGTTCTGCAGACTGACGCCTCGAACAGAGGGCTGGGGGCCGTTTTGTCCCAGCAGGTAAAGGAGCTGGCAGAGCGTGAAAGACGGTACAGCACCGTGGAGAAGGAGTGCTTGGCTATCCGGTGGGCGGTCGACTCCCTTCGCTATTACCTCCTGGGGCGCTCATTCACCCTCTGCTCGGACCATGCCCCGCTGCAGTGGCTTCACCGCATGAAGGATGCCAACGCCCGGTGGTATCTGGCTTTACAGCCCTTTAAGTTCAAGGTGGTCCATAGGCCGGGGGCGCAGGTGGCTGTGGCCAATTTCCTCTCTCACTCGCGGTGGGGGGGGGAATAGGTTCGGCCGGACGGCTCCCCGGCCTCAGTCGGGCGGTGGGGGTGTGTGGCGGAGGTGTGGTCCCGGGCGCGGCTGCAGGGGAGGAGTGGTGCAGTGAGCTCAACGGGGCGGTGCTGGAGACGCAGGTGAGAACAGCTGATGGCGTTTGGACTGATGACGGTTTCCTTCCCCTTTTTTAGTGAGACGGGAGAGGAGCGGAGAGGAAGCTGGGAATCAGCTGAGACCGGAGCTGTCAGACTGTGGACTGTCATAACAAATGAAAACTAAAAATAAACGTGGCATCTGGCGACAAAGAACTGTACGTGTGTGTACGTGTGTGAAGTGCATTTCACACTTGATAAGAAGTTTGAATCTTAATTTGAATCTTAATTCCCAAGCAAAAACCTTGGATCTGCAGAGCAACTTGTAACTATAGCTTAAAAAACCCATATTTCCCTATGCAGAACATGTCAGCTAATCATGTTTTAAATCACAAAAGTCATTATTTTAATGTTGTAACTGGCTAAGCTGATGCAAAATTAAAAGTAAACAAAATTTAATGTTATTTAAATCATCAAATTCTAAGTGCTCATGTACCTTGTTAGTGTTATTAATTTCAGATTCTTGAATATATATACAATTGCTGTTATATAAATGCAGTGAAGTCATGAGAGTTAACAGGGTATTAATTAGTTTGTTAGCTTTTTGTATTTCTCTGTTTGGTTTGAATTAGTACAAATATAACACTTTTAAATATCTCATCATCAGTAAATAGCATATTTTAATATGACATTCACTCTGATTTTAACTGTTAACTCACACCTTGTTCCCACATAATACTTGTCCTTAGTTTAGTTCTGTATTATATGAGATGTAAGAACGCAGTCTAAAGAGAGCAAAACCTTTTATAATTGTGTGTGCCACAGGATCTTAGACAGACACAGTTTACCATTCTTCTGAGCAACCACCTCAACCCGTCTGTCTCTAAAATGGATCAGGGAAGAAAACAATTATATTTTGGAAACAATGCAGTCGAAAGAAGCACCTTCCACTCCTGAAGATGCGGCAGTTGGCATTCTGGGGCGAACATCCAACCCTCTGCCTCTCCTTTCCCCACTGGGACACCTGCCCCCCCCAGCCAGCATCAGATCCTCAGACTGGAGAATCTGTTAGCCACATTCCCCCAGAACCAGCTCCTCCTGTGACTCAGCAGCTGGTTCCACTCATGGTCTCAGTGCCAGCACACCTCTACAGTCAGCCAGGGACAGATAGCCAGGGACAGCTGAGACACCCAGAGGTAGTGACAGGTCTCATTAGAGTTTTATTGATAAAGATGCTTAAAACTGTTGCATTCTTCAGTCCACATGAAAGAAAAAGTTTTATTTCAATTCAATTCAATTCAGTTTTATTTATATAGCGCCAAATCACAACAAAAGTTGCCTCAAGGCGCTTCATAGATACAGAGAAAAACCCAACAATCATATGACCCCCTATGAGCAAGCACTTTGGTGACAGTGGGAAGGAAAAACTCCCTTTTAACAGGAAGAAACCTCCGGCAGAACCAGGCTCAGGGAGGGGCGGGGCCATCTGCTGCGACCGGTTGGGGTGAGAGAAGGAAGACAGGATAAAAGACATGCTGTGGAAGAGAGACAGAGGTTAATAACAGATATGATTCGATGCAGAGAGGTCTATCAACACATAGTGAGTGAGAAAGGTGACTGGAAAGGAAAAGCTCAATGCATCATGGGAATCCCCCGGCAGCCTACGTCTATTGCAGCATAACTAAGGGAGGATTCAGGGTCACCTGGTCCAGCCCTAACTATATGCTTTAGCAAAAAGGAAAGTTTTAAGCCTAATCTTGAAAGTGGAGATAGTGTCTGTCTCCCGAATCCAAACTGGAAGCTGGTTCCACAGAAGAGGGGCCTGAAAACTGAAGGCTCTGCCTCCCATTCTACTTTTAAATGCTCTAGGAACAACAAGTAGGCCTGCAGTGCGAGAGCGAAGTGCTCTAATAGGGTGATATGGTACTACAAGGTCATTAAGATAAGATGGGGCCTGATTATTTAAGACCTTGTATGTGAGGAGCAGGAGTTTGAATTCAATTCTGGATTTAACAGGAAGCCAATGAAGGGAAGCCAAAACAGGAGAAATATGCTCTCTCCTTCTAGTCCCTGTCAGTACTCTTGCTGCAGCATTTTGGATTAGCTGAAGGCTTTTCAGTGAGTTTTTTGGACATCCTGATAATAATGAATTGCAGTAGTCCGGCCTGGAAGTTGACTCTAAAATGCTGAACAGTAAACTTAGTCACTGCCAGTGAAACATAATTCCAAAGAATAACGCAGGAGATCAAAGTCCAGCTATGTATGAATGTAGTTTTATGCACGTCTTCTCCTCCCACTGATCACTTCTTCCACCAAGTGGATAGATCATAGCATTCCAGCTTTTCTCATCATCTGTTGTGTGTTTTGTGTGTTTCAAGTGTAATGTGCTCGGGATTCCAGAAAACATAATCCAGTAAGTGCGTCCTGTTGGAGAACTGTATGTAAAACACACAAACACACCAGTGAACACAGCTGCTGAACGTCTGTATCTTCATAAACTCTGTTATCTCGTATCCGTCTCTGCATCTGTGTAGGTAAATGGTAAATGGCCTGCATTTGTATAGCGCTTTACTCAGTCCCTAAGGACCCCAAAGCGCTTTACACTACATTCAGTCATTCACCCATTCACACACACATTCACACACTGGCAATGGCAAGCTACATTGTAGCCACAGCTGCCCTGAGGCGCACTGACAGAGGCGTATAGGTGTTCCAGTCTGGGATTTTGTCCCTCCTGCTCCCCCATCCAACACCTCCACTCCAAAGTAAGTTTCTGTAGTGCTTTGTGTCAGTGATCTGCAGGTATCTGTCTGTCTTTCATCTGCAGATGTTTGTGCGAATTATTGTAATCAGCTTCCTTTAATGGTGCCTCCTTACATTCAGCTTCACAGCTTTACTCATGTTTTTAAACTACTTTGCTCACAGCTGTACACAAAGCTAGCATGTGCTCTGACTCTGTGTTTTATTCCTGTAGAAAAAGGAAATGTGAAGCCCAACAGGATGAGAACCGGCTGTATATAAAGAAACCACCAAATGCCTTCATGCTTTACCTGAAGGAGCAGAGGCCAAAGGTGATGGCGGGACTGAACATAACTGGCAGTGCAGCCATAAATGCAGTTGTGGGAAAGAGGGTAAGTGTGTAACTCTGCATATATTTATGCATCTGTTAATGTTTTATGCTCATGTTTGTGCATGTGTGCCAGCTGTCCTGTAGTTATGTGTAGTAACAGTGTAGCTGGGTATTTATCTATGCTGACAGTGTGTTCTCATGATTGTCTGTCTTCAGTGGGGGTCTCTCTCAAAAGAACAACAAGCAAAATATTTTGATCAGGCTGAAACCGAGAGATGCCGTCACGCCACAGAGCATCCAGACTGGTCCACCAAAGAAAACTACGTATGTCCAAAGTGCCAACATGCAGTCCATACATGTGCCCATCACTGCACTGAATTATGAAACAACCAGTGCACAGAGTTTGTATCAACTGATGAAAATTCTCATATTTTTGTTTTTAGGGCAAAAAGAGGAAGAGAACGCAAAATCGCACCTCGAGCACAGCTGAGAGGAGATTTCTGGGAATTACAACTTTTTTGAAATGGGAAATGTGATGAAAAGAAGATGGAAATCTGTTAACAAAAGAAGACTTACTGTGTTTTTGTTTGTGTTTGTTTGTGCAGCATCTGAACCTAAACAGGAAGCTCAACAGGCCAAGAGACTTTGTGTGACACCAGCTCAAACACAGTCATCTTCTTCCTATTCAGTTGCGAAGGAGCAGCCAGCTGCTTGAGCAGCCACAGAGACAGCCAGCTGTTACCAACCTGCCTCATCAGCAGTCAGCGTGTGTGCAGCTGCAGAACACACAGACAACAGTTGATGAACTTGTGTTGTCAAGTAAATCCGGTCCTCCCAGCTTCTCGTATGGATTTCTCCCCATCTGCATCACTGGCCTCCTCTGCTGCACCTGTTCAGCTCCAGAAAGAGGCCACTTTTGTCAGTAACACTGATGAAGCACTGCTGTCAGTGGTGGAACAGCTTGACCCCCTCCTCACTTCTGAGCAGTCTCAGCAGCCCTCCTCTCCACTCACTGGTCATCACCTAAATCAGACCAACCCTGCTTCTCCTGTATATACTTCTCTATCCACATCATTTGCCTCTTCTGCCACATTTTTTCAACACCAAAAAGAGCCTATTGGTTTCGCTGACATTCAGGAAGACATGTGGTCACTTCTTAACCACCTCCCTGCCACTCCACAGCCTGATAGACTCTCCTATCCTAACACTCCTACTCTGACTAGCCCTGCTTCTCTGGAGAATTCCTCTAATTCCAAATTGCTGGCCTCCCCTGTTGCGCCCGCTGAATGCCAGTCAACGCCTCCCTTCTTCAGCAAAACTGTAAAAAATATGATGTCGCTACTTGACGACCTCGAACCTGGGCCCTTTGCACAGCCTCTACAGCCCTCCTCTCCTCAAGCAGACTGGTCCTCACCATAATCAGATCAGTCCTGCACCCCCCAAACCACGGCTACCTTCTTACACTGTAATGAATAAAGTCTTAGCTCACTGCTTAATTAGCTTGAGGTTCCATCCTTTTCTGCAGAGCCTCAACAGCCCTGCAGCTCTCATACGAAAAACCCCTTCCTCTACCATTTCAGTCTTTCCTCTGTTTCAGAACTGCTTGCCAGAGATCCCGCTCCACTCTACTCTCCACAGGTGTGTGTGTGTGTGTGTGTGTGTGTGTGTGTGTGTGTGTGTGTGTGTGTGTGTGTGTGTGTGTGTGTGTGTGTTTGGTGTGTAAATAAAGCCTGATCAAATAGTAAGTCAGCTCTTGAGTCTGCTTTTGGATCGACCTCTCGTATGAACCGTCTGGGTTTGTAATGATATCACTCATATAAACCCTTTAAATGGAACCCATAAGGCTGCCATTCCCTGGTGGTATGTGGTCTCACACACTGAGGCAAGGAGAGACCTTTGGTACTTTATGCTAGGAAAATGGCCTCCAAAATCCAGTGGCAGTGTTTCTGTTTATGTAAAGCTTTTTACCTGGCTGTCAGCAAAGCAGACGAACAATCTATCAGATAAATGCACATCCTGAATCTGGTTAATGAAGCAGCACATCACAGGACACAGGGACTTCACAGGGCTGCTGCAGTCCATTTCTAAAAGGGCACTGGAAAGAGAAAACACACCTACACTTGCCATTCATAGGCACACACCCCTTGTAAATTAAGCCCTCACACTTTTGATCATTGCCACCATAGCTGGAAGGAAACCTTTTGCTGAGCTGACCTCTCAAGAGGCAAGACAGAGAATGAACACTGAATCATAACAACAGCAGCTTTAACAGGGGATGGGAGCATGTCCCCACCTGCATGTTTATGCAAGAAACCACTATTGTGACCAGGACATGCTGGACCAGAACAGGACAAAAATGCTCGAGAGGTATAAAAGCAGGTAGCAGCTCCAAATACATGATGTACATCTTGCACTGGGGCAGTGTTGCCAACTCCTCAGTAAGGAAAATCACTATAGGTTGTTCTAGAATTCGCTAGAAGACGCTAAGTGATGCCATCGCCTAATTTGCATAATTGGTCATGCTTGTAAACTACGCTGTAGGAGAGAGAAATAACATCGTGGAAAAGACATAAAGTGAGTAAAAACACCCTAAATGCATTTAGAATATATTTAGAACTACAAGTTACATTTATTTTAATTCCAACCCTCCTCCTTTATCTGGGCTTGGGACCAGCAAAAGTGACCCGAAATAGGCACTCTGGCGGAGTTTTTTTTTTTTGGGGGGGGGGCTTTTTAAGTAGTTTTAAACCGCACAAGACTAAGGGTAAAAGAAGAACATTTTTAACCATAATTTTGTTAACAAACTACATTAGCAATCTAAATGGACCAAAAACAGACAGTAGAAATAAACAGTGTCAATGTGAAAAAAAAAGATGGTAATTAATCTGGTCCTAATTCAGGCTGATTGTTTTGTTTTGTTTTTTTCAGACATCCCTCCACACACACAGGCTGTGCTGGCTCACAGAAAGAGTGGGTCATCCTCATTTTCGTCAAGATTCTCTATTGCAGGTTCAGCAACTGTAGCACTTGACTTAAATGAGTAAGCAGCTGATGTGCCAAAAAGCTGCAAAACATTATCAGGCAGCTGGTGTTTTTTGTTTGCTTTTTACCACACTCATCTGCCTGAATACTCTCTCAACTTCAGCATTTGAGTGTGGCAAGGACAATACAGACACATCATCCATGGCAAGTTCTTGAAACGGGTTGATATCAGCTGCATCCCTGTACTTCCAAATCTCACTCCAGAAGTCCATTGTGTTTTTTGTCTCATTCCTTTTACTAAGATGGATAGTACGCCATTGGTGGACAATCTTATCTATCGCTTCATGGGAGAAGCCAAGGAGGTTAGCAATTTTTTCTATTTCTCCAAGGCTCTTGTTGTGCTTTAGAGTTTCCTCCATATTGAAAACTGACATGTACTACAATGCTCCAATGTTGTCCGGCAGTCTCACTCTCAACTCATTAGTGAGGGATATGCCCATATGGAAAAGATATATATATAAATCTTATAAAGTTTGTATCTGTCTTGTGTGGAACTTGTATGAAAAGCATACAAGAGTGAAAACAGATATAAGATCCCTTGAAAAATTATATAAATGAAACTTGTATGTTTTGGATACTTACTATAACAATATATGAAAGTAATGAGAAAGTGGCCACTTTCATGAGTAAATCATATAAGCCTTATATGATTCACTATATGAAGTAAGCCAAATCTTATGCAAGTCTTTTATAAGTTTTTTCTATTTCTTTTCCATATGTCCTACATATGGAGTTTGTACACACCGCTTTTTTTTTTTTTCATCCTCAGGCGCAAGGTGCAACTCAGCTGCTTTCAACTCAAAAATGTAACCAAGGTATGGTTTGGATCTGATGTATCCCTCTATTGGCTCTTTGAGTACATCAACATTTGCCAGTGGATTCAGCACCCTGCTGCTCACAGACTTGATCAGGCTAACCAAGCTGTAAACCCAGAGAACTGCCCAGCCAGGCAATATAAACTTTACTCGTCATGATGAGACTTCTTCCCTGTCTCTGTCAGTCCCTGCATCCTTAATTGTCTCCAGTTGTCTCGAGTTCTCTCTGACTGTCTCCTTGGTGCATTTAAACCCCTGTTCCTCCCTGTCCTCATCGTCTGTTGTCTTCATTTCCGAGTCAGTCATCATAATTTTACCATCTCTGTGCAAGTCTGCAAATTTCTTTATTAAATCATAAGATTTAGATGGTCTAAAAGTTGCCCTACTGTTGAGCTAGTTATTAGGTATGCCTCATTGTCATCTGTTGTGGTTTTATTTTGAAAGGATGCTTCCTGTTATGCTGCGGAGTATACGGGAGAGTTCAATAAACAAAGTCACTTTGGTGTGAATGTTCCAGTAAAAGCCTATGACCCACGTGTGATTATTCCTCCGTCTAGATAATAAGTATCTTCAATATTCATGCAGATTCTGCTGGAAGACCCGTCTCTGCTAACAGGTTATGGGCCCTGGAAAATATTGAAGCTATGCCAGGGCACCGTGAGTAAGCGTGCCGGTGAACCAGTGGCCGATGGGCAAGGTTGGTTTTTGACGGAGATGAGAAGAATTATGAACTGTGGGAGACAAAAATTTTGGGACATCTTAGATTACAAGGTCTAAAAGACACAATATTGAAAAGTGATGACAAAGATGAGGACGATGAAGATAAGAATGCCCAGGCCTATGCAGAGTTAATACATTTCCTGGATTATAAGAGTTTATCGCTCGTGATGAGAGAAGCTGCCGACGATGGACGCGAGGCACTGAAAATATTAAGAGACTATTATGCGGGAAAAGGTAAACCAAGAATTATGAGCCTTTATACTGACTGACTTCTCTGAAGAAAGCAAGCAGTGAGGGCATCACAGAGTACATCATACACGCAGAGACATTTATTACAGCCCTGAGAAATGCTGGAGAGACACTTAGTGATGGTCTGCTTGTAGCAATGGTGTTAAAAGGTTTACCAGAAGCATTTAAACCTTTTTGTGTTCACATAACGCAAAGTGAATCAGAAATCAAGTTTGCGGAATTTAAAACAAAACTCCGCAGTTATGAGGACACTGAGAAAATGCGCTTAGTGGAACAAGAGGATAACATCATGAAGGCGAGAGTGCAACCTAGCGCCGGACCTGCAGCAGCTGCTAGTGACCACAGGCGAGACATGTCAGACATAGTCTGTTTTAAGTGTGGCCAGCGGGGACACAAGGCCAGAGCATGCCGCTACAAACAGTGGTGCAGTCACTGTAGAAGCAACACCCATCGAGAGTCAACTTGCAGGAGACGACAACGGAATGATGAAGCGCGCACAGCCTCGGAGGAGGGCGGCAACGCAGAGAGCGACGACACCTATGTCTTCCGGATGAGCGATGACTACGCGGAACCTAAACAGCGACAGGACATCAAGACCAAAGGCCTGATGGTGGATACTTGGATACTGGTGCAACATCACACATCCTGAATGATAAAACAGCGTTCAAGAAATTTAATGACGACTTCCAGCCGGGAACACACTGTGTGGAATTAGCTGATGGCACCAGGTAAGGAGTGGCTGAAGGCAGAGGAGATGCAGAGGTGTGCTTGATTGACAGCAGAGGGAGACAGTGTAAAACAACACTGAAAGACGCTCTATACATTCCCTCATTTCCACAGAATATCTTCTCTGTGAGAACAGCCACTGCGAATGGAGCTACTATCATCTTTAAGAAAGGAAGGAACGTGTTTTGGAGTTTTTACGTGTTTTGGATTTTTTACGTGTTTTGGGGTTTGTACGTGCTTTGTGTAACATGGTAGACTAATGTGCCTGTGTTAATTCAGCTCCATATTATTGTGTGAAGTTGCACTGGGTTGGGAGTGGTTGTGTGTGTGTCACATTTTTGGTGAGCCAATGGCTGGAATGGGGTTGGACTAATTAGAGGCAGGTGTACTTGATTGCACTGATACACTGGTCTACTTATAGCCCACACTACAAACACTGCTGTGTCGTTTTGTCTCTCTGTGCAGGCCAGGGCCTATTATATGCCACAGCCTAAAGGCAGCAGAGTTGCAGAGGCTGGAGTGACTACTGGCTATGTTCTTGCAGGGTGGTGGGTCTCAGAGGACAACTTCTAACCCTGTTAAAGGCAACACGTGGAGTGCAACTGGCAGTGTGGCATAGCTGGCTCTGGCCTTGGGACTGTGTGTTTTTATTTGATTCATAAATGGGACACTGGACTGTTTTATCTTTTATCTCTTGATTTTTTTGTCAATAAATTATCTTTTAGAATTTTATTGACTGTCATCTTTTTGCCCACGACTGAGACGATTGGTCAGACCTAGAATCTTTCTTTGGGTGTGTTACAACTGGTGTTGTCGACAGGATCTGGCCACCATAATCTGTAGTGGGCAAAAGTAAGATGACTGATCAGAGTGAATCACAGTCTGGCCCAAATAGAGAAGCATCAGTTTCTAGTGCAGGGTTTAGGCCCTTTGGTATGATCCCTATGTTTAATATGGTCACAACTAAATTTAGAGGGAAGGATTCAGATATTAGGCTTGGTGAATGGAAAAGTAATTTGCAGACAACATTTGCTTTGCAAGGAGTTCCTGTAGATTTTAGAGCAGAATTAACACAGAAGGCAAGGCTAAGAGTGTCAGGGCTCTGTGTGCGGGGAGGCAGAGAAGAGGATCCAAGCGCAGGACTCAAACACAGAATTGTAAATCAAAACCTCAGCTTTATTGCTGACATAAAAACCAAACGTGAAGTGAATACAGAAACCAAATCCACACAGGCATAACCTGAGGGTACGACGCGACACCGAGCACGGGAAAACACAGGGCTTATATACACAGGGTAGTAACGAGGGAATCGGCAACAGGAGGGCGACACAGCTGGGAGAGATCAGGGCTAATGAGACAGGGGGAACAAAGCTGCACACACTAACATAAGACAAAGACTTTCACAATAAAACAGGAAACATGAATCACAACTCAGAGACACGGACTCAACACAGAGAGACAGACAGAAAATGACACATGGAACTGAACTATAAGTGAAACCACAATTCCTAAAACATGGATAACAGAAACATGAAACTCTAATAATAATCATCATCATCATCATCATCACAACAAGAGAATGAGAAAACAATCCAAAACACCAAGATAACTGAAACACAAAGTACCAGAGAAACATAAAGAATAATCCATGATGCAAAAGTAAACCAAAACATAATAAACTCAAAATACTGGGTCCAACAGACCCAGAACCATGACAAAAAGAGAGATTTTAATTCTACCACCAGAGAAGCGTAATTCACCTGAGCTAATTTTTAATGAGTTAGATAAGTTGTATGGGGATAAAACAACTGCTTCGGTCCTGCACTCTCAGTTCTTCAACGCTCGCCAAGAAACACATGAAGACATCAGTTCATTTGCACTGAGATTACAAGAACATTTTCTCAGGTTAAAGAGGAAGGACCCTAGAGGTATGAATGACGACGATATTCTTCTCAGAGATCATCTGGTTGAAGTCTTGAGAGACACTGCCCTTAGAGGTGAATTCAGAACAAAAATTCTAATGAATGATCAGTTGACATTTGCAGAAATTAAAGCAGAACTAATCCTGAGGGAACACGTTTATGGTGAAATGGTTGATCCAGTCCAGTGTTTTGCTGCCAAAGGGGAAAGATACAAGACCTGTAATGCTAAGGATATGGAACAGATCAAATCAGAGTTGTGGGATGACATGAACAAGCAAATGACCACACAATTCAATGATTTATCACAGACTTTGATCAAATAAATCCGATTAGAACTTCATCAAGCTACACAAAAGACTTTGGACTGGAAACAGACTGACCAGTACAGATCAAGAAAGAAAGGAGGGAGCAGACTCAGAGTCTACTCAAGCAGGTATGATGAACAAGGTAGCCCCATCTGTAACACTTGTTCCCAGCCAGGCCACATAGCACGGTTCTGTAAAAGCTAGCCTAGATCTGGATCATTAAACTAGACGTCACCACTGTGGTGGCCCAGACAGTGGCAATGAAATTGAAGGATGCAAGCAGCTGGCTGGCGCTCAAGGCTGCTAAT
Organism: Perissodus microlepis; assembly: GCF_051167445.1. Taxonomy (NCBI): domain Eukaryota; kingdom Metazoa; phylum Chordata; class Actinopteri; order Cichliformes; family Cichlidae; genus Perissodus; species Perissodus microlepis. Next base: position 16,943,427 of record NC_140480.1, read on the forward strand.
GGACTAGATATTCCATACCTGGGTTATGTATTGCTACATGTGAAGGTTGGACAGGTGAAACTCCCTGAATGTGGTTTTTTGGTGATTAAGGACCAATGTTTAACCGACAGTGAAGGCGTCCTGGGTATGAATGTTATTTCACAGTGTTAAGAAAAAATGAATCGGGAAAAGCCATTACCCTACCTCTCCTCAAGTGGGGCCGAACAGAGAACTTGGACTACTGCTTTTCAGATTTGTGCCAGTCAGGCACGGTTTGCAGCTTCAGATGGGTCCATTGGGTATGTATGTACCATAAATCGCCATCCTATACAGATTCCTCCTCGGAGTGAGATGTTGGTTTGGGGTCATACGAAGACTGGAGTGGACGGCAGGATGCTTTGGATGCCCATGTAAAATCTCTGGTTCGCTCCTGTTTTTATCACTTGAGAAACATTGCTAAGCTGAGTCCCATTGTATCGCGCTCCGAATTAGAAATTGTCATTCGTGCATTTGTTTCATCTCATCTGGATTATTGTAATTCTTTGTTTACTTGTTTATGTAAAGCCTCTTTGGAGCATCTGCAAGTTGTTCAGAACGCTGCTGCAAAGCTTCTGACCAAGTCCTCCAAGTACTCCCATGTCACACCCCTGCTGATTCAGCTGCACTGGCTCCTCGTTAAATTCAAAATCCACTTTAAGGTTTTGACCTTGACTTTCAGGGCTCTGCATGGACAAGCACCAACATATATAAGTGAACTTTTACATCCATACATTCCCAGCAGGTCCCTGAGGTCATGTGACCAGGGCTTGCTGGTTGTCCAAAACACAAGGCTGAAAACAAAAGGCGACAAAGCTTTTGTAACTGTGGCCCCCAGATTGTGGAACTCTCTTTGAGCCTGAGATCTGTGGACTCTGTGGTCGCTTTTAAAAAAAAAAGAAGCTAAAAACTCATCTTTTTAAACTTGCTTTTGGTTGATTTTTATTTTTAGGCTTTGTGATTTTTATCTTGAAAGGTGGTATATAAATAAAATTTTACTTACTTTTACTTATTAGGTGAAGAAAGGAGAAACTGGCGAGATCACCTGCCTAAGATGATCCAGGTATATAACCATACAGTGCACAGTACTACAGGATATTCACCACATTATTTGATGTTTGGAAGGCATGGATTTCTTCCCCAGGATCGGCTGATGGGCCTTACTGAAAATGTGGGCTGCTCTTCTGTGAGCAATTGGGTGCAATGCCATCAGAGGAGGCTGCAGTATGCCTTCCGAAAAGCTCAAGAACATAGAGACTCTGAAATGTCCCGCCAAAAGAAATATTATGACCTGAAAGCAGATGCGCTTCCATTGCTGCCTGGAGAGAGAGTATTGCTACAGGACTTGAGAGCAAGGGGCCGAGGTAAGTTGGCAGATAGGTGGGAGCAGCGACCTTATGTTGTCATAAAACAAGCAGATCCTGATTTGCCAGTGTATGTGATTAGACAAGAAGGGGGAAATGTTGAGAAAGTGATGCATCGTAACTTAACGAGACCTTGTTTGCTACCTATGCAACAAGGTATGCAGAACTCTAGGAGTGAGGTGGAGACAGCCAGGCAGGAAGATTTAAAAACTGGAAATGCATTGCCACACACTGGTAGATCTCCAGCTGCTCCACCCCGGGTTGGGTTTTGGCTTCCTACAGAAATCCATCTCGAGGCTGCCCCAGAAGGCATCGAGACATTCATCAAGAACCCAGACGGTCAACAAGAACAACCAAAGGACTGCCTCCACAGAGATTTGGAGACTAATATTTACAGATTACATGGTCATTGGGACAATGACCATTTCAGCAGGGAGGGGTGTAACATGGTAGACTAATGTGCCTGTGTTAATTCAGCTCCATATTATTGTGTGAAGTTGCACTGGGTTGGGAGTGGTTGTGTGTGTGTGTGTGTGTGTGTGTCACATTTTTGGTGAGCCAATGGCTGGAATGGGGTTGGACTAATTAGAGGCAGGTGTACTTGATTGCACTGATACACTGGTCTACTTATAGCCCACACTACAAACACTGCTGTGTCGTTTTGTCTCTCTGTGCTGGCCAGGGCCTATTATATGCCACAGCCTAAAGGCAGCAGAGTTGCAGAGGCTGGAGTGACCACTGGCTATGTGCTTGCAGGGTGGTGGGTCTCAGAGGACAACTTCTAACCCTGTTAAAGGCAACACATGGAGTGCAACTGGCAGTGTGGCATAGCTGGCTCTGGCCTTGGGACTGTGTGTTTTTATTTGATTCATAAATGGGACACTGGACTGTTTTATCTTTTATCTCTTGATTTTTTTGTCAATAAATTATCTTTTAGAATTTTATTGACTGTCATCTTTTTGCCCACGACTGAGACGATTGGTCAGACCTAGAATCTTTCTTTGGGTGTGTTACACTTTGTCTCTAGGGGCCACCGTAAATATACTTTTATTTATTCACTCCACATAAAATGTAATAAATAAATCATATAATACAAAAACCAACTATTTACATTTCAACTTTTAACTATTTACATTTTCAGCTTTTTCCTTTTAAACAAATTTAAAGTGGAACAACACAAAACACTGCAAACCACAACACAATTAAATATAAATATGAAAAAATATGAAAACAAAAAGAAGATGCACATTCTCTGTCATATGGGCCTGCATGAATAAACTTTCTGAATCCTTTATCATCCACAACTGAAAATAGTTGTGGATGATTACTATACCTTTCTAATGTGACGTTGTTATCCCTGGCTCTCTTTCTCCCTCTTTCCCTCCGTCTCTGTTCCTGTGCTACTGCTAGTGTAACTACCGCCCCTCCCCCCCTCTTCTCAGCGCAAAGCACAAGGCTTGCGTGCAGAATGAAGTGGAAATTTGAGTGCGAGAGAGAGAGTGTGAGAAAGAAAAAAAAAAACACGGCTCCCAACAAGGAGCCAGCTCGCGTTGTTCACTTCAAAGATCCGGCTCCAAGAGCCGTTTCGTTCGCGACCGACACATCACTATTATCTAGCTTGTTGTCAGCTGCCCAGAGAGGAAAGGGTGTCATGTCTAATCTGATGACAATGAGTATGAAAGTATTGTGAATAAATAAGCATATCTGTCCATGGTTTTGTGTGTTAGAGCCCTGAATTGAGTTCATAATATGAGCCTTGAGGTGAGGAGCTAGAAGATGAGATGAGAATGGGGAAAGAGAGAGCAGTGGTGGTGGAGGAGGCAAAAGCTATAATGAGAAAGAAATGCTGAAAATACATATATTCAAATTTTGAATGGTCATAAATAGGTAACTTTTTAAGAGTACATCAGTTTGTTAGAATATCTAAATACACAATAATCAGTGTATATTTATGAGAAGAACATGTTTATTTATATCAAAAACCTCAAGGTGACCATACAATATTAGAAAGAAACCCCAACAATCAGACGACCCTCTAAGAGCAAGCACTTGACGATGGGAGGAAAATCTCCCTTTTAACAGGAAGAAACCTTCGGCAGAACCAGGCTCAAGGGAGACCAGCCATCCACTGTGACTGTTTGGGGGTGAGGAGAAAGAAAGGGAGCAAGAAGAGAAAGGAAAATAAACACACGGTATAAAAGGAATCCCAACTGGTAGCTGGTTCCATAATATAGGACCTGATAGCTGAAAGGTCAAACTACAGGCTCTGTTAGAATAATAAGGTATCAGAAGAAGTGATCAGAATACTTGTCTAAGAGAGTTCAAGCTGTGTTACTGCGTCACTAAACCATGATTTTGTTTGTGACAGTGAAAAAAGTGAAAAAAAAACATTTGAGTCCGTTGTACACTTTGCATGGGAAGAAAACTTCTTTCTACAGAGAAAAATTAAACTTTAAATCTGAGCAAGCACCGAGCACGCTGCCATGGGAATGTGAAATTCACAGAAACCCCCGGATCCCCCCACTGACATAAGGGCTGCGGCACCGGACAAACCTCCACCTGCCCCACTCCTGCTAAACAAGTGGAAATAGATTTAAGAGCAACAGGACTTAGTGCTGCTGAAGCTTTGATTTTATTTTTTTTTTGCTGTGTTTTACTTGCATCTATTTGAAAGAGTGAGTGTAAACAGAAAAAAATAATTTTATTTTATATTCTGGAATATGCAGAAAATAGGTTTAAATGTAAAACAATTTCTTCAAAGACAAAGACAGTTGCATATTATTTCATTTTTGCTTGACACAATGTGCATGAAGTTAAAAGATTAAAGCTCATAAAACAATTTTTTAAAAAAAGACTTTTTCATTTGATTCAATTTTATATGATGGATTGTGCAGAAAAAGTAGAAATGGGCTGAAAGGTCTATTTCTTTATAACGTAATCAGGTTGTATATCGTGTTTTTTAAAGTAACTAAGTAATAAAGTAACTAATTACTTTTTTAAAATAAGTAGTCAGTAAAGTAACAGGATTACTTTCTTGGAGAAGTAATCAGTAATTAGTAACTAATTACTATTTTCAAGTAACTTGACCAACACTGCTTATAACAGTAACATATTAACAACACTTTCACATTACAGATTTACAATTCTTCAAATTCAACTTCTGAATGTTCTTCTTGGGCACAGCATTCACTATGCAGCATTTACACTTTAGTTTTTGTTTTATTGAAGCAATGTAACAGCTTCCATAAACTGTCCTAACTCTGATTCCAAGCCCCATCGCTTAATTTCATCACATCACAGCCAGAAGACATGAATGTATGAGGCAGCTCTGCTAACTAATGGTAAATGTCAAAGTAAACAAAAAATAATGTGATGCTTGTTGGAGTCAAATTGTTAAATGTAGTGTTGTGTAGTGTGTAGTGTTTTATTATAGGCTTTATTATAGGCTTTTTTCTTGTTTAGTAAACTTCCTGCCTTTATGACCCTTTTGGTGAGCAGGAGGTCACACAAACGCACCCCCAAACACAAACACACACACACTCACGTGCACATGAATACACATACACACACACACACACTTACAAACACATACACACTCAGTGCCTTAGGGTTTATGATACACCATAGGGGGTTTTTACAATGGGTGTTTGTGTAAACTGTGTGTCACAAAATAAAAGGCTGCAGGGGAAGGTGGTTCTTCGAAGTGGTCTGAGACCGAGGGCAGGAGGGCTGCTCTGAGATCCTTCCCGTGCTAGCATGTGAAAAACCGGTTGAGCTGTTCGTCTTGCTTCATTAACGGGAATAAGTCTCTAAACCAGCGGGGCCTGTGAAGCGCAGACCCAACAATGCTGGTGAAAGTTATGTTATGGCAGCATTTAGTTATACTTTAGTTATACTTTTATCATTACTGTCTACTCCACTCACCACCGTCTTGCTTTTTTTTTCTCATCTTCCACTTTTTTCCTCTTTTTTTCACTTGCAGACGGATAAGTCCTCTTTATTTTCAATGACTGGCATCAGTCGTTAAGTTTGTTTAAACATAATGATAAACACTATTTACCAATGGAGTTTATAAGGTAGGTAGGAGAATTAACAGGGACTTATGAATGACTTATGAATGAATGGGCTCATTGTGGTTTCTGTTCTCTTTATGGTTGCTCTTGCCTTGGCATTGCTACAGCAATGCCTTGCAGTATTACATAATGTTTTCTTAGGTTGCATGTCCAGCTCTATATGATAGTGTCACAATCAGCGAGCAGCAATATGTCAGCAATAGAGCACTACAAATGTGTTGTTTGATTTGAAGGTGTTGATAGAGAAGTACCTACTCATTCTGACTCATGTCAGAATGAATTGTACTGTGTCTTTGTGAATCTAGATAAAGAATATGATAGTGTGGTAAGAGGGGAACTGTGGTAGTGCATGGGGAAGTCAGGAGCAGCAGAGAAGTATGTGAGGGGGGTGCAGGACATATATGTGGACAGAGAGACAGTGGTGAGGTGCTGGATAGGAGTGACTGATGGTTCCAAGGTGGGTGATTAACTAATGAGGTCAGGCAGAAGCTCTGTGGACCATGATGTTTGCAACAGACAATGTGATCCGTAGAAAGGAAGGGATGAAATCGAAGCAGCTGTTTTGCTGTGGTTACCCCTAAACAGAGAAACTGAATGAAACCAGAAGATCACCACTTAGAACTAGAGCTGAAATTACACCTTTGTTGAATTAATGTGACAGCTGTGATGCATGACTTATACTCATCATAGTCAGCTGAATGGTAAGAACAACATCCGGGTTATCAACACCTACACCCTGCCCATGATCAGGTACCCTGCCATGGACATCAAGACAAGGAAGCTCCTGACCATGCATGGAGGGTTTCACCCCAAGTCCAGCACCCTGAGACTGTACACTAAGCAGATTAGTGAGTGTCAGTACCACGGTCCAGGATGACACAATGAAAATCCACGAGTACTTCAGGAAGATGGCCACTATCAAAGCCGTACTCAGTGAATACCTCACAGCACAGAGACACTAATCATGGTAGCACAGCAAGGAGATCCATAGAGGCTGAGGTCTATCACACCAGGCAAGACCCCAGGTACGGGCTGTGTAAAGATGCCCCTGAGACAATCCAGCACATGACAGCAGGGTTTCAAAGCAGAAGAAGATGGCCGTAGTGATAGGTGTAGAATGACAGCAACATCATAAAGAAGGAACACGAGAAGCTGGAGAAGTACCGAGGGCTCAGAAAAGAGCTGGAGAAATGTGGAGGGTGAAGGTAACAGTTGTCCCAGTGGTAATCAGAGCACTAGGTGCGGTGACTCCCAGAATAGGCGAGTGGCTCCAGCAGATCCCAGGAACAACATCGGAGATCTCTGTCCAGAAGAGCACAGTCCTAGGAACAGCTAAGATACTGCGCAGGACCCTCAAGCTCCCAGGCCTCTGGTAGAGGACCCAAGCTTGAAGGATAAACTGCCTGCAGGGGCGATACATACATATATATATATATATATATATATATATATATATATATATATATATATATATATATATATATATCTCAAGTTGAACTTAACCTAAAATAAATAAAAAGTAAAATGTTATTATAGTTAATAGCTAATAGCTATACAGTTTTCTTTAGTCTGGTGAGGACTATTTAAAATAATATTTTCCTAATTATGTTTACCTAATTATAGCTAAATATTATATTTAAAGGGGGGATTTTAACTTGTAATGGAGCATTTTTCACTGCACCTCTCATTAAACACAACATGCCAGAGAAAAACCACTTTAGTCTACTTCCGCAACGTCAGTAATGACACGTATTCAAAATGGCGGCCGCGGCTATGGTAAGTGGAAATAAAGCGAACTCTTTTTGCTTTAAACAGTACATTGCGCTTTCTTTCATTCCAAATTATGTCGGACATCGCACTGAAGTCGTGGGAAAGTGTAGGTCTTCAGTAGACCGATCAAGTGCTATTTAATGTTAACTAGACTAAACTTCATTGGAATTCGCTGCTGTTTGAATGTTCACGATCCTGCTAAACGAGTTAGCTAGCTACCTAGCCTGGTTGTCAGTAAGCGGTGACTCTTTAAAACAGATTCGTGTCATTTGTGTGGAATATATAAAATTGCCCTGACAGAGTATGAACTGTGAAACGCTGGGCTTTCAGACTGTCATGTGATGCACGGTCAAAATAAACAGGTTTTGCAATCTTTAGGGAAATGTTAGCTGTTAGCGCTGTGTCGGCGTGTGTTACAGTCCTAAAAGATGGTAAAATGACCGCACAGGAACAGCTACAAAGTATAAACTTAACGTAAAACGGGTTGGTAGCGCCTGATAACATAAAGGCAGTCTTATTTCAGGATTCGTGGTTGGTAACTTCGATCACTTCTTTATGCTTAATGCTAATACAAATGTTTTTTCAGTGTTGAATCATTTCAGTTCATTTTTTACCATGTAGTAATAAAACGGGACGTTTTGCCTATCAGAATTAGCGCATGTCCCCAAAATGTCTTCTTAACTACAGTAAGTAAAGGCACTCTTGTCAGCTCAGGCTTCTCTGTTAAAACAAAGATCGTATCGAATTTACACATAGTGACAATCTTAAATCTCTGTACGAATTTCAAAACAACTGTTAGAGAACATTGATTTCAGTTGTCCTGCAAACTGGATGGAGGCAAGAAGATTTAAAAGAGTTGATGTCTGCCTCGAGAATATACCTTGAATTAAGTAGTAAGCCGTGTTCCTCACTACTGGGAAGAGAAGTGGAGTCATTCTTGATGTCTGAGACAATACAAGCCTCAGCTTACACTTTCTTAACTTTGTAAAAAAATAAATAAAAAAAAACAACCCAGCGAGTATTAGTATTACTGAATGAGTATTTAATGATGAAATATTACTAATGATGTGGGGGGGGGGTCTATTCATAGAACTCCTATTTTATTTTGGGTAGTCTCATTTCAGCTCAGTGTTTGAGTTTTTACTGCATTACTGCTAGTTTTGCCTTTGGGCGCTCTCAGTGAGCGCACCTTCTCATGCAAGCACACACATACGCTGCATATAACGTGGAGCAGACAAGTCAGTAAAAATGATCAATTGTGACTGCCACCTAACAAACGAGATGAAGAGGAAGTTGAGAATATGCACGAATAACTTTGTGCTGTGGCATAATTAATATACAGCTCAACTGACTGCATTTCTGAAAAAGCTGATTTAATCAAAAAATCTGAACATGTCCCCTCCTGGAGCAGCTTACATGTGAGGAACATGTGGTGGTATAGTCAGGTTAAAGTCATGTCATGTGGTCATGTGAGAGAGTTCTCCACTGTAAAGCTGCCAGTGCTTGGATCAGCTATGCAACAGTCAGACTGTGTCCCTGCTGAGGAGCACTGAAGTTCCTTTCACAGTTCAGACTGTGATGAATATTCCAGAGGATCTTTGTTGCATAGCTTTGCCAATTTATTCAAACATGCAAGCTAATCGATTATTTTTAAAATATGTAAATGACATTTACTGCTCTGATGGGACACCCTTCTATTTCTTAATGACGATTAAGATGATGAGATGAAAAAATAAAAGCACTGAGAGGACTTTTGTTTAGTTCACTTACACATGCGCACAGTTGAAGTTGATGAATGATTAAACTGTTGGCAGACCTTTCTCATTATTGTAGTAAAGGTGTATGGAAGGTGTTCTTTGAAATGGAGAAACTCAAATAACTAGAAGCTTTTTTTTTTCTTTTTTTTTTGCTTCGATACGATTCTGTAGCGCTTAGTTGTCACTGTGTAAAAGTGAGCATGTCACCCACATTTGCAACCAAAAATAGAGTTCCAGCGGCTATTGCTCAGGAGGTAGAGAAGGTTATCTTTTAATTGGAAGGTTGGCATTTCGATCCCTGGTTGCTCCAATTGCTTGGGCATTCTTGAAAACCCAAGTTGTCCTCAGATGCATCCATCAGAAATAATTTGGGAATGTGTGTAAATGGATGAATGAGTCATGTTATATAAAGCCCTTTGCTTTAGTAGGGAGTAGAAAAGTGCTGCATAAGAACCACTCTACCTGCTCAGCAAGCTCCACCGCAAACTTGCTGCTCTCAACTACTGCTGTTTGTAAAATATGCAGATGTACTGTTAACTAAGTAGGCATAAAATCTAAGTAAAATATTATATTAAATTAAATTAATATTTAAAAATATATGTCTGTGAAGGTTCTCAGTCATCCAGGTCATCGTAGTCAAAGGAGCTTGCAAAGAAAAGCGTCTGGACTTCTTTAAGTTTAAAAATTTAAAAATATAATTGTCTGTTTTTTGCAGTAGGATACATATCAATGCACAGGTCAAGCCTCAGTTCTGAGAATGTTGATATACTGGCATTTCTTTATTGTGGATACACATTTACAAAAACTCATGCACCTTATCTACCTCATCCAGGAGATGCAATACTGTCAGAAATTTAAGACAGGCTTCCTAGAAGATAAACTAAACAGTATTTTAATAATGCCTTAGTTTAGGTGGCATATTGATCAAGAGCTATAAGTAAGAAATAACCAAAGTGATCTGCCATAAAGCCATTTTTTATTCACAACTGAACATAAAAAATAAATCAGATCTTTAAACTGTGTGTTGAAGAGCAATATTAGCTCATTTTGAATTTGATGACAGCAGCACATCAAAGAAAAGTTGGAACGGGGCCATGTTTACTCCTGTGTAACAGTCTGTAAATGTCTGGAGTTTGAATGTAGGAATTTTGTCCCGTTTTGTCAAATTGTTGCTGCCCAGCAGTCTTGGACTTTTTTTGTCATATTGTTTTTGTTTTATAAACAGTTTGGACTGCAGGCAGGCCAGTTCAGCAACTGGAATTTTACTGCAAAGCTGTGCTGTTGTCACTGATACAGCATGATGTGGAATTCAGTTTTAATTTTCAGCCTTGACTCTTGCTCACAGCAATTTCTCCAGATTCGTGGAATCTTTTCATATCATGTAGTGTAGACTATGAGACATTCAAAGTCTTTGTAATTTTACATTGAGCAGCCTTATTCTGATATTTGTAGATGTAGATTTTTTGCAGGTTGGTGAACCTCTGCACACCTTCTAAGGGACTATGCCTTACTGAGATGCTCTTTTTATATCCAGTCATGTTTCTGGTTTGTTGCCAGTTAACCTAATACATTCTAAATGTTTCTCCTGCTGTTTGTTTTTAGTAACACTTACTTTTCCAGTCTTTCCTAACTTTGTGATGTGTTGCTCCAGTCAAATTCAAAGAGTTTATATTTTTCTTTAACAGATACATTTTTTAGAACATTTTATGCATATTCTACTGTTAAAAAAAAATAAATAGTTCACATATTTTTTTTTTAAGCAGTGTCTTTTTTTTGGTCACAATTGGGTTTGTAGAAGGTTTCCAAAATCGTGCCCAGAGGCATTATCAAGCTGCCGGAACTTGCTTCTCAACTTTCATTCCACTGTCAGCACACAGTACAACAGAGACACTCGTGGAATTCATTGTCAAATCCAACATGTTTTGTGTTCATGTGTGTCCGCTCTGCAGGTGAGGTGGTGGGCCTTTTTGCTGTTGTCCCTGCTGCCTGTGAGCCGGTCCTTCTATGTTCCTGGAGTAGCTCCACGGAATTTCCATGATGGCGACGTTGTAGATATCAAGGTAAGATGAAAATTCACTGCTAAACATATCGGCTGTACTATCAGCACTCAGGGGGGAAAGCTACATTCGACTCATCACAGAGGGAGGTGTCACTCATTTATCACTAGCTGCTTACAAGGATTTGAAAAGTCCCTAGTTTTAGGCGACAAAGGCGATAATTAGCAATGATGAGGTGAAATGACACAAGATGATCACTGCAGTGAGTGAGCGGAGGGTCAGGTTGACAAGGTGAACTCTTTCGTTTTAAAAACAATTGCATCATCTGGCAACATCACCAGACAGTGTTTTTTTTTTTTTTGTTTGTTTGGTTGGTTGTTTTTTTTAATCTAAAGAGTAGAAAGTTTGAAGCAACAGAAAGTTAAATATCTTTTGAACTGCACAACCTCTGTGTGGGTGCAGTAACTGCACACAGAGAGTGAGCAGTGGGAGAGCAACTGCCGCAGGTCTGCTGCAGAACAGTACTGTCTGTAAATTTGTTTTCACTCATTTAAAGGGGTAGACGTGATACTTCTAGATGGCAGAGTTGCTAATAAGTATCTACGACAAGAACTGAAAAAAATATTTTGACTCTATTAAATTAGTGAAAATGGCTACACACCATGGCTTCTAAACATGGCTTTGATTACAGACCCCTTGAAATATTTCTCTCTAAAATCTTGTGTTTATTAGATTTTGGGTTCAGTAGCAGGAAATGGGAGGCAGAATATTTGATGTTTGTGAATGTTTGTAAGCTTCAGCAAAGTCTGGCTGGTGCCTTTAGCATACTTTGATCAACTGAAGAGTCTTTACTTTGTTAATCTACAAAAACACAGCTTGCTATCTGAGTGATGTTACAAATGTGTCTTTTCACTCAAAAATTCACACCATGTGCTTTTCTCCAAGTGAGCACTTTAATCCAGCAAACCTTGCCCTCACAGTTTGGAAGAAGATGTGAGATAGTCTGACCATAAGCCATTACTTCTGAGCCAGAGTACCCAGGATGGTTATTAGAGCACTGGTTCTCAAACTCAGTCCCCAGACTGTGGCTCATGCTCAAGCACATTCCCAGTCCTCTGGCAGTCCCAGGATGATCCCTGTATCTGCAGAGAGCTCTGTAGTCGATGGAGGCATTGTATGTAGTACGACCAGTCTGTGGCTCACTGTTGCTTGTGCGGTCATTGGTCTGCCACCAAGCCGCAGAGAAGAGTGAAGTTCTAACATACAAAAAGATGAAACTGAGTGTTAAAATCTTTGACATACAGTTCTCCCAGGAATGGGAGAACGGGAGCCAGTTTGGGGTGTTCTCACCCTATTGTACTCTGACAAATTTGCTGATGCTTGTCTCTCTCATCGTCAAAGATAAAACAATGATGGTGCAAACACTGGAAAGAGATCCTTTTGTTTTTCAGGCGGTAAAGCTGACCAGCTCCCGTACCCAGCTTCCTTATGAATACTACTCCCTGCCATTCTGTAAACCAAAAAAGGTCTTCTACAAGGGAGAGAACCTGGGTGAGTGCACTGCTGCTTATGTGATAAGTTTAAAATTGTTTAAATTTTTATCATATATATCTATAAATATATTTGTGATTTTTTTTTTGTGTGTGTGTGTGTGTGTGTGTGGTTTCCTTGTTGTTTATAGGTGAGGTCTTACGTGGAGACCGTATTGTAAACACCCTTTATAACGTGGAGATGAGTAAAGACAAGAAATGTGAGCTGGTGTGTGAAAAGAGAAAGCTCAACATAGACGAGAGTAAGCTGATGGCTGAGCGAATCCAGGAGGAGTATTATGTTCACCTGTGAGCGTCCCTTCTTACTGCTTTCAGCAGGCTGAATTCATTTAAATGCTTGTCCGGTTTGATAGGCTTTATATCTCTGGGCTGACTTGCTTCTAAAGCATCTATTTTGTTGTTTTTAAATCCCTTCTTGTGTGTGATTGCAGTATTGCAGATAACCTTCCAGTTGCCACCAGGTTAGAGTATCCAAGCAGAGAGGGAGGAGAAGAGGAGGATCAAAAGAAGGACACGATAAAAGATGTCCAGTTTGAACATGGCTACAGATTGGGCTTCTTTGACAAAAACAAGGTACGTACATTACACAGACTCTTCCATTTCTGCTTAAAGGAGGAGAAGAGTGCACGTAACTTAAATTGCTGCTGGTCAGTACCAAAGTATTTACAGCATATTTACCACGTTTCCCCACAAATTCATTGGATAGTCTGCCAACAAAAAAAGCTGCCAAAATACACTGGAGGACAAACATCAACAGGACAACACAGTGTAAAAATCAAAGAATTCTGAAACTTACTGAAACTTTATCTGTCCTTAACTGGCTTTAGACAGATAAATGTGGCTCCTCCCCCATAAACATGAAGAGGAAGCAGGCAGTGGTCATCAAGGCTCCTCAATTCATTTTTATTTATATAGCGCCAAATCACAGCAACAGTCTCCTCACAGCTCTTTATATTGTAAGGCATATGGCTTACATACCCTACAATACACTGAACAATAATAGAGAGAACCCCAACAATCAGGCTCAAGGAGGAACGGGCAACTACGTGACTATTTAGGGGTGAAGGGTGGAAGATGGGACAAAAGATGCACTGTGAAAGAGCAAGAGCTTAATAATAACTAATGATTACATTCAGTAGTAGTAGTTTAATGTTTTTACTGGCTCCTGAAATTGCCCTTCAGGTTGGAATTTTAAAGAATGATTCAAAATAAAGGGTGATAAAGAATGATTTACTGATCGTCTGTGGCAGCACAAAGCCTTTGCTTTAGAGACATAGTGTCAGTTCTATGACTGAAACCTTTGCACGGGTATTTTTGCAGCTGGCCTTATGGTGTATGTAATGTATGTAAATGAATCCAAAAACATGATTTAAAAACTTTGCAGCATATAATTTTCTGCAAGTTGCACTCAATTTAAGGTTGGATATATACACGAGAGGTCAGCTTTAGTTGGTGATGTAGTCCATATGCAGAGAGTAAAGACATGAATATATGAAGAGTGTTAAATTATTCTCTTTTTTTTCCTCCCTCCCAGTTTTATCTGCACAACCACTTGTCCTTCATCTTGTACTTCCACAAGGAGAAACTGGTGGAGGGGGACCTTCATGACTACAGGGTGGTGCGATTTGAGGTTATACCCCGGAGTGTCAAAGTAGAAGGTTAGTGTCAGCATACTCTTTTTGAATCGCCTGATGTTGCTTTAGGCCTGTAGTGAGTTAAAGGAAAGAGGAAGTAGATTTGTTGACTAAAAAGTTAAGTAAAGATTACCGCTTATACTTAGTATACTCTATCCTGTGTCCTATTATTTTTCTCCTCAGATCTGAAGCCTGCAGAGGCGCTGAAGACCTGCACCCTACCTGAAGCCAGTGGCTCTGCCGCTCAAGAGATCAACCCTACCAAGGAGAATGAAGTCCTGTTCACCTACTCTGTACACTGGGAGGTCAGTTAAGGCTGAATGTGTTTTCAAGTCTTGCAACCCAGTAGTCATAAAAATCTGTAGCCCTGAATAATCTGCTCAGATGACTTTGTTTACATAACTGCTTTAACTTGATTACAATCCTCATTAATAAAAGCATGTTTAAATGTTGCTGAAATGTATACTTTGTTTAATGTTTAGTGTTGCGCACACATATAATGTCAGAGTAGACTGCAGAGTTTACAAACCTTACCAGTGTTAGGAGCAGTAGCCTTGGTTCCTTCGTTGCAGGGTTCCTGGTAAAGAACGTGGTTATAGCTGTGTACCTTTGTTATTCTGACATAGTCAATCTAATTAAATAATTTATTAATAATAGTCATAAAAATAATGTGCAACAAACTAGTCGTGCACAAAAATAGAGAAAGGACTGAAGCTCTCTCTCTCTCTCTGTGTGTGTGTGTGTGTGTGTGTGTGTGTGTGTGTGTGTGTGTGTGTGTGTGTGTGTGTGTGTGTGTGTGTGTGTGTAGGAGAGTGAAGTGAAGTGGGCGTCTCGCTGGGACACATACCTGACCATGAGTGATGTCCAGATCCACTGGTTCTCCATTGTTAACTCTGTGGTGGTCGTCTTTTTCCTCTCAGGTATATCCAATTCATGTTAGAATTTACCTGTGGCTCATGGCATCTTACTCTTACTATTTCAGTCATTTCTATTTATTTTTTATGATTTATTTTCACCACCAGTTTGCTGTCGGTGCAGTAAAGGCATGAACTAATATAATATTTTTTATATAATATGTACAAAAATGGATAGAAATTTGTAAAATATGTATCAATCTAGTGGATACAATTTGGTAGATTTACAACTGAACTTTAGATTTGAATTTAAGATGTTTTTGTTTTGTTTTTCTGTGTGACACCCAGGTCCTTTTTCTTGTCCTGTTGTCACTGCCTTTGATTTGATTGTTTTGGATAGTCTTTTTAAACACTGTCACTTGTTTATTCAACATGTCATCGTTGATGCAAGTTTGAGCAGCTTTTAGAATGGACGTCAAGAGAACTTGCCTTTGTCAGCATAATACTGTGTATAAAATACTAAAACACCATCATACTATCCATCCTTCATAACAACTCCATAAAATAAGACTACATTCTTTGGCTAACTGAAACATATAAATGAAACTTTATTATATATCGAAGAGATCATTGATGGGTTTATGACAACGTATTAAATATTGCAATTGTATTTTATTCTCTGCCTTTCTCTCTCAGGTATTCTGAGTATGATCATTATCAGGACCTTGAGGAAAGACATTGCTAACTACAACAGAGAGGATGACATAGTAAGAAAATACACAGCATCCGGCCTCTGGATTCTTAATGATCACTACCTGACCACATTTTTCTCCTCTCTAACCAGGAGGACACCATGGAGGAGTCGGGCTGGAAGAATGTCCACGGTGATGTGTTCAGACCACCTCAGTATCCCATGATCCTCAGCTCTCTGCTGGGCTCAGGGATCCAGCTGTTTTGCATGATCCTCATTGTAATCTGTGAGTTTCTTATTTCTCTCAACAGTTTTCTGCACATCCTGACATTATTTACATTTCTGCTTAGGCCATATTGTCCTAGTCCTGTCATTTCTTCACAAAGACAAAACACGAGGAATGCTCTCAAGGTGACAGGGCTCACCTTACATATATGAATCAGCAAAGATAAGAGTGTGAAAATATGAAACTGCTCAGTGTTGCACATTTCTACAAAACAAATGCACGTTCTGTAGCAAATTGTTAATGTTCTGTGTTTCACACTAGGAGTGTGAACAAATACTCAATTAAAGCTGAATTTCTGTCAGAAAAGTAGTTAGACCCTGTGCTGCTGGGGGGTTAATGGTGCAGTATCCACCTGTTATACTGCATACTATGTGGCAAAGGTGCAGCTCTTAATGACCTGAGTTGTGAGTGGTGGATGATTCACATACCATAAACTTCAACTTCATCTTTTAAAGAGGTGCAAGTTTGTTAAATGTAAATGTTGTTAGTCATGACATTTATCCTGTTCTTTTGCCGTATGACTGTTTTTATATCTGTTTAGAACAGTTAACAGTAACATCAGGCTTATTATATTCTTTATCTGCTTTAATAGTTGTAGCTTGTATCTTCAAAAAATATCCAGCAGGGATTATTTCAGGCTTGAAATATTTCAACAGGAACTTTTTTCAGTGATTGTGACAGTGTTTACAGCCTAGCTTTGCAACAAAGACAGTGATTTACACTCAGTCCACTTTGGAAAAACCTTGGATGACAGAATCTGTGGAATCTTAACTATGCTCACTGAATAATGAGTATGGTAGTCATGAAAGCTTCATGCGTTGCGGCTCCCTCGTGGTGTAATCATTTCCTGTTGAGAAAAAGATGGTTCAGGGGTAGCCTAGCCTATTTGTGAGATGTAGGTATCTACATTTTTTTGTTTTACTTGTTTATGTTTAAATAATTTTACTTGAGTTGTTTGAATCAAAGAGTTAAGCTAAAATCCATAAAATGTGATGTTTTACAAAATGATCTGTTGGTGTTTATTGTAACTGTCACAAATTTTGCCAAATGCCATATTAGTCCAGGGCATAATTGTCTTGTATTCTGATTAACATATGGAGGCTTATATTATTTAATTGCAGTTTAGAAGAGCTCCTGCTAGCTGAAGCTCTGTGTTTAGCATAGGAGCCCAGGAGTCCTGCCGTCTTCTTATCCAGCTCTCATTTATGTTTAGTTGTTGCCATGTTGGGCATGCTGTCTCCATCAAGTCGAGGAGCCTTGATGACCACTGCCTGCTTCCTCTTCATGTTTATGGGGTAGGAGCCGCATTCATCTGTCTAAAGCTCATTAAGGAATTGAGAGGCACCGAGTTTCAGAATTCTTTGATTTTTACACTGTTGATGTTTGTCCTGCAGTGTATTTGGTGGCTACTTTGCTGGCAGACTGTATCGCACACTGAAGGGTCATCGATGGAGGAAAGGAGCATTCTGTGTGAGTTCAGGTTCTTACAGCAGTAAATGGTAAATGGACTGGTTCTTATATAGCGCTTTTCTACTCATCTGAGCACTCAAAGCGCTTTACACAACTTGTGCATTCACCCATTCACACAAGCACATCTTTCTAAGTGCTTCATAGGTAACATTCACACACATTCATACTCCGATGGATGCATCGGAGAGCAATTTGGGGTTAGTATCTTGCCCAAGGATATTTGGCACGTAGACTAGGGGAAGCCAGGAATCGAACCACCAACCTTCCGACCAGTGGATGAGCTGCTCTACCACCTGAGCTACAGCCACCCCAGTGTGAAGAAGGGGGGGTGTGTGTGTGTGTGTGTATATATATATATATATATATATTTGTATATGTGTAATGCGTGTATGCGTAAAAGTGTTGATGTGAGCAGTGAGGCTTAGACTGTTGTTGTTGTATTTGCCATGCAGACAGCAACTTTGTATCCTGCTGTGGTTTTTGGGATCTGCTTCATCCTCAACTGTTTTATCTGGGGAGAACACTCGTCTGGAGCGGTGAGTGCCATGACTTGAGAGTCACACATTCAAAAATGTGTGTGTCAGCTATGCTTTCACATACTTCACATTCTGTTTAAAAGAAGAATCGTTTATCCTTAATTAACTTTTTAACACATTTTACCGGATATGCTATGCTTTTATACTGTTCCAGTTCTAGATGCTCAAAATAACATGGCCAGAGTTTCAGATAATTAAATCAGTGTATGTACAAGTAATCCATGTGAGCCAAAAGATCTAAATCCTCTGTGTCAGGCAGTTTTTTTCCTTGCTCTTGGATATTCCTGCTGATCCAAACTTTACTTTTATCGATTATGAGGTGCAGCCAGTTAACAGAAAGCTGTTTTGAGATGAAGAGGATGAACTGAGAGGCTGCACCAAGACCCAGGGTACGGCAGAATAGTCGAAAAAACCTCCTGCCTCCTTTGCCAAACTAAGGCTTGGTGGAAAATGTCATAAGATAAAGGAAAGATGCAAAGGCATTTCAACAGAATAGTATCAGCATGCACATTAACAGTGATGGCAGACGTCTTCCAGTACAGTGTTCAGCAGATTGCACATCCTACTTTACCCCATGTGTTGTTACAATGTTATTTCACAGAGGTCATATAAACGAGAACCACCAAGGAGGATTTCTAAAGACAGGAACATATTGCTAAATATGCTTTCCTCCTTCTTTGTACAGGCCTGTTATGACCCAATCTATCTGAGCTAACCTGAAATAAAAATTATTTTGTGACAATCATCAAGCTGGTAATATGATAGTCATTATTAATACAAACTGGGCTATGGAAAACCTCAGATGACCTTTGGGGGGGAAAAAAGCTAAATGAGGGTCATGAAGAGAGATTTAGAATGAAATCACCTTATTACACATAAAAGTTACATGTTTAAAGTGAGTGTGTTTGTTTTATATCTCAAACAGTCACTTTACTCACTTTTATATTCTTTATCTTCCTGCCACTAACACAGAAAAGTCTAACTTGGGGATGATAGGTGACACCAATATCATTGATTTTCCATCATTTTTTTTTATTGTAAAATTTGATACTGTGTGTTTATGCCCTTCTGAGATTAACTAAAGCTTTAATTGGAACAACAACTTTTTGTTGAAAGCATCTTTGTGTTGGTTATTGTGTTTTGAAGCCATACCACCTCGAGTAAAAATGGAATTGGACCATATTTGCCTGTAATACCAATTTGTACCACCAGATGGTGTAGCAAGTCAATGTAGTGTACAGTCTGGGTCTAATAAGGCACTAATCTGGAAGGACAGGTATTTGAGTGGATGAGACACCAAAGAATGGTTTAATGTGACTCACATCAACTGGAAACCATGATTGGATGCAATGGAAACTAAAGTTGGGTAGAAAAACAATTGCAGGGAATTTTGGCTGGTAAAACTGTTAAAGGAAGCATCCACGGGGGAAGTATACTATCCTATGAAGTGTCTTCTTATTTGTCACAGAATAAAGCATCTGTGCTGTAGGTGTGCTTTAAAGATTAACTGAACTCTCACATGGATTCTTAAACATCTTGACATCATCTCTGTATGGTCTGTAGGTCTTTTCCTTACCATATATAAAGCACCTTCAGGCGACCTTTGTTGTGATTTGGCGCTATGTAAATAAAATCGAATTGAATTTCTGAATAATTCTTCTTGTGTTCCTTATGTCTTCTCTCACTTCAGGTCCCATTCACTACAATGTTGGCCCTACTGTGCATGTGGTTTGGCATTTCCATGCCCTTGGTCTATCTTGGCTACTACTTTGGCTTCCGCAAACAGCCGTATGATAACCCTGTACGCACCAACCAGATCCCTCGGCAGGTCCCAGAGCAGCGCTGGTACATGAACAAGTTTGTTGGGTAAGAGTTTAGTCTATCTCGCATTCTTAGGTGCTCCGATGGCTAATGGTTTGCTTAAACGCAAGTTATGATTTAATCTTTCCTCTTCTTTCCATTAGCATCCTGATGGCTGGGATCCTGCCGTTTGGTGCCATGTTCATTGAGCTCTTCTTCATCTTCAGTGTAAGTACATGTGCACCGTTGCATGTCCGAGCTCCTCATCTTTCAATGCTATTACCGTATTTTTCGGACCATAAGGCGCACCGGATTATAAGGCATATTAAACGAAACAAAACAGTCAGATAAGTCAAACTTTACTCAACTCATTCCTCTTGCTTCCTCCACTTCCGTACCATTGATTGATTAATGTTGAATTCTCTGGTAGCTGCTCTATAAACACTGGAACAACAGTATATGTTGTTCCAGTGTTTTTCTAATTTTTGCTATGTAACTTTGCACTGTCCACTTTCTGCTGTAACAAAACAAATTTCCCACATGTGGGACTAATAAAGGTTATCTTATCTTACATTAATGACTAACCTCATATTGTGGCTGGATTATCTCAGTTGTTCTCCCCTACTGAAGTTGGTCTGTTTACAGCAATTTTCCATGCGATTGCATTTGTCAAAAAAAACATCGGGAACTTTTATCAAGTGGAAAAAAGTTGACGCGGACGGAGTTTTGGACCCAGATTACTATGAGTCGCGAGGCTCCTGACTACGGTAGCCATAACGCACAGACAATCCATCAAGCAGTGCGGCTTTGTAGCTTAGCAAAGTCCTACTAAAACATTTTTTGACAGATTTTTGAGCGCCGTGTACCACATAAAATCGGTTTGAGGTCAGTAAACATAGCCAGAATTCATAGATAAGGCGCACCAGATTATAAGGCGCACTGGCGATTTTTGAGAAAATTAAAGGATTTTAAGTGCGCCTTATAGTGCGGAAAATACGGTACACAGTTTTCAGAAATAACACAGTATCTATTTTCTATTTAGAGGATATGTAACTGATGTGTAATCCTCCTCAATAATGCTAGAATCAATGTGTGTATGTGTGTCCATCCACCTCCAGGCCATCTGGGAGAACCAGTTTTATTACCTCTTTGGCTTCCTTTTTCTGGTCTTCATCATTTTGGTGGTGTCCTGCTCTCAGATCAGCATTGTGATGGTTTATTTCCAGCTCTGTGCAGAGGTAAGCTCATTAATTGCATACTATTGTCTCTGGCTGCCAGGTTTTTACTTGACATACACACATCACTCACACATTGTTGGTTATGTTTTTCACCTGTGTGGCACATATATGTATTATATGAGCAAGAACTTATGCACAACCTTGTCTCTCTCTTCTTCACTGTCAGGATTACCGGTGGTGGTGGAGAACTTTCCTGGTTTCAGGAGGCTCGGCTTTCTATGTCCTTGTTTACGCCGTTTTCTACTTTGTCAACAAGGTAAAAAGCACAGGGTTGTTTGAGACACTCCCACAATAAACTCTAAAGAAAGCACTGTTCTTAGCCATGCTGTTGTCAATGCCTGAAGAGTCATCAGTGTTGACAAAGCCTGCCTAATACCTGAATTGAAAGATGGCAGAAATAAATTTAATTTTGAAGATTTCCACCATCGACTCACTCATATGTAAAAATGTTGTTTTGTTGGACCTAGTTTTTTGTTTTCTTTTAACATACAGACATGGACTGTATAAACAAACATAAGATTTAGTCTCTGATTGGTTTGTGGATTTCTGTTCTGTAACTTCAAAGATTGATATTTTGGACACTTGAGTTTTGAAAGATAGAAGAACATTTTTGGTTGAGAGGGTTGAGCTGGATCTCACTGAGAACCAGTCACAGTTTATGGTTAAGAGTTTACCAGCTCAGTGGAGCCAGCTGCCCTTATTATAGGAAATGGCAGGTAATCAGCTAGTGCTGGCTAGTACTAGCACAAGTCTAACTTCCAGTTAGACTTCTACCACCATCTTTGTTGTTGCAGGTTCTGTGTTTCCTCTATAATACTTCCAACAATGCTGGAAAACAAGATCATGGCCAGCAAAATGAACTCTGGAAATGGCAACCTACCATGGGGAGTTCAGAGCATGTTATGGGGTGCTGGAAGCCATATTCAAAAGGGAGCATTGAAGAGGGTTTGGGGAAGGTTCACGCAATTTCAACTAAAATCTACAACTACTGCAAAAACAACCTTTCATATGACCTTTCATATCCCAAGCACAGGCTCTTTAATTCAGAGAATCGGAACCAAATCACAACAGCAGTCACCTGTAGGTGCATTATATTGGAATGAGCAAGCACTTGGTGTCAGTGGGAAAGAAAAACTCCCTTTTATCAGGAAGAGACCTCCAGCAGAACCAGGCTCAGGGAGGGGCAGCCAACTGTTACAACCAGTTAGGGGTGAGGGGAGGGAGACAGTCAAACGACACACCTTCATGAAACAATGTCAAATGATAGACGTTTTCTATTTTCTAGGCAAGAATATCTTGTTCCCTGCACTGTAGATACAAGTGATAAATTGCAAGAATATCTCTGTAATAGAAATGGAAATGTGCAGCATGTTTAAACTGCTTCCTTTTGTCTTTCTTCCCTAGCTGGACATTGTGGAGTTCATCCCCTCCCTTCTGTACTTTGGCTACACCGCCCTCATGGTCTTGTCTTTCTGGCTGTTAACGGGCACAATTGGCTTCTATGCCGCCTACATGTTCATCAGGAAAATCTACGCTGCGGTGAAAATCGACTAGTTATTGCTGGTGCTGCTGTTTTTTGTTTATTTTTTTTCTTTTCTTTTTTTTGTAACATTCTAAATATATATAAAAATGTTCTTCATGTCCAACAAGCACTGACTTGAGTGCAGAAGGAATGAGAGGGTTGCTTTCTACAGTGCATCAGTCGCAACTGCTGGCCTCACAATAAAGAAAAGCAAGGTGGCAGATCTAAAACAGCTGTCACCTTGCTTCTGCCTCCCTCCTCCTCCTTTCCAGGACACCTAGAGGATCTCTGTTCTGCCAGGACTATTAATGTCCTCTGCTGTTTCACCTTTTTCCACAAAGACAGGGGGCCAAAGCTTGTCAAACAAGGGTTTCTGCACATTTTATCTTTTTTTGTGTGTGTGTGTTTGTGTGTGTTTTTTGATTGTAACTTATCCAGGTTTTTATTTTTGTCTTCATGGGATTTATCTGTGTCTTGATTTCTATTGGGCGCCTCCCAGGAGGCTACTTCCTTCTGGTTTCCCCACGTAAATTCTGTTTCTACACTTTCTGCTGTCTCCGTTTTCAGATGTGACCTTCTTTTCAGAGACTTTACAGATCAGGAAAGGATTGAGGATCGTTTCTGTGGTTCTGTTGTTTGTTGTGTTGAACTCATGGATGGAAACCACCCTGGGAAGTTCTACATTGTAACACAAAAATGGATAAATTAAATCTTCTATTGTTTTTTTTTTTACTTCAGTTTCCATGTCCTGGTGTGACCATGTTAACCACAACTGTAATCCAAATATTAGCTTCTCCCTCCCAAACACTGGGTTTCTTATTCATGTCAAAATATTGCTCCATTTGCGCTAAATGAAGCAGAACTGCTCAGAATGGGACTGAACTTGAATATTTGAACCCAACTACCCATTTTATATTCAAAAGCCTACAACACAAATATGTTTTTCCGCTCGTTAACCACGCCATCAGTGTAGCCTTAGCAGTGCCTGAGCCTGCTGAACTATGCAGTAATGGGGGGAAAAGGTGCAAATTGCAAAGGTTGTTTCAGAGGACCATTTTTAGTACGAAATGCCTATTTTCTTTCATTTTTGAGCCTAATGTACCATACGTATGTTTGTATAATCTGATGTGTTTGGAAAGCCCAGCAAGATCACCTGGCCGGTATCGGAGCTTAGAGGTTCTGGGGTGTTTTGAATGTAATTGACAGGGTTCTTATTAGATGTGTACAGTCTGTGTTTTGTGCGCTGCAGATCATGTGTTTCCCTTTCTTTTCAAATTATATGTATTTTTCAGCTTAAAAAACATGCAGTTTTGGGTGGAACCTGATTTAAAAAAAAAAATGCTTTACCTTCAACTCAAGGGCTTCATCTAGGTAACTATTTTATTTTACAGTAGCAAAATTGCAATATGTAATAATCCAGTTGAGCAAATAGAAATAAACTTATTCGCTTCCGTTAAAAGCTAGGTAAGAAGACTGATACCACTCACATGACCGTTTGTTAAATATGAGCTAGTGACAGGTTATTTTCAGTAGGCATAACGAGGAAAGATAACATTCTTGCTATGTCTTAAGGCATATAACCCTGCATCCATGTGTTCCCATTAGTTGGGAAGTAATTTGTCTGACTTTTCATGTTATTCAGTCAAAATATCAACAACGCCATGGACAATACATGTATGCTGGGGGTTTTATTGACTGCCTTTCTGACAGTTTGAGTCGCCCAATTTTTACAGAATACAAAATAACCTGAAACAAGTGATGCAGATCTACAGAGTTCTGTAGGACCAAAAGTCTCTTTGCAACAACAGGTGCCTTCAGGTGGTAAATTAGAAAGAATGCAGGTCTAAGATTCTAAAGCACTAGCTTCACTTTTCAGCCTATGGACTAATCTAGGTTACTTTATGCAGAGCAGCTCTAACCAGATACCGTATTTCAGTTGAATGCTAGCCAAATTAAAGGTAAAAGATATGAATTTGCCCCATGAAATTTCTTAAATCTGAATGTTTGTTAAAAGACATTTTATATTATAAACAGTGTAAAAGGTGGAAGTGGCTACTCTGACATCATCTGTTGGTTTCTAAAGTTGTGTTTTGAAGCCTCGAGTTTGGCGTTTTCATCATTGCCATCTTGGTTTCAAATAACTGGATGTGACAAGGGGGGTATGGCTGACCATGAAACCCCTTGCTCATTGGCTGACAATCCTGTGAGTCTCGAGATTTACAAAACAACTTCATTTTTTTTTTAGTCAATATGACTTGAAATGAGCAACTAAGCTACACAGAAGCTATGTCCATGTTTTATATCATCTGTGGTTTTTATGTATAACTTCAACTTATTCCAGCACCTGTACACAATAAATCAGCCTTTTGCTGGCGAGGAGTAGTGACCATCTGTACAGCCAGATTACCTGGTCATCCTTTTTTGCTAAGCTAAGCTACCTGGTCACAAGGGTTAGTTTAATTTAGAGAAAGCTAACTGGCTGCTAGCAGTAGATTGCTACATAAACATTAGTTTTTGGTCTAAGGTAAGCTATCTGGTACCTAGCATAAGCTTTTCTGTTTAATGTGGGTATTAATATATAGGTCTTAATGCAAGGCTAAGTTAACCTGCTGCTAACAGGAACTTTGCTCAGATTGTGATGTCAACAATCCAATGCATTATGGGACTATATAATGATAGGTGTTGCTTTTGAGTTTGAAAGTAAAACTGGGGACATTAGAACACAGATATTAGTGTTTATGGTGTGCTAAGCTAGCCAGCAGATAGCAATACTTTCTTAACTACATAGAGACATAAGTTTTTGTGCTAAATGTCAGTAGATGTGTGGTATCACTCTTCTTAGTAAGACGGCACAAAAGTGCAGATCAGTATCACTAATACAGTATATGTGAAGCAGTATCCATATCTCAAGTAGAAAACAATGGATGGTGTCTGCAGAATGCCAGGTTATCAGACTGTACGTGGTGTGGTTTTAAAGGAAAATATATTTGCAGTATATTTCAATTAGGACTGGATGTCTCAGGCCAAGGCCTTTTTTTAATCAAGCAAAACAAAAAGAAGTACCTCGCAGATTTATGAGAAACTAAACTACACAGCATGTAAGGTAATATTTAGTACACTTGTATTTGTTACACCCTTGACAGATTTAGTAGGGTTATTGAAATGCTTCACTTTTGCACAAAAGTACAGATGAGATATTTGCCTAGATATACCCTGATTCTTCAGGGCAAGAGGAAAGAATGGCTAACTCATCCTCATGGTCTCTCCTTCATTATCATCAGCACTCAAGCTACAGACAAGCTGCTTAAAGAGATCGAGAAGGCAAAATCATTTGAAGTTTCCCCCTGCCACTTGCTATGTGAAACAACTAATCAAAGCCCCAAGGATCCCTCAGTTGAAATGACAGGATCATTACTTTTTATTTTCATCCTTTACTTGCTGAACCACCCTGTGTTGTGTCAGAGTTTCAGAGCTCTGGTACCTGACTGCTGTCTAATATAAGGACAGACACTCCTCTCCTGCAAGTGCACACACCAGGGGAGATTTTTTTACAGACTTACTTTTAAGAGGCCGAGTCATGCATGTATGATTGAAGGTTTTACAATGTAAATAAAAGAAAACAGCTTTGTATTTGTTGCATTTTGCTGTTTGTGGCGCTCTCTGTAATGATTCCTGTCATCGTTTTAGCCAAAAAGCATGATGCTCTTGATGACTTTTAAAGAAACTTGTTTGTTATTTTTCTCTTTGTTTCTTTTACAGAATGTCCAATTACAAAATGTACCATGACAAAACAATAAAGTGATGACAAGTTGAATATGAAAGTTAGCTTCCTGTGTTTTTGGAACATGCTTAATGGTGCATTACAATGATTTTACAATGACACATCCTGTCCACAAAGGCAGCACAACTTTATTTCAGGTTGTTCCCTGTCACAAAATATAATTATTATCTCTGTTGATAGTTTCTTCCTTCATAACAACTGTGATTATTATAAAACTCTAATATCTTGATACTACAGATAGGTCCTAACACAGGAGGCTTTAGCTAATAAGTGTCTGCTAGGTCTCATTTTCACAAGACAAGGCTTGCTGAACTGAACATTGCTAACTAAGTTAGCTTGCATTACCTATTGTTCACTTAGCACTCTGGTAAACGGTAGCAATGAAAATGCAGTGTCCAGAAATCAGTGGGCAATATCAATCTTTAATGTACAGTCTAGGGCAAAAACCAGCAAAATGATCAATTAAAACTAATTTCCATAAAACTAACACCCAGAGTTCATTCCACACAAAATGAGTACCAGGCAGTTGAAACAAGGCCGAAGAAGTCCTTAATCCATCTGCAGGACTGCTCCGCTCTGCTCCTTTGTGGAGTGGAGAAAGGGAGCACTGCCAAAGTCCTACAACATGACCTCCAGGAGGTCACTGTCTGTGACTAAACAATCATAAACAGACTTCATCATGAAGCTGTCCTAAGGGTCCAACGTTGTCTAATGAGCCCTGTGCTCACTGAGGGCTAAAGGGCTGAGGCCTTGTGGCACTTTAGCCCAATACTGGCACTTGCCACAGAAAATGAGAATTGGCTATGAAAAGCCCTATGTTTTTCATATATTAGAGTACCTTCACCTTCAGCCTGAGCGCATATGACAGACGTGACAGGTTCTGAAGAAGCTGTGGACAAGCTGCCTGTAATATTATTCAGCTTGACCAGTTTGGTGGTGGGTCAGTGGTGGTCTGGGGAGGCATATTCACAGAGGAACCTCCACAGGCTAGGCAACAGCACCCTGACTGGCATTAGCTATCAGCATGAAATCTTTGGACTTATTGCCAGACCCTCCTCTGGCGCAGGGGGTTCTGGGTTCCTCTGAGTGCAAAGCAATGCCCAGCTCATGTGGTGAGAGTATGCGGGCAATTCCTGGAGGATGATGCAATTGATACCACTAACTGTGCTCGCTTGACCTAAATCCAAGAAAAATCCATCACCACCAGGTTGCATCTTAGACTGTCCAGGACCTCGGTAGTACTTGGTTCCAGATTAGGGAGGGGATCCCCCACGACATTATCATCTCATTATAAGCGTGCGCTGATGCTGTCATTCATGCAAACAAGCACATTTCAGTAAAATGGGCTAACCTGCTATGTCACACCACTGCTCTTTTTTTGATTTGTTTTTGAGCAGTGCATATGGACAAAAGTCCCCCAGTCTAATGATAGTCATGTAGACTGCAATACATGACTTTCAGTGTCTAGGACTGTTGTCTGTCTGCCTGTGTGAGAAAGAGGCTGTCCGGAGTAGCTATCGATAAAAATATCTACGTTTCAACACTCCATCTTCAAAATCACAATCAGGGATGAATAGATTGATTTAGAAGGGCTAAAAATTTGTGGGTTTTCTATTTCAGCCTGGATCATATAATCACATCGAGCCATTATTCTTAGAAAAAAAACAAAGAAAAAACAAAACATCTTAAGGATCTACCAATCAGAGAGAGCGAGGAAATTCAAATGCACCAAGCACAGTGGTCAATAAATGCATGCATTCATTTTTTAAATTTAAGAAAATCCAATTCCCAGTGTCATTTTGCTTCCTTAAGCATTTACCTTTTTAATTCTTATATTTATATGATTATTGTTATTTCTGTAGTTTTCCCTTCGCTTTTTCCCACTACTTATTTCACTATGTCCTTTATAAAACATTTCTATCTGTGCACTGTTTCAACTACAAAGTGTTCATCTTCCAGCTCTTGGTTTTCCCCACCAATAGAGCAGTACTGTTTCACACTATTGGCCTAATTTTTTGTGAGATGCCTGCTGTGTATGGCTTTTAAGTTGTTAATTCCTGATTTGTCCTTCCATAATTGTTCACTGTGTGGAAACCTGTGGTCACATGACAAAGTTTATGCTGTGGTGTCTCAAATCCTATTTACAAACCCTTCTACGAAACCAGAAGAGTTTCTATTCCTGAATTATGGCACAGTTGGCAGCCCGTGAGTACATGTGTTAGAGTCAGTTCAGTTGATGTAAGTATAGGTTAGCTCCTTGGTACTATAATTAGGATGGTCTTGACACTCAGGTTTCGACTCACTGTGGAACACGCAGCAAGTCATATAGAAAGGAAATACTCTGAGATACTGTTTTAAGCTATTTTTAGCAAAGCAGTAAGTTTCTTACTTAAAAAAAATAAAAATTTGCATAAATAAGAGAAATTTGTAATTTACTGTCAATAATCATCACATCTTCGTACTCATGTTCGTAATTTGGTATTCTCTAGTGATAAAAATAAATAAACAACACCCTAACTGTGGTCAAACCTCAACCCATTTCTCATTACAAGAAACAGCATCGGCATGGCTAATAAAGCCTATCCAGCCAGGTTCTCCCTGTTCCACTCCATGCATATCATATTCCGAAACAGGAAAACTGTTTCTCTACACTACTTCTCTGCTCTCAAATCTGTTTAAAATTTCTGCTACTAATGATGTGCAATATTACTTATCTTTCAGTCTGATACAGAGTAAAAAAAAATCTTAATGCATGTTGAAAACAGAAATATGATATAAAGAAATAAATATGTTTCAGATTTGAATATATCGCGTAGATCGGGTCAAGCGGTAAAGCATTCTTATTCCTGCCGAGAGAAAATAAACAATAATCCCAAGAATACAGAGTTCAGGAAAAAAAATATCCTAAATGAAAATGACTTTTCGGGTTTTCGGGAGGAGCCGTGCTGCTCTCTGAGAGGAAGCTAGTACCATGCTCTCCTGAGTTTTAAATGCACTTTAGAACAGCACACAGCAACACTACATATGAGCGGGCGTAGGGAGGTTTGAGGTCTTCACTCACCCCGGTTCTGTTAGCCGTCAGGGCTGGGGGGCTGGGAGGAGGTGCTGGCCGTCAGACTGGGGTCTGGGATGCGGGGCCTCCCTGCTACTGCAGATAAGGAGGTGGTCCGCTTGCCTCCACCCCAGAGAGAAGGGTTACATCTCCTGGGTCTAGGTGCGGCTTGCCCCACTGGGGGCGGGGGTACCTGGACCTGGGATATAGAGTATGTTTGGGGAGTGCGACTGTCTGTGCAGTGTCTATTTGTGTCTGTCTACACGTTGGGTGAGTGCCGAGTATTTGGTTGTGCATATGGGGGTGGGAATGCACGTCTGTGTCCGCGTGTGCCTGTTTGTCTGTGTCTATATGTCAGCTTGGGTCTTAGACTCAACCTCTCTGGGTACATCTCAGGCCCTCTAAAGTACGGAAGCCTATCTCCCCTCACCACACTCCCTGCCGGTGGCTGATGCCCTTAGACGTTGGTGTGTTGGTGGTCCTTGTCATCTGGGGCTGGGCGCTCATGCATGTACCGGCTCACTCCTGGTGGCCGATTGGCGGGGCTGGGCGCCTGTGGCCCGGCTGGGCTCCTTCCGGGGGGTGGGATGCCCTCAGGCCTCTGGGCCTGAAGCTCGGTCCTCTCTGGCTGCCGGCGGAGCCCGCGGGCACGCCACTGCAACCCCCTCTGGCCTCTGCTCCGTAGCTGCGGGGTGACCTCTCGTTTGGAGCTCTACTCAGCTCTTCCTAGGAGGGTGGCACGGTTCCCCCCCCCCCTTTTGGTGGTCCTCCTCGGGTCCTTGTACTCTGGGGCCTCTGGATATCTGGGGCCTGGATCTCCTCCATACCTGCTTCATACCCTGGTGGACGGGGCTATGGCTCCCCACACTCCCTAGCAGATCGTTACATGGAGAAACCTTTGGAATACAAGCATGCTGATCCACACAGGTATGCACACAGGTGTACACACGGGTGTTCACAGACGCGGACTACACCTTTCTTGGCTGCTGCCTCAAAGCACATTGTGCGCTGTCTATCTTGTGTGCTGCACAATATCGTTTATTATTTAGTATCTACTGTTATCTACTGCTAGCTAGTTTATTGTGATGGTGCTGTTTTTATTATGTTGCTCTTTGTTGTTTGCTTTCTCTTCTGTTTTTTTTTCTCCATACAGGTGATCCAGGCGTTTTGTTTGTTTGTTTTTTCCTTTCTTCCCCCCCTTCTCACCGTCTCTTCTCCCCTTTGGTTTTCTTTCTCTCCCTCTCTTTCTTTCATTCTTTCTCCCTGTCCTATCCCCCAGTCACGTCTGTCCCGTTTGTAGCAACCGAAAATAAAATAAATACATAATTATAATAAAGGTCAATCAAATGGACCAATATGGCAAGGCCATGATGATCCACTTGGTAAAATAAATCCGCTTGGCATCTTTCTTGGCCTTAAGACAACAATTCTGATGGCTAAAGATCCAAACGGGACACAAAAAAAAGAAAAAAAAAAAATGACTTTTAAAAAATGATTTAACAACTTATTCTGTTTTCTGAATGTTAGATTGTGTTGTCCTTCATAGGAGAATGATCAAAATCCTCTCTTCTCAAGAAAGTCCCATAATCACCTTAAAACATCTAAGTCAGGGGTGTCCAACTCCAGGCCTCAAGGGCCAGCGTCCTGCAGGTTTCAGATATCACATGATTAGTTCGTTACCAGGCCTCTGGAGAACCTCAAGACATGTTGAGGAGGTAATTTAGCCTTTAAATCAGCTGTGTTGGATCAAGGACACATCTAAAACCTGAAGGACACCGGCCCTCAAGGCCTGGAGTTGGACTAAAAAAAAATTTCCTACACTGCTAAAGAGCCCAGATTCTCAAAAGGTACTGAGATCTTATGATAATATCTTATGTGAATCATTTTGACATGTTTTAGTGTGGTTTAGTGTTCTGCAGATGAAAAAAAAAGAATGCCAAGAGGCTATGAAACCACTGGTTTTTCTTTTAATCATTTCAACATAACACATGACAACTCAAAGATAGACTGTACTGTACAATAAGTCAATAGTTCTGTTGTTGTGTTCATCATCTCTTTGGATCAACCAATATACAAATCTGTCACTTTAACATTGCAGCAACTGATTGCATGTGAGATATGTAACAAAAAAAAAGCAAGACCTCGCATTGTCTGTCTTATCCAAAGCACATCATTAATAGAACTCTCCCTGTAGTTGATGCTATATAATATAGTGTACGTGGATGCAAAAACTCTATTTTCACCTTCTTCTTTTTTTAAAAAATCTTGGTTATTTCAGAGGTGGCTGTAATAGCAAGTGATAAAAATAAAATGGGCTATGTCACTAAACAAGATACACAAAGAGGTTGGAATGCAAGACTACCGTTAAGCTAGAAATATATAAAACTACTTGTGGATGTTGCCTGCATCAGACAGTACCCAGTTTCTCATTAACAGCGAAACAAAAGAGAGGGCAACAAAGAGAGAGCCTCATTAAAAATCTAATCAGTTTTCTCAGATTTAAACTGATATATAAATTCCCTTAAAATGTGTGTGTGTGCTGCACCTACTAGTTAAGAAGAAAAGATGAGAATAAGTGCATCCCTAGTAGGTGCAGGTCGAGGTAATGGAGGTACAACCAAGCAGAGTAGCAGAACAACACTGCAATTGTTTCAGAATAGGATTGATATGATATGGACATCAGCTCAAATTACAGAAGCTCATTTCTGCCAAAAAAAACAATTGTAAATTGAAATTATGAAATATTGTTTTAATTAAAACTCCCCTTGTAGTTGTGTTATTACAGTCTAAATTAGGAAACGTTAGTCAAAACTTTTATACTTTTCACTTTACGTAAATAATGATAAATGATGATCAAGCAGGACAGAGTTCATAGAGCCTGAAACAAAACTCATTTTAGCAGATGTATTATTTTTGTGCTTTTTTTAAATTACTAAGATTAAATTTAAATTTACAATTACATTTAAGTAACCAATAATAGCATGTCAAAATACTTAAAAGTAGAGAAATGTATTGCACTGAAAAAAAGTAGAGATGTTATTTCGTAATCTTTTGTATAATTTGAAGTTAAAGATCTCATTGTCCATAGTACTATGAGATCTTATAGTAACAGGGGCGTAATTTCCAGGGGGGTTATGACCCCCCCAATAATCAGACCCAACCAATATAGCCCCCCCAATAAAATTATGAATTACCTTGCATAAATAGGCTGTTGATTTTCTTTACTCATTTCAGGTATTACCAGCAAAATAGTTGCATGTTTAATCATCTGGGAATTTACCCAGATGTATTTATTTATTTAGACAGAGATCATGACAGAGATCAGCACAAAGTTACGCCGATGTATAGTAATATGTACATCTACAATAGACTAGAGCATGAAGCGGAACATATAATTAGTTTGAGTTTTGTTCAGATCAGTGACTGTTGGCAGTACACAGCAAAATGCAAACAAATACGACCTAAAAACATGGCTCAGTACATATGCTGTACAAAGACTTCCTGTTTCAGTCGAAAATTCACGTTTTTAGTCAACATGACATTGTTCAAAATATTTTGAAAACTCTATGAGCAGCCTGATCATTTTAAATCAAGATGAAATGACCACATTAACACCAACATACAGATCTACTTTGGAAACCAGTACAAAAATGGAAACAATGGATAGGTAGGTCTGTTAGGCTATGCTTTGTCTTTAGCCATTTTCAGGTCCTGTTTGCACATTACCCACAAATGTACCATCACTAAACCCCACCCTACTATCACTAAACGTAAGTGACACTGAAAAACAGTTAAATATTTGATTATTCACACACAAGTTCTCTACACATATTTATGGATGTTAAATCATATTTGTTTCTGCAGCTTGTCCTGCTGAATGTGTAGGTCTGTTACAGACCAGATCCTGGAACTTTGTAACATTCCTGTGTGGAATGATGATGGAATGATTTTAATAGTATTTTAATAGCTATCTCACTTTATCACACTTAGTATAATATCTTATTTTCACTTGACTAACTGCCTGTATTATTATTAGAATTATTTTTATTATTGGTTCACTTCTTGGCACAAATGAGCTTCCGTACAAATCAGGTGGTAAGATAGGCATGAAATCTGAATTTTAACAGCTACAAGTAAGCCCTCACCACATGTCCAGTTTGCTTAAAATATCTAAAAAGAAACAATTATTCTTTTCAGGTGCTTGAAACTGAGTTTAGTAACATTAATTTAAATCCATTTTTGAGAGTCAACTTCACTGCTGCTCACAAAGTTGTTCCTTTTGGCAGAGACAATCAGTCCTGTGACCACAATGGTAAGCTTTAAAATCTATGTTGTGGGGTCGCTCTGGACTTTACTTTTGTTTGGTTACATGGTCTAAAAATGGCAGGTCTCTTACAACAGGCTTTCAGTGGCAGGCTGTGGTTGGTTTGTGGTTGTTGTCTTCAAACACTTGGCTGTAGAGTTTGATTAAAAATCACGTGAGAGAAGGCAAAGCTGGTAACCCAAAACGAACAAAAAAGTAAAAAGGGCAGAGGTCTTTTATGTAGAAGGATATTAGTGAAAGGTATATCAAAAATACTGTTATCCTTTTGGAAAAGAGAAATACACAAGTTGATAAAGTCTACACATCAAACTAATGGCACATACATATACAGGATCAATACAAAATTAAAAACATATGAACACATAAGCTGAAAATCTTAAAGAAAAAAAATACTCTTTTTTTTTTTAAAAGGTTGAAAGTGCTAGAATTCAGATTAGCTCACAGAAACCCAGGGAGGACAAACTAAAAGCATGCCAAAAGCTTTTTCAAGACTAAATGACTATTTGTTACAAAAATATATAAATGCTCAATTTGATTGCTACAAGTTTGGCTTAACCCAAAAGGGTTCTTATAAAACCACCTTTTTTGAGATCATAATAAAGACCAGTTTTACCTTTTCTTTAATATGATAAATTCTCAGAAAGATGCTGACAGCTAATGAATTTAGGATCAGACGTCTGATCATTTTGCAAGAGCCATCATCATCATTATCAAAAAATGACTTTCCAATGGGATTCTAATTAAGTGTAAAACCTGCTCCAATTTAGTTTGAAATTTGGATTATACAAAGACAATTTTTAGGGATGAAGTTAAACAGTCAGACTGTGCGGGGACGCTTTTCTACACATTGCAGTGATTCCAAATTTTTCAGCTTCTTATACCTTCTGAAAGGAGGGGTCAGGGTTAACCTGTGTAAATGGAAACTACAGAGTAGAGGTTTCTGGCACAATTTTACCTACTTACCAAGGTGCACGGAGAAGAGCAAAAGTCTAAAGAGGTTGAAGCAATAATGTACGTAACTTTAACGCCTGACCAATGTGTTTCCACCCGAAGGCAATAAAGTTGCTGGACCTTGAACCCCTCCACCTGTGTAAATAACAGGGTCCATCAGCTGCTCATTGTCGGGCTTTTATATCCTACAGTATTAAACGAAAAGCACTTGTAGCATTCTTCAACAAGCAATTGTGCAAAAACATAGTTTCTTCTCCCGAGGTTTTGGTAAAACAAAAAAAACAAAAACATAAAAATGAGGTGATGTGTTGTGTTGTTTTTTTTCGAGGTCCTGTTTTATACAAACAGAAAATAATATATCAAATGACAAAAAACAAAACAAATATATGAGCATAAGCGATACCTCGAGTCCTGCAGTCAAACACGTGTCCGCCCTCTTGCTTTGAATGTCAAAGCACAGAGGTTCGGTGACTGCCTTCCTCCAGATAGATCACTATATTTTCAGACCCTTTTCCTTTGACTCTACGAAGCAGCTGAAAGAGGAGGAGGAAAGGAAGGAGTACAGAGGGAGTGGTACTGGGGCCGATGAACACTTTGTCGGTTTGTTTCGTGCACGTTTTCAGCTGGCTGTCCATCTTGCAGATAGAAAAAAAAAATTAAATGTTCTAGTGGTCTACAGTTGTCATCCATCTGCAACCATAGCTAAAAGCAGCAATATGTGTTTGACTTTCCATTTTTTATGTGCTATGTTATATCCTTTTTTTTTCTGTGTGTTTGGGTTCCCATGTAGCACAGTGACTGCTAAAAAGGCAGAGTTACCAGGTGCTCTTTCGCTGAAATGAGATTCACCAATAAAATGAACTAGCAAAGATATGAACATGCATATTTGTCAGTGTTGGTCAGGCCACAGAAAGACCATTTAACCTTATGAGGTTGTTACCGGTGACGACACTAACCCTAACCCTAACCCTATGCTAAAGGAAATCTAACATTTAAAAGAAAATGTTCTGCCAAGTCTTGCAAATCAAGAGGAGAAAGAAATAATCATGCTAACTGAAACACATCAAAGACTATTTACATTTTTTGCAAAAAAAAAAAATATATATATAGTGTTAGGGTTCAGTATAAGGTTGGGCATCGTCACCGATGAGAAGATTAAGAATAATCCCAATTGATCTAAACCTGTATTTCCCATTGATGTGGTTGTTATTGCTGTATGGGTCATGTTAGCAATGAACTTCTGCCTCTTGCTACAATGGCAAGTACAAAATATAACTTTGCATCATTAAATTAGACATTTTTTAAATTGTTTTTCTGATTGTGTAATGTGGTTTTCGGTCTTTGTAAAAGTTTAGCTAGCAACAGGCCACTCTGACTGACTCCCAGTTTATGGTTGTTGTTCAAATGTCAATAACACTAGTGTTCCTGTGGCTGTGTGATGTATGAGGTAAGTACGGATGACAGAAGTGCTTAATTACTGCACGTGTAAGTCACCCCTCCTAGGACTAAATAATAAATACTGATGACTCAGTGCTATCAGAAAATGCAACTTTTAATTCTGTTGATTCTAACTGACATACATCAAAAGCCACTAACTTTTTTTTAAAAGTATTTTTCTTTGTCTCTGGTTAGGGTTAGTGTTAGGGGTTAGGTTTGGGGTCAACTTAGACCTCAGAGGGATTTTTTTAGGCTACAAGTGTGCAAAAACTTTTTCCCAAATTCTCACCATTTCTAGAATCTTTACAAAAGAGGGACAGAGTGCAGAGTTAGCATGACCCATCAAGGCACAATAATTACATTAAAGGGAATGACTACAGGTTAAATTAAATGGAAAGATAATGAGCACCTATTTGACTTTAAGGTTTAGGTGACATTTGGGCTTTGGGTTTTTAAGGACTAGTAATGAATGGTTAGAACTTCAAGACATTCAAGATAACTGATCTTGGACTGAAGATTTTATCACAGCAGAGCAGTTTTCCTAGGGGTGTAACAATTCTTTGAGACCACAGTTTAGTTCAAACGTCAGTTTTTTGGCCTCAGTTCCTTTTTTCAGGGGATGAAAAACAAAAAGAAAACATTTTTTAACTTTATCATGATTGGATCATGAACAAAGATTTCATTCTATTATTCTAAACAACCTTTAAAACATTACAGCTTTTGTTACTGTAACTATGCATTGCTTTAACTAGGCATTAACAGCTCCTCATGGGTATCACAGCATGGGAAGACTGAGCCAAGATGCAATACTGATATTTGTATTGCAATTTTGGTCTTGGTCACAGAGTTGTTACACCCCATTATAAATGTATGTATACAGTGAGATACACACTCACCGGCTAGTTTCTCAGATACATCTGCTTGTTAACACAAATATCTAATCAGCCAATCAGAAACTTGTGCATTCAGGCACATAGGCATGGTCAAAACAGTCTATCAAACCAAGCATCAGAATGGGGAAGAAAGGTGAATTCTTCCACTTGTTACAATCAAGGTATGCAGAAGAGCATCTCTTAACAAGTCCATCTTCTAAAGGCTGCTTTCACCAGGATAATGTGTCATGTCACAAAGCACCTTTGGGATGTTTTGGAATGGGAGGTTCGTGGATGTGCAGCCAACCAATCTGCAGCAAGTTTACAACAATGTCATGCCAAAAATCTCTGAGAAATGTTTCCAGTACCTGGTGGCGTCTGTGCAACAAATTAAGGCAGTTCTGAAGACAAAGGGGGGTCCAACCCAATGCCAGCAAGGTGTATGTAATTTGAGTTGCCGGTGAGTATATATTCTACTATATACACGTAGCTTCATAGGTCTTCAATATCAGCATCCCTACATTGTTCAAATCCTAGGTTGTTACTAAATTACTAACAGCGTTCTATATATATTTCCCATCCATAGTTTTGATTCCTCTAAACTAACTCAAGTACATGTAAAGGTAAAGACTGGATATGACAGAGAAAGCTTAAGGGAAAAGGCTAATACTTCATCCATTTGTTTGATCAAAATTGTAAGATAAACACACATGTAAACTTGCCAGACATCAAAAACATCATCATTTAGTTGTAATACGTCTACCAAAAATACACCTTACTGAGATAAAAGCCATTATAATATTTTTTGAGATATTTCGTACACTGCAATAACATTCTTCAACACATTTTTCCTCATCTGTCACTGTAACTCTTTTGCTCTTTTTTTTTGTCATTCACATATGTCAGGGTTCATCATTACCAAGATGATGCATCTTTTTAAAAGACCGCCTAAAGATGTGGTTGCAGTATATTCAGAAAATAGAGATATTTTTCAGAGATATGCGGCACAGCTAGGAAAAGCTGCAAACAACTATATCACTATCAGGGAAACTTGTAAAGGAAGATAAGTGAAAGACGGCCCTCCTCTAGTCTAGCGAGGAGCTCTCTGTCTCAGTGAAAACCTCTAGTCACAAGGAGGGAGGAGACAAAAGGTGAAGTGCCTTCTGCTAAGAAAAAAAAAGTGCTTCTCTTGAGAAACACATAAAAAAATGAAGCCAACATGTGTCACACATTTCTTTCTCTTTCTTAGCTTTTCTTTAAAAATGTGTGTTTGGCAGCCAACAGATCTCTTATCTATGATTAGAGTCTGTTTTTAACTGAGCTGACTCTAGGAGCACATCAGTTGTTTTTCTTTTGTTTTGTTATGGATTTTTTTGTGGGGTTTTTCTATTTAGTTTTTTTGTTGTTTTTTTATGTTGGAAGAGCACTTTTTTTTTTTTTTTTTTTTTTTTTTTTTAAATAGAGGCCAGGTCACTTTTATGGTTCTGTGTAAGCCATCTCTGAACAGAACATAAAGTTTATGCGTTTTCCTTTCAGGGGTCTCTCTTCTCTCCATATCAGTCCTGACAGTTGAAGCTATAATATAAGCACGGGTGTTTCAAAAACTCAAGATGAGACGCATTCTACCATGTTCTTACATTTGGTAAAGAAAAATAAGTAAAACAAAATATTCACTTCAAACTATATTTTTTCTGGGTCACAACAAAACAGATAATCTAAAAGTTATCTTTGATTTTTTTTTATAGTATTACTTTAGAAAGTATGCAGTACCATGCCTTTTGGCCCACTGATTCTGCCTTCTATAACACTAAAAAGGGGTGATAAAAAGGGGGGATAAAAATAAATGAAAATGGAAAAAATGAAGGAAAAAAAACAAAAAAAAAAAACAAGGGTTAATACATGGTATAACTACAGGATAAGGGGAAAAAAGCCCAAAATAAAAGCTGCTTTAACTTTTTTTCTCACCTTTTCCTTTTTGCTTAAAGGGGTTTAAATTCCTTTTAAGGCTCAATCAAAAGCTTTTGTGCGCACTTTCATTTAAGGCTTCTAAATGTTCTTTCATTTTAATTTTCCAACTTTCTGATTAGCCCGAAACATCTGTGCTGAGCTGAGGCTGGTGCGAAGGCCGTTCCTGCTGGGCAAGACGCAAGGTGCCGGCACTCTCACTGGAAGGCCTGGTGGAAGCGAGGCAATGTGGTGGTGCTAAGGCTGGAGCTGAACACTGGTGGGAGGGGGTGCAGAGATCCAAGACCCAGACTCCCGCTGGAGCTCTGCTGCTCCTGAGGTTGCGGTTGCAAAGAGGTAAGAGGTGCTGTGGCGACAGCAGCGGCTGCTGCCGCTGCAACTGCTGCAGCATGGGGCTCAGCAGTGTGCAGAGACGATGAAGAGGAAGAAGAGGAAGTTGAGGAGGTCGCAGATGAGGTGTAACCCATGACTAGCCCTCCAGTGCTCATGGGGGCACTGTAGGGAGGCAGGTTGATGGGCAGGAAACCCAGCAGGTGGGAGAAGTCCATGTTAGCAGCACACAGAGACTCAGCGATCACTGCAGGGCTCTTAGACAGAAGGGGATCCCCGCAGAGCTCATCCGCCAGGCCCGTGGCGGGCTCCAGTCCATCCTTGGGGGGTGAAGCAGCAGCGTGGGGCTCTGCAGAGGGAACTGGGCCTGGCAAGCCACTCTGCAGATCCATGAGGAAGCTCTCCATCTCCACTTTCAAGGGCTTGTCCAGCAGGTATGAGGTAGATCCCAGCTGGTACTTGGGCGCTGGCTGGGGCTGGTGCTGCTGCTGGGGAGCCGGAGGTTGATGGTGGGGGGGCAGTGGAGGGGAATGGTGGTGATGGTGATGGTGGTGGTGATGGTGATGATGATGGGAGTGTGGGTGAAGAGATGCAGGAGATTCCATATGACAACCCATGCCCATAGCGGCAGACAAGGAGCTTGGCATCAGAGATGGGTGTGGGTGACCCACCCCAGAATTTGACATGGCCTGGAGATGGTGGGGGTTGTACATGCCCATTGCAAAAGGTGCCCCACTAGGGAACGGTTTACCCATCATGGGGTCTTTGTTGGGCCCCATGCCGCACATCATGGGGCTGAGCTCCTCCTTCACTGAGCAGGGCGGAGAGCCCGTAGCTAAGAGACCTAGCATATCGGGAGGCTCTGTCTTAATCTTCAGCAGCTCCTGCGAGTGGCTCTTCTTCACATGGCGCGTCAGATGGTCCTTCCTGCCAAAACGCTGGGCACAGTACTGGCATAGGAAGTCCTTTCGGCCTGTGTGGACCACCATATGTCTTCTCACATCCTTCCGTGTGTAGAAACGCCGGTCACAGTGGTCACATGGGTGTTTTTTCTCCTTAGTACCGGCTGAGGACTTCCCAGAGTGGCTCTTAAGGTGCTCCAGGAGAACAGGTGTGCTCTCGTAACTCTGCATGCACACTTTACAGGTGAGATCCCCCGCCGTGGCGGAGTGCATGGCCACATGGCGCTTGTATCCCAGCTTGGTGTTGTAGTGCTTCCCACATTCCTCACACTTGAAGGCCTCTTTGTTGGGGTCATGGGTCTGCAGGTGGTTCTTCAGGTGGTCTTTGCGGTGGAACATTTTCTCACAGAATGAGCACTGGTGGGTCTTCTGCGGAGAGTGTGTGGCCATATGCCTGTGAAAAGTAGAGTTTGTGAATGGAAGGGGAAATTACACGTCTGTCATGTTTGTTAGTGAAGCATGCATTCTTTCAGTCAAACCCTTGGCAACTATAAATACATACACGAGTCACAGTGGCTTCCAGGCAGGACCAGAATGGGTTTTGGAACCAGTTGCACTTATACACCAGACACACTGACATGTTGGTGAATTTAGTCACTTAAAAATGAATTTCTGGCCACGTGAGGCTGGAAACAAGTTCATCACCTTATAAAGCTCACATAGATATATAAAGATGCTGAGGCTGGGCTTGTGAAATGTGCAAATGTGCCAAAACTAAGCAACAGGTACAACAGGTTTGCGGTATTTTATATATATGGAGATCATGTCAATCTTTCAAGGTGACATTATGATTTTTTGACTGTCCTGCTACGAAATTAGGCTAATGCAAGCTTATTTTGGGTTTGGAATGTTATATCTTCTGAAAACCACCCTAACCTTTAGTCAGAACTCTGATCACCAGATAAGTGGAAAGTGTCTGTATCTGTCTAAGAGCAAGGGGCATGTCCAGATCTACATATCTATGTACCAAACTTGGTACATTTACTCAAATACCTAAATGAAACAGACGTGTCGCACTGTATTCAAAAGGATGTGAACTGAACTATGTAATTCAAGGCTCTGTACCTGAAGAGTTTG
Organism: Perissodus microlepis; assembly: GCF_051167445.1. NCBI lineage: Eukaryota > Metazoa > Chordata > Actinopteri > Cichliformes > Cichlidae > Perissodus > Perissodus microlepis. The sequence continues at coordinate 16,984,735 of NC_140480.1, forward strand.
TATTTGGAGCTGAAGGCCTTGGGACAGTGTGGATGTGAGCAGTGGAAGGGTTTCTCTCCTGTGTGACTCAAGGCGTGGAGCCGGAGCTTCTCTGGTGAGGTGAACAGAGCCCCACACACCAAACACTCGTTCCCACTTGCTCTCCCCACCTCTTCTCCTCCTTCCTCCCTCTTTCTCTCTTTCTCCCTGTCTCGCTCTCTCTCTCTTTCTGTCAGGGGCAGTGGGGCGGCGCTCCCAAACAGCTTGGCAGCAGTCCGTCGTCCCTCTTCCTCCGGCGTCAGTGCGGTAATACGGTGTGAGGCATCGGCGGCAGCAGCTGCCATGGCAGCCCTAGAGTGCCGCTGCCATGAAAATTCACTTGTAGCTCCCCTGCCTCCCAGGCTCAACTTGGGAAGTTGCAGGTCAGGGGTTGTTGAAAAAGAAGACAACACAGATCTGATCACAGAAAGAGCCAATGAGCCACAGGAAACATCGAGGTAAACCAAAATCTGGGGTGAGACAGAACATACAAGCTTTAAAACCAGCTGCCTCGAAGCTTGTGGAAACACTGCACACACTTCTTATAAACCCTCATTTTACCTGTTAGTGAAAATCTTTCTTGCCTCTTCCTTAGACGCTCCTCTCCTTCACTCTGGTGCTCACCCAGTCCCAACAGCTATGGTTGGTGGTGAGTGGGAAATACTGCTTTGCATCTTTACTGTGCTGTGGAAGAGAAAGCAAAAAAAAATAAATTAATAAATAAGACAGTCAATGCAGCATCATAGTCACATAACAAACCAAACACCACCTATCAAGCTGAACTTGAAACATTACTCAGCTCACTAATCAATAGGTTTGACTTGAGTCATAATGTAATTTGCAAACTCCACTTTGAAAGCAAGCTTCCTCTGAGCTCACTAGGGGGAGCTGAATGATAAGACTGATCAGCAGAAAAGCTGTTTTGTAAATGATGATTCCCGTTACAGCCACAGGACCTTTGTTTGTGCACCCATTAGTGAAGGCCAAATGCAATTACATAGCTTCATTCCTCATCATGTGTGTCTGCAGATGACAGATGCACTTGTACACGTATGTACTTAAAGCTCTCGTAAGCTTTTGGAAAGCACACAACACTGAAGCAGCACTGGGGTAAAGAAAGAGAGCACTGGTATGGGTGGTAAAGCGTCTGGGGGTGGCTTGTGTTTACAGCAACTGAAAACCTGCACTACCTGTCACCCTGATAATGACAATGATGATGAATGACCATGAACTATGAAGTCAATCCTAATGAAAACCAGCACCAAAATCCTGGTGTCTATGAACTTGTGTTTCCAAGAGACCGTATGAACTTTTTCTTACTCACGCTCATCTTTGCATTCCCTTGTTTACCCTCAGTGGCCTCTGTGATCAACCTGTGCAAGCTAGCATACCAGCCAAGTCCAAGGTTGAGCATTCCCAATACTGATCTCAATGCCAGGCATGCTCTGTGCTTCAGTCATGTGAACAGAGAGTGTATCTGAGTGTGGTAAACAAATGCATATTGCAAAGATGCACAGAGGTCTGTACATGCATGCAGAACTCCAAATGTACCGGTATCTGCATTGATGAGCTAATGAAGCTAATATGCTGGAATTTGCTTTGAGCATGTTAACATTTGCTTTTATGAGAATTTGGCGTGCACCGATATGCGCTAAACACATTTCAAATTTCACAAATTTATTTTGGCACAAATACTTTTGATGTTAACTGAACTGCTAAAAAAAAACATGTTCTTTCCACCTTAAACTGGACAAAACTATTGCAACATATCAAATCTTTCAAAGTTTTTCTTTGGCTCCTTTATCATTCATTTATAGTCAAGTCCTTACCTGACCGTTCATAGAACAGACAACTTATCAGCGGATCATTTTTATAAAGCGACAAAACCATGAATCACTCAAGCACAGAAATAGCACCTAACCCAACCCGTAATGAACCAGTGCTATATCATCACAGAACAGACAACTGAGCATTTAACCAATTTGAAATTGTTTAGGCACTTTTTTACTAGACAATAGACAAAAAGTTCCATACAATGGAACACTATTGGTCATGGTTTAGCCTCCCCAGAGCCCAGACCTCAGCACAACTGAAGCAGTGTGGGAAGATCTTCATAATGGAACAAATGAAAATTCCTGAAGACTACTTACAAGAAAGCTTTGTTAAAATAGCACAGACTGTGTTGAAGAATAAAGGTGATCATATTGACTTTCAAACTTGTTAGAATTGTACAAACACAGTACTGAACTGTGTGCGTGTGTCTGTAGTCATGTATGTGTGCTGTGTCTGTAATTTCTTATCTATAACACACCTTTAACACGTCTGTGTGCTCCCGTATGTTCTAGTGTGTACATGTGCATTGATGTGCCCTCATAATACATGTGTTTACAGCAGTGGTTAAGAGGAGCTGACAGCTACAGCGTTATGTGGTGCTCATCACCCAGCAGGGGGTAAAACCCATCCCATTGACCACCCCAAGGGAGCCAGGTTCTATTGTACAGCCTACACACACACACACACACACCCACACACACCGCACATTCCTGGCCTGAACCATGCCGTGTTGCCCTACCGTACCTCTCTACTCTGCACACAGCACCATGCACAAACACACAAACAACAGCATGCACAAAGATGGTGTACGATCCACCAAGATTCCTGGCTGCACACAAAAGTCAAGAAATGTGGGGAGGGTGCAGGCTGAGGGTGGTTATGAAGATTTGGACTTTCCAATATTCCCAAGTTTTTGGGGGAAATTGAATAGTATATTGGATAGTACAGTAAGGAGGGGAGAAACCCCACACACCAGGTCTCACGTACATCAAAATTTATGAGTGATGCTAGAGGCTTTTCCATCTTTAGCCTGTGTTGATAATTGGCATGTCACCAGTACAAATACTTAACACAACAAACTTGGCAAAGCATCTTAAAGACTGACACCCCGACCTTTAGAAAACGTTTTTTGGGGCTCAGTGAAGTTCCTGTTTCAACAACATTGAATTATTAAACAGTCATCATGAATGTTAACACACATTGACATAGCAATTAACCACTGACTGGCAGTCCTGTTCTATTAAATTCTTTTTTTAGTTCATTTATTAAACACTGCAAACGTACTCCCATGCAGTCCTCTAAAATTCAAACTGCACGAAGTGGATGACATATGTGTTTGCTGAATGCTGAATGGTTGAATAGTAATAAGTGGGCCAGAATAGGGAACGGAGCGACAGCAGAGTTCACCGACACGGGGACAAAAAAAAACTTTAAAAAAAAAAACAGCATGAAAAGCACACTTCAACTTTCACTTCAGCTCTTTGGATGTTATAACTTTACTCTTCTCTGAGCCTGGATGATGGACCAACAACAGCACAAGCAAGAGCGACCCACAGAGTGGTTGTACCACATACTTTGTGCAATGCCTCCATTTGACATCAGAGCTCAGTGCAGGCAGACAGGCCAGTGGACTGCAAACATGCGCTCCCTGCTGAACCTTCACACACTCTCCTACATCCATTAAGTCAACACCGGTCTAATACGCTTTCATTTGCATGGTTCACATTATGTTAATTACACTGTATTGTGCAAAAAGTTGGAGCTACAACTAAATTCTTTATATTTTGCTAGAAATATAAGTGAAGCTATTAATTGAAAGAGGCAGAGAAAAACATGTTAATACAGTTTATAATGTTAATGTTAGCTTGAAAGTAATATTTATTATGACCACCTTCATTCTTTAACATAGCCTGAACTCTCTTAGCCAAGCCAAGTCTTCAGGAACAGTTTTCCAGACGTCTTGAAGACCACTCAAAGCTCTTCTTTGGGTGTTGCCTGCCTTTTGCTCTGATGCTCCCACAGTGAATCAATAATGTTCAGGTCTGGGCTCTGTGGAGGCCAGTCCACGAGTGATGGTACTCCATTGTGTGTTTTTCCTGCTGTGTGTTTTTCACACTGCCAATGCTATTATTGAACTGGGAGTGCAGTTTGTATCATTGCCATGCTGGAAAATGAAACTGTTGACAATCAGACTCTTTCGAGATAGTTTTGCATTGTGGATTAATATTTGATGGCTCTTTTCTACATTTTGACGAAATTCCCAACACCACTGGCTGAACTGTCCCAAACCATGATAGAGCTTGCACTAGTTTTTAAATATATCGATATATTTTTATAAGAGATATGAGATGTGACAATATTGTTTATATCAATATAGTCTATGTTACGTTATAATTCAATTCACCGTAATATTACCGTATTGTGTATGTGTGTGTGTATAGGGACCACAAATGGGATCTGTTAAGAGACATGGTTGCAAAGTGGATTTCAAACAAGGCTGTCAGTCACGCAGTAGAACCTGGGAACACAGCAGCTGCAAAATCTGTCTTTGTTATTATGCTCAGCGTCTTTTAGTTTACATTTTGAATGCACAATTGTGAGCTTTTTGTTATGCACAAAAACAACATTGTTTTATTTTATTTATGGAGCATTATTATTTAATAAATGTTGCTAATTTATTTCTGAGTAATTTTTTCGTGTACATCTACGCTGTATGTTAATAAAAGTGCCTGTGTGACATCTGGGACACAGCTTTGACTAAGAGCACTTTTTTTGTTCTTACTTTATGGCTTTAAAAAAAAATATCGCGATATACATTGTATATTGCCATCCAGCTACAGAAAATCGAGATATGAATTTTGGGCCATATCGCCCAGCCCTAGCTTGCACCATGTTTTTGGCTGTAGACACTCACTGTTAGGCCTCATTTCTAACCTCTACCATACATAAAACAGCGATTTCAATCAGAAATTTAGACATTTGTATTTATCACTCCTTAAGACCTGTTGTTAGGTACTTTTTAAGGAATAATAGTTTAGCATGTGGATTAAACAAAAAAAACCTTCTTCTGAAGATCTTGATGTACAAAGACTGGACTGAAAAGTATTTAAAAAGCAAAAAAATTAAAGCCTGGAGAGCACTCAAAAACAACATTACAGCAGGTGAAAGAAAAAAAGATGGTGGTTCAAGACATTTGGCCAATATCAAGTTTTAAAAAAATTACAGGGTAAATCAAAAATGAACTTTTCAGAACTGAGCAAGTGTTAACCAATCAAAAAATATATTAAAAAATTAAGTTCTACGAGTCTCTTGGATACGTTGGATTTTGGCAATTTACAGTGGAAAATGTGTGAAAGGTCTGACTAAAATTTGATGTATTTTCCATTTTCAAAACTTGCTTATTCCAACATGAAATACTATCAAAACATTTGTAAACTAAAGAAGTCAAACTTTTTGTAAAGAAAGTGCCATCTCTTGGTGGCACTGGAATTGAGCGAAAGGGGTGTGTTCACAGTCGATAGCAGATACGCCCCGAGAGAAGGCATAGGTACTCAAAGTGGGGGGTGGCTGTATCTGTAGATGGGTATCAAAAAAAGTTTCAGCACTAGAAAGGTGAAAATCTGTCCATCAAGTGTTTACTGGTAAAGGGTATAGCATGATAGAGGAAGCACATTCTCCTCAACACAGTGCTTTTTGTTACTTTTCTCAGAAAAAAAGGTTGAAAAGAAAAGAAAAGTAAGAGAATTTATAGGACAAAATGTAAAAAAAAAAACCAAACCCCCAAAACAAAACAGAAAAACAGAAAGAAGTTACATTATTTGACAGCTTAGGGTTACAGCTGGTATTCTCTCATCCTAAACGAACACAAGAGCTAACAACCAACTATTTATCTTCCCACTGTAAAAATGCCAGAGATAGTCATGGCAATTAATCTGAACCACTTTGCTCTCAGCAACACAACTCAGCTTGTCCACAGTTTAAATTTCTGGCTTTTAAAAAGCTCTGCAATACAAAATGATTGTTTTTAACCATAAAATATTCTATGGCATTATTTGTATATTCAGGTGTATACAATAATAGACTGCACAGCAGAGCTAAGCAACAAATTGTGTGACATGTAACTAAATGAAACAACAAACTATTGTTTAATTTATTTACTTTCATTTACACTTTAAGTTAAATTTCCTACAACAAATCAATTTCCCACTGAAATATGAAACGATAAACCTAAACAGACTGATTACTGACTAGTACGCATTAATAGGGATGCACTGGAGGATACTGGAACTACCAAATTCCGACTAGTAGATGAGCTTCCCCGAGGACCTTCATTTTTAATAAATGTTTGATTTTGTTTGATGACAGCATCTTTTCTGTGCAACTCTTGTGTTTTATAATGCGTCAACACTAATATGCCAATGGAAAACAACACGATACATTCTGTGTTGTATTATCTGTGTATCTATGTTTTTGTGATTCCATTCCTTCTGGTCAATCGTTAAGTAACTTAAAACAGATTCACCTGTAAAAGAAAAACAAACTTTTCCTGAAATTTTGTAATATACCAAAACTAGGTGTTTTAGCATCTGAAGTGTGGTGATATCTCACTTTTTTGTCTCAAACAGCAGTAAATGGCATATTGTTGGATTCTGGATGAAAGACAACTTTTAGAGGCACTTGCATGGACGTTTTCCACTATTTTGTGACATTTAAGAACCAAACAATTAAGTCAAGATGTGAATTCAGTTATTAATTAATAATGAGAAATAAGTCTGTGAAGGTTCTCAGTCATCCAGGTCATCGTAGTCAAAGGAGCTTGCAAAGATGAGAAATAACTGGTGATTCCATCCCCAAATGTCAGTAAAGGATAAGGACCATCTTGTTTTTTACATAACTACAAAAACTTAAATCGGTGAGATCACACAGCAATTCATCACCAGGGCTTTCCACCAGCATGAACAGAACTGCAACCTATTCCAACCACTAATCTTACTTCAGCGTGATTGCAAAGTAACAAACGCACTGCTGTAGGATGGAAATTCACTCCCCAAAATGGCAGATGCCGTAGCAGCAAACACTACACAGCACATTCACATGGAGCCTTGCTTACTTCCCCTAATCAAAAATGTTGAAAGCAGAATTGAACCGCCTCTTTCCAACCGCCTGGGTGTCTTTGGTTTCTGTCCTGGATGAAAGAGCTTCCACATTCCTCTCCTGAGGGGTCAGAGGTCAGCCTCTGCACTGCCTGCCTGCCCGCCCGCCCGCCCTAGCTCCCGCATGCTGAGTGACTGGTATTAACCCCTTCGCTGCATGCCTCAGCCATATTGAGTAACAGGGGCTGTCAGCTTCTTTACGGTCCTGGTAGCACGATGCCAAGCCAGGCCAGGAGCCTCTGCAGAATGGAGATCTGCAAAGTAGGACACTGTGGGTGCAGAAGCGGCTTTACCATACAGGCAAACTAATTATAGAAAGTGAGTTCAGCGTCCGGAGCTAAGGTGACAACAGCCGCACTCATGGGGAGAGGAGGAGAGGGGGCAGGGGGGTGGGTGAAGTGCTCTGTTGCGCAAACATTTCAGCTAATGTACAGAAAATAGTCTTGTTGACCCAAGAAAGGGCATCCAGTGCAGCAAAAGCAGGCACAAGCAGCAAAAACAAGGTGTTTTTATAAAGTAAAAGCTTCTAAATTCTATTTAAGAACAACAGGGTGCACCAATCAAAGCATGCTGAACATAAAACCAAAGAACAGGCGCATTTGAGTCTGACCTGCAAAGGGAGTGTGCAAAAAAAACGTTTTCCAAAGGTAATACAAAGTGATAAAAAAAATCCTAGATATGAACTAAGAAACTGTGGTTAAACGTCAGTGTGAGGAACGGTTCAGTAAACAAAGGGAAAGATAAGAGGAGGGGGCTACAGAGGAGAGAGGTAAGTAAAAGAGGGACAAAGGAATGGTGAAAAAGAGAGGGAAAACTGGAGTCATTTTCAGCGGTGTAGTCAGGGGTCTTTGCATCAGTCAAGTGACTCCTGAGAGAGAGCCAGACAGAGAACGAGAAAGGCAGAGAGAGACGAAGCCTGGTGTGTAGGGGGTGGTGTCAGAGGACCAGGTCATGGTTTACTGACCACATTGACTAGGTATAGAAGCCAGGGAGGCTTAGGGTTAGTGAAGGCAGCATGCCCACCGTCAGCTGACGCACTGCACAGTCACAAACCAATTCCAGTTCAACAACAGAAATCTGGAAGGTAAGACAGATAAAGGTACCATAGAAGTATATTGGGTGGAGTTATGGGTTTAAGCCTAATACATGGTTTCTGCATCCATCTAAACTTGTGAGACTTTCACAATCTTCAGACATGTTCCACACATGAGCATCAAAAAATTTCAATATCCCTTCAACAGCAAGAAGAGCAGTTTTGGTTATTGTGTTCTGTCTTAAGTCAAAAAGTTATTAAAAAAAAAACGTGTGTTCAACTGGTCAGTAAGAAATGTGAAAAGCAGAGTAAATACAGGCGTAAACAGCACGTGTTAAAAAAACAGTTCATGAAAGGTTTCTGTGAGCCCCAGTGTCAGCGTCACATGGCAGCACAATTATAGCAAAAATCATAATCACTTTGGTCAACACTCTAACTCATTCATTAATATGACAAACCATCATGGAGTTACTGAACTTTAACATGTTTTTACTCAACATTTCCCTGCACAGTAAAGATTGTTCAAATGACAAATTACTAAGTTAAGTAAAATAAAGAGGTGATGGGAGACACATGGGAATCTGGTTGGTAGTTAGACCCACAGTAGGGGCTTTTCCTGGTTAAGCTTGTTTTGCAAGGACAACCAACGTCCACCACATGGTTTCTGGAGGTGCTGATAAAAGTAAAGAGAGCTCTGGACAGCAGCAAATCTGAGTTTGGTGGAGAAACTCTGAGCAGAGAAAGTCATCTACAGGCAACCTTCCACAGGTCCAACATATGGAAACCTTCTGAATTTTGGATGTTTTTTTTTTTATACATAACTATATGTGTTAAGGTCTTATGAGCCTGCTGTTATTAGATAATTTTACACATAAAAAAACGACAAAGACGTAATAATAATACGTTTCAACTACTTATGTCCAGTAATTACTGATTATAGTAAGCTAGATCATTCTTTGCCATATGTGAACAAAGTTAAATCAAACAAATTGTACAGTGCTTAACAAATGTATTAGACCACCTGTTTTTGAACTAGGAAAACACACAGCAGCTGCAGACTTCTGAAAGCTATGAAAACAGTAATACCACACGGTAGGAATAATGGATCGTCATTATCATGTAACCTTCAGAAGGGGCATTTTAAAATGACTTGACAGGGAATTCTCTTTGAACCTGGTGAGGCAACAAATGTAAAAGCACACTAAGAGCTGCTCAAACCCTTCATCTCTCTCTCTCTCTCCATCCTTCCTCCCACCTCCTCCCCCCAGTTTCAGTTCCTCCCCTGTTTGACTTTTTTGAGGCTATAGACAGGGAGGGTTGGGGTGAGATGAGGAAGAGGAAGAGTTTCTGCCATGCCAAACCCTCACTTGTCCCGGCAGTTAGTGCAGGCCACATTGGGTCGGGATGTGGCCATAAACCCAGCACCCATGCCCCGGTGTCCTGGCTAAAGATAGCTGTGGTCTAACTTGGGGGAGGTGGAGAAGGCAGGGCTCATCTAACTGCCACCAGGCAACACCTTCACTGCTGCACTGTCTCATTCTGTTACCAACGAGAGAAAAAGAACTTAATTTCCTTTAACTGTCACCAATTTTATGGCACCACAATGTTTGTCTACTGAAATGGAAAATTTCCTGCTGATAACAGAAGTGAACCTCTAACCAGCTCATGAACTGAATAGGAGTTGCCTGAACAGCAGCTAACTAAAACATATTTGACTGGGATATTTTGCACCCCCTGAACCGCTATTATAAACTATCTTGGCCAATCCTGATTAACAAATGTAACCCTAACCCTGAAAAGTTGAGGAGAATTTGAAAATAATGCAAGACTTGGGAGGAACAATTCAAAGCCCTTAATGAAACATTTACATCCTCTTTCAGGATGACAAGGTTTCATCCACTGGACCTGGATGGGAACTAAATTTGGTGAAATTTTTTGATGAATTTTGAAATTATGGGCTTTCATGGGCTTACTCCAAGGACACTCGCAGACTGGCATCCAGAATTCTAAGCAAAGTGTCTGCAGCCATCTTGAAATATCTCAACTAACTTATTTGGGCAGTTATTTTTAAGCATTATCTAAATTCAACAAGTGCATGTATAGAATCGCCCATGAAATCTGATACAAACTGTTTTTCCCTGTCAGGTCAGTTTTTGTTTTCTTTTTTAGACAAAGCTATCAGAGGACAAAAATACACATTCTAACTGTTCAAGAACAGTTTACCTCCATGCTGGAGATTATCTGGACTGTTTCTCTTTTGGTAAACAAACACAGGGTTTGCATTTTCTTAGATGCACTCTGCAGTCCTGATCAAATCAGTGAAACAACTAACAAACATCACCGTCCCAAGGAACCACATATTAGAGCCCCATATTCTTGTGGTAAATTGTATTTCTATAGCTGTGTACAATTATCTCTTTGACTACTGTGATGGTATTTTTTAATGGTTAAAGTGCATGTTTTCTAGACGCCTATATGAACATAAGGATAGTTTGGGTAGTTGACGAGAAAAGGCAGCTGAACAACAAAAAAATATAACAAACGCCATTGCCCCTAACACCAGTTGCAGTGTTAAGGGTTTTGGTTTATTTCAGCCAAAAAGTCAGAATTTCAGAAACTAAAAGATGCTACATTTGAAATGATGCCTCATAGTTTTTTTAATCAACACGAAGCTATAAATGTATTTTCAGCACAACTGAGAAACACAAAAATGATGCAGATATGACCAAAGTATTGGCCATGACATTACTAGTTAAATTTAGCCCGACACCCAAACGTTTGTAGTGTTAGACACCAAACCACAGTGTGACTGGAGCAGAACTTTTAACTTTGCAGCTTTACAGATGCACAAGTTATGCTTACAATGTGCTCCTGGTTATTAACCGTATACTGATAACATACAGATTCAATATTGGTTGTCAGCCTTACCACAGATTTAGCCTGATTCTGTGGCTGTATTATTATTATTATTATTATTATCATTATTATTATTATTATTATTATTATTATTATCATTAATAATAATAATAATAATAATAATAATTGCCAAATTCTCTGCAATTCTACTTTGACACAGGGTTGCTCAACCATCTACCCACTCAATCCTTCACTGAGTGGACCTTGTCCAGGCTTTTTTATGACTCATCTTCTTTGGACACTGAGTCATTTTTATATCTAGTCATATTACTTAGTAATCATTTTAGTTGTGATATTTTCCAACATGTCAGCCTTTTCATGTTATTTTAACATTTTCACTTAAACACAGAGTTTGTGTTTTGTTTGATTTATGCAGTGTTTGAACCTTTGTCTGAGAAAACTATTTGACATATTAGCTGCAATTTCTTATTAAACTTTGACTAAAATATACAATGTGTGTCTCTGTGTACACATGTTATGTGTGTTTTCTGTTGAGCCAGTGAGGGGGATGCGGGGGTCAGCCAGGTTGCTGGGGGTGACACTGAGTCCACGCTGACTATTTGACACTGGGAATGTGTCTGTTAGTGATACTGCAGGTCACACACTCTCAGACACACAAACACACACACAAACACACGTATAAATACACATACATAAATCTTTTCCAACACTTCAAATTTAACCATACAAGCACACAGTGGACAACTTCCAACTGTCCAACGGTAATTATAAATATATGCTCAGAAATACATAATGTATTCTTCCATTCAAACCCTAAATATTTTTAAAAATAATATTGTGTATTTGAGTGGCCACACATGCCACTGACCGGCTGAAGGCAAAGCATCTTTCAAAATGGGACATGTACCATTTTTGTGTCATCAGTCTGTTAAAGTGAAGGGACTGATTCATTTAGGCATAGGTCACTTTTACTTGAATGTTCCCTACAGCTTTATTTAATCACTACCACAACATTGAAGAAATGAGGCACAGCGTCCGTGCGGTTTTATGTACTACGTATAAGATTTGACAGTACATCAAGTGGCATATAACGCATGAGGTCATTGTTTTCTAGCCAACTAAGCTACATATTAATACTTTGAGAATTAGAGAGGCCTCCCCCTATATGTTGTTATGGAGAGCATTTATAAACTCACCAGTTAGAATCAGTAAATCAGTGAGACAGTTATTAGCCCTCTGAGGTCTCGGTCAGTGACAACCCCTACCCTGGTTCGGAATCTAATGCTAACCTTATGTTTTGGAGAAAAAACAAAAGGGAATAAAAAAAACTGCCAAGACATAGAAAAACAATTAAAAAAATAAAAATAGATATTGTGATAGCATATGGTTAGGGGTAGGGTCAGCATGAATGATTTTCAACTATGTTGTCTGGTATTAGATACTACTTATTCCTGTCCCCACAATGGGCATAACGTCTTCTAAGTAATTATTTAAGTACACAAATTACAGATATGTAATAAAATCATTTACTTCTCAAGTACACCTACAAACAGCTGAAATCAAACTAATTCCGCTCCTGTTGATGTTTGAGCTTCATTGGCTATCACAACAGCAGGCTAAAGGTTCTCAAGGTTACTCTACAACAATAAGATGACCGCCTATGATCAAGCACTTGGTGATAGTTGGAAGGAAAAACTCCCTTTTAACAGGAAGAAACCTCCAGTAAAACCAGGCTCAATGAGGGGCGGCCATCTGCCAAAACTGTTTGGTGTAAAGGGAGAGAGACAGAACAATGACATGCTGTGGAAAAGAGCCAGAGATGGATAATAACAACTAATGATTAAATGCAGGGGGCTGTATAAAAACATAGTGAGTATAAAAATGCGAGTGAAGAAGAAACACTCGATGCATTATGTGAAGCCCACAGCAGCCTAGCCCTATTGGAGCATAACTAAGGCTACGTTCACACTGCAGGCGAAAGCGCATCAAATCCAATTTTTTTGACCCTATGTGACCCATATCCGATCATGGTATGACAGTGTGAACGGTACAAATCCGATATTTTCAAATCCGATCTGGGTCACTTACGTATGTGGTACTGAATCCGATACATATCCGATGTTTTAGAAAGCGACTGCTGTTTGAACGGTCATGTCGCATTAAATCCGTCTTTTACGTCACTGACACAAGACAGACGCCAATTATCAGCGCCGGAGAAGCACCCGAGAAGACATTGCGAAGGCTTCCTGGCCATCCAGTGTAGATGTCAGTGAAACTGTTGGGAAGACAACGTGAACATTTTATTTGTACTGTATAATCTGCAGATTCTGACAGAAATCTGCAACTATCCTTTGAAGCACCGCTCCTCTCTAAAACAGCAATAAGGATAATTATTAGGTTATTTACATTGTTATGTAAATAACAAAATAAATTAAAGCAAAAATTGGGAAACGTAAAGTCCGAAGTCTTTATATTAAGGGCCATTAGTCAAACAATATTGTTTGCTCTGGGTCTAAACAGAGCGCGTTGTGTGTGATGTCTTCTTTTGCGCATGCGGGCCGCTTTGAGCGTTCACACTAGAGCGCGTTTGCTGTCACATTTTATTTGTAGTGTGAACAAGCAGACAAAAAAATCGGATTTGATCAAAAAATTGGAATTGAGCATTAAGACCTGCATTGTGAACGTAGCCTAAGGGAGGATTCAGGGTCATCTGATCCAGCCCTAACTACATGCTTTATCAAAAAGAAAAGTTTTAAGTCTAATCCTAAAAGTGGAACAGGCACCTGTCTCCCAAATCTAAACTGGAAGCTGTCCACAGAGGAGCGGTCTGAAAGCTGTTAGTAAGTGACGGCCCAAGTTCCTTGGATAGACAAGAGCAAAGTGGAGCTGTCTGGCCATAACGCACAGCACCATGTTTGGTGAGAACCTCAGTACAAATGCCTCACCAATTGTTTGGGCTCATTTTACAGCGAAAGGATCTGAGCATCAGTCACTGAAATTGGGTCATGCAACATGACAATGATACAAAGTACAGCAGTAAATCTACCACAGAATAGCTGTCAAGTGAAGGAATTAAATGGAACAAAGTGCAGACCTCCACCTGAGTGAAATGCTGTGGTCATAATGCCGCAGTTTGACAGTGCATTGAAGTTTGCAGGTGAACCTCAATGAGCTGCAACAACACTGTAAAGAAGACTGGGCAAAAATCACAGGGTGTAATTAGTTATTCACATGACTGCATAGTCATTTGGAAACTTATGCATTATACTGACTATGTACTGGATATTTAACAGTGTATTATATTAATATTTCAAATGCAAGTTAAGATCAAGTAGAATAGTAAAATCTCTAACCCTTAGCTAAGCCAAAAGATAAAGTTGAACATCATGAACATCTATATTACGATTATTTATACCAGATGAACCAGCGTATTAGTATTCAGGATACAGTGTTTCCGTTGCAGAGCTTTATCAAAATGTTGACATTAAAGACACGGGCAGCATGACTCAATGTAAGGCATGTGTGTCTGTGTTTTCAGCGTGTAAAGGAGTCTGTGTGTGTGTGTGTGTGTGTGTGTGTGGGGGGGGGGGGGGGGGGGGTGCAGAGGTGATTCTGGGGAAAGCCCTTCTGGCAGGGAGTCCTGGCCATGACATGAAGCTCCACAGCAGCCAGAGAAGTGGGCACAGTTCCAGTGGGCGTCACGCCAAATGCCCTCACCCTCTCTCATGTTTAAAGAGCAGAACATCTACGTACTGCAAACTGTCACACTTATACCTCCTCACGTGTATTTTTACTGTATTAAATATGCACTTTTGAGCCCAAATAAAAATATCTTTTTAGCAACAAATTTTAACACAAAAATGGACAACAAATGATAATATATCATAATTTGTAGAAACAGCATTTAGTAATATTAATAAAAAAGATCTGATATTATCTATTATGTTGGCTGTTATATAGCCGACATAATACCACCAGCCGGTGCATTTTGCAACCTCAAAATTTGTGTTTTAGCCACTGCTCCATATGGAGAAAAGATTCACCGACCAAACACTTGTGGTTGTGAATGAGACACCAGGCTGCTTTCTAATTCATTCTAATGTGGGCATTTTAACATGGGGGTCAGCCTCAAGTGGCCGTTGGAGGAACTGCAGCTTTTAGCTTTTCTGTGTCAGCTCTATTTTCCAGCCCCAGAAATGAGATGATCTTTTCTGACAAATCTTATAATAACATCCTTGGTCAGAAATACTGAAAAAGACATTGTACAGTCAGATAAAATACTGAACTTTAAACAATGCAAACATGAGAACACTCATGTCAAACCCACACACGGAGTCATTATGTAGCTGCTCTGACACATAGCTTGTCCGTCTGAGCCAGTCCGTCCAGCCGCTGGGACTCGGTCACTTTTGTTTTCCGTGCTGCTGCTGGCTCTCTCTGATTCAGATGGGGTCAGCAACAAACAATCTCTAAGTTTGGCAACGTCAGCTCAGCTTAAAACAACAGGCATTGTTCAACAGCCTTTTGTTTACAGAAATCTACAGGTTTCAATGAACTCGTAGCCTTTTCCACTTTTTTTTTTTATCTTTCCTTGCCACTCTTGTCCTACAGCTAATTTTCTTCTGTTTTGTCACTAGTTTGCTGAATGCACACACACTTTGTCTTTAAAGGATGTTCATGGTAATGGAACCATGGAAAGAGGAAAGTGGTGTGTAGAAGGGGGAGGGGGGTTAAAGGTAGAGACTTGTAAAAAATAACATTCTTGCATAAACAGGACCTTGAAGAATTGGGCAGTGGGCAGACTGCATTCTTTGAATTTTTTTTGAAACTTGATCACGTTTAGTGGAAGTGTTGGCTGTAGGCACCTTCAGGCAGATGACAGCGACAGGCAGAAGAGAAGGAGAGAGAGAGAACATAACACAAAAAGAATGAGATGAAAAGAGTAAGCAGCCATCTGACAGGAGCAGAGCACACGGCAAAACAGAAAAAAAAGGGCAGATAACACAGATGTTCAATGCGGGGGTATTTCAGTTCAAACCAGCAGCGTGACAGTACTGTAATCATTCAGTTATATGTTAGAATCCTTCACCCAGCTCACTTCTTATATGTGACACAAAGATGCAATATAAATGGGGATACAATAATAATAATTAAAACTAATTGAGGTTATGGTGAGAAAAAACAACTCTGTTTTTACATACAGTTGAAAGCACCAAAGTACAGTGGCTTCATATAGCCAGCCGCAAACTGTCCTGTTGTTGTTATTGCACGATGGGCAGATAGAAATGGGTAGTGTTAACAAACAACTGGCAGACTATTGCGAAACCTGGCCATGAATGAGCTCCAAACCTGAGATTTTCCACAACAAAAAGCAATTCAACACTACGACAGGCCTCAAAAACAGAAAGGCCTAGAGTGCAAATCAGTACTTGTCGTAACCTCTATGATTATGGACATAGCATCAGACGATAAGATCAGATCAGCCAGTAGGTGATGGGGAGATGAAAGTGCCAGCATACCATCTGTCAAACATGGGGAATTTTAGCTTTTGTATTTGATTATGACACTGCAGATAGCAAAAACATGCCCAGTGTTAACGTACATACACTGCTCTGCATTGCGACCACTTTGGTCCAAGCTGAGAAATGACAACAGCTGTGGACTCTATAGAGATTATGCAGTACAGGAAGTTACACACAGCTAAAGAGAAAGCCCCATTATTCTAGTCTCCTTATCAGACCAATTTCATAATATTTTTGCTAAAACAAATTGTGTGCTATTATCCAAATATTGCCGCAAAAACTATGGCCTTTTGGCCATTTTAATCACTTGATGTGTGGTATAGACCAAGATGTTTGTGCTGCAGTTTGGGCAAGTGAAATCCCAGCACTTTTTTAGTCTATTTCTTACCTCTGATTAGTGAATATCACTCTCTAAAGATTATGGATACATCTTATTAATCAAAATAATCTGGAAATTTGCCCAGAACTCCACCCTCCTGTCCAAATGTGAACCAAAACCAACAGGTGGTCATGGTGGCTACATCCATCTTCTATAATGTAATCTAGTTATGGTTTCAGACAGTGGTTGATTAAGTGAGAGGCTGCAACAAGACACTGTTTAAGATAAACAAGGAAGATTTTTAACTATTCATAATGCAACGATACTCTAGAGCAGGGGTAGGCAACTCCAGGCCTCGAGTGGAGGTTTTAGATGTGTCCATGATCCATCACAGCTGATTTAAAGGGCTAAATGACTCCTCAGCATTTCTTGAAGTTCTCCAGAGGCCTGGTAATGAACTAATCATTTGATTCAGGTGTGTTAACCCAGGGTGCGATCTAAAACCTGCAGGACACCGGCACTCGGGGCCTGGAGTTGCCTACCCCTGCTCTAGAGTCTAAGAAGAAAAGTAATTAACTGGAAAATAAACCCAGTATTGCATATTTAAAAGTAACACTGAGGTTTTGAAATAGTAGTGGTTTTAGCATTGCACTTAATACCATTAGCTACAGTGTAAAGCTTTAATTGGAAATTACAACCATTTGTTCTACAAAGTTAGCATTGTAGAAAACTTACCATACTTACCAAACTTATCATTTTGCTGAGCCATCATGCTTATATATGAGATATTTCCACAAAATTATAAGAACTTCAAATATCTCTTTGAAAGTGAACACCACAATCATACTTGAGGGACGCCATGTCTTTTTTAAAACACTTCAGACCTACAAGTCTTTGGCTATGTCTACACTAATCCGGATGAATTTGAAAATGGCGTTTTCGTCTAAAAATGCTCCGTGTCCACACTATCGTTTTCAAGCATTTCCAAACAGTTGTTCATCCACACCGAAATGATTGAAAACGCTATGTTCCTGTGTTGCGCATGGGTGAAACGTAAGATGATTCGACCTGCGCTATTTCTGTCTGCCGTTTATTTACTTTCCAGCTCTTTGAAACGTCACAGCCAAATGTAAAGGAAAAGCACCATGTTTTTAAATGGACTGACAATGAGGTGGGGTTGTTGCTGCGAGTAACACAAAAGTACAAAGTTGCAAAAGCGAGTGAGAAAGCTATCTGGAGCATGTACCAAATTATATTAATCTTTAATAGGGCTGTCAAAACTGAGAGCAAACAAAACAACTGCTGTATAATGACATATGACTAAAATGCATCATCGTTTTTAAAAGTCTCCGTTTCTGCAGTCTACACTGTGCCACAAAAACAGCGTTTTCAAATGTATCCGCTTTGGAGAGCGTTTTCAAAAAGCTCCATTTTCCTTGACCAAAAACACCATCTCAGTGTGGACGGAAGGCCAAAGCGGAGAGAAAAGGATGCGTTTTCAAACGAAAATGTATTAGTGTGGACATGGCCTTTGACTCACTAGAAAAAGCAAAACGTAAGTAAGGGGAAACCTGGTGACAAGTGTAGAAAGTTTCACTGTGAGTGAGTGAGTGAGGAAGACTTGTTCAGAACCTGTGCAGAAAGAGTGCTGAGTTCAGGAGTTATTCATTAACACAGTTTTACACAGCTCTTTCCTTCTCCTTTCTTCCAGCCCCCAGAGATAAAAACACACCCTCATTTGCATGACTGGGATGCCAGAGGGTGGTCTTCCACCTCACTACCTCTCCAACACTTTAAATGTGTGTGTACGTAGCAAGGGTGTACATGGGTGGGGGATGTAAGGAATTCTGTTTGAAGCTCTGTCCTTCTCTGGGAAAGGTTTAAATTTCAGTCGGAGAGTAAAATAGTTAACAGACTGCCCTGCATCCATACCACAGCTCTTTATTTCATGCTTATCCCTGCATGAGACTTACGAAATCAACTCCTGCTTCTGCAGGAAGTATTCACCTGCATTCCACTTCAGTACTAAATGGTGAATTAACCTGTGATAAATCTACATATTCACTGGCATCTAGTAGCCGTGCTGCCATCTAGCATACATTAATATAAAAAGATAAATGTACTTCCTGAGGAAGGCTTGTTTTAACCAAGGTTTTTGCCAGTGTATTACAACCCAGGCAGCCTTCTATGGCCTAAAGCACCAACTATAATTTTGTGTTTGTTGACCACAGGTACTGTTTAAAGTTTTGCAGAACATTTTTCAGTTGAATTACATTGAATCCCACCAAATCACAACAGTCACTTCAAGGTGCTTTATACTGTAAGGTAGAGAAAAGAAAAGACCTTAAAATAATAGAGAAAAAACCACAACAATCTGAAGACCTCATATGGGAAAGCATTTGGCAACAGTGGCAAGGAAAAACTCCCTTTTAACAGGAAGAAACCTCTGGCAAAACCAGGCTCAGGGAGGGGCGGCCATCTGCTATAGGGCTTTGGAGCGTGATGTCACGGGGGTGGGCGTGGAAAGGATTTTGGCCCGATCCGCCATTTTGGGGGTCTAAGTGAAAAAGGAGCGAAAGCATAGCCATGGTTCGTTCTTGCTGTGTGGTCGGCTGCAATGTTCGATCGCACGACCAGCAAGAGAATAAGCTTGAAAAGGGTTTGCCTTTTCATTCTTTCCCAACCTGGAAGCAACATGAGGCAGCTCGTGTATCGATGTTAGCAAACGAAGGCGTGTAGCCTGGATAGCAGCTGTGAGACGAGCTGATATCCAGTTCTCTTCCATCTCCAGATATCTGTTGGTGCTCCAGACATTTTCATTCCGGTAAGTTCTAAATATGTTCATATCACTCTTTATAGCCTATTAGTTTTATTTTCGATGCGCTCTGAGCTCATAGCAAATTAGAACAAACATCCTACTGAGTGATTTTGCAGAACTACCTTCTATTTATAGAGTTGCTAATTATTTGGCATTATTGCAGCAAACCAGCCTATGAAATGGATGAAAGATCGTGACTGGGTTCCAGCGCTACACAAGGGACCTGCTTCAAACAAACCAACATGCCAATCAGATTACTTCCATGTGAGGGTGAAGAGGTACCCTTCTGGATAAGATGGTGAAGGTTTGCTGCGTTTGGTGAACAGTGTGGTAGTAAAACCAGGGAAAATGAAACCTGCTCCTGTTAAATATTCTTAAGTCTTTTGCTGTATAAATAGCGGTATTTTTTCAAAAGATACAGTAAATAAAGTAATGTTAGTAGTGGGTGATATCATGTAAACACTGTCATGATTTTGTGTAAACATTTTGTCATTTGTAAACTATAAATGACTGGATTCTACATTGTAACTGATGTGATGTTCTATAAAGTGGTTTTAATAAAAAAAAAAAAAAAGAACAAAAATTAGTTTGTTTCTTTATTCAACTTTTGAACAGTGGTACTCAGTCAGTACATATTCAGTAAATGCAAATTATTTACACAGCAGTGCACTACAGGCATAAATCGAGACCCCTAGATAAAACATTATGGCATTAAAGCAGTGACAACTCCTCCACAGTAGCAGGTGGGATTTTTCTTTTTTGAGGATGGCTCCTTTTACCTGTCACTACAGATGGTCTGTTTATGTTTTGATCAAGAGCCTTTTTTTGGGCAGCTGAAGAGGAGAAGTCTATCTTATGGCCAACCTCTGGCTGTATCTTGGTCACATTACCCAGCAAAACCCAGTATGCAGGTTCATCTGTAACAGTCCTTGTGCCACAGATCAACACTGTTGCTTCTACTTTAAACAGAAGAGCAGTGACGTGGGTGCAGGTCTCCGCGACTCCGGCCTTACAGGTGCAGTGGGCGGCTTCAACCTTCCCTGCTCACAGTGACCCGTGGCTGCAATGCTGGTTCATTCAGTCTTTGAGAGTGCAGGACCTGAAACACACACAGACAAAGTTAATTTAAAGACAAGAACTATGAGCCAAGGCCGACATAAATGTGTTTTATCTACTTTATCATAAATGTAACAAAGTGTTTAGAAAGTTAGCACATACATGTAATTTTTCATTTCTTTATGTGTCCATCTATAGAACGCTGCATGTTATAGTGTAAATCTGCCTGTTTTCTGTCAGAAACCTGCCAGCAGAAAATTAACCTAAAGTATGTAATGCAAGGATGTAATCACTTTCAAGATGGAGAAAGCATAAAGTGACAATTATGAATCACTTAATATGATAAGGAGATTCTCCAGGTCATTAATCAATGTATAAAATTAAAATAAAATGTATTTTTAGTGACACAAGATACAAATATGGAAGCAAGATGTATAATTAGAATTATTTAGAATAAACATTAATAAATCATTGCAATTTCTTTAACCATAAAGAATAACTAAATCCTTCAGGACAATGTCACATCAATGCACTGAACTCACTATGTTATCCACCTAACAGCCTCCACATGTTCTCACTGTAATTTCCCCTCATGAATGAATTTATGCTGCACTAATGTGAATGTTTGCAGGGAAATCAAACGCATTTTACTCACAGTACTCGAGCTGACTTACCTTTGTTTGAATGACGACTTGTACGCGCTGATTCCACAGATAAGGTACGAAAATATGTCAGACTACGTCAATAGCAGTTGGTCTTCAGGGTTTCTAGTCCACGGCCGTATTTCATACGGGTCCACATTTCCAATGCACGCTATTTTCTGCAAGTACCGCCGCTTCGCCTCTGGACGCAATCGGTCTCTATACAGTCCATTTTCTTTTGAGCTGCTTTTAAGCATCTTGTAATCGTCGTTCCAACACAGTGTGTTTGTTTTGATTCGTAGACCCCGAAAATGGTGCCGCGCTCCCACAATGCATTGCGGCGTGACGTCAACTCCAAAGCCCTATAACCAGCTCAGGGTGAGGGGAGGGAGCAGAACAAAAGATGGAAGAGACAATATGATAAGAGGTGTGTGAAGAAGAGATGCTCGGTGCATCATGGGAAGCCCCCAGCAGCTTAGGGTTATTGCAGCACAACTCAGAAAGGATTCGGAGTCACCTGTTGTAGCCATAACGGTAAGATTTATCAAAAAAGTTTTAAATCCAAAGTGGGAGCTGGTTCCCACTTTGGATGGGCCTGAAAGCTGAAGGCTCTGCCTCCCATTCTACTTTTAAATTCCCTAGGAGCCACAAGTAAGCCTGCAGAAAGTGAAATGCTCAGTTAGGGTGGTTTGTTAAGATAAGATGGAGCCTGATTATTCAAGACCTTGTATGTCAAGATAGGGATTTTAAATTAAATTCTGGAATTAACAGGGAGCCAGTGAAGTGAAGCCAATATGGGAGAAATGTGCTCTCTCTTTCTAGTCCCTGTCTGTAGTCTTGCTTCACCATTCTGGATCAACTGAAACCTTTTCAGGGAATTTTTAAGTTTAGTTCTGCTTAGGAATAATAAATACATGAGCTAATTTTTCTGAGAAAATTTTTTTTTTTTTCATTTTAGAGATTCTGCAAATGCGAGAGAACAGTCCTGTGTATTTCTTTAATGTGCACACTGAAGTCATAATACCAATTAAAACTGAGTCCAAGTTCATTACAGTGTTACTGGAGGCCAAAGTAATGCCATCCAGAGTAAGATATCTGGTTAGACACCCTGTTTCTAAGATTTAATAGCTGAGAATAAAGCCTCAGTTTTATCTGAACTTAGAAGCAGGGAATTAGACGTTATTCAGCCCTTTGGGAAAACCTGCAGGTTACCTAATTGGTGTGTGTCATCTGGCTTCATGGATAAAGCTCAGTATCATCTGCATAGCAATGAAAATGCAAGCCTTCTAATAATACTGCCTAAGGGAAGCATTTATAATGCCTGTATAATGCAAGCAAAGTAAGCAATGGTTGTCAAATCTAAAAACAGACATACATTTTTTTTAAAAACTAACTAAAGGAATTTCTTTCATTATAGTCATAAAGCTTTTTGCCTGTTTGCATTAATTAATCCTTTAAATTACTGTCATGTATTATTATTATTTTCATAGTTTTTGTTGCTTTCTTTCCCAAAGGAATGGTATGAAAAGATTCCTCCCTGGACTAATAATAAATATTTTTTGGTACTATATTAGATATATATGTAATCATATTTATAGTAATAGTTTGCGAAGGTGAAAACAGGAAGCACAAATGGTGTTTTTTTTTTTTAATGTGATCCAATTTATCCCGTTAAATTGTTAACTGAAGTCCTTGTTTGTGCTCCCAAAAAATTGGTACCTTTGGTTATGGAAAACTTAGGCCCTCTCGCTACCTTTGCCAAACCTTCTATCGGGAACTTTGGTGTAAATTTTGACTCAGCTCTGACTTTGGTCTCATCTCGTTTGGATTATTGCAATTCTTTGTTCACTTGTAAAGCTTCTGTGGATCATTTGCAAGTTGTTCAGAACACTGCCGCAAAGCTTCTGACCAAATCTTCTAAATTCTCCCACGTTACACCCCTGCTGATCCAGTTGCACTGGCTCCCCACAAAATTCAGAACCCACTTCAAGATTTTGACTTTGACATTCAGGGCTCTGCATGGGCAAGCACCAACCTATATCAGAGATCTTTTACATCAGTACATCCCCAGCAGATCCCTGAGGTCATGTGATCAGGGCTTGCTGGTCATCCAACATACGAGGCTGAAAACGAAAGGCGATAGAGCGTTTGTAACTGTGGCCCCCAGACTCTGGAACTCCCTTCCTTTAAGCCTGAGATCTGTGGACTCAGTGGTTTCATTTAAAACAGCTAAAAACCCATCTTTTTAAACTTGCTTTTGGTTGATTTCTGTTTTTATGTTTTAGCTTTTCTGTGAAGCACTTTCTGATTTTTGTCTTGAAAGGTGCTAAACAAATAAAATTTTACTTTCTTACTTTACTTAAATAGTTGAGGCATGTTGATATTTGATGTTTTGTTAGTAAATGTGAAGTAAAAGTAAAAGTGACTTTTACAGAAAGTAAAAGTCAATGCACATTACTGATTAATTAATGCACAAATATAAATTAAACTGGTCCCAGCAGAGAACCCTGAGGAACTCCATAATCAAATTTTACATCTGTTACATACCCATAATCTTTCACTCTACTTTTGTTATTGTTTTATTGTATTGGCTATAGTTACGCTAACTGTCTCGAGACTATTGATTACAAGAAATTCCAAATAAAGAGAGTAGAAATAAAACAAATAAAACTGTTTTGTTTGTTTGTTTTTTTAAAAGACCTACAGGAAACGTGATTACTTGAAATCATTTTAGTTGCTAACTCTCCTATTATAATGATTACTACAGCCCATTCACTGCTTTGTGTGAATAGAGTTAACTGTGATTCAGTGCTCTCTGGCCTTTACCTTATCCAGATAAATAAACTGCCCAGTGTCTCATTTTCTCTCTCACACTATCTTTGCGCATGTGCAGCTACAATTCTCATGCACCTGTTTATTACATTAATTATATTAATCAAGTAAATCCTTATGCCCCTAGGTGATGACTTTGATTTGACTGAAGAGAAAATTAAACAAAAATATATTCCTTCAGCAAGAGTAGAGCTTCATATGAGGTCAAATACATGCTAAATCAAAGATATAGGGATGTGGAAAAATCATAACTAAAACAGAAAGCTTTGCCTCATTTTGTAGCCAAGATATGAAGTACCATAAAACTGTTTTTTTTTTAAAAAAAAAAAAGACGAAAACAGTGGTGCATTGCAGCTAACTTGGAAATTTATTTACACTTTCATCTCACTTTCTGTAACCAACTGTGCCATTCCTGTTCATCCTTATGACTATGTTAAACTCAAGTTAGAAGTCTGTTTTCTGAGTAGATCAGACAGTCTGCTAATAATTCCACAAACTTTCTAAACAAACTAATGACCACCAGCGTTGTCACCAGAGAGGGGCATTGGTAGGCACAGCCAATGAATGAAAATATTGTATTTTGTACTGCATACCATTTATTATAAAGGTTTATTTACTAAACTTATAATATCTCCATATTATTGCCAGTATATTTTAAATCTTATTCTACAATTAAAAAACAAAAAAATGTGTGTGTCTGTGACCAGACCAGCCTCACTGTGATTCTGTTCACAGAGTTTGCTCTGATATGAAAAAATGCTCACTGAAAACAAATACAATCACACCGTAATAACATTAACTATGATCTCAGTACAGTGTCAATATAATTCTGATTGCCAGACAGCTATAGAAGAAGGCATAATACTTTCTTCCAAATACAAGGTGATCACCCATCGAGCGTATGTCAATCAATCCACTTACTGCAACACAATCTCACATCATCTGTAGACAGGAAGTCAAAGAGAAAATGATAAAGCTGGAACAGTTCATTAACCTCCTAGGACCTGTCCACATATGTGGACATCAGACTTTGGGTTATTTAGACCAAAATACTCAATTTTTCTCTACAAGGGCCTGATGTGGCTCTCATTTTTCTTAGAAACAAAAAAATAAATAAAATCTGGTAATCCTTTGTTTTTACATTCATGGGGTCCCAATCAGCCCAAATATCAAAGAGAAATTAAAAATGCATGCCGTGGAAGAGTTTGGGTCTTAGGAGGTTAACGGATTTTTTTAGTTTCCCAAAATACAAACTGCATGAGACCAAATGTGATTTTACTTTTAGCTGTAGTGAATTTAATCCCATTTTTTTAAGGTCATTAGGTAAATATTAATCACTTTTAAATGAGTATTATTAATAGTTGTATAAAAGTCTTAGCAGTTTTAGAGCTGATAGACATACCATCATACTGCATGGAAATTAACTGCAATTCAGGCAAACGTGCCGAAAGAAGCTTTTTCCACAAAGTTTGCAATGAGTTGGAGTGAACGAAGCTAAAGGACTAAAACAATTATTTACATCTGCTTACAGACAAAAGAAGCCCAACTATTTTACTTTAGTTTCATAAATACACGTAAGTAATCTGGAATGAAACAAAACAACAACCATGATTATTTTAGCCATCAGCTATATCTAAATTTTTTCACTTATTTAGCAAACATGTAATTATTGAATTTGCAAACATTGAAAATATCTATTTCAAAAGTGATTGCCTTGAAATTAAAATACATAAATTTATGGAAAAAAGAGGTGGCTGGGTCTCCTACACAAGAATCAGGCCCAGAGTAACAGGTGGTTTGTTTGCTTTTTTTTTAAATACTGGCCATCTTGCATGGGTAGCTGCCAGTCACTTCTAGTCTTGAGCCTTGACTACATGAAATCTGTGAATGGAGACAGTAGCAGTAAGCAATGGATCAAGCACCTGCAACTGGCAGGTCAATCAAGAGTCGAGTCAATCAAAACCAAAAGCGGCACTTGAAGGCAACCAAGGGTCTTTCCATAGGTCCACATACTGAAAATGTTTATGTCTTTTACTTCCTCTAGACAGATCTTGATGATCAAAGGTCATCTTTCTGCCATCTCGGCCTTTTGGCAACAGTTGAAATTTCACCACTTAAATGAACTTATTCATAACAGAACACAAAACAAGCACTTCATGGCAAAAATGAATCCCAAAAAAGGAGCAGATGTAGTATAAGCCACTAATGCATGCTGGCTAGTCAGTTAAGGATTTATGACAAACTCTTACATAGACAGAAGCATAGTCAGACCACAAGTGAAACTTTAATGTGTGTATAAAAAGCGGTTGGTTGTGGTGACTGTAAATGACCCAGATTATTTGTTTATTTGATATTTTTTCAAACACTTAAATGCCTGAACAAATTATACCTTATAATATAGATTAGACTCTTATTTTGAAATTCGGAACGGGCAACTTCCGGGAAGGAAGATCGTACTGCTACTGCTTGCCACAGAAAAGGTTAATGAGAAAGTTATTGTTTTCCATCCATCTTTAAATTAGCATCTAGCTGGAAGGCGAACAGGTATGTTTGTGTATTGTACTTGTTGTTTACATTTCGGACAATTTGTAAATGTATTACTTGATTGTTAACAAGTTTCTGAGTGATCTAGCCTTTTCTGTGAATTAATTAGCACAAGGGAAACGTGGTTATATCAAGTGAATGTTTATTTTGTTTTATGTTATGATTACAGCTCTTATGATGTGTCTAAGGTAACTTGTGAATAAATGGGTTGGAATACCCCACCATGGTCCATCCGTAATGATCATTGAGTGCATCGTCTGAATAAAGTCTGGCTGGAATGCTACAGTGACTGAAGGCTATTGATATCAAGAGGCTGTGCAAGAAATTCTGTACAAAAGTTGTACAGAATTTCTTACAATTCATAATGAATTTCTTACAGTCATACAAAAGTTGAAACAAAAAAAAGTAAATGCAGATAACTAGCTAAATAGATACACAGATGTCCTTTCTATCGAAATAGAAGCTGGTGCCAGTGCCACTGCACATCATTCTCTCTCAATGAAATTATGAGCATCCACTTTTAAGCTGCCCAAGTCAACCCATATGGAGAAGAAATAGAAAAAAACATATAAAAGACTTGCATAAGATTTGGCTTACTTCATATAGTGAATCATATAAGGCTTATATGATTTACTCATGAAAGTGGCCACTTTCTCATTACTTTCATATATTGTTTTAGTAAGTATCCAAAACATACAAGTTTCATTTATATAATTTTTCAAGGGATCTTATATCTGTTTTCACTCTTGTATGCTTTTCATACAAGTTCCACACAAGACAGATACAAACTTTATAAGATTTATATATATCTTTTCCATATGGGAAGTGACTTGGTATTCTTGAATATTTAGAAGTCTTTGGGCAGCATTCTCAAATTTCTTATATGTCTTTATAAATATCCAAACTTTTTGGTAACCCTAAAACTGTCAAACACTCTGTGGGTGAAAGGTTTCAACTTAGATCAATAAGATGAGTCACTTTGAAATCTAGTGCTTGCTTTCACTTCTGTTTTGTCATATAGTTTTTCTATATCACCCTGGTAACCTGACAGCAGTGGATGGATGCACAGGCCTGAGGACATTTTGAGTTAATAGATACGTACAGTATACATACACACACACACACACACACACACACACACACACAAAGAGATTCACTCACTGGTAAAATGAGACCATCCAACCAAACCAGCAGGGTGAAGAAGAGGCCGATGATGTGACCGGATTGGCCAGGCCACACTGGAACAGGGAGGAGATGAGATTGGGGAGGGGGAGGGACAAAAAGGGAGGAGGGGGTGAGTAGCAGGGAGCAAGGCAGTATCACGTGACCGAGTCCAGCAGAGAGTATTATAATAGGCCCCCTCTCGGAGCAGAGAGGCAGAGGCTGGATGTGAACCAAAATCCCTCTACCACACACAGGCTGGCCATTGTTGGCTATTCAGTGGACTCCATCTCGGGGCACTTTATCATTCAATTAGGACAGCTTTCACACTGCACACCACAGAAAAGAGGCCTTCAATCAAACTGAAAACTTCACACTGGCCCTGGAGGGGAGGCAGAAAGGGGACTCGCAGTTGTCACCCCACTTTCATTTTTCCAACTTGTTGTTGTCATCGTTCACCAAGGCCTTGAGAGGAGAGAGAGAGAGCAAGAGAGGGAGAATAGATGGAGAGATGTGAGGAAAAGAGGAGGACAGCAGAGGAAGTACCATTACATGTTTGGTACCACGTGTGTGTTTATGAAGCTGATGGAATGCATCTAAGTGGGTGAGGGGTTAAATTTGGTAAGTGGTCGTGGAGGAGGGGGAGAGACAGCGAAAGAGTGAACAGAGAGGGGGAAAATTCAAAGCTCGGCAAAGAGAATGGCACAAAAGAGTATACTTGAAGGAAATAATGGGAAGTATGTTTGGGGGGGGGGGGGGGTAGGAGCTCACCAACTGATCAAAACACAGCGTGAAGAGCGAGAGGTACGAGGGGAGAGGAAGGGAGTAAGCAGACTGATAAACAAGTTAGTGAAGGAAGCAGAAAAGCTACCAGGCGATGAAGACTGGAGGAAGGAGACATCTTGGCTTAATATCTAAAGTTTAAACTTAAACATTTTCCTTTGGCATACCCAAGTAACATATTATTATAAATGATCTTAGTTCCCTCAATTTTTATTAAGACATGACTCAAAGTAATGTAACTCAACTATCACTATTTATTTTATGAGGTAACAGGTTGTCTTAAGGCACACTGTAAACCTAAGCGCTAAAATAATGTGCAATTGCATTATCGCGTTTGCCTAAAGTAATTAAATTAAATATAATCTATTATTTATTATTATTGGTATTACTATTATTATTATTATCATTAATAATTTTTATAGGTATTTCAACTATAACTAAAATATTACAAATATTACATAACAGGTAATTAAATATTTGAATTCTCTAAGCTTTTGACTTTTGAATTTGTTGCTCTAATTTTTGAGTTCTTTTCCAGCTCAAATAATTTAGCCAAAAAGTGTTTCACTATTAGGTGAGCATACTGTCCACAAGGCTTACCTACGTATTACTTTGTGTGACAACATTCTACAGCTACTGGTCCAATAACAAAGGTTTATCTCAACCTCCTCCTAATTACGTCTTTCCCTCACGCCCAACCGGTCGCGGCAGATGCCCGCCCCTCCCTGAGCCTGGTTCTGCTGGAGATTTCTTCCTGTTCAAAGGAAGTTTTCCTTCCCACTGTCCCCAAATGCTTGCTCAAAGAAGGTCATCTGATTGTTGGGGTTTTCTTTGTATTATTGTAGGGTCTTTACCTTGCACCTTAAAGTGCCTTGAGGTGACTCTTGTTGTGATTTGGTGCTATATAAATAAAAGCAAAATTGAACTGAATTACTTACAGTTATCTCCTCACACTTATATACCACTCTTCTAGTCTTACTAACCACTTAAAGCATTTTAGATAATAAATCACATATAACCATAAATTCATACAGCATTTTATCCTGTAAACTGTAAGCACTTTATCTGTCACATCCACACCCACTGTAGATTCACTAGTGACCCAACATGCATGTCTCTGGACTATAAGATGCCACCAATCAATAAGTTACAAATCAATGTTATATATCAATCAAGATCTTAATATGCATTGTTTACTGTGCACTTGCAATGTGGCAGCACAATTAGAACTGGTGTTCTCCTTTAATAGTACTTCATTAATACAGTCTACTTTAAAAGTCTTAATCTACAACTCTACAACTGTTAATTGTTCTTAATTACACATATTTCCCCTCTAAAGTGAAGCCTTGCTCATAACTTATTCATAGTAGTTTGACACTTAATAACATGCTCAGGTTCCTTAAAGCAGCCTTTTAGATCCATTGTAGTACACAGAGCCTGCAGTCACGAGACCCTATTTCTAATGAGCGACCTTAAAAAAATGGACATGTATTGAGACACAACAGGGTTTTATCCCATCTAGTAAAACACAAAGATTTTCAACCATACAGCTAGATAGTTGTTATTTTAATAAAAGGGAGTGATGTATTTTAACTATATTACAAAGGTCAGAAAAGAGCTTCATGTGTTGCTACTTTCAAGCAGTAAAGAGTTAATTAGTGTTACAACTGATTGAGCCAAACTTTATGAAGTATAAAAATTGTTTTTATAAATAGCTTGGTTAGCTTAGCAGAGTAGCCTTTGGTCTCATGTGGTTTAAGTTCATATGGTTAAATCACACGTTTTGTTTTATTAAAAATTAATCCATGGTACTGATAGCAACACATTAGATGCAGATTCTGTATTTTTTCCTCGCGTTCTTTTAAAAATAGAGAGCATTATCATGCTAATCAGGTTTTCAGCTATTTTTAATATTATTCATATTAACATTAATAACAGGACTACTATTATTAAAAATCATGAAACAAGTTTAATTTTAGGGTTTTACAGAGCATATATTTACTTAAAGTTTTCAAAATCTGAAGTAATAATTTACTCTACTCTACAAATGATGAAGTAAATAAACGCAAATACAAGGGCATTTTATAGCATTATATTTGTAGTATTTTATTATCACTGTCTTACTGAAACAGAGGTGGCCCAAAATGAGTTCCTGCCCCAGAGCAAAATGTTTATCTGGCCATGCTTAAACTTGATCTATTCAGATTATTTTGAGCATTATATTTTTTATTCTTGGACTCTACAAGAATAGCTTTGCATGATTCACAGTTTAAAATAGTACCTATTTATCTTATACTGGGCCTTGGTGCTGTTCATTCAACTCAGTGAAAAGTGCTGTTTTATCTTATCTGTTGTATATAAAACTAATACTTATAATAGAGAAATAACAGTTTCCACCTCCCCCTTTACCAAACCTTTTTTTAATGGTGCAATGTAATGATGATAACATGATGTAATGATATACTTACTCAAAGATACCTTAAAGATATTTCCCCTGCAGTATCTCTATATATTGATGCTACTGCGTCCTTTTATGTACAGCTTATAAACAAATACATTTATATTTCAGTGACACCGCCACATACTTTTCAACTTTGTGCGTACTTTGCTTTATACGTCACAGCAGTTTTACACTGTGGTGATGCACATTTTTGAATAAGAAATGCAAGTATTTTGTCCACCAATGAATTCACTAAAGAGAATCTGTTGGTTAAGTAGTTACTGTAAAATGAAAGCAACCACATTGTAAAGGCACAGATAAACATTGAGTACTTGCAGGCAGAAAGTAAGTCCTACATGAGTCATGTTCCCAGTGTTTAAAATCAGAAGTGCATAGGTACAAGCTGATGATGCGCCTCTTTTTCTCCATGCTCAAAGTCATCACTCACTTCAGCTGGCACAAGCAGCAGAGAAACTTACTTCTACTGAGGGAGCTGAAGGTTTTGCCTGGCAATACTTAGCAAGCACTGGATTGTTGAGTAGGGTGGGTGGCACAGGCCACCATTATTAAAAAAAACATTATTAAAATCACTTCAGAGAAAGGAAGACGCACTGTGTCATCAGACAGTGTGGCTACATTCCGCTTTTTCCTGAGGATGACTCAGGAGCGGCGCACTCATGTATCAGTACTACTGTAGCCGAATGTGTGTGCGAAAGAGAAAGAGAAAGGGGAGGGCGTGTGTGAGTCAGGAGTGTGTGTATGTGTGTGACTGCATTTCATTCGACATCAGGTCCATATTCCAGATATTACTGTGCCAGTAAAATACACACACGCATAATTCTGTTCTGAGTCACGTGTTGATCCTAAACAACTCTCTGACATACTTCAGTGAGCGTGTGCGCGCTAGATGGTCTGGTACTGGTGCATTCCTCGGCTACAGCGCACCACAGCAGCGCACCACAATACTTCCACTTTTGGCTCAGATTGAAAACTTTGCACGTGAACAGATGATATTAGGAATGCTGATGATCACGAACACATCACATTATTGGCACATTCACGGAAAAAAATATTGAAATTTAACAAAATCTGGATAGAACTGTAGTGAAGAGAAAAGAATAAAAACACTTCAAAGGTTCTACGTTCCCTGTTGTTGGACAACATTCTGCTTTTTAGAAAACCTGTTCCCGATTACAAAAATTAGAGAAAAGGGCTACAATTTTCACATGCAAAAATTAAAATTCCAAAAATTTAAATATTTAGAGTTGAAACTATTTATATTGTAACTTTTTATGATCTCAACGTGCCATTTTAAACATGTTTTGAGGACTGACAAAGTCATTAATCAACTATTTGTAGCCCTAAAAATAATTAAATATGTTTGGCTGTAAAAGTTTGTTCCATCAAACTTTTAATAATAATTCAATCACCAGAAAACCAGCCTGTAACAGATTGCAGAATTGTTTGTATTTTGTATTGACAGATTTGAAAAATAATAATAATATAATTAAAAATCACTAGTTGTAGCTTCTCTTATGTAAATATTTCTTATGTGCCAGTGCACTGAATGAATCTGGGTTCTGCACTGCTGGTACAAACAAAAACGTTTTCTTCGTTGTTTTAAACAAGAACTGAAAATAATCCCCATCTGCAGCCTAAACCTCTAGCAAGAAACCTATATAAATGCCAATCAGACATCAGGCATTTCATTAAAAGGAAAAACACCTAAAATGCTCTTTTACAATGACAAGTGTGCATGAAGTGAATTAAAAGAGTTAATGCTCAAACAGAAAAGTCATTAATAAAATATAAATAACTATTAAGAAAAAAAAAACACAAAAACTTGTGTTTTAAACAGTCCTAACATGTTACGGACTGAACTATTATTCACTTGCTTGAAAGAATAAATTTCAGTGATAATGAAAATAGAAATTATGATTTCAATGAATTCATAGACACCAAAAACATAAAAAGAGTGTATTCTGTTTTGGGGGGTTTTTTCATGGCAGAAATGCACAACTGAGGTCATCTTTGAAACTAGCTGCAAGGATAATATCAGCTAAAATCAACAGCAATTAGTTTTTTGTCTTGTTTTCTTTCTTCTTCTTCTTCTTTTAAAAAAAGTGCTGCTCTAAAGGACAGTCAGTTTATGCAGATGCTTCTAAAATATTTTATCTTCCCTAACTTGGACCTGATTATTTTTTTAGCTTCCTATGGTACCTCCTAAGGTAAAAAAAAAAAAAAAAAAGAAAAAAAAAGAAATGCCAAAAGGTTAATAGCTACATGTATAGTCATAAAAAATAAGCAATTGTATTTTGTTTTTAAAAAAATAAGACAAAAACTCAACAAAATAACAACTGTTCAAGTATATCTTAGCAAAACCTAAAAAAGCTTGACAGGCCTTTGAAGCTCTATTTGTACTAAGAGTCGTATATATATAAAATATATTCAAATATATGTATATAAATATAAAAGCTTTTTTTAGATTTTACAAAGCTCAAAGTGAATCTCACAGAATCATTTACATAAACTGTAAATGTAGCATACCCAGTTAACTACAGTTTACAACAGCAAACCAAATTGTATGTCCTGACCATATTTTTCAAAGGGAGATGGGTTCAATTATAATAATTTTCTAGTAATAGATTTGAATCCACCCTGGGTGTCATTTTTTCAGCAACTCCAATTGAAGTTACTGCTCACCTATTACAGAAACTTTCTTCAGTAATGTAAATCATGACTGGCACAAATTCCTGCTATTTTAAGAACAGTGTCTGGCTTTTAGTTTTCTGGTTTAGCGTATTTGCTTTCTTTTTTCATGTTATTTTTTAAACTAGTTTCAAATGTATGAAACTAGTAAGGCACCCGTGGATAAATCATAAGAATGTCAAAGTCTCTTTTTGTTATACTTCAGCATAAATTTATGAGTTTGTAGCAGAGGTCTAATCCTACCCCTTCTCTGTTACATTTAGGGTAGTTTAAAAAGCCGTAATGTAATACAGGAACTTAGCAGTTCAGTGCAATACAAGAAAAATGCAATTTCCTTACTATCATGCCTTTTAATGGCTCCGTAGCTGGTAAGAATGCTGATGTTTACCTTACCAGATAAGCAATACAAATAATAAAAGATTACCAGGAAAGTTGAGTTAATTTAGAAATGTACCAATACACTGGACGACCATTAGTATAAGTAGAAACTCACCTTCCAAAGTTCAGATCACCTGACTTGAATTCAACCAATGGCAATCACTAATGTTTATCCATTGTAGAAATTTAGCACTGGCTAACCCTTTTTACAAAAAAAAAAACCAAACAAAAAAAAATCCCTATCACAAAAGGGAAACTTTAAAAAGTACATTAAAAAAACAATATTGCTGTCTGCATCAGCTATAAGACAACCAACAGATTGATAGTTAACAAAATAGCTACCATCAATCCATCCATTTTACTCTGTGTGTGCTAAATGGACTGGTTCTTATATAGTGCTTTTGTATTTTTTTTCTATCCTTAAGTACCTTTCTATCTAACATTCACACACATTCAGACTCTGATGGATGCATCAGAGAGCAACTTGGGATCTTCCCCATGGATATACGGCATGTAGACCCTGCTTCACCTCCTACACTACAGCCACCCTGTATCGAATTAATGCCGCATCTCGCAGCCCTTGAGCTGTCATGGGGTTAAAAGCAATGTACACCCTGAATAGGTCGCCAGCAACGACAGCTAAAATCTGTTAGGTATATCAATGGTCGTTTTTGTAAGAAATGAGAGTCCCAACTTTGTATACTACTAACTATGATCAAAAAAATGCAAAAACGTTTGTTAGTCCTGTCCTTTTAAAAACAAATCTCTCCATTCAGTATCCATCTTTAAATTTGTCTCACCATTTATTTGATAATATTACCTAACAGTCAAGACGTTTGCTAACTCATTGAAACAGTAAAAGCCAGGTTATAGCGTCATGCTCACATGATTATCTGAGCAGACTATTCTTTTACATTTCACATCCTCTCTCCTAATCTCTAATCTCTAGGTTCTCTTTACTTTTTTATGTTACTAACACAAAAACGATTTTAAATTTTTTTTAAAAAAAACAGCTCCTTTCTTGGTGTCAAGAGGTCAGCATCAAGTTTTCTAGGTAGGAATGTGTCCATGAACCCCCAGTGGTATATGCACAGAAGCTTGTTCAAGTCTGTTTTGAGTTTACAGAAACCATGAATTGACCTTAACTAAAGGGGGTTTGGGCATAGTGAATGATCAGTTAAGATGGACCAACTGTTTCCAACAATATTTAACATAAGTCCATGACAAATGGGAAATCTCCATCTGTTGTTGTCATGTGGTGGCATAAATCAATAGTAGATGAACAGGGTGAGGTGTGAGCTGTATTGCCTGTAGTAAAATCGCATGACATTTTTTACATTTCATCCCCCTTCTGCCACCTTGTCCTTTCACCTACCAAACTCCACCTGACCAGATGTAAATTTTTCAGTCTTTCACTGCAAACTATTTCATACTTGTGTTTATTTCCAACTGTTCCCCTCTTTTACTTGGTCTGCAGTGGATCATCCTTGGAACCAACAGGCCTTCTACTATTCCCGAGTCGGTCAGTGCCTAAGGTTAAGTACAAGTCTATCAGTGCCCGAGAGACGACCCCCTAAACCAATGCTGTGTTTACTGGAGAGAGACGAGCCTATTAATAAATCTGTTGCAGACAGCCTGGCGGAAGTGGCCTGGGGCTGTAAACTCAGTCTGTGAGAGAAGGATGGATGAAGGGCAAAAGAGAGGGGGGAAAGGTGGACAAACTCTTTGAAAAAAAGAAATGCAAGAACGATAAAAAGCAAAAGAGAGAGGATGGAAAGAAATGAGGATGTATGGAATTGGAGAAAGGGGGAAGGACTAGAGGAAAATGAGGGAGAGGAAAGAGGGTGTGTATGTGTGTTTTGTGTGGTGTAAACCATGGGTGCTTGTTGATGGATGAATCTAGGTTCTGAAAAGCCACAGCTGCCCTGTTCTTCCTAGAAAAAGATCCATGAGGAAAAGTGGCAGTATGTGGTTCAAGCATCTCGCATCCTCATACTATTTCTGACCAGCATACTGCAGCACCCATCAGAATGTGCCTGGGTCTGAAAAACCTCTGCAAGAGTGAGTAAATGAGAGCATGTGTGCCTGTATTATTAACTTTGTGCCTATGCATAGTAAAAATGACAATGTGAGGGTTCTTTTGTTGTTGTTGGGTTTTGGGTTTGTTTGTTTTTTACTTTAATTAGCCTTGTAAATATCTGTGCATATGTGAGACTTTATGTGCCTATGTAAGCTCCTCCACTCATTTGTATGCCTGTTTTCAATCAGTGTATTATACAGCAAAACATCTTTTTCTCTCTGTCATAGCTGCCAGGCTAAATGTTGTAAATGTACATAGAGTTGTATTTAGTAAAAATGGGGATAAAGATTGCTGTTTGGGACATATTTATGCACCCAGCAATCTTAGTCCCCAATGCCTGAACCTACTAGCTTACTTCTTAGCCTTTAACATCATGTGAACTTAGTAAAAACCATCTAAATTATATATGACTTCAACATGGGTTCTGTCCATATACATGGTGTTAAGAGTATCTGGTCAAATTAATTAATTAATAATCTTCCACACTAAAAAGTCATAAACTCAGCATACAGACTTAATAGTAAGGTCAGTCAACTTTAGCTAATATTACCCACCAGTTACCAGCCACATTTAGCTAAAGCAGCAGTTCCACTGGTATTGTTATTATAACGATAATGTTATGATTATGATGCACAAGAACAAAAAGTCAGTAAAAAGTTTCAGTAATATTTTCCTTGTTCTATGTATTCAAACTTTGGTAATGTTACCTGACATTAGCATTGGCATACATTAGCTATGGTATTAGCTATGGTAGGCTAGCCATCACATTGCTATCTATACAGCAAAACTAAAGCAAAACAATTCCATCCAACAAACCTCTGATTTGTAATGCTATGTTTAATTGCCCACAAATTTAACATTTGAAAAAGGAAGGATATCCAAGTCTGTTTTTATCCTATTTTAATTGAGTATGTAATACTTGGACTTCAGACTACAAGTTAGACTTGATTGTCAGGCTTCATGGGACAATAAAGCTAAACTTTTTGGATTCTACAAAGCCGCTTTTATTAATTTAGCAAAAAAATTACTAATTTCATAATAATGGTAATAAAGAAGTTGCACACCCAATTTTCCTAAATAAAATAAATACAGTCTAATACTGGAAAAAATTGTGATTAAAACCAGTGAAAATCATCAAGACGTCAAATAAAGCTTTTGATAATATTCACTTATTTTAATCAAAGTATTAGCCAGTATTTTTTCCAGTCTTGACATTTATAAGTATTTCATAACATTTAGTAGTATGGCAGTTTGTAGCTCTTGGTAGGAAAAACAAATTACTGCTGATTTTTTTTTTTCTTTGACCACATTACCACTCAATATCAGACCCACATTCTGAGCTACAGATTTATCCTTTTGCTTTTCTATTTCTTGCTCCCTTGTTCAGTCTTTCTCAGAATTCATAACTTCTTTCTGCTTTCACACCCAACATACAGCTCTCAGCCCTCTCTCACACAATAGCCTGAAAGCTGAGCAGCTAATGTGTGAAGCCTCACATACTGCAAATAAATGAAATGAAATATCTGTTTCCCTGCTAGTCCCATGCAGTGTTGAGTGTAATGTGTTTCTGTAATCACATTACATTTTTCAGTAACACAGTGACATGTTAGTTACAATTATGTTGTGACATTGTTTTACAAAGATTCTTTAGTTGTTTGCACACCAGGCAGACAGAAAGAAAAAAGCGTCAAGTTAACATGTTTTCTTTTTTCCTGTGCACTTGCCCTACTATTAGCTGATTTCTGTCTATATGAAGAAAAGAGGAAAAATGTGGTGTGGAGCTTTTAGGCAGTAGAAATATGGACATTAATTTTACTTTTATTCCATAAAAGGACAAAAGCACGATGGTGAAATGCAAACTGTATCAAGACAAATACAACCGCACTGTGCTAACACAAGGTGGACTCTTTGCAAACATCTGCACAGACAGCATACTAACACAAAGCTAGCCAAGAGCCCAGAATTATTTTAAAGCTGAGGGCTTGCTGACTCCAGTCCTGCAGCCAGAGCTTGATTTTCAACAGGTAACAAAAACAGTGACGAGCAGTCAGGCTTGCACCATTGTAGCCTTCATTTCTACCTGTTCGTGTTTCTGCAGTTGCATCACTGTGAAGCCTCTTTGATCTCAATTTTAAAACTAAAAGATATGGATTATAATTATAGCCTATGGTTTATATAGATAATTATGTGATAATGTGTTTAAGGTCATTTTACAGAGTAACACAAAAGTAATGTATCAAATAGGGTAACGAATTACATTCTCCGGCAGGTCATTAAGAAACAAATTGCATTACTTTTAGGAAAAGTATCAAATAATGTGTAAAGTATTACTTGTTTTCAGTAAAAACCTGAACACTGATCCCATGACACCAAATGTACTTACGTCCACACACTCTTGTACGGACGCTGCCCAGTGCTTACACATGCACACACTTAACAGCTCTGGCAATGCCCTGTATTCTGTTGCAGTTCTCAGGTTCCCAGTGCCACTCCTGAGAAAGTAACACATAGTACAGTTTTCCTACAGCCTGTCAGCAAGCAGCATCCATTCTACCATGAACCCAGTGTCCCTTGCTCCCTCACCCACCCCCTCCAACCCCATCCCATCCGTGCCTCTAGAAGGTGAAAAAGTACAAAGCAAGGGATCAGAGCTTTTCCGATTCTTCCCTGGTTATTAACTACCATTTGTCCCCTCAGAGGGCTGTCCCTCCCATTAACCCAACTGATGCTCTTTTCTCATGGTAATCAGCCTGCTGTTGCTGCTGCCACCGCCGTCGCTGCCGCCACCACCGCTGCCGCCACCACCGCTGCTGCCCGAAGAGGTGCAAGGAATTGTGAGGGGGATTTTCAGAAGAGAAGACCTCCCTTGGACTCAAAAAACAGCAATCTCTCACTCACACACACTAAAATGGAGCGCAGACACACACTTGCACACACACACATCTTCCAAACAGGCAAGTGTGTGTGCTCTCGCAGGCACCCACGTTCGCTCAATCATAAAGGCAAACATGAAACGTGCTGCCTCTCGACCACAGGGCATGGAAGTAATGTAAGGCAATGCATGGAAGTTAATGAGAAGAAGCTGGCTCAGTGGACTCAAGCAAAGACTGTGCTCAACTGAGCAGAGCAGATCTGAAAGCTCAGGCAGCAGAATAACATGAATCATTAGATGGTTATGTCTGAGGAAAAAATATAAAGTAGGAGTACTGGAGTCTTGGAGTTTCTTGAGGGTTTTTTGTGCTTTAGAGTGCACATAATCATTCTGAAAACACACATACTGATGGGAATTAGCGTGAGCTTCTGTGAATTTGTGGGGGAAAATACTATTATATTCAAATACCTTTATTTTCATATATCATCTGTCACTGCATGTAAAAAAATAAAACAGTCATCTTCTTCAACGCTCCACGTGTGAGAATTGAAATCTGGCTAATGCTCCATGGGGCGGATCCATCGTCAGCCGAACGGTTGTAGTGAGAGAGCAGCAAACATCAACACATGGGTCTCAACTTGCAGAGCGACCAGCAAAGGCATTGTCTCGTGACAACCTCACTTCCATTTCCTTATTATGTAGCTGGAGGCCTTGATGGTACATGCTTGGCTCAGACATGTAGGCGTGAAGTTGGAGGGAAAAACCTACCTAAAGTTCATTACATGCTGATCTGAATTTAGCCTTTTTAGCTACCTTTTATACCTGAAAC
Organism: Perissodus microlepis; assembly: GCF_051167445.1. Taxonomy (NCBI): domain Eukaryota; kingdom Metazoa; phylum Chordata; class Actinopteri; order Cichliformes; family Cichlidae; genus Perissodus; species Perissodus microlepis. The sequence goes on from NC_140480.1 coordinate 17,024,633, forward strand.
GTGAGTATGACTTTTCTGACTGGTAGTCCAGCTATATCACATTATTCATATGAACTATAACAAAATGTTTGACTTGATTTATAGCTACATGCACTGAAATTGTGTTTGTGGATTTAGTAGCAAGCAAAATATGAATTTGACCTTGAACCATTAGGCAGAAGTTATCTTCAGTTCGAAAACTTTATTGATCCCAGTAAAATAAATGAATTGACATCTTACTAAGTGACTCATCACATCATTTTCTACACAAATCAGCAGGATAACAAGGCAAGATTTATTGATATCAGTCGCTGATATTTATCTTTAATTGCACATCATTTTTGTACTCACTAGATGCACAAATATTGTGTAATAAAAAGCTGAAAGACTAACAGAGATTAGCTTTGTTTTCAAATAAGATTACTTTGTGTCGCAAAAATAACAACAGAAACAAAACAAAAATACTGAAAGAATATCATCAGCTATCAATCGAATTGCTAATTTAAACATCAGCATCAGTCTAGAGTTTCACAACCTATGCATGTCTAATATGTAGTGTATGTATTTTCTTAATAACTCGCAAAATGGCTAATGGCTTCTAAAAACTAATGTGACACGTCATGTGGTATTTATCCTACATTAACTGAAAAATCAATCAATCATTTTTGAGCCTTTATGTTTGTGGAAGTAAGTTGATCTTTTGGTTGTTGTTTTTTTGCTTTTAGGTTACATTGATCATCAAAGTCTGGAATGATTTCTATGTTTAAAATAACAATCTAGCCAACAGCAGATGCTGACACAAATGTCCACATTTCTGTTCTTGTTAACTGTCCTAAAGTACTTTCCTTTCCTCACAGTATCTTTGAACATTTCCACGCTGCTACAAATGATGGAAAACAACAACAATACACAGATATATCAACAGCTGATACTTATGTTGGCCGATGTACTTCCATATTGTCATTTTTAGTGTGCTCAAATGACGATGGATAACTTGGTAATGGAAAACCGTGTATGCGTGTAGTGGAATCTCCCACTGTGGATGTGCACTTTCCTGTACAATCACAGGATGTCTACTTATAGTTTATAAGTGATGTCATGAAAACAACTTAAATATCCCAAAGTTCAGCCAGAGTTCATGCTTTATGCAGAACAGGGAAAAAGTTTGCTAATCTTGAAATGTAATATTGCTGCAATAAAAATATGAAATGCAAATGAAAAACAGCACAAAGCAACAATCTCCCAATAGGAGAACCAGCTTTCTGTTCAGTCCTCTGCAAAGCTGACTACTTTAGGGTTACTTCCACCGTTGTTTGTGCTCATTTCCTCCCTCCTGAATGACAGTAAATACGTAAAAAGCGTGCAGCCAAATCAGAAACAAGTGCACAAACTGAACCCCCACACTGTGACCCCAACCACCCCGGCTCTTTGGCAGGGTCTTGGTTGTTATTTACCCCCCTCTTTCAAGGAAAAGCGCACACTCTCCCAGCAAAACATCCGAACTGTGACATAAACCACAACCTAGTGGACGGCTCGATTCAGACAGCAACAATGGCTTCAAGGTTCAAGGAGGGCGACTGAATATCGGTCGCAAAACTTATTTAAAGAATCTGTGATGGGCATAAACATCCGTGCACGTTTCAGCAAATTTGTTTTTTTCCCCTCTGGTCAACAAACACACGCAACAGGACGTTCTCTCGACCTCCCTCTCCCGTGCAGCGGCACTGCACACTTGATGAATGTTCGAAAATTGCTTAAAAATCACAAGATCTCCGAAAACTTGCAAAACTACATCAAACGTCAACAGCGAGGGGCCGCTGCACAAAGTGCGCCGTGTGGAACAACTTTACAGATCGCGTTTGCAACATAATCATCGAGCAAAAACAAGAAAACTTTAAAAAAAAACTGAAGAAGAAGACGAGGCAGAAGAGACGATCGCGTAATTATAAATTAAATACCCAGGCTTCTTACACGGTGCCACTAAAGAAAAAATAGCGCAAAGTCCGATCGTGCGACGGTAACAACACGTTCACAACAATTCAAGTGTCATTTAGAGACAACTGAGGGCTGATACGAGGCTCGGAAAGTTGTAGCAAAGGCACACATGCAGACGGGAGGACGTGAAGCCACAATATGAGCGCTTAGAGGAAAAAACGAGCAGTTTACCCACCAGAAAGTTTCCAGCATCGCATTAGTCAATTTCACAAGGACTCCCGGTAGCCTCCCATCCCGGACCGGACCAAAAACCCGCTGTGGGAGAGCCCACGCCACCGCTCCACGCTCTTTTCTCCTCCCGATCTGTTGCTTGGATATTTTTTCCGATTTTTCCCAATAATTTTTCTATATTCGGGGCCTGAGAGTGTGTCTGGCTCTCCTCAGGCTGCAGCGGAGTTATGGGGCGGTAAGCATTATGGGAGTGTGACGTCAGGCCACTTTCACAAACTTTTTTTTCTAACCAGCGACAGCTTTACTGGTTTTCAGCAGCTTGCAGCCAGTCCTCCCAGTTAGCAGTACTAGTTTCAGTTATAACACCTGCAGCTTATCTTCACTCTGCGCGTTCATTTTAAACAAGAAAACCTTTAAAACAATTAGAAAGATGCTTGAAAACAGAAGCTTCTACAATGTCTAAAATGCAGGCTGTGCCCAGACTTGAGTAGTATAGAGAGAGAGGGGAGGGCTTAGTTGTTAAGCTATGAATGCACTTGTTCGATGCTTTGCTTTTTCTTATTTTTATTTATCTTGTCTTTTTTAAGAAGCTCAACAATAATGAGGAAACCACTGCTAATTTTTAAAAAATGTATTTTCTGTTTATTAAATGTAGCATTTGTTTATTTCAGCCTTTTTGCTGGAATAACTACATCAATATTTAGCTACAATGGGAGTCTACTTTTTAAGAACCATCAAGAACATAAGATTTCTCATAACACCACTTCATCATCATTTCGCTATTGTTATTTATAATTGGGGGGGGATTCAACTTGAAAAACATTTTTACCCTTAAATGCGTTATACAAAAATACAAAACCACTTTATTGAAATTAATGTGCTGGTATAATTAAGGTGCTTTTTAAAGGTATCAGAAAGTGAAAACATGGCGCCAGATAACGAGCAGGAGTTCCAGCCCACAAGCTGGAATGTGGATGATCACCCCGGGTCCCCACGTGCTGAAGGCTACCGGTGGTTGGTGGTGGTGGTCCCGTTGCTCTCTCTCCCATCTTGTGTGTCCTTTGGGGAAGGGGGAGGGGAGAAGGGTGAAAGAATTACTTCCAGGGCACATCAACTCGTTTCCTCATCACCCTAACTGCCTCTCCGGCACCACTTCCCAGCCCCTCCACAGGCTGCCAACGGTCCCACCGCCGAGCCCGCAGGGTGAACGTGTTTGTGCACAGCGCCGGAGTGAGTGAAATGAGAAGGGGGTGTCTTCAATAATGCGGCATTTATGCTCTTATGTTCTATTTTCATACAAAAAAATAAAATACTGTTTTTAAAGATCAATACACATATTTGTGTAATTTTTGAATTGCATAAATGATTCAACTTATTCCGAAGCCTTTGCATCATGTTGAAGTGCAAAATGCTTTTAATAAACAGAAACACATGATTCAAAATCATGCATTTAGGTGCTGACTGGCCAGTGAACAATTAAAATAAAAAAATACATCACCATGCAGAATGCACTTATCCTGTTATTCGGATTTTCATGGGCAATTAGTCTAAATTGAAAAATTTCCGACAGAACATGAAAGCATCAAAAGCCTTTCGGCTTGTTCAATAAAGAGGAGCGGGGCAGAAAGTGTTTGTTGTTCGGGGCTGCTGTGCTGCACAACTACAATAGACGTACCTACTACAGCGGTGTGCTGGAAAGAGCTTGCGGAAATGATGATGACGATGATGCTTTTTGTTCCCCGAACCACTTTTTTTTTTTTCGTTTTTTAAAGAAGAAGCTGCTTATAATAAGCCTATATTGAAAGTTGTTGTCTCGGACCTAAATCTTACTCCACTGGATCGGACCGGATATCTGTACCTGACGTCGCAGACTCGTTTATGTAAAACAGACAGGCTAAAAACCTCTTTAAACACGAATAGTGTTGAGATGTTTTGTTTTCTGTTTGTTTGTTTGTTTTGTTTTTTGTTTTTCAAAGTTTACTTTAAAAAGTCAGGTCGGTTTTTTGTATTCAAGCAGACTTTTATTTGGGGGGGGGGGGGGGGGTAAATATTTAACTGATAGACAAATAAAAGCAGGTCTGTCAACACAAGATCTGTAGGAATTAAAATTTCTCACAAAAATTAATAGAACAAACGCATATTCAATAAAACCACATTTGTATAATTATTTTAAAGATTTATTCATTATTAAAACAATTAAGGAACTGATACTAATAAAATATTCAGACAAACATAGAAAGCTCAGATTTAAAAATAAACAAATAAGGAAGTTATAAATAACATAAGGAAGGAAATAATTGAATTTTTATACCCATTTTTTTCTATTCATATTGGACATTTTTATTCTTAAATTAAGCCTAGACTTTCCATGAATTAATCTCTGAATACCAAGTGTAACAATTTGAAACTGTCCAAAAGCAATGACAAGTATGTACTTTGGATGAAATTATGTACTTTCTTTTGAATGCCAAAAGAAAGTACATAGTTCTTCATTAAAGTTTGTTTAATGAAGAATTCTCTTTAACCTGATGCTACAGTTGTAGAAATTATCTGTGGATATAATAATGGTTTTAATGCTTTGAATGTAAAAAACTAGGAAAATCTTCCATTTTTGGACAACTTAAACCCGCAAAGGCCAAGGGCCGCTTGTCATGAAGTAGGGAAGTTGTGAGAATTTTTTATCTCCCAAAAACTACAAATACTACACTCTAGGTAATATTCTCAGAATATTCAAGGATTTTCCAACCAGGCTGTTAATTAAAATTGCCTTAATCTGATAAATATTTGTGGGAATTAGGCACTTCAGCTGGAGTTCAAGCACCTGTGACTTAAAACTAATTAGTGCCATTTTAAGAGGGCCCTATTTTCTTTACTTTAACCACTTAAGGAGCAGGTGTCTTAAAAAAATTGATCTGTTTAAAAATGTAAATAAACATTAAATCAAACTGAATCTTTAAATATATAAAATTTAGGAAAAAATGTTAATTTTGGATTTAATTCCAGCAAAAAGGATTTTAAAAAAGGTGGTGAAAACCCAGGAAAACTGATGCTTAAAGATCACTTCAAGAACCTATAGGTTACTTAATAACCACTAGGATATTCAAACAGGTTATTAACATGTGATTTGGTAGAAAAAGAATGTCCTAAAGAGGTTGGGTCTTCTTTAAGTTGAAAATTAAAAGTAGCAAAGGTTCATTACACAAAAAAATCTCATAAGCAAATAGTTTAACAATTAAAGAACAACATCTTGATGTAAAACATGAACAGCTGGTAGACTTCACCATGTGTAGTAACATTAAAAGACCCCAGAAAAATCCTAATAAAGTAATGCACTTGTATTTTTTTAGTACATTTGCAGTCTTACTGAGCAAAACGCTTCAGATGACATTTTAACTAAACACACATATAAGCATTTTCTCAGCTTCACATTCACGGCCAATTCAGAATCAGCAACGTCTCTAACGAGCATGTGTCAGACTAACAGGAGGAAACCTCATGTAGGCACAGGGAGCGCCTGCACTCATAAGAGCACCAACAAGGGTTTGAATCAGGAACCATCTTGTTGTCAGGTGACAGCACTGACCAATGCACACCACTGTATTGAAACAAAAAGACAACCCAAAAACAAAAATGAGGCAACACACCATGCCACTGTTGTAGCTTTTTCTGAAATGTGTTTCTGGCATCAAAATAAAAAAGGATATTTCTCATAAGCAGTTTGCGTCGTCTTTGCACATTTATTTTCATTATATACAAAATTAAAAGATTAACTGCATTCTGTGTTTGTGAACTTTTTACAGACTGGGCTGTAGGACTTTCTTTGACATCAGCTGTATATTTTGCTACCATCAGTTGTACTTTCACAAAGATTACACATTACAGATTTTACCTGTGGTACGACTAATGTATGACTAAATTCAGCTGACCACGCTGCCTTTGGTGAGATCTGATGTAACCGCTTTGGTTGTTTTTCCCCCTGCAGCTTCTTCTGTTAGGATCCTATAAAGCAAACAGAAACTGGACAAGAATAGATGATAGAGAAACAGAAGGTCTGAAGATGGATGAGGTGAGGCAATTTCCCGGCATAAACAGTGAGATTTCTTTCATTATGCCTTTGTTTGTTTATTTGGATTACAGTGTGGTTTGCTGCAACCGCAGTCAGGTTGATTGCAGTTGTTGCGTGGTCGGCTGTTATTTACATCTGTGGAGCAATTTTTACTAACCTATGAAATGCCACAACATGACATCCTCTGATTCTTCTGTCTTTTTCTCAGCCCTGTAGACCATGCAGGAAAAGCCCTCACATGCACAGCAGCAGCCACCACTCCCCTGCATGTTTCTGGCTACCACACACCTAATCAGTCCTGATTAGATGCACTGTGAGGGACGAGGAAGCCAGAAGTTTCCTTTGAGAAGTTCTGATGACAGGACAGAAGAAAGCAATGGGCTCCCTTAAATAAAGCCTTCATCAGGCTCTGGGAAGAAACATGTGGCTCTGTTTATGGCAGGGTATACCAGTGTTCTGCTCTCCAACTGATCTTGCAGTGTCATCTTGATTTACCTCCTTCCTTTAGCACGCTTTACTTCACAGCTATTACTTTAACACCGTCAGCTTCATATAGACGCACGCTCAAGCTCCTCTGTAAGTACACATGCACCTCTAAACTTAACATATTGTGGCAAGCACTCACACACCCATCTACACAAACCAAAGAGATCCAAAATCAGCATCAGCAAGCACAATAGCAATTAGTAAGGGGGACAATTTGTTCACATCTGGAGTGGATTTGCTTGCCACCAGAATACCCAGCAATCTCTTCTTTCAGGGTCTGGCACAGTGGGAAATGACTATGTGTGTTTTTATGTGTTTTGTTTAAAACAGATGGGTGGTTTACATTAGTGGGGATGGGTGATAAACAGCTTAGGAGGGATGGTGGGTAACCACCAGGACATCATTGTCCCGTCCAGCTACACAGAAATGGCTGAGCATGATTTTCTCACCCAGTTTTGTTTGAGGTGAGCATTTTTATTAATTATAATTGCATACTTTATTTAGGTAGTATGCTTTAATGAGCTTGGGTCTCGGGGTGTAGTTAAATTGAGCTTTTTTGATTTATATCAAAGAAGAACTTAACTGGAAAAAGGTGCCCTTTTTTTACTGATGTTTTAAACTTAGTATGCTTCTCACAAGTATGCTTAAAAATCAATGAAATGAGAGCTCCAATGTTACAACATTGGTTTCCGACTGAAAGCTAGACAGAGATGATACATCTGTATGATGTAACCACTGAGCATCTGGTGTGTGATAATTTCTGGGCAGAAGTTCTCTGCGATGAGGTGGGGTGTCAAGTCACAGAGAGCAAACATCAGAGTTCTGCAGGAGGTTGATAAGGTAGATGGGTGGAGCTGCAGAGCTGTCCAGTTACACAGTCATCAGTTACAAAAATTATTTTAAAAAAGAGTTTTAAATTAATAGTTAATGAAAATACTCAGTCATGAAATGATTTATTTTTTTGCTTTATATGCAAAAACAGGACAAAAACAACACTTATTGAACAGAATAAGTGTATCTGATAATGTGCTTGAGGGAGTGTTTGTAGGTGTGCACAGTTTTAGTAAGCCCAGAGGTAAAAATTTGTGAAAGAGAATGAAAAAATAAGAAAGGCAAGATGAATAACTATATAAATAAAGCCAATAATAATGAAATAAGAAGAAATGAATAGTAGAAAGATACTGTCAAGTTCTGTCAGTCTTCCAAGTCACTGCACCTATAAATAAAAGTCTGTTTCACATAGTAACATGTTGAAATAAGCACTGTGAGAAACTCTGAGGGAAAGTGTTTATATTTACTACACTGTTAAAAATGAAGTAATGTAAATAATGTTATATTTATGTAATAATTATTGTATGAATTAAATATTGTCACTTCTGGCGTACCCTGTACATTTGTCAGTATTCTTGGCAATACTGAGAATCAAGTAGTTTTGGTGCATAACTTAATCAAACAGGAAGTGAAAGGAACATACTGCATATCCAGGTTCAAAGGTTTGCAAGTCAGAGCACCTGCCTACACATTTGCTGTTTAAAAGCACAGTAATGTAAGTATCAGTTATAAGTTTACAAAACCGGTACAAAAAACATTCTGAACCATTTAAAATGTTTTAGAATCACTTGTAGCTTTATCCAGATGTTCAGATGGCTTAGCTTAATTAGTTTAATTATCTACTTACCTTTCATTAATGTCCGTTATTGTGGGAACAACCAAAGTCTTATGTTACAGTCTTCATGTATGCCACTCAGACACACTAGGGCAAATGGGATATTTGTGTTTAAACAGAAAAATAAAGTTTGTTAATCTATCTATCTCTCTCTCTCTCTCTCTCTCTCTCTCTCTCTCTCTATATATATATATATATATATATATATATATATATATATATGCTACTGTGCTACTATAACTACTATAGTAGCGCAGTACTATTACCCTATTACTACTTTTTTAGTTTTTTAGTGTTTTAGTTCAGCTTCATTTGAAGAGGGGCTTTTAGCATTTACAGTTTTAAAGGTTTAAAATATATTGTTTCAAATGTTGATTTTTGTTTAGTTGTTATTAGTTTCATGATTAACAGTGTCAGCGCTTGTTATGACAGTAGTGGTATTTTTAAGCCTTTATGACATAAAGTACAGACACGTCTCAAACATGCACTAAAGCCTTCTGTTGTGTTAACAAATTCAATCAAACTGACAAAGATATTTCTCATGTGTTTTAATTTTACTTTAGTTTGCTTTCAAATCTAACCTTTTCACTAGTCTAAGCCTTTCTAGTGCATTCAGTTTTTATCCATGTCAGTAAATTATTATTAGCATGTATTACTAACATTTTCTAGAGGTAGATATTGCATTTTTGTTTGTTTTGGCATGTCCACGTTTAAATTTAAATAAATCTTTCAAGTGAGAAATATTTCTTACCATTAATAGCTTTAATGCTGCAAACTTTAGAATAGACTTTAAAGAGATAGTTTGGCTTTTTCCAATTTCATTAATAAGATAAATCTCCTAACATCAGTTTTGATACTTTGTGTGTTGCTTTTTGTTACATTCAGTCTATGTGTAGCTACAGCAGATTATTGAGAGGAACCAACAGACCAAAATAAAATAAGATAAAACACACACAAAGCTTAACATCCCTAAATACAAGAAAACCTTGAAGGTGAAACAGGTTTCTCTTAATTTTTCTCTATATCACTAAAGCAAACTGCTTCTAATAGATGGACCTACAGCAGCTGGAAACTAAAGAAAATCAACAGTAAACAGTTATTAAATTTGACCCATTTTCTACTACTTTTAAATTTAAATAAATCTTGAAAACCAGAATGAAATCGTAGGTGAAGTCAAAAGTAAAACTAAATATGAAAATCTGGTTAAAATGCAGGTAAGTTAAGTTAAAAAAAAAAAGACGTTTTTTTTAAATCAGAGGTTTGGAGCAATCTTTAATACTTGAAATGACACTTAAAAGTTAAATCTTTATAATCAAAATTACTTTAAAATTACTTTAAAATTACTTTAAAAATACTTGGTTTCCAGAACTTGTCAGGCTTGCAGTTTTCACAGCAGACAAGTCCTCTTACAGCATGGATTTCATTGGTTTTTCCAAGTAATTTTTCTTGTCTTGAGCAACATTGGAGTAGTCCATCACAGTAAAAATTTCTCTCAGCTTGCTGATACTAAGCTCTCTTGTAGCATCACCTGCAGGATTTCCATTTCCTCTATAATAGTTCCACTGTGTAGGTTCAGTTAAACTCTTTTCCACATCCCCTGTTTAGTCGAACTCTATATCTTCTCCAAAGTTTAACTTGGCTCTCTTCTATGTCAAGGTGTGTCAAGATATATTTACTATGTCTAGCTACAATAAGGGCACCTAGCCATTCCAGGCTGAGTAGGGTAAAGTTTTTTAGGTGCATCTGTTGTTTTAAATGTTTTCCAAGTTCATTACCAGTTTTACTTAATGCCTTTATCGCAGCGGAATGGGTTGGGAAAACTCTTTCTCAGGTTTAGGCATTAACTTTTGCATCTTAAAACTCACTGAAGAAAGAAAATAGGAGGACTGTTTCTCTTCTGTTTGTTCACAGAGTATTCACCAGGACAAAAAACATACCTCAGATAGTTCATGGACAACTGGTGTGTGTAACGCGATGCCTTTGAGGAGGTGTGTTTTTTTCTTCACCTCCATAGTTACAACATGGAGTTTTATTATATTTAAAAACACATAAACAAACAAAAAAGCATTTATTATTGACACTCTTTTCTTCTACGTGGACAAATTTGTCAGAAAAAAATGTTTAACATGTGACAGCTCTGCATGCTAGATCTGTAAAATGACAGCACACCATACAGATTTCAGCTGAACTGAAAGCTGGGTTGTCAGGAACAACACAGAAAGGTCAACAGGAGGCGGGTTGTTTTGAGGTTGACTACCTTATTTCCCTCTTGTGAAAGGCCACAAACAGTGTCAGGCCTACTCTGCAGCAGCAGAGAATATGAAAGAAGTTAAAAACATAGCAGACAAATGGGGAAACATAAGTGGCATGTATGCATGTGTAGATGTTCTAATACTGAATACTACTAACTGAAAGCTTCTTCCTCTGCAGCTTGAAGAGTCGAAAAAGGAAATGAAACTGATAAAACCTTGGATAGTGAGGAAGAGCTGCACAAAAACTAAAATGCAAAAAAAGTTAGGTGAACATGTTTATGTTTGTTTGATTGTTGTGATCCTGTCACCTCAAGGAAGTCTCACACTCTCTCTCCCTGTCTCACCAACTTTTTGTCTTTTTCTCAAACTCCGGCAGTGAGTTGTGGTTCTTTGTATTGTTATCTTCGCTGTCATCTGTAACAATGAGAAACAGTGTGTGTTCGAGGGATGGGGGAGGAGCAGACATCAAGAACGACACAGGAAAAGAGGGAAAGAGCAGCCAGCTGTTGAGCATCAGAGAAAAGAAAAACGAGAGTGATTGAGTACAAAGAGAGAATCGTTAGAACGGGTTGGCTGACCTGGAGGATGCAAAGGGATTAAGAATCCCTCAAAGCCCAACTAGAAAACCTCAGAGTCCTTTTCATGTGAAACTCACAAAAAAAAGTTCTGGACTTTGGTTATAATTTAAAAATATATAGTCTGTCTACTGTTTTAGCTGTTTTATGTAGATGTACATGTTTAGTTGTCCTTGGAGTAATTATAAAAAACAAACTATATGCAGATCATTCCAGTTGTGTCGCTCAGCCGCTTAGCTGTGCATAACAATCTCTTTATTGTGACATATTTAAGCAATTATCGGTTGATTCGGTCAAACAAGGCAGGCTGGCAGAGAATCATCTAAATAAAAGTAACAAAAGTTTGAGACCACACCCAGGCCACATGTTGTCATGCCTACCCAGTACACTGGGTCTGGGCATGTTGAGCACACATGTGAACCTCTAATGACGAACACATAATGACAACACTCTGGGAGTGCTGCCCCTTCTCCCATCTGAGTCTTTATCACTGGATGTAGCATTGATTGGCTCCATCTGATTTACACCTGGGAATCTCAGGCAAAGCAGCAAGGTCTAATGCAATTTTTCTTTTCTTATACTGTGAACTCTGTGTGACCCCCTTCTTTGTCAGTCTGCAGGAATGATCAAAAGAGAAGTAGCAAACGCTTATTGTATGCTTTAAACCCTTGATTTTCTTCCTAACTCAAAATATGTGCTGACACCCATCGTTGTTCATTTTTAAAGGGTTAGTTCTACAGTTAGTGAATGCTATTCCTGTATAATTACTGTACATCCACTGTTTGCTTCAACCATGCACTGTATATAAAGATAATGTTCTGTCTATATAATCAGTGTTTTCAGCCAGCACTGCACTAACAGAATTTTGACTATATACGTTTGATCCAAAATCTGTTAAAACCAGACTATGACTTATAGACATTTTACATAAAAACATTACAATATATACAATGTATAACTTTGATAGGGCACAGAACTGTAAATAAAATAGGAGGTTCTAAACAAACAGAGCCATTCTAGTTATTAAAAGCCACCACCCCCTCACCCAATGACCAAATTGTACACATTATGAATGAAAAATTCAGCTTTAGTCTCAAAGCATAATGTTTCCACCTCCATGCTCGAGAGTATGATATTCTTTGGGATTTGGCATTTCTTTTCTTCAAACACATCAGGTCAAGTTGATGCCAAAAAAAATGGATTTTGGTTTAATGTGATTACAGCACTTTTTCCCAAGCCTGGTTTTGTTTGGCACACTCAAAAATTCATTTATTTTTTGAAGAACAAACCTGTGGAGAATAAGGCAATATTTATGAAGCCCTCTACCACAACAATGATTTGGAGCAGAGCAATTTACAGTTGTGTAAATAAATGCTTTCAGGTGCATCAGCTGTGGCTAACAGCAGGCTAGGAGCTAGAGGTACTGTTTTTCTCATGGACAATTGCAAAACGTAAATTAACACTTTTTGTTTAACACATGGTTAAAAAGTGATACGACTTCTCAGATATTCATTTTGTGAATATGGCTGATGTCTCAGTTTAGATAGAAATGGGCTACACTTCACCCTGATGAAAATAAATCATGCATTATTCAAGCATCATTTTGTATTTGCATTTTCTGCATATAAGAAGGTTTAGAATGTAACTGCAATGTTATTTCCTGTATTCCCTCAAAATCTCAGTTAGTTGCTAGCTTTAAGCAAAAGAGTCCTGTATGAACACAGTTGGATTTTTTAAGTTTTGGATCTTCAGTTTCCTCTTCTTAGCTGATAGGAGTGGCACCAGGTGTGATCTTTTGCCACTGTAGCCCATCTGCTTCAAGGTGTGTTCAGAGATAATCTTCTGCATACCTTGATTGAAGCAAATGGTTATTTCAGCTACTGCTGCCTTCCTACCAGCTCAAGGCACTCTGGCCATTATGGGTCAGAGTAGAAGGCATTTTTAACCCAGAAAACTGCCACCCACTTGATATTTTCTGTTTTTCCACACCATTCTCTGAGGTGATTGTTGTAAAAATCCCAGCAGACCAACAAGTATGCCAACCAAACAGTTTTGTCTTCATCCTTTTCAAACACGACAAACATTTTGTTCATATTCACTGCAACATCTTAGTTATTCCAAATTTTAGATAAAACAGTTGAATAAATAATAAAACTATCAAATCAAATGATAACTAACTGCTGTGGCAAACCCTTGTGCAACTGAAAGGATCTTCTATTTGGTTCAGATTTGAGTCATTTTACTTTTTTTAATCAGTTTTTAATCATTTTGAAGTTTGGACTGTTTTGTGAAGCTGCTGCTTCGGTTCGGTTGATGGTAAATGGACTGGTTCTTATATAGCGCTTTTCTACTCATCTGAGCATTCAAAGCGCTTTACACAACTTGTGCATTCACCCATTCACACCCATTCGCACAAGCACATCTTTCTAAGTGCTTCATAGCTAACATTCACACTCCGATGGCTGCATCGGAGAGTAATTAGTATCTTGCCCAAGTAGACTAGGGGAAGCCAGGAATCAAACCACCAACCTTCCGATCAGTGGATGACCTGCTCTACCACCTGAGCTACAGTGGGTGGCTGTGGGTGGCTGTAGCTCAGGTGGTAGAGCAGGTTTTTTGATCTTTAAAAACTGAATGTGAAGACAATCACCAATGTCATTCATAAAGAAAATAATAGTTAGATGCAATAATGTACAAAATTGGCTCTATTGCTTATGTTTAAATGGGTTCTACTGTTGCTTATTTAGTAAGTAAGAGTTAATTCTTTAGAACCTGGGCGCCAAACATAAGGCCAAGCTGATTCTGGCCCCCATTTCCAAAGAAATCCTCCCCCTCCCTTTCCAAAGTAATTAAGTAATAGATAAACAATAATAATTAAAACACAGGTAAGTTCCTGTTTTTTCACAGAAATTTTTATTTTTTACAATGAAAAAAATACATTTTCTGTTAATTATTGTGAATTACATCTGGGCAGCATTTCTACAGCAGCATTTCTGCATCATACAGGAAAACTGAGATGTATTGTTGAAATCCCTTTCCTTATACTAAATGGGGTTAAATATGTAGTTAAACATCTTTAATCTGACAAAAAAGTTTCACTGTTTCAAATCCCTAAAATGTCAAACTGCGAGGAATAGCTACCTGATATTTTATGATCTTCGTATTTCTTTTCTACTTGGATATACACCCACTTTGTTCGATAAAGACCAAAGATTTTACCAGGAGTGCACTTTAGCACCAGTGCAGTAGGTGGCAGCAAAGTTTGAGTTGAACTCTTGAAAGAAACCCAAGGAATTGTGGGATGTGACATGAAGCACAATGGCGGTTAAACAACAGAACATTGACGGTCTTTCACTAAAATGTTTATTCTTATCACTTCTACTCCAAACTTGTCGAACCTTTGCCGAAGAGCTGCAGTGGGATGCGAATGGCTACGTTTTGTACTGCCCGTGCATGGGTAAATCATTCTTTGTAGCTACATGCGCTCATTCTGCCGGAGTAACACAGTTAGCGAGTTCAAAAGTTTTTCATGCCCATGTATGAGTTCACAGAGCCAGGAGCTGTCCCAGGAGGTGCTTGTTATTTCGGAGGTAGTGTTTTTACAGTGAAGCTGAGTAGAGAGGACCTTATAAAAATAAATGCTGAACTTGGAGAACATTTGAGCAGCTAAAATATATGTCTTTGTATGCTCAGACAGGAGGGGCGCTTTCAGCCCTTAGAGCTAATGAAATAAGAAATACTAATCATTCCTACTACTAATGAAGTAAGAAACTTACTTAAATCAAGGACATTGCAAAAATCAACAGAAGAGCTGTACGCAAAAACACAAGTTGGCATCTCCGTAAAATTTGTCAGCTGATTAAGCATGATCTGTTCTAAAATTAGTTTTCTACTACACGCTTCCCTTCCATTAATGCACTTACGAGACAGCGATGCCGTGACCTGCTGTTGCCTACCAACAATAAGATTTAGTAAATTTAGAACAGATATTAAGAATGTAAAAGTGTGTGTATGTATATATACTCATAACAGCGGCTTACAGACATTTTCGTAGTTTTCCTAGCTTTTGGCCATCCATTGCAATGAAATGACTATAATGTAGTTATGTTTTCATGCCTCGTTAACTTGTTTAAACAACGAACTTCCTTGTAGTAAATGTATGTCACACATGCCATGTGAAGGAGCACAAAGTTTACACTGATAGATAAGTGCAACTTTATGCACATTATGCATGTTATTCAGGTCGCTTTGGAAACCAGGCTGACCACTTCCTAGGATCTCTGGCCTTTGCAAAGATGTTGAACCGAACCCTGGCAGTCCCTCCCTGGATAGTGTACCGCCATCACACACACCCCTACACCAATGTAAGTCCAGGCAGCAAGGTGAGAGCAAAGCTGTTGTTAAGTGTACTGTGTGGTGTACTTTTAGTATCCCTTTGGGAAGTATCAGAGGTACTGGTCACATGCTGTATATCAGAACAAATGACATAAAGCTATTTTTCACACATGCACTGCAGCCCTAAGCTTTAGTAGCAGGTACTTGTCAAAAATGTACATAAATAGCTAGAGCATATCTGTCTAACACAAATGTGATTTTGTTAAAGCTATTACACACCAAGTCTGAAGGTGGCTGTGTTGTTTTATTCCACTCTTTTGTATTCTGTTCAGGTCCATGTTCCCTACAGCGAGTTCTTCGTGCTGGAGGCTTTGTCTGCCTTCCACCGTGTGATCAGCTTGGAGGACTTCATGGAGAAGCTAGCCCCCAAATACTGGCCTTCAGGACAGAGGAATGCCTACTGCTTTGAGACGGCGGCCCATCGGAGTAAGGACAAGAAGTCCTGCCCGATGAAGGTGAATTAGAATCTAAAAGAAACCTTATCTGGCTTAATGTGATTAGCCACAGGTGAAATGCTGCCCTCTGGCGGTCCACGGACAGTCCACAGATTATATATTGTATATTGATCAGAAGCTCCTGTTTGAACACTCTAATATGGCCAGATGATCCCGATTTATTTTTTCAGGATGGGAACCCATTTGGGCCATTCTGGGACTATGCCGGTGTGGACTTTGACAAGTCTGTCTTATTTGGTGGGATTTCCTTCAGTGCCTATCACCAACCTCAGTGGATGAAGAAGTGAGTACATGTCGGTGCAGGTATACACAGAATTATTAAAGGTGACATAAAACATTAAAAAACCTACCTCATTCACTATTCCACTTCCTGACTACTGTTTCATGCTCTTGGGTTAGGTTTCCTCCCTTTGAGCACCCTGTCCTGGCCATGCCTGGGGCTCCAGCTCAGTTTCCAGTGATAGAAGAGCATGTGGGCCTGCAGCGCTATATAGTTTGGTCAGACAAGATGGTGAAGGAGGGAGAAGAGCACATTGCCACCTTGCTGACCAGGCCATATGTTGGCATCCATCTGAGGATTGGCATAGACTGGGTGAGATAAGCTTGACAAGCCTGGACACAGAGGGTTTTATTCACATGCTCTCTTATGTGCAGCCCCTCAGTATGAAAAAGTGAGTTGTTTTAGCTCCCTTTCCTTCAGAGCCACAGATCTCTTAATTGGCTAGCACTTGCAAACAGAAGGTTGGGTGGGCTTCTGGGTGAATTCATGTGCTGCATCACAGACATACCTGTGATGGTCCAAGTGTCTCTGCACAGTCTGTTTTTCATGAGAGAGCTAAATTGGCCATAGGTATGAATGTCAGTGTGAATGGTTATCCGTTTCAGTCCCAATCTGGGTTTGTTCATAGCAGTAAATGAATATTCATTCAGTGCATCATTGAGGCTCAATTCAATTCAATTTTATTTATATAGCGCCAAATCACAACAACAGTCGCCTCAAGGCGCTTTATATTGTACAGTAGATTCTACAATAATAGATACAGAGAAAAACCCAACAGTCACATGACCCCCTATGAGCAAGGTCTTTGGTGACAGTGGGAAGGAAAAACTCCCTTTTAACAGGAAGAAACCTCCGGCAGAACCAGGCTCAGGGAGGGGCGGGGCCATCTTCTCTCACCCCAACCGGGGTGAGAGAAGGAAGGCAAGGCTCAGTGATGACTGACTAAAATCTACTGACAACCAATGTTCCCTCTAGTTGTTTAGGAAGGGGGGGGGAGTTTTAGGAGTGACGGCGGTGTTTTGAGATGTGAGAGATTTGAGACGATTAGCGCAAATCTTGTGTAGTTAGTGTGTAATGTAGTCAATAGTTTTGTTGTGTGTGTCAGAACAATGAGGTGTTACAGGAGTGATACATCTCCTATTGTCAGGCCTGCAGGTATCAGGCTGTTGTTCTCCTTTATCTCATAGTGGACAGAAATTATTTTTTGGAATGGCACAAATAATTTGTGTGGCATCCAATTTGATGCAGAACACCTGATTATTCTGTAAATAGTTTGAAATGTTTATTTAAAAAAACACCTTGGCTGCATTTTTAGGTAAACAGCTGCAAAAAACTTTGTTTGCATAACTCAGTTACTTTTTTGAAGAAGTAACTATATAATTAATTGCCCAACATTGGTCATTATATACTGTATTTTGCAGACAGAGAGTTACAGGACTCTGTCCCAGATGCCCAGTCTCCCAGACTCATACTCATGACTCATACTCAAAAAAAAAAGAAAGAAAGAAAGAAAGTAAGTTGTGTTTTCCAAATTGGAGTTCAAGTTATTTTTACTTAACATACTACACAGGTCACGAACAAGATTTTTTTAATTTTCATTGTAAGTGGGCTAAAGCAGTTAATTAAAAGTAGTATAACATAAATGTAAATGCTGTAATTTGATTATTTTAATAAACCATGTAACTTGGATGGATTCGATACTGGCGTGACAACAGTGCACACGTCTGCTGTTGGTCACAGTGGTCCAAGGGACCGCTCAGGGAGTTTGTGTGTTTGCTCAGACACATGAAAAATTATAGGGAACATTTCTGACAACAGAGGAGGAGCAAGCCCATAAAAGAAACTATGTGGAAATGAAACAAGGACACAAATTAGGTCGATAAATGAAATATTTGTATTCATTTTTTTCCCCTTTGGCTCATTGTATCCATATATTGTGAGGGAACAGTCAAACCTTATAGTCTGTACAGTTTACATTCTAACTTCTTAATCTTTGTCTCCTTTTCTAGCAAAATGCCTGCAAACTGCTGAAGAATGGCGATGCAGGACCTCATTTCATGGCCTCCCCTCAGTGCGTCGGGTATAACCGTCAAAAAGCCCTGCCCCTCACTATGACCATGTGTCTCCCTGACCTAACTGAGATTCGTGGGGCTGTTAAGCTGTGGGTAAAGAAGACCAACGCCCGTTCTGTCTACATCGCCACAGACTCTGAATCGCACAGTCAGGACATTGAAAAGCTCTTCAAAGGCAAGGTGGGTTCTTGTGTGGAGAATTCATAAGTCTGTCATAAGCTTGTTTTGGCATCTTTGTCCTTAATGCTAACTTGAGGGGCTGGGAGGTTTGTGAGAACTTAAGAACCTTTCAAACTCTTTACAGAGTCACTAAAAATAATCTGGCTGGCTGTGAGCCCAGAAGCTTCACCCACATGCCAGGGCAGCCAGTTAGAAAATGTTGGTTTAAAGGGAGGAGCTAATTTCATACTCCATTTACCTTAGAAGTCAGATAGTCAGATCCCAGCTTCAGTATCTCACAGCTGATTACGTTCATGCCACCATCTTGGATTGTGAAGTCGGGGTTGGTGTGGCTGCTGAGGTGGTGTTCCAGTTGTTAATTCAGACTGGGGACTCTGGATATTCTGACTTCAAATGGAACGCATCATAAAATGATTAATTCTTCGATCTTAAATATGATCAACCTATCTCTAATGGTCGGCTATGTACCACAGGACTTCAAGCTGGCTGTGGTTAAACCTTTACTCAAAAAGCCATCTCTAGACCCAGCAGTCTCAGCTAATTATAGGCCAATCTCCAACCTTCCTTTCATATCAAAAATCCTTGAAAGAGTAGTTGTCAAACAGCTAACAGATCATCTGCAGAGGAATGGTTTATTTGAAGAGTTTCAGTCAGGTTTCAGAGCTCATCACAGCACAGAAACAGCTTTAGTGAAGGTTACAAATGATCTTCTTATGGCCTCTGACAGTGGACTCATCTCTGTGCTTGTCCTGCTAGACCTCAGTGCAGCGTTCGATACTGTTGACCATAATATCCTATTAGAGCGATTAGAACATGCTGTAGGTATTACAGGTACTGCACTGCAGTGGTTTGTATCATATCTATCTAATAGACTCCAATTTGTGCATGTAAATGGAGAGTCCTCTTCACACACTGAGGTTAATTATGGAGTTCCACAGGGTTCAGTGCTAGGACCAATTCTGTTTACATTATACATGCTTCCCTTAGGCAGCATCATTAGAAGACATAGCATACATTTTCACTGCTATGCAGATGACACCCAGCTCTATCTGTCCATGAAGCCAGATAACACACACCAATTAGTTAAACTGCAGGAATGTCTTAAAGACATAAAGACCTGGATGGCCGCTAACTTTCTGCTTCTTAATTCAGATAAAACTGAGGTTATTGTACTCGGCCCTGAAAATCTTAGAAATATGGTATCTAACCAGATTCATACTCTGGATGGCATTACCTTGGCCTCCAGTAACGCTGTGAGGAACCTTGGAGTCATTTTTGACCAGGACATGTCCTTCAACGCACATATTAAACAAATATGTAAGACTGCTTTCTTCCATTTGCGCAACATCTCTAAAATTAGAAATATCCTGTCTCAGAGTGACGCTGAAAAACTAGTTCATGCATTTATTACTTCCAGGCTGGACTACTGTAATTCATTATTATCAGGATGTCCAAAAAACTCACTGAAAAGCCTTCAGCTAATCCAAAATGCTGCAGCAAGAGTACTGACAGGGACTAGAAGGAGAGAGCATATTTCTCCTGTTTTGGCTTCCCTTCATTGGCTTCCTGTTAAGTCCAGAATTGAATTCAAAATCCTGCTCCTCACATACAAGGTCTTAAATAATCAGGCCCCATCTTATCTTAATGACCTTGTAGTACCATATCACCCTATTAGAGCACTTCGCTCTCGCTCTGCAGGCCTACTTGTTGTTCCTAGAGTATTTAAAAGTAGAATGGGAGGCAGAGCCTTCAGTTTTCAGGCCCCTCTTCTGTGGAACCAGCTTCCAGTTTGGATTCGGGAGACAGAAACTATCTCTACTTTTAAGATTAGGCTTAAAACTTTCCTTTTTGCTAAAGCATATAGTTAGGGCTGGACCAGGTGACCCTGAATCCTCCCTTAGTTATGCTGCAATAGACGTAGGCTACCGGGGGATTCCCATGATGCATTGAGTTTTTCCTTTCCAGTCACCTTTCTCACTCACTATGTATTAATAGACCTCTCTGCATTGAATCATATCTGTTATTAACCTCTGTCTCTCTTCCACAGCATGTCTTTTATCCTGTCTTCCTTCTCTCACCCCAACCGGTCGCAGCAGATGGCCGCCCCTCCCTGAGCCTGGTTCTGCCGGAGGTTTCTTCCTGTTAAAAGGGAGTTTTTCCTTCCCACTGTCGCCAAAGTGCTTGCTCATAGGGGGTCATATGATTGTTGGGTTTTTCTCTGTATCTATGAAGCGCCTTGAGGCGACTTTTGTTGTGATTTGGCGCTATATAAATAAAATTGAATTGAATTGAATTGAATTGAATTGAATTAAAGCTACTCATTTTTTTACATATGTAATCTATAGGACGATAAAATATTTGAAAGCTGCATGTGACCTTACTCCATTATACTTCAATTTTGTATTTTTCTTTTTTGTAGTAAAGACATTTCCACCATAAAGTGATACATAAAAGCTACAATTTTTGTACCTCTAAGAGGAGGAATTCCAGACATGAATGCAGTCAAACTTGGTTATTGTCATGTACAGACAATGTCAGTTGTAAAGTGCTGAGAGTCAGATACGTTTCACATACAAAAGCTTTCCTTGCTTTAAGACCCGAAGATCTGGAGCGAGACCTGAAGGAAAGCCCGTCTAATTTGTGGTTTCCACTGTGACCTCTGCAGGTGAAAGTGGTGAGTCTTCAGCCAGACTTTGCCCAGATGGACTTGTACATCTTAGGCCAGTCTGACCACTTCATTGGCAACTGCGTTTCCTCCTTCTCTGCCTTTGTGAAGAGAGAGCGGGACGTCCGCAGCCTTCCCTCCTCCTTCTTCGGTATGGACAAGCCGGGGAAATCAAATGCCAAAGAAGAGCTCTGATTCTCAGGCGTTCGTCCTCTGAACACTGATTCTAATTACATGTCATGAGGAGGCGAGAGAGTGTTCAAATGTCACACAATGGTTCACAATGTGTCCAGTAAGATTATAAATTAAGGCTACACGCATGTCTACTTTCAGAATGGGTTATGTGTGTTAAAACATGGAGAGTGCTGCTATCAGGAAACACTATTTAAATAAACGCTATTATAATGCAAATACAGTTTTTTAGGGAGTAAAAAACTGTTAAATTAGCAGATGTTTTAACAGTGTTCGTTAGTCAGCCACACATTCACTCTGAGCTGTTTGTGGTACACAAGTGGAACCTATACTGCAATGAGGAGGCATAAATGTATACTGTAAGGACTGTCTGAAATACCAGTTTTTAGGCTCTGCATCTATGAGATAATCAACAGAATGTTCAGGGTTTCAACCAACAGGGATAGGGTTGGCAGCTGAACATGGCTTAAAAGTATAAGCAGAACCCCCTCCCCATTTTTACATTTAGTCAGAAAAAAGTTATTAGACAGCAAGCATCAAGTGCTCTAATGTCTTTGTTCCCTCTCATGTTTGTGCATCAACCTTTTTTGGTTCCCCATACTGAAGCCAGTTTTCCTTTCCTGAGGAAAACACGCCACTTCCCTAACATTTCCTTTAGGTACTGCCTTCAACAAACTGTAAACGAGTGAATGCACACTCAGCAGTGACGCTCTGCTGCTCTTTCCTTTCCTTCCTCTATAACCTCCATAACATGGAGATCACAGTAACTGAGCCTGTTGTATATACCAGTTCGAGAGAGGGGAAGAGGAGACATTACCTCTCAGTTTAAAGGTCTCAGGACCAAAATCTATATGTGAACACCTGCACTGAAAGTTGTAATTTTGTTGATGTTTAAGGGAATTTAGATGTGCATACATGTGACGATGTATGTTAAGCTGGTAAACGCAATGATTTTGAAGTCAAATGTTTTTCATGATGTCTTTTTTTTAATCAATAAAGTCATGCACACTTTTTTTCTGAAGGACCAGCAGCCTGTTTACTTCCCTCTGGAAGCTTAGCTTTGAATCAGTTTGTCAAATCAGTGAACAGGCTAAGCATGTGGGGCCTTTATAAGTATTTTTCATAATGTGAGCTTGGATATTTTTTTATTCGCAGCTGAATAAAGTTAATTTTAAGTTGTACATTTTGTGTATTCTTCAGTGTAATATACTATGCTTTCACATAATTACAAAATATATCTTAACTATATCCTACTTGCACCATTAAGTTCAGTTTTAATTATATTGCACCAATTCACAAAAAGTCACATTGTGGTGTTTTAGGGTAACAATAATATTAAGAAGAATCCCCAATAATCAGAAGATGCCCAATATACAAGCACTTGGTGACAGTAGGAAGGAAAAACTCAATTTTAACAGGAAGGAAATTCAAGCAGAACCAGGCTCAGAGAGGAAATCTACCACAATTGGCTGGTGACAGAGAGGAGAGCAGAGAGACATTGGTGGAGAAATGGCACACTATGGGATAGACAGCTAGAGTTTAATGATTACTATTAGTTAAATGGATTATATGTCGAACTCTGAACACTGATTTGCAAATTATGGAATTTGTAGTAAAGAGGTAGGAATAAGTAAGTGTAAACTTCATTCTACTCCTTTGAGTATAGACGTATGGATGTAGAGATATTCATGATAACTTCACGTCTTTGTGTGTTTGCAAAGTTTTTCTTTTTCTTGTTATTTTAGTTATATTTACATATTAGAAATAAACTCTGTTTTATTCTACTCTAATAGTGGCGTATAAACAGAGAGAGTGAATGAAGTGAATGAAATGGACACGCTCCCCAACAGCATCCTGCAGCACAACCAAGATAGTTTTGTTTGTTGTTTTCCCAAAAATAATGGGACAGCAGACAGCTGTATCATGTTAAGAAAATTAAAGATTTGGTGGCATTTATTTCCTGGTTTGTCCATAGCAAATCTATGACACAGCTATTCGTCCGTCAGCGTTAATCCGAAACACTGGCTTTGTTGGAGAGGTGCGCTGGCATACAGTGGCAACTATGTTAAAGCCGTTTGCATCCAACATGTAAAAACACAAAGTATTAAGATTATATGGTTAAAATGAGCAATACATTTTAGAAATTAACCCACAGCAATGTGTTGGATATATTATTTAATGATTTCCACGACATTATGATTTTATCTTCTGTTTATGAGCACGATTCGTAACCTGATAACGGATATGGCATAACAGACATATGTTAAGCTAAAACAGCATAACCTTTTCTTGAAAATGAACAGTTTTTGCACCAATCTGAACTCGAATCTCTTCTTAAATCTAGTTTCTTTCAGTTTGGCTTTTTTTTTTTTTAGTTCTTTTGTTTTTTTCCGCAGTTTCCAAGAAGAGCACTCGGAAAGGCTGCTCCGTTTGTGCCACCAGTTCATTCAAGATTCTTTATTTGTCACATGCATAGTTTTACTAGAGTTTACTAGACTTTAGAGTACAACGTGCACTGAAATGAGATGTGTCCTGAAACGGTCCTCTACTACTGTGCATAAACAGGATATTATATACAGTAAATAGTTAATTATAAACATTAAATATATTAAATAAAACAATCTGGAAATTTTACATTTAAAGTCTGAAAATGTACATTGTGCCAGTGGAATGTTAAAGTGTCTCGTGCATACATTACAACGTTCACGTTCCAAGCAGTAACGCCAACGCTTGGACTCCGCCCCCGGGCCTCGTGCTCAGTTTGAGTGTTCTTGAGTTAAAAGTGGCAAGTATGGCACGGATGTAAACAAGGTCACGGCCTTGACCCTTACAAAGCGGGACTTCCTGTAGTATAAAAGTGAGCTTTGCTTTCTTGCACTTGATCTGAGAGATCGGGTGCAGGTAGGTAACTGATTTGCTTTTTTAAAGCCACCATTAAATTCGCCATTTTGTGGTGCGCGTGCCCTGTATTCCTCCCTCGTTTCTTCTTGTCTGCCAGTTAGAGTTAGCTGGCATGCTAGCAATGGAGAGCATACCAGCTAATATTCAAGTGTTTGTGTAGACTTTTTTTCTTTGAAGGTCCTACCCAATCAAACATAGCAAAACAATAGAAGTATTTTGCTGGGTGATGTCTGGCTATTTTATTGCTCTTTATGTAATTAGGATTTGGCACTACCTTCCAGCTGACTTTTTAAATGGCTCCGAGGAGATGTCGTGGAAAAGACGCCCAGCACAACATCTCCCAAAAATTAGTTAATTGTTTTCTACATTGTTTGTTGGGAGCCAACGTCATTTGTACTGGTATTGGAGGCAGTTAGAGCTAGTCTTCTCCTGAACTGTGTTTGAACTGAAGGGAGGGGGGGGATAAAAGAAGCCAGAACAAGAAACAAAGCTATTGGAAAGTGCTCTCCAGAACGTCTCACTTTTCGAGTTGTTGGGGCATCTCCTTCTCTGTAACCTGTCAAGCTCCTGCATCCATAAAACAGACATGGAAGTAAAAAGTGGCCCAGTAGTGCTGTGAAAGCAAGTTCCTGTGTTTTGATATCGACATCTTTGATATTGCATGTCTGAGGAAATTTGAGTGTTGCTCACCTAGTTCAAGAGCAGCAGAGGGGAAGGAGTTTGAGAGAAACTGTTTACTGAAACATGTCTTCTGACAGTAGCGCCGACATAAATGGGATGATGGCCTCCTCATCAAGTGCCAAGAAAAATAACAGAAAAAGTGCCATCAGAGAGCGCACATGTCTGACCAACTACATGGGATTCCTTAACCACGTGAGAAAACAGGTGGGTGTTTAAGAATACAAAAGCCTGTAGACTAATGCTGCCAAAAGGCACGACTGTGGTTGTTCCCGTCTTGGTTCTTGTGCTTTGTAGTACAAAGCAAGGTTGACGGGTTAGCGACGCATACTGATGTTAAGGTCAGAATTTTCTGTGTCACAAAAGTAACACAGGAAACTCTGATTTACCTGACTAAATAATTGGCGTCGCTACATTGGTAATCTCTGACTGGGGCTTTAGGTCAAACACAAGGAAAGTTTGACAAAGTTGAACTTGCTATCTAGTACACCTCTTTGTTTGATTTTCTCCAGGGCAACCTCTGTGATGTGACCCTTGTGGTTCAGGGAAAACGCCTTGCAGCACACAGAGCAGTGCTAGCTGCAGCCAGCCATGTCTTCAGACTTATGTTCACCAGTAAGGATAACACAAAACTACACAAAAGAACACACATTAATACTCTGCCTTGAGGCCTTACTACAAAACTGTCTCCAGAGAAACATCAGAGGAGCATCCCTTAGGTTGAGTAAAATAGAAAAAGAACCATGTGAGCCAAAATTTAAATATCTTGTAAAGACTAAAATTAAGTAACTGTGTGATGAGTTGAAACATAATGGTAAATCTACTCTGGTTTTGCTTGCCTTCCTTTTAATTCACAATATACATTTCATTTAACAAAATGGACTGCATTTGGCTTCAAACACAAAAGCTCAATGGTTTATTTCAACAAAGATGGCTAATTTCTGAAATGCGTATGGCTGTTGATGTAGTTCTGTTAATTGTTGTTAATTGTTTTATTTGTTTGATTTTCTTTTCACTTTCAGCCAGAATGAAGGAGTCTGTGTCTCCTGAGGTGGAGCTCAGGAGTGTTGAGCCTGAGATCCTTGAGCTGTTGCTTGAATATATTTATACCTCACAGTAAGTGTGTTTAAAACAGGGCTATACTGTGAAGCAAGTTGAACCCAGTAAGGCATTGTTTGTGTTAACTGGCTTGACAAAGCCTAAAACTACAGTCAGTGGTAATGGGTATCACAATAGTAGTTAGCAGTTTTTGTTTTTTCTTTTAAGCCAGCTTTCTGCTTCAGACTCTGTGTGCACTCACATAAAATGGGATTTTGACGTGTCACAAGTCTTATTCTGCACAGAATAATCCCTACACCGCGTTCCAAATTATTATGAAAATTGTATTTAGTGTCATAAAGATTAGATATGAGGTTTTTCAATTAAATGCATGGATGGCACTGTGTCTCAGTGCTCTTTGGATCACTAAAATCAATTTCTGACACCTGTGACTATTAGTTTACCAGGTGAGCCCAATTAAAGGGGAAAAACTACTAAAGAAGTATGTTCCACATTATTAAGCAGACCACCATTTTCAAGCTATATGGGAAAGAAAAAGGGTCTCTCTTCTGCTGAAGTGTGAAATAGTGCAATGCTTGGCCATGGAATGAAAACCTTAGATATTTCACAAGAACTTAAGTGTGATCATTGTTCTGTGGCTGAGTCACAGCACACACGGGTTCATGCAGATAAAGGCATAAGGAAGGTTTCTGCCAGACAAATGCATTGGATTAAGAGCAAGCCTTTTTTTATAAATGCTTGGCTCTAAACACATGCTGTAAATAAAAGAATAGGAGAAAACATGGCATTTTTATTCACTTTTAAACCAGAAAGCCTTAACATAACTAGTGCATTAATCTTACTTTGCAGTACACTCATCATATGGCAATAAAAGATTGTTTTGTTTTGTTTTTTCATACTTTGTGTTTTGCCGTGTCCCAGAATCACAGTGGACAGTACTAATGCAGAGTCATTGCTGAATGTGGCCAACCAGTACCAGATTGAACCAGTGAAGATGATGTGTGCGAAGTTCATTTTTGGACAGATTGATGCAACAAACTGCCTGGGTAACAACAGAAACACAGACCTGCCATTGTGGATTTCTTTGAGTGATTCCTGTTCTGTGCTTTTGCAGGCATTTCAGTACTCGCAGACCGCATGAACTGTCCAGAGCTGAAGGCAGCAGCAGAGGAGTTTTCCTATCTCCACTTTACTGATGTCTGCAGACTGGATGAATTTCTAAATCTGGACATTGCACAGCTCACGCATCTACTGCACCAGGACAAACTCACTGTCTACTGTGAGACACAGGTACCACAGTGTCGACTAAAATTTTGTATTTAAAACAAAAAAAAATGTAGCTAACTGAAATCAAAGTAGACCTGAAATTTAACTAAAGCAAGTTTAAAAAAAAAACAAAAAAAACACTGTGGAAAGCCTTTGTTCCCACATGTTGCTCCATTCAGGTTTATGATGCTGCAGTGCGCTGGCTAAAGTATAACATCCCAAGTAGACAACAGCATATTGTGGATGTTTTGAGGTGCATTCGCCTACCTCTGGTCCCCAAAACCTTCCTGTCAGAAACTGTAAAGACTGAGCCGCTCTTCCAGGACAACCCACACTGTTTACAGATGATCACCCGTGAGTAGCAAAATGGAGAGCTTGCACTCAAATTCAAGTTTAAGACATTCATGCAAGAACAGTGGCGTAACCAACATTCCCAATGAAATGATCTGCATCATTCAATGGAAGCAAAAAGTTTAAACTGATGAATTTCGGTAAAACTTGTTATACATGTACAACATAATATTGTGGCTAATTGAATTCCAGGGTTTTGCTGGAATATTTTCTGGGTTTTGTGTATATGTACAGGGAGTGCAGAATTATTAGGCAAATGAGTATTTTGTCCACTTAATCCTCTTCATGCATGTTGTCTTACTCCAAGCTGTATAGGCTCGAAAGCCTACTACCAATTAAGCATATTAGGTGATGTGCATCGCTGTAATGAGAAGGGGTGTGGTCTAATGACATCAACACCCTATATCAGGTGTGCATAATTATTAGGCAACTTCCTTTCCTTTGGCAAAATGGGTCAAAAGAAGGACTTGACAGGCTCAGAAAAGTCAAAAATAGTGAGATATCTTGCAGAGGGATGCAGCAGTCTCAAAATTGCAAAGCTTCTGAAGCGTGATCATCGAACAATCAAGCGTTTCATTCAAAATAGTCAACAGGGTCGCAAGAAGCGTGTGGAAAAACCAAGGCGCAAAATAACTGCCCATGAACTGAGAAAAGTCAAGCGTGCAGCTGCCAAGATGCCACTTGCCACCAGTTTGGCCATATTTCAGAGCTGCAACATCACTGGAGTGCCCAAAAGCACAAGGTGTGCAATACTCAGAGACATGGCCAAGGTAAGAAAGGCTGAAAGACGACCACCACTGAACAAGACACACAAGCTGAAACGTCAAGACTGGGCCAAGAAATATCTCAAGACTGATTTTTCTAAGGTTTTATGGACTGATGAAATGAGAGTGAGTCTTGATGGGCCAGATGGATGGGCCCGTGGCTGGATTGGTAAAGGGCAGAGAGCTCCAGTCCGACTCAGACGCCAGCAAGGTGGAGGTGGAGTACTGGTTTGGGCTGGTATCATCAAAGATGAGCTTGTGGGGCCTTTTCGGGTTGAGGATGGAGTCAAGCTCAACTCCCAGTCCTACTGCCAGTTTCTGGAAGACACCTTCTTCAAGCAGTGGTACAGGAAGAAGTCTGCATCCTTCAAGAAAAACATTATTTTCATGCATAACAATGCTCCATCACACGCGTCCAAGTACTCCACAGCGTGGCTGGCAAGAAAGGGTATAAAAGAAGAAAAACTAATGACATGGCCACCTTGTTCACCTGATCTGAACCCCATTGAGAACCTGTGGTCCATCATCAAGTGTGAGATTTACAAGGAGGGAAAACGGTACACCTCTCTGAACAGTGTCTGGGAGGCTGTGGTTGCTGCTGCACGCAATGTTGATGGTGAACAGATCAAAACACTGACAGAATCCATGGATGGCAGGCTTTTGAGTGTCCTTGCAAAGAAAGGTGGCTATATTGGTCGCTGATTTGTTTTTGTTTTGTTTTTGAATGTCAGAAATGTATATTTGTGAATGTGGAGATGTTATGTTGGTTTCCCTGGTAAAAATAAATAATTGAAATGGGTATATATTTGTTTTTTGTTAAGTTGCCTAATAATTATGCACAGTAATAGTCACCTGCACACACAGATATCCCCCTAAAATAGCTAAAACTAAAAACTACTTCCAAAAACATTCAGCTTTGATATTAATGAGTTTTTGGGTTCATTGAGAACATGGTTGTTGTTCAATAATAAAATTATTCCTCAAAAATACAACTTGCCTAATAATTCTGCACTCCCTGTATATGTTGTTGCTCTAAATGGCCAGTATTGGTAATTTGGCTCGTCACGTGATACAGGCAAAGTTCAAATAGTTGCGATATTGCTTTCCACTGTGTAGATGGATATATTCATTCACAAAAAAAACTCATTGCTTTTGCCTTAGGTGCGACGTCGGACCTTGGAGAGCTCAGCCAACCACGTCGCAAGAAGTACGACAACTGCATTGGTCTGTTTGATGGTAACCGCTGCTACTACTTTGACCCCAAGGTAACAACAAATATTTACCAATTCTAGCCACAGGGGCATCACTCCAGACTGTGTAATATCGTTTAGGTATGGGCTTGTTTAGCAGTTGCTTGATTTTTATTTACATTGCCACCGTAGGTAAATGTAGAGGAATGCCACTGATTACATATGAGCTACCTTTAACCTACTATAAGGAGGAAAAACTCTCAAAGTGACTTCCAGCTCAAGGCAGGCCAGCCATTTTTGGTGGAAGGTTAAGGGGAAATAAGATTGAGAAGATGAGCACGAAGCAACAAACAGTAAATGGGGCTAAATAGTGGTGCACATTAGTAGAATAACGATTTGGTTAATCTTCGGTGTTTGATGGTTTTGTTGTTTTCTTTAAATAGTTCCATACAATAGCAGGTCTGTTCTAATCATTACACAAGTGTTGGTATTGCTTTCCATTCAGGATTACAGCTGGATGAGCATCAACTGCAAACTGTCAAAACGCCAGAATACCACAGCTGTCCTCTGGAATAGGGTGGGCTCCATTTTAGGTGGCTCACACAGCTTTCACATCAAACACACAGACTTCTACAACATTCTGAGGAATAGATGCTCCAGGCCAGGGCCACCAACACCTCGTGAGAACATGTCTGCGTGTGTTTTTGAGGGCAAGATCTTCACATCTGGAGGATCAGAAGCGGGTATGCATGGTGATATGTGTATCTCTTGAAGAGACTGTGGGCAGTGAATTGCTATAGTTTTGCTATGAATGTAGTATAGCTAGTTATCAGTGGGGAAAGTTTCTAGCCATGTCTGCAAGCATATGTTTCTGATATTATGTAGTGTTTTTGCAGGTGGGTCAGCTGTGGACCTCTTTGAAAGTTATGACACAATCACAGAGTCATGGCAGGTCAACACCAGCATGCTAGTGTCCCGCTGCAGTCATGCCTCAGTGGAGGCCAATGGGCTCATTTATGTTTGTGGAGGAATGACTGGCAACAGTGTTTCTGGTAGAGTTCTCAGGAACTGTGAGGTCTATGACCCCAGCACACAACAGTGAGTCACTACAGCTCTGTACGCTGCTTTTTTTTTTTTTTTTTTTTTCTGTGTATGTTTGCAATGTTTGGGACTTTGTGCTTTAAAGGAGGTCTATGAATCAATGGGCATCAGGAGGCTAGCAAAGTTAAAGCTAAATGTATACCACTTTATTGCATGACTGACCAGTGTCACTGGCGATTGTGCGTGGTGTTCCTGCATTGCGCTGGAATTTTGATGAATTAGATTGAAGAAAAAAGAAAAGTGGCAGCTGAAGTATAAATCTTGCATAAGTAAGCACAAAAGTTACTGTTGTTGTACTGGCCACAGTGGACACCAGTGTAAAAAATACATGGTTTCCAGGTTTCTCCCAGTGCACAATGGATCTTATAGCCACCACGAAAATTTGTGAAAACATGGGATTTCAAAATAATACCATAATGCATCTTCTAAAAATCTCGACCAAATTCGAAGTCAGAAGTAAAGTTTTCTGAACTTTTAGTTTAATTATATTTATATAATAAATAATATAATAAAATTATATAATTGATACATTATCAAGATTGTTAGTAAGCTCATCCCTAGATTGTATGGCTATACCTTCTCATTAGTCCTAAGTAATGCTAATAAAATACTAGGAGCAGGATGATTGGTTGGTACAAACTCTGTCAAGTTAAAGTTTTATTTTATATAACACCAAATCACAACAGTCACTTCAAGGTGCTTTATATAGTAAAGATCCTACCATAGTGGAGAGAGTTGGTGTTGGTGGGAAGGGGAAAAACTCCCGTTAACCAGAAGATATTTCAAACTCTTTAGCCAGGCTCCTCCGCCATTGCAGTGTTTGAAAAGTATTTTTATATTATTAATATTTTTATAATAAAGTATTGAAAAGAGTAATATTACAACTAGTTAGCTTCCGCCATTATTGGAAACTGGAATTGGCTGGGAGGTGCTATGAATTCTGGGATAGGTTGGGCCATGAAGCATACACCGGACCCATAGTTCAAATCCAGGGAAATGAAGGACTCATTTGGAGCAGCCTTCGTTGCCTGGCTGTGACATAAACGGCCTTCAAATGCGGCCTCCGAAGCATGCAGCCCCTTAATTGGGGCATAGCATAAGTAACCATTGGTGGTTTTCAAGGCTTCATGTCAAAGCAGAGAAACTGATTATAGAATAGTTTTTGTACGTGGGTGTAAACCAGTCTATTTCTGCTTTGAAGCTGCGCATTTTAACAATGGAATTTGGAGATTAACTTTGAACCAGATTTCAATGACAATTCCGGGAACTTTAGGGTTTTTGACACTTTGCTTTGGACATCGGTTTTCGGCACCAAGGTTGTCATTATCAAACATTTGAAAATCCTGCTGAATAAATTCCCTTAAAAGCTTATTCAGTGGGTCATAAAACTCTCAAGAATACACATTAGATTTTTTTCTTCTCTACACTATATTTGTTTTCTGCTACAACCTTCCAGGTGGAGAAAATTGCATGAAATGAGGGTTGCCAGGAAGAACCATGGGCTAGTGGTTGTCGACAACAAGATCTATGCTGTTGGAGGCGAAGGGTCAACTGGTAAAGAAAACAGCTGTTACAGTGTTAAGGAATCAAAGTACTACTGTAGTTTATCACGATGGCCATAGCTAGTAGGTCTGTATAATGCATGCTTGTTTGTTTGTTTTTTTGGGGGGGGGTTCCCTATTTTCCAGGTGGACTTGACTCAGTAGAATACTATGATATTACCACTAACAAGTGGCATGCTGCCTCAAGGATGCCGTGGAGAAGTCTCACAGTGAAATGTGTGCCCGTCGGTGACGTCATTTTTGTGCTGGCAGGCAGGGGACTAGGGGCACAGTGCCTCACAAATGTCCTAGAATACCACACAAAAACCAATAGGTTGGTACATCAACTAAATACTGTTGACATAAACTATATAAACAACTAAATATAAAAATGGAGAGCACTATATTTTTCAGAATGTCTAAACATGTCATTAATATGAATTTGTTCGTGTGTGTGTGTGTGTGTGTGTGTGTGTGTGTGTGTGTGTGTGTGAATAATAAATTCTTGTTAGAAATCAACATAAGCGATTGGGCAGTTGGGTTGTAAAAAGTACTGCCTAATATGACTTATCTTATTATTTTATGATGCTTTAGCCACTGCTGATATTTGTAAAAGAAGCATCATTACTATAAAGTCTGAGCAGTAAACACTCAATCTATTTGCTCAACTTTTTACTGAAACATTTCTTTTGTGTTCAGGTGGGTAACATCCAAAGCTCAAGCTTTTTTCTCCACCAGCTGCATTATCTGCACGGTTGGTCCATGAGAGTTCATTGAAGGCAGCCGCATAATGTTTTTATTTGCCTCCTCTTCATAGGACAAGATGCACATTTGATTGTTATGATGCTTGTTTGAGACCCCTAGGATTCCTGTAGTGGAATAGTTAACTGATTTTCACAAGGACCTACGTCTGAAAGGGTTACTCATCACAATATTTAATGTGCATGTTTACAGAATGGTTATGTTCTTTTAACTTTGTTTAGCAGTAAAAATTCTCTTGCTTGTAAATGTTTGGCAGATATCTGCTGTGTGGATGTGCTGTGTTTTTATTGATTCATGACTAATTTAATAAAAGTGCTTTGCTAATGATTTGAAATGTTCTTGTAGGAGTCTTTCTCTCTCTCTCTCTTTTCTCTCCCCCCCCCCCCCCCCCCCCCCCCCTTGCTTTGTCTGTCAGAGAATTTAATCTTTGCATAAGTTCCTTTCATGTTTTAGCACAGATCCAAAATGGATGCTGAAGATTCTACTGTAAAATCAGATTAATTACCCTTACTTTGATAAAACATCCAAACCAATTGCCTGAAAGTGAAATAAAACTGCCTGAAGAAGTAACTGACTTGAGGGCCTCAGCGGTTTCGCCACATTCTTTTAATATCCTTACACTACATTTGTATGTTTGGTGGTTTGTTTGTTTTGTGTGTTTGTGGTTTTTTTTTTTTTTTTTTTGTTTGTTTTTTTTTGTAAAGCAATTTGTAGATGAGGCCTGAGGGGCTGAAACAAGTTTAGTCTGCACAAGGTATTAAAATTTGAAAAGTCACAAAGCAAATTTGGTTTCACGTGCGCTGGTTTAAGACAGTTTCAAGAAACCATGTGCAGACTCTATTAGATTCTATCTCTAAAAGCTGATTGTTAGTTTGTAGACTGTTCCTTTGTCACACACTTTGAGTGTTTTTCATGGATTGTATCAGAATCGATCAGCCTTACAACAACTGCCTGCCACCAACGTGAACACAATTCTTCAGTTTACCTTTATCATGTCATGCATACTATTACAGTAGACATGGGTTTTCCATAGATTTGTACATTAACTATTCACCTTAACTACTGAATTTTTTATTTTTTTATTTATTTTTTTTTTAATTAGTTTGGTTTCTTCTTTTGTCAATGAGGCATGAACTTTTCAAGTTGTGAAGCAGGTTCCTATGATTGGATGTCATAGCCATGTCACTGCATCATGTGACTAGGAGGTGTGATTTCAGTTGCAGATGAGCTGAGTGCATAATTGTCTGATGTAGAGCTGGTGTTCTTGAAAACTATTATTTTTGTAGAGTAACAAACTGGCAGCCCTGGAGTGTTTTCTGCTTGTTTTTAGCTCAGCACTTATCACCTTAATGGGGATGTGTCTGTGTAAGCCAAACAATAAATGATTCAGGATAGTTATTAGTCTATTGGCATTTTTTTTTTTAAATTTTTTTTTAAGCATTGTAACTGCCGGTTAAACAGGTGAATACACTCCAGCCTCATTCTGTGCGAGTTTCCTGAAAATACAATGTTGAGAACCTTCAGCAGAATTATGGTAAGCAATTCAGTGTAGTTGTTTAGGATTTATCTTACTGAAGTCATAACAAAAGCCCATTACCTTGTATTCATAAATATGTGTGAGGTTTTATTTGTTTTTGTTAACGTAATAATTAACAGAAGCAATTTGTTCATGTTTTAACCAAATGAATGCTAGTAAAAGTCTCAGGATTTATTACCTGATCTTCTTTTATTCTATATTCATGTATTTTTGTTGTCTTTCTGTCTCCCAGGTGAAGTTGGGGAAGATGAATCCTCCAGACCAGGTCAGATCTTATCAGTTAGTGAAGCCTGTACGAGTGATTCTTATTAGTGACAGATACTTTAACCAGCAGAAGGGACTTCCCAGGGTACCTGTCCCCCCTCTGCGGAAAACATGTGAGGGCTACCTCAGTGCCCTGGAGCCCATAATAGAAGAGGATGAGTGGAAGCGAGCGAAACAGCTGGTTGAGGCCTTTATGAAAAGAGGAGGGGTTGGAGAGGAACTGCAGAGAAGCCTGGAGAGGAAAGCATGCAACACTGACAACTGGGTGAGCTCATTTACTGCCACTAAAGAGGTTCAAGTTGCAGTGACCAGACATAGGGAACTGACTGAAAATGAATGATCATGTTATAGGGAAGGAAGAAGATGGAATTAAATAGGTCTCAGGTAGGATTGGTTAGAACAAAAAAACATCAGGCCTTATTCATTAGTAAAAATAGAAAAGTACTATAGAAATGCTATTCCAGAGGACTATACTATGAAGAAATTTCAACATACCCAGTCTTTCTTTATATGGCTTCACAAAACCTAAAAACTGCAGGCAGCAATGAAGAGTACTGATAATTAAATGTATTGTGTCAAACAAAGCAGCTCTGTTTCAGAACATTTGGTAACTGAAAAACCACTGTGATTGAAAAGTTGAAATGAATCTTTATTGGTCTTATTGATTAACAATGTTGCATTAAACAGTAAAATGAAACACTGTTGCTGCAAATGTGATGACGTAAATCCAAAAGAGAACTTGTTTTTTGATCATTGCAAGTGGGGAAATAATTCATTAAGTGAAATTTATATAAATCTGTCTTACTGCTCACTGTGCTTCAAGTGCTGCCATCAGTTTCTAGATTAGAAACTCTGATGAGCAGCTGTCAGATTGACAGCTGCTCATCAGAGTTTTGAAACTTAAATGTTTATATGCATCGGGTTAAAGTTTACTCTGTGTGTTCAAGTCTGACACTGTCCCACAGCCTGATTTGGAAACTAGTTTATCACTAACAAAGTGAAATACATTTTATTGAGTGAATGCTATTCACAAGCAGCAGCAAAAGTAATATTTAGTCTAGAAGTAATATACATTAATCATAATATTTTTGGTTTATAAGTGTTTTTATAAAATATAATTCTTTGACTGTCTTAAGTGAGCTGTGGTACTGCACTCAATTAATTTAAAAAATGTGATTTGCTGTATAATTTGTCTATTTGCCCTGAGCCTTATCATTAAAGGCAATGGCAGAATGTAGTTATAGTAATTAATGAAAATACTCCAATTACAGAAAATGGTGTAAATTTGTCAAGAACTGCAGATAGAGTAGGGACACTTAAATGAAATTTTGCAACATCTTAGAAACTCAAGTGATGACACTAATTTTTATCAGCTGCTTTCTGCAGGATTAATTAACAGCCTGCTACTGTGTGTAGTCGACAGACCTGTGGGGGAAGTTGGAATACTTTGGGAACCGGAGCCCTGTGGTGATTAACGCAAATGTCCCGATTGCGTGTCCTCGACTGGACTTCAGGGATAAACAGGGACAAATTAGGTAAACCAACACACACTCTTACACAAAAATGATACCTTGTATATGTGTTTATAGCTTTTTAAAACAACTAACATGTTTTGTTTTTTTTGGGGGGGGGGGTGTTTGCTGCTTAGGTGTGCAGCCAAACTAATAGTAGCTCTTTTGGAATTTAAGACAACCATTGAAAAGTGAGTACCAGAATCAAATTAATGTTTAATTAATTAATCTCCAGAGATCTAAGATGCCATAGTGCAGTTAACACGTCATATGCTCACAGGACCTTTTGAGAATAAATAATGAGGAAACTGATCTCACCTGAGCATGAAACTATTAGTCGGTAAAATTAATTAGGAGCCTCTGAAACTGAGTCTTTTTTGTAAAAATGCCTGTAATAACTAAAGTTCTAATTCCATCAAAATGTTCCATAAGACACCAAAACTAGAAAAGTGGTTAAGAGATCCAGTTTAGTAGTTTTTGGTACTTGTGTATTGCCTCTATTTTTCAGCCCACCTCGGTTTACTGATGGAGGCTGTGTCTTTCACAGTGAGACATTACCAGTTGAGAATCTGGGAGGGAAACCTCTTTGTATGGAGCAATATTCCCAGTTGCTGTCAACCTGCCGCATCCCAGGTCTGGAGAGGGACTCAGTGGTGTTCCATGCCAAGATCGGCAATCCACCCAAACACATCACAGTGGTATATAACTCTCAGGTGAGATTTTTTTTTTTTTTTTTTTTTTTTTTTGTTGGCACAACATATTACCAGAGGCTTTGTGGAGATGCTTGCAAAGAGCCAAAGCTGTGTTACAAGCATAATGCGGTTGTTTCTGTCCTGGATGCAGTATGCACTTTGCCATTGTGCTTTTGTGGAATAGAAATAAAAGTAATGTTTATATCCACGCTGTAGACTGTGCCACTATTTTCCTCCTCCTCTGAGACAAAATGAAATCAGCTGATTGGACTCTATGGCAAGCGAGCTAACAATTCCAACAAATTGAACTACTGGGATTCTCTATTCTTATCCCTAATGAGAGTGGGCCAACATCATATTAAAGTCTATGGGTTAAGAATGGGATATCACTCAAATTCACACGGATGAGTGAATAGTTTACTGTGTATAAGGAAATGGGTGAAATGAGCACACCTTTTTAAAAAGACATTTAATTATTTGCTTGAATATTGTAGTGTAGCGAGTAACATCTTCACAGGTTTGTTACCCCTGGCTATTGACTTGCGAAAACACTGTACTATATAATGTTAGCTTAATATTTGCTCTATAAACACTACTCGTGACCTACAAAAAACAGTCAAATGGATTCCATTTCTCACGCATACCCTATCTTTGCATGGTCTTTATTCTCCCTTGCTCAAAGGGTATTTTCCTTCCTCTTCTTGTCCTCCACTACCATGTCCGGTTGATAAGCCATCACCAGTTTGTCTGTCTGTATCTGGAAGTCCTACAGGATCTTAGCTTGGTCAATCTCAATAATACACCCTGCTGTTATGTGCTGGATTGTCTCAGGGGCATCTTTGCACAGCCTGCACCTGGGGTTTTTACCTGGTGTGGTAGACCCAGCCTCTATGGATCTTGTGCTGAGAGCTTGTTCCTGTACTGCCATTAGAGGTGCCTCTGTGCCATCCTTCAGTCCAGTTTTTTCCAGCCACTGGTAGGATTTCTTGATGTCAGCCACTTCCTCTATCTGCCAGTGGTGCATACCGTGCAGGGGCCTATTCTTCTACAATGGTTCTTCTCCTTGCACACAGTTGATGTTGGTGGCATCAACTGTTGATGTCCATCTCATGTACCCTCTTCCGCTGAGGTTACTTTCATAGTAGTATGCCAACAGTTCCCTAGCACCTGATGTGGGCCTTACTAATCCAGCCAGTATGGCTTCAGTTATCTCTCCCTCTCACTCATAACCAAAGCAGATTGGTTAGCATCTGGGGCCTAGCCTGGCGACCCTTATTGAATACAGTCCCCCTGGTCAAAAGTTGAACCCCAGATAGGAAGAGAGAGTTTGCCAGAGATGACAATCCAAGCAAACCAAGTGGAACCCAAGTCAATTCTCCTCTCTGCAGACACTGTTGAACACTACCTGAAATGTTTGAAAGAGTAGCTGACGAACTCTTTGCTGTTGGCCAAAGGAGTGGGCTGTTCACCTAGTCCCACTACCCAAATGTAAGGCATGTAGTGCTGAGTTGGACGGGAAGCATGTGCTCAGTAATGCTATTAATCTGTCCTCCCTTTGAATCAGTTCTTTGTGGTGGAGGTCTACCACAATGATGGGACTCCGCTGACAGTTGATCAGCTTTGTGTTCAGATAGAGAGCATTTGCACCTCCACATCAGAGACTAACACGGAGCCTGTCGGTATCCTCACCACCCTGGATCGTGACTCTTGGAGCAAAGCATATCTCAGTCTGAAAGGTAAGGCCAAGCTTAGCTTTAACTCAGATTAAACTAATGAAAAAAAGTGTGTGACATAAAGTGGTCAACAGTAACTGATCTTGGCAAAGAAGGGTAATCTGCATCCTCTATGATGTGATGAACCAGAAAATAACACAGAAAAACATTTTTGGCATCTATTTCATCCTAGCACATCATCGTTATTCTCTGCAACCTTGGTGAGCTTGGCTAAGTGCACATCATGGTGCTGCAGGTTCTAATGGGAGACCCAGCTAGTTTGCAGTGGATCTCAGCTAATTATTACAACACAATTTACAGGTTACAATTACAGAGTTACAAAAGACTATTATCAGCCTGGCTAGCTGGTAAATAAAACATGTGAATGGAAGAGCCAAAGCTAGCTTGTTAGCAACAACTGAATTTGTAAAATGAAGCAAGAGGATTTTCCTTAGTAAATTTAAAAAAAAAATAAAATAGAAAAGAGTAAAAAAAAGATTACAAGTCAAACTTCTAGACTTGGGCAACCATCAATACTGCACACCTCAGGGTCCTATCCTAAAAGGACAACACTGAAATAACACTCAATAAACATAAAGTTTAAAAAAAAGGCACTTTTTCATTGTAAGTACCCTATGATAGTGGAGAAAACATCAGAGAATCCTCCTTAGCAAGTGCTTGCTGACAATGGGAAGGAAGACCTACTATTTAACAGGAAGTAACCTCTGGCAAACCTAGCCCAGCAATCGAAAGGAAACCTTTTTCTCCCACTTGTGCCCAAAATATCTTTGTTTTGGTAAACAGAGTTCATGACACTGGGTGAGGGCTAGAAAATCAAGTGTAGACTGAATTCTTTGCTTTCACTGTCAACTCTTTGTCATAATTCGCTACTAATCTAGTGATCTGTTTCACTCCATCTTGACAACACTTGAGAACAGAATCTTTAGATATTTGAACTCAACTCAAATCTAAATTGCTCCTCCTGTGTCTCTAGTTCAGTGAATCAGTCTTAGCCTCTTTCCAACACTCTGGAGTACACTTTTCCAGGAAGGCTGAGCAGTGTGATATTCTTCTCTATAAATTAAGAACTTGCTTTAGAATCATTTTCCACAAAGTCCAGAATGATCAGCCCCATCACAGCTTAAATATCACACTACCATGTTTTCAACTACAGGCTTATTTGCTGTAGAACCAGCTCCTATTCAGGAGAAAGATCCACTCCAGTTTTAAGATTAGATGTCAGAGATTCAATTTTTTATAAAACTTGACCCTGAACCATGCTTTAGTTATGCTGGTAGAGGACCTCCTACACCATCAGTACCCATGCCATTATTGGATTGGCATGGGAGGAGGAAAAAAAAAATACGAGGTACAATCTTTTAAAATGCTCATCATTTCCACTCAGCATTTTCATTAAAAGAATATATAACAAATTCTCACCAGATGCCATGTTTACTGTTTAATTAATGAATATTTCACAAATTGTAACAATTACTAAAACAAAATCTTTCGACCAGTAATTTTGTATATTCAAAGGTATTTTATTGTTAAACCAAAATGTCTCATTTAGGATGAAAAATGCACCAAAGAGGAAACTAGAATACCTTGGACGTGCATATGAACATACTATTTAATAAGAAGGTGCCCCTATTTTTGCATTACAAACGCTGAGGTTGGGTGGGGAAGAGCATGCTGAGTACTTCTCTAGTTGGTGAGTGAGTGTGTTTTATGAATGTATGGATAAATAGATCAACCAATTCCTACACCCCTGGTCACGCTAGTAAAAAAGAGACGAGAAAAGGAATGATGGCGATGTTAACTGTCTTGATGCATGCCTAATTATCCAGGTAAGGTTAGGGAAACCTGCAGTCAGATGAGAAGTCACTTGGATGACGAAATGTTTCTCCCGCTGAAAACGGTACCTCCATGTGAACAGAATTAACTTTCTGGGGCAATGTTAACCTTTTTTTTGCGCACATAAGTGAGGGGTGAAATTGTATAGTGTACTTGCCTTTGTGTATTTGCATGTGTACCTGTGACTGCTTCATGCGGTCTGTGATGGAGACGCTCTGTCATAGCAAGATCTGTTAAACTGTTAAAAATCATTGGGTTTGGTTGGTTTTGTTTTTTGTAGATCAAACAAACAAAGAATCACTGTCAGCCATTGAAAGGAGCATCTTCACATTGTGTTTGGATAGAGCCATACCTCGAGAGTCTGACAAGTACGGCACATGTGATTTCCACCTAATAACACATGGAGGAGGCAGCCAGTGGAATAGTGCCAACCGCTGGTTTGACAAGTCACTGCAGGTGAGAAACAACCTGCCTGAAGAAATGGATGGTTATGTGGTATTTTGTGTGTGTGTGTGTTTGGGGGGGGGGGACAGAAATTCCCAACTGGCTCCCTCAGAGTCACCTGATATTTAGTAACTTATTTAATGGGCAACATGGAGGTTCAGTGGTTCACTGTTGCCTCACAGTAAGCAGTTACTGGTTTTCCGATCCATTATCGGCTCGTTGAAACATCGCGGCAAAAGTGGTAAATGGTAAATGGACTGGTTCTTATATAGCGCTTTTCTACTCATCTGAGCACTCAAAGCGCTTTACACAACTTGTGCATTCACCCATTCACACAAGCACATCTTTCTAAGTGCTTCATAGGTAACATTCACACACATTCATACTCCGATGGATGCATCGGAGAGCAATTTGGGGTTAGTATCTTGCCCAAGGATATTTGGCATGTAGACTAGGGGAAGCCAGGAATCGAACCACCAACCTTCCGATCAGTGGATGACCTGCTCTACCACCTGAGCTACAGCCACCCCAATAGCTACAGCCACCCCAATTGGCCAAAGGTCGAGGGAAAGCACCGAGTTTTTTAAATAGACTAACAATGAGGCGGAGTTGTTGCTGCCAGTAACACAACAGTACAAAGTTGCCAAAGCGAGTGAGAATTAAATAATTTGAAGAAAAGCTATCTGAAGCATGTACAAACTGATACAAATCTTTTTTTTTTTTTTTTTTTTGTGTCCCGTTTGGATCTTTAGCCATCAGAATTGTTGTCTTAAGGCCAAGAAAGATGCCAAGCGGATTTATTTTACCAAGTGGATCATCATGGCCTTGCCATATTGGTCCATTTGATTGACCTTTATTATAATTAT
This sequence comes from Perissodus microlepis, assembly GCF_051167445.1. Classification (NCBI taxonomy): domain Eukaryota; kingdom Metazoa; phylum Chordata; class Actinopteri; order Cichliformes; family Cichlidae; genus Perissodus; species Perissodus microlepis. Next base: position 17,066,555 of record NC_140480.1, read on the forward strand.
GTATTTATTTTATTTTCAGTTGCTACAAACGGGACAGACGTGACTTGGGGATAGGACAGGGAGAAAGAATGAAAGAAAGAGAGGGAGAGAAAGAAAACCAAAGGGGAGAAGAGACGGTGAGAAGGGGGGGAAGAAAGGAAAAAACAAACAAACAAACAAAACGCCTGGATCACCTGTATGGAGAAAAAAAACAGAAGAGAAAGCAAACAACAAAGAGCAACATAATAAAAACAGCACCATCACAATAAACTAGCTAGCAGTAGATAACAGTAGATACTAAATAATAAATGATATTGTGCAGCACGCAAGATAGACAGCGCACAATGTGCTTTGAGGCAGCAGCCAAGAAAGGTGTAGTCCGCGTCTGTGAACACCCGTGTGTACACCTGTGTGCATACCTGTGTGGATCAGCATGCTTGTATTCCAAAGGTTTCTCCATGTAACGATCTGCTAGGGAGTGTGGGGAGCCATAGCCCCGTCCACCAGGGTATGAAGCGGGTATGGAGGAGATCCAGGCCCCAGATATCCAGAGGCCCCAGAGTACAAGGACCCGAGGAGGACCACCAAAAGGGGGGGGAACCGTGCCACCCTCCTAGGAAGAGCTGAGTAGAGCCCCAAACGAGAGGTCACCCCGCAGCTATGGAGCAGAGGCCAGAGGGGGTTGCAGTGGCGTGCCCGCGGGCTCCGCCGGCAGCCAGCTGTGCCAGAGAGGACCGAGCTTCAGGCCCAGAGGCCAGAGGCCTGAGGGCATCCCACCCCCCGGAAGGAGCCCAGCCGGGCCACAGGCGCCCGGCCCCGCCAATCGGCCACCAGGAGTGAGCCGGTACATGCATGAGCGCCCAGCCCCAGATGACAAGGACCACCAACGTCTAAGGGCATCAGCCACCGGCAGGGAGTGTGGTGAGGGGAGATAGGCCTGCGTACTTTAGAGGGCCTGAGATGTACCCAGAGAGGTTGAGTCTAAGACCCAACCTGACATATAGACACAGACAAACAGGCACACGCAGACACAGACGTGCATTCCCACCCCCATATGCACAACCAAATACTCGGCACTCACCCAACGTGTAGACAGACACAAATAGACACTGCACAGACAGTCGCACTCCCCAAACATACTCTATATCCCAGGTCCAGGTACCCCCGCCCCCAGAGGGGCAAGCCGCACCTAGACCCAGGAGATGTAACCCTTCTCTCTGGGGTGGAGGCAAGCGGACCACCTCCTTATCTGCAGTAGCAGGGAGGCCCCGCATCCCAGACCCCAGTCTGACGGCCAGCACCTCCTCCCAGCCCCCCAGCCCTGACGGCTAACAGAACCGGGGTGAGTGAAGACCTCAAACCTCCCTACGCCCGCTCATATGTAATGTTGTTGTGTGCTGTTCTAAAGTGCATTTAAAACTCAGGAGAGCATGGTGCTAGCTTCCTCTCAGAGAGCAGCACGGCTCCTCCCGAAAACCCTCAGTGTCTAAATGCATTTAAAATTGAGGGTAGGGCACCAGCGCCAGAGGTGGGTTGGAGTACAACGACCATCCTCTGGATGCTGTAAAACGTGCCCACCCCCAAGGCCCTATATGTATGTGTTATGTGAGAGTGTGAGTAATGTGGATGTCTAGGTTGCAGAATAAAATTGAGGCACAGGCGGCCAGAAGGGGACAGAGGGGGAGTGCCTCCCCTGCACCCTGGTGACATACCTGCACCCCAAGCCCTGCGTGTGTGGGTGGGTGTGGTAGAGCGGGAATAGGGAGGCAGCTGAGGATGGGGAGGGAAGAAAGGGAGGGGCAAGCGGTCCCTCCCTGGGGCCAGCTCCCCCGCTGACCCCAGTAGGCACCCCCACGCTCTGGAACCCACCAGGGCAAGGAGGCCCAGGCCCATCCGGACCGGGGCCCGCAGCAGCAGCACTGCCCAGCCCCACAGAGTCCGGGGCAGCCCACCCGACTCCACCCCAGAGAAAACTGCACCCACCCCATCATCCAATCATCTCCCAAACTACACAAGACAATAGACACCCAGGTTGAGTTCATTCTCCCCCTCTCCTATATCTCTCCCCCCACCTGCAGAGTGAGCTCCTGTAGTGAGGAGACCACCTGCAAAGATGTAACAACCTCCCCACCAGTTAGAGAGCCCCCTAGTTGGGCCGATGCACCAGAGGTCCCCTGCACTGGGGCTGAGCCCCCCTGCACCCACCCGCCCACTGCTCCGGCGACACAACAGCCAGGACCCAAGCCCCCAAGGCCCGGCCAGCACCCCAGACCGGGGGTCGGAGCACCCCCAGACCCCCAAGCCTCCACGCCCGTCCCGGACCCTCCCAGGGGCAGCCAGGCTACCAGGCCAGTAACCAACGTCCGCCAGCACAGACCCTCCCCCATCTCCGCTGTATGCAGCCACAAGGAAAACACCATCCAAGAGCCCCAGAGCTTCTAACCAGGTCATGGCCACAGCCCCCAGGTTAGGCCCTCCAGGGAAACGTCCCTAGGGACTCCCCAGACGCCCTAAGGCCGTCCCTACCCCCACATCAACCACAATAGCGAAGGCAGGACCAAACCATGACCCCCCACCCCCACTAGGTGATGAAGCCGATCAAAGGAGCCCAAAGGGATTGATCAAATGTGATGGCAGAGGTTGTATCAAGACTAATGTGATCTATTAGATGGTTTTTATATTGGTTAGAATTAAGATTATTTTTATTTTTCCAGTTAATGAGGACCATTTTCTTGGCAATGCATAGGGCCGTAAAAACAACGTGGGCTGTGTTTATTTCTGCAGTGACCTCATCCAAGTTGCCCAGCAAGCATACTAAAGGGGAGGCTGGAATGTTACATTTCAGACACTTTGATAAGTCTTCACATATCTCACGCCAAAATTTCTGAACTGGTGGACAGAACCAAAGAGCGTGGATGTAATTGTCCGGTGTATTTGCTGTGCAGTGTGAGCAGTTGTTGGAAGGCGTATAGCCCATCTTGAACATCCTATGACCAGTATAGTGCACTCTGTGTAATATTTTGTATTGTATTAATTGCAAACTGGGATTTCTGATCCATTGAAAGGTTTTTAAGCATATCTGAGACCAAAGGTTTGGGTCTAAGTTGATTGATAAATCTGCTTCCCATTTTGCAATAGGAAGGGATATTGATTCATCTATTTTAGAAAGTGTTCTGTATATTTTAGACAATAATTTGGGGGGTTTTAGACTAAAAAATTGTACCACACTTGGTGGTGTTTGTAATTCAGCTTCACTGGGATTAAATTTCTTTTTTACTATGGATTTAATTTAATTTAATTTACAAATCTTTAATAGGGCTGTCAAAATTGAGAGCAAACAACAACTGCTGTATAATGCCCTCCGCTAGCTTTTTTAATTGGTCACATGACTGCATCACATGACTAAAATGCGTCATCATTTTAGAAAGTCTGCGTTTTTGAGTGTCCACGCGGGACAGCTCCGTTTTGAAATGTATGCGTTTTCGAGAGAGTTTTCAAAACGCTGCGTTTTTCTTTGGGGAAAGCGCCGTGGACGGGAGGCCAAAACGGAAAGAAAACGATGCGTGTACGTGTGGACGTAGCCATCTGCCTTAGGTACGAGTGTGAATTGTTCTCTCTGTGGCTGCTGGGATAGGCTTCAGCCCCCCCTGCAACCCTGAATTGGATATTTAGAAGAAAATGAATGAATGAATTTACTTTAGTATACTTAATGAAGCCATCCAAAATGTTGTCTTTGTAGGTGGGTGGGTATTTTCTTATACAATTTCTTATTAAAATTGTGTAGAAATCGGTTGAAATCTATGCTTGTAATTGCTTTTTTAGTCTTCCTGCTACTTCTATCAGTCAATAAACACTAGTGACCCATGCATACATAACTGTGCAACAGCATTGGCTCCACTATGTTTGAGGACTGATGTGAGATGTTTCAGACGATGATGAGCTGTTCCTTTCCTTCTCCATGCTGTTTTCTTCCAGTTATTCTAGTTTATACAATAAGATGCAAATCACTTGGTTAAACTGAAAAACGTAAGAATAACCTTCTGTATTTACATACATGACGGGATCTCTTGATTGTATACTTGACCTTCTCGAGTAATGATGTGGTTAAGGAAAACCCTTTACACAATGTAGCTAAAGAGAAAAATTCAGTGTTCATTTTATTTCGTGGCCTTTTACTCTATTCACTTATTTTGCTATCTTTCTGCCTTTAAAAAAAACCCCCCAGAAGACCCGTGTCTTGCAATGTAAGTTTAAGTTACATTTTTGTAATTAAAAAGTTCAAAAATGTTACAGTACAGTACAGCGACTTGACTCATGTAGATATCATGGTGTACCTTTTTATCTGTTTTAGTTGACTAAAATGTTTTTTTTTCTCCTCTGTTGTATTCCTCTATACCCGAGGTATGTCCAGCAGACATTCCTGGTTTCTAAGTAAGAAAGTAGTTTTTTTCTTTTTTTTTTCTTCAAATTCCTGAATTATCTGCCAGGTCTCTGAGTATGTGCTATTCCCCCCCAAAAAAGATTTGTTTCACTGCACAAACGCATGTAAAGCAGCTTATTCGTGGGGTATGTTAGAGTTTCTAATCCACAACCATTTAGTGACAGGTAGGATCATAAAAATTGCAAACATGGAGACAACATAATTGCAATTAAATCCTAATACTGTTTCTGTCTTTCAGATAATTGTTGCAGAAGATGGGTCATGGGGTTTAAATCTGATTCATATTGTTGCTGATGGTGCAGTTAGTATGGCCTTAACTGACTATCTTGTCGCATCCATGTAAGTGGAACCAAATTGTTTTTCGGTTATGTAGATTTAGGCTTTTTCTTTTGTTATGACATTACTGAAAATTCAGATGTTAAATTTTAAAATCATTACATGGCATTAACGCAGAGGTATGGTTTTCGTGAATCACACAATTTGGGTATATGTATGTATTTATGTGTGGAAGGTATGAATGAATTTAATTGTTCACGCCTGGGCTATGATCACTTGGCTGTGCAAACATCACCTCCTTCATGACTTAAGGATTATAGGAGGGTACATGCTCTGTTTGTTTGGCATACTGTATGGTGCCTTTGGTTTGTTACTTCATGTGATATTGTTCCATCAAATGTATTTGCCCTCATTTTTGAAACAGGAAGAAGCCAGAGATGAGGCAAGCTTCCATTCTGCCTTTACCTATGCCCCAGAAACTACACTTCCATGTCACCCCTGATATCAAAGAGATCATTGAGCAGGCTAAAAGGAGCATGGACAGGTGAGTACATATCACTTTTAAATTGTTCAATATGGCTCATGTTGAAGAAACATCTGCACATCTGGCACGAAAAGACTGTCATCCACTAACAAAGCTAGGGCTAAGGCATGGCTATTATAGCAAATATAACATTTGGTTATATGTATGAAAAGAATATGGTTAAAGGTTATATTGCAAAACAAAATGGGATGTTACACACAACACATCTTGTGTGAGTTTTAAAATAAATTTCACAACACAAAGCAACAAATGTGTTCAAAATTGAATACATTGTGGTATTTTTATTGTGTTGGTGTAAACCTGTCCTTCATAAAACTCAAGTGAGCTACAAAAAAGTGGCTTTTGGTCTTGCTGCATAAAAATCTCAATGTATGTAAAGCACCCAATTAATAGATGTGAATACGTTCAGGTTTTCTGTAATTAGAATTAATAGTGTGTAATATATCCCTGACCTTTATTACAGTTTGTTACCACAAGTCAAGTATCAACAAAGTGCCTAACCATAATCTCGCCTCGGGCACCAAAATGGCATTTGTGTGTATTCAATGGTTACTTGTGTTTGACACAGTCTGTTATTGCATCTGTATAATGTTTGTTCCATTCCTCCAACTACAGAAACATCCAAAACTTTGATCTGAGTGTTATGGTTTTTGACCACTTTGGGAAAAATTATCTGAAGGCCCACAACATGAGCCCTGATGCTTTCATCCAAATGGCCATACAGCTGGCCTACTACAGGTGAAATCCTGAAACCTCATGGAGAATGAGATGTGTATGCAGAATGTTGTCAGATCTGACAGACAGATAAGCAGCTTTACTAGAATGTTTCACACATGGAGATATGTGAAATAACACTCCCTGACATGAGACGTCTAGCTTGTTCATAGTTTATAAGCACTTTGGAGATATTGGGATGCCCCACAATGTATTTCATATGGTATTTAAAATTCTGGCATTTATAGTGAGGAAAAACTGCTGTGATCTCAGCCAGTATGCTTACATTAGCCCAAAGGAAGGAGGAATTACTGCATCGCAGAGCCAGTATTTCTCTCATGAGTCAGTAAGTTTTAGAACTTTGTTGCAACGCAGTTTATGGAAAATCTTTCTCTCCCTTCTCTTGACAGGATGAATAAGCAGGTCTGTGCATCATATGAAGCTGTCAGCCAGCGAATGTTCAGGCGTGGACGTGTGTCCCTACTGCTTTCGACGACAAGTGTCTCAGCTGCCTTTGTCAAGGCCTTTGATGACCCTGAAAAGCAGGTCTGGCAAGATGGGTAACATTAAATCCAACTCTTACAATCAGGTTCATAAATATCTCACTGGGACAGTTGTTGTTTGTAACTTTGAGTGTGTACAGCACTAAAGTGGAGTAAGTCAAGATATGACTAAGTGTAGATTTTCAGGTTTACTTTAATTGAAAGGTTGTTAACAAAAGTAATTGCATCAGCTATTTACCATTTGTTATGCAGGGGTTAAAGGGGTGCCTGTAGATCAGGAGGTAGAACAGGTCGTCAACTATAAGTGGAAAGTTAGTAGTTTGATTTCTGACTGCTCCAGTCTGCATGCCAAATAGAATAGAAAAGCACTTGGGCACAGAAAAAAGTGCTTGAATGAATGGGTATGAATGAGGGATGTTATGTAACATGTGAGTAGAAAAGCACTATATAAGAAACAGTTCATTTGTCTTAACAGAGGAAGAATTTGATCGCTGACTTTAGTTGCCTTTAAGCATGTTGAGCTATGTGCTACCGTCACTTACTTCCACATCTCTTACAACCTCATTCTTAGTTGCCTGTTGATACTCGTGCTTTTTGGTTGGTTTTTTTTCTCCATAATATAAACCTTTATTTCATACTTACAGATGTACAGTTAAAACAATGTTGTCATTCTCAGCTCAGTATTTGACACAGTTGAGATGCTGTGTTTGGGTCAGAGTACCGAATGCTTCTGCACAGCAGTTCACCAAACAGACTTCATCTTTCTGTTTTACACAGAACACGGAGAAGATTGATCTGTTGGAAAAAGCCATAAAAACGCACAAAGAGAATATTAAGGCGGTGAGTATCATTTACAACATTTAGTTCTTCAGTTTTGTGGAGTTTATATCTTCTGACAGCAACTGTTCTCTCCATATACTCTGAATTAGTTTAAATTTTCACTCTTGCATGTTGCTCTATCAAGTAAAAATTTGGTAAAGTATAATAATAACCTATTCCATCAGTCTTCCAAGGTGTGACAGTGAAAATATCTGACAATGAAAAAGAACTCTAGAGAAGCAAAGAAGACCTGTGTACCTACACAGTGGAATAGTGGGAGCATGGTATGCCAATGTACTGATGTGCACCACTGCTTTGGTGGGAAAACTAGACAGGTCTTACCATCAATCTTAGAAAATGGAGTAGATGCAACTATACTATATTACTCACCTGCCTTCACAGGCATTGAATTTGAGTGACATCCCATTCTTAATCTATTAACATAATGTTGCCAGCCTTTTGCAGCTTTAACATCTTCAACTCTGCTGCAAAAGCTTTCCACAAGGTTTAAGAGTGTGTTTATGGGAATTTCTGACCATTCTTTTAGAAGCGCATTTATTATCTGGAAGTCCAACTCCTGAAAAACAACCCCTCGCCATTATCCCCCCCACCACCAAATTTTACACTTGGACAGTGCAGTCACACAAGTACCGTTCTTCTGGCAACCATGAACCACTGGCAACCACTGGCTTGGCGAACTCAAAAGGGTGATTAATCACTCAGTACTCTAGAGTCCAGAGGCAGTGTGTTTTACACACCCCTGTCAATGCTTTGCATTGCCCTTGTTGATGTAAGGATTGACTGCAGCTTCTCAGCCTTTCAAACCTATTTAATGAACTTATTTAATCATATTGTAATTTTGTAGATTTTCAGATTTGAATTCAATGAGATTGCTGCAAATATTCATCTAACGAGAATGAATATAAAGCTGGCATGATCGAGGAAGCGTTTTTGTTTGATTGTTAGACAATGTTGAATATTCACATCACTTCAAAAAATTGTAAATGAATACACAGTGTGACTGCATTAGTAGAACTACAAAGTGTGTACTTCAGTGCTACTGACAAGGTCAGAACACTAGTGGGCTATTTAACTACTAAGCAACAAAGTGTTTCTGTGCACAAGTGCATGCAGTGCCTGTAGTTGGTGATGGAGCCACCACTTATTTTCATTCTTGTCCTTGTACCTGACCCCCCCCCCCCCTTTTTTCTTTCTTTTTTTTTTTTTTAAACATCCCTTAACATTGACCTATAAACCATTTAAGTATACTCTATGTATAAACCACACTCATCTACACATAATAGAGAACTAGGCCAAGATCCTATTTTAAATTGGGTTAGGGGTTGCAATGCATAACTTGGTCCTGTGTCTTTAATCTTTAATTAAAGATATGAGTGTGACAGACATGTAATAGTATCCCAAAGAGTTGTTGGTTAAATATGTAGTATTTTTCTTTTCTTACAGGTAATTGGAGGACATGATATTGTAGCCCATATCATTGCTCTCAGATTGCAAGCTGTTGAGGATAAACTCCCCATGCCTGACATCTTCAGAGACATCTCATACAAAAAAATCCTTAACTACCAATTCGCCGCAAGTCAGGTAAAAACACATTAATGTTGCTTTGTTTATGTTGGTGAAGGGCTTATAGGTAAAACTGATATTTCTCACTAACACATGCATGTGATTAAATAGCTACCCAGCAGAAGTCCTTGCAGGTCATTATGTCATGTCCAAAAAAATGTAAAAATTATAAAAATCATCAGTTGTATGTGTCTACAGATATTTTAGTTATTAACAAAATTGGACATTTATTTAAATTTTCCTTCAAATTTCATTAAAAAATACTCAACCAGTGGAAGTGTACTAAAGTGGAAGAAATCATCATTAAAGAAGACCCTTTGTAAAATTGTATAGTTTACATTTCTTTTAAACTCTGATATTGAACATAATATATAGAAGTCAGTTTGGAGTGGAAGACATCCATAAAACCCAACAGTGACTTCATACAGCAGAAAGACCCACAAACAACTGTGGATGGCTGCAGGGTGCAAGTATTCTCATGTCCATGAGAGCGATCATTTTTCTGCCCGATTCTTGATGTTGTATTAAAAATGAACCTTTTTATTTAAGACTAGATTTCTTCACATTCACACAAAGATTTAAATTGGAAGCAATGTTTAAGTCATCGCAGCTCTTAAACATCTGACACTTTTAACATGACTGAATTAAAGTAGAAGTGCATTTTAGTTGCATCTCTAACATTTCATTTCACATCTTTTGTGGTGTGACTCAAAATGTTATCTAAAGGTCTGCAAAGCAACGTTCTCACTTAAATTTCCTCTTCACAAGGTGACATCCAATACCGGCTCTGTGGGAGTCCATCAGGTTGATGAAAACTCTGGATACAGTTTGTGCTACAGTGTACATAACAGTCACTTCATCATTGAGATGGCAACTTCCAACACCCACAAGAGACTAAACACACGTCATCTGAGCCAAAATATGAAGGATGCACTACTGGACATGAGGGCTTTGCTGGAGCAAGCTCCAAGAGCAACTTAAAAATCATCCATAGCTAAACTCTCACCTTATTTTTTGCATTTTTTTTTTTTTTTTTTTTTTGAATGATTATTGAATTTTTTGAGGGGGCGGGGATTTCTCATCACTTCTTTGATTACTTGCTCAAAAATGGGAAATTCCATTCTAGATTTAAGTTTTGATCTTTTGTGAAACTTGCAGAGACCGGGTAGTCCTGTGAGTGATCTGTGGTAGGTGGGCTGGAGCAGGCAGTGTCATGGCACACATGCTAAACACAAAGACACAGCTGAGGAAAATCCTTACACAAAAAAACACTAGGTGTTAGTCTTGATTGTCACACCCCAATTTCTATGTGCATTTTATTTGAGAAATGAGTGCTGAGCTTGAAGCCTAAAGACTATTATTATTATTATGCTTCTGTAATAAAACACCAATTTCAAACATTAGCTGTCTGACTGAAGTTCAGTCATTTGGAAGTAACTCCTTCCTATAGAGATGCATTGATGCAAATGTCTAAAAGTAGTTTGTCCAGGTTTTTAGACTGAAAGTGAATATTTTATTTCTTTTACAAAAGTCAACTAAATTGTCTTTGCTTTGCAATCCGACCTCACTATTGCAAACTTTTGGAACAAAAATTATTTTTTTTTCTAGAGTGCATCTCTGGACATTGATAGCTATATTTAGCTAAGAGGACATCTCTCAGCACACAAGATTTTGAATTTTTTCAAAGAATGAAATGACAATTCCTGCCTAAGGAATTAGAAATGGGCGGTAATGTAACATACAGGGTACCAGCTGCTGTTAACCCTATAATGCCCTTTGTACCATATTTGATACATGAGTATCAGTTTCTGAGACCTGAGATCTCATCAACATGATCAATACTTGCCATAATTTCAAAATGTTATGGACAAAATTATTTTTTTTGTCTAAAATAACATTGTTTACAAAAAAGTGCCGAAAACACCCGATGTATCAAATGCGATACACTAAATATGTCATACACAACATGATATAGCAAAAAAAAACCCGTGGATTTTGTTATGAGGGTTAATAAACATCTTAGTTCCAAAAAAATCTGAATTTTCTTGCTATTTTTTGATGGGTTGGGTCTTACAAACTTAAACGCCAGACTTCACGTGATCATTTTTGGCCACTTCCAGCACCCGTTCCGTAAATTCACGAGGAGACGCGCAACAAAATCGAACCGCTGCTGGTTCGGCAGGAATTTAGCCATCGACGATTCACTTCATCGCATTGGGAGTTTTGCGTAAGCTAACGTTTGTCACTGGTTAGTGTTAAATTACGTTTTTGTGTGGCTGGTGTAAAGTTGTGTTTGTAGGTTTTGCGAAATTTCGCGTAGCGATATCTTGAATATAATCTTTAGATTTGCTAAGAGTGTTAGCCGGGCAGTGCTACCAGATTTGTAGCTTAGGTTACCAGTTTGTTTGCAGTTGCTAGCCCAGTGTTGTGGTCTCGTTATGGGACGTGTTTAAAATGAGCTAACGCTAGAAAGCTGATCCGTTAGTTTGACTAATCAACTGGTAACGTTTACTAACCTGCTACCGTAAAATGGACCATTTATCAAATTTCTTTCTAAAGGCTGTCATTTAATTATCTGACATTCCAACTTTTAAACCAAGGTGAGGTTTCTTCACCTAATTAGCTGAAATCCAGTTAGCCAATTTAAAGTAGTGTCATTGCTATGTACTCTGACAGAACAGTGTATCAGTGCGATTGTTTTTTTCAGTTTGCATGTGAATAGGAAAACGGTTATTCATTTAAACAACTGTATTTAGCTTAATGTGTGATTATGCCTGTTGCTGTGGTATTTTACGGTGATAGCTGGAAAAGTCTTAGGAAGCTTAGTTTTATTATGTGCAAGGGAACGGCTGCTCAGATGTGTCAGGTAAGCGGTGTCGCTGCCTATCCGATACCTTAACCAAGTGGGTTTCTCTTTTTGTCCTTAAAGGTAGTTAAAAATACTTTTAACCCTTCCCGAATCAACTAAACCTGTTAACAGAGACTGAAGAAATAACAGTCATTAGCATGTGTCCAAAACATCTATATGTTGTCATAAAGAGACACCAGCTGTTTGAATTAGGACTGGTATTTAGTTCTTTGTAATACTCCTTTCTAACACAAGGTAGTGCAGTGAGCTAGTGGAACCATCATCTTCCACAAAGTCGTGCAGAAGCGAGGATATCTAAAAACACAAAATTTAAAGAAGTTAGGCACTAGTACTTATCCTAAATCAAAACACCTGCTTGTAAGCAGTGCCATCCGGTGGCAGAATTTCACTTTAACCTGTGCGATGCTTTAACCATGATCTGAGATGTAATTCACTGATTGTTTTCACCCCAGCAGTGTCAGATTTGGGCAATCTATTGCTGAAGTGTTACTAAAGCTGCTCTTTAGGAAGACAAGGTGCCAAGCAGCAAGAATTGGCAGGTGCTCCTCACCATGTCCAAGAGCAAGAGCTCGGAGTCAGTCAAGGTGGTGGTCCGTTGCCGTCCTATGAACGAGAAAGAGCGGGCCGCCAAGTATGAGAGTGTGGTGTCTGTTGATGTCAAACTGGGCCAAATTATTGTGAGAAACCCAAGGGAGTCCTCGGGCAACGAACTGCCCAAAATCTTTACATTTGATGCTGTTTATGGTTGGAACTCCAAACAGCTAGAAATGTATGATGAAACCTTCAGGCCCCTGGTTGAGTCTGTTCTTCTGGGATTTAATGGGACCATCTTTGCTTATGGCCAGACGGGTACAGGGAAGACTTACACTATGGAAGGGGTGAGAAATGATCCGGAGAAGAGAGGGGTGATCCCAAACTCCTTTGAGCACATCTTCACACACATTTCACGTTCACAGAACCAACAGTACCTTGTCAGAGCGTCATACTTAGAAATCTACCAGGAGGAGATCAGAGACTTGCTCTCAAAAGATCAGTCACGTCGTCTCGAGCTCAGGGAGAGGCCCGACACGGGTGTGTATGTTAAAGATCTTTCATCATTTGTTACCAAGAGTGTGCGAGAGATCGAGCATGTCATGAATGTGGGAAACCAGAATCGATCAGTTGGAGCCACTAATATGAATGAGCACAGCTCACGCTCTCACGCCATTTTTGTCATCACGGTGGAGTGCAGTGAGTTGGGTGTGGATGGAGAGAACCACATAAGAGTTGGCAAACTCAACCTGGTGGATTTAGCTGGCAGTGAAAGGCAAACCAAGACTGGAGCTCAGGGGGAGAGGCTTAAAGAAGCCACAAAGATAAATCTATCCCTTTCTGCTCTTGGTAATGTCATATCAGCTCTGGTGGATGGCAGGAGCAGCCACATCCCTTACCGAGACTCGAAGCTGACACGTCTGCTGCAGGACTCCCTAGGGGGCAATGCCCGCACTGTCATGGTTGCCAACATTGGCCCAGCATCCTACAATGTGGAGGAGACCTTAACAACTCTGCGCTATTCAAACAGGGCAAAAAATATCAAGAACAAACCACGTATCAATGAAGATCCCAAAGATGCCCTGCTCAGGGAGTTTCAGGAGGAGATTGCCAGGCTGAAGGCGCAGCTGCAGAAACGCTCAGGAAAGAAAAAGAGGAGAAGGCTGAGGAGGAGAGCAGGGGAAGGGAGCGATGATGAGGGTCTGGAAAGTGGCGAGACAGAGGACGATGAGGAAGATGGAGACGACAAGGGGGACTACTGGAGAGAACAGCAGGAGAAGTTGGAAAAGGAGAGAAAGGCAATCCTGGAGGATCACAGCCTGGTAGCTGAGGAGAAAGCCCGGCTTCTTAAAGAGAAAGAGAGGAAAATGGAAGACTTCCGGAAGGAGAGGGAGGCCGGAGAGAAGCTTGCAGCCAAAGTTAAGGTAAGCAGATTTTTAAGTTCCAAGAGTTTCAAGAAGTTTGTCATTTCGTATGGTGTTACCCAGGCTGAAATGAAACACTCATCAGCTGGTGAAATAGTCAATAAAATGTTTTTAAAAAGAGCAGTAAAAAGGCAGTAATAAATCATAACAATAAACAGGGATTAAAAAAAACATAAAATCTAAATTCTAAAACAAACTCAAGTCTAAATAGTCACACTAATTCAGGTAGCAGCAGCAGTCCTTTCACAGAAGGGGGTAATTAAATTAAGTCGTGTGTGTATTTGAGCTATATATTGTATGCGTGTGTGCATGCATGTGTAGATAGGGGTTATCAAAGTCCGCTTGTGGATCTTACAGTATAGCTGTGTGAATAGCGGAATGGATGGGGAGGGGGCACAGTTCATTTGTCAGTCTCGCGGCTTGTGCAAAGAACCCTTCCAGCATCCTGGTGGTTCTGCAGCTGATGCTCCTCTATCTCTTGCCAGACAGCAGGAGGGAGAACAGGCTATGAGAGGGGTGGTGGGAGTCTCTGATGATGGAGATAGCTAAGTGTATGCAGCTCTGTTTGTAGATTTCTTCCAGAGACGAGAGAGGGGCACCAACAATCCTCCTGGCAGTCTATTGAGTTGTTGCTTCTCATTGGACTTGCAGCTGCCAAACCAAGATGTAAAACTTTGTGACAGGATGTTTTTAATGGTGCCTCTGCAAAAAGTTGTGAGGTGAAGTGTGGAGAGTCCTGCTTTTCTGAGTCTCCTGAGGGAGTGGAGGCGCTTTTGTGCTTTTTCTTTTTGTTTCAATTTAAACTGCTGTGGTATTAACTCTAGGTGCACACCCAGAAACTTAACACTGCTGGCCCTCTCCACAGCAGCACCATCTATGGTGAGGTCTGAACTCTGCCAGACTTCCTGAAATCAATTACCATCTTTTGTTTTATACACATTGATGGTGGGATTATGAGATCTACACCACACTTCAAGCTGCTCCATGTTCATTATATAAGTGGACTCATCACTCATGTCAGTGATGAGGCCAACCACTGTTGAGTCATCTGCGAACTTCACAATTTGGTTAGTGTCATGTGTGAGCAGACTGAACAACAGCGGGCTCAGGACACCCCCCTGAGGAGAGCCTGTACTCAGTAAGATAGTCTTTGATGTGTGGCTGCCCACCTTGACTGTCTGTTGCCGCTTTGTCAGGAAGCTGAAAACCCAGTTGGAGGTTGCAGGGTTCACGCCTAATAGAATCAGCTTTTCCACCAACTGCTGTGGAATGATCGTGTTAAAAGCTGAGACAAAGTCAATGAAAATGACTCTGGCATAGGTGTTCTTCCTTTTAGAACTAGCAGTGGCTCCGTAGTGTAGTGGTTCACACATTCACTTAAGAAACAAAAGATCCCTGGATGTAGACACAAAGAAGGGTATCCAGTGTGTTAAAAATAACACAAAAATCTGTCAAATCAAACATGAGCACCTATGTGCTGTGGGGAACTTCTACTTATCTGTTGAAGCAATTTTGAACAAAAGGAAGCGTTCAAGCTCAAAATTATTTAAATTACACTCACAAAAGTTACCATAGCTTCTTTGAGGTTGTACTGGTCTTGTGCTTGGAGTCATTTTCTTTTATCCCTTGTGTGACTTAAAGAGATTTTTTCCTAATTTTTATTTGCATCCAGGCAATGGAGAGTAAGCTCCTAGTAGGGGGGAAGAACATTGTGGATCACACCAATGAGCAGCAAAGAATGCTGGAGCAAAAGAGGCAAGAGATTGCTGAACAGGTATAGTAAAGGGGTTGGCGCCAAGTACAAGGGTAATACTTTCTATATTACCAAAACATTACTCTGCTAGCAGTTTTCTATCCCATGTACTTATGATTCCAAATTCATCAAATTCCTTGTTAGGCATTTCAGACTTCTTCAGCAGACTAGGCACTGATTTTTGAAAGTGAACATTTTTGTCCATTTAGTACCAGACGAAAACATCTCTCAGCCAGTAAATTGTCTTTGACCTCAGAGACAGAACCCATTAAAAGTTGTGAACACATGCAAGTTTGTTTATGTGTGTCCAGAAACGGCGAGAGCGAGAGATGCAGCAGCAAATGGAAAGTCGTGATGAAGAGACACTGGAGCTTAAGGAGACCTACACTTCTCTGCAACAGGAAGTTGACATTAAAACCAAGAAGCTGAAAAAGGTGAGGATGGTTGTCACATTTGCCCAAGGCATTATCAACAAATTCGGTTCACATGGGTATGGAAGAATTCTGAATTGATTCCCAAATGTCAACATAGTTTTTGTTTCCATTTTGACACAAAAGAAAAAGAGGAACTGAGTTCTGAGAGTACTTTTTTTTTTTTTTTTAGAGGCTATGATTTTACAATATCAGCCCCTGACATTTAAAATGAATATAGAAATGGAAATTAATGAAAGTGAAAACAAGTGAAAAGTGTTTTGCTTTGTTACCAAAGATTAATGATGGCATTGCAGAGTATAGAGTCGTTAATAAACCAGACTGGCTGGAAACAAACTCTGCACTTTATGTAGAATGAGGTAAACCTGCAGTGTAAACATGGTATCTTTCATTTCAAAAGCCATTACCCTAATCTCCAGCAGATGGCAGTCTATCTCTGAGCCTCGTTTTCCCCAGAGTTCTCTTCCTGTTAAAAGGGCTTCTTCCTCCCCATCATTATTACCAGATCTCAGTAACCTTATAGAATTTTTTTTTATTACAATATAAGCACATTGAGGTGATTGTGAGCTGACTCAATTGAACTGAACATTTACAATGCTGTGAAAGTATTTGCCCCCTTCCTGAGTTAGATTTTTTTGCATATTTGTCTTAAATGATGTAATCATTTAAAAACCTTTCATATTTACTCGGGCTATCTTTGTCTAGTATTAAAATTTGTTTAATATGAAAATAATTGTGCTGAATGTGCAAAAAACAACTAACTATATCAACATGTATATGGATTTGGATGGTAAAAAAAAATGTTGAATTTCATAACCTTCATTTAACAAAAAATAATAAATAAATAAAACGATCAGAATCTAATATTGAGATTGACAAAGATGGCATACCTTGTCATCATAATGACACTGTTGAAGGTACAGTGTTTTTGGTTTGTCGGGTAATAAAGTTTCTTGCAAGTAAGTAGGTCAACTGCTATTTTAAGTCGGGTATTGTCTGTGATGTTCTATTTGGGTTGTTCATTATTCCTCATGACAATCAGGCATTTAAACAAAAACATTTAAGGCTGAATGCTCTAACAGTCTTTTTCTGGTCACTCTAGTTTTCTCTTTCTCTCTCCTCTAGCTGTTTTCCAAACTGCAGTCAGTGAAGGCAGAAATCCAAGATCTCCAAGAGGCACACATCAACGAGCGCCAGGAGATGGAGCAGATCCAAAACGAACTCACCAGGGACCTCAAACTCAAGTATGAAGTCTGCATATCAATGTTGGCCTGACACAAATCTCTAATCAAGACTGTGTGTCATGTGATCGAGGAGGAACCGTAAAAAGATTGCTAGCGAATTAGTGGAGCTTTTTGTGCTTTAAGACTTTTTCTCACTGTAGTGCATGGAAATGAAATATTTAATGAGGAACAGATACATTACATTCAAATGCTTTCAACCTTTCCTGTTTTAATAACATGTCTGAGTTTTCTTTGTCCCTCTCTGTCTCCCTGTCTGTCTATTAAATGTTCATGTGTTTCTTTCAGGCATCTGATTATTGAAAACTTCATTCCTCTAGAGGAGAAAAACAAAATAGTCAACAGGGCTTTCTTCGATGAGGAGCCTGAGGAATGGAAGATGAAGCCCATCACACGTATTGAGGAGTAAGTCTGGGAATATTCAGAGTGGGTCTTTCCATCTCAAATCATAACATTTTTAGAATGTTTTCTGCTTGACTAGCTTATATTTACCTTTCTTTGTATAGGTTCACAAATAGTGCTTTTCCTCTACTATCTACTCGACTCTGTTTTGGTTGTCCATTACAATCGAGTACCACCCAATGTACGTGGGGTCGTTATAAACACCACAACAAAGGCTCACACTGAGTTGGTGATATACTTGCTGCTCGGTCAGGAACAACGCTGTTGTTTTTTGTGTAGCCATTTTCCTCATTGCAGGGATTCATAAGTAGAAGTTTTGATTCTTGTGAAGGAGACTTATCGAATGACATCACTGACTAGCCAATCGGTGGCATGCAGTCTTGACGTCATGTTTTCTGATCACTTTAGATCGCTTGGAATTCTGGCCAAGTAGGTACTAAAAAAGTACCTGGTACCAGGTACTGCCACCTAATGGAAAACCCTAAAAACCAAGCCGACCTGACCCTAATAGGTTCTACTGGAAAAGAGCTAAAACAGACAAGTGTTGGAGAACCAGCTGTGGAACCTGTGCCTTATTAGGAAAGGGAAACTAAAAGTCCCTTCAATAGATGCTGTTTGGCATGCAATTCTAGCAAACGGTGCACACAGTTGCTCATTATAGTGCTGCAGAGTGGCAGAGCTGGCAACTGATTTATTGTAAAACACCAAAGCAAGAAGCAAATTTCCCATGCTGCTTTGTAATACTCCTTTTCTCTCTCTCTCTTTCTCTCTCTCTCAGTGACCATCAGATGATGAGCAGGCCTCGGTCTGCAGTCAGCTACTGGAGGCCCCTCAGTCACCATGCTCGTGTGGCCATGATGTTGAAGCCTGACATGAGATACAAAGTAAGCTTTTCTCCCTCTCCTTTACAGTGTTGTTATTACAGTTAAGTTATCACTGCATATAAAACTGTATTTTCCCTCAGCTGTAGAAAGCTGACGGGGACAACAAAGGTTGTGCATGGGAGCGCAACGCGTTGAAATTCACCTCACTCTCATACAGGGCTCTAGTGTGCGACCAATTTGGTCGCATATGCAACCTAATTTCTCAGTGGTGCGACTAAAAAACTCGTAGGTCGCACCAGTGCAACCAGCCGTACAAAAAGTCTCTGCAACTCTGAAAGTCTCCGTGTGGTCAACAACAGACACACATTATGCCTGTATCGAGGTCTAAACCAATCAGTCAGGGGCGAGACCTCTCTGATTGTCCATGGTCCAGATAGTCCTGTAGTCCTAAGCGTGTGTACGTTTGAAAGTGCAGGCGGATAGAGGTGAGTAGCTTGAATGAAGCGATATCGATTCATTAAATCCTGAATCGACTTTTAAATATAAATGAAAACTGACAGCTCAATGATTCTGATGCTCCGGGTCCGCGCTTTGTGTTTACGTCTTTTTTTGCGCTAGATTCTGATGCTGCAAGTTTTGTCTTTCTCCAACCAAAACTCATTGAACCAGCATCAAAAGAAGATCAAAACTACACTTCACCTTTGATAAACATCTTCATGAATTCTCTTACTTTTGCTGCTTTGCTTCAACCACAATAAAAATCGCACTTTCTGCACAGCTCTTTCTCTCGCTCTCTCTCTCCATGTACTTCAAGAACAGTTTCTCGTCTCAAATCTGCATTAATTTGCTTGCTTATTATTCACCAGTCTACCGTTGTTTACAGCGCTGTCGGCCGCTGTTTTTTTTTTTTTTTTTTGTTTTTCCCCAAAAATGACGTCTGACAAGAAAGCCTCATTTCTGCTGTTCAATAGCGAAGAAATTTAAACTTTCAATAGCTCCCATTTCATCTAATGAGGACTGTGACAGTTTTCTTTCTTTTCTTCTTGCAAAGATTAATAACATAAGAATGAACTTTTCTCATTCAGCACCTGTTATGTCTATCTCCACCTCATCACGCCCTGTCATTTTGGATACTTTCACAAACATACCATTTGCAATAAGTTTCAGTCCGGCTTTCGCAGAGCTCACTCCACAGAAACAGCCCTTCTTAGGGTCTCAAGTGACATTTTGATGAATAATGATGCAGGAAAATGCTCGGTCCTACTTATGTTGGACCTAACATCGGCTTTTGACACTGTTGACCACCACATCCTCCCTGAAAGGCTTAAACATTGGGTTGGTGTATCGGGTACTGCCTTAGGGTGGTTCTCCTCATATCTACATAACCGATCTTTTTCTGTGGTGGTCTCCGATTGTAGGTCATCCTCTACCTCCCTTACTTGTGGTGTCCCTCAGGGTTCGATTTTGGGGCCTTTATTGGTCTTAATATATCTTCTCCCCCT
Source organism: Perissodus microlepis (assembly GCF_051167445.1). Taxonomy (NCBI): domain Eukaryota; kingdom Metazoa; phylum Chordata; class Actinopteri; order Cichliformes; family Cichlidae; genus Perissodus; species Perissodus microlepis. Next base: position 17,086,392 of record NC_140480.1, read on the forward strand.
CCAGCATATAATGGGCTCTTTTGAGGACATTTCTTATAACTGTTATGCTGATGATATTCAGTTGTACATTTCTTTTAAGCCCCCAGGATTTATCTAAGCTTCAGCTTTTAAATGACCGATTCCATCAAGCGTTGGATGGCTGTAAATTTCCTCCAACTCAACGAGGGGAAAACTGAAGTCCTCATATGTGCTCTGGACAGACTTGTATCCCAGATAGTGAAAGCCCTTTGTCCTCTTTCTGTGTATGTTAAATCCTCTATCAGGAATTTAGGTGTCACTTTTGACTCGACTCTCACATTGGATCGGCATGTGAAATCTCTGGTTCGGTCTTGTTTTTATCATTTAAGAAATGTGGCTAAGTTAAGCCCCATTTTTATCTCGCCCTGAACTGGAGATAGCTATACATGCATTTATTTCCTCACGCTTGGACTATTGTAACTGTTTGTTTATGTGTCTAAGCAAAGGTTCTCTGGATCGTCTGCAGGTTGTGCAAAACGCTGCAGCTAGGCTGTTGACAAAATCCTCCAAGTATTCACATGTGACACCACTGCTATTTCAGCTACACTGGCTTCCTGTTGAATTTAGAGTACATTTTAAGATCCTGGTCTTGACATTTAGAGCCTTGCATGGACTGGCACCATCCTACATCTCCGATCTGCTACAGCCCTATGTCCCTAGCAGGTCCCTGAGGTCATCTGATCAGGGCTTACTTGCTATAAAACAGACTAAGATGAGAACAAAGGGTGACAGAGCTTTTGCCACTGTGGCCCCAAGACTGTGGAACTCTCTCCCTCATACGTTAAGAACTGTGGACTTGGTAGTTGTTTTTTAAAAAACAAAAAAACAAAAAACAACTCAAAACTCACCTTTTTAAAACTGTTTTTGGTTAAATTCCTGCCTGTTTTATATTGTCTGTTTTACCCTTTTATTATTTGTCATCTTATGTGCAGAACTTTGTGATTCTGTCTAGAAAGGTGCTATATAAATAAAATTGTATGTATGTATTTATTTATTTATTTATTTATTTATTTATTTATTTAAAAAGCCAGGCCAGGAAAATCTCCTTCATGTTTTTCTGAGTTTTATCCTCAATTACTTTGACAGAAAGGCATCTGCTGGGATTCTTACACCTCTGATGAAGTCTCACAGGTGTCAGTGCTGATTAATGATCAGCATAAAATATTTCTGATTGTCTGGGTCAAAATTGAATAGAATTAAATCAGGACCTTGCGAATCGGAATTGAATCAAATATAGAAATCAGTGATGATACCCAGCCCTAGTGAGTAGCCTAGCCCCGACAGAAGTAGATGTAGCTGTGAGTAATGAGAAAAGATGAAAAGAACGATTGCTAACTTTTTTTGTTAAGTTAACGTAAAGTTAAAGTGAACATGTAAAACATGGGGGTTAAGTGATGAGGTTGAAAAATTTGGGTGCATCTAACTTTTGTGCTGGTACTCTTAAAGGAAAAAAAAGTGCATCAGTGCAACTTTGGCAAAAAGTTAGTCTAGAGCCCTGCTCATAGTTGAGAAGAAGTCAACTAGGATTTACAAATTGATACCATAGGTGCATCAAACGAGCTTGAATCAAACGTCCAATTTTCTGAAGATCTTGTGAATGTGATAACTCGAATGCTGCAGTGTAGGATTTTCAAAGCCATAGATGCGTCTATTAAAAATCTTGGACAACTTCAAATCTTAGAGACCTTGACCCCAAGGTCAGAGTTGGCCTTCTAAAAATCTTATGAATACCAAAACTTGATGGTGCAGAAGACTAGGAGGCTGAGACGTAGCAATGGCAGTTGTCAGTATTTGAAAGATTAACGTTACTGCTGCACAGGTTTAAGATTGAGCTCATTGCAAATACTTTACTGGTTATTAAACATAATGCAATGCATTATATAACATATATTTTTTTCACACTGGTGCTCTAGTAGTTTCCAATTCACAGTAGGCCCGAGGCATGGTGGTTCCTGGGTTGTTCTTAAACAGCTGGTCTTCTTCAAGATCTTGGCAAACTTATACTTGCATACAGGAGTTTGAATTGATGATCTGCAGCTGTTTATAAAAGTCTCTAAGAGACCTTCCCAACTTGTGTAAATCTTCTGACCACATTTGTATATAACTGAATTTTCCCAGATGAATGTGATTCTGTGTCATTGTTCTAGGCTGAGAACATCATAATGCTGGATATGGACATTCCTGCACGGACCTCTAAAGAGTACCAGGAGCCAGTTATCGCCCCAAAGCTGGCGGCAGCTCTGGAGGATGCTCTTCGGGATGAGGATGAGATCGAGGTAGATGCCTCAAGCTTTCACAGCAGCTTGGGACAAATGCTGCCTGCTGGTGCTAGCGGCAGCCTCAAGAAGCCAAAGTCAGGGTAAGCAACAGTACCACAAGTTATATTCACCTTGGAGTGCCGCATCCTGTTGTCGGGCTGATGGAATTGGTTAAGAAACTAGTGCTTTTTTTTTTTTTTTTTTTTTTTTTTTTTGCTGCTTTTTCTTCTTTTTTTTCTTCTTTTTTTTGTAATATTTTACACCCACCATGTTGCAACAGCTTTACATTGGCTTGTTGTACAAAAGAATCTCTTCCTCTTTGTTTCATTTCTGTCCAGAATTGTACAACACAACACAAAAGGAAGGAGACAGCAGATTGTAAATTTGCATTCAGAGTAAATGATTTACCTTGTTAAAGACAAAAATTAAAGACTCTGCAAATCTTTGATATGTGACAGATGAACCCTGTAAACAGCATAGAAAACCTTTTGGTGTCACACCATCAGTGAGTTTAACCCTATGCCAATCTTTTCTCTCCTTTAGACGACCAAGAACAGGCAAGAAGTCGAGTACCCCGACCTCTTCATACAGCCCCTCCAGCCCAGGATCCCCTCTTTATCCCCAATCCCGTGGCCTGGTGCCGAAGTGATGGTTCCTACTGCTACTGTCACTGCCTGCCAACCTGTTTTGCACCTGTCCACATTGGGAATGACCTTTAGAGGATGGATATAAAAAAAGATTAATGCTGCTTTCTAGTTTTTAACTACACCACTGTTAACTGATCTCTTGAATACAACAAAACAATAGCAGCTGTGCATGACATTATACTGCACTGCTTTTACAGTTCCCTAGATATTGATGAATGTCAGTAATTTAGTGTGTGTGTGTGTGTGTGTGTGTGTGTGTGTGTGCGCATGCACACACACACACACACGCATCACAATGTTCTTAACGTACAAAAAAAGTAAAGGTGGGCTTAACCTTCCCTTGCACTACTTCATATCTTCCTAGATGTGTGTTAGGTGTCCTTCATGTTACTGTAAGTGTGGACGTGTGTGTGGTAGTGGGGGGAGGGGGCTGAGAGCTCTGTTGAACCTGGCACTAACATAGTTGTGTGTGTGAATGTGGTGTTGTACATCTGGCTGCATATCTGTGCATCTTTGAATCACTGTCTGAATAGGTTTGTTTGTGTTCTGTTTTTATCCACGACTTTAATTGTTGCTTTAGAGGAGCTTTAAGATTGCGTGTGGCTGCATGTGCTGGTCAGTCTTAAAGGAATAGTTGCACATTTTGGCAAATACACTTACAAAAGAGAAGCGATAAGAATTTTTACCACCTTTACGCTGAAGTGTGAAGCAGAAAGTGATCGGCTTTAGACATAGCTGGTGAAACTGCCATTTGAATTTCAAAAATTCTCGTACTAAATTTCTAATAGGCAGCATGTCAGCTCAGCTGAAAAGGCAAAACTATGCAAATGCAGACATAGAATCTAGTTAATAAATTATAAACTAAATAATAAACAAACTGCAAAGCAGTTAGTCTGTTACAATTACCAAATAAAATGTTGGTGTTTACATTTAATTGTTTTTGGTAAATCCAGTCAACCTAATGGATGTTACTCTGTACAACCTGAATATCGGTGTCAAATCTAGCTCAGCACAACACAAAAGCAATAAGAACAAGTAAATTATTAGTCAAGTTGAATTCTCAAGCCAAAAAGAGCTTTTAAGTAGGATCTCACCAAAATGTTTTTCTCTTCTGAAACCAAAGGCATGCACATAGCGAAGCCTGTTTGCGTGTGAAAATGCGACCAGTGTCAAAAGAGGAAATGGTTGTAGCCTTTTGCTTTGATTACTTCCCTTAAAATGTGCTGACTGGGTAACAAATCCAATAACATCACTTTTAAAGTTATTAAATAGTTACATTTCCCTTGTAATGCAGTGCCACAGTACCTTTGCCATACTGTGGCTAACTTTATGTCGTGATGATTCACAAGCTAGTTGGTAGCTTACCATGAACAATCTGCATCCCTCAGCTATAAAGCTGCATGTGCTGTAGACAGTACTGAAAGGTTTACTAATAGCAGTCAGAGCTCAAACTGTGATGTCACTCTTTCTAAATGAGCACAAACACATTTAAAATGAAATATTTATTGGAAAAAAATACACACGACATATTATGATTGAGTACCTTAGAACTGTTTTTGTTCTTCAGCTGAGCCAAGCTAAGCTTCTTAGTGTGAAATCTGTACGCTACATAAACCACAAGCAGAAACTAATACATAAGCAAACTTTCTCAAATGGTGGACTATTTCTTTAAGTCTGTATGATTGCAAGTGTGCAGGCCAGGAAGTAAAGCATGCTCCAGATCTGGACTCAGTCACGAGTTGCTGTAATCAGTAGATGCTGTTCTTCCTGAGACACACAAGGGAGGTGGGGAACATGGGGGGAGAGCCCGACACATGTACCCTCTGTGGACAGTTTCTAGGTTGCATGACATAGCAGTTGGCCACCAGACCACCAGGCCAGAGATCAGCTTGAACTACAGCCTGAGTCATGTCAAAAGTACTGTCCTGGAATGTGCCTCAGATTTGTCAGGGTTCCATGGTGCCTTAATCTGCATCCTCAGTCTCTGCTCCTTCATTTGAGCCGTGCACACACAGGCCTCCCAGTCTTCGTCGGCTCATCTACAAATTCATTCCAGGATCAGAGAATTGTTAAGAGCGTGAAGTTCAGTCGGGGGCATCCTGGGTCTTTTTGGATAAGCACCACTGCAAAGTTGGGCAGATGAAGGGTCAACATATTCTCCTTGTGATTTTTATTTTTATCTACCTTGGTATTGGTGTGAGTGTAAAAGAACATTAAACCCCCACAGACACACCATTCAACATTTGCCTCCAGGTGGACAATATGCAGTTTTAACCTTCATGGTTCAGCCTGCCTCTCTGCTGCTCTCTGTTCCCCATACTCTTAACCGTGAAGGGGTGCGCTCTCTGCTCGCTGCTACCATGCAGGGTTTTCCAACCCACTGTGTCATTTCAGCAAGCGTGGGTCAAGTGGCAAATTAAATCTTTTTAAAATACTTGTGATGTGTGCCGTTTGTGAGTTGAAGACTTGTAAACCATCAGGGCTATGTCTCTAACAATCCCTGTGAGGTCTAGGTAGCCCTAACTCTACCTCTGTGCAATAAAAGTATGTGACTTTTGTTTTTTTTGAAAATTGTTCTCCTAAGTCGTGGCAATCGGGGAGAAAACGAGAAAAAAATTGTAACTAACGTGTATTTACATTTATCCCAAAACTTTTTTTTTTCTCCCCCCCCCCTCTTTTCAAACCACCGACTTAAAGTTGGGGTCCGACCTCACAGGGTACCTCAAGGATCTCTCTGCTGTTTGACCCATGCCTGCGTATCTATTTAGATACTGTAATGAATATAACTTGTTTAAAGGCAATCCTTAGTCACTTTTAGATCTGTAAGAAACACACATGAGTTTCCATATTGAAAAAGTCTAACTTATTACGATCATATGTTTTTATATACAGATGTAGATATAATTTTTTATTCATTCTTTTTCTTGAAAATAGATTGTTGTTATTTTATTTTTGGAGCTCTGTAATTTAATGTTGAAATGTTGTTGTTTTTTTTCATCATATATACTATGTGTCTTTGTATTCGGCAAGGTACAGGCTTGTTTTCCCCACTTAGTTGATGAGTTTTCCACATGGATGTTGAAAGCATGGGTCATGTTGTTGTGGGCCTGTGCAGAGAGAGTCACGGTTCAGTATTGGCACATTAGCTGTAAGTTGTACTTCACAAACATAAATATTAAAATAAGAGCTAACATTGAAATGCTGTATACGCATGACTTTAGCACGCTTGAGTAACATGTTTTGGTTGTGACTGTGTTCATCGGTCATAGAAATTTAGTGAACAAAATGTGAATGTATAATTTAATTGAAAAATCTTGTATCACTTAGCTACATCACTGGATCCAAACTCCCAGACTGTTTGCGATCAATTTTTACATGCTGTCATTGTAGCCATATGACGATTCTGCTGGTGCGCTTATGTATCTGACTTGGCTATGTCTTCTACTTGTTTAGTGTCTTTACATTAATAAAGAGAAATTAATGGGAGTACTGTGGTGTGTCTTTGAGGGTATTTAAGAATGTGTGATGTTACACATTAGGAGCTACCCTTCCCTCTACTTTTCCTTATTTTCTTTCATTCACATATACACACACGCACGCTAAGTAGATGCAAATTAAACATAGTTAATCAGTAGAAGCTAAAACTTGTTTTAGACCAGGAAAAGCAGAAGGATTGTGGCCTCTCACAAAGGTCCAGTGCAACTATACTATATAGACAACAGTACAAGGCCTATGCATTACTCCAGCCATGGAAAGTTGTGTCATGAGGCTAACAGTTTTTACGTTAATGTTAATTATAGAGGAGGCGTGGAACTGCAATTTTTGAGTTAGACCATTGCTGACTTTTCCACGCTATAAGCCTCAGAACTCAGTGATTCTGCTCTGTAACTTTATGTGGACTGTGATTGCTGCATGTGTCCACTTTGGAATAATTCAGCTGATGTCAAGCAGGGGAAGAAATTTCACTTGTGACTTGCAGCAATAGTGGCATCGTATTACCTGAAATTCAGTGAGCTCTTAGAAAAACCCACTCTTTCAGTGTTTGTAAAGGCAGACTGCATGGATAGGTGCTTAGGTTTCTAATTCTGTAGCAAAGGGACTGAAAAGCCCTAAATTAAAAGCTGTGACCCGTTTTCCTCAGATTGTAAAACAGGGTTTTTTGGACCTGCTCTGGTGGAATCCCCCAATAAATTAGCATGTCGCCTTTAAATTATATATTATATAAATTCATATATTTGCAAACCTGTTATCTCTGGGATTATTGTCATATTTCACATTTATTCTCTAAGAAAAAAAAAAAAAGCTCAATACTCACCTGACAAAACCACAAGAAACTGTCAACTTTTGTATAATGAACTTTATTATCTGCAGGTCAATATTACAGCTCAACTCAGAAAAACAAGCAAGTCAGTCTCACCAAAATGTGATCTTTAGGAAGAGGAGAAAAAAAGTTTGTGATCGTATACATTCAGCAGAGGAGCACAACAGCACAGCAGAATGGTATTTGTATTGAATAAAGGAATGGTGCACATACAGTACTTGAAAGTAGATCAAGCAGTAGAAAAAAAAAATCACAGTGAAGCGTGACGTTACACTCGGAACTATTTTCTCTGATTCCCGTTATTGTGGTCACATCCATAATTTATCTGATACACTGTATTACTGATGCAGAGTGCCTTCTGCATTGCCTTGTTCTTCAAAACCGATTCTTCGAATGCAAACAACCTTCAAATGGAAAAAAAATAATCTAAGGCTTTAGATGATTTTTACGTACCAAACAGTGGAAGTGGTGTAGTTTTAGAAATGTATTTTTCTTGTGATGAGTGACTTGCTGTTGATCTGCTGGTCCCACTCCAGATTTGAGTCCATGCAACTAAAGTTTGGCACAGAAGAAGGTGTAAAGTACAAAGGAATAATGCCCATCAAACTAGAGTCCACAGTGGGAAAAATGGTAATTAAAGAAGTATCTTCTATTTTAAAGTACCTGTTTAAAGTTGCTTTTTCTTATGATTCACAAAACAAAAAGTACAACAGTTTCATACATACACACCACTTCAAGTCTCAAAAAAATGATTTCATTCAAAAAAACCTAAATATTACAAGGAACATGACAGCACACACCCAGTCATCAGAATAATTACTTGTGTGTTTTTATCATGCTGTTTTTTTTTTTTATGTAAAATGGAATATTAGTATATTTTATGGTCATTCTCTTTTGGTTAATGGGATGCAGAGAAAAACAGTGAGACTGCCCTTTGGATGCACATGTGAGGCTTAAAGTCAGCTTCATCTCCAAGGAGACGAAGACAAATTCACATGATGAAACGTATGCATAGGAAAGAAAGAAAGAAGAAAAAAAAATAAAGGAAAACTCAGCCCAGTAGATCGTCAACTAGGCTCTTAAAACACAGGGAAAAGATGACCGAGCGTCAGCCTTAAAAATAAGATAATTTAAAGGGTAATTCTGGTTTTATTTAAATTTGCTGTGCTCCCCTGGTTATTGTAGTTCTGTGGGTTCCTCAAAGCAGCAACCTCTCAGGCTGAAAAATTAAGCGAGGGCTCAAACTTTGATTTGACTGAAAGTTGTGCCAACACAGGCAGCTGTATGCTAGCCCAGACTTCTAGTATGTACTTATCATTTGTAAACATTTGAATCCATCAAGGAAGCATGGCAGAAATGCTCAGCTGACCAATTAGCATGTATTAGCAGAAGACTAGAACCAGTTTCCTTGTTTAAAAAAAAAAAAAACAGAAAAAAAAAGACGAGTACAATTTGATTTCCAGCCTGACATATTATCAGTGTTGTGTTTTTATTCTAGAAGCAGGTGTAAAAAAGCTAGTAGCTGACCAGCATCCTCTGCAGCAGCCTACTCTCTCTACACTGGGATTAACAGCAAGTGAAATGGCTCTTAGAGCATCTCTGTTAGTGTCGAGACACAACAGAAACAAATAAACCACAATTATCCTTTAAGGGCTTAAATTACAGCATGGACTGGGGGCTAAAGGCACAGCTCCCATTTTATTTAGAAATCTGTGGAAGAAACCTGCCCGCTATCTTGCGGTTGTCTGCTATAGCTACAACATCACCAAAGAAAATCTATTTAGTTCTCATACCCTTTAATCTGCATCTTCTTTAGTAAAATGACATCATCCCAGTGAGATGATAACAGCTGCTTGTGGACAAACTGGCTTCCACTCCATCATTCTGTACTCTCCAGCTGTAATCAGTTCCAGGCTGTGGCTAAACCGATCCCTCTGCTACAGTCTTTGATCTTGGGTTGTCTTGTTTAACCTTTGACTGTATCTTCTCTGAGTGCCACTAAGATGCCCCTGTACAAGCTATGTACTCAGGCAACAGTGGACTGTTAAACTGCTGTTTCTTATATTAGAGCTGCAGAGCTAATTCATAAATGGTTTATTTCATACCAATTTCTGTCTTTTTGCACCCCAAAGGAGGTCCAAAGTTTACAAATGGAAAACCCTCCCTCCCCCTCCCCTGGACGTACGGAGCTGACTTTTCACAGCACCAGAAAATGACTCGAGTAAAGAGCAGCGGGAAAAAGAGGGGGCAGAAACAGGATGGATGATGGAGACTATGAGGGCAGGTAAAAGAGAGAAACAGACCCGTGGCGGAGCTTGGGGTCAGTAAGGTGTATCGTCCTGCCTGTACAGGAGGTGGTGGGATTGGAACAGAGGCTTTAGCCCCTGCAGGATTTCCAGCTCTGGACTCTGACTCGGGACCTGGCTGCAGCTCATTTCTCTCTGTAGTACAGCAGGTACATCTTCAGAGGCTCGGGTAGCGGCAGGCCCAGGATCCTTTCTCTCAGGACATTCACAGCGGGCTGGGGTCGGAGCAGCTCGCCCGTCTCCTTCTCTTCTTCCTCTTCCTGCTCCTCCTCTTCATCCTCCTCCTCCACCGTCTCCTCCTCCTCCACCACGACTGCCCTGCCTCCAGATCCCCTCCCCACCCTCCTGCCCCCTCTCATCTGCTGCCTCACTTCCCTCTCTCCTGCCTCCTCCTCTTCCTCCACTCCTCGTGCCCCCTGGTTGTTGTTGTTGTCCAAGGAAGCAGGACCAATCCCACTGCTGGCTACGACCTGGCGGGTGGCCAGGACGAGGGCGTTGCAGTGCCGCCGGTGGACCCTCCTGCGTTTGAAGCGAGGCCCATACTTATGAAGCCCTGCCACCGCCAGGCCCCGGCCAACGCTGAACGAGGAGCCTCGGCCACGGGAGTGGCTGTCTCCTCCATCCGTGGTCACTCTGAGGGTGTGGCGGATGCAGATACGGGCCAGTTCCTGTAACGATCGCACCTCAAACTTGGCTGAAATGTTGAGAATGGCAAGTCAACATCGGGGAAATGAAAACGCCGAGAAATGAAAGAAGGACAAATGACACTCACGTAGTGGAACAGTCTTGGGTTTGCTGTTGGTGCTGTGTTTGGGCAGCACCAGAGGGGCGAAGGACACAGAGATGATCTTTTTGGTCTCCCAGCTGTTCAGTCCCGTTCGAGTGATCTTGGTCAACTGCATAAAACAGAAGGGCAGTCCTTTAATACGTTTGTGTGTATAAATGATTTTTTTTTCATCTGATTGAATTCAGTAACATGAAGAGTTCATACTATCAGTTTGTGTGCCAAAAACTGCAGTTCCTGTAATCACTACTGTAGTTCCAAAAGCGAGGGTGACATTACTACATGCAGATATTTATTTATAGAGATTATCTCTTGAATATTTCCAGTTACACTTATATTTTAAAAAGTAACATAAAATACCATGGAGACTCAGACAGACCACAAACCTTTTCCTCAAGAGGCATCACCAGGATGCCCCCCACCTTGAGCAGGTTCTTCATATAATCCTCATGCTCTTTCTGCACGCCGGCCCCGCAGTACACCCTGTCATACTGACGGCTCTCTGGAGGGATCTCCAAGCAGTTTCCCACCACGAAGGATGGCTCACAGAACTCAAATCTGAAGTGAGAGAGCAGCAATGCACAACAAGCCATGGAGGAGATAAAAAAAAAATGCTGCTGACAAGTCAAGAAACCTACTTGTCAAAACTGTCGCTGGTTTTAATGAAGGAGTCGAGCTTCTGGTAGGCGTACTCTATCACATCTGCGTGTAACTCTATGCCGTGATTCACTCCAAAGGGACCTGTAACAGTCAGCACAGCACAGTGTCTAATCAACCTTATGAATATTTAATTCAATTCAATTTTATTTATATATCTCTAAATCACAACAACAGGTGTCTCGAGGTGCTTTATATTGTAGGTTAAAGACCCTACAATAACATAGAGAACCCCAATAATTAGATGATCTCCTAGACTCTCTGGTGGCCTTCAAAAGTGTTCAGTTTGCAGCCAATCACAAAGCCATCCTTCCTGATTGCAGTGTACCACAGCTGGAAAAGCTTCATCATTTTCCTGCATGCACTAAAGGAGCTCAGCTTTCCTGGGAAATAGAGCTTGCTCATCCCCTTTTGTACACATCATCTGTGTTGGTGTTCAAGCTGTTGACGTGGCTGTGCTGCTACTTGTACTCCTCCACCACATCCAGATCCTGTCCCAGGATAGACACACGTACACACCTATGCCTGCATTTGTCCATTTTCTTCTGAAGTTGACCACCGGTTCTTTGATCTTACTCACATTCAGAAGCAGACCAGTCCACAAAATCACTATCAGTAAAACATCCAACCACTAAAGGAATATCAGAGTATCTTCAGTGTTAACATCTTCAGTGTACTGGATTCATTTTGTCCTTTTGAAGTGAAGTGAAAGAAGTGAAATTTTTATTTCGGTCAACAACAACAACACAGATTATCATTTTACATAAAAGTACTCAATCATACAGTAACCGAAAAAGAAATAGGCTGAAGCCTTGTGGCTTATAATTATCCTATCCTTTACCCCATAGGAATAATCAAATCCTTAACCAAGAAAATAAATAGCATTGATAAATAAGTTATATAACAGTTTGAAAAGAAATCAATGATAAATCAAGAAATTAAATCAACACAAAGTTATTCATCAAACCAAATTTCCGTAGTTTTTGTTCCTTCTCCCTTTCTTATATTTTAACACTCACTCTCCAACCGTTCAGTGGTTGCTCCTGCCTGAGCCTGGTTCTGCCAAAGGTGTCTTTGTATTAAAAATGTTGTAGGGTCTTTATCTTATAATACGGTACGCTAAAAGCATTAACTGCTAATAGCTAATTTGGTGTACTTTAAATAATAACCAAAGAATATATGCTGAAAAAGTAAGGAGCTGCATACCCAGAATGAGGCCGACCATGGTGCTGAGGTAGCCCGTCCCACTGCCAAGGTTGAGAAAGGAGAGTCCAGGGTGGAGATCCAAAGCCTCCATCACTTCCGAGTAAATACACGGAGCAGATAGGTGGATGTTTCCGTGCCGCCATGCCAGATCCTAAATGCAACAACAGCATATAGTACATTTACCAGCTTAGACCCCTGTGGGCTGATTCCACACACTTTCACTGTGCTGACCTTATATGCGTTATCCCGGTATTCATCCAGGTAATAGTCTGCACGGTCGATAGCTCGGAAAGCTCGCTCCACCAGGTCTGAGCGGATGTAGTAAGCCTCCTTAAGGTTGTCAATCAAGTCATCGTTGTCCTCACCGGCACTCACAGCTCCACCCATCCTGACTGAAGACCAGATGACAAAAGCATAAGGCACGGTTTCACTTTGAGACACAGTTCCAGTAGCTGTTCATGCTGTTGTTGTTGTTGTTTGTTTGTTTTTTAAGTCTTTCAGTGTTTTTTTAAGTTCATTCATTAAAGGAGGACTTCTAGGCTGGTGCCCTCTCACACCAGAAGTTTACACACTTTAAAAGGTTTCCAAATGACACTGTCTTTGTTCTTTTAGTGTCAATTTCACAACCCTGTGGGGAAAAAAAAATCTGAAACAAATAAAAGGCATTAGGACAGGATTCTACAGTGAAAGGATAGGCTGTTTTCCTTAAAACATTAAATATCTTAGAGTTTTGTTCTGGTTTGTGTGCAAAACAAACAGTGTCAAAAACAACAAGAAATAAGAAAATATGCCAGTGGGTTCCAAAACTAATCTGTAACAGACACATAAAGTTAAACAGGTTAGCAGGCTATCTTAAACTAAAAAAAACTGAAGTTAAACTGAAGCTGAACAACATATCTGATTAAATTATTAAGCAAATTAAGTACTGCTCCTTGCCCTGCACATTTCAACAGTATTCTGGCAGCTTTAAACTTACTTTCAGAACCATTTACTTTCATTTACATGTAGACAAACGCCATCAAGCTTTGGCTCAACAAAGAGGCAGAATGCATTGTATTATATTTGATCTTTTTTCTAGGTAAAGCTAGCTTCATCGATTCATTTTCTTAACCTCAAACGGATGAAGTGAATAGAAGGTGATTATCAACCTGTATGGCTGAAAGTGAGCAAACACAGAAGTGCCAAAATGTCCAGGTCTTCTAATGTCCTCTTAAGGTTAACTTTAAAAGTCAATCAATATCCACAGACTCACATGTTAAAATAGTCACTTTGATACATAGTCTATGTTTTTTCTTAAGGATTGTTACACTGGCAGCCATGGCCTCTAGCTGTCTACTAAGACTCACCTCTGTTGATTCAGGCCACTGAACTGGACCTTTTCATCTTGCTACTGCTGTTTCCTTTTGAAGCATTTTTAATGGAATTGTATTACAAATAATATGACTTGTTGTAAGGAGCAGACAGAGTGGAATTCTACCAAATTACTAGTCTTGTCAGCACTAATTAGCATGTGAACAGTACCCTTACAGCCATCAGTGCACACTGCTAATCAAGCTTATTAGCATTAGTTGCTATTGCTCTACCTTCTCATCTCAGTGTCCATCAAAAAGCTAACACGCACTAATTTTGAGGCTTTAAAATAAACCACTATGCCTACTTCCTTCTTTTATATACAGGTACTGACAAAGACACATCCAAGGGCCCCTGAGAAAACCAGCTGCATATCTTACATATTTTGAGTCTCAATTTTTGGACATTTTGATCTTTTTCTTCCCTGATGTCTATGTCTTTCTTATTTTATGTTTCTGTCTTTTATTTTGACTTATGTTTTGATTATTTGGATTTTAATCATTCTACTTTTCTGCCATATTGGTCAGACTTTACAAAACTGCTTTCATTTTGCTTCATATTGAGGGCTGCCCCTCTCTCAGTTTATTTCTGCTGTTAAAAGGGAGTTTTTCCTTCTTAGTATTACCAAGTGCTTGCTCATAGAGGGTTGTGTGATTCTCAGGCTCTGTATTTTGTAGATTATTTACCTTACAATTTAAAGGACCTTGAGGCAATTGCTGTTGTGATTTGGTGCTATATAAATTTTTAAAAAGAACTGAATTATTGCATTGCAGCAGAGTAGTATTCAAATTTTTCCTTTGTTCTCATTTCAACAGGATGCATCTGGATCAACTCCTGGATAAATTTAATGGCACACAGTATCTTATTGATATCTTATTCCAGTGTTTATTTTTTTTTCTAATTTTTCTGTGTAACTTTTATACTGTCCACTGCTGTAACAAAACAAATTTCCCACACGTGGGACTAATAAAGGTTATCTTATCTTATCTTAGTAGTGAACGTTTCCCAGGGAGACTTTCAGCACCAATTACACAATTACATGATCAAACTGCAGTAAGAGGGTTAGGTGTGGCTTTTAGCAGCAGAATATGACTAGGATGTGACCAACTCTGTTAAAAACACCACAGGGCAGTGCCAAAGGACAGAGATCACTGCAGGGTGCACTGTCTGCCAAATGTTGGACACCCTCGTTAGGCTATAAAAGAAGAAAGGGCTGAGTGCATTTAAATAACAGAGGATGTACTGTCTTCGTTTAAAAAAAAAAAGTGTCAGGTGGTGAAGCCCTAAAGGAACATGAATTCTTGGGAGGAGAAGAACAAGGTTTTTGCCTCGTTATTTTTTCATTTTATTTTATCTTTTGACATACAATGGGAATCTATGCCCCCGTGAGTATGATCACCCGCCTTTTTCTTCTTCTTTTTTGATTTGCTTTGTTTTGTTTTGGGCTGTGGACACAAATGGCCACAGCAGGGCGCTGCCGGTCATTTTCGTAATTTAGTATCTAAGTGGCTTAGTAGGCTAGTAGGGTACACGCTTCATGCCAAACAGTGCCAACTGAACTTGGCTATTTATTTCCTGATTTAGTGATCAGCTAACACGCCCTTTCCTTTCTAAAAACGCTTTTCACGTCGAGTCTAAAGTCCGGCTCCGGCCGGGACCTCCAACTCCAGCAGGTCTCATACCCGTCTGCACGCTGCTGTGCTGCGGTGCCATTTGCGCCACTCAGGTGATCCAGTTTCGAAATAAATAAATAAATAAATGGAGCTCGGTTGAGCCAATAATCACCCAGCCTAAAGGATAACAACAGCACAATGCATTCGTAACAAACCTCCATGGAACGACAAGGTCAACACAAGCAGAAACACAACTGCATTCTTATCTTCGGTGGAAGATCAGGAAAATCGAGAGAAGAAGGAGCCCAGCGAGCTGCTGCTGGTTTGCAGCCACACAGCGCGCCTCCACACACAACACGGACCAGCTGAAGCGTGTACCTCTTATTAACGCCGCCTGATATTCTCTGTCTCTGCGCTTTTCCTTGTGCTCAGCCTTTTGTTGGTGGGGGATCCAGTCAGAAACACATCACTGCTGGATGTAAACATTCGGCCAGCTGACGCTCTGACGTCAGACGCAACACACGCAGAGTAACGGCCAGAGGGGGATGGCCTACTTTCAGCAGTGTGGGCTGTGGAAGTGGAACAGGCCAGACGCGGGTGGAAACCGACGGAGAGCGCAAATGTGAGCGGCAGCGAGAGGAAAACAGCTTCATCCAACTGAGTCTCGATGCTGCTCAGTGTTTGTTTGTGTGTTTGTTTGTTTTCCCGCCCACCTAAACATGTCTTCGCTCTGATTGGCCTGTCACCGTCTTACTAATTATTACTGAATTCCAGTCGCTTTGGTAGTTGCTGTGTTCCAACATCTGTAGGTCAGTAGGTTAAAAGTCAAGTCAGTACCTTACTTGGATGCAGTACTGTGCACAAGGTAAAAGAAGCCTGGCGGTAGACACTAATGGACCTTCTCCATACATATAATGACAGTTATTTGAACCAAAACTTTCATATTTGGATTTATCACCCCACAAGACTTGTTATCACTGCTTTTCAGTCCAGCTAATGTGTGGTTTGGCATTTCTCAGCCTCTTCCCACCCGTTTCCCTTCCTTCAATGACTGGTACATGGATTAACTGAAAGGCCAGATTCATCTCTCAGGTCCTGTGTGAGGTCTTTGCTTTTCCCATCTCTTCAGGACATGACTTTCAGAAAATGTTTATCTAGTGTAGGTAGGTTGTTGTTGTTTTTTTTAGACCTCATGCTTCTTTTGTCCTCCGCTTGTCCAGTATCATTTTGTTATGGACACATATCATGTGTTGTGTTAATAGGTCTTTGGGGACCACCTTGTTGGTGGAGAAATACTATTTTACCTTTTTAAAGCTCTTATCTTTGAAAAGACGTGGGAACAAATTAAGCTGCTAGTAACACAATGCCTAAAGATACAATTTATAATCAATTCTTTGCTAAATTGTCTGTACACGTAGCTACAATGCTGGTCTATCCCTTGAATAAGGTGCCTTTTTTTATGCTTGAACATTCATAAGTCAGCGTTACCCCCTCCTCCCCCCCGAAAATGTTCAGGTACTAGGACTGTATTGAAATGAGCAAATGTTCAAAGAAAAACTTCAAAGAAAGATCTTCAGAAACCTCAGAGATCCACTTTAAAAATTACTTTACTTTTTACTAAAGAAAACCTGGCTCCTTAGAAACTCGTTCTCTCAGTATGTGATAATAAATGCAAATTAGTTTTTTTTTGTATTTGTATCCAGGTGTCAAGGCTCACAGCTCACTGAGTGAATGGGACTCTTTCAAAGACACACATTTTTTAAATTTATTTATTTTTTATAAAGAAACACTAACATGAATGCACAAATGTGCTCTTTCATTATCTTATTGTCAACTTTTTTGTTGGATTCCAGAAAGAAGAATAAAGACTGGTGATGGATCTGCAGTTGTTTGTTGTGAATTTATTATTCTTTAACATAACTGAAGTCATAACAGAATTCTTTAACATACTCCATATACTGCATTAGCCCAGCTGGAATTTACCTTTCAATCTCTGTTGTAATAAATAAATAAACTTTTTCTCAACCCCCTCAAATAAAAGCTAAGAGTATGCACTTTAAGCTCATATTCACCACATACCTGTAACTTGTTCTTGTAAACAGCTAAAATTAAAAAAAGAAAGCATCTCTAAAAATATGGTGTCAAAATCACGGAGTATTATAATAATGAGTACTAATTGGCTAAACCAGAACACCAACAGCATTCTTCTTTTCACTAAACCGCATCAACAGTTACGGTAACTCGCTGCATTTTATGACAACAGTATATTACTGTGGTCTCATTCACTTATGCATTTTGAACTTTATCTATACTTCTGAGAATTCCAGGAATGATTAATTCCTGGAATTCTCAGAAGTATAGATAAAGTTCAAAACATATCTCATACAACAAAGGTTCAGAAAATGATCCACTAGATGGCAGTGCTGCTCAAAATATAAATAGAGCGATGAAAACATAAATAATCTAGCTACATCTGATCTGAATCTAGCGAATTCAGATCCCTAATTTTGTTTAATATGTAGAAAGACAGTGTGTCGTATATTACTAACTGGCTAAAAGCTGAAGGCTTTGCATTCCATTCTTTTTGTGAAATGTCTAGAAATCACACGTAAGCCAGCAGTCTAAGAAAAGTGCTCTGTCAAAAAGGTAGTATGAGGTCTTATATGATGGAGCCTGATTATATAAAATTTTGTATGTGAGAAGCAGGACTTTAAATTCAGTTCTGGATTTAACAGGAGGTCAATGAAGAAAAGACAATATAGGAGACATATGCTCTCTCCTACTAGTCAGTACTCTTATGCAGTATTCTGGATCTGCAGGTAGTTTCTAGAGCCTCCTGATAATAATGAATTTAGAAGTAATAAATACATGAACTAGCTTTTCAGTATCACTCTCGAGAGCCTCTAGATTCTTTAAAGATGCTGTAGGAGCACTCGGTTCTGTCCCTCTCTTCTGACCTCCTGGGTAAATATTGGTGACAATTTGAACTGAAATTTCGGATTCATCACTTATACCACATGCTGTAACGGATTTTCAGTCCAGTTCTTGTGTAAATTAGCATACCTCAGCCTTTCCTCCCCATTTTCCTTCCTTAAGAATGACAGTCACCCTTCCACTTAAAGCATTACGGATGATGCTGTAGATGGATCAACTGAAGGGCCAGAGGCATCACTCCAGACCTGTGTCAGGTCTTTGCTGGATTTTCTTCTTAAGGACATGACTTTCAGATACTATTCATCTGCTGTACACAGCTTTTTAGTCCTGCTTCTTCATCATTTGCCCTCTATTTTTCCAATTCCATCAGTGTTTCCTAAGGACACACTGCTCACTACGCCAAGTTTTCAGCTAATAGTTCTCTGGGAATCTTGTTGGTGCAGAAATACAATTGTATGCCCATCAAACTCTTATCGTTGTCATTTTTCATAGACTCATCTGAAGAAATGGGATCAAATTAGGCCCTTTGTGACAGCCTGCTAGTAACAAACTGCCCTATTTATGCTTGATTCATAGGTCAGTGTTGAAGGGGCCGAACAAACAAAAACAGTCCTTTGAAAATTGTCAACGGAATATATTTAAAATGGGTGGATAAAGCAGAAAAACAAAAGGCCTGAAGAGCTACTTCTTAAAAAAAATACAAGAAGATCTGGCTCCTTGGAAGCAAAATAAGAAGAAATGCAGACACTTTTGCTCAAGCATTTCTTTAGTTTGGAAAATAAATCGTAATGACTTTGAATTTTCCAAAAATTTAAATAAATTTTACTCAACACTGGCAAAAAGTTTTCAGCTGTGGGCAATCAACTATGGTTTCTGAAGGGACGAATGATTAAACTGTTGTAACTTTACTCTAAAACCAAATCTTAACCATCAGTCAACCATGTGATGCTGTTAGGACCAGCCAAAAGATCCACACATTGGAGAGATGTGTTTAAGATTTTTCTTTTATCACAACAGAAAGAAGAAAACACACATGTATTTACTTTGTGGGGACCCTCAAAGACATTATGGATTAACCATTCTAATCTGAACCTGATTCCTCAGGCAGGGATCAACAAATGTCCCTCACAAGGTGTAAAATTCCCCACATAGACAGATATACAAGATCACACACGCACACACACACACACACACACACACACACACACGCACACACACACATGCACAAAATGATATACCAAAGTCACACTTGTCTATGAGTCTTTATTTGTGTTTTTCATAGAGAACATTTAAAATGGTTCATACCCCCACAATAACTGACATCACTTCTCTGCTTTATAACATTGACACAGGAACAGGGGAACGTACACAAGTACACAAACAATCAGTCACAAAATTGGCCCATCTACAGTGTTTTACTTCCCAAACAAAAACAAATTAGGCAAAAAACCCAAACAAACAAACAAACATGAGACCCCAAGGACACACAGCCAAGGCCTGTCCCACTTTAAAAAACGTTGCTGTAGCAAAGGAACGACCACATCTACAAAAGTAACAAAAACCACCGTACAATCTATCGTTGTGGAAGTGCTTGTAATTTTGGAAGTTTTGTACTTTAAAAGGATATCAGTATCAATACCTAGAAAATCACCAGTAAAAATAGCTCATCTGTGTAAAAATGTGCTAGCAGGACAACCCTTGGCTGCGGATTTTTTTTTCTCTTTGTCACAACCTATTTTCTTTTTTTTTTTTCCTTTTTTTTTAAACCATTTTCAACTCGTCTTCGATACAACAACAATAACACTGTTTCTTCTTAATACAAATATGTACAGACACTTCCACTTGTTTCAAAATAATGCCCTGCACACTAATGCATTATCTAGGGATGGATAGGATGATGATGATGATGATGATAATGATGATGATGTTCTTCAGATTCCTTCACAGAAACTGTCCATGCAGTTTTGGTACCTGAATCGACAGAATGGGATCACAGTTTCCTTAGGCTCGTTGTTTCGTGCCATCTCTGTCACAGAACGGCCTCTGCCTGGATGTGAAAACGCATTTATTCGACATGATCGGCCCCAGCCCCTCCCCAACAGCTAACCCCGCCCCTGAACGTAAAACATCTAGATTCAGACCAAATGTTTTCAGCAGTATTTGAACCAGGTGTAAACATACCCTATCTCAAAATGAGTTCAGCGAGAAAGGCACACATGATAAGACCACACAGCTTGCGACTACAACAGGGAGGATGTTGGGGGTCTTTTGGTTTTGCTCAGCTTGACATTTCTTTCTTATCCTCAGTGTAGAGTGTGCGCGCGTGGGCATCAACCTGCTCTCGCCAGGTGACGATGCGCTCCCCTCCCCCAACCCCTCTGAAACAAGATTCTGGTTCCCCCGAATGTTTCATCAGGTTCAATTCAATTTTCGTCCCAGGTGCTTCGGGGGAAACTGAGCCCTGACCACTTTTGTTGTTCCTTTGCAATTTAGAATAATAAATCTGCTCACTCCATCACTCGGTACTTTTATGTAAATAAGAAAACATACAGTGTGTGGGCGCAGAACCAACCGTGGGCTGCATTTGCTTTCTCAGCTGACATTTTTTCTTTTTTTTTTGAAATGCTATGCTTTCATGGCCTCAGTGTTATTCATTTACATACCTCAGTAGACAGTTTCATCAAGCAGTTTAAAAGGGGTCATGCCTTATCAAATAAGTTGGGAGAATATTCAGTCTTAACACTCTCGGGTAGTATTCTCGTGCATTTCAAGAGAGGGAATACGCTACTTTGTTAACCAAATGCATCCAAACTATTTTTCCTGGGGAGAGGTTACACAAAATATGAGGAATGAGGGGAGGGGGGGAGGGGGGGTGTCATGGTGTGGGGGCTTTGGCGGGGAGGGTGTGGGGAGTATAAAAGTCATAAAAGGCTCTGACATTCTTTTGAGTGACGGACTCGTATTTATGCAACAAACGCCTCCTCCTAAAGCAAAGGGGAGATTGTGTAGCCGGGCAAATCAATTTCCCACTCCCACACACTCATCTAGGCCTTGATCCAGCTGCTGCTGTTGCCTCTAGCCTCAGCTGACTGGCTGACCTATGGCATTGCTCTGCTCTGCTTTAGCAGCTCTCCCCAATCACCTGAGAACCAAACTCTGCTTCCCATCAGTCTCTTTTGGTTGTTCTTTTTTTCCTGTTTGTTTGGAAAAGAAAGTACCACTTCCTTTTTTAAAAAATACATTTTGAACCCCCTGAATGAAACGGCTTGTTTTTTTGTGTGTTTTTTTCTATGTGACAAACAGGCGGGACAATTGCCTGTCATCTATCTATTGGGTTTCTTACAAGTCAAGACTTAAAATGCTGGCATCTTCAACAGTTATTGAGAAAGTGCACAAAGGAGATTCATTCTACATTGGCTAAAAGCACATTGAAAACATGCCTTCAACATCAGAGTTACACACGGGGTCGTGTACACCACAGCAGGTGCAACGCAAAGGCAGGTTACACTACGGTCTTCTACTTGCTCACTTCAGTATCGGAAAGCTCACAGAGAGTGAGCTGTTTCCATTATTAACACAATCACTGCACAATGTTGCTAAACACTATGCGCATTACTCAGAGGCATCATCATCGTCTTTTTTTTGTGTGTTTTTTTTCAAATTTTTTTTCATACATGAACTCACATGACACTTAGGAACAAAGAGCCAACCATCTAAACTGATGGTTTCATTTCTCAGATTCAGTAGTACAACATACAGTAGATGTTTCTGACATTTCTGGATCAGGGACAGACAAGGAAAGAAAATTTAAAAAAAGGAATCCTATGAGAACACTTCCAAAGTATTGTACTGTATCATCGCCTTCAGCTTTGACTCAATGGTATGTTTAAAGCCACAGTTGAGCAGGTCTTAGTGATATTAATTAAGGTGTAACTGCCTCCTACTGATAATCCCTCCTCATTTCTCTTTCCAATAAGCTAGTGATCTTTTGATAAGGATATACAAGAGAAGAAGAAGAAGAGCAAGTCAACAATTACACTGTAAAAATATATGTATGTTTATATTCATATATATATATATGTATATATATAGCATCTTTAAAATCTATTTATACAGAATGTATATATAGTGTACTTATGGCCATCTTGGCAGAGAAATAAAGGCATCTGAAACAATCACCACTCTCTCGATGCTGTGGTCTCCTCAGGACCAGACATTGTTACATTGCAGAAATGCGAAGAGTCAGGAAAGAAAGTGAGTTCTCTTCTTCTCCTTTATTTATTTATTTTTTAGTGGCACTTTGTGCATCAAAAAAATTAAAATCTAGAGTAAGGCTACAAGGGTGTGTATGTTTATCTGATAAAAGTTTGTCAAAGGAGGCCATCCTACAGTATCCTCGAGGGTTGGATATGTCGCTGTGTGTGTTTTAGACTCGTACATCCAGACTAAAACACTGCTGGAATAGAGCTCTACACATGTACCACTGCACTGATGTAAAGAATTCAAAACCGTTACTTAAACAGCCATGGTACATCACAGAGATTGTGGGTGAGCCACTTCTGGCTGCTACAAAGCGCTTGGGAGAGGTAACATTTTTTTAAATTTCTCTACAAATTGTTCTCATCACCTGACAAAAGCAAATACTCAGAGAGCGGATAGTGAAAGTGATTGCTTTTGAGTATTTTTTTGTTTGTTTGTTTGTTTTGTTTGTTTTTTTTAACAATCAGCTGCTGGTACATCTATGCCTAAGCAATCAAACAGTATTTGTATTGATTTTATTTATTTTTTCGTTCTTTATTTAAATATTAGCAGAGGATCTTTAAGACTACTCAGACTCAACTGTCACATCACGCACATAAATAACAAAATAAATATACAGCCATATCAGTCAATTTCTTTCATATTAAATAAATAATAAATACATACTTTCTTTTTGTTTTCATCTCCTCATCTGTGTTTTTTTTAATGTAACAGAAAGAACACAAACAAAATAAAAACGAGGAAAACAAGAGCAAGAAGCCAAAAAAATATTTTTTTTTTACTGTAAAATTATCAAAAAAAAGTGAGTCTATTATAAAATATTTGCACTTAAAAAGGATTTTTAAAAAGTACTCCAAAACAAACTATGCCTTGTCATTTATCTATATAGACTTTTAAAATATTGACGTACGACATCTGCAAATTGCTTTTTGACCTTGATAATCAGTAAAGATGCATTTGTATGTGTGTGTTTCACTAAACAAAGTTAATAAATAGATTGCTTCAAATAAATAAACCTCAATAACATAAATGGCAATAAGTTACAATTTAAAAGTTCACAGGTATAAATAATTCATATATAACAATAATTATTGTACCACAAAAACTAGTCATTGAAATGAAGTGCAATTCCTAGGCTGATAAGTACTATAGATATGACTAACTGAATTTGAAATGTGTGCACACTATTACTATCATTTCATTGGGGGGGGGGCTGCAGCGTTTAAATCTAACTCGCGACCTTGCTCGATGAGGTTTTTTTCCCCCACTGATGATTGCTGCAGTAATACCACCAAGCAAACGCACATTCAGTTTGGTGCATGCCGGGGGGTGTGGTGCGAGTATGGTTGTGGATCAGAGAGATTTTCAGAGCCGCAGATGCTTGCCATAGAGAATGCTACAGGAGACAGTGGCGTTGGGAGTCTTCTGCTCCAGTTAGTGCTCCTCTTCCTGTCTCCGGGCTCTGGCAAGCAATACTCGAGCCTTGCCTGTCTCAGTGTTCCGGCCAAGGAGAAATGCTAAAAAACTGACTGACCAGTTGCGAAACCCTCTCCGAAAAACAGTTAAGGACACAAAAGAGACAACAGGTAAACATACAGTATATTTAAACCCCCAGATACAGCTTCTAGTAACATGGATCTTCTTCTGGTTCCTCCTTTGAATCCCAGCAGCAGCATGATGTGGATTTTGGTCCGCGTCACTTTTCTTCAACAGAGTGCTCCCTGGGTTGATTTTTTTAAGTTGCCATTTACTTAAATAACCTGAATTCCCTTTTTTTGTTTTTGAATCATATTTCGATATATCATAGAGCTTTTCAACCTCTCTCCTTCTGACTCCACCTCCACCGCGTTCTCTGCACTTTGGGACAGTTTGCGTTCTCCATTTGTATGTGTGGAGCCTCAAACCTTGATGCCCTTCACAGCTTTGTTGATGCTCTCCAGCAGAGCCTTGTTCTCGGGGCTCTGGAAGCAGTCCTTGTTGGTGTACATGTCAGTCAGGGTGCTGATGTATCTGTCAAAGTTCTGCTCTGTGATTGGCTCCTGCTGTGGTGCAAATGAAAACCAATCTCAACTGAGGGGGGCAAACAGAAACAAGGCTCCAAGCGCTCTTCAGCGCACCAGATTTGCCTTCAAACAAATGCACAATCAATGACAACAGGGTGTGAATGCGGACTTACCATGTGCGGCAGACGGATATTAGCCAGGCTGCGGATGAGGGCTCGGCTCAGACCAGACAGCTCCATGAACAGAGCCTCATTCTGCTCCTCAATCATCTTATTCTCGTGCTCAATGGTTTTCAGGTTCTTCTCCATAGAGGAGATCTGCAACGCACAGCAGCAGACCATCAGCAAATGTTTTAATATTCAACTAGAAATTCATATCTATTTAATAGCAGCTGTGGCGACTGGCAATGTAGTGGCCATAGTCCAGACATTATACAGACATTTTTTTCTTCTCTAGTGGCTCGCACCATTTGATATCTTCATTGTTCCTGTGTCCACAAATCTAATGTTGGTTCCAGTTCAACATTGCAAGTAACCAGTCAGATTGTAGCGATGACATAATTTTGGGATGTGGAAACACCATGCATCACACATCACAACAATGTGATTGGTCAGATGCAATACTGATACTGGACAATGTTTTACCATCTTTAAAGTGTCCTGCTGCCTGCAGTGCTCTTTAGAGTCTCAACTGCAGAAACTGTAATCCTGGTAAAAGACATTCCAGATACATATCCTCCTAAAATTATAGTTCTCTATTCATTCTCAACAGTGTCATGCTTATGAAACCAAGGTTTCATAAGGTGGTGACAGTGATCAATAATTACTTTATCTCTTTTGCAAGAGACTGGCTAAGGTAGGCAGTATTGCTGTTGCATGGAGAAACTGGAGCTCCTCGAGAAAACAAGAGCATACACTGAAGATCACACTAAAGGGAAAAAAAAACCCAACAACAAACACACACCTGAGTCTGTAGGTTGACCATGTCAGCCTCCATTTCATTGTTGGATTCATTAAGGTCATTAATCTCTTTGTTGAGCTGCTTGATGTCCTCATCATTGTCCAAAACTAAAGGAGAGGCGAAGAGAAAAGCACGTTTTGCAAAAAAAAACCCCAAAAGAAAACAGAAAAAAACTCTATTCTAACATTGGCATTTTTATTATTTGACTCAGTAACAAAGGGGGGGGGGATTTTCCGCTCAGTAAACACATAGATTTTTCTTAATTAACCATCTTACCATCACTGGCTCTGAACTTAGTGCTCAGATAGTCTTCTGTAGGGAACTTGGCCTTCTTCTTAGCATACAAAGCTCTGGGGCATCCTGAGAGGCTGAAATGAAATTCAGAGAGGGTCAAATTTAACATTACATCTACATAAAGAACATTATAGCTTACAGTGGCATGTGTTAGTTATGTACTGCTGCTATGGGGGAAAAGCTTAGCCTAGAAAAATAACTGGAAACGGCAAGACAGACTATTTAACACATGGTCAAAACATCTCAATATTCTTATTTAACTTTCGACAAAGCAAATAAAGATTTCCAAAGTGTTCAAATGCTCATCTTTAACTATCAAGCTGTAAATTAGCTTAACTTAGAATAAAGACTTGACTATGTTCGCCTAGATCAGTTTAAAGTTGAAAATGACCAACTTATGTTTACAGAGATTTGCGTATTCTTTTTTTGGTCAGACATAGCGATTTAAAAATATAGTATCAAACTGAAGCTTTACATTTTAGCATTTGTGACAAATTTTTAAAAGAGATAACTAAATAACTAAAATATCCACACATTAAAAAAGAGAGATTCAGAGATACTTAGCCATTGGCTGCATTTTATAAAATCTGAATTTCTCATTTAATCGATTTGTTTCAAATTTGAAGATACTGATCAAAGCCTAAGCTTACCTGCGGTGTGTGAGGAAACTTCCGTTAGCATGTCCAGAGCCATCACAACCTGGGGTGGGGCAGGTTGGACCCTCTGTCTTGAAGGCCTTCCAGTTGAATGGCGTGCCATTCAGAAGACCCTCCTTTTGTCTACGGGCCGCCAGCGGGCACCCGTAAGCGCTACGATGTGTGGCGTACTTTCCACTGATGTGGCCCAGGCTGTCACAGCCTGGCACCGGACATCTGCAGAGAGCAGAGGTGGTAAGAAGAAGAAGAGAGGAGGAGGAGAAGAAAAAGTATGGAAGATAGGAAGCAGATACGGAAAGAAAGAGAATGACGGGGCACAAAGGTTAGACAAGGAGAATGCAAAAATGAAAGTAAAGCGAAAACTAAGATAATTCTTATCTTAAAAACTGAAAGGTTTTTAGCAGTTTTGCTAAATTCTGTATTGGACATATTATTACAATGCAAGATATTGCTGACAAATGAGCTATTACAATTTGGTACATGCTTTCTCCACATACTGTTATATTAACAGTTTTGTGTGCAATATGAAGCCCATGTATTTCTTATGTAATAACAATGTACTCTGCAATAGTCTACCATGAATTATATTCAGAATCAGTATCTGCAGTAAGTGTATTTTCCCATGAGTAAGTTGATTCAGTTACGGGGACAGATCACTACCTCTGCATATGATTCACAGTGACTTTCCTCTCTTTCTTTCTCTGTCTCTCTCTCTCGCTCTCTCTTTCCTTTATTGCATTTTAGTTTTACCGTCAGTCATGCTAAAAGCAGACGTTATGACTTTCTGAGCGGTACGAACTTTAAAAGCTCGGAGTCCTCCTGGTTGTCCTTGGCAGGAGTTTTAATTCCACTTTTCTTGGCACGCGGGCACCCAGAGAGACTGAAAACAGAAAGTATGGAGTTGATAACATAGGGCTGGAAAGAAAAGGTCTGGTGAAGTGATTACTTAATAAAGGAAGAGAACATGGTAAGGAAGAATAATTTTACAGAGGTTCTTCAACCAAATGACAAACCAAATCCATTGAAAACGCCTAATATGGATGAAAATAGGATTATGTGTATGTGGTGCCTGTCTAATCTATCGTGAACTGTCGCTAGGCCTCTCTGACTGGCTATACATATGTATGTTTGTGTATGTGTGTGTGTGTGTGTGTGTGTGTGTGTGCACGCGCATTTGTGTTCTGTTACCTTCTGTGTGAGGCATAGTTTCCTGTGATGTGACCTGAGCCGTCACATCCGGGAGTGGGGCATCTAGGGAAAAAAACAAAGCAATGTTCAAAGTTAGGCAGAAAAAATTAACACAGGGAGTTTTCACAACTGAAAACTGAGGTTTACTATTTATCTGCTTAATCTTAAACAAATGATCACAATGTGTATATTCAATTCAGTTCCGTTTTATTGATATACTGCCAAATCACAACAATAGTCACCTCAAGGCCCTTAATATTGTAAGGCCCTACAACAATACAGCAAAACCACATCAATCAGATGGCCCCCTGTGTGCAAACACTTTGGCAACAGTGAGAAGGAAAAACTCCCTTTTAACAGGAAGAAACCTCTGGCAGAACCAAGCTGAGGGAGGGGCTGAGAGAGGTGTCTCCCAGATTCACCCACCCTTGAAACCTTGAGACACTAAAAGTCTAGCTGTTGTTTTAGACTCCCTTGGTACCGTCAGCTCATGAATGGCACACAGCTTTCTCAACTGAGCCTCACAAAATCCATCCATCCATCCATCCATCCATCTTCATCCGCTTTATCCGAGGCCGGGTCGCGGGGGCAGCAGCCTAAGCAAAGAGGCCCAGACCTCCCTCTCCCCAGCCACCTCCTCCAGCTTATCCGGGGGAACACCAAGGCGTTCCCAGGCCAGCCGAGAGATATAATCTCTCCAGCGTGTCCTGGGACTGCCCCGGGGCCTCCTCCCGGTGGGACATGCCTGGAACACCTCACCCAGGAGGCGCCCAGGGGGCATCCTTGTCAGATGCCCGAACCACCTCAGCTGGCTCCTTTCGATGTGGAGCAGCAGCTGCTCTACTCTGAGCCCCTCCCGGATGGCCGAACTTCTCACCCTATCTCTAAGGGAGAGGCCAGCCACCCTTCGGAGGAAGCTCATTTCTGCCGCTTGTATCCGCGATCTCGTTCTTTCGGTCACTACCCACAGCTCGTGGCCATAGGTGAGGGTAGGGACGTAGATCGACCGGTAAATTGAGAGCTTCGCTTTTACACTCAGCTCCCTCTTCACCACGACGGACCGGTGCAGCGTCTGCATTACTGCAGCTGCAGCCCCAATTCGTCTGTCGATCTCCGGCTCCCTTCTCCCATCACTCGCGAACAAGACCCCGAGATACTTGAATTCCTCCTCACAAAATCAGAAATCATATTTCTTAGCCATTGCAATCCAACTTTCATTCTAAAAGTGACCTAATCTGCTAACATGGAAGAGTATAGTTTCAGAACCACACATCAACGCCCCTCTTTTCTCTCTTCTCTTTCCACTCGCCCCTTCCAGACTGGGTCTGCCTGAGGCGTCTTCATGTTAAAAGGGAATTCTTCTTCCCCACTGTTTCTAAGTGCTTACACATAGTTGTCTGATCTTTGAGGTTCTCTGTCTAATCTTTCATTATTATTATTATTATTATTATTATTATTATTATTATTATTATTATTGTTGTTGTTGTTGTTGTTGTTGTTGTTGTTGTTGTTGTTGTTGTTGTTGTTGTTGTCTTTACAATAATAATGAACACTTGCTGTGAAGTGGTGCTATATAAATGTAATTGTAATGACCAAGAAGTTGCTTCTGTTTATAGATGTTGTGTTTTCAGTGGGAGAAATGTTTCTTTTCCGTAGCTCATCTAAGGGACTATTTCAGTCAAAGACCAAAGATCTTGTCTAGTCCTATCTTTCAAATAAGGCCCATGGTCAAAATTAATCCACTGATCTTAAAAAAATAAAATAAAATAACCTCATGCTTTTTTTCCCTTCTAGGCTTCAGTTTCCTCCTTTCTGATACGCACACAAAAAACTCTCTCTGGACTCTGGTTTAGTTCTTAGTGATCATCATTGAACACATATCATCCCAATCCTGGCCAGCCATTTACACCTTATATTTGTATTAGAACTGATTTTAGGATTTTATAGATCTACAATTTTTTATTATTTTTTTTTATATTTGTCAGCTGTTTTTCAGCTTACCTGTGTATAATTGTATAACTGTGTTATAATTGATTTATTACTTGTTTTAGTATTTATCAATTACATTGATAATTTGCATTTTGTATTGTATTGTAAGCTCTGATTTCACCGTGCTATATGAAAAAATTATTCTAGCTTTCCAGGCTCTTTGCCATTCGAACACACCCGGTATCTGTACATGTTGAGCTGTGAAAAGCCTTTGTAAGTTTCATTCACATTTGCATGAAGTAATTGAAGTGAAAGCAAGCACAGACATAGGAAAAACCACCATGACAGATGCAGCGGTAGCACAGAAAGCAGCCAGCAACAATAGATAAGTTAACGTCAGCAGAATGAAGTGCTGTGGTGCTGGACAGTGTCAGTAGCAGTGAGCTGAAGTGGCAGCGAAAAGGCAGTGAAGGTGTAGAGCAGACATACTTGAGTTCAGGGGTGTGGGCCGCCATGAGGGACCGAAGGCTCTTATCAGCGAGAGGACACCCAGACAGACTGAGAGAGAAAAGACAGGCAGAGGAAGAGAAGGACGAAAAGGGGGGAAGCAAGGGGTGAGAGGGGGTTGAAAGGAGAGAGGAGAAAGATGTGAGTAAAGGGAAATCAAGAATGCAAGGCATACCAAGGTCATTTAGCAAGAAGAGGACAGACAGCAAGAAGTAAATTACTGATGCATATCAAAGTCAATGACCGTCTTTGCTTCCTGGGCTCACGCTACATTATTGCCTCTGGCATGTCAGGATCAAATAAAATGTTTGAATTAGTCTCGGTGTGCCGGCTTTGGAGTGAGAAGCAGAGGGAGAGTCTCAGTAGATCTAACATTTCATGTACAAGCTTATATAGAAAGCAGCAGTGCACACTAGTGCCCGAATAAGCCTACATACCTGCGATGGGACGCATAGTTCCCAGTGATGTGGCCGCTGCCATCACAGCCAGGTGTTGGACACCTGCAGAGGGGACAGACACGCAGTTAGCAGTGGCAGAAGGAGAGAGCGACAACTTTATAAAAAATAACTTTGTACATCTAATCCCTAAAGGAAAAACAGAGGCTGACCATACACCTGTCTATATTCACGGCAAATATGTACATAGAGTTTACATAGAAGGTCGTTAGTTGTAAGGTTCCCATAAATACCTGGGGGTAGTACATTTGTACACACTCTGATGGAACAATCAGAGTGTCACTACCCTTCTCACAAAGCACCAGACGTTCAGGGATAATTTTTATCCCGGTTGGCTGGTCATGGCCTTAAACTCACATCCACAGAACATCTAAATGTGGTTGAAAATTGCAATATGAAAAGTCATCTTTTCAGGATGTTACAACAAACTAGTTTCAACCTAATTTCACTAATAGCCCACTGAGCAATTTTCTGTTTATCAGAGCTTTAAAAGACGTCTAAATGGTACATGCTAAAACAGGGTTACATGTGGTTCAAGAGTCAATGTTTAGTAGATTTCTACATCACACCGAGCAGGTTGTTTTTTCCAGAGCAAATACATGTGTCTGTGTGTTCTAACTTTAATAATTGATTAACAAAGGATTGTGGCCAGACTATCACGCAACATTCTCTCTCTCTCTCTCTCTCTCTCTCTCTCTATATATATATATATTTTTTTTTTTTTTGTTTTTTTGTTTTTTTGTTTTTTTGCAAGCTTTTTTGTGCGAGCCTCTGGACAGTCAGAACGGTGGTATAGTGGTGAGTATTATTGGCTCAACATGAGAAAGTTCTGCTAGTCAACAGAAATCTCTTCTTTAACTTTTATTTAGAACTAAAAGGACGTCTTTTTCTACATCCCTTTTCACTGATCTTTGTACTGAACTGTAGGGATGGCAAAAAAATCACTACAGCACAGTATCGATATAGGAACACTAAACATTGATATTTTTTATGAAATTAATTAAAATACCATGGGAGCACTATGAACAAGAGTGCTGATTAAATGTGAAGATATGTTAAAACCGAAAACCACCACTTAGCTTGACAAAGCTACCTCATAATGAAGTGCAAGTTTATGGTTTTAGTCACACGAGTAAAAATACAACATCAACCTTTGTGCATCTACAAAAAAGATCAGTGACTTGTGACTACAGTGAATTTTGTCACATTTGGTGATCAGTTGCAACTCATGGTGATGGCTTGAGGGTGTTGATTGCAAGGTGATTGGATTGCACAGGTTGCCTGATAGGAGGCTACATTTCTACAAGCAGTCTGCAATCACTCTCAGAGAGATTGTCAAAGATTTGCAAATAACTGCTATTAAATGTATACATTTATAAATTCAGACAGATTGCCAGCATGTTGCTATCGGTCTGAATGAGTCTGTCAATGAACACAACGCGAGGGGCCTCGACTCTGGTTTTGTTCTGGTTATATTCCTATGAAACAGAAAGATTGCTGAGCACAAACGTTACAGTTAAATGTGAATTTCTGTCTATTTAGACAGCAAATGGATATGTGATTTATCACAGTTAATTGCTGTTTTATCAAAAACAGATTTCATGTAATTGCCAACTTGACCTCATTCAACTGCAAACTGGTAGCAGACTGATAGCAGACTGACTCTTATAACACAATTTATGGCAGGTTTTAGTGACAGTGTTGTTTTGCTGCAAAAAGAAAAAACATGTTGAATAAAACAGATATTGCCAAAGTGTAAATTTGAGGGAATATTTTGTAGTTTTAAAAAGGTGATAAATTACAGTATATGTTATTACAGTAATCAGGATGCAAAATGTTAAAAATCACAGTAATACTGTAACTGAACCCTGACTCCTCCCTTAGTTATGCTGCAATTATGATGCATTGAGTATTTTTTCCTCAGTCACCTTTCTCACTCACTATGTGTTAATAGACCTCTCTGCATTGAATCATACTTGTTATTAATCTGTGGCTCTCTTCCAGAGCATGTATTTCATCCTGTCTCCCTTCTCTCTCCCCAACCGTTTGCTGCAGATGGCCCCGCCCCTCCCTGAGCCTGATTCTGCCGGAGGTTTCTTCCTGTTAAAAGGGAGTTTTTCTATCCCACTGTCACCAAAGTGCTTGCTCATAGGGGGTCTAATGATTGTTGGGTTTTTTCCTCTGTATGTATTAAAGTAGGGTACTTTACAATGTAAAGCACCTTGAGGTGACTGTTGTCGTATAAATAAAAGTGAATTGAATTGAATTAACCTTGAGTTCAGTTGAGATATTATGATATTGTTGGGTATGTATCGATTCCCTCTACTAACATAAAGAGAAAACTTCATTTTTCATTTTTTTAGCTTTCATTTTTTAGCCAAATCTCAACATCATGTCTAATAAAATCTTCTTCTTCTATTTCCTTTAAATGAGTTTTTTATGATTATTTCTTAACCTGGGTTGGATGTAATTAAGCACATATAATCTTGTTACCCATCAGGATATAAGAATGACTTCTAACTCATTGCCTTATTACTTACGAGAGCAACTCCTTCTTGCTATCTTTGGGCTGAAATTTGACCTTGAAGCTCGGGGTTGTGACCTCTCCTGGGTATTTCCTCTCCTCTAGGCAATCCTGCATCATGTCACAGTCCTCTGGTTCGGATGAGACGTATGACTGGCCGGTATGCTCCATCTGAAAAGTGATTAACACACTGGTAAATCCACTGCAGGCCCTTTGCTCTTTAAATTGTGGCTTGACCTATTATCTGAATTTAGTTTTTTAAATATCTGCTTCCAGCTAATAGTTTGCTATTGTATATCTGAATGCAAGCAAAGAAACTTTGCAAACACCATGTGCACACAATCCTCTTTTATTCTTTTGCAGACAAGTGATGTTTCCAAATGCAGAGTGTCCTCATAAAAAATTAACATTCAAGGCCCTTTATATTTCTTTTGAAAAAGTTCAAAGGAGTAAAAATTAGCATATGCCAAATCCAGGATGGTGCAATGCACCTGACACACTACCTCTGTTACACAGTGCAATGTTTTAACTGTACAGTAACTCTCACATTTCAGTGAAATAAATGAATAATACAAAGAGGAAAAGGGAACAGGGAATAAGAAAAGGGAATTACACAAAGACAAAGTGATGTAAACAATTAAGAGTTTTTCATTCAAAAGGCTTAGGGGGAATTTTGTCTGTTGTTATTTATGTCGCAATATCTCCTCTGTGAGTAACATCTGAGGAAATGCACCGTGTTTGGAGCTCGTACTTTTGTTCCGTCTAATTGTACTGACCTCGTCCATTTCCTCCTCTCTTTGACGGTTAGGTTTGGTGTAATCCAGAGGTCCCTCCCAGTCCTCCTGCTTGTAGGTGTGTATGCTTGGTGATGTCATCCCGCTGTTTCCACCATGATGCAGCGAGGAAGAGGAGGAGGAAGGGTCTGGAGACCGAACGCCGGGGCTCGTCCCAGACAGACTTCCCTCTCGTTTAATGGGTTTTTTCATGCTCAGGTCCAGGGTGCCGTTCTCATCCACTTCAATGTCCATTTCCTGGAGACAATGCAACAGGAATTTATAGCTGAGCCTATGTTATTACCTGCTTATAAGTATCCTTGTAATTTTCAGTTGTAGAGCCCCAATTTGAGACTTCAACAAATAAATAATTTTAGACAAGTGACAGTGAAGTAACTAAATGAAAAATGAATAATAATATCCCTATATGCCCACTTTGAGGGTATACTACACACGAAATAGAAGACTATCTGCTGAAATCTGCACTGAGATACCATTACAGTAGAATTTAATTGAGCTTTGGGCATACAGAGCTTAGTCTTACACACATTCATGTCATTATTTGAAACTTTTGCCCTGTTTGAAACTTGAGTTTTAAAATATATTTTTTTTATTGCAGCTCACTCTGTATATGAATGCAATTATGCTTTTTTTCCTGTTAAAAACTTTGGAGCTCAGTGCATAATCTGGGAGAAAATTAATGGAGAAACACAGCTAACTAATACATCTAATTAAGTATTCTCAAATGTGAATAACTAATGCAGTCTCCTCTGGTGCACTTCACTGTATATGTGAGGCAGTCCTGTGTGATGATGATTGGGATTATTTTAATTACCCTCTTGAGCAGATTCTGATGCAGCGCTACATATCTGCCTGAATTCTAATTTCATATATTCTAAATAAAAACTGAACTTTCATGTGGAGAAATGTTGCTTTCGCTTCTCCACCTGCTTGTAAAACTGCCCTCGAGCCTGTATCAAACAAGCATTTTCACAGTCATGCACCAGAGTGACGGCCTCTTTCAGAGCACTACATACTCAAGTTCAGAACACCAGCCTCATCGCCTAAGCATGTTAGTCATGATATCTAATGTACTCTGGTGCCAACAGCACGAACACTGTGCTCCATCTCTCCATGCTTTATTATAGTTCTGGCAGGTGAAGAGAAACAGAAGGGTGAAAAGAGCAATGTTTTCAGCATTCATGTAAAATGGTGCTCATATGGGCTGGTCAAGGGCCAGAAAATTCAAAGGGTTAGGAGAAGAGGAGAGAAAATGGGAACAGTTCCCAGAAATGTCCCAGGTTGATGAGCTCAGTGTTCCAGTGTTTCAATATTGGATTTCAACTGGCTCCAACTCTGATTCCAGATCAGTCCCCAGTTGATCTGCGCAGCTAAGGCATGCTCTTGGATCTGTGCCTTGCTGAACACCTTGCTCTGCTTTGCTGCCAGAGACATTAATTTTCACTTTTTATCTTCCTAAAAGCATGTCAGAAATCGAAAAATGATGAAGCAGTCACTTTCTCTCCTCTGTGAGGCAAAAAGGCTTTTAAAAATCACAATATGGGGGAAAGTGGAGCTCCTATTACACCTCCTGTGCACAGAAAAGAGAAAGGAAGTGAGGGAGTGAGAAACAGAAGTATAGATAGGGAACGAGCGAGGAACAGGGAGGCTTGCTTAGGGAGGAAGAGAGAAAGAGGGTAAAAGGACATGTGAGAAAGAAAATGATAGAAAGAGAGTGGGAGATCCGTCCAGCAGATAATGAAAAAAGGCTACCTGGTGGAAAAGTAATCCAGGCAACTGGCAGTCAGCCAAATTCAATAACAACATGAAAAGTGTGTGGGATGGAGGGATGAAACGATGAAAGAGGATGGGAGAGGTGATGCAACTGAATCTCAACACCATCCTGTTGCTGTAAACCAATGCCTCCTGATGATATATTCATGCAGAGTTGATGGAGAAAAAAAATGAGCGAGAGGAGAGGAGAGAAGAGGGGTGGAAAAGGCACACCCACTGCTATCTCCTCTCATCTTACCAGCTGTGGCCTGCAATGTTTCATCTGCACTACAATCAGATAATAAAATCTTTCTCTAAGTGTTTTGCAGAGAAGAACAAGGCAGTACTTTACGACAGTAAAACCATCTGTACTTGACTCCCTTCAAATTGAGTACATTTTTGATCATCGAAGAACTACCAAGTGATGATGAAACCGACTGTGCTGTTTTCATTCCAACTGCGCTCCTTTATAATGACTGGGAAAAAAACATTTGAAAAAATGGTGGGTTTACCTTGTTTTGGGGTTTGGTGCTAAGGTTCTCAGGTTTCTCCCAGCAGCGAGTAGACAGGTTAAGGATGGCAGTGGCAGCCATGTGAGCAGCTTCGGCATCATGGGCGTAGTCGTAGGCCAATGAGGAGCTTTTCCCATAACCGTGGAGGCTGAGACTAGGTGATGATGACTTGGGGAATGACGGCTTAGCTGCAGGGGGACAAAGGCACAAATCCCAAATTGGCTGATATTCTGGGAAAGTACTAAAACAAAAGGGGATTGAAAAAATATGTGCGCTCAAGAGAACCTTTGTGTTTTGCTAACACTCTACCTTCATTTTTCATGATTATTTTCTGCCCCACACTGCTGAAGCATTTTAATTTAGCTGATTTTTTTTTTTTAAATTAATATATTTCAATATATATTAAATAAAGATCAATCAATCATCTTACGTTTCTGTATTTTTCAGAAATACATCTTCCTCACAGGACAGCCAATACAAACATATGATTTATAGAATATGATGCCAGACATTAAACAGATAAAAGTACTTAAAATGAGCTCAACCTTAAAAATATACAGAAGTAATATTAAACCATCCAATACTGACGAGGAACATTTTTCTGCAGAACAATAATCTTTTAATTTGCTACTTCATGCACAGTTTTCCAATAATGCAGTTTTATGTGTACTGAGGTGCGTTCACTGGGTTTTATTGCTTCTTTTCTTAAAGGAGTATCCACCACTTGTCATTGTCATTTGGTAAAACAGCAGATATTTATTCAGCTACCATTCTTCAGCCATGAAGGAGTGCAGAATACGTCCACGCAGAGTGCAGACAGACAGCACAAATGGCACATTTTAATCTGATCCAATTTATCTTCTTATAAAGTTAAATAGCAGAGGAAGATGTTTTCGTTTGTATGTGGCAATTGTCTCTGCTTGCCTTTCTGTAAAAGTCACCGCACACCACTGAGTCACAGCCACTGCTATGCATGCAGACAGGACAGAAATGGCAAACTGAGTGAAAAAGTAACTGAAATTTGAACATTTGTCTCCCTCTTCTTTTCACTCATTTTGAAGAATAAAAGTCAGCCAAAGAGCCATGCTGGAGTAACATTTTCAAGAGCCTTAGAAAGGCCAGCACTGAGAGCAAGAATTAGCACAAATGAACATATCACACTATCTCACATAGCAATGAGTGAATGGTTAGTAAATAACGTGGCCCAGATCTTCAGTTTTCTGTGTGGCTCACATGGCTTTGACCAAAGATTCTAACTCACAGTGAATCCGGCTGCTGTAACCTAGCCACAGGTTTGCCTTATACAAAAACAAATAAATAAATACAGGGAGTGCAGAATTATTAGGCAAGTTGTATTTTTGAGGAATAATTTTATTATTGAACAACAACCGTGTTCTCAATGAACCCAAAAAACTCATTAATATCAAAGCTGAATGTTTTTGGAAGTAGTTTTTAGTTTGTTTTAAGTTTTAGCTATTTTAGGGTAATATCTGTGTGTGCAGGTGACTATTACTGTGCATAATTATTAGGCAACTTAACAAAAAACAAATATATACCCATTTCAATTATGAATGAAACGCTTGATTGTTCGATGATCACGCTTCAGAAGCTTTGCAATTTTGAGACTGCTGCATCCCTCTGCAAGATATCTCACTATTTTTGACTTTTCTGAGCCTGTCAAGTCCTTCTTTTGACCCATTTTGCCAAAGGAAAGGATGTTGCCTAATAATTATGCACACCTGATATAGGGTGTTGATGTCATTTAGACCACACCCCTTCTCATTACAGAGATGCACATCACCTAATATGCTTAATTGGTAGTAGGCTTTCGAGCCTATACAGCTTGGAGTAAGACAACATGCATGAAGAGGATGATGTGGACAAAATACTCATTTGCCTAATAATTCTGCACTCCCTGTATACACGATAGAGAAGAAGCCCGAGGTTCCCTCTTACTTTTGAAGGCTTTAGGTGAGGTTTCGCTGGTGGGCATCTTTGGAGCAAGCGTGCGCTTCCCGAACACTTGAGCATCGAAGCTTGCATAATCGAAGGACACCTTGGAGTACTTCTCCAGCTCCTTGGCCAAGTTGGCGCGAGGTGTGGAAGGTGCCATGTTGGGCCTGTAGCTCCCATACTGGGGCACCTCTAGCTGCTTCACAAAACACATGGGTCTGCAGGGGGGAGAGGGAGAGGATGTCAGGGTGGGGCTGGGGATTAAAGACAAAAATAAAAGCAGAAACAAGAGATGAGAAATAAAAAGAGGATTGATGCAATAAAAAGACACACACACATAAAAGCAAAACGGGGGAAGAAAAAGAATAAAAGAATGAGAGAAAAGGGTAGAATGAAACAGAAAGAGTGAAGACAGGAGCAATGGTGTACTTAGCGGGAGTGCAGCAGGATTAAAAGCTCTCTTATCAGCAGAGGGCACATTTGCATGTTGTACAGCACGGAATTTATGAGCTTTAAGCCCTCTCGTTTTCTGGAGAGCCCGGGCTTTTGTCAGACCTGTTGGCGTAAATCCACTGATAGACCAGGGGGAGGTGGAAGGGCGTGGGGAGTGAGAAAGAAGAGAGAAGGGGGAGAAGAGAAGACTAGGAACCAAAGAAGGGGGAGTGGTGAAAGAGGAGAGACAGAGGAGGGGTAGGTTGGGGGTATAGAGCCTGGAGGAACAAAGTGACCTTACTCATTTTTTTTTTTGCATCCCCTAACCATCTTATCCAAGCCCTCCACCCACTTTGGCCCAGCCCTATTTATTCTCCTCTGCACCGAAGCCTTTCCTCAGTGTTTTTCATTAATAGTCCACAAGACCTGGCCTGTAGTCATACTGCTGCAGCTGGGGTGGCCATCACATAGAAGCCCACTAATAATAAGTGTGCAAAGCAGAGCTACAACTGATCACAGGTGACTTTTTTCCATTTTATTAATTCAACATCGTTCCATTAAAACGAAGAATTCTGCAGCTCCACATATAAGAGGCAAGGAAGCTCATTTGAATAACAATCTAAAACAGAAAAACAAAGCAGGCCTTATTATGTTTTAATACTTGATGCTTTGTCCAACCACTGATGAGGTTTTCCTCAAGGAAAGCAATTATTTTTCCTATCCCCCCGCAATGCCCCTATAACTTGCATAATTAGCTTATCGGTTGCATTATTAATTAAAATACCAATGAGGAAGAGCACAGACAGCATAATACCAGTGTCTGGTTTGCACTAATTATCATTCTTTTGGCCAGGATCTGGCCGGTCGGGTGAGATGAATGTAGATAAAGAGATCTTAGCATGTGAGGTGACAGTAATGATTAGCCTGCCAGCCAGGATGTTTCAAGACTTTCTTGTTATTATTGAGCCGTTCAGAGGCCAGGCTCCACCTTTCATGCAGGGTACCATAACCAAGGTCAGGATTCTCTCTGCGGTTTCAATGTGGCTCAGCAGTAAAGTGGCTAACCTTGACAAGGACTCAGCTGTGAGGGGTTTGGATTGGAGGAGACAGCTTTTATGTAGGTGAAAGGGTCACTGAGCCCAGTCTATCTTAGTTTCTGCTATTCATTGTGTCATCTATGATGGGCTTTGGAAAAGGACAAAAGGCATGAATTTTTTTGCCACATAAACCTTAACTGTGCAACGTTAATACAGTTAATTACAAAATTTTAATCAATATAGGAATCAAAAAGCTCCCTTCTATGCATATAACTTGTAATTAAATTATCAAATAGATAAAATCTTTACATGTCAATGTAATGATATTGGCCAAAGTCAATAACTGCCACGTTTGTATAACTGACCTCTCGTGAGGGCATTAGGGCTCCATATCTACAGTATGTAATGTAATAAAGCAGAAAAAACCTGAACTATGAGTTTGTACTTTTTTGATGACCCACCTCAGCACTCTGTCATTGGGACTTCCTTTGAGGTGCTCGCTCCCTGACTGAGAGAGATGCTGCTTATCGTGGCTCTTAGACAGCTTCTCTGCAGCAGCGATGGGACAACCAGAAAGACTGCAGGGATAAAGGAAGCAAAGCAGATGAATATTACAAGTACATACTGCTGACTGTGTAAATCTACATCACAGTACTGATGTGGGCTGACACATTTGCTGCCCTGCATACATGAATATACGAGCTTGCAAATACACAAAGTGCACAACACTCTAACCTGCAGAGATACACACACACACACACACACACACACACACACACACACACACACACAAACAAACAACTTTCATATATAGATATACAGTATAAAGGTGCAATGTATATAAATATACCTGCGGTGTGTGTTGCGGTTGCTGTTGACATGGCCCTGACCTGTGCAGCCAGGAGTCGGACACTTCAGCACGTTTTCATGCATGGCCAGAACTGACAAGATGCACAATCATGTGATCAGAGAAAACTCAGAAAATGAAAATCACTGAAGTGGGATTTGCTTATTATTAAATTTGTTTTTATTTCTCATATTAATATTTTTGGTCTTCCTGCAAAAATAGATTTGAATACACAGCTGCACAGACTGTATTGTATAACCCCAAAATTCCCAATAATAGAATAAAATTAGAATTAAATTACGTATTTGAGGGCATTTCTTTGACTGAATTTCACAGCATTTGACCGATGCAAATCAAAGGACTGGTTTCTTCCAAACATATATACCAAATCATGGAATCGGTGGCTCCCGAGACCTCAGAAAACCTCATGGCACAACAATTACACTGTTTAACTATTTTTTTATGCTAAGCAGCTGGAATAACAAAGAACAACAACAAAACCTCACTCTCTGGGGGGATCCTGTCCTTGTGCGGACAGCCTGACAGGCTACGGTGGTGGGGGTAAAGACCGGTCACGTGACCAGTGCCATCACATCCCGGTGTGGGACACTTGTTCTCCCTCTTCTCTGGCCTGCTGCTCTCTGGGTCAGAGTTGGGTAGGAATGTAGAAGAAAACGGAAAGGAGGACAGGAAGATGGAAGGCCAAGTAAAAGGAAAGGGGAAGGTGGGATGAATAAGGTGCACAAAAGCAAGTGGTTAATGTCATCAGACAGTGTGCTTGGCTGAGCATGAAATCCAGACATATTCCCAACATCTGCACAAAACCCACACCATCTGTATCCCCCGACTCATGGCTTATACATGCCTGTAAATACACCAGGTATTCCATGCATTTGTCTAAATGTTTATTTAAATACTTTTAAAGATAAAATACTATAAAAATGATAAACTACACCATCTTATCCGGTTGAGCTGGATAATCCCCCCATGGCTACATTTGCACAACACTTTCAAAGACCTTGTTTAGATCTTGGACAAAGCAGCACCTTACAATACATCAGAAGAAATTCGCACCACTGTATAATTTACACATAATTAAAGATGCCTTCTCCTCCCCTCTCCTATTGGAGGCAGGCCAGGCAGTATCAGTGGCACTGGAGAGAGGAGAAGGGTGCAAGAGGATGGTGTGATGCTCTATTGGCCTTCAAATTGAATGTTAACGAGACACGCATCTCCTAATTAGCGTCGAGCAGAACAGGAACGTCACCGCAGGAGGGAGTTAAGGCCAAGGAGAGGGCAGCACTACCGGGCATGTAATCACACTGCTGCTATACTGTGAGAAGCATGACAAGCGGGCAGCGTGCCAACTGTGTAATACAAGGCCCGAACACACGTAGCATGTAAACAAACACTCCATGGCTGACTGTGGAACAACCTGCACTCCTCCTTTTTCTCTGTTGATATGTTGTTGTCTCTCCTGTGCTCTCTCGCATGCTGTCATCCCTTCTCGCTCCCTCTTTGAGTACTTCCTCCCAGCTCTTCATGGAAGTCTATTCAGCTGGAACCACTTCAACCCCATTACAATAGAAAAGGGAGGATCCAAACAGAGCTCTGTGACTCATCTCTTATTTGGTACACTGTGTTTATTTGTACCCTCTGCTCCCAACATAACATTTAGCACATTTGCCAAAACTTCAGAACATCATTTTCTGTGTGCTCCCTTATTGGTTGTATTCCTCTGATATTGTTGTGGTATTTAAAAAAGCACTTGCTGTCTTGCAGAGTATTAGAGAAAATAATGAAAGAGCACATTTGGCCTGTATTTTTAATATAAGGATAAAGCCAGGGGGCAACTGCCCCCTTAAAGCTAGCTAACCTAACAAAAGTAAAACTGGCAAATTCTGGCACTTGCCTCTGATGTTCTTTTGTTTTTTTTGCAGCAGAAAACTGCTGGTTTGTGTAGAGGTTAAACAAAAATAGCAAATGTTCATTAGGCTTTTTTTTAAGGCCTGGATGAAAACGTGCCAGCTGATTCTTCCTGTCAAATGCTAATGACATCTGGGTCTAGTTTCACTAAGAATTGTATTAGTCAAACTTAGTTACTTTGATTACATACTGCTTTGCGCACATTATAGCCTGTGAGAAACATACTGCAGTAGATTATCAGTCCAGCTCTGTTCAGAGTAAAGTACTTAAAGCCTGACATATAGGTGCTCTTCCACTGTATGAACTATGGGCAGACACAAAGTGATGCCAAGATTTACAAGAACACTCCCCTAACACAGGACCATTCTGTTTTTAAGGCGAATAAAAACAGGTGGGTGCAGAAGACGTGCTCAGTGCATCACATAGAAGTTTTGTTGGGGTTTTCAGAAAAATTTCATAGAACGGGGAAAATGTAAATTTTCCTGGTAAACCTATAAAACATTGTTGGATGAGGAATAAGTTTGCAACATGGTATTTCAGTACCATGTGCAGCTAATGTAGCTTTAAAAAAATCAAAGATATAAAAAGAAACGGACTAAATGTGGCTGATGTGCTGTCTCCCTCAGGCAACTTTCACAATACCCTCTCAGTACATGTTGTAGCTCTGTTCTCCCCTGGTTACTAATTCATACCTTTGCTGAAATAGCTCTTGCGGATGACGTCCAGGTGCTTGGGCCTGTCCTCCATGGTGAAGTACCGCTGGTGGTGGATATCTGGTGTGCAGAGCAGCTCTCTGGGTCCTGCTGGCTTCACCTGCTCTGCCTTCAGGGCAATGGCTTGCTCTAGCAGGCCCAGGTTCCCTCGGGTCATGTCGAACATCTCTGACTCATCCGTCACTGCCGAGCGCTGTGACAGGCTGTCTTCATCATCGCGCTCGTCATCTCCATCCACATCGTCAAAGTCTTTGTCCTCCGACTTATCGGATCGTACCTCGATAATGTCAGGAGAGGCTGAGGATGAAGCTTTGTGGATTTTGTAGTTCTCCCCTCTGGGAATGGGAAAGTAGTCCTCCAGTGGACTGGCCCTGTGGGAGCTGTAGCTTAAAGGAGGGCTGGCCTTATAGTTCTGAATTGAGCTAGCCTTAAGAGAGCTGTCTTGTGGACTGGCTCTGTTCTCAAAGGGACTTGCCCCGCATGAGTTGTAGTCCTCCAGAGGACTGGCCCTGTGGTCTTCAGCCTTGTGTGTTCCCTGAGCTGCTGCGGTGCTGGTGATGATGCGGATGGCAGTTGGCACATCAGAAATGGGCAAAACATCCCTGTGCTCCTCCTCATCTGCTGAAGTGCCCTGCCTCTGCTGCATTGGCACTACTATCTTTTCTTTTTCATTGTCTTTACCTATGAACTGTTCACACTGGTCACTTTTAGTCAGATGCTGTGGGCTCATGTGGTTGCTCATATCTTCGTGCTCCCCTTGCTCATCCTCCACATCAGCTGCCTCCTGCTGCAGAGCAGATGACTCCTTCAGTGCTTGAACTCCATGTGCCACCTCCTCATCTTCCTCTTCTCCCTCGTTCGTGTCCTTCTCCTGCTCTTCCTTTACTTCTTCACCCTGTGTAATGGCCAATGTGACATCCTTCTCGGTCCCCATAGCAACAGTCTGCTGAATGGCCACAGTTGGAGCATTGTTGTTGTTGACACAGCCCAGGTGGAGGAGAGAGTTGGCCACCTCCTCAGTGCTCTGTGAGGGAGAGTGACACTCCTCAGCTGCAGGTACCGCTGCTCTGAGCTCAGGCTCGATGATCACACACTCCTCCTCTATCGGAGTAAAGATGAAGAGGTCAGAGCAGTGACACAGAGGAAAACATGAGTCACATAGTGACTTCAGGCTGTTGTCAGCAATATCTTTATCTTCACTTGTATCGCTTTTATGCCTGCTAAGTCTTTCACTGTGTATATTTATATATGTGACATAAAAAGAACCTACTGTTACAAAACTGTAGCCGTAAAGCAGTTTGTTGACAGAGAAAGACACTCACAAAGTCCTTGTGCTCCTAGTGGCCATGGTTTTATCTTTTCTCTAAAGGCTATAATCTATCACAATCAGTGAGTCTCATGGACTAATGGACAAGAAGACAAGAAGTTCCTAATTTTGAAATATATACAAACAAAGAGTTTGGCAAATGATTATTG
This sequence comes from Perissodus microlepis, assembly GCF_051167445.1. NCBI lineage: Eukaryota > Metazoa > Chordata > Actinopteri > Cichliformes > Cichlidae > Perissodus > Perissodus microlepis. The sequence goes on from NC_140480.1 coordinate 17,130,704, forward strand.
GTAAAGAGTCACATCTACTGTCTCTGATACCTGCTCTCTATTGGACTGGAGATCTGCTGATGCTGCTGCTCACTAGAGCCAGTGTTGGGGAGAAAAAGGAGAGTGGAAAAGTAGAGCTGTCACCGACCAGAAATGGGAGATGGAAGCATGTAAATATAATAATAACCACTGCAGCTAAAAAGAGTGTCTGACAAGCCCAGTTGTAAGTAAGCTATTAAGACTTGACTGTACACTGTGTTCGTGTTTTGCTCCGAAACAATAAGTTCCGTTGGAGCAACCTTTCAACGCCTCTCTGTCTCTCGCTAGCAAAGTTGACCCAGAAACAAAGTAAAGCTAGTTTTTGGCTATGAGCCCGAAACGGAACCCAACGTATTAGCCAGAGGTCCCTTTACTACGGTTCGGAGCCGCGGACCTGTTTTATATAAGTGAGGAATAGTTTTCTATACGAGATCGCTGCAAAAAGTGCAGCCTTACCTAATGTCCACCTACTGTTACTCATTTATATTAAGATTTAAAAATCTAGTTGCTATTGGTATGGTGAGTAACCTTCAGTAATAGTAATAAATCACACAGCATAGTACAATCATGTAGTTGTAAAACAGCATAATAATATATTAAGTAATCCAAAGTATTCCGTTACGTTACTCAATGAGAGTAACATAACGGAATACGTTACAAAATACATTTTGGGGCATGTATTCTGTAATCTGTAGTGGAATACATTTTAAAAGTAACTTTCCCAACACTGACTAGAGCCAACATAGCGATACAATTAAATATATCAGTTCTGCTAATGGAAATACCAGTGTCTTCCTTGATTATAGTAGTCCTGACTCAAATGAAGAAGCAGGTAGTGAGGAAGCTGAGTGGGGTCTAAATAAAAGACACTCCAGTGGGAATCGTACGATCAACCAATTTGGGAGCTTAACCCATCAAGCAATTACAGTCGGGTATCTTGGCCTTAATCTGCTTCAGTATTGAAGTACATGATGAATATGTGCTCCTTTGATGCTGTGGTTATTTTTCACTGTACCCCTCTTTGTTACCAACAAGCTATGTTTCATACCTTCATCAGCTGCAAAGTTCTCCTCCTTCTTATACGTCTCTTCCTCCTCTTTCTGTTGTGTGTTCTCCTCCCGACCGTTTGTCTGTCCGTCCGGTGTGAGTTCTGTCATTTCCTCTCTCTCCTCCTCCACACCTGTGTCTGTCTCCTCCACTTCCTCTTCTACCTTGGCTCCTTCTGTTTTCTCTCCATCGCCCTCAGCCTCACTGCTTGCGTCACTCTCTGCACTGAAACCTTCATCTAGGGCTAGTTTCAGGGGGTGGGACTTCCTCTTGGAGGCAGGCCGTTCTGTTTCCTGTTCTTGTTCCTGCTCTGCCTCTGCTTCATCTAGACGGCGCTTTCTCGCTATTGGGCAACCCAGAATGCTTGTGATGGGGGAAAAGGAGAAGACAAGAAGAAAAGGGAGAGAACAAAATTAAGAAAATCAAGCTGGGTTATAAGTGAAACAACAACCTAACACGTCTAACAGAACCACAGCAGAAGGAGGCAGGGTGTTTTTCTGACATGAAACAGGATGGAGCTGCTTTTTCCAGTGTGAATCAACACGCCTGAGGGGGGCGCCATGCTAGCTGACTCAGATATCACAACCAATCTCAGCCAATTGAGTGGAACGTTTAATGAACAACTCATATGGAGAGGCGGGCGGGCGATGCAGCAGAGGGTGAAATCCAATAAACTCCTTCTTACGCTCACCTGGGAGACGCTGAGGGAGTCTGAGGAACGATCTATAAACAAAGTGCATCTCAAAATTGCCTGCTGAACAAATACACATGTAAACAGATAGCTAATATCTGCCCCTCAATAAAGACGAGTCACAAGCCAGTGAGCTGCCCCAAGTCTCCCAGGATCTCCCAGGGCGAACGACACAGACGATGAATGGAGGGATGGGGAATGAGGCTGGAATAACACCTGAAGAAATCACATTTCACCACTGCCCACTGAAAGGTTTATTACTTAGGTTTAGATTTAGATGCTCTGGGAGTCTGGTATGTGACATAATGAATGTGCTCTATTTGCAATCTGATTCAGTAAGTATCTTTAAAAGTCATTCACATTGTCTCCATCTGCGATTTAAATAACAAAGAATCGAAATGGTGCTGAGGAACCCGAGAAGCTGTGCAGTTTACTATTTGGTTTTTCTATTTTTTCTATTTCTATCTTTATTTTACAAATAATCAGAAGGAGTTATAAGGATAGCAATGAGTGGGAGAACTAGATTCATTTTATGACTGGGAGATGTAAAAGCAGGAAATGTGGACATAAAGCAGAAAAACGTATCCTCAATCAACTTCCCTCTAATCTGTGCTTTTTCTCTTGTCAAAAACACTTTTGTTGAACCTGATTTCTTCTGATCTGAATGTAAACAACTAACTCTCTGCTACATCCTTTTCCATTAGCACTGCAAAAGAGGACCATTTTGCTCATGACTTGACTTCAGTAACATCATACTATTAACACTACAAAACTAAAAGATGTAGCTTACCTCAGCTTAACAAACGTCTAGCTTGGCTGTGTCCAAAGATAAGTAATTAAGTTGATAAGAATCTTTAAAGCTCATTAATCAAGAAATCATTTGTTTGTCTGTAATGTGAATAGCACTGTTTTATGCCAGGAGATTTTGGAATCTTGTTGTCACGGTGAGGACAAAAGTCTCCCAAGACCACCACTTTGAACTGTGGTTCCAAAGTGCTGTTTGGAAGAATTTGGGTGGATATAGCCATGGCTACCTATAGTTAGAACCTAGCTATTTCACTCAATTCTGTTCTTTATGCTTTTTTAATAATTTTTTTTTTTTTTTACATTTCATCTGTATTCTTTATGCTAAGCTAGAAATCCAGCTGCTGGCTTGAGCTTCATAATTAGCGCACAGATATAAAAGTAGTATTGATGTTCTCGTCTAACGCTCAGTATTACAGCGAGTAATACCGAATAAAAGCACAAAGCAGATGATATGGGACAGAGAACAGAGAGGACAGACAAGACTGAGACAAAGGACAGAGAGACAGAGGGTGGGGTTTTAATCTGCCCTACCTTCTGTGTCGTGAGTATCTCCCACTGATATGGCCAGAGCCATTGCATCCAGGGGTGGGGCAGCTGGATGGGATGGATGGAGGTTAGAGATATGTTTAAGGCACGGGTGCATTTTAGTCCCTGTGCAGTAGCAATGATAAACACAGGCAGTAAATAAAAAAGAAAAGGTCAATTAAGACAAACAAAATAAAGTGAAGCACAGACATGCAATCTGAGCGCATGTGTCACACAAACGCACGTGTCCCCACTCTTCTACCAGACACACATAATGCATGAATGCAGGTGGCATCATGCAGGAGAAAACATAATATTCTCTGTCATACATCAACCCTGGCCTATATCCTGTTACTGTGAGAGATAAGGATCAGCCGAGGCCTGCTGTAATTTCCCCTGCTCTGCTCTCTTCACCAGTCATCATCATCAGTTCTCGCTCACTCTATTTTCTTTCTCTCTCTCTCCTTTGATTCAGGTTGCTATGACCCCTCAGGATGGCTCATTTCGATTCTCATTAACTTCCCCCAGCAATTGCCCTTTATTACTCCAATTATCCTTATTATTAATTTCACTTATTAAAAAATGCTGCATTTGCATTTTAAATCAGCCACTCTCTGGCCTCTTTTTTTTTTCTTAATCCAAAAACCTCAAGTATTTTTTTGGAGTGCTGAGTAGAGATCAATGCTCAGAGGTGAAGTGTGACAAAATGAGAGAGGATGAAAAAATCATTTGGAAGGAGGGCAAGGAAGGGCGATGACTGGCTTTTGTGGACCCTGAAAGCTGGTCCCTGAGTGGGAAACTATGGAGAGGAGCTAAGGGCGGGAGAAAAAACTAAATAATAGCCCTTCACAGTCCTCTCTTCTTGTGCTGCATCCTTTGATCAGACTGCAAAAAGATCGTACACCTTTTTCATTGGATGTACTGTATGTGTTCATAGCAGGAAACAGCAAAAGGCTGCAAGAAATCAATAGCAGCCTGTTGGAGGCACTGACCACGAACTGAGAAGTGCTGATAATGAGTAATAGGAAAAGAATAATATACAGCGTCATCTAAAGACGCAGCGTTAGTGAGTGTATGAGTGCCAAGGTGGGGGAGATACGAGGTGGGGGTTTGGCGGGATATATAAAAGAACTTTATGAAAGGGATTTGCACAAAGATGAAGGTGTTTCCTTACCTCAGCTCTTGTCCTACAAGCTCAATAGGAACTGAAAGGGGGGGGGGTCATGGGGAGAGAGAACAAAGGTGAACAACTGCTCAGAACGCCGCGCTGCTAAAAGAAACTCAGATCAATAAATCACAAATGCATACGAATCCCAGAAGGATTCCTCATAGAGGCTTAGACACACACACATGCCGAAAAATCCTACAACACACCTACATGCTCCTGGGTTCACACATACACATCTACATGTAAAACAAACAAGAGTAAAGCAAACATGCTGCATAAAAAAGGCACGCACACACAAACAGAAAGGCTAAATCAGCCAAACTGCACAGCACCGTTCAGAAAAAGTGACAGTTATATGCAGACTTCAGCAATAAAACATGATTAATTGTTACACTTTAGTTACCATAATTGGGGAAAAGAAATTAAAAGGAAAACTGCCTTCATCAGGAGAAAACAGCACTTCATTCAGGGCCAACTTATAGTAATTGCCTTCAAAACATAAATCAAGCTCTGCTCCCATAGAGCACGCGCACACTTGCCGGCTGTGGGCATCGATTGGGAGTTGAGCGATAGAACGAGTTTTTGGAGAAATATCCTATTTTCATTTGAAGCCAAAATGAAAAAACAATAGGATCCTGGAGAATTCAGTTTGGCCTCCAATATCACATGCATTAATCACATGTCAGAAATAGCCTGGGTATCAAGATACACTAAGAGCACTAAGACACATGCACACATGCATACACACACAAGTTTTTTTGTTTGTGTGTGTGTGTGTGTGTGTGTGTGTGTGCATGCGCGCATGCAACATCGTAGTTTCTCAGTCTTTCATCATGCAGTTGGAATGACTGGATGCCTTCTGAACACCCTGTGAACTGTTGCTTTGCTGTCTTGTTTCTAAACATCAAACACACGTGCAAATGCAAACACACCAAGGAACTCACACATATCAATATGGATATTTACACATTCATTCAAGTGCACATTAAATTTACATGTGTTTGTACACATAAACACACAGCCATACGTACATGTGGACTAAAAAAATATGGAGTAGCAAGGGCTGTGGTTTTTGTGATATTCTAGGAGTTATGACTCAAAAGTGATGCATCGATATTACTGATCTGTTCAGTGGGCATTAGCACGTACACATAAAGCCACAAGGTTTCCTTTCATTCGTTTGTGCCCTTAGAGAGAAGGGTCATACATTGGGTATGAGGGCTCAACTTGAATGGTTTATAATGAGGATGAAAATGATTAGAATCGTGCTCTGGTCTTATCAGATGTCGACATAATTGAACACCTATGGTAGGATTTGGAGCAATGTGTTAAGACAGCCCTCTGCAACACCGTTATTACAGCACCAAATATGTTTTGGGAGAACGGTGTTCATCCTTAAAGCAGAGTTGCAGAGACTTGAGGAATCAGTAGCCACATACATGTACAGATTTACTTAGAGGAGCAAATTAGCCTTTGCTAATATTGAGGCAGACATTTCCACGTGTTACGTGTTACATCCAATACTACAGAGAAGCTCTGATGTTGGAGAGCAGTGTGTGTACATACTGCTGAGTAAAGACACGCAGAGGCCTCTTTTTATTCACCGTCTTTGTCACTCATGTTTATGTGTACAGACAAACATACATTCTGAGTCCACGAACCCACGCGCTTGTCAAAAAGCAGAAGAGATGCTTGGCTGTGAAGGAGTGTTTGTAAATGTAACTGTTGCAGACTGGGCCTGAGTGACTGACACTCACCTCTGATTCCCTTGGACCGAGTGCGAGTTCGCTTATCGTCACCCTCTACGCTCATCTGTGAAGAAAAGGAGAAAGCACGAGCAGAGAGAGCAAAGAAGAGAAGGAGAGGGGGAAAGAAACCATCAGAGGTAATTTCTCAATGCTCTCACTATTTTCCACCACACATCTAGAGCTAATTGCACTTGTCTTCCTTCAAAACAACGACTATAATAACCCACGCTCAGGAAGTTCCCATTAAAACACACCAAAGGTAGCTCTGACACAAAGAGATGATCATATCTTTAATTCTCCTTTGCTCGCCCGACCTCACTCATTTAGTATGCTTTAAAAACCTTAAAACCCACTAGAGCCAACATCAGTCTCGTTTAGGCTACTATAAGGGTAGCATGGTGTAGAAAGAAAAAACAAACTTGGTTGTTCAAGCTACTTTTTAGCTCCCTCCCCACCCTCACCCCTCACACACCTCTTATCACTCCCCCTGTAATTTCCTGCATCTGAGTGGTGCTCATGATTGTAGTCTGTAGAGAGGCAACAGGCGGTGAACGCAGAGGGGCCATGGCCCCTGTAAGCAAAGGGACTGACAATCATAACTATGCTGAATATAATAATAAAGCAAAAACACACAGGCAGCCAGAAAGCCACTGTAATAACCCTTTTAAGAAGAGGACTTGTATGTGTGTGTGTGTGTGTGTGTCTGTGTGTGTGTGTGTGTGTGTGTGTGTGCTGGGTCTGCCACTAACTCCTGGCTCAGCTTTTAAGGCACAAAGGAGCAGGTGTTAACCCTGCTACCTCACACACACACACTGACCACACCTCCTCAGCATTACCTCTCCACACTGAACACTGCTCCCAATGCACTCTAAAGCTATCAGATGCTTTTTAGACACAATGGAGCCATTAGCTTTGATTACTGGACTCTGGGTAGATTTTTTTTTTTTAATCGCAGGTCTACCCCTTTTTCTGTCTCACTCTTCCTCCATCCTATGCTCGTCTACCACCCTTTTATCCCCCTGGTTGCCTGTACTCCCCTCTTCATGCCCAGCCACTTAGCTGCTTTGTTGCTTCTCTATAGTCAAGTTGGCAGAGCCACAGTGGGATTCAAACACGGGGTCCCTGTTTCTTGTAGTCTTTTTCTCCTCCTCTCTCTATTTGGCAATGTCCCTTTCCTGCTAATAGACTACTTATGAAAAGAAGGAGGGAAAGAGGGATGAGAGGAGGATGAAACACGCTGTTGTTGTTTTTGTTAAGGGCTTTTCTTTCCCCCTGTCTCCCGAAGAGGGTGCACTTCATTCATTAATGTTTAGTGTTTGGCCGGAGGTACAGGTGCAGGCACAAGCCCCTCCCTTCCTCTGTGAGCATCCACTGCCTTGCCTTGCCCTATGCTTCTCTCTCTCTCTCCCTCTCGCTCCCTCACACACACACATGCACACACACACACACACAGACTGTCTCTTGCCACTCTGGCTTCAGCTCTTTTGATCAAGCGCTTAGTGTAGAAGTCATGCAACAAGCACCAGCTTTGTGCCCTGCCTGAAGGGAGCAGTTGACTCCTTCTGTGCTCCACTCTCAGTGCTGTGTGGGAAGAGGAGCGGATGAGTGTGCAGTAATGACTTCTCGGTCATGTGTGTATGCTCTTTTAGCCTACACAAGTGTGTGCCTGCCTGCATATAGCTCAAATCCATTTCCTTACACTCAATTGTCTGCACTTGTTAGAATACTGTTCATCTAACCCCACTAGATTTAGAAAAAATGTGGAATGGCTTGTCTAATTTGAAATATTAAGCACAAATTAATATTATCAATAGCAATGAATGTCAAATATTAAAACAGCTAAACAGCTAAACAGCATGTGCTGAGAAAATGTAATAACCAGGTGAGCCCTCAAGCTTAAACATTAAAAACTTTAGCTCAGTATTTTAAATAAAAAAGTAAAAGTAATAGATAAGTGAATCTGAAAATGAATGTAAATATTAGGTAGAAGTAATGGCTAAAGAGATAAAATAGCTAAAAGTTAAGACATATAGTACGATACCTCAAAGAGAAAAGTGGTAGAGCAGAAATATATTTTGCTTATAATAACCAGCTTGTATACTTGTATGAACACAACTTTTTCTTGTTGGTATTTTAGATTTTATTACTGATACAGCATATAACCTTGTAATATTAACACCCATACCTACAATTTAATTAAATGGCTTTCCCAAAGCCCCAACTGTCAAACTAAAATTGTTTATTTATCCACACCCAAGTTTGCTAACATACATGACAAGAAATTGATTTGGCTTGAAAATTGACTGAAAAGATTAATCAGTCATCAAAACAGCTGCAGACTCCTTTTCCTTTGAACAACGAGGCTAATTGAAAAATCAATTCCTCGTTTCAGCTCTTATTGCTACTTTTACTTAACCAATATGATATGATTACTTTTTCTACCAGTGAAGCAGAGTGGCCAGACAGTTTGCAAGGCAGCGATTTGGAGAAAAAATAGAAGACATGAAACGCAAAAAGAGCTTTCTAATAAATGTTTAACCTCTAAATCAATTTAGATTTTCACAGTTACAAAAGGTAAAGTTATATTTAAATGTGATTAAGAGATTTAGTAGATGCATCAAAGAATCAAAGGCTAACATATGAAAACAGATCTATGTGATCTATGTTTTATGTGACTGGGTTTTATTGGAAAGGAAAGAAGATGTCTGTGAAGATGCGATACAGAATATGTGCATATGAGACTGAACTACACATTCCTCCTTCATGAAAAGATGATATACTATTCTCTTACCCCTGTAGTTCTCCCCCCTCTTTCCTTTCCCTCCTCCCTATATTGATAGGCATTGGATGAATCAAAACCTGGACTGAAAAGGGCTCCCATTGCTTTCATGTTTGTGTAACCATAGCTACGCACATTTAAATAGGTAAGCACATCTGAGCTCTCCCCTCTTTCCTGTCCTTTTTCTCAATTCCAGCTCATTAAATTTGTATGAACACAAAGTCACTGCAAATGAATCCAGATGCAGCCAGGCAAGCATTCACCTGATTTTTATAATCATTTTCAAAAGGTCCTTTTTAAAGGTATGTTCAAAACTTGTCCTTTACCTTGCTTTCTTTTAATTAGACTCCTTGAACATTGCACCTATGTAGGTGGACCTACACAGTACCAGCAATGTCTTATGCACAACAGAGAAAGGCAGAGAATGAAAAAGAAGGAGATAGTGTGTCAGGCTGTGAGTGTGCGGCAATATGCGCGCGTGTGTGATGTGGGGTTTAACTAGTATGAAATGATGAAATGTGGCAGCAGAAGAAGGAGAAAAGAAGAGGTGGAGGAAGAGGAGGAGGAAGGCTCTTCCCTACAGGCTGTGTTATACATTATCAATTATGTCCTTCTTTGTGTGCAGGAGGACCTCAGCTCAGCTCTGCATTCTGACAGCTCTATGTAAATGGCTGGCTGGGGGCAATGACTTCAGAGAGAAGGTCATCCTCTGTCCCCTGGTGCACATAAATGACTCTTTTATTCATTTTCAGGTTTACAAGAGTAGATGAGGAAAGGAGGGGGTTAAGGTGGGGGGTTGCGACACAGGGAGAGGAGTTGGAGGAAAGCGTTTGCAACTGACAGAGAAGACTGACATCTCCAAAAATCACCTGAAGCTGCCAATTAGAGGCGGGCCTACAGTTCCCTCTGCACGGCCTCCATGTTGGACCGTCGCACGTCGAGCCCCTTGACAGCTTCACTTTAATGATTCAGGGAGGAAGGAGCACGCGAGAAGACTGAGCATGTGTGACTGCATAATGGGTCAGCTGCTGTCAAAGGTTTGCCATTTACAGTGTGAGTCATCCTCGAGTGATTTCAAGGTTTGTAACTAAACATCTTTTCGGTGCTAATGCTCAGTCTGTTTCATCTATCTCTACTGCAAGTCAAAAAAGACAATAAGAAGGTATCATAAGTGGCAGAGGCCTCTTCACGTGATGTAGTGTTTGAAAGCAGCACATCTCTCTTCTCCTCCTCTCTGTCACTCCTTCAGTAGCAGAAATCAAACCAAATCAATAAAAGTCATCACTTTAGATGAACCCTAGCCATCAGGGGGGAAGCAAAACTACTTTTACTGGGCCCAGGGGGAAACAACCCCCGCTCCTCTCTCCTTCAAACTCTCTTCCATCTCGTTCCATCTAATTGTCGCTCTTATTTGCAGTGCAAAGAAAAAACTAAAAGTTGGTCTTAATGATGAAAGTAGAATTCTTAGAATTATGACATTTTCTAGGTATTTCCCCTCAAAGACTAAAACCCAGTTAAGGTAAAAATTATTTCAAAAGCATCTTTTTCAAAAGAGCTTCCAAAGCAGAAAATTACTAGGAGCACAAAAAGGGGCTTTAAAGAGACTCGGGAGTTTTTCAAAAGGACAAAACGGCAGCAAGACAAAGTGCTGAGCTGCAGGAGCACCTGGGGTCAAAGCAAATGCAATATCAGTGACTAATGTCCCCTATAACTGATAACATGATCTTATTGAAGGCTTGTGTCAGCATTTCATAAGAAGAACATTATGCCAACAGTCAAACATGGTGGTGGTAGTATGATGCTGTGAGGCTGTTTTGCTGATTCAGAACCGCTGTGATTTGCCATAATTGATAGAACCATGAATTCTGCTCTCTACCAGAAAATTCTAAAGTCTGCCCTGAAGCTCAAGTACACCTGACTTATGCAGTAGAGCAACAATCCAAAATACACAGCAAGTCCACCTCTGAATTGCAAAAAAAAAAGGTTAAGAGGTGGTCAAGTCAAGGTCTGGCCTTAAATCCAATTGAGATGCCTTGGCATCAAAGAAGAGCACTCCAAAATTTCTCCACAGTGGAGTGAAAGACAATTGCCAGTTAGCGCAGATGCTTGAGTGCAGTTTTTGCTGTCAAGGGTGGCCCAACCAGTTATTAGGTTTAGGGGGCAATCGCTTTTCCACACAGCACCAGGAAGGTTTGGATAGCTTTCTTCCATTAATAAATTAAATCGGGATATAAAAACTGCGATTTGTATTCACTTGTTTGATGATCTAAAATATACGTGCGACAGAAAGAATAAGAAATCGGGAAGGGGGCTCTGTGCAAAATAAGAAATTAATAGCAACAGTTTTGCTTCACGTGTGGGTCTGTGCTTTTCAGTCACACAGATAGATGCTGCTTTCAAACCAGGCTTTCTAGCTAATAACTGCAACCTCTCGTCCAAATTCATTTACCTCTGGCTCCAGGAAACTACGACAGCAGGTCCAAAACCCATCGGTGATGTCACAGTGGCTATCAGTTTCAAAATGTAAACGTTTTAGTCCCTTCCTTGTTCAGAGTTGCTTTGAGAATGGGAGTCCTTGCCGGAATTTATTTGGGCTGTGTCTGAAAATCTCAGAGAGGACTGTCAGACTGTTGTTTTCAGAATGGAGAAACCTCCTTGAAAGGATGGCAAAGCAGGTCAGAAGTTTTAGACACGGCAGAGCAGGTTAAAGAGAAGAAAAGAGGTGTTGGTGGAAGGGAGCATTTTTCTCCTCTGCTGATAAGGCAGAATATCATGCACTTAAAAAAAGTATGAGCAGCTCAAGGACATCCTTTTGAGTTTCTTTTTTTATTGTGTTTCAATAGGAAAAAAAACCCTGTGAAGTGAACTCAGCAGTAGCAGGAAAACGCTGAGCTGTGCCACGCTGAGCTTAACTAAGCTGAGTGGGGCCGAGGCAAAAGATGGGCAGGGCCAAGCGGGAGATTTGATGTGCTGTTTGATTCATGTTTTTTCTGTCCTGCATGGCTGTCTAAAATACCCTGCACCCTAAGACACACACACACACACACACACACACACACACACACACACACACACACACACACACACACACACACACACACACATACATAGCCTGCTTTATTGCCCTCTGCTCCATCTGCCTCCACCCTTTTTGACTTTCCCCTGCTGAGTTGGGGATTGGAGGGAAATGCCCAGGAAGCAGAATCAGATTGGAAAGGGGTGTGGTGGCGAGTGATGAAGCGGGTGGGGATGTACAAGGGGGCTGTGTTGTCACTCACCATGATTGGTCGACGGCTCTGCAGTCTCTGGGAGGCCTGACAGCGGCTGCTGGTCCTCTCGCCTCGTGTCCACCGCTGGTTCACCAGCTCGCCCCGAAACTCATTTTCTGTTGGTAGAAAAGGAAGAAACAAGAGCAAGAGGTGGGGCAAGAGAAAGGGATGGGTTAGGAGAGGGGACAGATTTGGGAGAAAGAAAAAGAAGGGAAAAAGAGAGAGAGTTGTCATGAGAAATCATCAGCGCCAGTAGATGGGCAGTGTGTGGTTAAAGGAAGAGAGAAGAGGGTGGGGGTTTTACTTTGAGGGAAGGTTGGGGCACTCAAGCGTGCTGCAGACGATCCTTTATTAACTAAAAGACAAGTATGTATGCATCTCGTGGGCGCATGCGCACACACACACACACACACACACACACACACACACACACACACACACACACACACACACACACACACACACACACACACACACACACCGAGGCACAGTTAAGTGCCCCAGCTGGGATCCCTGTCAGTCTACTATTAGAATCAATCAAATTTGTGCATTTTTATCAAGTTTTTCAGGGAGCGTATATATGAAGAAACGGGGTGGTGGTAGTGGTGATGGTGGTGGTGCTGGGGAGCAATGTCAGGGGAGAGAGGTTGAAGAATGGCTAGCATATAATGAATCGCACATAAATCAAACCGCTCTTCTTCCTCCCCCCCTCACTCTTTTTTCATCAAGGTAATAGCTCTTCAGTTTATCTTTGTGATGACGGCCTGAGACAAACACAGTATTACAAATCCCTTTGTGCTCATAGCGATGCCAGTGCAGGTGTTAAATACAAAACAGAGACGTAGTTTGGGGAAATAAAGTGTAGATTTTTCTTTTTTCTGGGAGTGCTCAAGGCTGAACTTTGCAACTCGTGTCGCTTCAGCTCTGTCTCTTTCTCCCACTCGGTTTTCAAGCACTGCTGAGCTGGTAGAGTGAAATCTGATCCTTTTTGAGATAGACACACACATATATTTATGTATACATATATATATATAACCTTTAGCTTTCACCTTGGTTACACAGAACACTCTGAAAGAGAAAGCGTCCTTCAGCTTAGACTGACTGTATGACCAGGCATTTGGGCCACTCTGTTGAAAATGTAAATGGAAGCTGCAGTGGTGCTTGAGAGCAATCATGCCCAGAACTCAGAATCTGTGGTGGGAATTCAAGATAGAATCTTTTTAAATAACTAATGCAGCTCTTTCAAATATCCTGCAGCAGTCTTCTGAGGCAACAAAACCTAAAGCTCTCTGAACAAATCCTCGGCCTTTATTGACTACATCCCTACCTTTTCATTTCTCTTAAGTTTTTTTATTCTTTATTTCCATGCTTGACTGTCCTGTGCGTGAACCCATGAGTGAGAGTGGCGCACTAAAAGCAGTGAGAGCAATGGTGGACGAGACAACAAAAGGCTGTATGTCCGCATCCAAGGGGTCCTGAAGCAGACCCCTTGAACACCCCCTCCCCTTTCCCAACACACACACACACACACACCCTGACACACCAAAGCTCAGCCATTTACAAAATGCTTGTTTATCAACTTTCACCACCACCCCACCCCACCCCACCCCAGAGTGAAAAAGTGATTACAGCAGCAATACTTTAGGTCTGCATCTCTATCTCTGTCTCAGCTATCTCCACACAAACACATACACACACAAGTAGGCAAACTCCCATGCCTATTTTGCTTCCTCTCTGGTCTTTCTCCCTCCTTTTAAAGTGAAGTGAAGTGAGCATCCATCCTGTATTGTTAGTTTTGGGGCCAAGGAGCTGAGAGCCCTTCCTAAATGCCAAACATATAACAGCACTCTATTAGGACACATAGCCTGGGGCCGTGTGTCAGCAGCCCCCCGTTCACTCTGCTTAGTCCTGACCTCGTGCTGCACACACACACACACACACACACACAGAGAAAATACAGCTGGAACCAAAGCTGAAGCGATTCATCACAGAAAGAGGTGTCAGAATTAACCCTTCTTTGGCATCTTGTGTTAAATTTAGAACAAAAAAAAGGAAATTAGAAAACTAATTTGAACCTCGCGTGCTCAGGATCTGCTCTCTCTGATTCTTTGATCACATGCTGCTCTTTCTCCACCTAAAAGACTCACAGCTCATTATTTTACAGCAAAAGTTGGAGGAGTATGAGACAATTAGCCATTCACCGGGGACGTTTGGTTAATCAGAAGTGAGACGGTAGGTGGGAGTGAATGCAAAATGAATGGGTTTTTAGCTTGGGTTTTTTTTGTTATTGAGGGGCAGATTTGCCAGTTATCTGCACAGAAAGCAAATAAATGATAAGAATCAATACCTGATCCAAAAAAGAAAACCTTTTACCTGAAAACAAAGTTTAGGCTCAAGTAATACCATTACAGGACTGCGGCTTACTGTACTGGGACAATAGAGCAAAGAGGTCTAAATCCATAGTTAGATTAAATACCAGGGTGAACTGTCTGTAACAGCATTAGTGTGTGTACAGCGCTGGGGCCAGCTGTACACCCCTGGCCCCCTGTTAAGCAGGATTTAGAGACAACTTAGTGTGATTACAGCGAGCTGAGCAGACGGGAGCGAGAAATCAAAAGTTGTGCACGGGCGGGGTGGTTTCATGTTACTCTGTTGGTTTCTTTGTGTCAAAGCACAAAAGAAAGGAGAGTTTCCAGATTATGAGGCAGGTGTGAAAAGAAAATTTGTGATTTAAAGATCCTAGCTTGAAGGGCAAATTAAACAGGAAAGGTGACTAAAAGAGGGGCAGCTTGCAAGATGCTACTATCAGTTTAGTGATGGGGATTGGATGGAAAGGCAACAGCACCATGGCAACCAGCTTTTAGGAGGGGGAGCTCCCCTGAGGGTCACCTTGACCTCTGAGAAAATGACACAAACCGCTGCTTCTAAGACTAAACTAAGCCGCACACCTGAAAATCTGTACCTCTCCGTTTTCCAAACACTTCTCCAAGTTGCGTTCCTCTCTCGCAGAATCTGTGCACTTTTGTCTTGCTTTTTTAATTAATTTTCACTTTTCTTTTTTATTTATTTCCCATTTCAATGCAGGGCATGAAATTCATTATTTCCAGCCTTTCAGTTGAAATGCTTCCTCTCTACTGAAAGCCAGGGCCAACCCTGACCTTTGCTTGTATTGCTTAGATTTCTGATAGGCTTTGAATGACGAGGGTGCAATTTGGCCCCAGCTGCTCCTCTAGTGCGTTTATTGCGCTCCCTCCTCCGGCACCTGCTGTCCTCACCATCGCCTATTCAACCCTTCATAAATAGCGAGGTTTCCTCCTATCACAGTAACTACAAACACACACACACACACACAGGAGCAGGTCATATCAGAGGCTGCTACACGCAGCTCTATACGCTGCTGTAGCAGCATAAGGCACCAATAACCTAATTCGGTAATCCCCCTCCAAAACTAGGCTACATTTCACTGGAAACGTAAACAGAAGGAAAACAATAGGTTTTTTTTATCTTATCTTTTCTGCCTAGGATGCGTTACATGTGTGGCTCGGTATTTATTCTACATTAAGCCAAACAATAGGCCTGCGGATGCTTTTTCCATGCATTTAAATGAGCTTTAACCAACTCCAGTGGAAGATTGTAAAAACTATTTTAAAGCCGCAGATATTTAAAAGCAGCGGAGACATTCTGCCGTTTAAAGTCCGCGTTTCCAACGGCGAAAACCAGGAAGCAAAGTAACGCCGAAAGCTTTCCTGACGGGCAGCTCAAGTTTCTCCCACTCTCTTCTGAGGTTACTACTGCTACAGAGGAGTGGGGAGAAACTTAAAGAGCGGGTGACATAACACTCTGTGTATCACCATCATCGGCAGCCCCATCTCTTTCCTCCATCTTAGGACGCGGGTGCTTTGACAAGCCGCGAGGCGCACACATCACGCGGCCATCTAAGCAAGGCAAGAAGGTGGGGTGAGCAAGAGAAGGGAGTGGGGGGTGTGAGGGATAAAAAACAAGAAAAAAACAACAACAGCACAGACGCACGGGCTCGCTTTCTGCACCGTGCCACAGTCCGAAAAGATCCAGTGAAACGTGCCACTCGAGGCTCCCCTCCCCGGCGTCTATTTTCAGTGCGCTTCTGAGGACTTTTTTTTTTTCATCTGCGCACTACTAAAGGCGGCTGACATTTGAAGAGAGCATCTCTGTTTTTTGCTGCAGAGGATCAAATGGTCAACCCCTCCCTCCATCCTTCCCTTTGCCTTTCTCTCTTTCTCGCAATCACACTCACTCCATCCATCTGTCCACACACAAACACACGCAGGACTCCTGCTGCTCTACCTTTCTAATAATACAAACTCTGCACACATATCTCAATTTACTAGAAAGGGTGGGACGTGGTACAGTAAACGAGCAAATTTATTCCTGGAGACAGGAAGGTGAAACTAGAGGACGGAGCAGAGGATGGAGCATCGTACTGAGTGTGTCTTCTTCAAGCCCCACACTCTGATGATGAACTATTCGACACGGGCAGAGTGGCAGAGAAGTGCACGCATCAACTGAGGTTCCGAGAAAGCGCCATAGTTGGTTTATTCCCACTTATTACACGGCGCCGGTGTAAACACACGCAGCATGGAAGGGGCTAAAATATAGCTTCATCTCCATCCCGAGCGGAAAATACTAATAGCAGCTGACAACGTAAATAAATGGAAAAAAGAAGGAAAAAAATCAGGTCAAACTGTGGGGAGATCGCAGCTGTGGGTAAGTTTTAATCCACACCGGGGAATTAGGAAATATAAAAATGTGACATCAACACTAAACCGGTGCTAAATCGCGCTGTGGGGGGATGCTTTTAAATATCACACAGAGTCAAAGTCACGCACAAAGGCTGGGTAATTCCAGATGAATCATCACAGATCTAAACACTCAAAACATTTCTGATTACCTGTATCCGATAATATTTCCTCTGTGGTTTCGGCGCCGCGTTCTCGCTCTCTTTTCAGAGTTGCAGGCCAAGTAGTTTTCTTTAAAGAGACACGATATCCCGAGTAAAAGCTCTCTGTGTTTGTTTTTTTCTTGTAAAAAGCAATCGTCTATCCCGTTCCAAACGTCCAGATGTGATAAATAAGAAGAGCGAGCTGAAGGTTGCACCGGCCTCTCCTGCGCAGCGCATCGGCGCACGGCTCCGTATCCGGGCGTTAAGATGTTACTTGTTTGTAAGCAAAAAACATGGCTTCATTTGCCTTTGTCAGCGAGGAGGGGAGAAAAAACGTAATATTGACTTACCTTTCCCTCATGAGCCATTGTACCACCCCCTCCCTCCACCCTTCCCTTCCTCCCTCCATCCATCCCATCCCCTCTCAACTCCCCACCCGCCCCTTTCAACTCCTCCCTCCGCCCTTTGCCATGACATCACGGAAGCTGTAGTAAAACCTCCAGCATCAGATGGGCAGGGCTTGAAGTCCCCTCTTACTACACACTAACTCAATGGGCATATGTGCACACACACACACACACACACCCCTCCCTGACTTTCGTCCTTCCTCTCTCCTAAGCATCTCTCAAGCCAGCGAAACGTACAACTTTAAACCAGATTTGACTCTAACTGCGCGCCATTTCCCACATATGAAAATAAAGTTTCCATTTCTCCAAACATCCCATAAACACCATTATCAGCGTGTAATCGTTGGTGAAGCATCTCTACGCCTCTGGGCTCCAACACAATATTAGACACCAGAATTAGCTCATGTTTTATACATTTCACCCGCTGACAAGTTCTTGATGTCCCCCAAAAGCATTACTGTAATCCTTCACCACCCCCAACGCACCCCGGAAAGTGGTACCGTCCAATAATTCATTCAGGGGGACTTTTTTTAGTCGAGGACCGTGAATTGATGTAGTAGCAGAGTCTGGATATGCGCGCAGCGCTGACAGCATCTGATAACTCCTCCGTATGGGAAGAAGGGGGTGGGGGTTAACGACATATAGGCAAAGAGGGAGATTATATGTCTCCCCCGAGCATAAAAAATATTTATGCTCAGGGGAGGCGACGAAAGGACTGAACTGTGATATCGGTTTGAATAAAAAGAGAAGCAGGAGTTTACTAAGACAACTAATCACTCTCACTTCCTGATCTGCTCATCGTTTTCAGGCTGACCGCCGCAGCTCCGAACAACAAACAGCCGGTCTTAACAGAGCAACTTGGACTCACTCCCAAATGTTGCTCACATCATGCTTTTTGCTTTGCCGTTTTGAAACCATTAGTGGAAATGACAACCATTCATTACAAGCCATTTGAGAATAGTCCCCACAAATGCCATCCTTTATCTGCTGTCTCCACGCCGCGCACGTAGGGAATATTCAAAAAGCCCAACCTTCAGCTTTCAGAAATTCTATTAAATTCTTATCTCTTTGCAGCAGGCTCTTTTTGTGAAATCCCATTGTTATGCATTGGAGCTGAAATCAATCACCGGCCGTGCACGCCGCCATCAGTATGATTTCAGACAGTGGTGTGCAGAAAGAGACACGCAGAGAGAGAGAAGGGATTCACAACAACGCCATCGACAACCCAATAAACAAAAGAGAGGGGGGGATAGGAAATATCCCGGGCCATGATCCAGCACAGGGTGGACCGGTGTCGCAAAGTTGAGGCCTGTAGGTCAGGTGTGAACTAGAGACACACGGAGGGTTTCTGGCGGTAAAAGAGAAGAGAGAAAAGGCCTCAAATCTCAAATCACAATCGCTCGCTGCTATCAGCACTGCGGACAGCTCCAAAGTGCTGCTCCAGAGATTCTGTGCGTGCTCAGAACCGTGGACAGCTCTGGCAAACAATATCTACTACAGCTCATTGTTGAGGCAACAAAAGCGTTTGTCTGCCCACTGTTGACACTAACTATCTGCCATCAGCTAACTTTAATGGCATCAAACAAAGGTCCTATTTTTAAAATGATAATATTTCACCTTTAAAAATAGGGAATATTGCTCCATTTGTCCCAATCATCGATAACGTTTCTTCAAACTTGTCAGTTTTTCACATTTTATTTTAAAAGGTAAATCTTATGGTTTCAAGTAAAATCATTTTACACTAATAATATGAATGCTTACATGTAAACTTTATGCAATACTGTTGAACACACTGTCACAAGAGTACCAAGTGGGTGGGTTTTTGTTGTTGTTGTTTTTTTTTACTGTTGTGGCTTTTATTTTGAAGGATAAAACTTGAACCATATTTGCCTTCGTTATAAACTAATACAGACAAAACGGAATGCCAAATCTATGAAAATGAATATCCAAAACTAATGTTTATTCCATTTAAAGGTCTAAAAACTTTATCATATCGCTACTGCATTTTATTTATTTTTTGAACGGAGACATTGACAAAATAAAGTACAATCATTTCATCCTTTATATAAACTGAAATAAACAAAGCAGAATGCAGCTTTTATAAGTCCAAGCTCTGAAAATTAAACTGTCTTTAATTTAAATATCTAATGACTCGTATTTATAGTCGATCTATTTACGTTTTTACTTTGAAAACATATATAAATATATATAAAACTATTTTCCATACTCACCCCAAACTGCACCCCCCCCCCCCGCCCCCCCATAAAAAAATATAATAAATAAATAAATAACTAAAATAAATATCACTTTCATGAATGGACAGATCTAAACCTATTTAATGTATACGTTTGAAAACTTTACAATATCGAGCCATTCACTTGTTCTTGCCTTTTATTTTGAAGGGTAAGACACGGGTAAACTCACCTCATTCGGAAAGAAAAAGTAAAATACACCGTGTCACTTTGTATAAGCCTATGTTGGCACAGTTTAACATTTGTAATCGGTCGCCCCTTGTGGCTATTATTTTGAAGAAATGAAAACTGAAAACAAAAACTTTCTTCTGAAGGCTGAGTGTGAGTAATCGAGCAGCCGGTGCACGAGCTGGGAAAACTTGTTCCTCTGTTGTTCTAAAGTCTGTCTGCAGATGCAGATGGCAGAGGCCTGCAGCACTATAGCTCTTGTATGGTGGCTATATTGTGCGGAGTGCAGGCAGCCAGTATAAATATTACATGGGGGCAGCAGCTGAGTGAGCGCTTAGGATGGGACCGGGGGAGGCCCCTATAGTCCCTCGACAGATGGAACAAGCCGAGAGACTAAACACACACACACACACTCCGAGAGAGAGAAAGAAAAAAAAACTTTTTAATAAGCCTGCAGCTTTGGCAGTGTCCCCATGGTACCGGGGCCACACGGTCCCCCAGGGACCAACTGTCCTTTGTCTGGCCAGTTTTTATCCGAAGAGGCTGGAGTTTATCTCTGCTGTGTGCTCAGAACTCAAGTTTACATTTCTTAAGTTTATTTCGAAATGCTTGCATGCGATGAGTTTGCCCCGCGGAGAAGTTTTGAAGTTACAACTGGTGTAACCAGACAGAGCTGTAAGCGTCTTTTAATTCAGTACAGCGATGGTCACAATGTCTCTAAAGGGATTTTTGTTGTTGTTGTTTTTTAAATTTTCTATTTATTTATTTCTTGGACGCTAACAGAGCTGCTGCAACTTTTTAAAACAAAGTTCCGGAGCGTGTCTGTTGACTGTCTGCTTATATCTGCGTCAGCACAATGATTCTAAAGAGAGATGGAGATGCCGAGACACAAAGTTTAAACACTACGTTTCAAAGTTGCTCCTCTACAGTTTAAAAAAGTGAGCGATACGAACCTAGAAAAGTGCGGCACAGCTTCATCTCTGCGGTGCTCCTTCTCTCGGTCCCTCTGAAAAGTCCCACAGCGGCCGTCAAGTGCTGCTGGCAAGTTTACTTCAGCCTAACAAAGTTACTCAAACTTTACTTCAACTTCCCGACGGACTGACGAGGGGCGGTGACAGACCACTGACCGACACGCGCGGGAGCCAATAGGAAGGAAAGCTGCCCTCCTGCTGCCAAGAGCTGGAGCCTATCCCGCCCCTTCAGTGTCAGCTTTCAACAACAATAACCCGAACAACAGCAACAAAGAGCATCTGCTGCGCCGGGCAACTTCTCACACTCACGCTCCCCCAGCGATCTGACTGAATGCACATAAACTCTCATCTGCTTCATTTACATCAACCTGCACATGCTGCTGCACTGAAAACTTCCACAGACATCAAACATAGATTCAAACGTGTTGCACAAAGAGCTTCGCGGGATTAGATCACAAATATCTCACAAGTCCACCACAAACTCGTGGACAACTGCATGGACACGTAATGAAGCAGAACCGAGCTGCAGAATGATGAATCTAGCTGTAAACAAACATGGAATTAAAGCAAGGTATATTTTTCTACATTCTGCTTATGTTAGCAACATCTCTTTTCTTTTCTCTACTTTTTTTTTTTTTTTAAACATGATTGGTCAGTTTCCACCAGCCTCCCTCATCACGTGTGACCAAATGTACCAGATGTACAGCTAATTTAGGGAAGTTAGAGGAGCATTTTCACTGGAACTCCAGGCCTATTCAGAGCGTCTGTGTCTGGGACAGACAGACAGTTCCTCCCTCCCAATAGCAGATGGTCTGCCAGATAATGAGCTCTCCCATTGCTTGCTCCCATTACCCCCATCCCCATCTCTCCAAGATGTAATGGGGGGTAAAGCAACCTCAACACATTCTACAGCCTTTTCATGTACATTTAATGTTCTGATTGCTTATTGCTATTGTTTGTTGAAGAGAGTTGCACATTGCCAAACAATATCCTCTCCTTTCATGGAGGCGTGTGCTTGTCTACACTTTGAAATTTGTAGTGTTAATGTAAAACCAGCTCATCTCAGATTCGGTTTAGCCTCCCTTCATCCTCTACGAGTTTAAATAAATGAATCACTGCTCACTAATAAATGCACTGAAACGAAACAAACTACACTAAACAAAACTCTTAATCTAAATTAAAATATTTTTTTTAAACACAAATACACTATGTAGCTTACATATTGTATTTTTTTATATTGACAATATTTGTTGCTAAACTAAATTATAAAAAAATAAACTAAACTAAAAATACTCAACTTAATTATTTTTCACAAGCCTGAGATAAAGCTTGAATACTGAACTCAGATACATTTTTACTCAATTGAAGTGAATTAAACTAAATTTCATTATCCTTAACTAGAGTATAAGCTTCGCTAGCAAATAACTATATGTTACTAGAGTAACCCCACATTTGCTTGACTCACTTCTAAACTTGAATGGTCACAATAAATAAACTAAACTACACTGAATTCAACTTTCCCTTTCTGTGTAAGCACAGTAGATGTAAGTGACTAAACCAAGCTAAACTACCTGTATACATTATTAGAAGAATCAATGCTGCTAAATTAAACAAAAATAAAAAGAACTTGGATGACTTGGAAAAACTTTTAAAATCCCCCCAAACTAAACTAAGCTGTGACAGCACAGTAAATTAACAGTCTGACTACAGTCAAATTTCCAGTCTTCATCATAAAAAAGGAATTATTAGAACAAGTCAATAATTGTTTCACCAAGCTGGAAAATAGAAAATGAAAGACAGAATGAAAGAAAACAAAACTAAATTCACAAAGCTCGCTCCTAGCCCGTTTGTACAGTAACAAATGTAACAAATCTGCACAAAATGCATTCCTCTTGACCCAAAGAAAAATCCCTTATCTTGCTTCATAAAGCCTGAATTTTCAACACTGAAGACTAAAGATATTCAAATAAAACGTAACTGAATTACAAAACAAACAGACAAATCTGAACAGCTGACAACAACTGTGTACGCTAAACTCAACTCAACTTGTGTCAACCAAAACTAAACTCCAACAGATTAAATTAAATGAAGCTAAACTAAACCTAACTGAAACAGCTGCTGCAAATGCCCTTAAACAGACTGTTGGAGGCTTATTTAAATGGGGTTGCAGAGGGACTGTAACCTGTTCCAGCTGACATAAGGTAAAAGGTGTGGTACAAGCTCTACATGCTGCCACGGGGCTTAAACTAAACTAAACTAAACTAAACTAAACTAAAGCGCTTACTTAAAAATTACTTAAAACTAAGAAGTCCAACTAGATCAAATAAAACAAAATCAACTTAAGCCGCTTATTTGAGCCCAAACTCTGATTACTGAACTAAACATTGAATGAAATGAAACTAACTAGATGAATTTTAGTTTTAGCCGTGCGCATCTGAGCTAAACTTACTTGAATGTGCACGGAAGTGTGGTTCTAAATGCTGTCAACAAATATCTGACCGACACAGCCTTTAACTGAAGTGTAGTTTTCATGTTTATTCTTATCATCGAGTGAACAACAAAGCTAACCATATCTAAACATTAAACTGAAACTAATGCTCCTAAAAAGCTGGATGTGGTTTTCTAGTTTACACATCTGCTCTCCACATCCCTTCACTCTCCATCTCTTTGCTTTTATGGCTCCAAAAAACGAGAGAAACACATCTATAATGAATTCACTGCTTATTAAAGTGGCTTTTGGTGTGCGTGGACAAAGAACGTGTCGCCGTTAAGGAGGACTGCTGGGTCTCCACTAATGCCTCTGCAAGTTTTTTTTATCTGGCCATGCCAGACAGCCTCTTGTATTCTTCCTAAGCACGGTGCTCTCATTAGCCCATTAACTTCACTATTCACCCCCCTTCACCCTTCTGTTCCACTACCCAGATAGGACTAAACACGCACAGACACACTCACGTACACACAGAGACACACACACACACACAAACACTACACATTCACAGGCATATGCAAACGCACACAAATGAATGCGAACACTCCTCCCCACACCATACCACCCCACCCCCAACCCTCTCTCCTCTCATTCTCTGCTCTGTATAACAAGCAGCTGAACTCTGACATAGCCTCCAGCTGTCCTAGAGACACCAGTGACAATAAAGTTTAAACAAATACACACAGAAACACACACAGGGACGAGCAGGAAACAGAACATTGTTGAGAAAATGACTCCCGTGAGTTAATTAATGGAAATTTCACTCCATCTTCATCATCATCGTTATTCAAAAGTCCTCTTAAATGTTCACTCCTACGCTTTCATTATCATTATTCAGCATCTCGATTTGGAACAACTTTGGGCTGCGCTGGTGGAAAGACATAAGGGTCAGTGCTCCACCGGAAGGGAAAAAGTTTTTCTCTTTGATAAACGAGCAAATTTGTGTTTGAAGTAACAAATGATGTGAACGATGTGAATAATTTGTTAAGGAAAATAAAGAGCTTTATTTCTTTTTTTAAAAAATAGCAACTAGACGCACGCTCACTTTGACACAGAAACACATCCTGGTTTCGTGCACAGATGGACACCAGAGTCCACTCTTGTGACAACAATCAGATTCATAACATGACGACTTTATTTTCCTACATGCCCCCTCCCTCCAACCCCTCTCTTACTGTCATACCCCCAACCTTGCTTCTTCTTTCTCTCTAACATGCATGCATCTTTATCATACCCATATCTGTCAGCTTTCATTAGATACAGATAAGCCACTAGTGCTTGGGTTTCTGAGAAATCCATGATTTTAAATGTCCACCCAGCAGTGTTTTGCTAAAGGACAGCTTCACTTTTTTCAGGCTGGTCTAAAATAATAACACACCCATACTGAAATATCTTCTGATAGACATGACTTCAAATTTTTTAATGAAATAAGAAGGCTGCAAATAATGAGTATTTGCATTGTTAATTAATCAGCAGATTAACTAAATAAAATCATCCAGTCAGATCTCTTCTGCTGCTTGTAGGAAAGCAAAGATTTGCTATCTTTCAGCTAAAACCATAACACCCCCCCCCAAAAAAAAAAGCACTGAGAGAAAGGGTTAAGACGATGTTTGTCATGGAGAAGATCACAGCAGGACTTTATCTGAAAACAGAATTGCTGATGGAGAAATGGGCACTACATGTACAGGCTGTGCAAGAACTCCACATCTAAGATGTAAAGACCCCCACTTTGTTTTGTTAAATGTTAAACGGACTGAGGGAAAATAAAGTAGAAATCCAAGGTGATGTCTTTGAAAGCAGGGTTTTGGTATTCTTCACAGCTTTTGAAGACTGAACTATAGATCAATCAAAATAGTAAATATGTTTTGATTTCCCTTAATAGTTTCAGGTCTGCTTTAAGTAGTTTCCTTTTTGTGTTTCCCCATTATTTGTTCCTGCTGAGCAAAAGAAAAGCTGATACAAACAGAGAGCCATGTTACTTTTGCCTAAACTATCTCATGTATTTTTGGTGACATGAGGACTATGTCCAACATCACTTACAATGGAAGTGCGTATCATGACAGCTAAGCCTTAGCAATTCAACTGGTGGATAAAATCAAATCATAGTTGCCATTAGACTAGCGTATAGTGTAAAATCTTATAGATGTTAGACTGCTTCTGAATTTCCTTGTTTTTATGTATTGTGGATATGTGACAAAGTGATATAGATGCACAAACAGTCTTAAAATATTCACATTTTGAAACAGAGTTGGCGTTCCCATGGTTCTCAGGTGTAAGCAAGTAAAGTTTATTTATTAAACACATGTCACAGACAAACATTTAGAAAGCGCTGTATACAAAAAGAGTAAAATAAAAAGACCATTATGTGCCATAATAGCCCATGATAAGATACAAGTCACAATATAATAAACTACATAAAGATATGCTGCTAATTCCCAGCTCCATACATTTATTTTTTAACACTGTTTAGGTAACTTTGAATGCGCCATAGTTCGGAACAATCCTTATTGCAGGCTTTCAGTTCAACCTCTGACTGGAACACTGTACCCCTCTCTGTAATCCACCTTACCTCTGATTGGCTGTCCCTCCTAATCGGAACATGTCAATAGCAGGTGGATGTAGACCACACACACATCATACAGATCCAAGAGTAAAGACTGCCTGAAGACTGGATGTAGAGAGCCGTCTGAAACCTGAACATCTGTTACTTGTACGTACACTGACCTCATTATCTGAGAAACTGATGATATTTTATAAAGGAAATCCTGAGGAGAAACACTGAGGAGAAGGAGTCAAAGTGCTCCCTGATTTCTTAAGTCTTGTGGCTGGTTGAAACCACATGCATAGTTAAGTTCACTGTCGTGCTCGAAGCTTAACGGGTAAGTTTCAAGCATGGGTAAGCCAAGTGTTAGTGAGCATATCACAGATACATCTATATCTGTGTATATGCTCATTGACATTTACCATTTTTATTTTTTATTGTTTTAAACAAGACCTAATACAAAAAAATGATGCAGAGTGGCCCTCATTTGTGAAATGCAGCGCTGAAAATTGGAAACAACGTCAATTCAAATACTGTGTATGAATAATCATACATTTACATCACTGTTTCCTTTCATCCATCCATCTGCTTATCCAATCCACAACAATCTGTAAGAGGTCAGATGTTTGACATAGAATGACATATCTATATCAGACGTTTTGTGAGCTCTAGATGATAGCAAGTAACATCCATTTTAATCTACACCTCGAATGTGCACTTAGCTCTAAAACTGTGAACCAATTCTCTACCATAATCAACTCATATGCAGTCAAAATATATGCTGTTGTAGCATGATGAAGACACAAGCTGCCTGTAGCTCTTCATTACTCACAGATTCCCCTTCTCCTTCCTCTGTCTTTTGTGGGAGTTATGAATTTGTAACAGGCGTGCACACACATACACTCAGAGTGAAAGGAAAAGGCCAAGAGACAGACAAAGTTGGGTCTGGATGCCACTTCTGATGACCGTCATCTCTAGAGACCCCTCCCCTGCGTACCCAACCCCATCCGCAGCCTGAGCCTCCCCATGGGGTGGGTGGGAGTGGGGGGCAGCTCTGCCAAAAGGCATCACGTCGTTCAGCTCCTCTGCGTCGTCTGCTCCTCTGTCTGTCCTCTGTACCGCTCTGTCACGTTGCCTGTCACTTACACAAATCTACACTGCAGGACTTTTTCTCTCTTTCTCTGACTTGAATATGAATATCTTAAAGTGAGCTTGAGCCACAATGCAGCATCAGAGTTGTAAATAAGCCCTCCCCTTCCACCCCCCTCCTTGTCAGTCCAGTGGTACAGACTAGCATCCCAGCACACTCCCCCCCCCCCTGCGTCCTACACTCTGTGCCCCCGCTGAGGTTGCCCGCCTGACCCCTTGTCACCCTCCAAAGTCGATAAGTCAAATTCTTCCAGGCCTCTCCAGGCTGATTTCTTCACTTCTCTTTCTCCATCTGGAGTCACCGCACCTTCTCTCCACACTTGACCCCTCCCATCCTTTCATCCTCTCTCTACTCATGTCGACAAACTGCTTCCATCTCCTCTTTTTCTCTCTCCAGCTTTCCATCTCTTATCTTTCCCTCCCTGTCTTTTAGCCCTCTCCACGTACAGTTTCTCACCCCCTCTCAGACCGGGCAGCAGCAGCGGCAGCAGGCTTGGCAAATATGCAGCCCGAGCAGCGGTAAATACAGGCAGCACTTCAAAAACAAGGCCTGATTACAATGACAAAGGCTGCCACACTTTAGGGAGGAGCTTGGAGCAATTTGGAGGCTGTGGGGGCCATTGAGCGAGTGGCATACTTAATGGGCTTTGTGTGCCAGAAGAAAAGGGTCTGAGCTTCTGGGCCCAGCTGTCACTACGGAAAATATCAGACTGACACAGCACCCGACGCTCTTTGGCTTGCTCTCTTTTCTTCTTTCACCCCCTCCTTCTCCCTCCCGCTCCCTCTTTTCCCCTCTCCACTCTTTTTTCTCTAGTTAGTGAACACAAAAAAGTGAAAGCTGCTAGAGAGAAAGAAAAAAACTAATTGAGAACTCCCTTTCTTGATCTCTGTCTCACACATAAGGAATAAAAAGAAAGCATGCAACCATGGTCTCTCTCTCTCTCTCTCACACACACACACACACACACACACACACACACACACACACACACACACACACACACACACACACACACACACACACACACACACATAATGCACAGTAGGCTGACTCTGCAGCAATTATTTAAACCCTAAACCCAGAGGGATAAATTACATTATTACATTTCACTACTTAATTACGTGTGTATAGTTACTACTTAGTAACTATCCACACACGTTAGCCATCATGCATGCATAATTCAGTTCAGTATAGTTACTTTGCTTCATAAAGCACCCCTTTCATTACCAAATGTATGGCAGGAGAACACCAAGTGAACACATATGTGGTGCATATCTACGTGAGAAAAAGGAAAATACAAGTATGCATTAGTGTAAGGCCTCGCAAGGCAATAGTAAGTCCTAACATTTAGTGTATTTCCAGCACAGCCAAACACCAGTTTATTTTATGGAAATGATTTTTCTCCAGTGATAATGGGCTTGGCTCAAAAACAAAGACTTGAGAGATCCTCTGAAGCAGCTCTCTGGTTATGCCGTCTGAATCCTTACACACAAAAAAAGCTCACACTCCAGATCCAACTGTATTACACCAGCTCTGTGACTTATGGCACTATAACACTGAGCATAATACGCACACCCACACACATACACAGCCGAGCTTGCACGCCAGCGAGCAAAGCAAAGCGTGCACTGGAGGCAAAACAGGCACAACAAACACTTGCGCATGGTTGCACGGCGCTACATTATTGAAACACAGCACAAAGCCAGAGTTGGATGTTGTTTCACCTAATCTCTTTGATACCACTGTGGTGCTGCTAAGCTCCAGAAAATCAGCTTAGCAGATGTCCTAAAGTGTAGGTGGCTTGTTTCATGAGGCAAGAGAAGAAAATGCTACAAGAAGAAGACGAAGAAGAAGAAAAAGAGACAGAGGGAGGGCGGGGGAAGGACCACAGATTTAGAACCTGGCCCTGACAAGTTCAACTCAATACCCTTTTTTACTTCTGTCTGCCAGGCACAGTTGTTCCAGCAAAGTAGAAGGAGTGTTTTTTTTTTTTTTAATTCTCCCATCACTCCATCCTCACTTCCTCCCCCAAATCACTCCCAAATCACTCACTTTGGAGCCTTCTTTCTGCTGCTATTTTTCCAAGCCAAAGAAGCTGTCTTACTTCTGATAATGACGCCGATAATGACAGTAATGAGGCTTTTTTCCCCCAAAAGGTTGCACGTGCTGCTCTGCCTTGAAGCCTTAACCTGTGCTCAGATGTCAGCTGATTACAGTTGCAAACTGCACACACACACACACACACACACACACACACACACACACACACAGACTGGTGAATGCATTATCAGCACAAGTGAGACATCTGTATGCAAATGTCATTATGCTGGTGGGGAGGAGAATGGGAGAGGGGCGATTGTGAGTGAAGCTATGATAATGAAGGAGGGAGGGAAGAAGGTCAGGTCTAAAGAAGTGTGTGTCAAGAGTTAGTATATACACCATATGTATACATAAATGGTAGCCATAGTAACCAACTAGCCCTAGCTAAATTCAAGATGGCTCACTGATGCTGTCACCTTTTTCTCCAGCCTCAACTTGTTTTACTTGCACACGTAGCTTATCTGTTCACAGCGATAGAGGAGCAAAGAAAGACCTGACTGTGTTGTAGACGCATCGATGAAACATCTAATCCTTCATTGAGATACTTCACTTCCATGGTGAGATAAAAAAAATGTTAATGATCCCAGGTGCTGCATAAATTTAATTCATCCCGCTGTAGCGAATAACTGCAAATGTGGACATCTCAGTCGTTTCTAAGAGCTTGTGTGGTATGGAGCAAGCACTTCAGTGTCGTCATCCTCCTGTTTTAGCAGATTCTACCATGCCCACAGCAGCAAAAGATGCCAAATGGAATGAAGGACATACTGGAAAAGCTACAAATGCTCTAAAGAAATGCTACATGGACATGAAACATTTTACCATGCTAGTTTCAACAAGCACCATAACTTAAACATCCATAATCTGTGTCCTATTACAGCTAAGCAGCAACCTTCAAGACTGAAAAATGAAGCCAATGCAGATACTTCATTTATTACACGCAGGTTCTAAAAGCAAGTCAGTCCCCGTAGACTCCCACGTTAAAATCTTCAAGTTAACAGCATTTAAAAGCTGCAAGAAAATGGACAGAAGTAGTCTATCACTAGCCACTGTGGTTATGGGATGGGCTATCACATGACAAACAATGACAGGGATATGCAGCCCAGAGATTTTAACTTTTGGTAGTAAAGCAATGAAGGTCTCAAAATCTCAAACCTATAAAAAAGACGTGGAGATATTCTAAAAAGTTAAAGGCAAAACTGGCCCAGCATCACTCTCAGCAGTTGTAGAAAAGAGGCAATAAAGAATTTTCTTGGGAGGCGAACAGGGAGTCTTTGGTCGGTCTGGGATTACATGAAGAGACACAACCTGCATCCTCAGAAGAAATCTAGCAAGTTCTCCAATATGCTTCAAACAGCCTGTTTTGCTAAGTACTTTGCAAAACTGTGCGTGAGTGCATGTGTCTTCGGCACTGTGCTGTCAGAAAGGCAAAGGGTAGTCATGCCAAATTGATTTGATTTTGTTTTTTTGGTTTGTTTTTTTCTGTTTACTCCACTTTCTTGGAAGCGATAAATAAAACCTATTGATGGAATTATATTTGAAAGCATCTCCACTTTACTTTTAGTGACTAAAACATTGGCATAGTACTGCATATTGTGTGACTTCCAAAGCTCTCCCTGGTAGTATATTTTGTGGCTGGAAAGAGAAAACAAGAAATTCATAAAACATTACTTTCTGTGATTTTTTCCCAGTCAATTAATTTATAGTCTTTTTAAAAGCATTGCTATTTTTATGTCACATATCTACTCCTACAACTCCTACAGATTGAAAATTCATTTTTAATTTTTGTAAAGAACTAAAACAAAAAAAAGGTTCTTCATCAAATTGTGGTTCAGTACTTCTAGTCTGTGTAAAGCTCAGCACTCTTTGGATAAGTGTTTGACCAGTTGCCATGGAACATGTAAGGCAGAATTACAGTAAGCCAATGACAACTTCACATGATGTTGTTTTCCAACCTCTTGGATGTCTTGGATTTGCCAGGATTCATATTAAACTTCAACAGTAACTGGAAGATTTACACATGAGTAACATTTAAAATTAAAATGCTGGTGTTTTGATGATGGTAGTGGAGAGAGGTATTTAGCACATCAGTCCAAAATCTTTTATTGGCGTTAAGTTAGGCTAAAATAAAATCACTGTTTGTATTGTCCTTTAATTTGTCTTTCTGAGCGTACGGTCAGAATGAACAGTTACATGCTTTTATTCACCATCGCTGTAATCAGTAAAAAATATGAAATACAAGTAAGAGAGAGAGAGAGAGAGAGACTATTTGGTGTACATACCAGTATCTTTAAAAGTGACTCACCTTCATGCATGAATATCTATAACAGCCTAATTATAATAATGAGCCATGATGACAGAAAAAAGAGAAACTGCATTCCAAAAATGGCATATCATAAATATTTAAGACCCCTCCCCCAACACCCACCCACGCAAACTCATGAACACACACACACACAAACAAAAAGCATGTATGTATTTTATATGTATGTAAACTCTACTCAATATATGTATTAAGTTTTATTACTTTGGGAACAATACTTATTGCTTGTGTTCTTACCAAATGCCTGAAAAAGATATTTACTTCCTTCCTGCAATTTTTAAATTATGATTTTATTTATTAAGGGGGAAAAAAACTCTCCAAATCTGCCTGATCCTATGTGAATAACTAAGTGCCTCTGTAGTTAAATTAAAATGTACTGTGATTAACCATACTTTTTTGGAAAGGTAAATTTTGGAAAGGTCAGTTTCTCACAAGCCACACCCAAACCTGATTACTGACAGACCTACTGAATCAAGAAATGAGTTAAATAAAACTTGTCTGACAAAGTGAAGTAGGCTAAAAAAAAAATCTCAAAATGCAACACATCATGACACAATGCAAAAAAAACAGATGAGAAACTGTCAAGTTTGATGAGTGAGGGCCCGATATGCAGACGCAGAGAGACAGGTTGAGGCCAAACAAAAGGCGAGTCATTTATCTAAGCTGATGTGAAGAGAATATGGCAAAAGACAAAGGCAAATGAAAAACAAAGTTCAAGAGAGAAAACTCACAGGACATGG
The DNA here is from genome assembly GCF_051167445.1 of Perissodus microlepis. Classification (NCBI taxonomy): domain Eukaryota; kingdom Metazoa; phylum Chordata; class Actinopteri; order Cichliformes; family Cichlidae; genus Perissodus; species Perissodus microlepis. The sequence goes on from NC_140480.1 coordinate 17,162,812, forward strand.
AGAAGTGGAACAGAATAACACTGGGCAAAGACAGAAGACAGCAAGTATAAATACACAGAGGGTTTATTGGGGCAGAGAGGAAAGACTGGGGAAAGCAGCTGAAACTCTTGGGAAATACAAGACTAGGGAAAGTAAATCAGAACACAGGGGCAAGGATTAACAAAATAAAACAGATAAACGTGGCGCAGAGAAAATAAATACAGGGACAGGACTGACACGAAGACAAGAGTGAGGGAACAAGAAGAAAATACAAGGAGGAACTAATAAACCTGGAGTCACTAATAACTAAACTAAGACTAGGAGGCACAAATATTAAAACTCATGAACACTAGGAAACACAAATACTGTTAACAAAACTTGTAATCTCCTCTTAATCTAATCGCCTCTCTAAAGCCACAAAAACTTGAAACTCAGGGCCCACGATAGAAACAAAATTATATACATCTCTCAGTCTGGAAGGAGTTACAAAGCTATTTGTTAGGATTCCAAGTTCAGTGAATGATGGTGAGGGCCATTATCTACAAATGGATAAAACAGTGGTGAAACTTCCAAAGAGTGAATCAACAACTCATCCTGGAGCTTAAAAAAGAACCAAGAACATCATGTAAAGAACTGCAAAACTCACTTGACTCAGTTAAGGTTATTGTTCATGACACATCAATAAGAAAGAGACTGGGCAAATAAGTGATAAACGAGAGAGTTCCCAGCCAAGCCACTGCTAATCAAAAAGAACACAAAGGTTCATCTCACATTTGCCAAAAAGAAACATCTGGATGATCCCCAAGACCTTTCAGAAAGATATCACATGGACAAAAAAAAGTTGAACTTTTTGGAAGGTTTGCATTCAGTTTCATCTGCCATAAACTTAACATAAAAAGTATTTCATACCAACTGTTAAACATGGTGGTGGTAATGTGATGGTCTGAAGATGCTTCAGGACCTGGACAACTTGCTGTAAATAATGGATCCAAAGCTGCTTTTTACCAGAAAATGCTGGATCAAATGTTATAAGTTCATGCCCTGAAGGTCAAGTTCATTTAAGTTATGTAGCAGCAAGTTACGTAGCAATGATCTGCACCAGACCAAATCCATCTCTAAAAAAAAAGAAAAGAAGAAGTTTGACGTGGACTATGTAAAGACTCATATCTGATTGAGATGCTTTGGCACAACCTTAAAGAAGCCATTCATGCTTGAAAATCCTCCAGTGTGACTAAATAAAAAAATTGTAAGGAATAATGGACTAAAAATCCTCCACATTGAAGTGAAAGACTTGTTACGAGTTACTGCAAATGCTTGACTGCAACGGGCGGTACAACCAGTTACTAGGTTTAGGGTGTAATTACTTTCTAGCTAGATTCGGATAAATTTTTCCCTTAATAAATGAAATCATCCTTTAAAAACTGCATTTTGTATTTAACCAGGTTGACTTTGTCCAATGTTAAAATTAGTTTGATGATCTGAAACATATAAGCATGACAAATATGCACAAAACCAAGAAATCAGAAAGGGGACAAATCCTTTTTCATAGCACTGTAGTTAGGGGAGAGAGACTTGTGAGTGCAGCAAACACGAAATAGAAGAGAAACGATGGAGTGAAAGGTTGGCACTCTAGAAATGAACTTTATCCTGTTCTCTGTTATTATGTTTCAAAGTCTTTATTTATAAATGTTCTAATATTAAGAATGATTTATTTAGGAATGTTTTCTATGTGTTCTCCTGGAATACTATATACTTACAGTATATATACTATATACACTTCACTAGTTGATTAAGACCATTTCCACACTTACTTTTGACACTGTTTTGACACAGGTCATATGGCCATGTTCTCCAACCACTGTTTTCACTAATGTGACAAAAAAGTGATAGAGGACTGCATGTTTCTTTCTGTCATTGTAAGGTCTTGCCCTTGCAACTTAAAACACATTGAGATAGATGCTGTTACACACTGATATTATATCCAATGAAAACAAATGGATGACAAAAGAGTGATATTACTTCAGTATTTTATATTTACCACATCAGCTGCTTTTTTCTGTTTGTTTGCATTGTGGATGCTCTGATGTCGGAAAAATTAGATATTTTGGACTTTCAAATAGACTAGCAAAAATCACCGCATTTACTTAAAGTTATCTTTAGACAGCAAATGGTTGCGTGTGCTGGTAAGTGATTCAGCACTGGCATTTCATGCTCAGCCAAGTCACCAATACTTATTTTATCCTCTAAAAAGTCTGCTTTCATTGTATTCTGTATGTAGAAATGTATTTGCAATACCAGATCTGCATTGAGGCATAAGAGTTAGAACTGTTCTCTGCAATCCCACCTTGCAAATTTTGGTGAATATAATAATCATATTTCTACCTGTGAAGCATAGTTTTATATAATGCTGAATTGTGGATAAAACTGTTTTGGTTGTTTAAAAATACAAGTTTGTTTTTGTTGTTGTTGATTTTAAGGGTATAAGTAGAAAAAATTAAACTGCAGAAAACCTTAAGGAAAAGGGTAGAATTAGCTATTAGCATCTAGAAATCCAATAAGAACCATGCTTTTAAATAAGGTGTTAGGTAGTTTTATACTTTGAGTTGTGAGGAAAACTGTCGCACAGCCACAGTTGTATTCTTTATAGCTACTGTTGATTTAGGATTGAAAGGAAATTCCATTGTTACACTTTGAATATTTCAAAGGAAAGAGTGCCTGAGAAATAAACAGGAACTATTCACAGCATCCCTTTTCATGATCCTCTGTAGCTGATAAATATACTTCATAAATCCTCTGTTGACCGAATTCCTTATGAGTTCAATTTTACCTACATACACACATGAAATATTTGGTCAGATGGGCCAGACTAGGTTCTGAGCTCACACCCTACAAATACACTCCCCCCATGTTAGTCTTACCCAAATGGTAATGTTAGTTGCATCTGGGTGGTTTTGGAACTGTCCATGTTGCCTCCCTGTTAATGCACACTGATTGTATCTTTAACCACTTTGTTACTATTAGATTGTTTGCCAAAGATGCCAAAAATAACATATTTTGGCAGGAAAATGTTTATTTTTGCACCAACACCCATCTTGGGCAATGTTCCCTCTAAGCTGCGTGCGTGTGCAATTGCACACTGCTTGCACAGTCTCTGCGCACAGAAAATCTGTGTTGCGCACACAAAAGAAAATCTAACCTGAATTGAAATTAAAATTAATACTTTAACAATTCTGTTTTGCAGTGTTAGTCAGTAAGTGATTGGCTGATTAGAACGATGCCTTATCCCATAGTCCAGACACCGGTGTTTTAGCTAGCAAAGCGGCGTGGCTGATGTGGAGTGAAGCCAGGTTAATGACAACGTGTACAACCATTGGAGATGTGAGCAGGACAGACGGAACAATTGACGGAAAAAGTGTGGACTTTATACCAGTTTTTAAATTGTGTTGATAGGCCACGTAAAACCAGAGTTATGATAAAAATATATAAAATGTTTGGTTTTCTTACTGTGGGAAGAAACGGTAAAAACTGCGTTTTATAAGGAAAACACTCAAAAGCACTCTCCGCCTGTGAGCAAAACCAAAACCAAAAAACCCCCACCCTTTCCTATTGGTCGAAAAATGTACCATGTCGACCAATCAAAAAATGATATGGCAGCATGGCATTTAGTTGTTTAGGAAGGGGGAAGTTTTAGGAGTGACAGCAGTGTTTTGAGATGTGAGAGATTTGCACGTTTAGCGTAAATCTTGTGCAGTTAGTGTGTAGTGTAGTCAATAGTTTTGTTGTGTGTGTCAGTACAATGAGGCGACTACTGAATGTTAAAGGTGTTACAGGAGTGATACATCTCCTGTTGTCAGGCCTGCAGGTATCAGGCTGTTGTTCTCCTTTATCTCATAGTGGACAGAAATTATTTTTTGGAATGGCACAAATAATTTGTGTGGCATCAAATTTGATGCAGAACACCTGATTGTTCTGTAAATAGTTTGAAATATTTATTTACAAAAACGCCTTGGCTGCATTTTTAGGTAAACAGCTGCAAAAAACTTTGTTGTTTGCATAAATCAGTTACTTTTTTGAAGAAGTAACTATATAATTAATTGCCCAACATTGGTCATTATATACTGTATTTTGCAGACAGAGAGTTACAGGACTCTCTCCCAGACCACAGACTCATGATACAAGTCAGCGCTTCATTTAAAAAAAAAAAAAAGAAAAAAAAAAAAAGAAGGAAAGTTTTGTTTTCAAAATTGAAGTTCAAGTTATTTTTACTTCCAATAGTGTTAACATACTACACAGGTCATGAACAAGATTTTTTTTAAAATTTCATTGTAAGTGGGCTAAAGCACTTAATTAAAAGTAGTCTAACATAAATGTAAATGCTGTAATTTGGTTATTTTAATAAACCATGTAACTTGGATGGATTCGATGCTGGCGTGACCACAGTGACCATAGGTGGACTGGCCATCGGGCATACCGGGCATTTGCCCGGTGGGCCGATGGTGATGTTTAGTTTTTATGGGCCGATGATTTTTTTATTTTTTTGTAACAGTATAAACAATGTAAGGTGGTGGATTGTCCAGATGCTGACCGGTGTGTAAAAATAACTCAGTTGTTTGGTGGTGGCTATGGCGGAGCTTCCACAGAGGCCAGCAGGTGGATGAGGAAAAGGTTAGGCAGGAGGAGGAAAGACCCGAGGCAGCCGCCGGTCCGAGTGTCAGGTGAACTGAACTTCAGGTAAGAAGTTATGACCTGCAGTCTATCTGGGTCAGATTTAAACCAAGTTTAGGTGGAGTTTATTTTCATTGTGCTGACTTTTTACAGACAGTTACAATAAGTCGTACTGGTACTAGCTAGCATGACGGAGTTTCTATACAGCTGGGTGGGTGCTATGATGTTACTGATAGTGAACTTTATTTTATTCATAAGGTTAGTTAGAGTTGCCAACCGTCCTGTATTCAGAGAAAATATTACGCGTTTTGTATTGAGCTGAAAAGGAACACAGTTTGTCCCGGACATCAGCTAGAATGGAAAAACACACAAAGCTGGATTTATTCTGTGTCTTTGCTGCACAGCTGCCTCTTCTTCTCTCATTCTCTCCCCTCCCTCTCCTGTTGCTACTTCAATCATGAAACTGATCAATGATCAGCTGATCGGCTTTTCTCTCTTGTTTGTTTATCGCCCACTTTGCGCCAGAAAGAGTCAACCAGCGGATGTCGCGCTAAACAACAGCAGTACGTTTAAGCTTGATCAGCTGTTGTTAGAATTTATTTAATATTAATTTCTAGTATCAGCTGATGTTTGCTGGAGCCACAGCTGTAAAAGCTGCTGGTCATGATGTCGGTTTGGATATGTGTTGAGAGGGAAACATGAAGGTGAAACCAGGAGATGTTCTTACTGAATCATCAGAGCTGAACAAGTGATGGAGAAACAGGTTTACCTTTTAGGTGACATGAATGAGTTCAAGGGAAGTTATGAACTGTTTCTGAGAGATAAATAACACCAGAATCCTTTTCTACGTAGCTGACAGCTGGTAACTGTGCAGGGGCAGGTCTAGCAAAGTTTTGTCAGGGGACAGGTAGGGCATTAACAGGGAGAGGGGGGCACAAAAAATACTTTTCTTTTTTATTCTCATTTAAAATGTTTAGCTTTTATTAAATAATTGTCTGAATCTTACAACCAAAGTTTCTATCTGATGTAAAATGTATAGAAATCATAAATATACCAACAAGACAGTGTACATCACTGTCACAACAGCATCTGTTTTCATTCAAAGACTTTATGGCTTTTCCTGTAATACCCGGTGGGCCGGTCCAGCCCTGACAGTGACCACGTCTACTTTTGCTCACAGTGGTCCAAGGAACCACTCAGGGAGTTTGTGTGTTCGCTCAGACACATGAAAAATTAGAGGGTACATTGCTCGTGGCCATAGGGTAGGGACGTAGATCGACCGGTAAATCGAGAGCTTCGCTTTTACTCTCTCTTCACCACTACGGACTGGTGCAGCGTCCACATCACTGCGGCTGCAGCACCAATCAGTCTGTCGATCTCCGGCTCCCTTCTCTGCACCAACAACATAATACCCAAAAATATAATGCAAAATGCGTGCAGTACCGGACACAGTGCAGCACACTGTTGCGAATTATAGCAAAGTGCGGTACAAAACAAGCAGTGGCAACCCTAAAAATCTATTTACAGCAAATGAATGGTATCTTAAAGGAAATAGGAAAAAAATCCAGTAAAGACCTGACACAAGACCTGGGAGATCCATCTACTGTTTGGAAAAGCCTCATCAGAAATGTTCTCTCAGCTGGAAAGGCCTTATAGGAGCCTCATAGAAACAAAAAAAAAAAAAAAAACCCCTCTGAGGTATGACAGGTTAGAAAAAAGCTGGACTCAGAAGCAGGTCTTATGGTGTGATGAATCCAAATTTGACATTTTTGGTTTCAAATTGTTAAAAGTATATCCAAAGGAAATCTGGAGAGAAGTACAACAGTTGAGTGTCTACATGTTTGAGGTGTTTCCTATCTTATCAAAACTGATGGAACTATGAATGCACAAACATCTCACCAGAGTTAGATCTATCATGTAATACCATCTGGTATTACAAATAAAGAAATGTGGGGCAAAATCTTTTACTAGCCTCAGTTTCTTTATTAAAATGATCTATCAGCCACAATTAAATAACTTGCTGAATATCATATTATTTGTATTTATCTATTATTTTATTATTTATTTATTATTTTATACAGGTTTTGATGTTTTTTGCACATGGTTTAAATATAATAATATATAATAAATATAATGTACCACACAAATAAGATTATCATCTTCAAGGCATAGATACTGGCCCTCTTGGGGTTTTCTTTGTTGTATCTGGCATTAGGAAGTTGGCAGTGAAACCTTTGGTTGTGTTGTGGCTGTCTGTGTATTGCCACGTTTTGGTGCAACATGAGGAATGTTCGTTGTCACAGAGATATATAAATTACTGCAGGAGGAAGTAATAATCTTCTTTTGGGTATAGTGGTCCTGACTGAACTAAAATACTTCAGTCAGGACCACTATAAAAATATCCCCCCAAAAAATCATTCTGTGAGTGTTCATTATACTGACTCGTATTGTTATAAACGTTTTATTTAATATGTTTTCTTATAGGTCCAAACAAATGAAAAAGATGGCATACAGAGGGCCCCATCACTGGAGCAATTTTCCAACATATTTTTCATTAATCAAATTATGTCAACTAAATTTATATGAGGTAATACAAATGTCTTGGGATGTGAGCTTTGCTTGGTTAGTAATCCAGCTGCTTGTGCCAGTGTGATGAAAAACATGAAAAGAAGTGGAGATAGAAGGTTTGGTGAGGACACTGTGCTTTGGATTTAAGTGTCTGTGAAATAGCAGATGAGAACACGAGTGCACACTCAAAAAAATAAGTGGAGATTGGGGAAACATCAGCTTGCAGGAGATAAAAGACACAAGAATAAGGAATCATCCATCTCCGTTTACAGCTACACACATACTCCCTCTCGCTCTCTCCGTCTCTCGCTGTCAGGATGATGGGTAATTGAGGCAGTCACAACACAGATCGGGATGCAGTGTCATGCTGTGCTCTGGGTCTGGCTGCCTGCCCCGGCCCTTTGGCAGCATGCTGCGAGACGCTCTGGAGCGTGCGCACACACACACATGTACACACACGCACGCAAATAAAAACACATGCTTGCTATGCCTGTGCACATATAGGGACACACTCTTCACACATGCTCATTACAAACATACACAAATGCTAACAGGCGGTCTTTACACATGTGTGTGCAGTCACACAGGCAAATAAAGACAGAGGCACAGGCAAGTGTGAACACACAAACAGACAACTTGAAGTCACACTTTCTTTCCAACACACTACCATTGCATGCCTCGACAAGTCTACTCTCCTCCTTTTATTTCCTTTCTTTTTGTTATTAGCCTGTCCTGCCCCATGTCGTTTTTCTGCTCTCCAGTCTCTTCAGCAACTTCCCACTCCAGCCTCGTTTTATCTCCTTCCTTACATTGCTTTCTTCTTACATACCATCTTTTTCTTGCGTCTTTTCTCTTGTAACTGTCAATCTTTCCTCTTACTTCCTCTTTCCCTTGTGCCCTTTTCCTTCTACTTTCTCTACTTGTCGTGGGGCAGCTGGCTGGACTGGATATCTGTTTTTATTGTTCATTAACCTTTTTTTGCAATGCTAAGTCTCAGGTGGAGTAGCTCTGCTGGCTCCTCTCTCTGGGCCCACCCCTGGGAGGAATTTCTGTTGGAGCAGTCCTTCATACACCTGCCATTGTCTGATAATCAAATGTGGAGTATATCAAGGCTGGAGGACGCAAAAGTTTTCTGCCAGATTGTTGTTGCCATTATGATGAAGATCAGGCCACTGACCTGTTGTTTGTAATCGCCTGCTTCTTTTAATTCTGTCTCTTCTTGTGTCCAAACAGAAACCTCACTCACCTCAGTGTTGCTGGTGGAAACCTCCAGCTCTGCTTACCTGCTCTGACAGCAGCTCTCTGTAACCTGTCAAAGGAAGGAGTTACCTGCTCGTCTGCCTACCCGCTCTCCATCTGCCATCTCCGCCAACTCTTGGATAACCACCAGCTGCCCACAAACTCCCTCCAACTCTGTATTCATTCCTAACCACAAACTGTTATTAGCTATCAAGATATCACAAGTGAACCAAGTTCTCCTCTTGGACTCCTGCTACTTCCTTATCTCTTTTCTGACAGAGCTCCTGTGTACAAACCTGTAGTGCTGCTGAATCTCCCTGCCAACTACTCTCTATCAGCAAACCATTCACTCCTTGACAATAAACACTTTAAACCTGCCAACTTCTGTCTGAGTCTCCTCTTTGGATCCATCTTTTGCCAAATGTATCAAATGTATATTTCTAGTTTTTCTGTTTTTTAAAAAATATATATATCTCTTTTATTTGTTGTACATTGTCCTGCTCTGAAAGGTGCTATTTTTAAATAAAATGTATTATTATTATTATTATTATTATTATGAAATCATGACACTACTCATCACTGTTTTCTTTCCTTTCTTCTTCAAACTATTATTTTTTTTCCCTACTTAGTGCTATGTGATGTCTTCCCCTCTTCCATTTCCTTCTATCTCCTATGGCCCCTTCTATGGCCCCCCTTCCTTTTTTGCTTTGCCTCACAGTTCCACAAATCTTTCCCAAACCCAATCCCACAGAATTTTTTTTACTTTAATCTATTCCTACATGACTGCATCCTTGCTTTCTATACTTTCTTTTATCTCTCATCCCTTTCCTTCCCTACTTTCCCCCCTCCCTTCCTTTCCCTGCTTCTCGTAGTTTTGGTTTCTCATTAGTTTTCTCCCCTTTGCTCAGTTGTCATAAACTCTTATCTTAGTCTCCACTCTTCTCTTCTCCTCCTTTCCTTCCTTCACTTAATTTTCCTTTACTCCTCTTATCAACTCATACACTATACTGCCAATAGTATTCACTCACCCATCCAAATCACTGGATTCACATGTTCCAATCACTTCCATGGCTACAGGTGTCTAAACTCAAATTCAAATTCTTTATGTATATGCCATATTTGACTTTTTGTTGCGCTTCTGTACACTCTCTGTACATTCTAGAATTAGAATTAGAATTAGATTTCAGTATGTATGTACAGTAAGTATGTACAGGCTATAACTGAAGTGAATGCACAAGCTATGTACAGGCCTGAACAGGTTATACGTATGGTTATAAATTTGAAAAGCTATAGCACATTATCAATATACAATTGCGAGTATTAATAAACAGTTGTAAAACTATAATTATTGTATTGTACAGTATGATTGTCTATACAGCATTTATAGTAGTGCAGTCGAGATCAGTGAGATATAAGGATAAATTATACAGTAGTTATGCCAGTGGTTGTAAGTGGTGGTTCAGTCCAAGTTATTATTGTGTGTACTCACTCTTTACATTAGTGAGTAAAGTTTACTTTGACTTGACTTTGATAAGGTGCCACCTGTGCAAAGAGTCTAGTTGAAATTTCCTTGCTAATAAGTATTCCACAGTTAGCTGTTAGTCATATCATTACAAAGTGGAAGTGATTGTGAAGGACAACAACTCAGCCACAAGGTGATGAGTGGGGTTAGTGGCACCAGCTTTCTGCAGAGTCAATAACTACTGACCTCCAAACTTCATGCAGCCTTCAGATTAGTTTAGGAAAAGTGTGTAGAGAGCTTCATGGAATGGGTTTCCATGGCTGAGTAGCTGCATCCAAGGCTTACATCACCAAGCACAACGCAAAGCATCAGATGCAGCGCGCTGCCACTGGACTGTAGAGCGGTGGAGACGTGTTCTTTAGAGTGGCTTCTCTGTCTGGCAATCTGATGGGTGAGTCTGGGTTTGGTGGTTGCCAGGAGAACGGTATTTATCCTACTACACTGTGCAAAGTGTAAAGTTTGGTAGAGGGGGGGTTATTGTGTGGGGTTGTGTTTAAGGAGTTGGGCTCCTCCGCTTAGTTTCCATGAAAATAACTTTTAATGCTTCAGCATACCAAGACATTTTGGACAATTTCATGCTCCCAACTTTGTGGGAACAGTTTGGGGATGGCCCCTTCCCGTTCCAACATGACTGCACACCAGTGAGCAAAGCAAGGTCCATAAAGACATGAATGAACGAGTTTGGTGTGGAAGAACTTGACTGCCCTGACCTCAACCTGATAAAACACCTTTGGGATGAATTAGAGAAGACACTGTGAGCTTGTCTAACACCAGTATCTGACCTCACAAATGCGCTTCTGGAAGAATGGTGAGAAATTCCCATAAACACTCTTAAACCTCGTGTAAAGCCTTTCCCAGAGTAGAATAGTGGGCTGACATCATATCAAACCCTATGGATTAAGAATGGGATGTCACTTGAATTTATATGCATGTGAAGGCAAGCAAGCAAATGCTTTTGTCAATATAGTATATTTCACCTCTTCTCTATTTCATGTCTCCTCCTCTTTCCCCCTTTCCCTCCGCTCTTCTTTTCACCTCCTTTTATTTCTTATGGCCTTTTCTATTTCCCCTCCACTCGTCATCATCTCTTAACTCCTTCTGTACGTTGCTTTTCTGCTATATTAATTACATCTCTTCCTCAGTTCTTTCCTCACCACATGTACTTTTCTAATTTTTTCCTTATCTTCTGCTCCCATTTCATTTTTCTTTTTATCTTTCTTCTCTTAAACTCCTTTCTTTTTCACCTATTAGATATATCTCCTCCCCCATTTCCTTCCCTCTACTCTTCTTTTGTCCTCTCCTCTTGCCTGTCCTCTTCCTGTTTGTCAGACCTGAGGCAAACAGGCTTGGCTCTCGGCAACACTGAAGCCTCTTCTGCTCCTCTTTACTCTGCTCCCTCCCTCCATCCCTCTCCAACCCTCTTTCCTGGCGATCCTCCAGTTTAAACAGAAGGCAATGCTGGGGGAGAGAGTGGGACACAGAGAAAAAGAGAGAGGCCGGTTGCTTGTGTGAGTGCTGCATGATTCATGTTGCCCTGTAATGAAGCCGGTCCAGTCTTTTAAGTGTTTGGTGTGTAATGGAGTTTCAGGGACAGGCCTATCATTTTCTCCTAATAGCGCTTTCTCCGCCACACGCCATGACCCCTCTCTCCACGCCCCCACCCCATGCATCCCCACTGTGGTAACTGCACATTACCGCGGCACGCGTGCACATACACACACACACACGCAGTGATTACTGACAGCTGCGGGAGTTTCTGAACGGCAAAAGTGGCCAATTTTCTCTCTCTTCCATTTAAACAACAAACAGGGTGGCGTGTTAAAATGGGCAAAAGGAAGAGAAAAGGGAAATTGGGCTGATAAGGGTTATTGTGAATCAGGAAGAGAGTGGGTTAGCTGCTGGGAAGTAGCAGTGCGTGGCGAGCAATGATTTTAATATTCTTACAGAATACTTGGAGGGAGAAAGCAAAGAAATAATGTTCAGTGGGGTTTGTTGTCTATAGAAGAGTCTGCACAGATCCACTGAGAATCTGAAGCACGCTTGTGCTGAATTTAAACACCATGTAGAATTCCTACAATGCGCAGCTTTTTTAAAAGAAATTTATTTTAGGATTAAAGTCTGATGCCTTCAGAAATGAAGGATCAATGTGCATGTGTGTGTGTTTGGGGGGGGGGGGTCGAGGGTATGGCCAGTTTTACTGGAGCAGATTGTGGAGTGTGAGCACAGACCAGACCTGAGATTACTGAACAGATTGCACAGCTGGCAAGCAGCCCTCTCTCCGCACACAAACAGAGCCACACATACATACACACGTACACACACACACACAAATGCAGAGCGAGATAAACAAATATTGACAAAGTATTGATCCTGGGTGTATTGGTCCATATTGACAAGGCACTAATGCCAGGAATATCATTCTGGTCCACGTGTTAAATCACAAGTGGTCATATTCCCTAATTAGATAAGTTGTATTGGCAACAAAGCAAAGGCATTGTGGAAAGAAGGCTGCTTAGTTATTAAACTTATGTATCGTGGTTGTATTATGTTAAAAGATGGAATAAAAATGTCAATTGATGCTATAATGTTAGCATAGTAAAGAGTGAACATTTAAAGGACACAAAAAGTCATTAATAACTAATAGGATCATTAATCCATCAATCAGTTTTTTATTTTGGGTCAGTCTGACACACACACACACACACACACACACACACACACACACACACACACAGAGAGAGAGAGAGAGAGAGAGAGAGAGAGAGAGAGACTTATCTATGCTTGTATTCAACATCTTGTCCTATTCAGCGGGCAGTGGTGACTGCGAAGGTTTCTGTTTCAGACTTCCTGGTCTGCTACTGTGTGGAGCTGCATGTTCTTCCTGTGTCCATATGGGTTCTCTCTGGATACTTCGGCTTCCTCCCACAGGCTAAAATGCAAGCCGATTAGGCGAAATGATGATTCTAACTGGCTGTACGTGTGAATGTGAGTGGTTGTGTTGGTGTCTGTCTTCCTGTGTTAGCCCCGTGATGGACCAGTAACCTGTCCAAGTTTGGCTCCCACTCCTTCCCCATCAAACTGTGTAGGTTGGGATAGGCTGTAGCGTGCACAACGGCCCTAGGTTGGAAAAGCTACGAAGATGAATTTGGTGGTTTCTTGTAGCCCTGCTGTCATTTGTGTCCCTTTTGGGTAGTCTTGGCTGTCTTTGCAGAAATGCTCTGTGTCTTTGTCAGTTGGTTTTGTGTCTCTTTACTGTAGTTTTATGTTTTCTTTTAGATTCAGTTGTTTCTTATTGGAAAAGTTTAATAGTCTTTGCAGGGTTTGAAGTGATGTATACAGATGTCTCACAAACAAACACCAGAGGCTCTGGCACTGTGTTTGTTCAGGTCAAATAATAGGTTTAGGATATCACTAGGAATGACTGCTACATGCAACTTTTCAATACACTATGAAGGAATGAAGTAAATATCAACAAATACATGTAATTATTGTTTGTTTGGCACCATTATCCAGCCAAAGTGCTGACTGATTTAAGTTGAGCACAGAGAAACTTCTGCACAAACACTGATCCTAGATTATTCTTTACAAGTAAAAACAAAGTGCCAATTTTTTGCCTTATCTGTTAATGCCAGTTAATGGTTATACAACAAAAAATGGTGGGAGTAAAAAAGGTAGCGTTCAGTTTTTCCATCCAAGGAACACCTGCCATTCCATGCCATGCCATCTCTGACATATGTATCTCTGCTTTGTTGCTGCCAGGATGTAGTGGCAGTGCCGTCTTTGTGCGTGTGCTCTTTGTTTTCCCTGAGGGCTGAGGGAGAGGGGACTTTCTTTCTTTCTAAGAGTTGAACAAATAAACAGCAGACAGCACAAGAGACAAAGCCAGGGAGGGAGCACCTGCCAAGGGCTTTGTGTCGCTTAAGGAACACTACGATCTGTGAGTGGAAAACCCCACCCCCCACCCCATCCCCTGAACACACGCTGTTTCTCACACACACACACACACACACACACACACACACACACACACACACACACACACACACACACACACACACACACACACACACACACACACACTAACAATAGTAATATCTAAATATCTTCTCATCTATATTTGGATCTAACAGACTGTATCTAAAAGATAGACGTATCCACACAATAACCATAGCATTCTCTACTATAGTTGTGGCTATATTACTGTTTCTTTTGTAGTTTTGTAGTTTACTAAACATAATTTGACAGTGTGTGCGAACAAAAAAAAAAGAGAGACTGTTATGAACCCATAAAGTCCTATTAGCTGACCTTAAGATTCATTAAATGCATTACTTTTATTTATTTATTCATTTATTTTAAGCAGAATGCTATTATAAGATATTTGTTTTACACACAGCACAAGAGACAAGTACAGCACTTTAAAGGCAGTGACTGTGTAGTCTCTAAAATTACAAATGGCTCTTTAAGTGGGTCAGGACTTTACTTGAAAATTACTGCAGGTAATAGGTCTGTTTTCACACTGAACCAGTGTGCATGCATATACAGGTTTGCAAACTAGACCTGTGCAGAACTCTAACTGATGCTTTGTAGCCCATATGTGTGTAATAATCTGTCTGTAAAACAAAAAAGAGAAAAACATATGGCTCTGAGGTGCAGGCTGTCTTGCGATTGGAAGGTTGGTTGTTCAATCCCCAACCCCTCCGGGCACAAACCAAAGCATTCTTAGGCAGGATACTGACCCTTAAATTGCTCCCAAAGTGTCCAGTGGAGTGTGAGCGTGTGCCTGATAGTTAGAAACTGCTTAAAGGCATAGAATATAGTGATGTGTAAATGTGGCTTGCAGTTAAAAGTGCTGTGAATGCTCAGTTAGAGCAGGAAAGTATTATATTTAAGTAACGGTCCATTTTCCATCCTGTAAAGACACATGGCACCTCTGTCATGTATGTTCTCTTCAAACTACCAAAAAAGGATCTCTTGAGATTTTTAACGTTCAGAAAATGATTGCTGAACAGTGATTGCTACTCTGCTGAATATGCTTCTTTAGTTAATGAACACTCAGCAGTACACTCAGCCAGCTCAACAATTTGAGTCACATAAATTTTCTATGTCAAAGGAAATCACACTTGTAACTTTAAAAATAAACTGAAAATTACATTTAATTTTAATTGAAATTAATAAGATTTTTTACATTTGGGCAAAGATAAAAGATTTGTTTTATATCAAATAAAACTTTGGCTATACACTATGTTTCCTTTCTCATGTGTTCAACAAGGATTTTTTGTTACAGTATTGTCTTTTCAGGCTGAAGGTACTGATGTTTGAGTCACCTCCTGTTAAAATCAGGCAACAAAAGCAAAAGAAGTGATGGCAACTGCAAAAGTTCTTTAAAGACGGGAAAATAACAAAGAATACATTTCCACGATTCCTTCATCACGGTATCGTGAGCTTTATTGTGTCATATCGAAGCCACAGCATCTCTCTCTGTAAGAGTGTGTTTGAGTATGTGCAAGTCTCTGCGCATAGCAAGGCAGTATCATTTTATGCCTGAACTGGACAGTTACTCGTAAAAAGGTGACAGCACTCATGTGAGACATATAAATGGAGATGGTCTTATTCTCTGACACCTTCTTTATTATGCTGCCAGAGGGGCAAGACCACGGAAATGCGTGTTATACCTATACAGAAGTGGCATGAGAGTACATTTTCTACTTCTGATCTCATTTATAGGATGGAACAAAAGCTGGAATTTACAACAAGCAAGACAGAAAGAAATAAAGGAGGAAAGAGAGAAAAAGAATCAGAAGCCAATTAAAAGATGTTTTTATTAAAGCGAAAACTATTTCTTTACACTTGAAGTGCAATTTTTCACACATTTCCTATACTCTTCCTGTCATATGCCAATTGAATTCACATTTTTCAATGTGAGAGATTGCGTTGGAGCAAGAATTACATTAACACCATACATAGGTAGCATATATATGTATGTATTTGGATATTCAGAGAACACACAGTCCAAACCATGGGACTAACCAGGGCCACAAAGCTCAGCTCAAAGGCCTTTATGAAGCCAGGTTTGGGGCTTGGGGAGGTAACGTCAGAGTTGACCCTGGGTTTTCAGTGTTAGAAAGGAGGCTCATGTCTTCTTTGGTGTTTTATGTATACTTATATACGGAGCTGTAATTATAAGTGACGCAAGTATTTTCTCAGGCTTTTGTTTCTGGCCAGTATTTGGATTTTATGCAATGCTTTTACCACTCAAAGTTCACACACTTTCATGGAGAACTTCTTAATACTATAGCTTACATACAATTTGTCATCCTGCAAACACCGTGTGTCTTAGTCTGGGTTGAGTTATTGAGCTGATACCCACCTCTGTGGGACTGTTTCAGTATGCTGAACTTGTTGCATAATGCAGGCCCATGATTAGTGCAATGAAAGAATTAAGAGGTCTCCTTAATTCATACTGCCTTTTTTTCATCTTCCCCCTTTTTTCAGACAAGTGGTCTATCAATATGCTACATGCCATCAGTCATAAACACAACTCTAGCATCACCAGGCTCACCAGCAATCCTGTGTCTGTGTGTAGGATGAGTTTGTGAGGTAAAGAAGTCCCTGCAGGAAGCAGGAAGTAAATGTGCTTCTCCAAACTTAGAGCGTTGTTCTGTGCATTAAGGCAAGTGGTGCAGCTGCTGCCTAATCAATTATTTATAAAAAAAAAAAAACCTAGATATGTTGATGAGAGTGGTAAGGGTGTGATTGTAACAAAGACTAAACTTGCGCGCTGTGACATGCTTCACTAAAACTGTGATCAAGTTCATGTGGAAAGTAATTTTTATTAATTTTGCAGAAACACTCGCACATGTTCTATAAAAACACAGGCACAACATCTGTGCGTTTTTTTTTATCTATATATATTTCTAATCTATAGTGCGTCTTACACTGATATACAGTATTGTTTATTTTAAAATGAATTATTAATGTCAACACTTTGACAGCCAGGCTTAAGAGGCTATTAACAGCATGTCTTCGCTCTTAAGAACCGTTTTGGGAAATGCACAGAGAAACTGAAAAGCAACGGCAGTAAAGCTTGTTGAAAACCTTTTTAAACCGTCCCACCTAAAAATCGATCATTATTAAAAACCAGATCTTGAGTATCTTAACTACACAAGTAAAGGGCAACAAAACGCCATGCTGATGTCGCAAAAAAGCTAACTATATGGAAAACAATATTGTATGGTAAATGGCCTGTATTTGTATAGCGCTTTACACTACATTCAGTCATCCACCCATTCACACACACATTCACACACTGGTGATGGCAAGCTACATTGTAGCCACAGCTGCCCTGGGGCGCACTGACAGAGGCGAGGCTGCCGGACACTGGGCCCTCTGACCACCACCAGTAGGTAACGGGTGAAGTGTCTTGCCCAAGGACAGAATGACCCGAGACTGTTGGAGCCGGGGCTCAAACCAGCAACCTTCCGATTACAAGATGAACTACCAACTCTTGAGCCACGATTGTCCCCATCGTATGTGTAACTGCATAATATCAGTTTGACGGCTGTTATGTGGAAGTCGTCGTCAGCTAAACAGAAATCTTAACATAAAATGTAAAAAATACAGTAAACAGAGTTTGTAGATATAATTATATAATTCTTTTTCCTAAACCAATGAATGCACAGCTCAGTGCCACATCTTGTGACGCTGCTGACACTAGAACGCTTTAATGAACTGTATTAGAAAGATGACAAAAATGATTTTTGTCAGCCAGCTGTGTATCTGTATTATTGTGGTGTGGCATTATGAAAGAATTCTCAAATGGTAAAGTTAGAAGACGGATTCCAGGACTGAGGAAAAGAGTCAGACAGTGAATTCTTTAAAATGATGGGTGTTATTACATTTTACAGCAGCAAACACATCCCAAAAAGGACTGTAATATTCATTTTATGCATTAAATTAACAGAGCCGTGGTTCTATCAACATAAAATGAGCTTTGTAGTATAAAAACCTGCAGCATAATAAACATTGGTATCAGAAATTGAGTTCCAACTTTCATAACAGATCAAACCACTTGAAAATATGTTGAACCTTCAAATTCTTTGGATAATTTTGTTTTACTGTACATAAACCTTTTCCTGTAGAGGAAAAGTACAATAGGACTCTATCCAGTCTGAGTTCTATCACATTGGAATGTGAAGGTTAGATAGAAAGCACTTAATCATAGAAAAAGTGCTTGCATGAATTGGTAAATGAGACAAGTTGGATAAAGTGCTTTGAGTATTCAGGTAGAGTAGAAAAATGCTACGTAATAACCAATCCAGTCCATTCCTATCTAGCCCTCTGAAAAACTAAGCACACCTCCTGATTCAACAGCTTGTAGAACCACCTTCTAACCTCAATTAATCATTTTATCATAGTTTATTAGTCTCTAATTGTTTTGGCAGATGCTTCTTGATTGTCTCAAAAAGTTGATTCTGTTCATGTGGACGTAGCATTGTCAGTGCGAGAAACATTTCATCACCCATCCAAGTGACTTCTACCCCCCCCCCCCCAAAAAAAAAAAAAAAAAACTACTATAATGGTCGCATATGCAGCCATTGGATTGGATTGGATTGGGGGAAACAGTACACATATTTGATAGGATGATTTTGTTGCATCATCAATTACTATTGTTTATTGTCAAAAGACACAGACCAAACACCATCCCAACAGACACAGCAGCCAAGGAGGCAGAAGCAGAAGATTTTGAGTACATGTGGTTATCCCAGCTGGACATTTGGCACAGCTGGGAAGGCACCTAAAGGCTGCTCCAGGTGATCCAGTGCAGAAGAAGGACAACCACTGTCTAAAACCTTTAGTGGTCCTTTATGTATCAAGAGAATCAGAACAGCTGACACAGATTTTTTCTAAACACTGCGACTTTTAAACGCCAAAACACACCAAAAACTGGTCCATCCCAAGGATTGGGTCCTGTGTAATTGTTGCAAATTATAGATTGATACCAAACCTCTGGATAAGCAGATGGCACAACACGGAAGAGCTAACTCCTCAGGCCTTGACTCCACAGTCTATTCAGACCTAGGGGCCAGTGAGCACTCTTTCAGTTATGAGCATGTACACATCCTGGACAGGGAGGAAAGCTGGTTTGAGTCGTGAGTCAAGGAGGTCATTTACATGAAAAGGTAACTGATATACCTTTATACCTTTATTAGTCCCACAAGGGGAAATTTCATAAGGTTGCCGACCTATTGCACGCAATGGCGGCGCCATCTTACCCTCCGACCATACATACATTACACAAAACATCACATGGGGAAGACAGGTCAGAGAGGTATAACAATGGAAAATGCACCACATGAGGAAAGATAAGGAGAAAAAAATAACTCCCCCCAAACTGAGCTCCAACAGGGAGATCAGTTTGAGAACAGAAAAAAACACCTCTGCACATAGCACATGAAAAAAACTCTTAATACACCAAAGAAACACATGACAAGCAACAGGGGTGGGTAAAGGGTGAGAGACAGCCGAATTAGACAGTACATCCGGGCCTGCAGCCTGTGCGCTGGTCTCCTTGATCCCCGTCAGCATCGGAAGGGAATAAGAGTCGAAGGCGTTTGGAAAGGGAGGGGGGATGAGTGTGTGCATATCAGTGTATATGTATGTGTGTGCGTGTCCAGAGTTCAGCTGAGACAGTGTCCTTCGCCCTGCTAGGCTAAGTAAACAGTCTTCCAGCCAACCCAGGTGGCCTTGCATGGAATGGGAAGGAACAGACTAAACACAGTCGTTATCAGGGTGTTGTTGTTCAGCTCCAGCCTTGAGACCGCAGCTGGCGCCAAAGCTGCGGTCTCAAAGGGGTATCCGCATAAGTGATGGTGGTTTTCACTTTAGTGCGAACAGCTCATATGAATTTCAAAGCAGTTCTACAGTCCAACACTGGTCTCTCAATCTCCCGTTGGAGAGCCGCGAGCTTCGCCATACTTGCGTTCTGTGATGTTGTCATTTTTTGTGCTCAAGGAGCCGATTTCTGAGAACTCACGGCAGTGTGCCTCCCCGAGATGTCATCCAATTTGCGCCCAGAGATGTTATTCCGAGCTAGCCCTTCCGAGATGTATCCAGTCTGCAGTCAGAGATCTTATTCTGAGTATTCACAGCAGCCGTAGCCTCTCCAAGATCTTATCCGTGCTGCACTCAATGAGCCCATTTTGAGAAACTCACGCCTCTCCCATCATCCTCTCCCATAATCTTATCTTATAGTGTAAGTGTAAAAACTAGAGAAAAGAAATAATTAACATTCTATAAGCACATCGGTCAGCTGCTGAAGATTATTTTGACTCAATAATCATAAGCAAATACAATGGTTGAACTTAAGAATCTGAAAAATTCTCATACAAACTCTATGAAAATGAATTTTGCCACTTCTTATTAAATTAGTGGTTTGAAAATATGTAACACCAGTAAAGGAATTTGCTTTTTTTTTTTCATCCTATATAGGGATGGGTACCGGTATCCGGTGCCATTATGGCACCGGTTCTGACATAAACGGTAGTAACCAGACCGAAAAGCAGCGCACATTTTGGTGCTTTATTTCGGTGCTTTTTTTCCCTGAGATGTCATACACTTTGGATTCCAGCCAATCATTTTACCTTTGCAAGCATAGTAGGCGGGCCCAGGTACGTACGTTCTTTTAGAGCAGAGCTACAGATTAAAAATGCCCAAGGCAAAGCGGTCAAAAGTCTGGTTGTACTTCACAGCAAAAGATGCAAACTCAGCAGCCTGCAACAAGTGCTTTAAGGTGATACTGTGCAAAGGCGGTAACTCCTCGAATCTGATGAAACACCTGGCGACGTATAGCATTTTGTTAAAAGCTGAGAAATGCGCCGTATTTGATAGCTTACTGCGAGACCTCACATCGAGCACATCTACTGCGGCTGTGGTGCCTGTTATCGGACCCGGAGTTAGCAACATCCCCCAAAAACCAGAAGAGGAGAGTCCTGGCCCCTAGCCCTGCCAGTGTAGCAGAAATGATGACGGATGATGATGGCAGCAGCAGCAGCCGTTCTTCTCTGCGTGAGTAGCTTAATGTTGTCCGTGTGTAATTTACGTTGAGGAGACTAATCACGTTATTACATTAATGCATGTAAGGTGAACTAGCAAACACCGTCGTAGTTACATGCGGCTGTCTTCTTGTTTGATGGCAGATACTCCCTTCACCCTGGCCAAAAAGGCTAAAATGACCAAAGAAAAAGTGGAAAACAGCTAAACATGAGAGGTTTTTGGACAAAGTTTGTGTTTTTTCCATTGATTAAGCACTGCTTCCAGCCAAGAGCGATACCATATATGCTCCATAGCTGCAGAAAAGGCTAACATTGTTATCTTTTTACAAAAAAAACAGCTGAACATGAGAGGTTTTGGGACCAATTTTGTGTTCTCGAATTCTTTAAGCACCGGTTCGAGCACCGTTTAAGCACCGGCACCGTTTCAAAAGTACCGGTTTGGTACTGGTATCGCATAAAACCTAAACGATACCCATCCCTAATCCTATAGCACTATAGCAGCTTAAGTACATGGACGCCTTGCAGTGAATCCACTCAAGAGACAAAATTTTCCTTGCATAGAATGTGAAGACATTAAGCTATGTTCTTTGGTGGATATGTAATGTACACAGAGAAGCATACAAGGAAATAACATTTAAGCTAAGTTATCAACAAGTCTTGCTTTTTGTACAAAACAGTCTCATCAGATTTTGTTTTTGCAGTAACATAAAAACATATAATACTACTAGTATTTAAGTGTTATATTTAAGGCACAAAGATGAGATGATGGACTATTTGCAATAGGATTGTTATGTTTTTGGTATACTTCCAGGAATCCTCCCACTAATCCTCTGTGGTCCTTACACCCAGGTTCCTCTGATCTGCCCCGCTACTGAGCATCACAAGGCACTGATGTGTCTCCAACAGTATATGCGATCTGCTTTTCACCACCACAGGCATTAAAAGCAATAAGACATTACTGAGAGAGGCATCAATGTCTGTATTCCAAGTATCAGAGTAAATCAAAAGTTGCATAACGTTGCTTTGAGTATCAACATTTGAAAATTAGATTTTAAAAGGTGGTTGCAGGAACCAAATAGAGAGGCTTTTTCTATATGGTTGAACCATAGATGGACCTACCCTGTAATAGTTTGATGAACAATAAGTACAATAAGTGGGTTAAGATGACTAGAGAAGCACTTCATAAATGCTGGATCATTGGTTTGTGAAGTCCTGTTCTGAAGCCTGAATTGTCTATTGTCATCAGCTGACGCTACCAAGCTTTGTTTCCAAGCTGCATTCAAAAGAAAGAACTACACAGATAGTGCCAGGTAATGTAGACATAAAATACTGTCATACACCTGTCAGTCAAAGCAGTCTTGCCCCAAAAACACTAATGTTTCTTACTTCTTTGTGAAGAGAGGAATTAGTTATAGACACTAACGATACTTTGTTTATTAAGCAGGCAGTAAACATGTCTATTTGTGCTGTAAACATGGCAGTCCATCCTCAAGTGGGCATTCAAGGATGTGTAATTTTTTGCACTAAATCTGAAACTGATAGAAAACCTTTGATGGACTGCATGTCAATAGGAATACTTGTGAAACATGAACTTTCATTAGTCATATAAAAAGCTTTTTTGGAGCATTATGTTTTTTTTAAAATAAGGCCAAAACATATTTTGTGCAGGTAAACCTAATTACTCAGAGCCACTGCCTCATAACTTGTTGGCTCTGCAAGGCTGTAAGCTTGCAGCACTGTATGAATTCTTTACAGGAAAAGCCAAGCCAGAAGCTGCAGATTAATAATGCAATTTTCTATCTAAATTCTTATTTATGTGAAGCAAAAAGTTCCCCTGAGATTCTTGTATTATTCATAAGCATCAGAGATGAGGAGGAAACAAATCATTTAGCACAATGTGTGTCTCTGTTTGTAGATGTGTTTGAACGTTCAGTAAAGTAACGTGCCAGCGTGTGCCTCCCCTATGTTGGAGATGGGCATTAAATATGTGCATTTTAGTGGATCTATAAGAATGCTTTTGCCTCGTGTTTGAATAGTTTATGTTTGTGATATCTGTACACCATTGTGAGATTGCAGGGGAATTTGCATCTGTTTATGTGTGAATGCATGTATGTTTGCGCATTCAAGTGATTATCTGAGAGGGGGAGGTATATGTGAGAATGAATGTTAATATGAGTGTTTGAGAGCGACAAGCTGTTACCGGGGAAATGGAATCAGGACGTATGTGCGCGGAAGTGTGTGACTGTGAGTAAAGTGGTGTGTGCTGGTGGATGATTTGCGCATGCATTACATGCTGTCGTGTCTGCATACACGCACTGTTCTTGGCTATATGTTGTGTGCTAATTTCAACATACAGAACCACTCTGTATTCCACACGTCACGTTTCATGTCTGTCAAGGGTGCGTGTGGGGATCGCAACCGGAGATTGAAAGTTTAAGGAGCTGAAGGGCCTGCATCCAAATGAGATTAATATACTTGTTTTATTCCTCTAAATACCCCTCAGCTTTTTTTAATTGTCCACCAAACCACTAGGTTTTCTTCTCTTCTGCCCCTCTTTCTTTCTATGTATTCAACCTGGTTTTCTTCCTAAGCAGGCTGGAAAATGAAGCTTCACTCAAAACTGAACATGTGTGCTGCAGAAAAAGTGAGAGGAAGAGCAACACTGGAAGGAAAGCAGCGGCAGATTTTCTCTGCCATCAATAAAACTAGTTGTTCTGCTGCTCTTCTCTCCCTGGGAGTTGAATAATAAAAAAAAAAAAAAAAAACGCTCATCAAAATCTAAAAGCATCTGTGGGGTGAGAGGATGATTTCCATCTGTGATGCAGTATTAATGGAAGTGTTAATAGGGGTGGCGGCTGCATGTGGAAGGACTGACAGAGAAACTGCCAGCAGCACTGGAACCTCCTCTAAACCATCAACAAGACTGGCAAGATAACTACCAGACAGAATACAGAAAGAGAGCTACACATACACAACTCACACGAGGAGTGTGTGAACTGGTAACTCGCACAAACACACACATCACTGACGTGCCTTTGCAAAGAAAAAAGGAACGCAAAAAATACAAAGAACACAAATAAGAAGCACACAGATGTATGTCACATAAATACTGTGCATTCAAACTTACAAAGCATCCAATCACAAATGAACTAATGCATAAGCACACAAAAAGACACTACCCAGGGAGAGATAAATGAACAATATTACACTTGAGTGTGCTTTCACACACAAAGCGTATGTACATACTGCGCTAATGTGCATAAATACAGATATATGAAAGAATTATTAAGAAGTTTCATAATTGCACACAAAGAGCACAATTGACCCTGTGCACGAGAAAATGCTAACTTCCTGGTTTGAGACCGGATGTGGGGTTGTACATTTCCGGTAGCTTTACTTTGCGGTCAATCGCTACTGCCAAGATATACTCCAAAATCATGTCCAAAACTCGAAAACGGAAAGATCGCGTTAAGTTACAAAGAGCAGAAGGTGGGAACACTCACCACTGTTGTGTCATAAAAAATCTAATGATCAATTTTGACGTTTAACGAGTTTAGATCGATCAGTTGTTTACATCACTCAACACAAGCAGAACTGCATTACTGCATACAGAAGACACATCGTCCGCATTCAGAAGCACATCTCTGTATAGTGACTGGTCTCATGATTTAAACAGGCAAATGTTCAGCATTCAAACTACAGGTGAAGAATAGTCAAACCAGATGTTTCCCCGTTATGTCGATATCAGCTAGTCAAGTACACACCTACACAGCATGTTAACAAACCGTGAAAAAAGCCACACAAAAAATGAATGATTGCTGGTAAGGGTTTCTATACATTAGTATTTACGAAGGGTATGTAGTGACTTACATTCAAAATTACAGTGGTCCCTCGCTAATAACGCGGTTCACCTTTCACCTGGCTTTAGTGCAAGTTTGCACGTTTTTTTTTACGTCACATTGTGTCCTGCGCCCTGATCGCTGCAGACGATCTCCTCCGTGACGTCTCTCCTGTACAGTACAGAATCGCTGCATTGATCGCTAGCAGTGTGACTCTGAAGTGCAGTACTGTATGTCCACGATGTCCACCAAACGTTTTGCACCGTCAAAAAAAAAAATTGGCTACTTGATTTCACCTATCGCTGGTTATTTTTAGAACATAACACCCGCGATAAACGAGGGACAGCTGAGAAATATAACATTTGAATCCCTTTTCTCTTTTGCTCTGAGGCAAGGGGAAAAAATATCGACAAGTCGATGAACATCATTTACAGATATATTGGGTAAATGCCCAAGACATCTATAGAAATGTAAATCGCCGCTTGATTCATTCATTTGCTTAACTTGTTTTGGAACGTAAACAGGGCGTGAATAGGACACCGGAAACAAAGCTCCCCACAGGAGTTTCCGCACCGGAAGTAGCATATGCTAACGTGCACATAGTCAATACATTAACATGGTCTCAGAAAATAGTGTGCAAACACATTCACACTAACAATATGATGTGTGCCAATATTTATACAACCACACGTAGAAAGAAAATAGCTTAGAAAGAAAGCAAGAGGAAGAAATCAGTTTGAAAGATACATGGGCTGTGTGGGCAGAATTTGACATTACACAACATAAGAGCCTATGGAACTACAGCAAAAATAGATTTCACTTTGATGTTACATTTTATTTCATGGCAACACTACTGTCAATATAACCCTACACAATCAATATTACATTACCTATAGTAAAAAAAAATCTCTTGAAAAGACTAACAATGAAACAACAATCCTGTCTGTGATATTCAGTTACAAGTCTCTCTATCTCCAATGAAAACACTAATCTTTAAGAAAAGTTCACATCTACAAAGTTCCATTAAAAAACACAAAGAGCTTCAGATTTCCTGCTACTTGTCAGTGTAGTTTTCTCCTCATATTGCCTAAAGATGGTAAAATGCATTTGTTGTGGACCACGCTTATGGGTGCATTAATACACATGTACTGTTAAGGCAATATCCCTGGGAAAAGAATGATGATTTTGAAATTGCATCAAAGGCCTGCTGTTAGAGTGAAAACTAGTATAAGCACTGCAGGAGTTAAAAAGAAAACTACTATAATGGTTGCACATGTAGCTATTGGATTGGATTGAGGGAAACAACACGCACATATTTGATAGGATTTTCTTACCTTATCAGTTACTTCATGCTTATTGCCGAATCCTTTACTTTATGCAAAAGTGAAAAGTTGGGAAATACTTGCAGTTTATGGAGCATAAAGCATAAAGCAGTGCAAGTTAGCCGTGAGCTGCAATGTAAGTCACTGTCTGACTGGTTAGAGACACACAGGGTGGCTACCATGATTTCTCTGCCCTCGTGTTTGCACTGCTAAGGAGGCCTTTTTAAGAAGTTTTGGGGATTGTTCACAGTCACTTAGCCTCTGTATTGACCCCCTAAAATATCTAACACAAATATATGAAGAATATGAAGGAAAACTGGAGACCTGATCCTCCAAGTGTTCACCTGTGGACTCAGCTTGACCAAAATGGCATGTTAGCTTCTGAAATTACATGCCAGTAGTAGTATCTAGCTACCAGTTTTAATCTATTAACATGCTCTTTCAAGAACAACTTTCAAAAACTACTCTTTTATTTATTGCTGAAAAAAATGTACTGTGCAATTTAGTTCAAGGAAAAAAAATTCCAGTGATGATGTAGAAATCTGAAAAACACATGTATCAAACATGATACACTTTAATTGAAATGATTAAAATGAAATCTGTAGTCTCACAAATCCAGATGTCGCCACATACGTTTCTGATACTTAAGAGTTAAAAGGTTTGCAGCGGAGTGATGGTAGCTGACAGTTCTGTCATTCCTTATATTACAATTCTCAGCTAAGGAAAAAACTAGACATGACATTATTGATTTAAGTTCATTTGTTTTAATTACACGAGTGCCCACATTTCAGGCCTCTTCTAAATATGATTGTTGAATATAATGAATACGATTTTGTCAGCACTGCACACCAAGCCATTAAGGGTGTGATAAAGTAACATGATTGTTGATTGTTAAAATATAAATGTCACATGTTGAAACTAACCTGCAACTGTTTCTGACAAACTGTTCATTCAACCGTTTTGAAAGGATGTACAGAAATATTTGTCTGAATCTTTTCTATGCCACTTTGCCTTCCTGGAAGCTGAGGGATGGTTTACTCCTTGTTAAAATGCAAACAACAAGCATTTAGGGCTTCTGAGAATTTGTGTGAAGTTGTACTAATTCATGTAACCAGTACTCGCAAAAGTGGTCAGTTTCAGTGTCACTGAGTATTTCACCATCTAACAAGTCTTTAGCCTCAAAAAACTGATTGTTCCTCTGGACACAGGTTTCTAGTAAGAGAAACATGATGTCACAGGCTGTTTATAATTATATTACAGGAGTATTTCCCAGGTTACAATATCTACCTTCTTCCATTAAGTGCTGATCATCCGCTCACTGGATCATAATTGGATACTAACCCCACAGCTCACCTGTCTACTCACCCGCCTACAGCTCCTGTATTCATGCTAATAGAGACCGGTGGCTCACCTTACCTCCTCCTTACCAGGATAACCTCCAAGCTCACGTAATCACCCTGGGTCTGTTTTCACTCACATCTTGTGGAAAATTCTCTAGAAATTCAGCCCAGACTAATTCTATCCTCCTCCTGACTCAGACCACTCCTCTCCTGCTGATTCCCACAATCCCCTCATTGCAATATATGTACTCTGTGTGTCTAAATAATGACCTTATCAAGGTTTCCCCGTTGATCCTGTTTGTATTTACCTTTTTAGTCTGCTCACCTCCATTTAAGCCGGTTCATAACACATCACTCATCAAAAGAAATTCTTCAGTTTCTTCAGGCTCAGACTGAAGAGACATGAAAATGGAAACATGCTTGTAAAGCCACTATGACATAAAAAAAACCAATCATATTATTTTTGTGTATACGATTAAATTCTGGCCAATATTGACAATGATGCTAAACACCCATCAAAATGTATTTTTGGAATGGGTAAAGCATGATTCAGCAGCGTATAAAATGACAGAGCCCATCAACCCTTTTGAAAATTTATGGAATGTCCCTCAAATCTGCTTCCGTGCTAGGAAACAAGCGTATTGATGGCTACCAAAGTGTCTGGTTGTGGTGCAACTTGTGAAGGAAGATTTTAATATATTTGAGCATGTAAGTACACTTCTGATTGTGTGAATTAGAGAAAATCAGAAATAAATTCAAACCTGTGCACACCATCTCTTATTTTTAAAGAAATTAAAGATTAATTTACTGTTCCATCATTCCAAACTGAAATAATGTAATGGCCAAAATGACCTTGACATTCATACTCTTGATAAGTGCTTGTAAACTTTTGACCACAACTGTATGCCCTTAAAAACTTCTGATGTTGCATGAAGAAATAAAATTTGATATTACCTTGACATGCTGCTAACTTTATTTTCAGCTGGTATTTCACGTTATGTCAAGGATGCTGGCATTTTGCCTGGTCTATAATTTTACTCTCCATCATTTGAGTCATTATCCCCTTAAGACTAGATAAAACTGATATGCCTAGTTACATCATCCTCCTCAAACACGTGTCGCACACACTGACTTGCCTAGTGACTGTTGCTGAAGCCACTTAAGCCACTGTCTGAAGTGCAACTAAAACACACCAGATAATTCTGAATGAATGGGGCCTGACGGATCTATAGTCAAGAGAACAATTACATTTCATGGTTCAAACATTGTTCCTCTGACTGTTTTTATCATGTTTTTGATCAAAAGGCTTCAGAAAATAGATATAACATAGTGGATTGGTGGATTGTCACAAAATATCTCTCTGTAACTATTAGGGGAACCATGAACCACATTACAGGATCTGTAGTTTTGATTTCATTGAGCATGAATTTTCTAGCAGTAGCTGATAGTCACCTGCAACAACCACAACCAGTTGCTTCTTGTATAAACGTAGACATTTCTGTTGTGATTTGGGTACTTTTTTTTTCCTTCTGTGAGCTCCTCGCTTCACCATCTGCCTCCATCTCAACCTATCTCTGCTTCTGTCACACCAGCCCCCTGCATATCCTCCTTTTTCCCATTTTTTGCCCAATATATAGTATCCCTCCTCTGCATGTGTCCAGAAAATATCTCAGCCTTGCCTCTCTAACTTTGTCCCAATGCTCAGCTCAAGCTGTCCTTCTGATGTACTCCTTTCTAACCCTCTCCATCCTGGTCACTCCAAATAAACATCTCATTGTAAGTGGCACCATCTTTTAATCTTCCCTTTCATGGTTGCTGCTATCTTTCCATCACTTCTAACACCCACTCCACCCTGGCTACACTCTCTTCTTTACCTCTTTTGTCCACTATCTGTCACTCTGGATGCTTTACTGTAGGTATTTAAACTCATCTACCTTCACTACCTCTACTTGGTGAGCATCTTCAAGCATCTGTGCTCTCTGCTAGGCTTCATCAGTGCTAATTTGAATAACCTAAGTGGCCCTCTCCAGCGTTTCTGTGCTGCTGATGCCTTTTGGAGCATTTATAGAACAGTATTACAGAATTATCTAAAGAATTATCCAAGAAATTTGTGCTTCAGCTTTACTGAGTGACATGTTTGCATTTTATTACTCGTGTTGATATCCTTGTTTGTAAGATGCCCTAGCACAGTTTATGGATGCAAGCTTGCTAGCACTAGCATTAGTACAATCTGTGTTGAATAAAAAGTAAAATCATAAGTTGTGAGATCAAAATGCAATAAAAACTTAAAAATTACTAAAAAATGTTGTTTTCAAATTTCAGAGAATAAATTTGTTAATTTGTAACTACATATATGAAGTGCTATATTAGAAAAATTAACAGGCATGGCAATCCACAAGACGGATTTCAAAGGGATTGACATATAATAATGTCACATAATAATTACATATAATGCTAAAGAGTTAGCTAAGCATTGCAGTGATGATCAGCAGGCATAAGTTGTCTTTGTGATGATTAAAAGTGACAAGTTGCTGTAAAGCTTTTCTCTTATGTGGAATATGGTTGTTTAATGTGCGTAAGTCCTGCTGTCAGATGGTGTGTTATTGTTAGTCAAAGTGAAGCCTGACAGGTATGATAGGAAAAAAGCTGTAAAAAGCTGTTTTCCACCGTGCATTTGCCTTCAAGAATTTCTCTTCATATATAATTCATGCATTCAAAAACATCAGGCTTTGAGCGGCTCAACACTAAGCAACACAGTGTAGAGTAACCTGCTCACTAGCTGCAGGCTGATCGACATTTTTTCACAGTCTTCTCTGGTGTTTTGCATTTGCTGCTCTAGAGATCATAAGAATATCATCAGCAGTTTGCATGCTGTAAAATGTCAGCCACACCAAGCCTTTTATGTCTCGTCATTGTGAAGTCGGAGCTGAATGAAAAATTAAATGAACTGACTGACAGGATGAGAGACAACAAAAGTGCAGATGTGCAACACATTCTACATTGCCTGGTGTGATGTGAAACCTACAGTGTCTGACCCAGGCTCAGAGCTCGGAGCTGCAGAAGAAATATATACTGTAGAAAGTTAGTGATTTATCCATTAAAAGGAAAAAAGGGCCAATTTTCATGACTTACACGCTTCTTGCTCATCTTAACCTTGACTGGAAATACAGGGTCATATTAAGTTGGAAAATTTGACAAATAGGAATATTTGATTTTTACCCAAATATGGTGACTATTCCCGTGATTACCGGTGATGATGATCTGGTTAATTTAGTCCTGCCTTGGCACAGGGTTCCTTAGTTAAACCAAGATCAACAGCAGATGCACCATCATGGCAGCAGAATATGGCACTGTGATATGACATCACACCCCTGCTAGGAGCGTGGCACAAACACATCCTGTCTGCTGCCAAACAGAGGGAGAAACATGGCACTATAGCAAAGACAACGTAATGAGTAATGAATGTGCCTGGCGATACAAGCAGGGCCAAGAAAAGATGGGGTTAGGTGGGTCATTATTTCTTTAAATCTGTCCAAAAGTATGTATGGACAGAAAAACAAAGGATCCACTAGAAAGTTATATTGTGTATTTATTATGTGTATTTTTTAGTTTTAGTTTGTTCAAACCGTTGGATAAAAATTGCAAATTGCACAGAGCCGTACTGTGCAATATATCAAGCTGACTGCATTGAAGGGAAATCTGTCAGTGTTACACATCAAAGTATTTTTCTAGATGTACAACAGGACTACTTCAGCTCATGTTTACCACAGCTTTCTAAAGCCTTAAGTTGCTTCACAGGGAGCTGTGTGAAGTTTGAGAAATTTCCTCAAGCTATGTCACATCCGTCAGATGACGGCTGGGGATGAAGACTACAAATCTGAATAGAACCAAAAAAGGAAAAGTGAATTTATCAGATCCCCACACCCGGCCGCCTAATTTGTTGCAGGCTACAAGTCGCATGCTACTTTAGCCACTTAGCATCTTCCACTAAAATCTGAATTGAACTGCTACCAGTGATGCTGAATTGTGGGTAATATCAATATCATAGATTTGAAAAAAAGAATGAATGGCAAAAGTGTGGAATTAATGATGATATGTTACATTAATTTCAAACATATGCCCTGATTTATTCTTTTCTCAATTATCATATTGGGATTGTTTTTAATAAATACACAGATACATTTCTATTAAAACAAATTTCTGGCCCACCCACCACACACTATAACCTATAAATTAAATGAGGTCTGTTATTTGGGATCTAGAGTCTAATTTTATGAAATTTCACCATTGCTATTATATTGCGTACTTGATTATAAACAAGCTTGAAAACCAGTAAGTTGAGTGTAAGTAGCAATCTGTAGGTTGGGTTCACTGCGCTAAAGAGGACTTTGGATTTAGGTTAGTTTAGATCTACTCTTGCACAATATGTGTCTGATGTAAAACCTATAGTAACCAGTATGGAACCAGCCTGCCCTTTTTGTATTCTCCACCACTAAAGGAGCACTTACAATCAACGTATGCATCTGATCAGGCAAAACCAACCAAAATCAGTTACACACATGTCAAAATTTATCTATAGGGACCTTATCACTTGGTGTGCATTTTATTGTTTATACAAGTGTGGATGGATGATGACACAGGCAACATCTGACATCTTCCAAGTGCGTTTACTCGAAGCAGTATGTTTTTTTGTATGCTTGTGTTCAATGAAAATACAAGTTGAAATAATGTTCATTATTGTAATAATTTATGACCACAGAAAACATTTTGATATGTTATAGGATGAAATATTTATATGAGTGAGTATTCCAGCTGTCTGTTTTAGCGTTGTTTAAGGAAGAAATATGCACATGTTGCTAAAAGCTAGCAGGTAATAGAAAAGATGGAAGTGTCATTATGGTTTGTGGTTTGTCTATTACATGTGCAGCGACAGCCTAGCTTGACTTAGAATGAAATCTTAAAGCAGAAAAAAATGAAAAAAAGTACTTCTTCTTGAAGTACTCGTGGCCAGGTCTCTCTTAGAAATTAGATTTTTAATATCAGTGAAAGGACTAATAATAAAAAATTACTCTCAGTACTTGCTTTTCATAGAACAAGTCATAATGTCAAGGGTAACTAGCTTACAATGAAGTGGTACCCCCAAATTCAGACTTAGAATACCACAAACCACAATGGATATAATGTGTGAAATGAATTCTAGTATCAAAGACATTTTACTGCAAAAGTCCCAAGCTTAATGTAAGATGCTACTCCAGAACTCATGTAATTTCATAATGGAACATCTATTTCAATGGGACAGCTGGGGCAATGCCCCGGGGGCCTTAAAGGAAGGAGGGCCCACGACCACATGACTGTCAAAGAAGCTTCTCTTCAACAGATTCTTGCATGCTAATATAGACAGCATGACAGTACAGTTATGAATTCCACTATATGTTTAATACATGGTTCTATCTTGTCCACCAAAGCCTACCTTTTTTTGTTAATGCAGTATGCATTTTCTTTATGAATTCAATTTTAGCTCCATAATATTTAATTTGTCATTTTAGACTCCGTTAAGTAAAATAGGCACATTTCTGAAAAATGTTGATGGCAGAGGGACATGCTGGGAAATATATTACTTCCTGACCTTACTCCCTTACATTTGTGCAAAATGTCCTTGATCTCTTGACATCAACTATGCAACAACTTGTTTATCAGGAAGTGTCTTTTAGAGTAGTTAGATGGCAGAGCAGCATCGTGAATTATGTTTAGCAAGAAAAGTAAAAGAACTGTGCTCAATAGAGGACTTGAGCCGTGTTGTCAGTGACTTTGCTGAGCACAAGACCCAAAAGATGGAGTTCTGATGGGTGTATAGTTTGTCTTTGCAGTAGCATATACACTCCTATTGTAATGTATATGTGTGATATATCTAGAAGCTGATCCACCTGGAAACAATTATTGAGTGAGGAATTCTGAGCGTGCTTTTTTTTTTTATTACAGAACCCTCTCAGAAAGTCTTTAAGCACGTGTGGTTGCTGGTTTGCTTCCTTTTGTTTCATACTCAGTAGTAATCTGGCTGAAGAAGATGGTTTGATTTATAGTATAAGCTTAAATAAATATGTCCATTCCCCTGATATCTGAATGTGGTTGCTGTTCATGGTGCTGATCAAAAGCTAGACAAATGCTGCTGCTATAATTAATTATTGCTATGTGGTGTGTGTGTGTGTGTGTGTGTGTGTGTGTGTGTGTGTGTGTGTGTGTGTGTGTGTGTGTGTGTGTGTGTGCGTGCGTGTGTGTGTGTGTGTGTGAGAGAGAGAGAGAGAGAGAGAGAGAGAGAGAGAGAGAGAATCTGAGTTGTGCTGTGTTTGCTCCAGCACAATGAGGCCCCAAAAATATGTGCCCCAGGACCTTTCACAGAGTTGTGACCCCTAGGGTCTGATTTACTTCAAATTGGGTGTGACAGTGGCCAAGGGCTTCCTGCACATGTCTGGAAAACAGAATGTGAATATGTTGATGTATTGAGGAAATACAGTCCTACAAACACAGAGGTACAATAGGTAAAAAGTCCAAATTTGCTCGATAGTTTAATAAAAAATGAGACAAAGCAAGTTTATTTTTTTGTGCTTCAGCCTGGTGGTCTGCCAAGCTGATGCCATGGAGGCAGTTAATTAACTCCAGGTCCTAAATGTACACATTTTTCCCAACTCATCCCTGTCTTGCATCCATGTTGCACATGTCAAAAAACTGTACACAGTGGTACTTCAGCATCTAGCTAGCACAACTAAAAACCAGCCATAAACAGACTAATCTTTGGAAGTTCAACTAGTATCACAACAAAACT
This sequence comes from Perissodus microlepis, assembly GCF_051167445.1. Taxonomy (NCBI): domain Eukaryota; kingdom Metazoa; phylum Chordata; class Actinopteri; order Cichliformes; family Cichlidae; genus Perissodus; species Perissodus microlepis. Next base: position 17,197,157 of record NC_140480.1, read on the forward strand.
GTTCTTTGCATTTTGGTACACAATTGGTTTGCTAGCAAAAGCTGCTGTATTTTATTTGGGTTTCAATGAGATTTAATTACTCAGGCTGTAGATTTTTGAAAACGAATTAAATCATCATTTTGTGTTATTTAAAGTTTATGATAAATATTATATGCTGACTACGCAAGTTTCCAGTATGGTGGTACAGTTTACAGTGATGGACATTATTGCATTGGTGCAGAGCAGACTTCAGTATTCGTGGTCACTATTAGGTTAGGTTATAAGACATTATAACATTATAAGAGAAATAGCACTGAAATAATTCTGAATTTAAATTTATGTGAGCATTTTTCTGCAGAAAAAATGGTGGCAAAATCCCTAAAAAATTTGATTTGACTGGATATTCTACACGTTTTTTGCATATTTTTACATCCCACTGACGACTGAAATGAAACTTAGTAAATTAAAATGTGCCTATATGCATGACCGCTGGTATTATAAAACATCTATTTGAATTTAAGTGGATGGTGTTCTATTCTCTTTTATCCTAGCATTATACAATATATACAACACATCATCTTTCATTTCCATTTTCTTTCCACATTCTACCTGACTTGGGGAACAGGATTATCTGAGTGAAAGTGGTATCTTCTTCTCTTCTCTCTTGTTCTCTAACTCTCAGTCAGTAGTAACACACATTTTAATAAGAGTAGTTTGGATTGTGAATAGTAAGAGGTTGTATCTGATGCTTGAAAAACATTGAGTGTGGTTAAAACACTGCTAAAGGAAAGCTGATGGAGTTTAGCACATGAGCAGTAATACCTCTGTGAAGGAAGTGAGAAAAGGGGATAAAATCAGAACACTGTTGCCACAGTGCTTGCTTGACAAATGATTTCGTGGAAGATCTGCAGTATTAAGAGGTTTGCAGAAAAGATGTCTCCATAGTTTAAAAAAATAATAATAATGACCACATCAAGACAGAATGGCGAGAAACCAGCACCCTGCTGAGATTCTGATAGTGACAGTTCACTGGCAGTATCCTCATCTACTTTAAAGGAAATGTGAAATATGAATTAGCTTTAAAAAAGTGCACCCTGCCAGTGTCACAGGCTGTTGGATATGGACTGGTATATAGTGATAATATGCCACAGCAGTATATCACACTATCTTTAAAGCCTCTTTGTCCCCAAGCCTCCTTTTCTCACTCCCACTCCTCCATGTCCAGGCCCATTATCCTGGGCAGCTGGTTTTGGGGCCGGCTGGCTAGAGAGGAAGCTGAAAGTGGAGTCTAATTCACTTATTGATTCATGTCCTGTGTTGCAGGATACTTCACAGCTTTAATCAGTGGGAGGTTTTGGGTTAAGAACAGGGGTGAAATGAGGGTTTAGGGCCACCAGATGCACTGTTTGCAGGTGGGTCAAAATCATTTTTTGAAAGGCCTGTTAAAAGACAGCCCACATCCTTGTTTTGTAGGTGGTGTAAAATCAAAGGGAAAAAATTGGTATTATTTTTTATCTATATATTGTCCATGAAAAAGTGAACAAAAGTATTTAAACTATTTTCTTCAGAAAAATTTGGCATCTTGGTGGGCAGCAGGACAAGGCAGTTAATCTGTAGTCTGACACAAAATTGACACACCTGAAAGTAGACTTGTGTGGGTGATGTTTTTAAGCAGCTGGACAACGTAGTTTTACATACAAGATAACCTTTTTCAATTAATAAAGTTTAATTACATTTTATGTCACTGTGACAAGAACAACGAGACACAATAGCATCTCCATAAGATGAAAACAAAATCACAACAACGATTAAGAATAAGTAATAAATAAATGGCACAGTTAAAACAGTGAACATAACACCTACAGTGCAGGTTATGTAATGTAATGCCAGGGGGAGTTGTAAGGGGAACTATTAAGACGTTTGACTGGATATGGGTAAAAAACTGTTTGTTGTTCTTGCTTTAATGGACCTGAACCTTTTGCCTGATGGGAGCAGTCAGAACAGGTGATGGGCACTGTGAGAAGAGTCAATGAGGATATGCAGTGACCGCTGCAAACAGCAGGAGGTGGAGATGGTTGTAATATCTGGCAGCTCTGTCCCGATGATCTTTCCAGCAGTTTTAATAACCTACTGGATGGCTTCCTCTTCTGCCTTTGTACTACTGAAGAACCACACAGTGTGTCAGCATATAGAAATGGACCAACAGTCTATGTCAGGGGTGGGCAACTCCAGGCCTTGAGGACTGGTCTCCTGCAGGTTTTAGATCTCACCGTGAGTCAACACACCTGAATCACATGATTAGTTCGTTACCAGGCCTCTGGAGAACTTCAGGACATGTTGAGGACGTCATTTAACCATTTGAATGAGCTGTGTTGGATCAAGGACACATCTAAAACCTGCAGGACACCGGCCCTCAACGCCTGGAGTTGCCCACCCCTGGTCTATGTAGAAGCCTTTCTGTCTTCAGTTTCCTGAAGTAAAAGAGGCATTGTTGGACTTTTCTGATGGCCCAGACTGCGTTGGAATCCTGGGACAGTTGCTCTGCCACCATTAGCCCCAAGAACTTAACACACTCCACTTTACTCACTATGTGTTATTCTCTGGCTCTCTTCAACGGTGCATCTTTTCTCCTGTCTTCATGTCCTCACCAGCTTTGGTAGATGGCTGCGCCTCCCTGAGCCTGCTTCTGCCAGAGTTTTTCCTTCCCACTGTTGCCAGGTGCTTGCTCTTGAGGGTTGTCTGATTGTTGGGGTTTTCTCTATATTGGTGTATGGTGTTTACCTTACAATATAAAGCACCTAGAGGCCCTATACCAAATTGAACTGAACTGAATTTGGATAGACGGTACAGTTTTCAGATTAACACGGTCACCAGCAGCAATGTAGGCACTGTCTGAGTGTATGGTGAATAATTTAGCAGGGTGGTGTTGGAGTAGTTTTCCGAAAAAAATAGATAATCAGAGCTATCAACAATAATATAATTCCACAATATCACCACATGTATCCCTTAAAGCTTGTACATTCACTTCGGGCCCATTTTGCAGTCAGCCAACATCGACCATGAGAGGAATGTCAGAGATTACAAGTAGGTACTGAATAATCTAGGCTATTACTATACACTTTGTGCAGGGCTCGTAGTTCTATTAATCTTCAATTACAATGCTGAGAGGATGAGAGCAGGAAACCGAAGGGAACATGCTGTGCAGCTACCGGATAAGAGACACAGCTGGGGAAATCACCTGGGAACATCAACACGATACTGCCTTCTGATTTTTCTTTTTTTCTTTTTTTGCAACGTCGCACTCCAGATTCAAAGGTTATGTGATCTGCTCTGTAATCGCAGCACTGAGATCAGAAAGGAGCCCCAACCTAAATCACATCTATTTATTCATATTTCATACATACTCGCCTATAGATTTCCAAAGTGTAATTTGCCACTGCTGAGCCTTTAAAATCAACAGATTCGATTATTAAATAAGATTATTAACACCAGTGTTCACAAATCTGTATTCATCAAACGAAGAAAAACACACTCACTGCTCACACACACAGCAATGGTTTCTCTTCACTGACTTCAGACTATTCCCATTTGGTACGACTTTGAAAAAACATACAGGAACAAGGAATATTTTACCCTCAGTGCTACTTACCTTTGAACTGAAAATCGCAAATTTGAAGTGCTTTATTTAAGACATATTTTGAACATGGGATTCATTTGTATACAGGTTCTACTTGGATCCACAGGATGCTCTGTATCAGGTTTCCCTCTTTGTTGATGTTGCTATTGCCTTTAAGGTTGAGTATTTTTCTTTGAAATTATCCTAAAGGTTACAGTAAACACTTCAAGTTGTTTGAAATGGGATACTCTGACATGAGTCAAGATGTCTTTCTATTTATAAGTATAATCTCAGATTAAGAGACCCCATGTTAACGATGTGTTGTTTGCCTGTGTGAAGGCGCTGAATAAAAGAATACTTGGTCATAATTGAGGAGGAAGAGGTCAGGGCCTGGACACTCAGCACTCACTCACCCCATGACCTCTGTACCCTGTGACCGAGAGTTGAACACTTCTACAGTCATAAAATTATCAATCAAGCATGTGCCAAAAAGATTACAGAGAACGGAATAAATGAGAGAAGGCGACACATTGGTTCAAAAACATATCAACCAATCACAAATCAACCACAACCAAAACATAAGATCTCATAAAAAGAAGAGAAGTGAAGCATCAATTAAAGTCAGTTAAATATGTATGTAATTGCATACAGAAAGTGGTGAAATATTTTCACCTAGATGAAATCACAATGCAAATTCTTTTCAGCAAACACAACCAGTGGCTCAACTTCTTGCTGTTGCCCCTCCCATTTGCTTTAGTTTTCAGCATGCAAAGTATTTTGACCGCAGCTCAATCTTCACACCTCTCCGACTGGCTCTCATTGATTTCCACGGTGTTAGATGGAGTGGCAGGGCCTGCGTAGGCCAATGAAAAGAAGGAGCACACTGAGGAGAGGACTTGTCATGGCAAAGATTATCTCCTTGTGGCATTTACACACACACACGCATGCACACAAAGAGGCCATCCAACCCAGCTGGAGGCAAGCTTTAACTATAATGGCATCTGAATCTATAAGTGAATAAACATGCATTACAACAAATGTACACCTGTGTCTTTTTCTGTAATAGCTTGAGTTCTTACACACACACACAGACACACAAACAGAAATGCAATCAAAGAAATGCAACTCTGATTGTGCAAAAGCTAACAGCTATAGGCAGGTGCGCAAATACCATCATAAACTTGACACACACACACACACACACTCAGAGTGAACGCACACACCCAGATACTCAACTAACAGGTTATAGCTTGCCCCGTGCATTTCAGTAAGTGTGCTATTTTATCGCCTCTTTTCATCCTCTCTTCTCCCATTCTGCTCAGTGACTGGGGGGTGGGTGGGGGGCTATGTGCACCCTACTTTGTTGCCATGGATACCACAAACACCCCACATAGAAAATTCTACACAGAATAATAAGTGGCCAATTGCGTCTGTTTGCTCTCCAACAAACCTCAGGATTAGAGGCATTTTCTTGTCAGAGGCATAAACTATTTTTATGTTTGCAGGGACAGAGAAGGAGGGGGAGGGAATAGAGAAAGGGGTGTGGGGTGCAGATATGAAAAGAGCATACTAATGCTGTGTGGTGACAGGTTTCTCCCCGTTTCCTTCCTATAAGATGAGAAGAGAAGGGAAGGGGGGGTGGAAAGGAGGGGAAAAGGAGGGGAAAAAGAGATGCTCTTAAAAAGAAACTCAGGCACCCTTAACTAATGAAGGAGAACATGATAGAGAGAGGCAGAGAAAGACAGAGGCAGATCATTTCTAGTCCAGTTAACTGGGAGCGCTGACATTTGTAGCAGCAGGCCAGGCGAGGTGAAAAATCCGGGTGGCGCTTAGTTGGGCGAGCTGAAGTGAAATGTTTTGGAAAGCTCTCTGGGTTTTTCGTTTTTTTGTGTCTCTTTTAGATTAATCGACAAACACTCATCTCCTAATTTCTTCCTCCTGCTCTGAGCCGTGGAGAACATAACCCTAGTGTGCAATGATGTCATTATGATACCATCTGTTTGTTGCACAGGCAGACGCAACATACACACACACACACACATTCATTCAAACACATGCACAAGATAGCAATGGATCAGATAACACACAGAGTGAGAGAACCTATGACATGCAGACCGTGCCCTGCGTATCAGCCACACGTCACGTTCGTGCTGCATGTTTAATGCTGCCTTATTGTGAAGAGTAAAAAAGGTGATTGTTGGCACGCTACAGGAAGCTTTGTATCTGTGATCCAAATACAGACTCCTGCTGTCACCAGAGGACAGCGCAGCTTTCTTTGCTGTCCACAGACTACATGCTAGAGCTACCAGGCTATCGCCATGTCTATCAAGGTCATGAGGGCAGATCCTTGATGTGGATATCTGTCAGTTCCATCTTCCATCAAGAGAAGGACACCCCACCCCACCCCCAACCTGCAATTTTTGCCTCAATCATTGACTGATGTGGCCAACTTGGGCCAGATCCAATATATGACAGAGGAAGGGGAGTCAGTCAGCTGACATTTGTTGACACAACCTGAGGTAAGACTACAGTACAGCTTTGATTTAAATTTGGACATGGACTATTTTCTTTGTTTAGTCTTCATTTGTGTGACGATGCACAAGCTGTCTTTGACAGTCACAAAACAACAGTGTAACTCAATACTTAATACCGAAGTACGTACACAAATAAATGGACTTTGGTAAGAAAAAAAAAATTCTACATCAACATCAAAATGAACTTAAATAGTAAAGCTACTGTGTATGAGTGAATGCTGTTCCTAGTTGCATTAATCTGGATTTAAATGGATGGTGGTGCATCCGTGTAGCAGCTGTCATGACTTGCAACTTTTGTAGCCTGAACCAATGACTGTCTAACAGGTTCAAATGTCAAAAATCCAATCCAATAAATTCCCATACAACTATATGTAGAGACAAGCCCGTAGCAGAAGTTACTGCAGAGTAAAAATAAAAAAAGGGAAAAAATGTGAAATAATACAATTTCAAATAGCAGTGCATTCTGTTTTGAGCTATTTTAATAATACTTCCATGAATATACTGCTAGTACCTGGTAAAAATGGAAAAAATAGCCATGTTTTCATTAAAATAGCTTAAACAGTTACTGGGAAGCTCTGCATTAACACAGTTCACAATGTGCTTAATATTAGTGTAGCCCTAAAGTCAACACCTATGTTTTAACAAAACTACAAAAGAAAAATCCATTTAAGGAATATAAACGACATCATAAAAGATCATATCTCTGATCTGAAGATTATCCAGGTGTGATTTAACATGTGTACTTGTATGCATGCCTGTGTCAGACTAACCACTTTGGCTTATGCATCAGATGTAGACTAACAGCAGGTACAAACAAAGCCACATGGGTAGAGAGGCGTGTGGCGCATCCTTGAGCAGGCAGAACCGACGTGGCAAATGAATTTGGAGGGGCGTAATAAGGGATGGCCCTGGGCTCCGGCCTGATTTCACAGCCACATCGTTAGGGTGAAGCAGCCCCAACCCCTGAATGAACACATGGCCACCGGCACGTACACACACACACACGCTTACACGCCGCTCAGCGCAACGGCCCTCGGAAAGACGATCAAGGTCAGTCGTCACGGCTCAGTCTAACGAGAGGTGACAGGTAAGAAAAGACACTCCAGACTTTACCCATTAAACTTACATTTTTAGTTAGTGTTTGTGTGTTTCATTGTGTGCGTGCATGTGTTTTTGAATCACGATCCAATCAGTGTGGGGCAGATACTGTATGCACACACATACACACAATACCCTCACTGTGACCTTCATGTACTTCCTGGCAGGCAGGTGTTAAGGCTGTAGGGGCTGAGTTGAGTGGCCAACAGGAGATGGTACTACGTTATTTATCAGCATGTTCAGGCATCACAAATGACTCTGATCGCTGCAGGTAACTCAACACACACACACACACACACACACACACACACACACAGAAACACAGAGGCTTTAGCTGTGTTTCCATGTGCCATGTGATTTGTTCAATAATTCAGTAAAATTACATGTATTCATCTCTTTCTGAGGCCACAAAGTATGTCAGAGTGATCTTGACATTTATTAATAGTGTGTTATTATTAAATGGAAGGAACAATGGGCTTTGGGGAAATTTTCATTCTTCCTTTCCAACAGGCTTGCCCCCAGCAGGAGAAAAGAGAGGCAAAGTAAGGCTACCCTGCAAGATATCAAGCCTGCAAACCGACACTAGCGGTGTGCTTTTACCTGCTAAATGTTTTCCTGGTGCTTGTTCATATTAGATTAAACTTTAGGAAAGTTTATGTGGTTGCTGTTTAGGGCTTGTAGTTTTGGTTTGTGTGGGCAGGATTTTTATCAAAGGACAGCAGTCATCTCATTTCAGCTGGACTTTAAACGCTTTAGCTGATTTTGTGGACATATGTAAAGCTGTGCCTCGGCAGACACGTTTTGCAGCTATCTGTCTCGCAAATAAGACAGATACACTCCGGTTATGATCAATCCAGGCTTCATCTTGGAAGATCGCATTCATAGATGGCACTTTGTTTTCTAGTTCATCTGATTCTAATTTATTAATTGTTTGAAAGAACAAACCACACTCTCTTACAAAAGATATTTTCCTCTGATGATGGCTGCTGTTAAAAACCATTCTGACAAATTCAATAGAGATGAACAAAATGAATCATGGTGTATTTTCAGTGGGTTAGCATCAAGTGTAAAACTCCAGTTCTGAAGCAAAGGCAGGAGTGCAGTTTCTCTCACGGCTTACAAAAGTAAGTCAGTCCCATGGTTCCTGTGATAAAAACGTAAACCAGGGGCGATTCTAGGATCAGAGCTTTGGGGGTGGTGAGCACCCAGAGAGCTGCCCAGCCAGGCAAGATAAACTTTACACGTCACAATGAGACGTCTTCCCCGTCTTTGTCAGTCCCTGCATTCTTAAATGTCTCCAGTCGTCCCAAGTTGTCTCTGAATGTCTCCTTGGTGCATTTAAACCCCTGTTCCTCCCTGTCCTCGTCGTCTGTTATCTTCGTCTCCGCTATCGGTCATCATAATTTTACCATCTCTGTGCAAGTCTGCAAATTTCTTTATTAAATCATAAGATTCTTAAATTCATCACGTCTCTCTGTACCTGGGTCCTCGTCACAAAACATGACATCACTGTTTTGCACATTTAAACACAATTTAATCCCCACATTTGTGAAAGAAATGCAAAACACTTTTTTGAAAAGTCTGTAACAAAACCATCAAATCTGATAAAGGTTATTTAAATGCTGCAAAAGAAGAATGTGTTGGAATAAAAAAAAAAAATACATATTCTAACCTTAATTACTGGGGGAGAATAATGAATGATGCTCATAGTGAGTAAAAAGTAAACTGACTGCATTTTTTGGATACATACAAAAACACTCCCAATAGAGCATAAATTATTACAAATAAATGACGGGGCTGTGGCTCCCCACACCCTCTAACAGATCATTACATGTAGGAACCTTTTAAAAACAAGCGCGTTCATGCTCACAGGTGTACACACGGGTGCTCACACACACAAACTACACCCTTTTTGGCTCCTACCTTAAAGCACACTGTGCGCTGTCGATCTTACGTGCTGCACAATAATGTTTAACATGTAGTATTTACTGTTATATTCCCATATATCATCGTGATGTTGTTTATGCTATTGCTCTAGTCTTCTTCTGCTTGTTTTCTCTTTTCTTTCTCAACAGGTGATCCAGGAAAAGAAAAAGAGAAAAAAAAACCCACAAAGACGAAGGTGATGAAGCAGATTTTCATTGTCTTTTCTCTCTATCTCTTTTCACCTTTTTCTTTCCCTCTCCTTCTGTTAACTTTCTTCTGAACTTTTCTTCTTGTTTTTCTTTCCCGTCCCCGAGTCCAGTCTGGCCTGATTACAATCAACTTAGAATAAAAATAACTAATAAAGATCAAATAAACTATGACAATCAAGTGGACCAGTATAGCAAAAGGCCCACTTGGGAAAGTAAATCTGTTGGGCATTTGTCTTGGCCTTCAGACAATAATTCCGATTGCTACAGTGCCAGACAGGACACAAAAAAAGGAGAAAATTTTTTTTTTACAAAATATTAATTAAAAAATATATATATAAATGGAGGCAACTTTGCCTGTGGTAGAATGTATAAAATGTATGAAAAAATCTTTACTGCAGATGCTAATTTTACTAATTTAATAATACTAATTTTGTGTTGTAAGATTTACGAGTTTCATGCTTTCATAGTGGTACTTGGGAGAGCTTGACATTTTATCAGGTGGTACACACTGTAAAAAGTTTGAGAAGCACTGATAAGTGTATGTGTGCTTTTGAAAAACATTTAAAGCTGCAGTACAGAATCTTTGAAACAAGCTAGCGTAAAACATTTTTAGAATATAAACAGAGCACTCTGCTGCTCTTTACAGCTCCTCACTCCACCAGGGCACCGTTTGGCACTTTCTGATAGTGTGCAAATGTGATGTACGTACTGCGGCAGTCATACAGACAACTGGACGTTCCAAAAGTTGGCCTACCTATTACTGGCTGACGTTTTTGTAGAGTTGTGGCTGAACCACATAAAAATATATCATTAATTTTAATCTCCCCAATCAATTATAATGTTATGTTGGAATGTTGTTAAAGAGGGTCAAAAATGTTTCAACCCAGTTTGTTTTGCAGATTCTGTATAACAGCTTTAATATAGGGAGAACACAACTTCCAGATTGTGAGAGTAAAATCAGGTTTTTTCTCTTTGTCAGTTTAACAGTTTCTGTTGTGCCTGTCACTATTCCCTGTCTGTTTTCTTACCTGGTTCTTCCTGACCTTGTACTTTCTCCTCACGTTCCCCTCTTTCCTCTCTCCCTCTTTGGACTGACAATCATACACAAATAGATTGTATTCAATTAGATGAAAAATTAAATTAATATGAAAAAATACTATTAAGATCACTAACAAAAAGTCCTCTCTCAGTGTACTTTCAACCAAAAGGCAAATAACCAAACCACATGAACATCTAATAAAAGATATAAATATTGAAACACTGATCCAACATTATTCCTGATTCACAGGTCATTTGATTTTACACTTTTACCTGAATGTGGCTCCTTTTTTTGAAAAAACTTTCTTATATCCATTATGAACCTGGCTGTCTCTCTGTACACACACACACACACACACACAACAGGTGTTCTAAGGTTAGCACCCCCAAAAATGGGCTAAAATCGCCCCTGACGTAAACCCAACATAGCAGCATTAAAAGCTACGTTTATAACCAGGTACAGTGAAAAGGGTTGTGGAATGCAGTCTGCTAACCAAGCTGGATAGCATTAACCCTCCACATTCAGATATGGCCATTTCCGGCTCCAAAAGAAGTTGAAAACAGCTAGGTGATGTCATGTTGTATATGATCATCTTTTATATACAGTATATGTTCCGGAGAAGGAAATAATGCTCAGCTTCATACAAGCTATGTTATGTGATTTCTGAGCTGAAGGGATAAATGAAGAGGATAGAGTTGAACTACATTTTCTGGTGAAACACAACATCAGCAGGAGGTATTGATGAGGTGAATTAGATTTTTCTTAAGCCAATGGGGAAAAAAACTGAAAAACAAAAATATTTTTTCACAGGTTTCTTTTTGTGAACTTTAGATGTACAAGGGTCAGAAGAAGGCAGACAGCACATGGAAAGGTGGACGGTTGTGAATGATACAAAATCAAACTCAACCTGCTCTGTCTCATGCAGGCAGCTCAGTTAATCTTTCATGTTTTTATTATTGACCATACATTTACATGAAGTTTGCCATTTTTACTGGTAAGACTTTTCGTAATGCTTTCTCTCTTAGTTCCACTCACATGTTTTAAAGTAATTTATTCTCGTGTGAAGTGAGAGAACTGTGAGCAGAGATCATTACTAATGTGTTTTTTGTTTTGTTTTTTGACTTCATGGACAAAAACAGGTATTACGTCCTCTGAATCTGCTGGATATTTTCTTCTCGGTGCACAACTATGGGTCTTTGTATTAACTGTACCCATGCCCCTCGTAAATGTGCTTTAAGGTATTGTGATATGTTTGTGTGTACCTTAATGACAGGACTGCATGCAATCAAAATACCTATATTTTGATTGCATGAAATACCTTTATAAGAGAAAAGATGCCTCCTACCAGATTTAACTATATGTTGTTATCCATATGTATGAGCTATGAAAAATAACATAAGCTATTAAATATAAAATACATCTATAGATACTTAATTAGAACAATATCATCGAATACACCAATACATAGCTTAAAACTCCTCTGACCTCACTCCCACCCTGTAAAACTATACATACACACACCCCATTTAATAACCAAACTACCGCATGAATATATAAACACAATATAAAGATAAAGGTAAAATTGCTGCCGGTGATTCATATTGACCAGACTGATTTCTATTGCGATGTGAGAGGTTGGTTAATGGCTTAATGTTCTTAAATGAAAAGGAGAGTTGCTCGGATCTTTAAAAGGTGGCGGTACAGTACTGTGAAGGACTTTAAAGACAAGAAGTGTGTTGTGATTATCAGTCTGCATCCCTGCATCCTTTTTTTAGAGTTTAGAGATCTTAATGGGGTGGTAGTTCGATCCCTGGACTGAATGCCAAGTGAAAATGGAATCTAAATGTGTGTAAATCTTAGTTAGATAGCACTGCTCGCATGGGTGTGAATGGGTGACTGAGGCATATAAAGCATGTTGAGCGTTCAAGTATAAAAGCAAGTCCATTTAAAATGTGCCAATGCTAGCATGCTGACTAATATTTCTTTTGTTAGACGTATTTAAGCAATGCACATTTAAGCAGATTATACTTTCCCAAGTAAAAGGCAACGAAAAGAGTACCAAAGAGTAACTCATGCCTCAGAAAAGTTGCAAAAAATTAATGAGAGCATAATGCAGAGAAGCTCACTGTATTTTATTACACTAAACACTAAATTTATTTTTGTTTTGCTTTACATAAATTAAGATGTTTCTATAATAAAATGATGTAGAAAACACTACAAATTTGCTGTATAAAAATTCATCAGTTTTCTAGATGAGTACCGTAACCCTGTTCATGTATAACCCCCAATGGTCCAAGCCTACACCCATGCATGTCAAGGAGTTGATATTATTGTAGTTTCATATTTTAATTTAACTTTGAAGCTTTAAACTTTAAGCTATAAAGTGATTTGATTGTTTGGTTCAGACCCAGAGAGATACAATAAATGATATGACAAAGTATCGCTGCAGTCGGATACCCTCCTGACCCCTTCATCAGCGAGTGAATTTCTAATATAGTAAAGTAAGCTTGGGTTGTCTAGAGCTTGTTTATTTTTTGAGTCAGTCGGTCTCATCTGGTTATGATGGCAAGTTGTTCCTTACAGATTCATGCAAAGGCAGGCACAAAGACTTGGTCTGCATCCAGATGGCTAACCTTAAAGACAGCACACAGCAGCTGTCCTCTCTACCATAACTCTCGTGATGACTAGTAATACAGGATGCATCTGACATTTCTGGTGACAGCCTCGAGCTCAATGAGGAAGCAGGGGACGCTTGATAATCGCCACTGTGACACCATTAAGGCGACATTTAGAGACCTCCCTTAGACAGTTATCAGAAGATAAAAGATCGTTTTATCTCAGAAGCTAACTCACACTGTAAAGCTGCCTCCGTTGTGGTCACTGGCTGTTTGCGGGCATTGCCAACTTCCCAATCAAGACATTGGCTTACACTTGCTATTTGTCTTTGTGAGCAATGCTTTCTCAGCAGAGCATTCCTGAGTGACTTCATCTATTCCTTTTACTCATACCTTACTCACATAGCATGCATCATCCTAGAATATGCTTGGTGTGGATGTTTGCATTGTGAGTCTACTGAGAGCTTTTGTTATGCGACTTTTTCACTTTAAAAACTGGAAAAATTCAACCAAGAATGATGACACAATATGAGGCGTCCTTGAGGCTCAGTGCACTATGCAAGCTGAAATCCAGTACAAAATCATCCCGTCTTTCTTCCTTCTTTTTTATAGACAGTCTAGTAAAGCAGGGATGCTATAAAAATAATATTAGAAAAATAATGAGAAGTGGTATGGAGGTTTTGAATGAGGCAATAATATAACTGGGGTTTTTTTTTTTTCGTTTTTTTTTTTAACTAGAAGCAGCCCTGAATGACTTTCTTGTCCTGTTAGTCTCTGTTGAAACATCATGTTCCCTGACTAAATGAAATTAAATCAATCACAACATGATCATCAGTTGGCTTAGTGTTTTCAGCCATCCACTTTTCAATTTCAAACTGAGCCTCAAACTGTATTAATAACTTATTAAGTTGGATAATTACATTACGGGCCATGCGTGCGTTTATATATGTGAGCACATCATCTTCTCTCCGATGGATTTGCCTGGCAAATCAAGTTAATCACAGCATTGAAAGCAATAATGAGTGTGGCATGCTACTCAACAAACTAACAAACCCATTAGGTAGTCTGCCTGTCTCTAAGTCGAAAACCTTATATTCATTAGACAGCAATTCAGAGCAGAAAATGAGATTGAGATCCTTGATGCAACAGAAAAACACATCCCCACCCCGAAGAGAAAAGGAAAACAAAACCAAAATGGCAGAGAGGAGATCGAAAAACAAATTTCTAATTTTGTCCATGAAGTGAAATAGGAGTTGATAATTAGTCTGGGGTAAGAGGAAGACGTTACAGACACAGCAGAATCAGTTTTCAATCCATTCCTCTAGCTGTCCAATTTAACACAGCTGCTGGAGCCTATAGTGCCCAGCAGTACTGTATGAGTTTATGTAACTCCAGGAAGCATGGGTGTGAAAAATGGTGTCGTGAATCCATTTTGCAGGTTTCTACACTTTGCTTTGGGGATTTAGCGCACTCCTCCAGCGTAATACATCACAATGATCAGCTTCATGCTGGTTCTTTCAGGTACGTGTGACAAAGGAGGCCATGTTAAAGTCACAATGGTGTTAAGCATCTCTATAAGTCTTTTTGAAAATGTTGTGTGCGTTTGGAAAGCTCAGTCCTGGGGCACTCCATGAAATATGGGCCAAATTTGATCACTTTGCTTGTGCGTGTGCATAAAATGTCATTTTTAAAAAATGTCGGCACACTTTTTAAAAAGAAACAAAAGTTTGTTCTACGAATTACCCAGCAGATGTCCATGTGAGGATGCAAATATCACATGCCAGAGGACTCAATATTAACCGGTCTTTAACCTGTCAGCTGCATGAAGGTCCCGTGAATTAATGGACATATTGGTTTGTTAAGTCCTCTCTGGAAGCCTCAACCTGGGCATTTTGCCCCTTGGCATGTTGCTCTTCAAACCTAGACACAACAAGCATCGGGTTGATTGAGGAGCCGGGGATACTGCATGTTCATATGCTACCAACTGGTCAACTACAAAGCAGACAAAAGATGCCTCACTTTTCTGTGTATCATTCTCTAAATAGTCCCAAACTTTACAAACTGAACATCGTGCTGTCTTAAATCCACAACCTTATCAACAGAGCTCAGGAAAATAATTACAGAGGGCAATTAACAATTCAAAAAGTATGCCCATCCTTTATATCGAGTACTCAAAAATGAACATATAAATATGTAAGTCAATGTCAATGACATGGAAAGTTACCTGTATTTACAAACCTTTACATCAGATGTTAGAAATCAACAGCTGTCATCTCACCTCTCCACTCCATCACTTGCTCCACAGCACACAGCCCCCACCACCTCCCACATCTCCCCCATTTCCCACTCTGTCTTTTTAACGGTCAGTCCTTCTCTCCATCAGCCCACCTCCCCACTAGTAAACCTGTCAAGCCCTCTTGTCATCTGATTGTTCACCTACTGCATTTCTACGTCTTTGGGCTCTATATCGCAACTCTGCTTTACAGGCCAGCCGATAACGCACGCTGGAGAAGGTGAGATGCAGAGTTTGAGAAGAGAGTATTTTGCAGCAAAAGAGGAGTGTGGTGTGATGGTGGATTAAGAAGGAGACAGTAATGGCTGTGGGCTATGGTCACTTTTCAATTAATCCAAATGAAATGCAGTTAATTTTAGAGGAGCTGTGAAGATTTGTACGGCGGTGAGATAACTGGACTTAAGGGAACTGAAACAAAGAAATAAATTACAACAACGGCAATAACCATCAGTGTTAATGTCAACGTAATGAGCACGATCCACATCACCATCAAATTACCTTGAAACGTATTCTGATGGAAAGATGGAAAGCAGTTTAAACATATTGAACCACTTCTCCAACACTGAATGCCTCAAATCTCTCTGTCTCTCTGAATTAACAGAGCAGCAGCAGCGACTTCAGTTTTCAATTCAATTTCAATGTATTATCTATTAATAATTTTATCACTTACATCTGATATTAAAATGATTCCTCATGGCCACAATCTGACCTGATGACAGTAACCTCAATATTTAGCTTAATAACTTCCATATTCCAGGTGCAGAGAAGACATGCTTTTGTTGACTGGGGCCTAATATTTTTTTTCCAATGATAAGCAAACATAGTTGCTGCTACTTTTTACATGGCTCGCTGAAGTTAGCTGGAAGAGGCAAATATTGGTGACCTGTGGTCACGCCGTGCTGATTCCATTCACAACTGAAGTGTTCTGGCTAATATGATTGTAGTGAATAAGTGTGAATGAGTTCAAGAGGTCAGCTGGGTGAATGGTTCTTCTCAGACACCACAGATTTTGGGAACTTTTGGAATATATTTGTATAATATATTTATCTTTAAATTCTGTGTTTTATTTTTGATATTTGAGATAATTACATTTCACAAACAGCTATACAGATACTTTTGTTTGTTTTGAATGTTACTATACTTTTTGCCTTCTCCAGTCAGAAGAAGCTTCGTCTTCATTGTGCATTCACGCTCTGCCATCACTCTGACATTCTGCTTGACATTCAGGTAGCATAGCAACATGACAACATGCCCCTACAGCCTGGTGTGAGAATATAGATGCTTTTTGAAAAGGTTGACAAGAGAGAGAGTAAGTGAGAGAGGGGAGAGAAGAGATGAAGAAGAGAGGAAAGGAGGAGGAGCAGGAGGAAGAGGAGGGATGGAGTGTGTAAAGCCCTCCACAGATTTTCTTCTTCTCCTTTTCAACTAACCTCCAGAATCCCATTTGAAATTTAAAGCTCCTCTTTTTGTGTCTGAAAATACCTTTACACACACTTCCATAAATACTGCCCAAAGGGAGAAGACTTCAATTCCCCCCTGCTGACTTGCATGGTTCAACAGGGATGAGCAATTATAATGGAACTCACATGTGTACATCAAACATAAATTATACGGCAAATATTTCATTCACTGTGCACACAAGCTATACTCTACTGTATATATGAATGCAGTAGAAAGCATAAACAAAACCTAAATTCCACACTTCATATTGATTTAATGTGGACAAGCAGGAAAATATAAATGAATGATTTCTATTGTAAATTGTGGTGAAGAAACAGAGCACACATAAAACATGAAGCACTGGTCAGGGGGTTATGTAAATGCAGTTTTTCTTCTCAAGCACAGAATTTAAATTCATAATTCATAAAGATTAAAGCCAAATTTCAAATGAGGCAGTGCCCCCTTCGATTGGTAGAAATACAATAGCCCAAAGAGCTTCTCATTTCTCCATGATTAGACAGAGACCAGATCCTGTCCCTGGTGACCAAATCAATACATCTCCTGATTTCATCCTGCCCGTTAGCCTCCAGTAGCTTGAAGGAAAATAAGATCAGGTATGGAATATCAAGGTCTCCAACCACAGGCACGAGCCCTATCTTCTCCTCATCACAACTACTGTTACATTACTATTACATTATGTTTTCACATACTTTAATGGATTTATTTTCTCCTTTAAAGTAATACAGTTTTGTATATTCAGACTATGCAATTAAAGAAGTAATCATGCGGCCTAAATGAAAGATCATTAGCAACATATATCTGCATCTTGGCCAATGGATCATATCGGATGACAGTTGACGATGGATTATGGGGGTTACACCACAGATACACACACACACAAATTGGCCCCGCCACGTCGATTTCTTGGAGCCAGAGAAGACCGTCAACAGGGTGGATTACTAAGATACCAGGCTTGATGAGCCAGAGACACAGAAACCTGCTCATTAGCGATAGGTTTAAAACAATTTCAGTTTAATTTGAGTCACAAAAACTGAAGAAAAACCCTTGAGATGAGCAGCTCTGTCATTGCCATCTTGGCTTTTTGAAGCTGGATGTGAAAAGCAAGGGGTTCTAAATTTGGAACTGTACGCTAATTGGCTGATGACTTATCATGATCATCATAATGATTATATGCTGGATAATCCTCATTGGCAAGATTTGCAACATGATATGACCCAAAATGAGTGACTGAGCCCCTCAGCATGTATGTAAAGTGTTTACAGAGTTCAGGGCCAAGGGTTGTCTTCCCTTCTAGACTTCTAGAATTGGAAATCTTTTGTCTGAAGGCATATTTAAGGCATCCTATGGGCTTTTCAGACCCACAGGTTGCATCTGTCTTTTATTTATTTATTTATTTAGGACAGTGCATGTTAATGAACGTAAATGTAAAAAAAAAAAAAATTACATGAATGTAAACATGCCAGATTATAGCCAAAGGCTAATTTCCATCATTTATATTGTTATATGTTCTGAACCAGCCTCAAAGTGACCATTCCAACAACAGTAGTTTTGGGCACTGCAAACTGGACTAAACCCGAATAGAATAGAATAAATAAAAAGCAGAAAAATGCTCAGAAGGAATATTATGCAAACTGTTACTGCAGCACAGTTATCTAACAGCAATTCCCAACCAAAGACGCTGCCTTAAACTAATCTAAATTTTAACATCAGCCTTGTCATAGATCATAGACCCTGATTACAATCTATACTCCAAAGATACAGTACGCTTTTCACTTTAAAACTGACTCAGGCCTATACTGACTGTAAACCCATTAATGGCTTTCCGGCCAAACTTTAAGATTAAAAAAAATTTCAAAGGCCACAAAAAGTGTCTCATCTTCCCAGAAAGGAACAGCAGGCCACTCCAGACTTTATCACTGACTCCATGATGCAATTAGCCATCATGGTGGTGCAGCTGTGGTTCTGCTGATTGTATTAGAGAATCAGTGATGTCTTTCTGGACAAAACCCCAGAGATTCAGAGAGGGACGCTCACACAGCACTAAAACACAATAAAGAAGAGTGGCAAAGCCCACAGCTCTCTGTGGGTCTGCTCTTGTTTGGACTAACCCTGAAAAATGGGAAGGGTTTTTTTTGTTGTTGTTGTTCTGCTGGGTGGTTTTTGTGTGTGGGCACGTGTTTTTTTTTTTCTTTTTGGGGGGTGGGGGGGAACACAGGGAGAAACCGACAGTCAGCTCCAAACAATACACATACTCACGCACCACTGCACACGCAAAACTTCCAGAAGGATGCAGGCAACTGCTGGGAGGAAGGCCCCGGGGTGAAGTGACTTTTGACATGAACAGCAACATATCATACCCCCAAACAGACACACACAGATCAAGCGTCACCATCACCATCCTCACCCACCCCTGGGGGACAGTGAAACAGGCAGGCAAGGGAGATAAGACATCCTTGCCTTTACCCCACCACCTTTCAGTTTCACCCCTCCAATGTCCCTTTTCCCTGAATGCCTGCCCCAAGTAGACAGCCAGTGTGTGTGCACGCACACATGCTATCTGATCAATCTGTGGCAGTGACACACACAGAGGTAAAACCCATTAAGGGCCCTGAAAGCCACTCGATCTAGGGACAGCAGACCTCCCTCAGAGAGGCAGCAGCTAAGTTTTTACAACAATGGGGTTAGAGTAATTAGAATGGCATTTGCCTTCTGGAGGAAATGCAGGGGGGGGGGAGTAAAGAACAGAGAGGCGGGAGGAAGATGTAGAGTGACAAAGAGAGTGGCAGCAGAGTTGCACTGTAAGATAGTTGGAGAGGAAGACAGAGAAAGAAAAGGTTCCCCCAGAGTCCAGCTATAACCCAGTCTATTCACTGCAGAGGTTGTAAAGATGGAGGAACAATCAAGGTGGAGATACAATGAAAAGATGGCTGGAGGGAAGGGAAAGATCACTCTGCGGTCATGACATGTGAGAGGGAAGGTTTACTGCTGCAGAGCAGTTAGGCATTAGAATATTAGATCAGAGTGAGAGCTCTTGAGGTTCAACAAAGGGTCTCATCCATCAATATTCCCCTTAAAGTGAAGCCTTTAAAGATGCTGCTGAAACAAAGAACTAGCTAATTTGGCAACATCTTCAAATTTCACTTATAATTACACAGGGTAAACTGTAAATGTATTTTTATACACCCTGGATTTTGCTGTGCTTAAAATCCCCCTCTGTCCCTATTTGTTCCCACTCAATGTGACCAGGAGCCTAAGATCAGATCTAATTACAGAAGTCAATCTCTGTGTTGTCAGCAGGATGAGGCTCAGATTAGGACTGGACCATATGGCTTCTTGGGGCAACTGAAGCTTCCACGTAACACTGTGTGGTGACGTTAAATACACACACACACACTTACACATACTTGCAGGAACTTTGGCTTACTCATACCACATGAAGAGAAGTGAGTTAACCCTGCTGTCAGACCAATATGTCCAAGAGATGATGCCATTAGAAGGGATTTTAAATTGACATACTTTTTTTATTTGAGTTTATTACGAGTTCATATATGATCTAATTTAATGGGATAAATATGAATATGAAATATAGATTTCTTATACCACTTTTAAGTTAAAAGACAGGGAATCAATCTTGCCAGTGTGTAATCTAGTTTACCTTATTAAAGCTGCACTAAGTCACATTTTTATGGATACTGTGAACACCATCACTTGCAGTGGAAAAAAGCTTTCCCCCCCTCAGTTTGAGGGAACTTTTTAGCATCCTGATTTTTAAGAGTTTCTTGCCCCAGCTTTGCTGTTTTGGTTCACTGTCACCAGTCTTATCGGCATCCTTTTGGACAGCAAACCCCAAACACTTAGGAATGCACTGTACATTACTGTTCAAACAAACCAGACATATAAAATCTGCTACTAGTTTGTCCATTAATTCCTTAAATAATGGCAGAAAAGCAAAATAAAGGCTAAGAGAGCAAACGGTAATCAAATAGCCAACATGAGGACATAAGCACGACTACTAATTAATTCTAATTATCTTCTGTGCTTCCTCAGCAAGTAAATATACTACAATCACAGCTTTATAAAATTAGATCATGTTTGCATGGACAGTATGAAAACACATGCAGGGCCTTAAGCCTACATTCTTCTAATGGCCAGCAGAGGGAGACTCTTTTGGTTTCAGAAAAAGTCCCAAGTTAGAAATCTATGGTAAAATGACTCTAAGACTTTACTAAACACTTTCCTGAATAAATCAATACAACACAGGGGTTTGTATTGTTAGTCTCACCGCTTTTTTTTTAAACACTGCATTTACATTGTTACTTTTTACCTGGTGTCATGAAAGCATAGTTCCTACTTTCAAAGACTGTTGAAACAGAAAAACTATCTTTGATATGATGGCAAAAAGCTGCTTCCACGTGCAATTGTGGTTCAGTTAGATTGACTTGTAAATTAAGAAACAGTTTTCATGTTATTGCCAAAAAAATAAAACAAATACATACTTGTTAGCACAGATCACCCCGTGCGTGGGGCTAGACGGCGCTAACGCGTTAACGAGCTAACCGTGCTAACACATTGACGCCGTGCAGCCCCACGCACGGGGCGATCTGCACTAACTTGCTAATGGAGATTTTCCACGTTAATGCGGTTATGTCGTTAACGTCATTTTGACGAGATTAACGCTGACAGCACTAGTTTATATGCATAAATTATGTCTTGTTTGAATTTATGTGTCATGGTGCAAGAGGTCAACAGTTTGAGTCTCTCTCACTGGGGTGACTTTCTTTTCTCTCCATCATTAAAGTTTTTTTTTTCATTTTGTTTCAATCAATAAAAGAATTAAAGGAAACAAACACCTCTTGCTAGAAAATCCCCCCAAAATACATTGAGGCAAAGCTCTAGAGGAACATCCAACAGAGACTTAGGCTGTGTCTGGAATGTCTGCCCAACTTTCATTTTAGAACTGTTTTTCAACCAAGACTCGGGATCAAGAAAACACGGCCAGTCAACCCACAAAATTGTTTTATTTTTGACAAAGTTCCCACTGGTCCCCCTGTGCCGTTCTGATTTTAAAAGTCCTTGAATTGTCCCTTTCATATTCTCAGCCTAAAGACACAGAGAACCTAGTCAGATGTATTTGTTAGTAAAGTCAGTCTGTGATTATATCAAAATATATGTCCACAAGTCACTAAGCTTTCAATAAGTCTGCTAAGTCTAGACAGCCTTGAAAGTGCCCGGGCAGATCTTTTTTTCCCTGCAGAGTCTACTTGTTGTTGATTGTGTTTACACCTGGCTACGCACAGAACAACAGTTTGCTTGTTTAAAACTGCAGTCCAACTGATAAATCATCTCCTTTGGCAAAAAGATACAGCAAGCCAGAAACATTGTTTTGCAGGAAAACTTAGTGGCATAAATAATGAGTAAACCCTGGCTACGCCTGTTTGGCCCTGCAGTTGCAGCAAGGCTAATTAGTCCTTAAGGGAGAAAAACACATTTTGAGAAGAAAATGAATGATCCTGAACTAATAAAATGCAGTGATAACAGAATGGGAAAAACCTAGAGTGAAATGATCAAAACAACAAAAGACTGATGCAACAGTGGTTAATGCACTTCACAGAGTGCGCGTGAGAGAGAGAGGGCTAGAGAGAGAAAACAAAAGAAAGGCAAAGTCTTCTTCATTTGCTGGATGTGTGTTATTGACGGGCAGTGTTAGTGTCAAAGAGGAAACAGACGCAAAGAGAAACAGATGCAGAGAGGAAAGAAAGGGAATTCAGATCAATAATGGGAGAGGGGTCACCGACTCTCTTATACACACACAGTCCCACTAATCATGTCTTTAAGGCCTGGAAAAGAAATATGATCGTATGTTGCCACTCGAGTTTTTAAACATACAGCAAAGTGATAACTGTCACTCATACTTATGCACAGAGATTTATTTGTGCTCATATTTGAGGTGTAACCTACAAATCGTTTTTCTCATTCATTTTTTTCCCCATTCTGTTGTTTTATTGTAAGCAAGCACACAAATTAGTTCGCAAGTATAGCAGTTAGTGAAGACACTGCCATTCAGGTTAGAAGCTTAGTACAGTGCTGCAGTTTCTCTAATGGTCACTTGAGCCTGGCTTGAAAAGTGGCCCATAGAGTGCCATATTAAAATATAATCTTACACAACTAGCACATATGCAGTCTGGAACAAAAAATGTTTTGCTCTACATGGATGGTTTTCCCTACAGAACACCTATACAGTGGCTCCATTTTCTTTTTTTTAGCACTCATCCATATGGATACTATCTACAGTTGGGGCGTGGCTGAGCCAACACTGTCTGCTATCCTTCTCCTCCACTAATTCTAGTCACTAAACTGGACATCTCTACACTAAAGTGATCATCCACATTCCCATTCAGTGCTATTTGGTGTACACAGCAATACAACGGGCAACACAGTGAAGGCAGTTTATTATGTATTCAACAGTAAGTGAATGCTTAACCCTTAAATTAACTTGAAAAAAACATTTAAGTAAGGATTGACAGACCTTGTCTGTCATCCATCAGTGGAAAGTAGAATTTGAATTGTTCTTGTTCAAGGTGCTCTTGGGTCCAAGACTCCAGACGCTTTCTTCTTATAAGCTAAAGTCCCTAACCAAGTCTTGTATGCATCAGTTTGTTTTTTTAGAAGGAACATGACTAAGCCATGATGGCAAAAAAAAGCATTTATTGCATTTATTGCTAAAAAAAAAAAAAAAAAAAAAAAGGCCTTTGGAATTCTTTCATTTTAAGACCATGTGAGTTTAAAATGTGAACAGCAAGTGAAAGCACCAATCACATGTATTTCAATACATAAAAGACAGGGAAATACATACGGTCCTATTTTTTAAAAAAAAGCAATTGCCACCTACCTGACTTTTTCTTTGGGGTTTTTTGGTCCAAAAGTAATTACATGTGCTTAACTGCAAGCAATAAGAGATCTCAAAAGGAAATACATTTTGCCATCTAAAGACTCTCAAAAACAGATGACAAACAAAGTTATCGACTTCTATTAATCTGGAAAGTGTTGCAAAGTCATTTCTAAGGCGAATCACAGCGGGGGCTATTATACAAAATTGGAGAAAACTCATTCATGATTTAACAATGGGAAAGAGACTTAGGGGGAGAGCCAAGGTGAAAATCAGCGCTGACCAAAAACAGCACAAAGGCTTTTATACAAAGGCCAAAAAACTGAGATTAAAGATTAAAATTGTAAGTGTAACAAATATACAAAAAATAAGAAATCAGGAAGGGGGAAATACTTCTTCACAGCACTGTAAATGACATTTGTCAGGGAATCCTACTGTGTATCACAAAAGATTAATTATTTTAGGCATACACTACCTCCATGATAACATGCATGATTGCACAGTATATCTTTATGATTACAGTCAAGTATGTGACGACAGATAACGGCCTTAAGCCTTGATGCATACAGATGCAAACACACACATCAAAGTGGATAAATGTAAGTCAACACATCTTGTACAGACCAAGATGTAAACTAAAGAAAGCCCCATGCAAAAGAATGAATACTAACTTTTTACAACCAAAAAGGATTTCCTAGATTTGACAACATGATCTAAGCTGGTTTATTATACTTGCCGAGGGCTCTATTTATATATACAATGCCTGTGCTCTAAGCCTTTTCAATATATGTGATAATGGGATTCATTGCTTCCCCTCCTTTGCCCCTTTTTATTCTCCTTTCCCTCTGCCCGTCAGGAACGTCCATCCGAAAAGGAAGGTGCTGCATTTAAATTATGCTGGCAGTTTACTGTAAGGGTCCACTGGGGAAATCGAAGAAGAGACAGAGAGGGTGGGTTGGTGGGGGAGGGGTGGTGGTGTAGAACAGAGTTATGGGAAATAGGGTGTAAGCAAAGTATGCCTACAGATGGGGGAGGATACTGACGGAGATGTTGGGAAGAGGTTTAGTGGGCGGGCAAGGGAAGTGGCAAATGGGAAGTGGATGCAGAGGAGTGAGTGAGTGAGTGAGTGATAACAGAGGAAGTCACTGAGGGCAAAAGATGAAGGAAAGGAATAAATTTTGAATGACATGGTGACTGAGAGAGAGGGACAGAGGAGGTTAGAGAGAGGTTGTCCAGTCAGAGGGTGTGGAGGTGACGGTGTGATCCCTCCCCATCCTCCCTCCTTGATCTGTGTTGTTCAAAACAGAGCATATATTTGTGGACACACTCCTGCACCTTCTCCCTCGTGTGGTTTCTGTTGACCATGTAAACCACTGTCTACTCCTCCTTTCTACTTCTACTGATGGATAACAAACAAGCTCAGCCAATCCCAAAATGGTCTTTGTCATCCGTGCAGTAGAGGACTGGTGCGTTTTTGCTATTTACATGCAAATAGAGCCCCCACCCCACCCAAAAAAACACCCCAACACCATGTCAATCCTGCATGTATACGAACACACACACGCACCTTACATCAACCTCTCTTACCTCTAATCCAGTCTGTCATGTCCTGTGTTTATTTTATTTTAGGGGTGTATTTATGATGTGTGTGAGCATCTGCTTACATATAACGGCTGTTGGAAAGTTTCTAAATACCTGCATTTTTTTTTCACATTTTACTGTGATACATATTTTATTTTAAAGCTGATTATATTTTGAGCAATTATTTTTTTAAAAAAATTCAAAACTTTAGATTTTTAAAAACTGATAAAGCTTTTCAGACTACTCCTCACAGAGGTTTTTCAAAATTCTACAAAAGACCTGCTGGGCCTAACATGCCTGTATAATTTATTATATTTATTTTCACATCAGGTCTCTCTTTATTTAAAAAAGAGAGGCTTTGTGTAAAGGGGACAGAACACGGGCATGCTCAATTTATATAGACCCCAGGGATAATTATGATGCATTCAATTCAACTCAGAGGTTGGAAATAGACCTCCTCAGAAAAGTATGATGGGACAGCTGCTAAAGTCAGAATGCCAACTGTGAAACTCACATAACTTAAGAAATTACATCATACAGTAAACATTAAGTTTACTGAGTTATTAAATGACACTAGCTTTATTAGTAAGTGGTAGAGATTTTATTAATATATGATAAACATTAGTAGATAATATAGCTTATATCATTTAAATATATAGTCTGTTTTATTCAATATACAGGATATATTTATAAATGATTTCTTTTTTCTTTTTTTCAGATTTGTCACACTTAACCCTGTTCGACGTTTTCTCCATTTGTGGATAATGCCTCTCACCGTGGTTCATTGGAGTCCCAAAGCTTTAGAAAGGCTTCGTAACCCTTTCCAGACTGATAGATGTCACTGACATTGTTCTCAGCTGTTGCGTTTCTTTAGATCGTGGCATGATGTGTAGCCTTTGGAGATCTCTTACCCTACTTCACTTTATCAAGCAATTAGATTACTGTTTTACAAAAAAGCTGAAAAAATAGTAACACACATTATTTTTTGATTAAGATGCCAAATTACAGTTATTAACTTGTGTTCCTGAACAGAAAGATTCATTTTAATGGTTGAATCTTATGCTTATTTTCTGACTTCTTACAGAAATCCAGTGTGCCAGCTGAAGTCTGAGCATAAAAATGTAAATTCAGTGTGTTATTTTCCTAATAAATAATAATAGTTATTGACATATTTCTAAAATATTTGTATTTTCTTCTTTTTATGACTGGTGTTCTAATTATTACACACATTTACACAAGTATTTGTATTTCTTTACTTCCCACCTCTGTGGATGAGTAAATGACACAGACTTTCTTAATAAATAGCTTGTTTTTTATAGAAAAATACATTAAAAGTAGTAATAAGTAGTGGTGACTATAGTAACTACTATTATTGCCATAACATCTTTATTAAATAGCTCTGTAATGCTTTTAAATGATAGATAAACAGAAAATGTTAACCTGAGGTGGAACTAATATATTCTCCATCTCTATCTTTTAGGTAAGCCGGTGAAAGTAGGAAGGCAGAAAACTACATTTGTGAAAATCCTGAATGAGTCACACACAGGTATCAATTTCTCCTTTAACAGTCCAATCTGGGCCTCATGAAAGTACACTCTCAAAGACTAGAAGCAGCAGTTAAAGGTGTGTGCTGTGGAACTGTGTGTAAAGCTATGGCGTCCTTCCCTTAATATACTTGGCACTAAAGTTAACCTTTCTAGTTTCTGTATACTGACAGTGATGGAAAACTCCAGTGGACACAAATTTCTATTTTGAAGTGTATTTCCAAAATTGCTCCGGATACATTAACTCTGTTTTTGTTTCCATGTAGATCATCGCTCATCAGAACCTGTCATTTTTGATAAACACATTTTGGTCCAATATTTGAACAACGACACAATTTCTATGTGACTGCAGTGCAGACTTTCAACTTTAAGTCAAAGGGTTTAACAAAAGTATTGCATTAACTGTTTAGGCCATTTTTATACACGGTCCCCTACAATCTAAGGCTCAAAAGTAATTGGACAACTGACTGACATGCAGTTTAAACTATGCACATAAAACTAGTGTTTGATAGCTTTTCACAGGAACTCTCATGTATCATTAAGCTGAAAAGCCACCCCAAAAAACTACCACAGAGAAGTGTAATGGCAATCTGGTATACCAGTTTACAAACTCTATTGTAATCTGCAAGGATTTCCATCAGAACAATTTACCCAAGAACCTGGGTGCAGACAAAGCCGCTCGCTAAGCCTCAATATCTATACAGAACTATTAGAACAAGTCATTAGAGACAATGACAGTGACATATAGGTACTTCTCTTCAAGCACTTTTTCTGTGGTTATTCTAACATTCACACACATTCACATAATGAGTGTGCTGCCTAAACTTCTCTGTTACCCATTTATATTTTTAATCAACACTTAATAAATTTGATGAACTGTTTTCAAAATTCACGTGGCACAGGAAACAACCAAGAATTAGAATAGAACTGAAAAAACATTGGATATCGTATTACCAATATTACTCTCTCAAAAGGATTTTAGGGTCAAAACATGGACTAGCTCATAAAGATGGCAGTCTTATGTCATTTGACTAAATGAGCAATTCACACTCCAAACACACACTCCTTCAAGAATCTTCAACTGAGGACTTTCTTAATCAAACATAAAGAATGAAGAAAGGTTTGGCACCCACAGCAAATGGGAAACCTTTAATAAAATTATATAAATTATAGAAGTTATAGGTCACCTCATCATATAATTTGGGGTATGGATTGGAACAATGCATTTCAGATGAAAAACAAAAATGGGAGGACAAACTGCGCTTAGATTAGGTGGAAAGAAAGATGTACGAGAGTACCCCTGCTAAACACCGCCAATACATGGAGGGAATTCAGATGAAAGAGAGTTAGTATTTTCTAGTTTTTATTTTTAGACTGCAACACAATTAAGTGAGTGTTGGAGACAACGTGGGCCACACATGAATGACAATACTAGCATATTATGGTCATGTCCTAAACTAACAATATTTTGGGAGGCAATCTTGAAGACACCCAAAGATGTATTCCACCAAAATTTCATAGAGGACCTGAATGTGGTGCTTTGGGGTTTAATACCAGAGGGCACTGATGGAACAGCTAAACAATATCTTCAAGACATCCTGCTAACTGCAGCAATCAGCTGTATAACACTTAAGTGGTTCAAACCTAACCCCTCGCCAACATATAACAACTGGGTCAAGAAAGTACAGGAGACATATCAGATGGAACAATTCTCCCTGAGAATTCAAAAACATATATTTATCAAATACTGGAGGTCAGCGATGGTAAACCTGACTTAGCATACTGATTATCAGAAATAAATTGATCCAAAACAACAAACAATCAACACATTACTTCTACATTCACAGTTTTCTTGTCTTGCAACTATTTTTTTCTTTTTATATTATTATATTTGAATTTTTCTATTTAGTTACATAACCACCTCCCTAAGGTATATATTTACCATAGTGGCTCTTTAGTGCAGTGGTTTTATTATATTTGTGTAATAAGCAAAGGGTCCCTGGTACAGTTATTGTAAGGAGCCACAAATCAGTGGTGATTGCATCAGGTAGAGTATGTGGAGAAAAGAAATAAGCAAAATCAAACATGTGCAGCTAACAGCTGTGGCATCCCTATGTGAATAAGGAAAAAGTAGGTTTTTGTTATTACAAACTATAATATGGCAATTTAATCTCAAAGCAGAGCACTATGCCATGTTTGTACTAATTACACTTAAATGTCTATTACAAGTAAACCTATTTGCTGTTTTAAATTTCGTTTTGTTTTGCTTTTTCTTGACTTGCTCCCAGACCAGTGAACCAGGGTTACAGCTGAAACTGTCTCAGAAGAAAACATCTGAGCAGCACATTGATTTAATAAAACACAACATAGTTTAATTATATTCAGATCCTCCTTTGTCTTAATGCTAAAGCAATAACACTGATAAGTCTGATAATTTTGAGCAGCTTTTCTTCCTGGCTGTAAACAAACTACACTGATACAGTGAGAGTGGTTAAAGCACTCATGCTACATTCACATGTCTTTAACATTTGGCTTACTTACACTCATGGCTAGATTAGGAAACCCTGTGGTAACTGCCAGCGTTTGGAAAATATATCCTGGATATGCTGATCTTGCTTTGTAATACAGGCATCAAGTTTCAAGACTACAAACTATTAGTCTTAAGACTGTTGTAGTACTTTCATTAGTCCACTATTTTGTTACCACATTTGCAACAGACAGGGAAATAAAATTTATTTAAATGAATGTCATTCACTGTGTCAGATTAAGTGTTTTTAAATGTTCGTCCTCAGTGATTTCCTCTATTTTCAATTTCTCTTGGAAGTTAGTTGTATCCGTCTTTTCATTTACACACAAAAAAAGGTCAATCTACAGATTATTCTTAAAGAACTCAAATACAACGAGCATTTGCAGAGTTTCTCTTCACTCTCCTGCTTCCTTCCTTTTTCTCCTCCTTCCTTCAAACTATAACAGGAGCACAAACAGACCATTATGCCAGACAGGCAGACATGATTTCTCTCTATCTGTCTCCCCTTCTCTCTTACTTGTACAAAGATGCAGCACACAGCCCCGCCGCTTCCTCTCCTCGTGAATGAAATAGGAAGTGCAGAGGAGACTGAAGTGTAAAGAGTCCTCTGTCTCCTCCGTCTCTCTCAGACAGGAGTGACACCACAGCCGACAACAACAACAAGGACAGTGACAAGCGACACTGCCGAATTATTCATGAGGGCTGAAAAACGCAACCGCAAAGGAGCTCAGTGTCTACAAAACTCACTCACTCAGCAGCCTGTGTGTTTTCAAAGCCGTCCCGTTCATGAGTTACAGCCCCAAACTTACACCCTCCAAGAAGACATTTCCCTCTCAATGGCGCCCACCTGGCCTGAGAAAGGAAAGCGCCAAACTAAGGCTTCAAGTATCAAAGTGCCTATTCTCCAACTTGGTTGAAAAGTTTGCAGTTTGTCACAAGTGGTGCTCTGTTGCAAAACAAGACAACTTTGTGTGACACCTGAGCTCATACAAAGCGTCTGTTAAAACGGCGTGCGCCAGTGGGAGATACGCTTCACATCCATAATGAGGAAATAAACAAACTTTGTCCCAAGTCACTTTTCACTTTGGAAAAGTTTCAAAACAATACTTTCCCCCAGAAAAAAAGAAAACAGCATTTCATAAACCCATCCCTATGTTTCTATGAAAAAGAAGGCATGACCCATTATCTCTCATCTTTAAAAGACAACTGTGAATGCCTTATCGTAAAAATGTATTTAAATGTGTTGTTATTACTCTCATTATGCTGCGCTGGTTATTTGTTTATGGAAAAAGGTTTTTGTGTTTTGCTGACTGGGCCTTAAAAAGCTATGGTCCTCAGTGGAGTCAGCCTCTTTATTGTTGCTGTGTAAGGAAAATAGGTTTGTTTTGTGCTTTTTATTTCAAGGCAAGATAAACTTAAGAAGCCATGGACTGTAAAACATAAAGGTTAGACTAATTTTTATTAAAGTTTTTAATGAAATCACATTGCTAAACCTACACACTCTCTAACCTATTTAACAATCTTGAAAAGATAAACTACTTAACTCAAGGCTTATCTCTCTCTCGCTCTCTCTCTCTACACACACACACACACACACATATGTGTATATATATATATGTGTGTGTATATATATATATATATATATATATATATATATATATATATATATATATATATATATATATATGTGTGTGTGTGTGTGTATATATATATGCACACACACATATATATATATATATATATATATATATATATATATATATATATATATATATATATGTGTGTGTATATATATATACACATACATTTTTGAAAAATGTATTGATAGCAATGTTGAACATTATTACACAGGAAAAAAAACAACTACATGTAAAATAATTACACCGTGACGAACATTTTTCATGTAAAACAAAGGGGGGCCCAGCAAAAAAAGTTTGGGAACCACTGCTGTGGGTGATGCCCTGGGAGTATGAGGTGACTGACCCATTGCAACGAGGGGTTTCAGTCTCTGTACAACCACAACAAGAGCTTGGTTCACATTTCTCACCATAGGTCGGACTTATTCCCGGATCACCTCTTTTCTTTTTACTTACACTGTGACCTCCAGCTTGTACTAGGGTGGCTTGCACCCTGTTGGGTGCCTGTTGTAGTGACGAGGGAACTAAGCAATTTACCAGTTAATCTGTTTTTACCCTCGCTGATGGCCGCAACCACTAGGTAGTGACGGAAGGAAATTGGCCCGATTTGCTTTACCAACTTTCTTGCTAATAGATATTGCTCAAACTAACCAAGCAATATCATAAAAGGCAGCCTGAAGCAACATATATAGACAATAAGACAGCAGTGGTATCTCAGCTCTCTGAAGAGGGTGAAGGGCCAAAGACCTCCGGTAAGAACTGTTGAGAGTATACAAAGACTAACATCTAAATCATAACTTTCCAGCTCTATGCTGCCTCCTACTGTTGACAGTTTTATTTACTTCTCAGTGTCAATTTCACAAAGTGGTCCTTTAATGTTTTCCTGAACAGTGTTACGTTCCCCTGTTTTATTAAAGTAGCTCAACTAAAAGGGACGGACAAGCCGCTATCACCATTTAAAGAAACAAACAAAACTCAAACGTTAGTCAATAAAGTACAAAATAAGTCAAAAAGAGAGCAGCTCACTAGCTGTAACCACACTAATGGCACTCTGGCCCAGAGCTCACCTTTCCCTGGGCTTAAATACTTTTAATTACTGATGTGAGTCAGCTGTGTAACAGGGAAAGGTGGCACCTCAGGCAGAAGAGGTGGTGGGACACGCCCACACAGGCACCTTCAGGGGTAGGCCCTGCTAGGGCCGTAACAACAGTGAAAATACTGGAAATAGTAATTTCTACTGGTTACTGGTGGATTACATTCAGTGGAATCAGAGGACTAGCAGACATAAGCATTTCAACTGTGGAAAAAAATCAGATGACATTTATTTTTATTTTCTGCCAGTAAACAGGCACTAGATGTTTATATTCATATGACTGTGGTCTTTGTACAGCAATATTCAGTCAGCCAAACGTCTATCTCTGGTCTCGTCGTCTCAATTGCGACCTCCCAGCATTGCTAAGTGCAGTACCCCCTAAACAGGATGAATGCTGTGGGGTTCATGGGCTGCATATCTCAGAGTCAAGACCCTCAATGCAGGGGGCATAACTCCCCTAAGATCCCTGGAGGCACCACAGGGTTGAATCTAATGAATGTGGGTCACAGGGAACTCCACCATGTGTGTGTGTGTGTGTGTGTGTGTGTGTGTGTGTGTGTGTGTGTGTGTGTGTGTGTCTGTGTCTGCGTGTCTGTGTCTGTGTGTGAGAGAGACAGTAAACTGTCAGACTGCCTTTGGGGTGATAATAAAGAAAGGACCTATTTCTCAAAGCAGGAGGTGGAGCATAAAGACATACAAACACATGAAACATGAACACACGACCACATGTTTATGAAACAGAGTCCCACACACGCACATGTGCAAAATGTATGAAGACAAATAGAAGAGCAAATCTGAATCCTGATTTAGACTATCTGAAAGGAAGGTGTTCCACTTCACAGATCAGGCATCAAATACAAAAGCACACTGAGGATCTACAGTGCATATTGTGTAACACTTTCACTATCCTGCTGAGCTGCTAGCACCATACTTCCACTGCATTTTCTACCATCCTGCCCTGCGGATTCCCATGACTGAGCCATGAATACTGCATGGCTTTCCTGGAAGCACAGGGCCCTTGTGGAACTTGCAGGCAAAATGCACGGGTTCCTCTGCAGGTCACTGTGCCACACTGTCTCCATTCTATATTTATGCAGAATGAACCTAACTGTGAGTGTTTATGCATTTGGGGTGGCTTTTGTGTGGGTGGGCCAGGATGACAGAGACTGAGAGATGATAAAAAAGAGAGTATTTTTATTTGTGTGCAGGTAATAGTGTACGTCGCCATGCCATGGGAGGAATATGGGTGTATGTGCTTATATTTATATGAACATGCATGCTCTGATAAGTGTGTCTATGGTTGTTTTTCTGTAATACTAGGACTTGCAGTATGTGTATGTGTGTGTGTGTGTGTATATATATACCATGTTTAGATATCTTTGTGAGGACCAAAAATTGGAATGCTACTATACTTGTTGGAACCAACAGTCCCTTATGGGAACAAAATGCCCGTCCCTACAAGTTTGAAAGCATTTTTGAGATTCGAAATTATGTTTTTTGTGTCAAGGTTACAATTAGATTATGGTTACGTTTAGGCAATCATTTTTGATGGTTAGGGTAAGCAGCAAAGGAAAGCATCATTTCAATTAAATGTCCTCACTAACATATGAAAACAAGTGTGTGTGTCTGTGCCGGAAGTGAAATAACACCTTCTTTTTTTTTTAATCAGGAATATAATGTCACATGTTCGCCTGCATGGACTTGAGGGCTCAGACTACATAGAGAATGTATTCAGTGTACCAGAAGAATCATGATGTATCACACTGGGCAGGGGTGGGGGAAGGGTGTGTGTGTGTGTCAGAGAAAGAGAGAGACAAAGATGACCAAACACTAGCTACAGACAATATGTGCACCACATTTCCCATTTCCGAGTTGTTACAGGGGGAAGTAGACGGGTGGGGGGGGCTGCAGCTCTTTTGGCGATAATAGCAGGGAATGCAGACAATGGTGAAGGTGATTCAATAAACAGCCCAGATGCTTCATTTTGAAACAGAAAACACACACATATTCATAAGCACACAGACACACAATATAGGTGCACAATGAGAACCCTCCTTTGCACAACTTGACATATGGCGCGCACAATTTCCCTCGCAATTTCAGATCCAACTCCCACAGACGTCCTCACACGCCGGCAAATTGCCACACCTCCCCCCTACACACACGCACACACACACACACACACACACACACACGCACCTCCCTCCCTCTCTTCTTCTTTCCTCATTGCCCCGTCTCTTCATCCTTCCCTCCCAATTCACTCTTCTTTCTGAAAGTCATCTGCTCACTAAGCAGTAAGCAACATTGCGGCCCGCTCGCAGAAATGAGAGTATACAAATGATTTGTGGCACAGGCGTCCCACTGGCGCCAGCCTAGATGGCGGTGAGGAGGGGGGGGGGGGGTCCAGGGTGGGCTGGGTTGGGGGGGATAATGTCACTTTCACCTTGTGTTTTTCTAGCAGGCCCATGATGATCATTTTTCCCCATTTTCATCACAAATTTGTTTTGGGCAAGGGCTAGCGAGAGAAGAGAGAGTGAGCCAGAGTGCATGAGGGGGAGATGATGGAGCAAGTCCCCCTTATGCTTTGCTGAGTGGAAGCAGAGACAGACAGAGAAAGAAAGGGTGGAGGGGGGTAAGGATGGAGGAGGAGGGTATGTTTAAAGGGGGATGGAGAAAAGAGGAAAGAGAGAGGTTTGGGGGGGGGGGCACATCTGCACAGTGACCTTTTTCTGATCCAATCTCACTGATGAATCCTAATGAAGGATTTAATAAAATCACAGTTTACAATCTGTCTCTGCATCAAAGCATGCAATCCAATTCAAAACACAGGCCCATCTACGTTTCCAATATTGTTGCAAACCCATCAACCCCACCGAGCCCTTTCCCGAAAACTAAACGAGCACATGTACGTGTGTGTGTGTGTGTGTGTGTGTGTGTGTGTGTGTGTGTGTGTGGTTGTGTGTGTGTGTGCGAGGGAGGGAAGGAGAAACAAAGTGAAGAAAAAAATTGGCCAGGCCAGAGAATGAGCGGCTGGCGCATTTGTTCCAGCTGTAGCCTAATGTCACAACTCGTCATATTCATTTGGTCTCTTAATGAGGCTAAAGTCAACAAGGTGCAGCATACATGAGTGGAATTGCTGCTGCTGCGGCTCACTGCTAAATGAACACAGAGAAACAGACGAGAGAGTAAAAGACACAGAGTGCATGATGGTGAGAGAGCAGAACACGAGAAATCATTTCAAACTTGATAACGCACAGGCCTCACACAAACGCACTCCTCATACACATCATCATCTGACATTTCCCTGAAATCAAAAGGGCACACCTGTTACGCTGACAGTGAGCTTTGAGTCTGCAGAGTAAACAGGACAGATTGATAGATCAATGCAACCGTTTGAATGTCTGTAAGGTGATGCAGTGAAGTGAAGAAGACAGTGCTGACAACCGTAAAGCAAATCATTTAAAAACACCAAACCTGTGGGACTCTGTAAACACTCTGCAACAGTGACATCTGCTGGTGAAGGCTGAAGCTAACAGTGTGTGTATGGCAAAAACATACCAAGAATTTAAAACAAGTCCAAAACAAAACACGAACAAATATTTACGTCAAACAATGCAATTGAATGTCAATAAAAATAAAGGGTCACTCAAACAAATTGTGAAGTGTGGTTTGAAACTAACTGTATTCAAAACGGTGACCTTACCTGGAGCAAGGCCACTGTTTGAAAAAAGTCCTGGGGCCTGTTCTCCATACGTTCAGGACATTCTCAGTGAAATCTTGATGAGATCCCAGATCTGTCAGTTCTCAAAAGTCAAACTTACTCAGGGGCAGGTTTATTAAGTATAAAGAAGATGGACCTGCACAGCAGCATTTGACCATTCTGTGCAATTCTTGTGTGAGGAGCTGCTTGAAATGTGTGCGCTAACAATAAGAAAAACATTTGAGGTGGACATGATATCACAACTGTCCCTTATTTTACCGTCTTTGACTTTTAGAGAGGTGTTGGTTTAAATCATGAAGAGAAAAAATCATATACGTAGTCTAATTCAGTGTTTCCCAACCACTGATTCGCAGCACATAGGTGTGGAAGATTATCTGCTTCCAGCTGATTAGTAACAGGCAGAACAATTACATTCTCTTCTACGGAGGGCAGTACAACTACCTGCTCTAATTAAATTGATTGCCAACTGCCAGTAAAACAGAAGAAGATGAAGAAGAAATTACATAATAGTCATGCTGTGAGACCAGAGTAGATAAATATCTGATAAGAAAAGCAGTCAATCTGACCTAGGTCCTAGAGAAAAGGCCCTAGCATGAGCAATGGTCAGAAGAAAGCAAAAAAGGTATACTGGGGACAAAACAGAGCCAATTCTGCTAAACCTGGTGCACGTGCAAAAATGATCAATATGCTTTTTGTGACATTTTTGTTTGGTGGTGTGCCGTGTGATTTTTCTAATGTGAAATATGTGCCGTGGCTCCAAAAGGTTGGGAGACACTGGTCTAATTTGATTGCACCACATCTATGCGTCCATATTCTTAACTTCTTACTCATTTATTAAGGGACTAACAGAAAGACCCATATTTACCGAGCAGCAGGAATGTGCAAAGACTAGATATAAAGTTGCATCCTGCCAGTGACTCAAAGGAGAACAGTACGCATTAATCATGTTTAACTTGTTGGGTATTTGTTTGTTTTGTTTCTAATTCTGTGTTCATGCATAATCTAGGCTTGTTTTGGTTTAAAGAATTGTATTTTGAGCTTTTCCCCGTGGCCTGCTTTTGGGTCCTCTTCTTCCTGTGAATGCTTCCTGTGATTGACAGTTTTACAGTGTTTTACAGTGTTTTACAGTGTCAGGCTATGTTACCTTAGAGTAACAAATTTTTGCTTAACAAATTTATTAGAACACCTGCCATAAAACAAGGGAATGGCAGAAAATGTAGAAATCTCTCAAAAACATGTTTAAAACTAAAAAATGACTGAATTCACATTTTTATACCCAAGTCTCTTCTTCTGCTATTGAGAGTCCAAAATTAATTAAGCATCTTACACTGAGCATTTCCTACTTTCCCTAGTCTGTGACTAAAAAAACGCAAACATTCGGGCTGATTTAATCCAGCTAGCATCTCTCATGGATTTGAAGAAGCAGCCATCAAAGTTATTATTTCCTGAGAGTGACATCTTTATTAAAGAGTATTTGGCCAATCTCAGCTTCAAGTCCCTGAACAACATTGACAATCTGTGGTCTTAGGTTCCTGTATTACTACTAATCACTTTCTGTGTGAAACCCACTTTATAAAGCTTTGTCATTCCGATGACATTAAAATGCTACAGTGATGACTTGAGGACATCAAATTCCTGGGGAGGAATGTTAATCTACTTGACAAGAGGAACTGAAGTTATAGGGCAAAGTACAGGCTTCCATTTATGTAAGAAAAAAATCATCTAGAGTATTTCTAACTCAAGTAAAGTCATAGACAAGACATTACAAACTGGAGTGACCTCACAGTGTTAACATCCATCATTTATATACAGTCTATGGAAGAAACTGATTTGAGAAAACAGCCTTTAAAAAATGATTTGCCAATTCTTATTTGGAAAACACTATTGTATTTTCTTTTTAATAATACATATCAACATTACATTTTCCCATGTATCTGTTTTCTTAAACTATAAGATTATATGCAAAAAAGTTATTTCAACTTTAACATAACAATTTGAAAACACATATATGTTATTTTAAATATTTAGATAAAAGGCAAAACTGTCAGCTCTACCTTTTGAAACTAAACCTGCACCACGATTATTGAACTAGGCAAGGATGAAATGACCAGGCTTACAGTGATTCATGTTGTGATGTTGATCGCCCATCTCCAAATTGGTTTTCCATTTTTAAAACCTTCCCCAACACAAGCAGTGCAAGTGGAACTACAGAACAAACACCCTTGGAGGACATGTAAGCAGGGTGGTGGGAAACATAGAGGTTGTTTTATGGGGGGGGGTTGAACAGCATCTCACTGCTCCAAAAAGAGCCTCTTGCTACATCTGCTCACTGTGTTAATAAATAACATAACTCCATCTGCACAGTATCTACAAAAATGGGATCAAAGCCATGTTACTGATAGAAGGTTATAGATCAGCGGTATCTCTGAGGAATAGTAGCATTGATTGAATATGAAATCTAATGCATGACTGTTGCCTGCATCTGTACAGCTGTAATTTTTGTTCAATTACACTTTAGATTGCAGTTACTCTCTGTACCATTAACACCCATTAATGAGTCTGTGCCAGAATCCCACTCTGGGTGAACAATTCTGTGAGCATATATGGTTTAAACACAGGTCTTTAATGCTGGGGATGTGGTGCATATTTACTAATTCTGCATAAGTGTGTCTCTAGAAGGTTCCAGAGTTGATCAGAGTGTGGAGCGACAGCTGTGCTACAAATCAGTGTCCATTTACTGGTGACAAAGTCATTAAAGCCTGCTCATCTCATAAAACACAATGCACATGGTCAAATACCATTCGCTTCTTTCGTGCTCATAACTCAGTCTACTGCACACATGCACACACACACTGACAGATGTGCATGCAAACACACAGTTTCTCACAAAACTAAACTGAGTGTGTCAATTGGACTGAGCACAGGGGGCAGTGTGTGTGTGTGTGTGTGTGTGTGTGTGTGTGTGTGTGTGTGTGTGTACGTTGTTTGTGCATCCATAATAAGCAGGGTGATAACAACACAGAGGTAAAGACGGGTATTTGCTAAAAGCACAGCAGCCATAAAGACTGTCGCACTTTATCCAAGGGTTGTTTTATGATAAGTGCACACCACAACACATATCCTATAGTCTCCTTTTACTCTTTCAATTTAGCACAGCTGTACAAAATGTATGCAAATCAGCTGTATGGATAAAGCGTATTAGAAGTCTTGTTCTTTTTCTTTGCTGTCTTTACACAGTTAAATCTATGCCTAAATATTATCAAGTATTTCTTGAATTAGTTAATGCAAAGGACAAAAAACTTTTTTCCTCCAGTATATTGACTTCATGGGTGCTGTAGGAAAGTGTGGGTCAGTCTTCCCCTTCACAGATTTACACACCAGGTTACAGGTGCTATCAGAGGATTAATGCACGATAGGCAGGCACTGAG
The DNA here is from genome assembly GCF_051167445.1 of Perissodus microlepis. NCBI lineage: Eukaryota > Metazoa > Chordata > Actinopteri > Cichliformes > Cichlidae > Perissodus > Perissodus microlepis. Next base: position 17,236,344 of record NC_140480.1, read on the forward strand.
GTGTAAAATGTCACTAACCTCACTCTGATCTAGGGTCAGCTGCTAGACACCCAGAAGGTCGCTGCAACACCTGAACCTACACAGTGCAGCAGTTACAGAATGGACATACATTTGTAATTGTAGCAGTGTTAGCAAATATGTCACACAGAAATGAAAAAAATATCCAAATAAATAAAGTTTCAACAGACTTCTGAATCTACCCTTCCATCTGTTTTTTTAGCTGCTTACAAGTGAGGGTAACAGAAAAACTAGAGCCTCTCCAAGTCTCATAGGGTGAGGGGTTGTATTTGATCATACCTGGAAATGTAGCCATTCATTCATGTGGAATATTTACCTGGGAATATCAGTATTAACTGAAGGTTGATTGTATTTGTTCGGGATAGGAATACACACATTTCAGTCCCATCATCCAAAATTAAAAAATTTCTGCATTCATCAGCTTCAATCTTTTCAACACACTCTCTTCACTTGTTAGTATATTTCTATTCTGTTTTTAATAAGACCAACCTGCTGTACAGGTGTGCTTGTGTTCCACCACAGTCTCTCTGCTCAGCAAAACAAGTGTCTGACCTCACTATAAGCCTTTTGCCTTTGCCAGCTCTCTTTACTAACCTCTTCCTTTGAATACTTTCCTGTAAGTCCTCATTCCACCACCACGTCTCCTTTTCTACTTTTGTCTTTCCAGAGAATCCACCAAACAATTTCTTGGCAGTTTTTTGTCCTCACTCTTCTTGAAGTACGTGCTCACCATAGTCATTTTCATGCAAATTAACATTGGCTAAATGATTATTGATGTGCATTTTTTGTGCTGAATAATATGATAGTGAGTGTAGATTTTCCCAAAAAAGTCATCATCTGGCTGGGATTAAATGTTCATCTAAAACCTGATTGTGGCTATAAAATGAAGACTCGTGATGCAGGTTTTCTTTGGGCCAATCACTGATTAAGTAGCCAGTGGAAAGGATGCTCTGGTATGACTGGAAGTTACAGTTAGGGTGGGCCAGGCAGCGCTTTGTTTTGAAGTAGTAAAACTAAAATCACCTTTTGATATATCAGTTGATCAATCTGACTTTACTTTTGTTATCTAAAGGGTTAAAGCTTCAGATAACAAAGAGCTGAAAGAAACTGGAAAGTTCCCAAATTGTTGTCCCTAAGAGCAAAAAGTGGGAAAAAAAATGTCATCAAAGATGCAGACTTTAGAACTGAGCGCTGAAAACAAGCCGGATGTTTGGTGTTCTCTTTAGTCAAAGGACCTCATGGAAATGTGTTTAAAGTTGAAAGCTGAAATTTTCAAAAGTACTCAGCCATGAAAATAAAAGAGTAGTGTCCACTAAAGCAGGCATTGTGAAATATATAAGCATGCAAAAATCCTTTTTGCACTTTGGACTTTTAGTTCAAAATCAAGACAGACATAAAAGAGGCTCATCTCGTTATGTCTTTATTTGCATGTCATAAGCTTTTACTCCTAGCATACTTATAGGTCAAATTATTAATTAAATGCACACTTTTTAATTTGAACAATCCTTGGCCCTATTTATTATTTATGGATCATGGGATGTATCAGCATTTTTAGTGAGGGACTTGTTATAGTTTTTGCAGACTAAGCTCACCATACACAGCACTCATACAGACTTCCTCATCGTGAGCGAGCTATCTTACCTTTCTCAACGATTTCGCAATCCTTCATGGCCCAGTCACAGTCAGAGTGTGTAAGCACAGCTGTTGGTGACCTCTTGACCTTGAGATGAAGAATTCCAGTAGACATCACCATGTGCCTGAAGAGGAAACGCAAACATCTAATGCTTCTGTATGCACATTTTCACAGTACATTTCACTGTGAGCTTTGAAGCCAAAGCATGCTAAAAAGTTGGGGAGGTTTTCCCTTTCTTTTATTCACATCTGGCTAGTGCTTTCTACAGCAAAAAGTATACAATAGTAGATGATTACCATAGAACTATTTTGAGCAATGTTGACATAAGTAACAGGAAAGCAAAAAAAAAAACCCAAAAAAACTTACCTCCATTGAATAAGCTCCAACTCAAAAGTTCAAAACTGATTTCAGGACTTCTTGACCTCTTATATTGATCAATATCTTCTTGCTCAAACAGTTCAGAAAACTTTAAAAATAACTGTTTGCTGAACACTGCGCCATGGTGACAGGACAAAAGAAAGAAAAAAAGTTCCTCTTTTCTTAAGAATGCTGTCGGAGTGGTTTTGTTGCCATTTAACCATTCAGGAAGAGAAGAAGTCACAATGCTGTCCTTTCAGGGGTTAGAGGGAGAACAAAAAAGGGGGGGGGGGGGGACACACAAGCCAAAATATGGCTGAGGGCTTAAACTCCACTGAGCATGTGTCATACATTTATTTTGAAAAACCACTTATCTTCAATGTACCATTCAGGGAAATGCATGCCATTAAAGATGAACTATTTAGAACTAAAATGTGTATTTACAGCAGACAAGTCAAAACATGCCTTCATCTAGATGTAATTCAATAAATAGCCATGGTTTCCTGACAGCAGGAAGATCAAAGTAACAGCAGAGAGTCACTGTGCCCCAGGCAACTCCAGCAGTCCCTCACACAGCTCCCTATTGTCCTGCCTTGTGACTACAAGTGCATCCCCTCTCAGCCTGCTCCTTTCATACCACTGTTTTCTTCAGTGAGATGGCCACACCAAGCAAAACCCAGTAGCCAAAAGTCACAAGACTGCCTCAAGAGAAAGTTCCAAACCGTCTCTACAAAGAGTTATCTCCAGAAAATGTTTCAATGGAGTTTTCTCCACTCTCAGTGACATGAAATCCACATCACACACTTGTTCCCAGCAAATATTAACTCTCACCTGGATTTTGTCAGTTGAAGTCCGTTGAACACTTGAAGAAGAGTGAACAGGTGGGTGAGTGCTGCAGTGATTTCCCTAAACAAACAGACACAGGAGAGCACCTGCAATTCAAATACAAGGCCAACATGTAAAACGAAACCAATTCGTGTCCCAAAACCTCCATTTGCCTGTATTTGAATGCAGCCAAAAGAGCCAAGATGTGCTATATAAGACAAAATAAGACGAACTGAGTCAATTTGCTTTTCTTTTTTTTTCAGGAAAAGCATGGCTATGTCCCCACTGTGTGGTCGGCTATCTGGTGTTGACAACACCACAGAATAAGCAGCATAAAAGGATAATTCCCTTTTCTAACATTTACAGTAAATAGGTAGCAGTTGAACTGGTTTCATTTTGAGAAAAGCTCTTTAACTGGAGCGGAAGATGTCTGCCCTCATGTGGACAGAGACTGTAGATGCAGTAACTGGGGGGAAAAAGAGAAGTATTACTTAGCATAAATTAAGGGTCAACATTCAGAGGAAGCATTTTGATTTGCATGACAGTTTGTGGCTTGAAGAGCTTGCAGTAGCTACAGTAAACTGCTTGCCTCTGATCAGCCTGATGTACGTCTGTTTAGTAAAGGGTAGTGGTTTTGTTTCCATTTCCACAGTCTTTAACTTTATGTCACAAAGTCATCTCATCGAGAGGTTAGCCACTGACACAAAATTGCTGATCTTTTAAATTCTAAGAGGATCACATTCATGCACAAGACAAAAGGTCTAACTGGACTTGTGCTTATATAGCACTTTGGTTATTCTTTTGGTCACTCAAAGAACTTCCTTTGAGTGCTCAAATGAGGGATTTGTCCCACACACATTCATACAAGACTTCTATGCCCAAGTGCTTTATAACAGATGCACTCACGCTCCGATGGATAGTAAGGATAGACCTTTCATATGTTATGGCTTGTTTTGGTCAGCCACCTATTCTACATGGGCACATGAGCCTTGTAAGCCATCCGGGAGGGGCTCAGAGTAGAGTGAAAGGAGCAGTTGAGGTGGTTCGGGCATCTCACAAGGATACCTTCTGGGCGCCTCCTGGGTGGCCACCAGAGGGAGGCCCCAGGGCCGACCCAGGAGACGCCGGAGAGATTATATCTCTTGGCTGGCCTGGGAACGCCTTGCTGTTCCCCTGGACAAGCTGGAGGAGGTGGCTGGGGAGAGGGAGGTCTTCTCTGCTTCTCTGCTTAGGCTGCTGCGCCCACGACCAAGCCCCAGATAAGCGGAAGAAGATGGATGGATGGATGGATGGTTTACCCAAAACACGCTTTATGAACCTTCCTCCACTGAATGATCAAAAAGCAGATAAAATATCAAAGGCACCAGTGCTTGTTTCTGTTAGACTTGTGTGATAAACTTGTGTGAAATCTCTGGCTATAGAAAAAATTATTCTAAACAACAACAAGATTTTGGTTTTAGGTTGTGACAGTTATACTTGGCCTAAAAACTCCCTGAAAAGCCTTGAGTTGGTCCAACATGCTACAGCAAAGAGTATTGACTGGGACTAGAAAGAGTCCAGAATCGCATTTAAAATTCTGCTCCTCACATTCAAGGCCTTGAATAATCAGGCCCCATCTTATCTTAAAGACTTCATAGCACGGTATCACTCCAATACAGCGTTTGACTTTCAGACTGCAGGCTTACTTCCAAGGATATTTAAAAGTAGACCGGGAGACAGAGCCTTCAGGAACCGGCTTCTAGTTTGGATTTGGGATACAGACACTCTCTCTGCCTTCAAGATTAGGCTTAAAACTTTCTTTATTGATAAAGCATATACTTAGTATTGGCTCAGGTTACTTTAGCCCTTGGGGGCTTCACATGATACACTGGGTGTTTCTTCTTCACCCACCTTTTATCACTTACTATGTGTTTATACAACCACACTGCATTTAATCATTATTTTACTATTCATCTCTGGCTCTCTGCCACAGTGTGTATTCCCTGAGCCTGGTGTCATCTGTAGGGAGTCATCTGAATGTTTCTGGTTTCTCTGTAGTATTGTAGGGTCTTTACCTTACGATATAAAGCACCACAAGGCGACTGTTGTTTGGATTTGGTGCTATATAAATCAAAATGAATTGAATTAAAATAACCTTGTCTCAGATACTGTGCTTAATGTCAAGCATTATGTTAACCCCAATCTACCACTTCCACTTAGGGGGGAACGCACATAACTTGGGTTCCTTTTCTCATTTCCTATAGATTCCAAGATAGCATACATACAGGTGTAGTAGAGTAGCATCACAGCTAGCAGTGTAGAGTCAAGCAGTGACCCTATAATTTTTCCTTTGCAATATAACTGTAACACACCACATGTATACAGCATATTGATCAATATTTAGATGAGATTTGAAAGTTAAGTAGAATTGGGCCAAAAGACCATGAGATGATGAGATGAGATAGCCTTTATTTGTCAGTTGCAGGTCTTTTGCCCACAACCGAGATGACAGACCTTGCCGACCGTACATACAATACACAAACATCACATTGGAGAGACAGGTCAGGCTAGGTAGCGAGGAAAAAAAAACATCGAAATGTGTAACACAAAAGGATAATACAGGAATGCACAGATATCAACACACCATAGCACAATAAACACAGACAAGCAACATGGGAAAGAATTCCAGTGTGTACATCTGATCTGGGACCACTGCAATCTTTCGACTGCGCCTCCAACTGACCCGATGTCCACATCAGAGGGGAGGTAAGCGTTGGAGGTGGCGTTGGATCCGGGGTAGGGAGGGTGATGCGTCGGTGAGTGCTTATCAGTATCAGTATATGTATGTGTGTGCGTGTCCATAGTTCAGCTGAGACAGTGTCCTTCGCCCTGCCAGGCTAAGTAAACAGTCTTCCAGCCAACCCAGGTGGCCTTGCATGGAATGGGAAGGAACAGACTAAACACAGTCGTTATCAGGGTGTTGTTGTTCAGCTCCGGCCTTGTAGCTGGCGCCGAAGGGGTATCCGCATAAGTGATGTTATTTTTTACTTTAGTGCAAACAGCTTATGAATTTCAAAGCAGTTCTACAGTCCAACACTGGTCTCTCCTCCCGTTGGAGAGCCGCGAGCTTCGCCATACTTGCGTTCTGTGATGTTGTCATTTCTTGCGCTCAAGGAGCCAATTTCTGAGAACTCACGGCAGTGTGCCTCCCCGAGATGTCATCCAATTTGCGCCCAGAGATGTTATTCCGAGCTAGCCCTTCCGAGATGTATCCAGTCTGCAGTCAGAGATCTTATTCTGAGTATTCACAGCAGCCGTAGCCTCTCCAAGATCTTTTCCGTGCTGACTCAATGGGCCCATTTTGAGAAACTCACGCCTCTCCCATTGTTCCAATCCCAGCGGGCAGCCTTGTGGGGGTTTGAACAGCCGGTTCCGCTTCTTAATTCTTCGATAAGTCAGGGCCAAGCCAGCTCCGATCAGCCAGAACCCTGTTACCATGGTTCCGAATAGGTAGATATCTTCAGCACTCAGGCTCACCCAAGCCCAAACTTCTCATTGAGAAAGGGGTGTCAATTGCATTTAGGGACCAGTTGATCCAATCCATAATTCCTCTTTTAGGTTTTAGAGAACAGACTGTGAGAGAATGTTCCAGGGAAAAATACAAAAAAAAACACGAGACTAGACAATATATACTACCGATCCATGGATCGGTAGTATAAATCAGTATTGTACACAGATACCTATACATTATTTTACTTTATGCTGAGGTTCGTCTGATTTCAAGTTTATTTCATCAAACTGTGTCAAATAAAGAAACCTTTCCACCCATCTGCTGACTTGAGTGGTCAAACCAAACACATCACAATGCAGGCGTCAACAGAGGCTGGAGTCCTAAGAAAGACTTTGCATTAGAATGGTGTTTGAGGTCGACACCAAACCTTCCCCTGCCAGCATCCAGTGTCAACGAATCACCTCTTTGTGCCTGTTTATCCACGAGCGTCACTGACCGTCGCTCTACCGCGAGCTCGTCAGATTGGCTGTTTTCGCTGCACCTGTTAGACTCTGGCACCAATCACGCGCTCCTGTCGGTGCGCCCCAAGATGGCGGCTTACAGTGTGCTGTAGTGTACATCATCACACTGGAAAGCGAATATTACTATCACTCGACCGTTTAAACTCATGAGGAGGCCGAGCAGAGAGAGCCGAGTGGGGCCGAGCTGTCGTCAGTGAAACGCGGAAGCGGTTGCCGCATGGTTTCTTCACGAGAGCAGCCGGTTTCGGTGTCGGTCTGACGGGGGTTATCTGAGTATGGCCACCGACAACAGGATCAATTTTTGGAGGAGAAACGCAAAGGTTCCTGGAAGGTAGGTCCTCTTTTCTTCATAAAGTAGCACTACATTTCTTAGTGAGTTTCAAACAGGCACTGTTGAAATATTGTCCTTAACAAAGACACACATTAATAATACTCTTTTCTATTAATAATACTCGTAACTAACAGATCTGTGTGGAAACACAAGCGCACAAATCGACTCGTTCGCTGGATTTCACGCATGAGCCGCTTCCAGTGTCTTATTCGAGTGTGTGTTGTTATAACAGCTCCCAGCTCAGAGGCAGACCCCCATCTCTTTCTTCTCTGCGGTTTCTAACGATCACACTGGAGGTGGCAGCTGTCTGTCAACCGCCATATGCTTTCTCAGTCTATGCTGAGAGGTGCTGGTGACAGTACAGTAAAACGATCAAAAACATCAGGGAGGAAGAATGCACTGTCTGAACCACTAACACAGCACTAATATCTTATTTTGTCATCTCAGTGGGTTTTCTTGGAGGAGTTAAATGAAACGCATCCTCGTTTTATGGCAGCATTACTTGGGGAGGACACAGTAAAGACATTACTGTATACAAATGAAATGTGTATATAGTAAAGATTATGTTACAAGAGTGGGGAGAAGCATAATTTTAATAAAGTGCACAGTAGAAAGCCTTTGTGTTCAAAGTGTCTTGTAAAAAGATATTTAAAAAGTTTCTACAAACTGCACTGCCCCCCAAAAAAGAATAAATTTAAAAAAGTACATCTTTCAGACACTGACTAAGCACACAAGAAAAAATGCAGAGCCCTTCTTTCCACCTGTTGGGGGCATTTTGGTGATGGTCATTGCAAACAGAAACTATAGGAGGGAAACATTGCACTTTGGGAATGCTGATTTCATCCTGTAGTGAAAACATTTTAATAACATGCTAATAGAGGGGGGGGTGAGAGCGAATGGGTTTGTAAGCTGTTCATTCTTAACAATTTCACAACTGTGTAGTGAATAGTTACCAAGTGTTTGCAGACCAGTTGGTGTCATCCATGGAGCAGTCTGCTAGTGATCACAAGGAGGTATTTGATGTAGTGATGTATACCTTTTGGGAGCAGTTTTGGCTAGCAACTGGAGAATAGTAATTTTTCCCTAGTAACTGGTGGTTGCCAGGCAGTCACCCGCTGATATGTAGGTAAGGCCCAATCACACAGGTCTAACTTCATTTGATAAGAGTGAATATCTGATGAAATTATATATAATGCCTGTCAGGGTGAAAACTTTACTATTTAAGCACCTAAACTGGAGAGTTATTGACATTATACTGTGTCTTTATTTGTATTTCATTGTGAGATATTTATGCTGGTATAATGTTCTGAGTGTGCATACTTAAATATTCACCTGAATATAGAATGCATCTGCTGTAATATTGGGTACATTTTAATAATTCTTGGAATCATTGAAAATACCATATTTTGGCATACTTAACAAACACTAGTGTTTGTTTTTTTGGATGCAGCCTATGCCAAGACACATTGAAACTGTTCTGATGGCAGGTCAGGACCGAACTCTTTATTGAGGCACTTTTTTATCTTTAATTTGTTACCCATGTGTGCATTATTTTGTCTATAAAGTACCGCAAGACAACAGAAAAATAACAGAACTTTTTTTTTTTTGCTCTGCTGCAAACTTCATTTGGAGTTTGTTTATTAGTCTCTAAGCTGAGGGAGACACATACTTGAGCTAGGCTAGTCCCAGCATGCAGAGCTTACGCAATAGACATCATGGGCATGGCTAATAAAGGGTATACTCCCTGCTTTGTTTTGTTTTATTTTAGTTTTTCCTGTGCGCAGGTGGAAGCTAAAAATCCCTCATGCCTCACTGATAAGACAAGACGCTTCTTCATGTTTATGCGTTTGTATCTTTATTGACCTCTGTGTTTTTTTATGACCATCAAGACTGATAATCTCATTAAATGTCCTTTCCTGGTACCATCTAACTGCAAGAGGGTGGAGCAGAAAAAAGAAGTGGGTGGAGGTGGGCGGTCAGCCTGTTTTAGAAATCTGAGAAGACGGGATCTCCAAGGAGAGGGCGGTGCTGTCTTTGTCACACACACTGATCTGGGGTGGGTGGATCGTTAGAAACACAAACATATGTTTGAACAGGAAGGCTAACAGCTAGTCTTGCTGCCTGTCCTTGAGGTGCTCCTGATAAAACAAGTGTGAGGCTGGTAAACAAGATACTCTGGCACTGCCAGATAATCAGCAGGCTCAGTTCTCAGCCTTAGGCTTGAAAAGCTGCAGTTTGATAAACTTCATATTATTTGCAGCCCTGTGATATTCTCACAAAACCCACTCCGTTACTTAGAATAATTGGGTTATCATGACAAATGGATAATATTATGAAAAACTACAGAAAATAGATTTTTTTTTAAGTATTATCATAATATTTTCATGTCTGAATCTCTAAATGGCCCATATCATAGAGAGCCCTCTTTAACAGAGACCTTAGTCTTTGTCACTGTGACTTTGACCAAAAGCTGACATCTCGAAGTTGATGAGCTAATGCAGCACAAGACTTCATGCAGTGCCAATACTGCCAGATAAGAATGGGAAACTGAGGTTACAATTTGCATGGGCTCACCAAAATTGGACAATAGAAGAATTGAAAAATGTTGTCTTGTCTGATGAGTGTCCATTTTTTTCTGCAGCATTTGGATGGTAGGGTCAGAATTTGATAATATCAAACCTTCTGCCTTGTATCAACAGTTCAGACTGTTGGTGGTGGTGGTATAACAGTGTGGAGGAAATTTTCTGGGCGCACTTTGGGTCCTTCATACTGACTGAGCATTATTTGAACACCACATACTACTCAACCATTCTTGCTGACCAAGTTCATACATTTATGGCCACTGTGTGCACATCTTCTGATGGCTGCTTCCAGCAGGATAATTCACAGTGTCACCAAACTCAAATATTCTCAGACTTTTTGACCACAACAATTTTGCTATATCCATGTCGCCTACACATGCAACAGAGCACCTTTAAGGACAGGTTGGAACGGAACATTAACATCATGGACTGCATGATTCTATTATGGCAATATGGACCAAAACCTCAGAGTAATGCTTCCAGCACGTTGTTGAATCGGTGCCACGAAAAATGAAAGCAGTTCTGAAGGCAAAAGTAGGTTCAGCCTGGTACTAGCAACATGTAACTAATGAAGTCGAAGGGGCAAAAAAAAAGGAAACGCAAAATGGGCAGCTATCAGTGTTTTTCCGCTGAGTAAAGACTTTAATAGAATGCAAATAAAATTTTGGTAAGAGGCATTTTTGGCAATTGTAGATCCTATCCTACCACTCCAGACTATCTTTGCTTTAGTTCACCAGAGATTTGGAAAGAAGCTGAGTATTAAGATTCTCAAATCCGCTGAACATACTGCACACCACTGGGTGGTAAAGAACACAGGCGCTCTGCAAGCTGTCCACTTCTTCTGTTCAGTGCATGCTTAAAACAAGCTCATTTTGTGAAATAGGGATATTTCATATAAGAGATTGACTGAGTCATGTGGAAGGGAAGGCAGCATGTAGAACAGTATTTGTTGGGTCTGTGATTTACCAACTGGGATTTTAGCATTGCAGGATCATTAAAGAAATGCTCAGATAGTTCCCAGATTTGAAATTCATTTTTAGGGATGTCCCAAACATCAAATAGATGTCATTATGCACTCAACAGGAAATTACAACTGTGTTTGCTGCCAGTACAGATCTTCTAGCCGGGCTACAGCCTGCCTATATGTTTGGGGTGTAACAATTCTCCAGTGCAGGGTTCAGTTCATAGGCTTTATGTTGGCCCACCTTTTTCTTTAAACACTTATAAAGCATATAAAGCATATCCTTTCTCATATACACATTTTTGATAGTCATACAATCTCTTTCCAGATGTTGCTTCTCCTCTGTGACTTCTCCCTCTTTGCTGTGTAATTAATTAACAAATTTTAAAGAAACTGAGCAACTTACTCAAACTAAGAAAGGTGAGTTCAGAAGAGCAACACATCAGAGGCCAGGACATATGTCTGCTAACATTCCTGTGAACAGTTATTAATTAACATCTTCTAAGAAGTTCATCTTTGATTGTTCGCTCAGTCAGACACTCAAGAGCTGCGTGTGTTTTTCGGTGAAGAGATGACGCATTTTACATGTTATCTTCCACAGTGTGCAACCGGTTTATGGAGCTCAGCATCCACCTCTTGACCCCCGATTGCGACGCACGTAAGTGCAGTAGGCTGCATGGTGTCGCGTCATCCCAGTTAATCCATTTTAACTTTTAATCTCAGTATAACATGTATTTCGTAGCTGTTTCATGCCGCAAGTGCTTGAATACAGTGCTATGAAAAAATATTTGCCCCCTTCCTAATTTCTTATAGTTTTGCATATTTGTCACACATGTTTCAGCTCCTCAGATTTTTAATATTAGACAAAGATAATGTCAAATAAATAAATACAAAAGGCAGTTTGTGTTTTTATTTATTTCATTTATTAAAGGGGAAATTTTTTCTAAACCTACCTGGTCCTTTGTGAAAGAGTAAATACCAGACTTAAATAAAAGTTACCTGATGACTGAGAAAGTACTATTGTAATGCCGAGAGAAGCTGCTTAGTGTACTAAACGGCTGTTTAGGGCTTTTCTCTGTTCACTGGACAGAGAAAAGTGGACAAGGAGACTTGGTGGTGCAATGAGGAAGTACAGAAAAGTATTCAAATGTTGGCAAAGAAAAGGTGGAATAGTGAGGGAGATGAAGAAAATGGACAAGTATGCTGGTAGGCTAGGCATACAGTGAAGTGACAGGTAGCAAAGAAATACTGATTTCTGTGTGAGGTTGGACACTAAGGCCAGAAAAGTCGACTTGTGTTTATTGGCTGGGCAGAGAGATTGAGCTGGAAAGGATGTGCAGCAGGTTGGGTTTATTAAGGCTAGAATGGGAATGTACTTACAAATGAAGTGTCACGGTCCTGGGTCTCCTGACCCAGCGTTTTTAGTTCTTTGTGATTTTTGTATTATTGTACTTGTGTGTGATCCTTCCTGTTTTACTTTGAAGGTCCGTGTCTTATGGGAATGTGTCCTGCTTTGCTTGTCTCATCGGTCCTGATTTCTCCCAGCTGTGCCCTCCTTCTGTGTCTCGTTCCCCTCGTTATTTCCCAGTGTATTTAAACCCTGTGATTCTCTGAGTCAGTGTCGCGTCGTCCCTCATGCTGTGTGGATCTCCCTGTGTGTTTTAGTTTGTTGTTCCCAGTTTAGATTAGTTTAGTTTATGCTCGTTTTTCCCTGCCAGCAAATAAAGCTGTGATTTTGAGTTCATCCCCTGAGTCTGTGAGTCCTGCATTTTGGGTCCAACTCCTGCCTGCCGCACAGCCGAAACATGACATGAAGAGAATGTCTTGAGAAGAAGGAAGGAGTTCTTTGAAGAGCTGAAGAATGAGGACAGTGCGAAAGAGGAAGACAGATTGAGGACAGCTAGTGACTGATTCACTAGTTTCACTAGTGTCTTTGTGGAACGAGAGGAACTATAGAACTACATGAGGAAGTCAGGGGTAGCAGAGAAGTAAGTGACGGTGGTGGGGGACATGTGTAAGTATAGCAAGACAGTGGGGAGGTGTGTGGTAGGAGTGATAGATGGGTTCAAGGTGGGTTGCGAATACAGCAGGAATCAGCTTTGAGACGCTTTTTGTTTGCAATAGTGATGGACAGACTGACAGATGAAGTCAGGAAGGAGTTTCCATGGACTGTGATGTTTGGAGATGACGTTGATCTGTAGTGAGAGTAGGGATCCGATGGAAGAAAGGCTGGAGAGATGGAGGTATGCATTAGAAAGGTAAAACAATGAAAGTTAGTAGCAGCAAGTGAATGAGAAACAGAATTGTTGCAAAGAGTAGGTTGTGAAGGTAGTGTAGTTTAAATATCTTGGGATGGGGCACAAAAGCGGTCAAGAGTGTCGGGTGATTTGTGCCAGAAGGTTGCAAGTTAGAGCAAATGGGAAGATTTACAAGATGTTAGTGAGACCTCCTATGATGGTCTACAGTTTGGAGATAGTGAAACTTTTCATTGGGAGTGATCAGAACACAAGACGCAAGTATGAGAAATGAACCAAACTAAGAAATCGGAGAGGGGCCGGATACCTTTTCCACAGCACTGTATGTGTGGACTGCATGCACCAGTCCTGTGCAAGTGTGGCCAAATGTTTGCACTGGATTTTTTTCATCATCTCCTAAACCCCCCAAAAGTTTTCAGTCTCAGACTTAAGAAGTCACTTGGATGAGTGACAAAACATTTCTCCCACTGAAAACTCTACATCTAGATGAACAGAATTGACTTTTAAGGGATTTCCTTAACTGAATGATTGAACATGCATCAAGACATCATCTCCTAAAGTTGTTTTTTGGTTGGTTACTTTCTCTTTTCTGCTTGTTTGATATTTCAATCTGTCTCCCTGCAGGTATCCCAAAGACACAAAGCCCAAGTTCAACAATATCAAGACCAAAAAAGCCTCCAGCTTTCATGAGTTTGCCCGCAGCACCAACGATGCTTGGGATATTGATGATGAGGAGGATGAAGAATTCCTTGGCACCTTCAACCCAGCTGTATCTATACCACCAGGCCTGCACACTACGTCATCCATACAGAACCAAGTAGCTACAAGATTTGAATTTTTGTCAGTCAGCAGTAAAGAAAATGAACTAGTGTGAAAACAAGAGACATTCTAGTGTGTCTTTTGATTTGATATTATTTTCATCTCAGCAGCATCAAGCAGGTGACACAGAAAGTGCAGTTTCACACAGATTGGCACCACCCACGACAGAAGGTCCAAACCTTCAGGATGTGCAGGAGGAGGACACGGAGTACGAGCAAGCCAATGGCAAGGTTGTCAAGTCTAGCAGCGATGCACACCTTAACACATCTTCAGGTATGTGGCTAATATGCTGCAGGTTTAAGATCTACAGAGCAGATTATCAGGTGATTCATAGTAAAGCTAATTACAGATTTTCACAGGTGGGATTTAAGACTGCAGTTAGGGCTGGTGGGATTATAGCAAGGTCTTTAGGATGTGTCTGATGTTCCATGATATCATCACAATTGAGTAATGCAGACAACAGAGGACTGTATACCACTTATTTATCTTACTGCTGTACAATTAATGTCTTTAGGATTTCTTTATGTAAAATAAAGATGTATACAGGATTAGTATTACAGAGAGCACATGTTATTTAATAATTATCTGACCACCTCTGTGTCTCATAAGGCACATTCACACAGAATAAGTGAAATCAGTTTCTACTTCATTGATAATCTTATCCTAACCAGTGTTTCTTTCTGTGACTAGCTCTTCTTGTGATGTAGCAGCCCCCCAGATTTCAATCCAGTTATGTTGTGATGAAATTATAATTTATAATAAGCATTAATTAACAGTTGCAAATTCCTGTTCAGCGTCTTTACCATTAATATCTCTAAGTGTTTTCTTTTAAGAGCCTATGAGGGAAGTACAGTGTTTAATTACCGTTAGTGTGCCTGGATTTAGGTTGTAAAATCTCTTGCAACCCCTCGATATTAGGGTTGATTTTAAACAGTTTGTCATGTGTGAATTCAATAATTAACAAGATCGAGTACAGGGAAAATTTATGCAAAACTTCACAACACTTTTTACAGAACGCCAGGTTATATGTACCCAACCTAAGTACCTTATTTATCAAAAATGCTTGGGGGAACATTTTATTCCTACAATACTGAGATAAGATGGACCTATGCAGCATAAAATGTCAGTCCCTCTTCTTCAGACTTCTTCAGACAGAGTCCAAAATATTTTGGGAGTCAGTCTGCCAAAAGAATATCCTTTCATTATCCACCTTTAAGAAAACCAAAGTAGATTTGTCAGTTTCACCAAACAGCGTACAGCAGGAATCCCTGTGAGTCACTCAGGCTGTAGACTGCTCCAAACACTCAGTTTCAGACTATTTTTTCTGCTATTGTCTCTGTTTAATATCACTGAGATTATCTTACATGTTCACCTTGGACAAACAGCTCTGATTGTCAGCACAGAAGTCCCACCCAACCGCTTTTCAAACAAGTTTGGATTGGCACTCAGTCAGAAGACTGTTGTCTCAAAGGGTAGGGGGAAGAGAACTGAAATAGCTGAAAGAACTGATGGGCTGCACCAAGGGCCCGTTTTTGATAAACAAGGATTATTTTGAACTGTGAGTCTGAGCTAATAGAATAAAGACAAAATATGGATTGGAAAATAAGCATAAGAAATCCCCTTTCGTAGCTTAAGTTATGAAATAACTGTCATCAAGTTCGACACTAGAAATTAATAAGAAAAGTTTCTTTTTCTTTTTGAAGTTCTGCACATGAATGAAAAGAACTCCCATCTGCAAATGTCTTATATGTGACAGGATGAAAGATCAAAGACAGATGTAATTGTAGGACTGTGTGAATAATGAAAAATTATACATGGAAAACAGGTTTCATTAATCCTCAATTAGCTTTACCCTCAGCTTTATGAGTAGGATCACTGTTTCAAATCTAGTGGCTTTTCATATGATGATTAGTCAGCTGAATCTTTATTCAGAAGTCACCTAGTGTCATGGTCCTGGGTCGAGTGACCCAGTGTTTGAGTTTTATGTATCTTTTGTATTCATTTGTGCCTAGCGTAGTTCACCTAGTTAATTTCTAGATTGCTGTTTAGTCTTGTTCCTTAGTTGTTTATGTCATCTCCCCCTGTACTAAGTCTCCCTGGTTCATGCGTCATGTCTGCGTGGTTATGTTTAGTTCATGTCATGTCTAATCTCCATGTTTCCTGTTTTACTTTGAAAGTCTGTATTCAATGTCAGTGTATTTAGTTTCACCTCTCCTGTCCTGTCGTTAGGTTCATGTGTGTCAGCTGTGCTCCCATGTGTGGCCACTTCCCCTGATCATCCCTCATGTGTATTTAGTCTCTGTGTTTCATGTAGTCTCTGTCGCGTCGTCTGTTCCCACCCTCCATGTTGTCACAGCCAGTCCTTTGTATTCATAGTTATGGTTTCCTGTGGCTTCATAGTTTATCCTGGTATCACTTTCCCAGTTTAGTTATAGTTTAGTTTTGTCACTGCGCTTCTGCCTAGTTTGCACTCCTTGTCTTCAGCCACAATAAAGGCTCGCTTTTCGTTCGAACTCAGTTTTGTGTCCACGCCTGTGTCTGCACCTGAGTCCTCCACACACTCTCCACACGGTCTGCCACTGCGACCGAGACAACTTAGTTTCTGAATATTCACATTGTTGACTGGTCTCCCACTAGCCTTTCTTAGACTATGTCCACACTAGCCCTTATAGATTTGAAAATGGTGTTTTGGTCTGAAAATGCTCTGCGTCCACACTAGCATTTTCAGTCGTTTTCACAGAGTTGTGCGTCCACATTGAAAGGCCAAAAACGCTTACATTCCAGTCCTGCGCATGCGCAAAAGTGAGTGAGAATTAAAGAATTTGAAGAAAAGCTATCTGGAGCATGTACAAACTGATATTAATCTTTTTTTTTTTTAGGGCTGTCAAAATTGAGAGCAATCAAAACAACTGTGTTTTCAAACGAAAACCCATTAGTGTGGATGTAGCCTTAGCCAGTAGTCAACACTTCAGCTAATTTAATCCTATTAAACTGCCTTTATGTGTTTACAAAGTCACAGTCTTGGTGACTTACAACACTGACTGTCTTCCACCTACAATCCAGTTTTGAGATCCCTTCCCAGGCACCTTAGCCCCCACTCACATCAGGTGAGGTCACATGATAGGGTGAGGCAAGGTCTCCCAATGGTTTCACCCGAAACCTCTGCTGGTAATGACCTGTGCCTTTTTTGGTGAGGCACAGGATCAATAGTAGGTCAACAACTCCCACCAAGGAATAAATACCTGACCACAGAAATAAATATGGCAACAAAGTAAGAAAATAATTGCATAGCTTAAGGAGATTGTTGTAAAGTAATATGCATCTCTTTAGCTTTACTTGTTTAATTTAAGATTAATTGCATTTGAAAAATATTTGAACCTTTTTATTGTTCCTTTAATATCGTGGCTCTTGCTTGTTTTCATTCTCCATTGTAAAGTTGCCTCTTGTTTTTAATCCGTGTGCTCCTTATGCAGTTCGCTCCACACTGCAGAAGCAGCAGTCTCTCCCAGTTCGTCCCATCATCCCATTGGTGGCTCGCATCTCGGACCAGAATGCATCAGGGGCACCACCGATGACAGTGCGGGAGAAAAGCCGGCTTGACAAATTCAGGCAGCTACTGGCTAGTCCCAACACTGACCTAGGTACAGCAACAGAAGCAGCTTTTCCCTTATATTGGGATGTGCTAAAGGACTGTGATCGTTGCAGGAAGGCCGTGCCTTTTGTTGAATCAGAAGATAGCTACCTAATAATTTACAGTACCATACATCAGCAAGGAAACATATTATTGACATGCAAGTATAATGTGCAGGCATCCTGAAAAGAAATTCTGTTTTTTTATGTATAAAACAGATTCTAAGATTATTTCAATACAACAATATGAACAAAAAATGTGACGTATTACACTGTCTTTTTTTTTTTTTTTTTTTTTTTTTTTACACAAAAACAGCCAAAAAGTAGACGCAGTGTGTGGAAAAACTAAGTACAGCCCATGATTTAGTAGCTTGTAGAAGTACTTTTAGCAGCAATCAATCTGACACTTCTCATATTGCTGACTGAGCAATTTTGGCCCACTCTTCTTTACAACAAGGTTGAGGTCTGGACTTTGAAAAAGGAAATGATCGGCATGTTGCAATGGCCCATTTAGCCATTATGTTGTAAATTAACTGGTCAGGGAAGTTTCAGTTGGACTTGGATAGTTTGGAAATGGCCTTATAACCCTTCCCAGACTGATAAGCAGCAGCAATTGCACCTCTAAGATCAGTGCCAATGTCTTTTCTGTGTGATATGGTGTTAACTCCAAACAAGCAAACTGTCAAAACTTCTGCTTTTATAGAGGTGCTCACACTTGCTGAAAATCAATAAATTAGGATCATTTGATTAATTTGACATTTTTGTGGTCTAATTGAGAGGTCCTTGAAGGTTCTCAGTCATCCAGGTCATCGGAGTCTAAGTATCTTGGAAAGAAGGGTGTCTGGACTTCTTTAAGGTTCCTTCTCATCCGAGAAGCTTCTTCAGTTCTAAGCGTAATTGGTGGAGAGTTCCGGATTTTACACCCGTTTTCACACCTTAGCTCATGTGATTATGATAGGGGGTCCATGACCCTCTCGGGGACACTCCCATAGGGCTTAAAATCTGGGACTGTCCACCGTTTGACCTTAGAACTGAAGAAGCTTCTCAAATGAGAGGTGAAATGTCTTCAAGCAACTTAAAGAAGTCCAGACGCTTTTCTTTCCAAGCTCCGTAGACTCTACTTACAAGAGTCTATGTAAGCCTTTATATATTTCTATGTTTTTGGTAGAGCAGAGAAATTTCTTTCATTACCCATACAAGATCCAAAATTTACAAATTAACTATAATCCTCAATGCAGCTCAAAGGAAAGGTCAGTGATCTCTTAAATGTAATGCAAATAAACATTGCCCATGAAGACATCTATGTAACAACTTAAATGATAAGCAATTCAAATTCAGCTTTTAAAAAGTAATTGCTGGATGTTGATTTTGTAAACACTGAGGACATAGAGAGGACATTGTTCAACTTGTAATTTTGTTAACTATCACTAGATGAAAACAACCAGGCTCTGGGTATTTACACACAGTGTGAGCTCCAGTTGATTCACCCATGTTCAAATAAAATGGAAACTCTGGCTGCACAGTAAGCCTGATTTTAAATCAAATCAAATGTGTAGTGTGAGTTAACATGTCATACATATTTAATAAAATTGGCACAGTATCTCACCAGCTTTTAAGAGGAACTGCTGGCGTGCTGTAACTGTTGCACTGCTAAAAATCTTTAGGCTGTAGCTAGGAACATTGTAAGACTGGTCCTCAAAGATTTCTGAAATGAAATATCTGTGAGTTAGATCGCACTTTGAAAGAACTGCACTCACAATGCCTCTCGTGTGCTGAGACTTTCTTCTAAAAGACTTTGGTTGTGTTTGTGCTTTAGAAGTTAGATTTTTCTGTAGACGTGTATTTTTCAGGTTGTAGCCATTTTCTTTTAATGTCTTTTCTGTCATCAGTGCTCAATATGATAATGATTTCACTTATCGTACTGGAATGTCAAGCTAAAGAATAGACTGCAAGACTTTATGAGCTTGTCACCAGAAAGAAATGGATCCAGAATATGTGGTACGGGTTTGTCTGAAAGAACCCACACAGCCTTCAGTTTAATAAACCTGTTAACACAAGTAATGAAGGACTTGATGAGATTTTTTTCACCAAAAGAACTCTCTTTTGTAAAGCTGAACATCACATTTTTTTCTATTAAACTGATTTTACAGATTTATTTTTCTATTGCATGGGTGACTCGTTACTAGTTGTGTAGGTTGTGCTGATCTCTGCTCTGGTTTCTATATAGCATTGACAGTGCTTGTTTCTATCTTGCTCTGTGCTGTTACAGAAGAACTCCGCAAGCACAGCTGGTCAGGCATACCAAGAGAAGTCCGGCCAATCACATGGAGACTTCTTTCTGTAAGGCTGTGACCTTCAGTTTTGCAAAAGCACATTTTTCTCAGAATTTAATAATCCAAAGCATTCTGTCTCAATAGCTCAATTTTTTTTTTATTCTTTTTGTTTGATTCGTAAAAATTTTCAGATAATGCTAAAAGCTTTATCTTTACAGCCGAACATCTCAAGTGTTCTCTCGTCTTATCTAATGGTCAGCCTGTTCTGTTCCTCTGAAATTGTTCAGCTAATCAAAAAAGGGTTGTTTTTTCTGTATCTTAACCTTTCTAATGGCTTGTTCAGGGCTACCTGCCAGCCAACAAGGAACGCAGAGAGCTGGTGTTGAAAAGGAAGCGAGAGGAATATTTCAGGTTCATAGAGCAGTATTACCACTCCAGAACAGACGAGCACTATAAAGACACATACAGACAGGTGATGCTGCAGCTGAAATACAAAAGAGATGTAGTTTATGTATGTAAAAGATCCATGACCTAACATGTCAACATTTGTTCCTGTCAGATCCACATTGACATTCCAAGAACAAATCCTCTGATTCCCTTGTTTCAGCAGCCTGCAGTACAAGAGGTAAGATTACTGAAAAGCAGCTCCAATATCTCAGTTGTTTCTCCAAAGTACACGTGTCTCGTTTTCTATGTTCATGATGAGGGTCGGAATACCGACATTATTTTAATGTTTGGTTGGTTCGTTTCTCCAGTTTAAAGTGAACCAGGGACTTGTTTTTGTTTTGGAGATAGTGGCTCTAGCTAATTCTTGGTTCAGTTCAGCGTTTCCACTATTACAAAATGTTTAAGCGGTACATCACAACAGATTGTCCTATGTTGAGATTATATTAATAGCTAAGCCCCTAGTATGAGTTACTGCTTTTATAAGACATGTAATGTGAGGCTTTGCTTTGTTGCTGGCATCATTGGAAGTTCTGGATTTTTTGTTTTCTTTCAATTTTATCCTCCCACTGATTTCATTTGTGTCCCCTCAAAGTTGACATTAGTTTGTCAGAAACCCACCTACTCTCGCCAGTGGTTAACTCGCCTTTCATTGTCATGGCAGATATTGAATTTTATTGGCATTATGGTCTCTGGTCACCATATAGCTACTGATCTCTTCCTGTATGTACACCACTTAAGAATAACAATATGTTACACATTCCACTTTAAACATTTTAATAACATATTCATAAGGAATTCAAAGTCTTGCTCTTATGGAGAAACAGGCAGGGTCTCCTGGCTGGCTGCACAGGGACTATGTATACTATACAAGATTTTATTTTTTTTTTTTTTTATTCTATTAGTGCAGATCAGCAGGGAACATAGCAACTGGTCAATCTTTTTTACAAAGTCAGATTCTGCATGGAGAAAAATGTTTTCTGGAGGAAGATAAATCCATGAAGGGAACTCACCTTTTGAGAAGTCATATTTTACTTTACTGAAAAACTAATTTGGGATAATGAAGTTTTTCATTGTCTTTATTTGTGTGTGCTGATATACAGCATATCATCTTAATTTGCTCAAAAAGTTAACATTCCAGCTTTGTTCTGTGGCTGGACTCATTGTGAAAAGCATTGACAACACTGTAAGTGATACAGGGTTGTATAGTGTGGTGTATTTGCCTGTCATTGAGGAAGAAGCTTCATCAGATTAGTACACTCCAGAGGAAGTTAGCTGTTAAAAAGGAAATGCACTGAGCCCAGCCTGTTCCTCAAAGGAAGTGATTTTTAGTGGCTTTGCAAAACAACCAAGATATTACACATGACAATAATTATTTCTGAATATTCAGCACAAACATGTATTTGCATTAATGGTAAAATGTACAGCCTCTGTCAACTCTTAAGGATTTACATATGTTCGTGTTCCTTTTAAATACCTCCAAACTTGACATCCGAGAAAGAATCTAAGTCTCGTCCAGCACTCAACCGTTACTGATCCCGATCTCAACATAATGTTACAGCCTACTGATATCCAGAGCCTTCATCTACACTAAATGCCACGCCACAAAGAAGCTCCTTTGATAAGCCTTGCCAGAGTAATGGCTGAGACTTTCCCCAAGGTCTTCATAATCCTCCACCAAGGATGTGTTGGTTAGGTCTCAAGTCCAAGATAGCAGAACACATCCCGAGGGAAGCCTTCCTGTCCTTCCTTTTCCTTACTTGGTTTGCCAGAACCTGAACTCTTTGAGACCAGTTGACAACCTCCTCTGTAAACTCCCTGAGCTCTTCAGTTTTTTGTTCTTACAGCTGCTCAAATCTCATGACAACACCTGTCAAATAAAAATATTTTGCTTTTCTTTATGTTTGTGATACTGTTCATATTGTACATTGAAATGCTGTCACATAATATTGTGAAATTAGGGTTAGAAAATAAAAGTCTTTCTTGGGGTACTTTTGACCACCAGTGTACATGTAATTTATCAGTAGTTAATGTGCTGTAGGATAGTCTTATTACTTAACAGTTAGTTTCAAGAATATTGCCCACACTACCCAGGTATAAGGATTAGACATACCAGTCATGTTGTGGCACCTCAGTTAATGTACACAACAGTTTCAACAGTCTGTAAAACACACTTCAAAGCATTCATGCTATTTTTTACAGACGCTTATATGTGTCTACAGACATAAGACTGAAAATGTGGACAGGAATCAAAAGAAAAAAAGACTTCCACGCTGGAGCTGAACATTAGCAGTAATTCTCCTTGTTTCCTCAGATTTTTGAGCGAATTCTCTTTATCTGGGCCATCCGTCACCCAGCCAGCGGTTACGTTCAAGGAATCAACGATCTGGTCACACCTTTTTTTGTTGTCTTCTTGTCAGAGTTTGTCAGTAAGTTACACGTTGAATCGGGGGGAAAAAAACATTTGGTTTGTTCTTTTTCTAGTTAGGTTATATATTGAATGACAATTTTAAATTTCTTCATCAAAGCTCAGCTCACATCAGAAGACTTGAGTCATCAGTCTCAGTCAGTGTTATTTGTTTTTCCAGCGGAGGATATGGAGAACTTTGATGTAGCAGCACTACCTCTGGAAACTCAGAGAAATATTGAAGCTGACAGTTTCTGGTGCATGAGCAAGCTGCTGGATGGAATACAGGTCGGGACACAATCTCAATCAGTGCTAATTTAAAACTAGTAAGCAACTTTATTGAAATTTATTTCTTTTCAGGACAACTACACCTTTGCTCAGCCTGGAATTCAGAACAAAGTGAAAGCTTTAGAGGAGCTAGTCAGCAGGATAGATGGTACGTGGACAAGCTTATGCTTAGCTTGTGGAAACAGTTTCCCTAACAGCAGGAGACCCAGTTTTAACAGGTGTGTGTATCTGTGTCTGTTGCCAGAGGACATTCACAATCATTTCAAGAGGTATGAAGTGGAGTACCTGCAGTTTGCTTTCCGGTGGATGAATAATCTTCTGATGAGGGAGTTGCCACTCCGCTGCACTATCCGTCTCTGGGACACCTACCAGGTAAGGCAGGGTGTCCACCATTATCTGAGATTTTATGAGCAATGAACACGAGTCACAGCTGTCTCAGACAATTTGCTGCTGTTTCAGTCAGTGTGTCTGCATCTGTAGTGCAGCTTATTTTATGCTCTGTGGGTCAAGATGAAGAAATTTCATGAAATCTTGTGATGTGCATCTGAGATCTCTGATGGCCCCATTATACTTACCACACTGGTCACTTTGCGTGTCACTGGTGACATCATCACATGGCTGTATCCCTTTATGCTGACCGTTACAGCACAGGTACTCGCTGCAGTATTCTCCTGAATGATAAGTGTCACAACTCAAACAAATCCTGCACATCAGTGCTGGTGTAGGAGAAGTTGTCAAAACGGGACGCAAATAAATTGCTTTGAAGTGTGTGTTTTGTTTTTTGTTTTTTTTTAAAAGTCATATTTTCAAACTGTTGCATCATCTCCTCTGTATAATCTATAAATCTCTGAGCATCTGTGTCATTATAATCACAGTAACAATCGACACAATCCTCCTGTCTTCATTTAGCACGCCAGGTTACAAAAATCTTGAGTGCATGACCAAAAGAAATGACAGATTCCAATTTGCCTGGCATGAGACAGTGGGTATAATGGGGCCCTGATAGACTGTAAAACTATTCAAGCTCATTAGTCCAACATGTGTGGCATTATACATCTTATAATTACAAAATGGGTACAGGACTGTTACAAAAGAAAATACCTGAAAGGTGATTTTACACATTCACATTTTTTACCAGATTAGATGCCACATACTAAATTGTTATAGCCACTACCAGTTTTATTAATGTACCAGTTTTGGCTTTTAATGAAAAGTTTTGATGGTGAGGTTAATTTTGCACACTGCACTCCCCTCCAGAAGTGAGCAGCAGGTCAGCATGGATCACATGAACATTAATTGAGGATGCAGAGAGTTACAAGGACTTGTGTGGTTCCAGGCACCTTTATTGTTCCATTGGTGATAAACAGTACACTGATGACAACAATGGAAATCTGTTATCCTACAAAGTAGTTAATGCACTTATGACTGGTGGAGAATAGTTCAAATAAAGTAATCCAGTGCAACAGCAGTACAAACTGCAGTGTGACATAAAGGATGGACAGCATACTCTTTTGGAAATCATGTTAGAAAACTGGACATGATAGCCAAGGGGTGGATGTGACTAAGAATCCAAGAGACACTGCACACTCAAAATGAATCACCAAAGTAGTCATACATCAAAGCATTCTTATATTTTACACCAAATGATGATTTAATAAATTAACCCCATGACATCTTAAACAAGACTTGAAACTAGCGATAGAGCTTGTAAGTCTCCTTCCTCCTCCTCATCCCCAACCGGTCACAGCAGATGGATGCCCCTCCATGAGACTGGTTCTTCCTGTTAGCAGGGAGTTTTTCCTTCACACAGGAGGTTGTCTGATTGTTGGGGGTTTCCCTGTATTATTGTAGGGTCTTTACCTTACAATATTAAGTGAATTGAGTGTGACTGTTTTGGTGATTTGAGGCTATACATATAAAACTGAATTGAATAAACCAATCAGAAATGTGTTCATTGAGGTCGAAGATAAAGTGAAAAGTAACATTTTTCCCTCACAGAATTCTGTACAAGGACTCTTCTTTTGGCAGTCAAAGGAGTTGCCTCTTTCTGAACATTAGAAAGAATGCCGTTTTCAATCACTCACAATAATTTAACCTTTGTGTATGTCAGTGGTTGCAATATTTGGCCTGTTACACAGTATTTGTAAGTCATTAGACAAATCTTTTCTTGATTGAAGCTGATTTGTATAATTGGCTACCATTATTCTGTTTTCCACAGGCTGAAGCAGAGGGTTTTTCCCACTTCCACTTGTACGTCTGTGCTGCTTTCCTCATTAAGTGGCGCAAAGAAATCCTGTCCATGGTTGACTTTCAGGTACATTTGTCTATGTCATCCAGTCACGGCAGAGAAACTAATATGACCCATTTAAGCCAGACTGGCGGAGAAGGGCGGAGTCTTCTGAGTTAAAATTAATCAACTTTACTTTGTAAAGGTTTAAATCACATCATTTGTAGTTCTTCTTCAATTTTGATGCTGGTCTAACTTGTTTTTGATCAATCATAAGATAGCCACTTCCTGCATCATATCCTGCTTTTATGTGTATTTTACTCTTAATGGTACCATAATTTATTACCAAATAAATCTGCTGCAATTGGTAAGACTTGAAACTAGTGACTAAGATGATGAACTAGAGCACAGGTGTCGAACTCCAGGCCTCGAGGGCCAGTATCCTGCAGGTTTTAGATGTGTCCTTGATCCAACACAGCTCATTTAAATGGCTAAATGACCTCCTCAAGATGTCTTGAAGTTCTCCAGAAGCCTGGTAATGAACTAATCATTTCATTCAGGTGTGTTGACCCACGGTGATATCTAAAACCTGCAGGACACCGGCCCTCGAGGCCTGGATTTCGACACCCCTGAACTAGAGCAAGGGGACAGTAGGTTTAAATACTGTAATTTGACTTCCTTTTCTTTCATCCTTCTAAACATCAACATGTCAGTGTAATCGTTTATTTACGGAGCCCCACAGGGGACATGGGAGGAAAAAAAAATTAAGACGGACTTTTGCGAGATCTCGCAAAACAAACTCGGGATCTCGCAAAAGTTTTAGCCGCATTCTTCGGAGGCCGCCAGCTCGAAGCTGACCGGGAGGTCGAGGCACAATGTGCCGGGAAAGCGGTGTTCCTCCCGGCTGTAGTAGGTCTCGACCTCCCGTTAGCTTCGAGATAGTGGGTGTCAGATCTCCGAAAACGTCGGAGCACTTTTGCAAATATGTGATGTCTTGTAAACCGAGCAGGTATCTGACGTTTACACAACTACATTCACGCCTCAAAATATCTTAAGTGTATTTTGTGACCCAGAAAGAGTAATATTACAACTAAGTAGCTGCCGCCATTGTTGGAATTCAACTTTTGCCAGATCTCGCAAAAGTTTTGCCAGATCCCGAGTTTGTTTTGCCAGATCTCGCAAAAGTTTTGCCAGATCCCGAGTTTGTTTTGCCAGATCTCGCAAAAGTTTTGCCAGATCCCGAGTTTGTTTTGCCAGATCTCGCGATCTCGCAAAAGTCCGTCTTAATTTTTTTTTTTTTTCTCCCATGTCCCCTGCAGGGCTCCGTATTTATTTGATCACCAGAAAATAAAAGTGTTGCTTGTAGTTTTGTAATAGGTTTACCAACCAAGTATGCATGTACATCTGCTAAGTTTTATATGCTAACCCATATGTTACGTTTGACAATGAAAGGCTTTGTATCTCCAACTTTCAAAACACTGAGTGTCTTAAGGACTCTCTCTTGCTCTTTAGGGTCTCCTCATGCTACTGCAGAACCTTCCTACAATCCACTGGGGGAATGAAGAAGTCGGTCTCCTCCTGGCTGAAGCTTACAGGCTCAAATACATGTTTGCAGATGCTCCCAGCCACTACAAGAGATAAGCCCAATGCTTCCGCACCAGGGAAAATGCTGCATTTTGACTTTTAAAAATCAATTTAAACCTTGAGTGGGCAACTTCGGTGTCTGAGATGCACATCAGGTGCAGTCTCTGAGGTAACGTAAAAGAGACTGACGGGATGTTATGTCAGTGATATTAACTGTATCCTGTGAAAATGAAGTCCAGTGAATATTAAGTGGATTTGGGGCTTACATTGCACACAGCTCAGTGAATATGGGACTATTTTGCAGGCAGCGTTGCACTGCAACGGTGGACTGTGACAGTATAAAAAACAACTCGACTATGCCACTCTGGTTTACTTATACTGTTTTTGGTCATCTCTTATGTTCACTGTAAGCGTGAAAGAAGACACTGTAATATAGTGGGATGATGAATGTTTGTGAGATCATCCTTTTAGTGAGAAATGGTATCTAAAGATTATATTTTTGGCATTTTTTTGTTTTACAAGGGACAATATTGGGTATAAAGCAGGCAACTGGAATACAAAGCTTAGTTTTACATTGTCTGGCTGGCAGTCCCCTTTCTTTGTTAAATAGATGCTTTTTGGTTTAACCAAAATCGCTCTGTACAATCAGCATCTTTAAAGCCGCGACTGATATTCTGGGTTGTAATTAGTAAGTATTACCTAAGAGTAGCAAATAGAAGGTATTGTATTTCATTTTTTAGGTTGTGTTTGGGGTGTAAAGCAAAAAGACTGATTTGGTGTCAATATCACTTTTAATTTCTAAATCACTGTGAAGAACGGAGGTATAGTTTGGAAATAACAACTGTAAAGTTAGTTTTACTTAAAAATCTAAACTTAGCACTGTTCAGATCTTTCCTGAACCTGAACTGTGCTAAATTAATTCAGTAGCTGCTTAAAATTGTTTAAAATTGTAGTGAAGTTTATACAATTGTGATCCAGTTTTTGATGAAGATTGCAGATTGACACACTGCATCAACACTCAAAAGTCAGCCAGCTTGTCAGTTTTGGCCTGAGGGTGGAGGTTTTACCCGAAGTGTTTCAAGAGATACCTGTCAGTGTAAAATCTGTGCATAATTACAAGTGATGAAAAACATTCAATAACATCAGTTATACAGAATATTTACAATCAGTATGTTTTAATTGGAGGAAATGCCTGTGTTGGTATTGAAAGTCATTATGCTATCTGAATGCAGCTCCACATCCCTGACAATACCCTATAGAGCATTGGTAAGGTACACATGCAGTGTAACGCTTTCCTGACATGCTCCATGAAACTTTATTTGTGCAACAGTGTTTTTCTTTTTCTTTTTTTTTTTTTTTTTTTTTTAAATATGATTGTGTGCGTTACAACTCATCTACCTTCATTGCCAGTGATAATAATAGTGCAACATATGTTTGAAAGGTATGACAACACTCTTATACTTTGTGCATCTAATAGAAAGAAAATCAGTCTAAGTTGGGTCATCTGCTTCACTCTTTAACCTGATTCATTCTGGACCAAAGTCTCTGTTGGAAAGTTGTGACGCCCAGCTGATGGATGCCACCGTGATCACCATAGATCACAGCAGACTGAATGGAGCAACATTGTTCACGAGTCTTAATCCATTTCAACTATAACTGGAGTTCTGAGCTACTTAATGGCATTTTATTCAGTGAAGTGCTACTGAAGACATGATGGTGAAATAGATTCTCCTTTATTTATGAAGGAACACCAGTCTTGTCCACTATTTATCAGTCATCAGATTTCCATAATCAATCTTCATCTTCCACCTTGAATGTTTTTTGGAGTTTTACAGTATGCGTGTAGCCTTAAAGTCACTTTCATTCATTCAGGTGAGCCACATGATTGTCATTACTGTGACTCCATGCTGGGGTTTTTTGTTTGTTTGTTTGTTTTAATTTAAAGGTCATTCTGTTCAAAAAATGTGATGTTAATAACTAAAAACTAACAAAATGTTTTTTTTCCATGCAGCTACAACAACAAATCCAATCTTTATTGGAACAGTACAGCCTGTTTTACAGAGTGCTTCACTAGTCAATGCTGGCTTCAGCCTTAAATGAAGACTTGTTAAATTATTACAGTCTCAGCTGTATATTCACCTTTTCTGATGATATTAAACAAACAACATGTGTGTACATGGATTGGGTTGATATATTATTTTATAGCACCATTTAAAGCATGCAGTTCCAACGTGCTTCACATTTATGATGAAATCTCTGTGAGGAAAAATTATACAAGCACACATAGTGATGTGAAAAAGTATTTGCTGTCTTCCTGGTTTGTTTGTTTGTTTGTTTTTTTGGGGGGGGGGGGCATTCAAAGTGGTTTTTGCTACAGCAGGTCATTCACCCAATCACACACATTCATATAAACTTAACAAAAAAATTGTATATGAATGTAGTAAAAACCACTTTGACATAAAAATATTACATTTCATAAGAAGGTCATCCCAGCCATCATCAACTCAACTGTAATTGATGGAACCATGAATTCTGCTCTCTACCCGAAAGAATGAATTTCTCACCGTCTGTTCATGCCCTGAAGCTCAAGCACACTTAATAATTCAGACAAAAATTCAAAATGCACCAGCAAGTTCACCTGTGAATGACTAAAAAAAGTTTTTTGAGTGGCCTAATCAAAGTCCAGACTTAAACCTGATTGAGATGCTTTGGTGTGACTTTAAACAGGCGGCTTCTGCTCAAAAACCTTTGTGTGTGGCTGAATTGAAATGCTTATGCAAAGAAGAGTGGGACAAAATTCTTCCACAGCGATGTGAGCCACTGTTCTTGATTGTCGCTATTCCTGCCAGGGGCCGCATGTAATTACTATTTTATATTAAGTTTGGATAGCTTTGTTCCCTTAATAAATGAAATCATCATTTAAAAACTGCATTTTATACTTACTTGGGTTGTTTCTCTAGTTTTAAAATTTTTCTTGAGTATTTCTGTGTGACAATTTATTTCAGCCATTCATTTTCTTCTTTTTTTCCAAGTCAGGAAAGGGGTGAGGGTCACCAGGCAAAAGATGGAGTAATCCTCCACGAGTCGCCAGTATATCACAGGACTAAAACACACAAACAGTCAGTCATTGCATTTGTACAGCGCTTTTTGAGACCCTCAAAGCATTTTACAATTCCACTATTCATTCACTCTCACATTCACACACTGGTGCAGGCAAGCTACAGTTGTAGCCACAGCTGCCCTGGGGCAGACTGACAGAAGCGAGGCTGCCATATCGCGCCATCGGCCCCTCTGGCCAACACCAGTAGGCGGTAGGTGAAGTGTCTTGCCCAAGGACACAACGACCAGGACAGACAGTGCTGGGGATGGAACTGGCAACCTTCCGGTTACAAGATGAGCTTCCCAACCCCCTGAACCATGCCTATGGCCAATTAACCTAACCCATCCATATGTTTGGACTGTGGGAGAAAGCCAGAGTATACAGGGATCACCCACGCAAGCAGGGGAAAAACATGGAAACTTCACATAGAAAGGCCCCAGCCTGGTTTCAAACCCAGGACCACCACGCTACCTCAATCATTTCTACTCAACATCGCAAGGCAGTGAAGATATCTCCACCAGCAACATTAAAGTGATATACACAAAAGAATCAATTTTATGATCCAATAAGAATAACTAAATAATAAGAAATTTACTTTAAGCACTCTAATTATAAACGCCTAAAAAATATTTACAACTTTTTCTTACGTTACCAGTTTCCTACATTATAATCTATTCTTTCTGATGAAATATGATTTCTTTGGGCTTTCCCTGCTTTGTTCTAGTTCCCACCTGTAACATGGTCGATATGAATCTGGAAACACCCTTGTTGAAAGGGGCAGAGAACATTTTTGATTTTATGTCTTTTTAATAGTTAATTAGGGGTCAGCAACTGCTGGCATTAGTTTTAAAAATGTAATAAATTGTTTTGGTTTGAAAGTCCTTTTAATTGTAACTAGCAAGACTGTAAATGGGCTACATAAGAGAGAGGAGAAGCATCATACCTACAGTCACTGTGCATACCTGAGAACTCAAGCTGCAAAGTGGGTAAGTGACGTGCCGGAAGTGACCCGGACCCAGTGCTAAGAAAACTTCGCTTTCAGTTTAGCAGTCATGCCAGTGTGGTTTGTGTTAAAGAATCCCATTAATAATGCAACGCACTGTCTGAATCTATTCACTCGTCAATACAGCCGCTGCACTGCTCCTGTCTGAGTGCCAAGGTAAGCTAGTTAACAAGCGCAAGTGTGCATTTCTGACGTGTTGGCGAGGCTAGCAGCGAGCTAACCTTAGCAAACACAAAGCTAGCCCGTGGTCGCAGCTGTGTTGTTGTAAGGTTTACCGTTGTAGAGGCTCAGACTTATCACTAAACTGATACCTATCGTCTCAGTCTGTGTTGTCCAAATAGAATAGAAGAATAAAACTTAGCGACCAGTAATTCAGAATGTCAACAAAAAAAGAGGAACAAGTTAAAAAGAAGGCACGTTTCCCCTCATCCTATCAGAGCTTGGCTAGCTGTTGACTGCAGGCGTGGTGCCATTTAGCTTACAACCAAAACACTTCTCAGTACCTTAGCCTTTTAGATCTTGTGTCTGAGTGAATTAAAGGCTAGCTGCTCAAACCTCTTGTGTCTCCATTAAAGCCAGGAGAAAGCTTGGTGAAGGAGGATGGATGGAGTCAGCTGGAGTACTACAAGGTCCCAGGAGTCATTTGGTCGCTCCAGCTCAGCCACAGACACTCTGTCAAGGCTTGCCACCTTTATCGCTAGGGCAGAGACAAAACAGCACACACGAACCCAGAGGCAGCGTCTGCCCCAGCAGCCCACCTATCTGTGTCAAGAATGTGGTAACGCCTTTCCTTATGCCACAGATCTGTTACAACACCAGGAGTCTGAACACACACTGCCCAAGCCTCACCGGTGTCCCTCGTGTGGCCAGGAGTTCTCCCTGAGGTCATCCTTACAGCTACACAAGTGCGAGTCCACATGCTGCGAGCTTTGTCATGGGATGTCACTATTTGGTTCCCCCTGCTCTACGTGCGCGACTCACACTTCTGATCCTGGCAGGCCCCTGGACAAGCCACTTCACCGCCAGCCTCATCACATGGACCGCAGCCCATATGCGTGTGCCCCGTGTGGGAGAGGTTTCAGCCAGAAGCAGGCTCTGCTGCAGCACCAACAGGCCGGCTGCAATGAGCTGCCGTCCCTGTCCGATATAGCTGATGCCAGCAGGCTCCCTGACGACTCTTCACCTGTTTCTGAGGGGGATTCCACTCGCTCTGATTCTTCAGATACTCCAGGGCCCAGTGGCCGAGCTATCAACACGTGCCAACTCTGCTCAAGAGTCTTCCGCTCAGAAGCTGCACTGCAACGCCATGAACAGGCCAGCCATGCAGAGGAGCAAAGTGCCACCGATGGGGAGGTGAGGAAAGGAAGGAGTGCTAAGGTGAATGAAGAGCCAAGCAAGAGTTCAAAATCTCAAAAAAAGCTGCTGAGCTGTCGCTCCTGTGACATGGTTTTCAGGAGCACCTCTAAACTGTACGTGCACAGAAAAGAAAAGCACAGTAGAGAGAAGAATATCAGGAGAGAGCCGAGGCCAGTCGTCATCAAGCGGAGGAAAGCAGGCACGTATCCCTGTCAGGTCTGCGGAAAAGTCTTTGTCCACCATTTATCGCTTAGAGCACACTACAGACAGCATACAGCCTTGAGCTTGGTGGCTATCAAAAACAAAAGCAAGACTGTAGGATGTACCACCAAAGACTCATCCAAACTATCAGAAAACAGACCAAATAAAGCCAAAACCAGCCTCGCTGAGATTAAGACAGTCAGGGCTGGCCCAGGGAGACCCAGGAAAGTCATTCGACGGTTGACCAAGAAAGGTGTTTCAGGGAGATGCACAGAAGTGCCTGAAGCTCAGGAGGAGGTGGAGAGAGATTTCCCGTGCCCCTCCTGTGCAGAGGTTTTCTCTCTGCAGCAGCAGCTGAAGGAACACATGGAGCTCCACCAAACCTCCATGAAGAGGAGACAGTGCAGTGTGTGCACCACCGAGATGGACACGTGCAAATGGCCAGGCTCCAGGAGGCAGAGGCTGTACCACTGCGTGCCCTGCCAGCAGGGGTTCTCTGCACTTGACTCTTTCCTAGAACACTGTCAGGAGCACCTGCGAGTTAGGGTGGAGGAGGACAGCTTGACAGAGGGCTACACGCATCAAGCCGACAAAGCCTGACGTGTCAGTGTGAATGTCATCAGCAACCCGCCTTTTTGCCTTGAAGGGTTAGACAGAGGGGAGTGATGAAATCTCTGTGAAATTCTTGTTGAGTCACGAGTTCACTGATTGAGCATTCAGAATATATTGCTTTTGTACCCCAAGCTCGGGCTTTGTTATCCAAACCATATCAACAGTTAAAAAGAATGTCTTATTAAGCTTTTATTTAGCCCTTTACCATGAATTTTATTTTCTCCTGCAAGACTCATTGAAAAGCACAGTGTGGCTATCAGTTTGTCTAAGATCCATCACAGCAGCTTTTAAAGGGAGGTTTAATCAGTGTTTGTACATCTGAGAACAGGACATCTTCTCAGATGCGTCTTGCAGAGCAACCATGCATTAATAAGTTTCATTGTAGTGAAATACAACAAAGAAGAATTACACAGAATATGTGTTTATGTTGTTTAGCAGCAGCCTTTAAGATGAGCCTCAGCTTTATTACAGCAAGACAGATGATATGAAATTGAACATAAAGCTAACATTTTCACTGTGAAGGACTGTTGTTGTCTGCAAATTTTCACTCTATAATGCATTGAAAACTGTAGAAGCCAGAACAGTTTGATTTTGATTCGTTTGATCCATTCAAAGTATCCAAACCTTTAAACCCAGGAGTCCCTCTTTCAGACCAGTTGTTGTCTGTGTATCCACTTTTATACCACAGAGTGGTATAAAAACTTCCACAAATTGTCTGCTTTTCCTTTTTTTTTCTTTTAATTAAGAATGGTAGCTTATGATCCTGGAAGATGGTCTCACCACTTGGCAGCAACTGGGCTGGTTTAATTCCAGCCAGATACACAAAGCCCCTTTGGGGTTGTATTAGGGAGGCCATAAAAAGAGCATAAAACTCTGCCAGTCAAACTTGTGGAGTCACCCACTGTGGCGATCCCTTTTGAGAAGGGAGCAGCTGAAAATGGCTGTTAATAATAACATCAGTTGTGTAAAGGTTCCTGGACCTTGGATAAACTTCCCAGCTCTTAGAGTTTGAACTGTTCATTTCTAATCAACCCCATTTTCCAAAAACAGGTTGGGATTTGCTCGCATGCTCAAAGTGGAGCTAAGCTCATCTTTGCCTCAGGGTTTTGTTTTTTGTTCTTTTGAGAAATGAGGCCATCTGCTCAACTGTGGTACATTCTGGCCAGAACACTGCCTGACAAATTGTTTGCTACTTGTCTAGTTTTTGTTATGTTTTCTGCTGTATTTTCTTACAAATTTGGCAATAATTATTCATCAATTGTGGTGTCTGAACTTGTCGTGTTGTCAGTCTTGTGTCCCGAACGTGAGTGTTAGCAGCACTACTTAGAGCACTGGGTGGAGGTTCATTTCTTTGCTCGAGAGATAAAATGCAGCCCCAGGGTCTGAATGAGATTGTAGTGTGTAACACTGTTTGTTTACATGCTGTTTCCTAATATTTTATCATGGAAGAGAGATCGCAGTAATCTATACAGTGAGCAAACTTGGCTTTCATGGATAACTCTACCCAAAACAATGCCTTTCATAATGGCCCTGCTTTTTAGCTTGCATGAGCTTGGGTCGTATTTCCTAACTATGCAAACAGATGGACTGACGGCAGCCCTTCAGTGTGTCTACGATGCTCAATAAGTGCGCTTTGGTGAATAAACTTAAATCAACATGATTTTTTTTTTTTTCTAAAGTATTTTCAACTACTGTTTTCAAAATGCGACTGTGAACATGTAGAAGATACGTTTCTAGGTTTTGAAGTTTCTACTTTTCTGAGGTCTTTTGTAAGTTGGTGTGTATGGCTCTTTGCAGATGACATAAATAAAATTTAACAGTTGTCAGATGTTTTCTTTGCATCATTTCTGCTGTTCTAATTCTGTGAATTTTCAAACTGACTGCATGCCACAGCCATACAGCAGACTGATAGTAATTAATGGATGACAGTTGAAATTAGCAAGGGGAAATTGCAAAAATTATACCATAATTTGATTTTATTCAAAGTGGTTTAAAGTTATTTCATTTCTACTCAAATATATACATTTATTTTTGATGATTTTAGCTAGTTTCTAGGTTCAGATAATATAAATCATTATTGAAATTGCAGGTCGCAGCTAAAAGCTCTTCCATTTGTATTCTGAACATAGTCAACGGTGTAACAACTAATGGCCATGAAGCTTACACATTACTCTTAAAGCAGGAACAGTAAAACAATGTTATAAAATGCAATAATGTACATTAGATTCATTATTAAAACAATAGTTACACTAACATGATTTTCCTCAAATTATTAAATGTATTTGTCAACAAATAATGGTTGTCATTGGGCCCACTTGGTCTTATAGCAAAACACCCCCCAAAAAACTGAACATACACTGGATTTTCCTCACCCAACCATAAACGGGGTTTACAAAGAATGGTCTAAAAAAGAGAAAACACCCAGTAAGTGAACAAAATTTCTCTGGGTGAAAATGCTTTGGCCTAGTGCTTCGTCAGGCCAGACAGTAACAATAATTCAAATTACCACTGGTTACAACCAAGGTATGCAGAACAGCATCTCTGAATGCACAACACGGACAATGAAGCAGATGTGCTGCAGCACCATCAGAACTCAACAGGTGGCACTTCTGTGAGCTAAGAACAGGAAACTGACACTATGAATCAACCAGGCTCACTAAAAGTGGACATTACAGGGTTAGAAAAATGTTACCTGGTTTGATGAGTTTTGATCCCAGGCTGCAACATTTGGATGGCAGGGTCAGAATTTTGCCTAAACATTAAAGTATGAATCTATCCTGCCTTTTATCAACAGGAAAGACTGTTTCTGGTGGTGATGTGAGGGATATACTGTGATAATTGCATTTAAATAAATGATTTGAATATTTCTTCCACTACTATATGCATTCAAAGCTGGCCGGCTCTCCCTCCTCCTGTCCTCATGGCGGCGCTGTGAGGAAAACGCAGAAGGTCCACTATGAGAGTTCACCAATGAAGTTCCGGTTGTCGGCGCACGCTTTCCTTCCGCGGTTTCGTGAAACGAAAAGATTGCGAACGAGTGCTTCGGCGTTCAGAAAATACAAATAAAATGAGTAAAGCACACCCACCCGAGCTGAAGAAGTAAGTCAATGATCTTTGATAAATAAACGCGCACTGGTTATTTTGTACCTGCTTCTTGTTTCCTGTATAGCAGATCTGGTACATTGTAATAGCCACAAGCTAACATTAGCTAACATGCCTGTGAAGAAACTGTGACCATGTAACCGATGCTGATGGGTTTCTTTTCCAGGTTCATGGACAAGAAGCTTTCGTGTGAGTATGACTGCAAGCACAGATTCAAATGCAGCCGGAATGTTAAAAGTGAATCTGTTCCTGTCTTTCGTTGTGTTTGAGCAACAGCGTGAAATATCAAAGCAAAGTTATTGAATAATTTCAGTAATTAAGTTTTCAGCTGGTACACTTCACAAAGCCTTCTTCGATGACCTCTGCTCCCTGTTTGTTCAGGATCTCATAACAAAGAGCAGACATGTAGTGCAGGCAAAACACATGGGGGGAAATTTATTTTAATACGCGCAGCGTGTTGTGTTGCTGCGAAGTACTGCTAGAAATGCGATGGTTAGGACAAATGTTGATATATTGTATAACTTGCACAGGTCTTATAACCCCTACTGTCTTTCATTGACACTATACTATAATTGTGAGATGTCTTTATGGTCTTTAAAAGTTGGAAAATAAGCTTGTTGTAACCCTCGGAATAATAAGTTGATTCCTCACACTGGGTAAGTCAGGTACCTTTCATAGATGTGGACTCAAAAGTTAGGTTATGTGATAGCATAAATATGGATGTCTTACTTTGCTGTATGTAAATATTCGTGGTAGTATGTGGACAATCTAAACTTTGAGTTTAAAGATGGATCAGTCTCAGAAATAAATAAACTGAGCAGTTTGTAAAATTCCTCATAGTGATTTATTTTTTCTCCTTTCAGTGAAGCTGAATGGAGGCAGACATGTGCAAGGCATCCTGCGGGGGTTCGACCCTTTTATGAACCTGGTGGTGGATGACTGTCTGGAGATGGGCCCCGGAGGACAGCAGAACACAATTGGCATGGTGGTCAGTACCTTTGTCTTTCTTAATTTTCTGTATTGTCACCAAAGGCCATGAACCCATTCCTTCTGTTCATTCTTTAGTTTGTGCATCCAACCAAAGAAAAGTTGTGCGCTTAAGATAAGCACAGCATTGTTATCTTCAAGCAGTCTGCTCTCCTCTCAACTACAGCTTGTTTATTTACGAGAGAGTTCTGGTTATAATGGTGTCAGACTTCATATTTGCCACGGTCTGAACATGCTGCAAAGCACTCCCATTAAGACCCCGATCTTTCTTGATAGCTTTAGTATATTAACAGGATTGCCAATATTCATTTGCACGTGAACCCTTTGCATTTTGGCACACTCTGTTTCAGCAGCAGTACAAATTGAAATCTGCACGATATCATCACAAAATAAAATAAATATTTTGTGCCTGATTAAAGCCCTGTTTTTCCATCATGTTAGTCATTTCCATCCACCGTTTGCTCTTCCTGTCATATGGAGTGCAAAGAGACTTGGTGGAGTCATTTGTATACATTTTGGTTGCATATCATGTGCTATTAGTATTTCGTCCTTTGTAACCTGGTTGTACTTGACGGTTTGGTTTTAGCTCAGCTGGTTGAACAAGTTTTAGGGCCTTATTTCACAGACATTTAGCATGTCCCTGATAACATTAACCATGACCTGAACAACGTGAGATTGTTATGCTTGTTTTATTCTTGAGTGGGAGTAGCATGAACGCAGTTCCTGGGCAGTCACAGACTGCCTGCAGAGAGTGTTTGTTGTTGATGGAGTGTCACAAATATGTATTACAACCTGTGCGTGGGCCACACTTGCATGTGCTGTCGTTGTTCCATCAGCCAGCCTTGGAGAAGTATAAAGTTCTCAATACAACGAGTTGAAGTGAACAGTGTGTTCAAAAACAACGAAAAGTGTCCACTGCAGTCACTGTCTGTACTTTTCTTTTCATGTTTGTGTCATACCCTTTCCTGCCGAACTCCACAATCGCGCCCTCCCCGTTTCTGGCCCCTTGTCAACCTGTGAGCATTTGAACAACACATATGTCTTCCACATCCAGTGACATGCTGTTGGGACTGTTTGGTGGACTGCACGATAGCACACTTGTGGAATTGTGTTCACATACCATACATTATTAGTTATACCTGCATCTGCTGCTGTTTGCTCCAGGAAATCATTTTCATTCATTTCAAAACCATCCTAACTCGGTTTGAAGCAGGAATTATACCGTCAGCAAGTCCGCTAGGGTACGCTCAGGTCCCACTGATATAAATTTCATCATGAGATGGTTAGGGCAGTTTGTGCCTGCCTGCTTTTTGTGACTGTGTGGACTCTGTGTCTGTGGATGATTTACTTTACACTAAGTACACATTCTCCCCAGGCAATGAACTACAAACAACAGGAATGAGTGCTCAGCTGTTCAGTATAATTTAGGCTTTAAAATGTCAAGAAAAGCTGTTTGCTTTACCTTTTATGAATAAGATACTAAATTCTGTTTAGATTTGGAGAGCTCAGTGCTTTATTTAAAACCTTTAGGACATTTGTCATGATGGCAGTGTGTTTACTCTGTGTGGTGTTGTTTCTCACAGGTCATCAGGGGAAACAGCATCATCATGCTGGAGGCCTTGGAGAGAGTATGAGAGCGGAGGAGGCACCTGAAGAAAATGATCCCTACATTTTGGGGGGGTTTTTTGTTTTGTTTTGTTTTGTTTTTTTGTTGTTGTTGTTGTTTTTTTTGGTTTTTTTTTACATTATTGTCCCTTTCTGGCTCCTCAGTAAGGAGACAAAGCATTTGTATTTGAATTGTGAGATGATAGATACAGTCTTTTTGTTTGGACTTTTGAAATGTGTGATCTTGTGATTAAATCAGTTTTCTTTGTAATTGGTTTTCTGCATTCAGTTTATATCACATTACCACAATACGACAAGTTATTGTTCTGTTACTGTCAACATGTTACTATAGCAACAGGCAGAGGAAGCTGCACACTAAATATGATGATAAGAGTCCAGCTGGACCGATATAAAATACTGTGCAACCCCCTTATTTCTTCATATTTTCCCCACTAAGAGACAGATTTTCTTGGAAATTTTAAGTGATTCTCTGGGCCTTCGGAAGCTAAAAGTTTTTCTTTGGAGATTGGCTGCTGCTGAGCTCATTTATACCTGCCTATTTTCAAAAGAAGGAGAAAACCAAATACATGTTGAATTTAGGTATGCACTTAGTCACTGCCTTTTACAAAAAAGTAATTTCTTCCTGCTGCTTCAGAATCTACAAAGATAGCAGCCTGACAGATGTAAAAGAGTGGGGGGGGGGGTTCACCAATGATGTGGTGCCCAAAGAGCTGTTAACTGAATATTTGAGCCAAGATTGTGTCAAGTGTGTGCTTAAAACTTTTTGGGAAAAACAAAACAAGTGAAGTATTAAAGGAGTGGCAGGCCTAAAGCGCTACAGCAGCCAAACAGTATCTGAATGTCATGTCCTTAAGAAATAAAAGAAGAATCCAGCAGAGATCTGGCACAGGCCCTTTACTGACCCATCTACTGTTCACCAAAGACTCGTCAGAAATGGTCTGAGTGGAAGAGTGGCTGTCAACAAGTCATCCTTAAGGAAGACAAACAGGCAGAAAAGGCTGAGGTATGCGTGTTCACATAATTTCCTTAGGGATTATTAAAGGATTCTGATTCGACATTAGAAGTGGCTTGAAAATCAGTGGCAACAGGCCTTGTGAAGTGAGTGAAATTTGATCAGTCAGTCATGGTTTGGTGTCCCCAGAGCTCAGCCAACATTAGTGAAGCAGTGTGGGATCATGTTGACAGAGAATGGGACAAAAAGCAGCCAACATTGTCTTTAAGAGAACTACTAAAGACTACATAAATAAATGACTAAACCTGTTTTATCCTAATGCAATTCTTATATTTAGAAAAAGCAGTAAGTGATCACAAATATATAAAGTGTGTGTATTGTTTTAGATATGTTTTTAATGCAGGACATGATCGAAATAAAGGTTTTACTGCCAACAGGTTGTATCTACATACACAAAAACAAAAACAGCAATGTCATTCCTTTTCAGTAGCAAGTCTCCCAGACTGCAGCAGCCAACAAATGCCTCTGGATACTGTTGTCCTTTATATGTCAGCAGCACATAAAATCTGCATCTAGAAAAACCTGGTAAAGACAGTTTTGCTGACCTTATTCCTAAATATGACTTCAAAGTTTTTTTCTTCTGGCCTGAAGCCGGAGAGGAATTCTCACTCAGGTTTCAGTTCCGGTGCGTTTGAGTGCTATGTGCATGTGTAATCATAATAAGCAAATGCTGACGGCGGGTCGACAGGGGGCGCACTCCGGACGACTGACTTCTCGTTCAGCTGGACTTTTATTTTGAAAGCCGAGTGTCGTCAGTGCGGACGCGTTTCTTTACGTTCTGTGTCATAGCTGTTGTCACTACCCGATCCGTACCGGAAACCCGATCGGTACCCCGCATGCGCGAAATGTGTCTACTTCCGGTCGAAGCATTTTACGATAGTTACAGGTCAGAGTATCTGTTAAGATGTTAAGAATAACAAGTATCTCTTAAAATGTTTCCGATAATGAAACATTTAATATAATGTAGACAAAAACAAAAAGATAAAAAGATAGTGACAGATCGGGACTCCCGATCTTTACTGCGCATGTGCAAAGTCGGACCGTACAATTTTTTTTTTTTAAACTTTATTTAACAAACAATGAGTATACAACATACGAACAGATGAAGTATACAAAACAACAGAACATGAACACAAAAAGCCAAGAGTAAAAGAAAAAGGTAACAATTATAAGAATACACGCAAAAATTCACATAGATATATTGTTTTGAGAGCCTTTTTGTTGGTGGAGTCTGATATTGATTGTATGTACATTTCCACATCCTTAAAATAATGACAGAAATATGGTGTTTTGTTAGTAAACTTACATTTATGGATAAAAAATTTAACTAAAAGTATTAACAAATTTATCATAAAAAAACATTTATCATACTTCTTGGGGAACTTAAAGAAACAGAATAAAACATTTTCCCATCGTAAAGAAAACTCCCTTAAAATATGGACAATAACAAACCTGCTAAATTCCTTCCAGAATCTCTGTGTAAAAGAACAGTACCAAAAAAGATGTGTCACAGTTTCTGGATGATCCCCACAGAAAGTACAATTAGTATTTATGTCCCTTTTAAATTTTACCATGTAGTGACTGGCTGGATAACATTTATGTAGAATTTTAAATGAGACTTCTTTCACCTTATTTACAATCAAATATTTATGGGGGACCATCCAGACTGTCTTCCACTTGATATCTGGAACAAATCGGTTCCAATAAGATATTATATATGGGAGAGAGACGATATCTTCTTGGAATAAACT
This sequence comes from Perissodus microlepis, assembly GCF_051167445.1. Classification (NCBI taxonomy): domain Eukaryota; kingdom Metazoa; phylum Chordata; class Actinopteri; order Cichliformes; family Cichlidae; genus Perissodus; species Perissodus microlepis. Next base: position 17,277,739 of record NC_140480.1, read on the forward strand.
ACGTATTCTCTTATTGCTGTTACCAAGTTCCTGTGAAAAGCAGATTTTTCCTATTGGTGACTCAGCTGGATCAGGGAGAGTGACTGAGGTAGATATTGAGCTGTCAGTGTTTTTATATAACATTAAAGTCCCTGAGGGTATGGCACCAAGCACCATTGAGAATTCCTGAACACTGATTGGAAAATTATATAGTGCAATAAAGTCGTCGTAAGTAAGTAGTTGTCCCTCTTTACTAACCAGCTGAGCCACCAATAGGATCCCATTTTGGATCCAAGTTTCCAGGAAAAGTGATTTATTTTTATATAAAATATCTCTGTTGTTCCAGATAAGGTATTTGTGAGGTGAGAAGTTGTGTTTATAAATGAGGGTCCACGCTAAGAGGACCTGCTTATGGAAGGATGAAAGCTTTACAGGGAGTTTCTCAACATTGTAATTACAATTTAAAATAAAATTAAAGCCACCAAAACGAGAGAAAATATAATATGGTATAAAGTTCCAGATAGAGGTAGGGTTTTTAAGAAAATGTTTAGCCCAATTAATTTTGAAAGTTTTATTTAAAGTAGAAAAGTCTAGGACGTTAAGCCCACCTGATTTGTACTTATTCATCACAACAGTTTTTCTAATATAATGCGTACGGTTTTTCCATATAAAATTAAAGAGCATACGGTCAATATCTTTACTAATTTTCTTATCCAGATGTAAGGAGAGAGCAGCATATGTTAATCGGGATATCCCTTCAGCTTTAGTAATTAACACTCTACCTTTCAAAGACAAGTCCCTTTGCAGCCACTGGTTGAACTTTTTTAGGGTTTTCTGTATAATTGGAGTGAAGTTTGAAGAGCATCTTGATTTTTGGTCTTTGGATATTAACAGTCCCAAGTATGTGACTTCTTGTTTAACAGAGATATTACAGATAGTATTTAATTGCTAGTAACTCACACTTTTTTAGATTTAGGCATAAACCAGAGGCCTCAGAAAAATCACTAATCACAGTAAGGGCTGGTGGGATTTGGTTTGCATTCTTCAAGAAGAGTGTGGTGTCATCGGCTAACTGGCTGATGACGAGCTCCTTATCAGCTATGGTGATTCCTTGTACAACACTGTTTGAAATATTAGTTGCAAGAATTTGTGTACAAAGTAAAAATAAATATGGTGAAATAGGACATCCTTGGCGAATACCACGTTTCAGGTCAAATCTCGGGGTGGAGCCGTTAATCATTTTAATAGAACTATTGCCATTTGTGTATAAGGTTTTGACAGCTTTACAGAAAAACTTGCCAAAGCCAAATTTTTCCAAACAGTGGAAAATAAATTGATGTTCAATTGTATCAAAAGCCTTATAAAAATCCAGGAAGAGAATGAAGCTATTGTCAGGTACCAGATCAGAGTAATCAAGTAAATCCAAAACCAGTCTAATGTTATTAGAAATGTGTCTGTTTCTCATAAAGCCTGATTGTGTCTCATCAATAATTGTTTCCAAGACCTCTTTAATTCTGTTAGCAAGTATTAAAGCCATAACCTTATAGTCATTATTGAGCAGGGAGATGGGTCTCCAATTATCAATAAAGAGTAAGTCTTTGTTTGGTTTTGGAATAAGTGTTATGAGACCTTGAGTAAGAGAAGGAGGGAGGGTGTTATAAGTCGGACCGTACAAATCGGGTCTACCCGATCCGTACCGCGCATGTGCAGGGGTTTTCTTCTTCTTCTGTTCGTTTAATGGCAGTGTACGAGGATACCGCCACCTGCTGACTGAGCGAATGAACCCTACTGTAAACTGAATTTGTTGCGGATACGGATTATCCATTGTTTAAATGTCCCGGTAGTCGAAAAGGAGGCAGAGCTGCTGAGAAATGCTAGGAGCTAACTGGGCGCTAACCGTGTCATTCAAATATATTGAATGTCGCAATGTTGGCAAAGAGAGGAAGTGACGTAAGATTTGCGCATGCGGGGTACCGATCGGGTTTCCGGTACGGATCGGGTAGTGACAGCTGTTTTAACAGAATGTGGAAAGTAGCGATGTCGGAGGAAGTTGCCAAGGCTTTGCAGTCGGTAGTGGAACGGGTGAACCAGGCGGCGGCCCGGCGGCCTAAGGTAACTGCAGGCCGGGATGCTCCGCTCGGTAGCGCCGCTGCCTTCGCTCCTCTCTTGGGGCCCTGAGAAAAACGTGCTGCGGCAGCACGAATCGTTATGTAAGGCTGCCAAACACTTCAACCTTTGAATGGGAGACAGTCGGGCTTGCGGCAGCACTTTCATAACACCCCATGCATGCAGCGTGACGGTGCGTGCGGGGAGCATGGTACACGCACTCTGGCTGTGTTTGCGTGTTAGTGGGTACAGATGATGTCTGTCAGTTACTCATTCCATTATTGTGTGACTGTTGCTCTATGGGAAACGTCCACGAGTGTAGATGTCCTTTTCAACAAGTGCCACTCCATTCAAATAGAATCAAGGTTGATGTAGGTCACAGCTGTGGGAACATGCTGTGAGCTGGTTTATCTAAATGATGAGGAGCAGCTGAACGATCTGTAGCAGGATGTGGATGCAGCCGGAAGCATCGTTGTTTTGGATGATGCTGACAGGGCTGACTCACTCCTCTGCAAAAGACCTCTGCTTGCATGCGGCATCACACGCTCCTCTGCTGATGCTCACTGATACGGATGAAAAATGAGCTTTTGTTGTCCTTCCTCAGACACTACCAGCTGTACCACCCCGCCTTGTAGCTGTCAGCAAGACAAAACCCCCAGAGATGGTTGTGGAGGCCTACAAGCAAGGGCAGCGGAACTTTGGGGAAAATTATGTGAGTGTGCAACACTGCCAGTGTCTCTGAATGACCTGTGAGGAGAATGAAGGTGGACAGTAATACAGATGATTGACGTTGCCCTTCATTTCTCCCTAGGTTAATGAACTTGTTGACAAAGCTTCAGATCCTCTGGTAGGTTCACATATTTTAGAAGATTGGATTGCTCCTCCCCCACCGCAGACCTTGACAGTGTTTCTTTTCCCTTCATCCAGATTTTAGAATTGTGTCCAGAAATCAAGTGGCATTTTATCGGCCATCTACAGAAGAATAATGTCAACAAACTTTTGGGTGAGTGACCATCAGCTCTCTTGTAGAGGTCACAGACCTGCGAAACGCTCTCTCAGAGTGCTTTGTGGTTATTCTAAGGTTTTATGTAAACCTAAAAACATCTTGTCGTTAGCAGGTCTGAAAATTGGGTAGATAGAACCTCAGATGAACAACAACACGTCATATTACACTGTGTCATTATCTGTTTTAACAAAACAGTGTTTGAAAAAAGTACACTCTTACTGCTACCATAGTAATTAAAGAGAGAACAGTCAGGTACTTCTAATCGTTACAAGCGCGTCTATAAAGGCAGACGTTTTGTCAGTGTGATCATTTGGACCATTCGGGTGTGTGTTAACAAAGGGAAGACAATCAGCAGTGATCTTTGAGAAGCAGTGTGGGAAGGGCCATGACGCTTGTTGGGTGTACTTTCTCTTTACCATGACTGTACCAAATTAAAGCTATTTCTAAATAAATAAATGAATACATACAACAGCATGATGCCCTTTCATCCTCATTTTTGCAGGAGTGCAGAATCTCTTCCTTGTGGAGACAATCGACTCTGCAAAACTGGCTGACAGGGTCAACAGCTCGTGGCAGCGCATCAGAGGAGCCAGCACACAGAGGTTAAAGGTCATGGTTCAGGTCAACACCAGCGGAGAACAGAGTGAGTGCTTCTTGGGTGTGACGATCTGATCACCAACACTGCTGCTGTTACGTGAACAATGCGTCAAATGTTTGTCTTAGGCAAACATGGCTTGCCACCAGAGGACACGGTCAACACGGTGAAGCACATAGTGACACAGTGTCCCGCCCTGCACTTCTTAGGACTCATGACCATTGGGCGCTACGGCTATGACCTCACTCTGGGGCCCAACCCAGACTTCCAGGTACGAAACAATTACAGAATGGCTACATTTACCTGTGGTCATTTTTGTGTGCACCAAGAAAAATGAAAAACACTATTAATATTAGTGTCAGTCTGTAATCCTAACAATACACCTTCACAGATGCTGCTGAGTCGGAGACAGGAGGTGTGTGACAGTCTGAAGCTGCCTACGGAGGACGTAGAGCTGAGTATGGGTATGTCCACCGATTTTGAACATGCGGTGAGTGTCACTCCTGTATGGAAGCTGGTAACAGCAATTTAAAAAACTTTGAGTGTCCAAATTCTGAAATCAAATTTCTTTTGCTTCAGAGCATGCACTTTGATTAAAGTCAATGATCCTCTGTAGGTCATGAATGTCTGTGTCAAACCCTGCATCAGCACATACATTGCATTTCCTAAAAGTTGAACTTTGAAAAAATGTCAACATTGTACCGGCACTGCAGAAAAGATCAGTGGAGTCATCGTGAAAATCTGACTGTCTGCACAAACATTTGTCCTTGGAGACTCCTCAGCATTGTTGCTGATATTTGATTTGAATCTGCACATCCCATTTTCCTCCTTTTAACTGTTGTTTTTGTTTTCTTTGCTTCCATATAAAGATTGAGGTGGGTTCCACCAATGTGCGAGTGGGTAGCATCATATTCGGCAACAGGGAGTATCCCAACAGTGCACTGAACACTCCTAATCCCAGTCCCGGTCCCAGTCCAGTTCCCAGTCCCGAGAAAACATCTAAGATGGTGTCAGAAGATGCCGCCAAGAAGATGCAGCACCTCACCGTGTCTGAACGCTAAGAAAGAGCCTCTCGTTCTTTGAAATACCTTTAATTAAAAAAGCAAAACAAAAAACAAAAGAGCTCTGCTCTTCACATGCAGAATGAACAGAGCGGTGAAGCAGATCTTTTCCACACAGCCTTGTGGAGCTAGGATTGAGGAATCCTGCATTAATTGTAAATTGTATTTGCCTAATCCTAACTTTTTGTGTGCCCTTGTTGCAGTTTAAGCATTAAAGTGGCATTTGGCACAGAGCTAGAAAACCTTTTTAACGTTGTTTAACAAGTGTTATTAACGTTTAGTGCCCTGACTTGCTCCTCATGGAAAACCTTTTAGTCAAGATAACTGGATACAAGACAAACAACTGAAAACACGACGACTTCAGTGTTTTTGCGTGAGGTTTCTTTGGATTCTTGTGCTGGTGTGTGATATTTTCTACTTTTCCACTCAAACACATGACGGTGCTGAAATGTGTCTCCCACAGATCAGGACCTCCACACAGCACAGTGTACCACTCTTGTTGAACATATGAAACAAAGACCTGATTTAACAAATAAATCATTTATCCCTTTATAATGACACATTGTATTGTGTGTTTGATATTGTTCTGTTTGGTGTGCCAAAGGTGACAAAACTCTATTCTTGATATTAATAAACCTGAGCGTAAACCGAGGAAGTGTTTCTGTGTAGCAGTCTCGTGTCCGTGCTGTGGTGCTTTGTTGGAGGTGAGTGTGAGGGTTAACCTATGCAAAGTGGTGATTTTGTTTCATCATCCAACTAGGTTTTCACACTGCAGCTCTGATGGTGTAGCAGTGGTTTATTTACCGGTATCACAAGATCTGTGTGTGTCTTTTGTTTTTTTTTTTCTGTCAACATAGGGAGAAAAAAGGTCAGTTTGTGATTTAATGTGTGGTTACTGTCCTACCGAGGCATTTCAGCATTGTTTGGTTTGGAATCTGGCTCACAGGGAAGCCGAAGCCAAGCAATAAATTTTATTGTTGAAACAATGATCCATTTGCTGTGTATTTCTTCTCCTTAGGACAAAGTGGCGCAAATAACAACAACAACAAAAAAAAGAGTTCAGCCAAAGTTTTTTTTAATTATTTTTTTATTAAGCATGTGAAACAGGCACCCAGACCACAGTAAAAAACAGAATATTTCCAGAGTGGCAATTTAACATTTCTGAAAAGGCTTTAGTGCATATGATATCTATGGATCTGAAATTGGATCTAAACTCTGCATTTAAGAAATGATCAGAAATCTTAAAATGCTGTCCTGCTAATGTTTGACAGTCAACTTGGCTCTAGCCCAGCGCAAAAAAAAAAGTCACTGTTCAATAAATAAGTTTTGTTGAAACACAATCTAGTGTCAGGAATGATAAGTGTAGAGGCTCTTGTAGTATTAAATCCTTGTAAAAGGCATTAGAAAAGGGCAGCCAGTATCTATACACACATTCCTGTTGTTAATATCATAAACTGGCTCTACAGATAGATCTGGTATACTACAAACAATACATTGTCTGTAGAAAGATGGATGGTAACACTTTAACATTTCATTTCACACAAACAAGCAGCATATAAAAGGTTTATAATATAACTGTAAGCCTATCTCGACGAGTGGTTTAATATTGGTATAGCTTCTGTAAAGCACCTGAAACAATATCAAAGCTGTAGCTCTAAAATATTCAATAGGTTAAATAAATATTATTATATATAGCTAAATATAGCTATAGAAACTCACAATGCATTGAATAAATCAACCTAATGTATATCACAGAATCATGATGTCATTGCTATTGTGGGCAAAGTATTGTGAGTTAATCTTTGAATACCTGTATGTGCGTATTTAACACAGTTCTGGAATAATTATAAACTATTTATTATGCTGCTTATAAAAACTAACTGGGACTCAAGCACTGAAATGGGCGCAAAAGGAACCAAAGGCATTATAGTATATGCAGAAATGTATGTACCTGATGAGTACAGCTGAAATCCTATGGTTAAAAGTTACAAAACCTGTGTGAAACTATGTGTAACACTAACAATGACCAAAATTAAATACTTGTAACAACTTCAGCATTCTCATTTTTCTTCATATACAATCACAAAAATGCTTTTTCCTGCACTTTAAGATAGAAAAGTGACACGTCCAGTGTTGTCAGGATTACACAACAAACCGTTTTGAGTTACTGTGGAAAAACTAAAAGGAAAGGAAAAAGCCACATGACCCGGGACACAAAATTGTATCTGCAGATTTGCGCGTACCATTTATGGCTAATATTAGGACCAAGTGTCTCCTCCTACACCTTTTTATTTGGGTGAGCAAAGTCTGTCTGCTCGTGTCATTTCACACTCACTGATTCTGTTCACACTCACGTTACACCAGTTTCTTGGCCTCAAAGAAGCTCTTCAAGTGCTTCATCTGCCAAATACCAGTGACGATGAGGATGACCGTCTGAGCAATGGACCACCAGAGAACACGCTGGTTGGTGCTCTCACTCGTCATGCGAAAGCGCTCCTCACGATACTGCAGAAGACAACCAGCACATTCAAGTCACTGCAGTGGCTTCAACTCCAATACTTTTGACATAAAACAGAACTGTTTTGTTTTGTTTTTTTAAACTCACCCTCTGGTAGTTTTGCTCCTTCTGGATCTGTTCGACTTGGTCCAGCAGCTGTCGGACTCGTAGCTGCAGCTCGGTGAGTTTGTCCTTAGCTGCAATTTCAGGATAGTTGTTGGTATGTTCTCCCACTTGAATGTCCAGATGCACTCTCTGCAGTAACAGACACTTCAGATTTACATGCTTTTCAGTCAACTTCAGATCAAGAACTTCCTTAGAATAAGCTAAATTGATGTACTAACTAAAACCTTAAGTTTTATTTGGGAAATGGTGACTACAGCTGCACACTGTCCTTATGAAATAATTTTTTTTAGACCTTAAAATTTCACTCCTGTCTGGAAGCAAAAAGTAGCAGGTTCTCCTTCCACAGAGGAAGAACAATGACATCAGTGGGATTCTTTGGTGCTAATGTATCCTTGATTATGATGTTTTCACTCAAAGCATAGTTGAAATGCTAGCACCAAGGTCCCAAGAATATTGAACTGTACTGGTTTAAGAACCTCAGCTAATCTGGTGGAAAAACCTTCCAAGAGGCTCGAACAAAAGGATCAGAATGGGCTTAGGTCATTTCCAGCATAGCTCAACACACCCATATTTATTGGTGTTATTTTACAGCACATACATTATGTTCTCTGGATACTGGCATATTGTTTGCTACTTCAGTCTGAGGTCAAGTGCAGACTAGTGCCAGACCAGACAGAAAGTTAAGAGGCTTTTTTATATATAAAGATTAAAACAAACAAACAATATCAGTGAAAACTATTTTTAAGCTCACTGATGTGCCCAAAAAAATATATTAACATAAGTCTAAGATGTATGATAATAAATAGATAATGCAAAAATACAAAAAGAGACAATACTTTTAATTTATCTAAGGTAGCACTGTGCTTCTAGTGACTTGACTCTACATTTTCACTGCTGATCAAACAGCATTAAGGTAGGCTGCCACTGTTGTTGTTGCTTCGTTGCGTCTAGGGTTAACTCACCTTCAATCTCAGACTTTCTGAGAAATTTAAGTTTTTAGACACAAGTAAATGTGTTATCTAACACTGTTGTGAAGGTCAAATACTTCAAAAAGGGTGACAGAGTTTTCATTTAAGAAATCTGGTCAACTTTGTATTACAAGGATTATTTATCAGTTATAAACTTACCCTTATGTAGCTAGGGTTTTACCATTACTTTAAGACCTAATTCATCAACTAATTTTTTTAAATCACTTAATTTAATAATTTAATTATTTAAATTTAATTATCTGCGGGTATTCAGCTCATTTTTTAGCTACTTTTAGCTAGCAATTTCAAACTTACCAACTGAAATTGCTCAAATATAAACAATCTCTACCCATTATAATCATTTATACACTAAACTTGACTAACATCACACTTTTTGATTCTTTTTCTTTTTTAATGATTTATCAACTACTTTTAGGTCATTTATTTTTTAAACCACTCATTTAATGTACAGTTTAAACATTTATACACTGCTTAACATTACTCAGTTATTGTTAAACAAATGATAATTATTTTAAATGGAAAGCAGTCTGGCAGTTCAAAAAGTCAGAGGTGCACTTCTGTACATACCAGTTTTCCACCTGCAAACAGGGCCATCTTGGTAGAGTTTGAATGCAAACAGATCTGATGCTCTCCAGGTGTATGGGAAGTAAATGTGAACCGTCCATCCGATCCATACTGACGCGAAAGGATGATCTGGGGAATGTGTAAGCAGCAAATGCTTAGATTTAACTTATATGTTCCATGTGCAGGTGTGTATTAGAAAACTATGGAGCTAAATTGGTATCAAAAGGGTTGCAAAAGTGTATGTTATAACCAAGAAGGGTAAACTAAGATTTACAAATGTGTGTTCGTACTCACAACTGCAGGCTCCAATCCATACAGGTGTACAAAGCTTTTTGAATGAAGGTAAAACTCTTTTGCAAATGCAAATATCCAAACCTGAATAAATACTCATCATTTATGCACATTTTTAAGTTCAGCTACATAAATTTTATGATTTTTGCTTTCAAAAGGCTTCCTCCACAGATCAATTCAGAGATGCACAGAGGGGTTTGGGACTCTTTTCACAGTGTCAGCTTAGAACAGATCCACAAACGTAAGCAGCGTTCAAGTCCTCTTAAAAAACTGGAAGATCTGGCAATCTTGTGGATTTCTGCATTACTTCAAACAACACAGACATTTTTGTTTTCTAAATAAACAAAAAAACCTGTCACCCTTCACTTACAGATCCTATACAGTAATATATGAAAGGTTAATATATGGTTCAAATATGCTGCTGCTTCCTGGTGGATGCTCTTCCGCTACAAAAACAGCCAATCAGTATGCCTCTGCGGATTGGAGAACAGCACGATAAGCCATCCCTCTGGCTCATCCTCTTAAGTTAGTACAAGATAACTATTCTGCTGTATAATCGAAATATAGATATAATTCAGGTAATGTGGGATAACTACATCTGAATCACCTTACCAGTCTCAGAACACAGCACAATAGCATTCATCTTAGCTTAATGACTAACAAACATATGTAAGATTTATGAAAGCAAAAATGATCAATTTAGATAGCTGAACTTAAAAATCTGTGTGTCAATGATTAGCATTTATTCACGTTTTCATATGTGTATTTTGTAAAATTGTCTTTTGTGTTTTCAAATTGCTTTGGATTTAGATTTGAGCACACATTTTTGACTATTCAAAAATACAAATTGTACCATTTTGCAAATCTTAGTTTACACTTGCGGAACATAGAGCATTCATTTGAGAATAATTTCACTCCATGGAAAATTACCTCTCATGTGTTTACCTTTGTGTCTGGATCCTTGATCTCCACATGCATCCCAAGACCAGGGGTGGATGGAAGGAAGGAGCCGGTTTGTTTGTCCCACAGTTGAGTCCTGTACTTTCCTTTTAAATAAAAAAAACAAAACAAAACAAGCAAACATACCATCAATGGATCATGTAATCATTCACTTCTGCACTGCTAACACAGCCAGTAAAGTGTGTTTATATTAAACATACTGTTGGAAATACTATCATAACACTGAACAAGGGTATTTACACAAGATGTACAGGGTCAGGACATAAAAACACACTGAATGGTAAAGCATAAAAAGCAAAATGTAAGTAAGTAAACACAGTTTATTTTTCTTTTTTTTTTATTTCAAATATTTGATGCATTAAAGTGTAAATATACAACAGTTCTCAGTGGATCTGTAGTTTTAACAGCCTTTAACATTTATGCATGTTTGGGTATAAAGGCAGATTTCACTTTTGGAAATGCTGGAATTCAGTTTTCTGACGTTCTAAAAAGCATTCATGAAAATAGCGGAGTCAGCTTAAGATCTTAAAAATGCAAGTGGAACAATCTCTACATCCTGACAATATGCATATTTCTGTTCATGTCAGGCAAAAAATTGTTTTTAAACACAAAATTCACGAGCTAGTAAATGTATCTGTGTACAGAGGCCTAAATTGGAGTTTCTAAACTCAAAACACCACTGCTGCAGTTAGTAAAATCACTGCTGGCAGAGCGTTGAGAGCAAGACCAAAATATTAAACTGTAAGGGCCAAAACACTCAGTAGAGTTAACGGAGTGTAGCATCATAGAGTCACCTTTTTTTTCTTTTTTTTCTTTTACACCTAATTAAAGCAGCATTAAAAAAACCTCTCATTTCTGAGATCAATTTAAGAATGTTTTAGCATTCTGAGTGCAGCTGAACCCTTACACACATCCTAAAAATGCATAAATACATAAAATGAAAAGATGTGACACATATAAAAGCCCTGTAAGGTAAGTACAATTTTGTGGATACTGTTCCTAAAATTGGTTAAAAAAAAAAAAAAATACTGTCATATATTAGGTGCATCACCATCATTCTCCTCAGATTTCTAGTAATATGAATATTGTTACCCAGTGTGAAAAAGAAATTGAGTTTGGACAATTTTTAAATAAAAAAGTCTTGGTGAAAGCGTGTCATTTAAATCTATTACACCATAAAACTACAGTAAAGATCCATATGCTTAAAATGTACCGAATCAAGTGTACTGTGAAGGTTACTTGCCACAAATAGATCTGCGGGGAGCAGTGCCAATGCATTCATCCGAGTGAAGGTAAAGCTAAACCTTCTAGATGTGGACAAATTATGAATTCAAGGCTGGCACAAATATTTACAATACTATTTCGGCAATACTTGACACTAATATGGGTTGTTTATATATATATTTATATTATTTATACGTATGTTAACCCGTCCAGTTTTACCACGTACAACTCCAACTATGCTAGCTTCAGGTGTAAAATACTGTTTAGCTAACTAAGATTAGAAACTCACTTTAACATATTTTTTAAGTATAAAGAGACAAACCGATTGCCTCTTTAGTAGGCCAAAACTTGACAGTTTGCTGCTTAAACACTTTTAACCGGTGTGAACACCGTGAAGAAGTCTTCGTGTGGTCCCCGTTGTCATTTCCAACGCAGCATCTCTGCTGCAGCCAGCTGTTAGCGTGTACTGTTAGTTAGCTAGGTTATGCTAACAAGCGAATAGTCCTTACCAATAACCATGGTCTCATCCGGAATTTCTTCAATGAAACATTTTTTCTCCGTCTCCCCTATGTGAAAATAAAGGCTGTCGCTTGGATAAATCCAAGTTAGTAATAAAATAACTCCAGCAGCCGGGAAAGACAGCATCTTGTGGCCTCTTTCACTTGGGCGCATCAGCACAGGAAGTTGTAAAGCCGCTGCGGCTACCTGACGTTTCTCTCTCGGTGAAAAAAGGAAGGGGATTTCCTAGTGTAAGGAGGTGCCCTGAGTTTAACCTCTCAGGCACGACTTTCTTCCACGCTCGTCCACGATTCACCCCGTGAATAAGTTTTATATTTTAGTGCACAGACCTTTTTAATAAATTCAATAAATAGATCTAAAAATCCTAATCCTAAATCCTAACAGAAACCCACTGTATTATGAAAAAGAAAAACATATTAGTAGTGACCGAAGCCTCATCTTGGAATTGTTGGATTATTCAGATGCAGTTGAAACCAGTTTTTTAGTAAAAGGACTAGATGTTACAATGCCTGATAATGCATTGCTTTAAATGGAGAAAATCTTGAGGGATGGCTGTTATGAGGAAAGGCAGCCCAGAAACTTTACCAGCGGGACACGTCGTTGTGTGCCTCAACTTTCGGTCTTTTACCCAAACTTATCTGCCATTTTTCCTCTCTTGGTTAGGTTTAGGGATTAGAGATCTGATCTAGGTTATCATATTAAAATTTGGGACACATCGTCAATAGTGGACATTGGATTCATCGGGTGTTTCAGCCATTATCACTAGACACCCTCATCCATTGAGGCCCTGCCAGGGTTGATCAGGCCCCGGAGTGTGTCACTGGTTTATGTTAAATTGTTATTTCTCTTCTTCTTTCTTCTGTTTAGTATTTTGTTTTAGGCCTTTTTATTGACTTGATACAAGTGAGTTCTGTTTCCTTTTTATAGTCCCTCAAGGTGACAACGTCGTATGTTTTAGAAAGATATTAATAGTTTGATTATAACTAATTTCAGTTTATACCCAAAATATCTAACCAGCTTTAGTCACCAAAGTATTGTCCGCTAGTACTAATGGTATCAATATTGAAAGTTAATATTTGTATATATGCCACTGTTATGTCATTTAGCTGTGTATCTGTGTAATTTAGGCATGAAATCAGCAAAATCTGTAAAACTGGTCATTTAAGCTATGAGCATGTTAGCTCTTTTAAAGCTTTAAGCCAGTGAGTGGTAGTGATTGCAGGCTGGTGCCACAACAGTACAGTACATTTAACACTTGAGTTGATTGATTTTATTGGTCTGAGACTTAGGTGGTGCAGAGCAGCACCTCATTGCGAGACTGACACAGAAAACTGCGTGACTGACCTGACACATTCAATTTTAGCATGCAAGCCAATAAATCAATTATAAAAAGGATTATATGAATTACTCTAAATTACTCCATGTCATGATGGTTCCTGTCAGATAAAATGCTGACATTTTGTAAAATAAACCACAGTTTTGTTTTAGTTAACAGCCCAGTTTATGTTAATGTTTTAGATATAATGGGCAATCCGTTTCAGTTAAAATGGGTCACCATTTGAATTGAGTTTCAGAAGATATTCTATTAATTCTAATAAATAATGGGATGTGAAACGTTTCAAACTAGCAAGACTTAGGGGTTAGCCTGAGAGACTCAACTCAGGGTGAAAATTTCCCTCTCATTTCCTGCGCTAACAACACTCGCTTCAGCTTTAACAGATAGCTCAGCCCATGTCAAACACGTTCAGTCCGTTGGAATAATATTACAAACCAGGTACAATATCTTTCTGAAGACAGACAGCTCGTTAATGTAGTTCTAGTTTAATGTCAGTCAACAAGTGCCTAAGTTTACTTTGTTGTCTTTTTGGTTTGTTATCCTAGCTAGCTCATTAGCTAAGTCGCTAGCTGTTTAGCGCCAGCTCCCAGCTCCCCGACGCTGGTTTAATTGCGTTAAATACCCTTACTAACAGTTTGTATGTGACTGACAGCTGTGTTGTCTGATACTCTACGCGACTGGAGTGAAAAAGAAGATTGGGTAAGTGAAGTTTCACATAGTAATGCAGCTACATTACCTGCCAGATGGGCTTAGAATTAGTACGGGAGTCATGTTTGACCCTGTTTGTTTAGTTGGGGAGAAAATAAGATGTTTATAACGTTACCTATAACACAGCTGGGGCGATCTGGTGCTTTTGGCTAAAATTGACAACTGGCGTTTATACTTTAATTATTCTACATTTGTGTCGAGTCCATTGCCTCGGTAATGCGGATGACGTAATGTTTTCCTCCATTCCTGTACGTGAGCTCAAAAATCACTTACATTTTATCTTTGACTCGTGAAGTCTGTCATCAGGTCAGATACCCATTTCACACACGAGCTGGACTTGGATTTAGACGTTGTATTAAAGTGAAAATGAAAGTTTACAGCCTGGGCCGCCTAAAGGGCGCTGAGGCCTGGTCTGCCATGTGTCATGTGATGAAGAATGCCGGGGAGGTCATCGGCATATTGATGTTCAACATTAATAACGGTTTAGTTAAACAAGAAATGTGCTTATATGTGATGTAATGTTGATGTGTTTCTGCAGTGATGGTGCAGCCACAACCCGATGGCCCCATGCAGTGGGAGATGTCCGGAGAAGAGAGTGGAGGGACCCTCAGGGTCCCACCAGAGCTTGCAGCCAATGAAGTGGTGACCAGATTGTTGAGTGACAACCAGCAGCTTAGAGGTAAGCGTGTTCAGACTAAAAAAAGGTCTCTTAAAAGAATATCGCTGCACTGAGTGATGAGCTCAAACAGCAGATGCAGAAAGAAGAAGAAAGAAAGAAGCAAATCTTGTCCCTTAAAAGTCATTTTAGAAGCATATTTGTGTGGTTCATTATTTTAAAGCATTTATCTACATTAACTCTTGGATTCAGTGGTCACTGGGATATACAAACTGTATGCAGAGATAACAAATACTTTCAAAGGTTACAGACTTTGCTCCAGGATGAAGTTTTAAAAAGCTTTTTTCCCCCTAGAAGTTCTGTTTCTATCAGCATCTTTGCTCTTAAAGTGTCACATCTCATTCTTACAATGTCTCTGGTGTTAGTCACATTTGTATGGTAAGGTGAAGACCCTACAGCATAATAGAGGGAAAACCCCAAAGAGCAGACAATCCCCTATGAGCAAGTATCTGATGATGTTGGTGAGGCAGAACTATCATTTAACAGGAAAAGACGTCCGATTTGTACATTTGTTAAAAACCTCAATCTATTTTCAGATTTCCTAGTGTAATGAAATCTACAGATGTGTACGGAGATATTAATGGCTGAAAAATAGAAAGTTCATGAGTTACAGATATACTTGTGCCGCTGTAGATGTAAATATCTGTGGGAACGCTTGTCTCTAACTACAGGTCATTTACATACTTGTATACTCAATTCCAGGTCTCAGTTTGCAAGCACATGTTACTTAAGATACAAATTCCTTTATTCACATTTACAAATTAGTAAGCATTTATGGAGACCTAATGATGCATGCAATGAAGTTGAACAATTCTTCACACCTGTTTGCAAGTGTTTTGACTACAACAGATGCCTCACAAAGCAGCAGGATCCCCCTTTACCTACACCACAAATACAGACAGAAAAACATAAGCTAGATCAGCAGAAACATGGAGGCGTTGATTCAATGAGAGCATCCTCCTGCTCTCTTGATATTTTACATGGATCTTTGTTTAAAAATGTCTTTCAGTCTATCGGTCACTGTGTGCTTACAATTATCAATACCTCATTGATTTCCGGTCAGGTCCCTGTTTATTGTAAGAATGCTGTTATTCACCCACTGTTAAAAAAAACCTAAGCTTGACGCTACAGACCAATTTCAAAATTACCGTTCATTGCTAAGATTTTAGAAAAGGTTGTGGCTAAGCAGCTTATAGCTGTTCTAGATGTATACAGCATTCTGGATGAATTCCAATCTGGCTTTCGTAGATCTCACTCTACTGAAACTACACTTCTTAGAGTCTCCAAAGACATTTTGATGAGATGTGATGCAAGAGAATGCTCCATTTTGTTGATGTTGGACCTGACCTCTGCCTTTGATACTGTGGACCATCATATTCTGTTAGATAGGCTGAGACACTGGGTGGGTATATCAGGGGCTCCTCTTCAGCACTTATTGAGCACTTTTAAGGACATTTCGTATCACTGCTATGCAGATGATATTCAGTTATATATCTCCTTTAAGCCCCATGATGTTTCCAAGCTACAGATTTTGCATAGGTGCATAGACTCCATTAGAGGTTGGATGGCTGGAAACTTTCTTCAACTAAATGAGGAGAAGACTGAAGTCCTTGTTTATGCTCCTAAAACATTTGTTCCTAGTGTTATGGAAAACTTGGGTCCACTTGCTACATTTGCCAAACCTTCTACCAGGAACCTTGGTGTTACTATTGACTCAGCTCTGACTTTGGACACTCATTTTAAAGCTCTGGTTCGCTCCTGTTTTTATCACTTGAGAAACATTGCTAAGCTGAGTCCCATTGTATCGCGCTCCGAATTAGAAATTGTCATTCATGCATTTGTTTAATCTCGTCTGGATTATTGTAATTCTTTGTTTACTTGTTTATGTAAAACCTCTTTGGAGCATCTGCAAGTTGTTCAGAACGCTGCTGCAAAGCTTCTGACCAAGTCCTCCAAGTACTCCCATGTCACACCCCTGCTGATTCAGCTGCACTGGCTCCCTCTTAAATTCAGAATCCACTTTAAGGTTTTGACCTTGACTTTCAGGGCTCTGCATGGACAAGCACCAACATATATAAGTGAACTTTTACATCCATACATTCCCAGCAGGTCCCTGAGGTCATGTGACCAGGGCTTGCTGGTTGTCCAAAACACAAGGCTGAAAACAAAAGGCGACAAAGCTTTTGTAACTGTGGCCCCCAGATTGTGGAACTCTCTTTGAGCCTGAGATCTGTGGACTCAGTGGTCGCTTTTAAAAAAACAGCTAAAAACTCATCTTTTTAAACCTGCTTTTGGTTGATTTTTATTTTTATGTTTTAGCTTATGTGAAGCACTTTGAGATTTTTATCTTGAAAGGTGCTATATAAGTAAAATTTTACTTTACTTTACACACCTTGTGAGTCACAGCACTTTAACTGTGTCCAGTATAGAGTATGGTATGCTCGGTATGCTTTCTCTCTCAAGATAAGTGCACAAAAAAATACTTTATTAATGTAAGTAATGTGGTGTGTTTACTGAGTACACATTACTGTTTCAAAGGAACATTTAAACAAAGTATTTTCAGTCATTCACTGTTGAGTTTATAGAGTGTAAAGAGGAAGATTTCTATATTCAGTTATACAGCAAACTCTATCTGAAGTTAACTAGCATTAGTTAGCGTTAACCTTTATATGCTGCAGCTCATGTAAATTAATTCAACTGAGAAATGTTTTTACTGCTAATAAAGTTGAACATTTATTTTGTCAACATTTGTATAATGGTAAACATGACTAATAGACACAGTAGCGTAACAGGAAGGCGAAGAAAGAGTCAGCAAACTGAGTCTGTGTCATTATTTAAACTCTATGCTCATGTTGACATCAGCTACTGTTGTTAGTCAGTTAGGAAAGGGTGTCATAAAAATAAAAGTCATATCTGAGTGCATTTCCAAGAACTGAGCAAGAGTTTGTAAAAGTATAATTAGATTTGATGTGTCAGTGGAACAGTGTTTCAGTTAAGCAAATTATATTTATTAACATTAATTCAAGGAAACCATCAGCAAACTAATTCAGTTACTCAGTAATATCATTAACACGCAGTCGTGTGAAAAGCATAATTTTCACACACCTTTATACAGAAAGTACACCCTTACAGCAGGTGCGACCATTTCTAAAAAAATTTAAGGTTGCTGGTTTTCAGGTGCATGTTAACACAGGAGTGGATGTCCTGTCAAATTTACCCCAAGGTCAGTGCATGCAATGCTAAGGGAGATTACAAAAACCCTGAAAGCTACTTCTCAGACTCCACCGGCTTCAATTAGCATGTTTAAATTCATGGATTGACAATTAGAAAAGGACTAAAGGAGTATGGCTGTACTGGAATGGTTCCCAGGAGAAAACTTCCTCTCGCTAAAAAAAAAAGATGGGAGCATAGCTTAGCTTTGCAAAGTTGCCTCTGAACAAATCACAGGAACTCTGAAACAATGTCTTTGGATAGATGAGAGCAAAGTGGAGATTGTGTTTGGTTATAATGCACAGTGGCACATTTGGTGAAAGTATTATAGAGTCAAAGCTGAGGCTCTCTATCTGACAGCTAAAGCTTAGCGTAAAGTGGGGTCATGCAACAATGGGACAGTGATCTCAACCACATCGCCAAATCTACACTAAAAAACCTCAGAAGAATCAAAGTGTTGCAGTGGCCGAAAGTCCAGACATCAGCCTGCCTGAAATGATGTGTTAGGACTACAAGAGAGCTGTGCTTAAACAAGTGTACAACTAAGTGAAGTGGAGCAAAGAGGAATCAGTGAAATATCCTCCACAATCGTGTGAGAGACTGATAGTCAGGTACAGGTATTTCTGCAAGCTACTGAATCACAGTTTCACAGATTTGTCTTTTACAGGACTTTGCAGAGCCTGTGAAATGATTCTTTTTCACATGACTGTGTTTAGTATATATTAGTCTCCCCCATCTCCTTTTACCACCTCATTCTGTTCCCACAGAGGCGCTGCGGCGGAGCAACCTGGCCTTGCGTCAGCGCTGTGAGGAGATGGAGGGATGGCAACGAAGGACAAAAGAGGAACGAGAGTTTCTCAGCTGTCGCTTCCAAGAAGCAAGGTCCCTGGTGGAGAGGCTGGCCCAGGAGAACCACTCCTTACAGAGCATGGTGAACGGACCTGGCTCCTCCAACACCTCGTCTAATCACTGCTGCAGCTCCAGCCAGACTGAAAACCCGCAGCTACGGACAGCCAGGAATGGACCAGTGGACGGACCACAGGTTGGCTAGCTGGAAATTGATAATTATTAGTCATGTTTCCATTTACCTACTTTCAAATTTACAAAGGCAAGCAGACATGCACCAAATCTGTGTGTCCTGTAGATGTATATAAGGCAATCCTTACTCACACGGGTCTTTGTGTGGCCCCTCAGTACAGAAACAAACTGTTTTAGCTCATCCCCCCTTTAAGCTAGCTTTCTTTTGATTGGCTGTTCCTCAGTAACGAAATGCTTGGGTAATAGGTGGGTGGGTTTTTTTTGTATAATAGCCAGAGATTAACATATTAGGGATATCCGCTCATATGACAACATACAGAGCAAAGATTTTAAAAAAGGTCTGAAACAGGTCTTCTTCTTTTTTTAATTTTTTAATCCTGTTTAATATGAGCCTCCATATATATCATGGGAAAGGTGAGAAATGGACTTTTAATCTTTTCCATTATGTCTCTCAGACTCTAGATCAGCGAGAAAAGAAGAGAGTCGAAGATACAGAGCAATGCACACAGACATCACCGCCTCGCAGCCTGGTAAGATGTTTGTGTGTGTGTTTGTGGCTCATGTTCATGTGCTGTCATGGTCAGTCAAACTCTGTTTTTTTTCTGCTCATATTTTTCATCTAATCAGTGTGTCTGTGTGTCTAGGATAACACAAGTGTGCATAGCTCATTGAGTTACGCACAATCCTCTCCCCCCATATCATTTTCAGATGAACTGGGAGATATAATGGGCAATGACAATAGCCAGGTGAGCCCGGTCACTCCCATCCTAATTCTACCAGTCAGATCTCTAACGCTGCACCTGCAGCCCTCACACTTCCAGTTTGAGCTTTCCTCACCTAATCTACAAACAGTGGCTGAGGTCAAAAATTGTAACTAATAGAAAATGTGACTAAAATGACATTGGCAGCAACTGAAGTGTGTTGGACTGTGTTTTACATTCAGCAGCATAAATTTTGAGGTCAAACGTGGGGGTTTTTTGGACAACACTCAAATAAAATTTTGAAAACACAGTTTATCCCAATCACAACCTCTCCTTTTCTCCTTATCCACATGGTGTTGGATGTTTCGGTGTAGTTTCAGTGCTGAAGCCCACAACGAACACGATCCATTTTTCTCATTCTTCTCTGTATGTTCATCTATTTAACCCATCTCTATGCCACTTCCATGTTTTTCTCTGGAGCCTGTGGAAGGTGCAAACGAGTTCCTGCAGCTGCTGAAGAGCCACAAAGAGAAACTGGAGGAAGGGATGCGAGAGCTGAGAAGGAAAAATGAGGAGCTAGAGAAGCAGAGGGACGAGGGAGAGAAAGAGAAGGAGCGAATGCTTCACTGCATAGACCAGCTCCGGGGTAAACTGGCCCAGGCACAGGTAACGTTGATATCCAGGCACATAAAAGTCTTTCAGATGAGTCACTATGGTAAGGTAGCAATGTAGATGATCCTGGCAGGCGTAAAGGGAACATTTACTAGCAAAACAATGTGTGAATGTTCTGTTTCTGCCGCATAACTTTCCAGATTTGTATAGCATGAACTGCCACTTGGCCTTGAACGTAACACCCAGATGCTACTGTAGACAATATAGCAGTTAGCTGGCATGTTAAGGTAAAAGTTAATATGAAATCACAAATACAATAATAAGTAAAATCGGTAAAAATATTAATTAATAATATAAATACCAAATATTAGCAATGATTTATCGGTAATGTTACTGTACCGTGTAGCTAAATGTGCTGACCTCTATCATTTTGCTCACGGATGCTGCTGCATGTAATCATATTTGAAATATGATTGAGGTGTTTCAGGTTTTGGATTGGTAGTCAGACAAATCAGCTTCATGGTAAATAAAAACTAATCACGTCAAAAATAATAAAATAATTTTGAGTGGCCTTCCTAAAGCCATGACAGAACAACACTGTTTAGGTTACGTTGAAGATTCATGTCTCAGTTCCACCTGGTGGCTTTCAGCCTCCTTGTGTGTTCTTTGCATAAATGTTAAATAGCAATTAGCACTACAGTTAATAATAACATTTGAAAACATGAATAAAGAAGATTTAAAAAATGATAAAAATGTTATCAGAAGAAATCTCCTCACAAAGTAATGGCTTGTTTTCCTCTGTTGCATTTTGCATGTCACTGGTAGATGTGACCTTTCACTGCTTGCAAATGACAAAAGAGATGACGTGATGATAAACACAATCTGTTTTGTCGTCTATGACGTGGAAAAACTTGTATGACTGTTTTACAGACGAACAATGTTACTGAGGAGGTTGTCCAGCAGCGCTCTGAGGCACAGCACTCGTCCGACTGGTATGAAGCATTTTCACTTAAGCGCACTGTTGGAAACTAACAGCACTAACTTTACTTTCTGCTAAACCTTTAACACAGTTCTGTTTAATGATACAGAATATCTGCAGAGAATTGCTCTCTTTTGGAAAATGACACCAGCATGCTTTTTGATTGCTTAAAACAACAAAAGCCTCACGTTTGAGATGCTGTCTTCCTTCTCCTTCCTCTCTTTCTGTTCCCTTTTCCCAGCTCTAGCCTGGCTAAGCTCACAGAGCAACTTCAGGCCACACAGGGCAGGTGAGCCCGCAGTTCTGTGTGGCTTTGTCTTTCTCACTGTTTGCACGTCTGCTTCCTGCTCTGCTGTCTTCTCCATCACTGCAGGAGGTCTACTTGCGTGTCTCTTATTCTGAAAAAAGCCTGTTTTCTTTGTTTGTTTGTTTGTTTTAGGAAATGTATTTGTTTTTATTTCATTTATTTTATTAGAGCTGCCAAACTTCAGCTCACAGACCAATAACACAATAATGTTGTAACACAACAGCAATGATTTGTCCAGTGTCATCTAGTATTTTATCTCATTCATGATTTCCAAAAGTTATTAAAAGACATCCTATAAATGTTTAATCCAGTAATGTACAAGTACAATATTCAGATTTTCTTACTACTTTAAATTAATTTATTTTTATGTCAAATTAACCGGTCTTTCAAATTGTGCTTTTATAGAAAAGATCAGCTCTTTGAGTCTAATATATAATGATATGCAGTATATTGTATATACATGCTGTCTGTTTGTATTAGACAGTAATTTAAAAAGGGCATTCCTATATTTATTTATTTATTTATTTTTCAATATTTGTCACTGTCACTGCCTGTTACAAGTGATTTTTATTTTGTAGGTATCGGGAGCTGGAGGAGAAGCTTGATTACCTGCAGAAGAGCTCAGCTCAGAGGGACAGAACTGAAGCTCTCCTCAAACAGAAGGACAAGGACTGTGCCCAGGTATCACATGTGACTAGCTGTCATTTTAACTCTGAAAGCATAAAAAAATCTTCTACCTCCTATACTTTTAATTCTAGCAAGCGGAGTGCAAAAAAGTTTGTTTGTGTTTTTGTAGCTGGCCAAGGACTGCGAGGCCCTGAAAGCTCAGGCAACTTCCCTGCTAGGAGAACTACAGGAAAGACAGAGCTGGTTGGACAAAAGTGAGCATGAACGCGTACTCCTGGAAGACAAGTAAGTTGTTACATCACCTGCAATAGATCCATACACAGAATTATGTCTTAGTTCACCCTTTAGGTGTGCTCATGTGTTTTGTTTTGTTTTGCTTGTGTGCAGATTAAACAGTAAAATAAAGGCCCTGCAGGTGGCAGAGCGGGAGCTTGAACAGCAGAAGAAACAGCATCATGTAGCCATGGACAAGCTGCTGCTGCAAACCCAGAGCCTGGAGCAGGCCCTGAAGTCAGAGAGACATGTTGTCACTGAGGAGAAGTGAGTCCAAGACGCGTACAGATAGAAGAAGCCAACATGATTCATATGTTTCTGCACTGTTGTGCTATTTAGAAAGATTTATTTGAATGGAGGAACATGCATTAAAAAAGTGTAGAAGCTTTTAACTGCTCCCTTATTTAACAAGGGGCCACCAGAGTGAACGGATATGTATGTTTGATTTGGCACAGTTTTTACATCGGATGCCCTTCCTGACACAAGCCTCCCATTTTATCCGAGCTTAGGACTTAAGGGTACACTAGCTTGTGATGACCCTGAATAATTACTTTACTATTTAATCTTTTGTGCAAAAAAGTGGTTCTATATTACATTATTGATGCATTACACTGGTGATTATACACAATGATAACCTAATGGGTTTTAACCCAAATTGTGGTCAAAGTCATATTTGTGATTTTATGGGCAATACCTGTGAACTGTGATAGATCACTAGCCAGACAGACTGATTGGTAATAGCTCTGTGTTGTTAACAGTGTCTTTGGTCATTCCTCCTCTTGGTTTATTGAACGTTTACCAATATATTGCACTTTATTTCCTCAGGAAAAAACTGACACAGCTACAGCATGCATACACATGTCTCTTTAGAGACTATGATTCTAAACTGAAGAATGAGGTAAAAATAAAAACCCAACCAAACAAACATTAAATTAAAAAAGATTTTTACACTCATTAGTTTTGGAATACCTTGGGGGTCAAGTCCAAACATGAATCTGTGTGTATGCATTCCAGGGTGGAGATCTGTGCAGCCGACTGGAGGAGGCTGAGCGAGCGCTGGCCCTGAAGCAGGACCTGATTGATAAACTGAAGGAAGAGGTGGAGCAACAGAAAGGCTCCCTGGAAACAATTCCTGTCCTTACTGCACAGGTATTCCTTCTTAGCTGTTGAGCTGATGTACTTCCTGACTTATAAAGTGGTCACTTGACAGGTCTGATAGATGACAGTGACTATGGACACATATTGACAGTTGAAGTAAACAGCGGACTGACAGTCTACAGATGAACAGCGGCCAATGTAGCTAAGTTTATGCATAGAATTCAATTTGCAGTCTACTGACATCTAGTGGTGAGATTTTACACACTGTAACTTTAAATAAATAAAAAAATGATTGCATTACTTTTTGAAAATTTCTATAAATGGGGAGATATTAGAGATATGATTTCTTTAGTCCACGATAGTGGTGTAGTGAATCTAATTGTCACGACCCAAGTGGGATGTAATCAATGTGGAGCAAAAATGCTCAAATGCTAATCGCAGCATCTTGAATCTGACACAAAGACTGTTTGAGAGCCACCGGTGCAACTTAGCTCTTGTCTAGAAATTCTGTCCATAAAAATTATGAATATAAATGGTGTTGAGGATAGTCCTGGTGGAGACCAACTCTGCTGGGATTGTGTTCAGCTCATTGCCTGAAATGTGGATGAAACTCTCACTGCGGGTGCACAGGGACCAAATGACCTTCTTCCGTATCTTTCAATGGAAAAATGCCCTCTCCACACGCACAAAGTACATGTAGAATAAATGCACACTTGAATATCTGTGAGAGGGTAAGGGGCTCGTTCAGCATTCCACAACCAGAACTAAAACCACATTGTTCCCTCTGAATCCTAAATTCGACTAATGGATGGACTTTCCTAACCCCTACATAGATCTGGTATAGACATTTTCAGGAATGCTGAGTAGTGGCCTGGCCACCAGATGCTCTCCCTTGAGTGCCCTCCACACTATCCCAGCCAAGGTGAACTGGTCCCTCAGATTCTTTCCTCTCATAGGAGTCCTTTGAATCACTCTGGAAAATCTAAAGTGCTAATAATTGTTTCAAACCACCACAAACTAAGGTGACTTCAGCAGCTGGCCTGGAAAGAGTAGAGAGAACCTCAGTATTCTTATAATGATGACAGCACACATTCGAACTTCAGTCTTTATCAGCCACGCCGACATTTTAACATGTATGTAATGCCAGTTTATTGAAATGAACCCAAATTACTGCATGAAAAATGACCTCACATGTCTCTCTCACCCAGGCTGAGATCTACAAGGCAGATTTCCTTGCTGAGCGAGAAGCCAGAGAGAAGTTAAACCAGAAAAAGGAGGAGCTGCAGGAGCAGCTGAATCAGGCCTTGGCTGAGAATGAGAGGCTTAAACAGGAAGCTACCGCACGGTAAAAACCAAAAAAACCAAAAACCAAGACATTGCAAATTATAATAATTATTTGTGTCATCAGTTTGGGTATGTGGATGTGTTTATGCTTCATTATGTGTGTTTCATCTGCATGTACAGTTAATAAGATGAGATTTAACATAGAACTTTTCAATGCTCCCTTCTGTTTCAGTGCACGTATGGAACAAATGAAGATGAGACACCTGGATGACTTCTCTGCACGGCCCACACTCATCCCCCCCCCACAAGGTACAGAATCATGATAGTTTTATTCTCATGAAGCTCTACTTTCACTACTGAAATAGAGAAAATTTCATGCTGTGTGTTTTTTGGAATTTATTTTCTTTTTTAATTTATTCACATATAGGGCTGCAATTAAAAACTATTAATTTGTTGAAGTTTTTAACAATTATTTTATTCATTAGTAGATTCAATGTTTTGTTCATAAGATTCAAAGAAATAGTAACGCTCTTTGGAAGTGCCCGTATCTTATGACGATGTCTGTTGAATGTCTAGTTTTGCTTGACCACCGTCAGTTTCCTTTTATGCAGTCACTAAAGAGCATGTGCTATTGGTTTGAAATCAGGTCACTGACTTGACCATTGAAGAATATATCCCATTTCTTTGCCTTCAGAAACGTTCGGGTTGCTTTTCCAGTATGGTTTGGGTCATTCTCCATTTGTACATTGAAACGTTATCTGATCGGTTTTGTGGCATTAGGCTGAATTAAAGCAGAGTGTAAATTATTATACACTTTAGAACTCATTTTGCTGGCCATGAAATGCTTGTCAGTCAATTGTCCAACTAATTTTTTGAGCCTCTTAAAATGGAGGATTATGTAAAAAAATGTTTGTAAATCCTAAACATGTATTGTAATACTTTTTTTTAGGTCTGCACTTCAATTGCATCTTGATTATTTGATTTAAATCCACTGTGGTGGTGTACAGAGGATAAATGGCTAAAATGTGTCATTGTCCAAAACCATTTGGATCTAACTACGTATATGTTGTAAATAAATGCAACAGTGAAAAAGGAAAATACTTTTCAAATTAGCGATCCTACTTTTTTGCCTCAATATTAGCACGGGTATTTGTGGATGTTATTCTTACAGTGTACTTTTAATAGTAATTATAATAATAATAACTTTATTTATAAAGCGCTTTCAAACAAAGTGCCGTACAACTATTTGAAACTAAAAAGATAAATAAAAGTGATACATAGTAGGGCTGCACGATTTTGCATAAAATGAGAATCACGATTTTTTTGCTTAGAATTGAGATCACGATTTTCTCACGATTTTCTTTTCCAATATAAATATTTATTGCACTTATTAACTGCACATCAACTTCGTAACAGTTGAGACTGAACATAAAAACAATAAATAAACATAAAAACAATAAATGTCTCACATTTTGTCATTGCCGCAAAATGTTGTACTGCTTGTAATTCCATCTCCACCGTTGCTCGACACTGCGTGTATAGAGCAGGTAGTGCAACATTTTTAAAATAGTTGCGGGACGGCACTGTGTAGCGTTTGTCTAGGATGCTGATCATTTTCCTAAGTCCCTCGTTTTGAACAGTGTTGATGGGAGCCATATCTTTGGTCAGGTGATAAGTGATAGCCTCCGTAATTTCTTTGTGCCTGCTGGAGTTCGACGGGTATGGGGAGGCGCTGTATAAGGTTCCCGATATTGATGTTTGGGTGGTTGACCGGGACAGATTTTCTCCAGTCACTTTCTTGGCCTTTACAGCTTCGTCATCTCTCACGTGCTCTCCGTTGTTTTTTCCCTGCCAGCTGACTTCTGTATCACGTGGTATAAGCCTCCGCCCTTGTCATTTGTTGAGCAGGAAGAGTGAGCGCTTGTTTTCATGCAGCTTATGTCCCGGATCAAAATGCGGTACAATTGTCATCTTTTTTTTTTTTTTTTTTTTTTAAATCGTTGTCATTTCGAAATGAGATCGCACATAAGTATGAATTGAGATCGCGATTTTCTAACGATTAATTGTGCAGCCCTAATACATAGCAATACAAGTAAAAAACATAATACAAGTTAAAAACAGTAAGAATTTAAAAACTATTTTTGCTATTAACTGTTTTGCTTTTCTTAGGCTACGTCCACACTGGCCCGGATAGATTTGAAAACGGCGTTTTCATCTGAAAGTGCTCCGCGTCCACACTAGCGTTTTCAGTCGTTTTCACAGAGTTGTGCGTCCACATTGAAGCGACCAAAAACGCTTACGGTCCAGTACTGCGCATGCGTGAAATGCAAGAGGATTTGGCCTGCCTCATTTCTGTCTGCCGTTTATTTAGTTTCCGGCTCTTTGAAACGTCGCAGCAAAATGTCGAGGAAAAGCACCAAGTTTTTTTTAAATGGACTAACAATTAGGTGGAGTTGTGCTGCGAGTAACACAAAAGTACAAAGTTGCAAGTGAGAATTAAAGAATTTGAAGAAAAGCTATCTGAAGCATGTACAAACTGATATTAATCTTTAATAGGGCTGTCAAAATTGAGAGCAAACAAAACAACTGCTGTATAATGCCCTCCGCTATCTTTGTTTAATTGGTCACATGACTGCATCATATGACTAACATGTGTCATTGTTTTTAAAAGTCTCAGTTTTCGCTGTCCACACTGCGACGCGAAAGCACCATCTTCAAATGTATGCGTTTTCGAGAGCATTTTGAAAACGCTGCGTTTTCTTTCGGGGAAAATGCCGTCTCGGTGTGGACGGGAGGCCAAAACGGAGAGAAAACGATGCATTTTCGTTTGAAAACGATTCATTGATCCATCCATTAGTGTGGATGTAGCCTTAATTCAAAATCGTGTGAAAGTCTTTACTGCATACTGCTACTGGCTGAGTACCTGCTTGCATGTGTCAACTTGATTAATGGAGCTGATTACAACTGGCTATATTACTGTCAGTGCAAAAGCCTCTTCCCAACAAGTATTGATTTAATCAGTCAGAACATAATGAGAGAGGGAGAGAGATGACATGGAAAGCATTGTACTAACGTGACAGCTGTTTGCGGTTTACTCACAGGTATAGAAAAGGTGATGAAGCAGCAAGTGCAAAATACCGCTCAGCTCTTGTTGTTAAGTTCCTTCATGTTATGGTAGCCTTCCTTCTGGACAGACACGTGGCGTACTTACCAGGGCGATCGTGGCTCACGAGTTGGCAGTTCGTCTTGTAATCGGAAGGTTGCTGGTTCGAGCCCCGGCTCGGACAGTCGTTGTGTCCTTGGGCAAGACACTTTACCCTACCGCCTACTGGTGATGGCCAGAGGGGCCGATGGCGCGATATGGCAGCCTCGCTGCAGAAGCGATATGGCAGCCTCGCTTCTGTCAGTCTGCCCCAGGGCAGCTGTGGCTACAACTGTAGCTTGCCTCCACCAGTGTGTGAATGTGAGAGTGAATGAATAGTGAAATTGTAAAGCGCTTTTCGGGGCCCTCAAAGCGCTGTATAAATGCAATCCATTATTATTATTATTATTATTATTACCAGAGAAACAACAGAACTATACTGAATTAAAATCGTCCTGTTGGTAACAATAGACAGTCTAGTTTTTCAAGTCAAGATCAGTGTATACGTACTTGAGTAAATCTACCTTTTACCACCACCATGTACTGAGGAAATGTAAAACGTGGTTTCTCTTTTAAAGGTTTTCTTTCTCTCGGCCTTAGGTGTGTTCCCCCCTTTCAACACGGTGCCCCCTGCTCCCTCATTCCGTACTCCGGGATTGGGACCAGTCGGTGATCAAGGTCCAGTCGGAACTGAGGAGCTGCCGGATTTATGTTGTCCTAAGTGCCAGTACCTGGCTCCAGATATGGACACACTGCAGATACATGTAATGGACTGTATACAGTAACATAATCATTGCCCTGCACACCATGACAACAACATACATAGATATGCAGTATGTATAGTCTGTTTAGATTCAGTGTGTCTTCTCCCATTTCTGGGTGCCCGCTGGAAAAACATGTTTGGATAGTTGCACCTTACTCTCGCTTTCTCTCTCAAACAAATACACATCCACAAACCTGAACACAAATTCTGGATCTTTCTGTTGAACAGTTCAGTATGCTGGAATCGAGACAGTTCATGCCAAGGCAATCTGATGACAGTTTGAACAAGTGAAAGAAAAGCAAGAAAATCAGCATGATATTTCCCAGTAGCTCTAGTGTGGATCCAGTCTCTGCTGTAGTTTTTCCCTTTCCACAATCATTATAATCATTTCTGTTCTTATGTTTCCCCTCTAACCTTTTCCTATGCTTACTTTCCTCTGAGACAGCACTTTGATGCACATTTTCATCAGTATTTTTTAGATTCAGTGATTAGATTCACATGATCCTCTATCCCCCATTTCCTTGCTTCTTTGCTTCAATGCTGTAGTGATGACAGAGGAGCACACTACATGCTGTGAAGTAAATGTGTATACTTGTAATTGCATCAGTCCAAAAGATCAGTAATTATTAGACCTAAGGTGATGATAAGTTTAGAAGAAAAAAAAGAAGTGACAATCCAGATGTTACACACATGATCATGTGAATAACATATTGAGCTTAAAAAAAAATCAGATATGTTATGGTTGTAAACGTAGCTGTCTGCATTACCTCAGAACATGTATTATGATGTATTAGAGATGGATTTACTCTTGTTGGAGGAAAAAAGTAACCATTCTCTGTGTTCTGTGCCTGTGTACATGACTGACTGCACCTCATGCTAAACCCAGTCCTTAACCCAACAGCCCTTTTGTGACCCTTCTTCTGTCTTAGCTTTACCTGTTGCACCTATTTATCTATCTGAATGTAAGATTTCTTCACAGTTTGTGTGGATTTTAACTAAGTATAGAAACATTTGTGGAAAAAATGCATCAAACTGTTGGAGATTTACAAAATAAATCAGTTATTCATTTGACTTTATATGTTTTTATCTAGATATGGAATTGATGTTTCGTTTAGAAACACTGCTCCAGAGTGGGGTTCAAACACGTATGTCATGTGACATAAGTAAGGGTTTGGTGGCTCACCTGCTGTTTCAAGGCAGGTCAGGCACAAGGATTCCAATTTTTTTAAGGGTGTTTTCCCAGGCTGTTGGCAAGGCTCGCTAAAAATAAAGCTCACTGAGCCCCAAAACAGCTAAACACTTGACACAATAAACATATCGGTCCATTCTCAATATATTTTATTTTATAGCTGGATTTATTGTGTGTTTCATAACAATCACTAAGCAACTGAAACAGCTTCAAGAAGGTCAACAGAGAGAAAATGGTATTGTTGAAAATTTTCTGAAGGACACTACCATCAGCGAACACTCAATGTGGGAACAGCCTCAGTGTTTTTTCTTCCTTGTTTGTACCGGTATTTCCCCAAAACACGTGCTGATCGAAGTTATTGATAGTCTGGTGTAATAATTGGCCTTAATTGTAATTGTGCAGAGTTTGTGTATTTTTTTTTTTTTTTTTTTTTTTCACAAAACAGCATTATGAGATGTCACTGTGGAAACCGCTCTGATTGTTTCTTAACCTCGACACAATTTCGGCATAGTCACACCATTGCTTCACACGTTAGACTCACCTTGCCTTTGTTTTGCGTCATCGTAAATGCTTTCTCGCAACTATGAAGAAACCGTTTACAACACATGTGTCAAAGTCAAGGCCCGCGGGCCACATCCGGCCCGGCGTACATTTATATCCGGCCCGCGAGATCATTTTATATAGATGTACTATTATTGTTATGCATGGCCCGGCGATATTAGGCGCTAATAATATACAAACTACAGATCCCATAATGCGGCGCTGCAGCCTCCTTGCTGAAGGCTAGGCTAACTGGGAACATTCCGTGTCAATCAAGTCAAACTTCTGTTATTGCGAAGCTAGCCGCTCACAATGGTGGAGAGAAAAGTTGATTCTGAAAGCAGAGCCTTTCAGCGCCAGTGGGTGACTGAATATATGTTTACAGACATTGCTGGTAAACCCGTGTGTCTTATTAGTGGAGCTAATGTGGCTGTAGTTAAGGAATTTAATACGGTAAAAAAAATACATTTTTCCTGGCCAAAATATATTTCAAATATATGGTAAATATATGTTGTATTTGTGATGCTCAAAGAAATATATTTTTGAAATTGAAAATATATTTTTTTCAAACTGAAATACATTTCAAAAGATATTTTAGGGTGAAGAAAATACATTTTCAACCTTACGGTAGAATGTATATCAAAGTATCCTTTATTTAAAATGTATTTAGTGCAATAATGATAATAATAATAATGATAATAATAATAAAAGTAACAACATGTCTTATGTACATCTGCAAAAAACAGTTGGATTTGAACAGTTTGTTCATTTGCTTACAGTATTTCACATCACACAATATCTCACTATAATGTGGCGTTAACTTGACTTTGAAATAATCTTTCAGTGATACAGTAAACAAGATACAACAACTGCTATGTTCACTTTAATTTTTGACAATATATACAATATAGTAATTAAAGGAACACACTCCACTTTTTTTGGAAATAGGCTCATTCTCCATCTCCCTCAGAGTTAAAAATGCAGCGTCTTCTTTCTAGATCCGTAATAGGGCTCTGGAGTGTGATCTTACCGGATGGGGCGTAGCCAGGATTTTTGGTCGAGGCGCCATATCAGCAGGCCAAACAAATGCTTGCTGTGTGGTCGGTTGTGATGTTAGATTGCACAACCGGCAAGGAAATAAGCTTGAAAATGGGCTCTCTTTTCATTGTTTCTTCACCTGGAAGCATCATGAGGGAGCTTATGTATCGGATGTTACCAAAAGAAGGCGTCTAGCCTGCATAGCAGCTGTGAGACGAGCTGATATCCAGTTCTCTACCATCCCCAGATATCTGTTGGTGTGCTACGGTATTTTCATTCTGGTAAATTCTAAATAAGTTCATATTACTCTTTATAGCCTATTAGTTTTATTTTCAATGCGCTCTGAGGTCATAGCAAATTAGAACAAACATCATAATGAGTGATTTTGCAGAACTACCTTCTATTTATAGAGTTGCTAATTATTTGGCATTATTGCAAGCAAACCAGCCTATGAAATGGATGAAACAAATCCTAACTGGTTTCCAACACTACACATGGGGCACTACGAAATCTTTGCTTCAAACTACATGCTGCATACCACCATGCCAATCAGATTTCATCTTCCATGTGAGGGTGAAAAGGTGACCCTCCTGGATAAGATGGCAAAGGTTTGCTGCGTTTTGGTGAACATGTGCCCCAGTGTGGTAGTAAAACCAGGGAAAAATGCTCTTGTTAAATACTCTTAAAAGTCTTGTGCTGTATAGTGATACATTTAAAAAGAGACAGTAAATTACAGAATGCTAGTAGTGGGTGATATTATTTAAATGCTGTCATGATTTTGTGAGAACATTTTGTCATTTGTAAACTATAAACGACATGGATACTACATTGTAACTGATGTGATGTTTTACAAAGTGGTTGTAATTAAAAAAAAGGTAAACATTTGTTTCTTTATTCAACTTTTGAACAGTGTTACTTAGTAAGTACATATTCAGTAAATGCAAATTATTTATATAGCCCCCTAAATGCAACATTATGGGTTATTCAGAACAGAACTATGCTTGGAAAAATATTTTCCCATCACTTGAGACAACTCCTCCACAGTAGCAGGTGGAATTTTTCTTTTTTGAGGACGGCTTCTTTTACCTGTCACTGCAGATGGTCTGTTTTTGTTTTGATCCAGAGCCCTTTTTGGGCCGCTGAAGAGTAGAAGTCTATCTTATGGCCAACCACTGACAATATCTTGGCCATATTACCCAGCAAAACCCAGTATGTAGGTTCATCTGTAACAGTCCCTGTGACACGGATCAACACTGTTGCTTCTACTTAAACAGAAGAGCAGCGACATGGGTGCAGGTCATACAGGTGCAACCTTCCCTGTGATGCTCACAATGACCCATGGCTGCAATGCTGGTTCATTCAGTCTTTGAGATTTCAGTACCTGAAACACACAAAGACAAAGTTCATTTAATGACAAGAACTTTAATGAGCCACGGCCGACACAGATGTGTTTAATCTACTTTCAAATCCATTTATCATAAATGTAACAAATAAAGTGTTTTTATGTATCCATCTATAGAACGCTGCATGTTATATTTTAAATTTGCCTGTTTCTTTTTAGAAACCTATCAGCAAAAAAATTAACCTAAAGTATGTAATGCAAGGATGTAATCACTTTCAAGATGGAGAAAGCATAAAGTTCGACTTTAAGTGACAATTATGGATACCTAATATGATAAGGAGATTCTGCAGGTCATTGATCAATGTATAAAACTAAAATAGAATGTATTTTTAGTTACACAGGACACAAACAAGGAAGCAAGATGTGTAATTAGGATTATTTATAATAAATATGAATTAATGAGTGCAATTTCTTTAACCGTAGGGAATGACTAAATCCTTCAGGATAATGTCACATCAGTGCTCTGAACTCACTATTTTATCCATCTAACAGAGCCTCCACATGTTCTCACTGTAATTTCCCCTTCATGAATGAATTTATGCTTGCACTAATCTGAATGTGGGTGGCACGGTGGTTAGCACTGTTGCCGCACAGCAAGAAGGTACTGAGTTCATTGGATGTGCGCCTCCAGAGATTTATAATTGCGAAAAAGGTTCGCCGTGTATGCGCTGACTCCACAAACAAGGTACGAGAATAGATCATGCTAAGTCAATAGCGATTTGGTCTTCAGGGTTTCTACTCCAGTGCCGTATTTCATACAGGTCCACATTTCCAATGCACGCTATTTTCTTGCAAGTACCGTCTCTTTGCATCTTGACACAATCTGTCTCTATACCGTTCTTTTTCTTTTGAGCTACTTTTCAGATTTGCTCGTCCTTCCAACACAGTGTGTTTGTTTTGATTTGTGGCCTGCCAATATGGTCTTGCGCTCCCACAATGCATTGCGGCGTTACGTCAACTCCAAAGCCCTTTGCGTGCAGGAGAGTATGCGCATGCGCATTGCCATGGTGATTTTAAAAATAAAGATAAAATGAAAAGTAATTATTAAAAAGTAAATATTTAAATATTCCCACAAATGTGCAATGGATGTGCAAAAATTCTGTTTATTAGTTGTTGTTGTGTTGCGGCTCCTCCAACCTATGGCCGCGGCAGGCCAAACATGAGGACACAGATGATGCGCAACAATAAACGCATAAAATACACTTCTGTACCATTTGCTCCTTTCATTCCACATGCAACTGTCCAATATATAAATCAGCACATGGGATTAACTATTAAACAAATGCACAGATTGCACAAACAAATAACTGCAACTCACCAATAACTGCACTAATTACAATGCCAACTTACAATTTGGCCTATGGCATCAATTAGTGCACAAATATACAAAAACCATCAAGTTACAGTCAAAATACATCAAAATCGCTCAAGCTGCGGTCAACAGAAAGTTTTGCCTCATGCTCACCCTACCTTTCTGCTCATCAACATCAGGTGCCGTGAACAGGTGAGTGCAACCACATTTATCATCTACCACACCCATGAGACACGCCCCACACCCGTGCACCAATACAGTGAGTCCATTTAAACCAACCCAGTTAGTCAAAAAGGAATAACTCATATGGCTCTTACATTTTGTTTGTTTCTTTGTTTCTTTCTTTCTTGAAAAATAACCGGCCGGATACAGGAGACGGGAAGAAACAAGCCGATTATGTTCGCGTTAATTAAGTGGTTGGAAGATGCAAAAATTCTAAATTCTGCCAAATGAACATATACGAAATTTTAATGAGGATGAATAATTAGCCGGCATGGAGGAAACGGACCTTTATTTCTTGGAGTGGCGACAAGGAGCCAAAAGGCGGGTGGCTGGTGTCTACGAAGCCTCCATCATCAAGATAGCAGGTGCCTCTTCTCAAATATAATATTACTTTATTCTTGCTTATTTGGCACAGAAGCGTAGAGCTGCCAACCAGGCAAAAGAGAAATATAAATATATCACGTTATACCGTGAAAAGTATATTTTCACATTTGAACATTGTAATATCACGTTATTACAACATACATCATTTTCACGTTCGTACAATATTGTGCGAACGTGATAATTATGTATATATTATACAAACATGAAAAGCATAATGTTAGAACAATAAACTTTTCACGTTATAACGTGATATAGCTCTATTTTGCTTTTGCCTGGGTGGCAGCGCTACGCTTCCATAATTTGGTAATCAAAATATGTAACTTAATTAATTATATTGTGACGTACTTTTGCCTTTTCTTATTGTTCTGCCTTCTCAGAAATGGAAAAAAATTACAAATAAAACTGTTTACACTTGTTATATACAATAACTATCAAAACGTATTCACATTTAATTTGACTCGCCTTCTGGCTACAGAGCACTTACTTACCAAGGTTAGAAACAAAGCACAGTTATGCTTTATTAATATTCACTAATTACAATGTTCCACATTTCCTTGCTTTTTTAGTCATTTTTAGGCTTTGTATACTTTTTTTTGGTTGTTTAGCAGTAATGTTTCTGCCTATTTATTTCAGCCCATGAAATGGAATGCAGATCTTCCTGATGTGAGATTTACATAAATCTAAGTAATTTTGTTTGTCATTATCATTAATGTTGTTGCTGTTGTTGTTTTTGCGCAGTTTACAATCATATAAACCTAGCAAGCATCAGTCAGCACAGTGACTAACCTAAACAGGTTCTTGCTTTATTCACATATATTATATGTAATTATATATACTTGTACATTGTACCTAGGGTTGCAGCCACTTGGCCCCACCCCATTGTTGTGACAGCCTTGATTGTACTTATACACTGCATCTGAGCAGGGAACAGTCTGCCACATAAATTTATTTTTAAGTGACTTGTTTGTAATACATGAATTTTTCTCTTACAGATGTCAAAGTCTCAACCTCATGCTGCCTTCCCCCATCCTTCTAAAGTAAGTATTTGTTGTTGTAGTTTTTTATGCAGTGTCTGTGTCACATGCTAAGCATAATTATTGAAATAATAACTGTTTTCTAACAGATTTTCCCAAACACTAGCTCTGTTTGTTGTCATTCAGACCAGTACTACTGCTTAGACATTGCTTAGTGGTCATGCATGTTTGGCAAGTTTGTTATGATACCAAAACAGTAGGCCTGTCACAATAATCGATATATCGACTTAACGCACAATATATGTACATGACCTCAATAATTGTTGATGATGCAATATATCTGCCATTATATTTACATAAAAAATTACAAAAATAAAATATAATAATAACAACACAATTACATTAAATAACATTGTTTTCTATTTGTTAGAAAATTTACTATTTATACAAGTTTTTAAGGTATCTAATATTTTGATACCTAATTTCCATGATCTAAATATTTTAAGAATTAGATGTTGGTTTGTCAATTGAAAGTGTGTAGATCTTGCATTATTATGGTGTTATATTATGATTATACATTCAAAGACATAAAATGGTCTTAAAATGACAATGACATAACTTGTCACAATTGTTTATAGGGCAATATACAGACCAACAAAAAGTTTGCATCATAACAGGCCTACAAAACAGACGGTTTTATGATTGATAAATTCAAAAAATAAATACATTTAATTTCTCTGAGATTCTCTGATATTCAGTTACAGTTCACAACACAGCTACCTGTACATGCAGTACTATACTGTAAATTTAAATCTCTGCATTTAGCATCCCACTAGAAGAGTCACAGTTACTGCCTCTTTTTTTTTTTTTTTTTTTTACAAATACCTGGACTATTACTAACACATTTACTGTTTTACTTTTAGCCTGTGGATACAAATGCAGATGTCCTTAATGTAAGTTGTGCGCTTTAATCACATCATGTTATTTTTATTATTATTTATTTATTTTATTTTACATTCAAATATTTCAAGCTTCTTGGTTAAAGAAGCTTGATTGCTAGTAGATAAAGAATAGTTCACCTATAATTGATATTCCCGATTAATTTCTCATCTCTGATTGAATGCCTTTTTTTGTTGGCCTTTTTTGACCATAACAAGACATTTTTGCAGGATATATATGGTGAATTTATATGCATAGATACAGTCGTAGTGCTTGACACATGCACAGAGCAGTAGATGGACTAGAAGGGAAATAATTACAATCATGATCTTGATTGCTGATGTCAGTATATATATTTTAGAGGAATGTTTTGTTTTTCACCCAAAATGAACTATATTGCTTCAGAAGAGATTTATTACCCTACCGGACTCTTATATATTGTTCTGGGGTTTGTTTGTTTTTTGTTTGTTTGTTTTTGTTATTTTCAGGTTCAATGGTGCGTGTTCTTCTAATGGCTGCCTTCCCACTGGAGGTTTTGATCCACAGCAATTTAAAAGGTAAACAGCTTTGAAAGTCAGTTCAAATGGTTAGCTAATAGTATTCTAAAAAGCCTACTTCTCTGTCACCAGTTTCTTTACCAAAAAGTACCCATAAAAGTATCTCTCAATAGCATATCATTGTAGTTCAAATGTTTAGTTGTACAAATGTCAGATTTTTGGAAATCTAAAACTAGTCAGACACTCAAATGTTCATGCTTTTTATAGGAGGACAGAACAAAACGGACATCGGCGCAGAGTGAAGAACTGCCCTTGATAAGGACACTATGACTGCCATATATAGTAAGTGAAGACTTTCTGTGTATCTAAAATTGCATCCAGCACAAGTAACTTACTTTGCAACCATTAAAAAAATTGCACAAATAGGTGATGATGCATTGTAGTGGTTGGTCTCAGACAAAGAAGCTCAACAAATTTATGAATGCTGGAGGGTAAGGAGAGATGACCAAAAGGGGTGTTAGCATTACTGTAATGTGAACTGGATAGACTTTCCATCTAGGAAAAAAAAAAAAAGAGGGAAAATTATGTGTAAAATATATCTGTATTAATATCGGTATCTATATGAACAGAAATATGTGTTTGCTAAATGAAGCCAGCCAACATAAATCATATTTTTATTTTAACTCTGATAAAAGTAATAGAACTGTGACTTTTGTTTGTTACAGTGGCAGTAAGGAAGAGGTTTCCCAATGTGTCCAGAAGGGCTTTGAGGATTGCAGTGAATTCGAAGCTGGGGGAACTGAGACTGCTGGAAAAGGAAAAGAAATTACATTTTAAGTATGTTGACTTATGTTCATCCAATCACACACAGACACACACACACACACACACACACATATGTGTGTGTATGTATATATATATATATATATATATATATATACATATGTGTGTGTGTGTGTTTCTTTTACAATGTTTAAGTATGTAATGAGAATAAAATTAGAAAATGAATATTCCTTGCTTGACTGATATGCTATATGTATGTTTTAGGGACGATCGTGGCTCAAGAGTTGGGAGTTCGCCTTGTAATCGGAAGGTTGCCGGTTCGAGCCCTGGCTTGGACAGTCTCGGTCGTTGTGTCCTTGGGCAAGACACTTCACCCATTGCCTACTGGTGGTGGCCAGAGGGCCCGGTGGCGCCAGTGTCCGGCAGCCTCGCCTCTGTCAGTGCGCCCCAGGGTGGCTGTGGCTACAATGTAGCTTGCCATCACCAATGTGTGTGTGAATGGGTGGATGACAGGACAGAGCACTTTGGGGTCCTTAGGGACTAGAAAAGCGCTATACAAATACAGGCCATTTACCATTTTTAGACATCAAATAAAGATTTCTTTCAGCTGTTACATGTGAATGTGTTTTCTTAGAAATATATGAAGGGTTAAATGTATATATTTTTGAATGATTTTAAATAAGTTTACATTTTATTTTGAAATATATTTTGAAATATATTTCAAAATATTAAAAAATGGCCAAAAAATATATGCGTTAAAACACATTTCAAAATATATTTTTAAATATATTTCAAAATATACAAAAATTGCCAAAAAATATATGTGCTCAAATACATTTCAAAATATATAAATATATTTTGAAATGTATTTTAGCGAGAGGAAATATTGAACATTAAATCGATGCACGGGACAATGACAGGGAAAGACATTTTTTAAAACGTATGTCAAAGTGTAACCGACATGAAACTGCCCTGGGACAAACTTGTTGGACTTACAACAGATGGAGCGCCGGTGTTGTGCGGTGAAAAAAGCGGACTAGTCAGTAGAATGCGATCAAAGATGCAGGAGGAGAACTGTACCGGTGAGTTAACAGCATATCACTGCATCATACACCAGGAAAGGCTGTGTGGTAAAGTTCTAAAAATGGAGCATGTAATGATCACCGTAACGCAAACCATAAATTTTATCTGAGCTAAAAGTTTAAATCACCGTCAATTTCAGTCTTTTATGTGGAAAATAGATTCAGAGTTTGCCGACATTACTTATCATACAGAGGTCCGTTGGCTGAGTTGGGATAAAAATTCTCAATAGAGTTTTTGAGCTCAGCAAGGAAATCTGTCAGTTCATGGACATGGCATGTATGATGCGGTGAAGGCATTTCAAGTAAAGCTGTCACAAATGCACCAGTGCAACCTGCCTCACTTTCCCTGTTGCCAAGTAATGCTGAACCAAGTCAGTGGACTTTGCTGAACTGCACCTGTGCAGATTCAGATGGAGCTGCAGTGTAATGATACACTCAAGGGAAAGTAGTGCCTTGAGTTTTGGCCCCCTGTGCAATTGAGTTTGACACCCTTGGTTTACGACCATTTGGCGGGGTAATTAGTTTATCAAAACCTTGGCATAGTGACAATATATTTTTCGCAGTTACAATTTCACTGTCACCGAGCAGTTCAATTTCTAAATTAATACATCCAAATTGCATCATTTAAAAAAGTGTACCCGGCAGCAAGAGCAGAGAATAATATTCTAATCAGTCTGTGGTCCTATCCGATTGTTAAGTGATGACGTGACGAATCCTACTTCCGGGCCTAAAGTAGTCTGCGTTTAATATGGCTTTTGTGTTGTTAACATGTTTAATGTTATGTATTTTCTTCTATTTAATCTCAAAAAGCTCCTAAAACAGTCAGTGATCACTGTTGACCTCCCTCGGCTTTTATTACCGCTAATCATTTATTTAAGCTCAGTTTTTAAAACCTTAGGATGTAGCTACAGCCCAGCCCATGCAGCAGTATATGAATGACTAACCTCGTATTGTGGATGGATTATCTCAGTTGTTCTCCTGGCTGAAGTTTGGTCCTTTTACAGCATCCTGCCATGCGATTACATTTGTTCCTGACCACCGAGAACACTCACGTTAACTTTTATCGAGTGGGAAAAAAGTTAGCTTGTTTATATTATGCTAACATAGCTGTGTCGCTAGCGGTCACGTAGCACATCATTATATACCAGCTAGCCAAACTTCAGTAACTCTACAAACGTCACTGCTGTTTAGCTTTCTGTCTTCATTTATGTTGGAAGTGATAGCAGAGCTGTACGTTTTAATTTGTTTCCAAAACCCCGCAGTCAGGACATGCTATATTGTATTTAGATAGAAGCTAGCGAGCTAACTTCCTGATAACTTCTAACTCCGTTAAATGTCATAAATTCCATTTTCATGGATGCCTGAATGTTAAACTCAATTGTTACACCTGGTAGAGCAGAACGCTGATCATTTTATTAAAGATGAAAGACTTTAGACAGTTTTTCAACTCTCAGTAATGCCATAGTGATCGTTTGATATATGGACCTGCAGCGGAGTTTAGGTCCAGACACGGCTAGTGACGTCAGACTGAACAACCGGATTGCTTGACTGCGAAACACAGGGAGAAGCCGGAAGTAGAGTCATCACCTACAAAATAAAGCGTTTTCTCTAGAGCTCATTCAATTTGTTGCTTCCCCCCCCTTTTTTTTTCTGGTATAGTAGTAACAATAAATCAAATCCCCAAGTTATGCAACAAATGTAGTATTTGGAATTTTTAAAAACATTTTGAATGCTGTTAGACCTGCTGAATCGCAAACGATTTTATGGTGAAAATAACACCAGGAAGTTCCATTTATGCCGTTTAACTTTTCCAAGGTCTTCCGTTTCACGTACCACTCGCCAGCCACACGCTCCATTCATCCGTGCGCCTGTGTTCACCGGTGTTATACTACGCAGCTGGTATTGTGTGGGAGAAGAGGGCCACGAGCATGTCAGGCTCAACTTCCCCGCCTCCCACAGTGGAGGCTGTGGGCACTGAGGGATGTTTTCCCCCAGGATACAAACCGTTCAAACCCGAGGAGCACGGACTGGAGCGCGGGTTCCGCCTTACAAGCTTTTCGGAACTGAAGGGATGAGGCTGCAAAGTCCCGCAGGAGGCTCTGCTCAAACTCCTGGCGGGACTGGAGCCGGACCGGGCCGACGGGACAGGGAAGGCCGGAGACCAAGCTTCGGAGTTCGGCCAACAGCTACCTGGCCCACGACTAGGTAAAGGACAAATTTGAAGTTAGTAGAGCTAGCCATTATACTCTAAAACCCAAGTTAACGTCAGTTAGCTAATGCAACTGTTGCTAACCTAGCTAGCTTGTGTTTACTAATGGCAGCTTATTTGACAGAAAGCAATGGGCGGAAAACACTTTAAGATTCAAATACACACACACACTATATGGGTGCTTAGCTTTAGCTTGAATAGTGCTTTAGCTTAGCTAAATAATTAATAATTAATACATGTAATAGTTAACTAACCAGGCAAGTATAGGACACATGTTTTGCGAGTTATCAAATTACCACACGGTAAGTATGAGTCAGCAGAAATGTCTCGGAAGCTCTGAGTGCGAAGTTCGTGCAGATAATGTTGCAAGTCAGTTACAACAGGAACATTGGACTACAATGTTCCTGTTGTAACTGACTTGCACACTTTCTAACTCCGTGTAACAGCAATATACGAAGTTACACTGAGTAATCCCCAAAGATTAAAACAAATTCATGTAAAGTTCAGACAGTGTCAGGCAATTCCGTGTAACAGTCCCGTAATAACTAGACTACTAAATTTGTTTAACTGCAGTTAAATACGGACTACCAAAAATAAAAAGTAGTAGTAACACAAAATAAGTCAACATTTGTTGGCTGTGCTGCGTGCTTGTCTTGTCCTCATCCTTGTGGTGTGTTTACAGGCATAGGGATGGACTCCGCTGTCATTCCTCTGAGACATGGAGGACTGTCACTTGTCCAGACCACAGATTTCTTTTACCCTCTGGTGGAAGATCCATACATGATGGTGAGTTTACTAGCATGCATTTCCCTCCACTAAGCATTACTACACAGTACATGGGCAAGGAGGGAAAGCTATGCAAACAACGTAACAGGATAACTTGCTGATAATTAGGCATCTTTGTTTAAAGTGACATCCTTTTTTTTTTCTTTTTTACAGTATTATAGCAGTATAATAGCAGATTTTAGCCCATAAAACCAAAACATCAAATGCACATATTAAATTATTACTTATTTTGTCCAAAACAGTACTGCAGACTATAATATCAAGATTTAAAAAAAAAAAAAAAAAAAAAAACACATCACAGGCAATTAGACTGTGATACTGTGATAAAGCTTCCAGCTCCTTCTGTTCATTAGTTATGCCATTGGCAGTTTTTGGTGAGGATTTCTGTCTTTGAGTGCCACCTATCTATGGGAGCTTTGTAAAGCTAACAGTCACATGACTGTTACTCTCTCTCCGTTTGTCTTACAGGGCAGGATAGCGTGCGCTAATGTCCTCAGCGACCTCTATGCCATGGGCATCACAGAGTGTGACAACATGCTGATGCTGCTGAGTGTCAGCCAGAAGATGAATGAAAAGGTAGGATTTTGTGTGCTGTGTTGAGTCAGTCTCTGATGTGATTATGAAGTGGGGGTTGTCAGCAGATTTGTGTCCTTGTAATTTTCATAAACAAATGAACATTGATTAAAGCTAGCATAAGCGCTTCGTTGATAGTTTATGGTCATGTGTTTATGCATGTGTGAAACAGGACCGTGAGCGGGTGATGCCGCTGATGATTCGAGGCTTTCGTGACGCAGCAGAAGAGGGAGGAACTTCAGTGACAGGTGGACAGACTGTGATAAATCCCTGGATCATTGTGGGAGGAGTAGCATCGGTCGTCTGCCAGCCTAATGAGTTCATTATGTGAGTACCTGAAACAACTTTACTTTACTATAGTTAGATCACCCCAGTCTGCCAGTGGTGCAGTTCTCCTTAATTGAATTCCAGTTTTAAAAGCACCAGTTTTGATATCAGTGATGCAGATTGGTTGGTATCACATCACTGTTAATGTTTATTTGAATTGGTCAATTAGAATTTCACCTCATATTTATTACATTTTTACAGACCTCTTTCTGTCCTTTTGGACCTGATCTTCCCTTTTCCCAACTGTTAATGCAATCCTACCTCTGTAACAAGGAAATCAGGGTCATAATTAACACTGTTAACAAACCTCCAGAACCGCTGAAACTACATTGAATTGTAATAATACTTTAACATTTTGTGTTCAACTGTGGCCACAGATTTACATTTTCTTCTTGGCAGGGATGATGCATGTGCACCACAAATGGAGGTGCACATGCGTTCTTAATGTAATTATCAAATAATACCAATAATGACTGGGAATACAACAAATTTGTTATTTTTAAACTTATTTGTGACAAACAAACTTATCAATATCAGGCTTTTCTTGAGAGTCTTATATCTACATTTAGTTCAACTCCTGACATAGCTAAGCCAGGTCTCTACTTAGTTCTAGATAGAGTGGCCTTCAACTCAGTGGTACTTCAGTGTAAAACAAGGACTACTGCAGTCCAAGTAGGTGGAGTTGGAGTCTGCCTCACAGCAGGACAAGACCTGCATAACTGAACTAGCCAGGATGCCTGGGGAGGAAGGGCCACATCCAGCTAAGCTTTCATAACAAGACTGAGGGTGTTCACTCAAATACTGGTTGTGTTTGAGCAGCTGTGAAACATGGGGGACCACACAAGTCAACTCTGTGTTGTGGGACGCTCTGCATTCTTATCTCTTACAGCTGCAATATTCTGGGTGTGACTAACTTTTATTGCTCATCAGCAATAAACTTCTATTGAACAATAAAAGTTCTGCCAGTGCCTCGTTAGCAGAGATGCCTGTGAAGACAAAGAAACAAAGAGGTTTTATGAATAACGCATTATGAAAGGTTGTGACTCACAAAATGGTTGTGACTCACAAAATGCAAAGATTTGCATGTTTTATGTTTACGTTTTGTTTTATTTTCCAGGCCTGATGGGGCTGTACCAGGTGACGTTTTGGTGCTGACCAAACCTCTGGGCACTCGGGTGGCTGGAAACGCTTATCTGTGGATCGATCAGGTTAGCCATTCAACTGTGTTCACAGAAATATTAAGTGTAATGTTGCCACAGGAAACCAATTGAGAGTTTCCTTGGCTGTGTGTTTGGGATCATTGTCTTGCTGAAACATCACCCTTGTTTCATCCTCATCATCCTGGTAGATGGCAGCAGACTTTTATCATGAATGTCTCAGTACATTTTTCCATTCATCCTTCCTTCAGTGTTATATGTAGTAGGGCTGCACGATTAATCGTTAGAAAATCGCGATCTCGATTCATACTTA
This sequence comes from Perissodus microlepis, assembly GCF_051167445.1. Taxonomy (NCBI): domain Eukaryota; kingdom Metazoa; phylum Chordata; class Actinopteri; order Cichliformes; family Cichlidae; genus Perissodus; species Perissodus microlepis. The sequence goes on from NC_140480.1 coordinate 17,322,137, forward strand.
TGTGCGATCTCATTTCCAAATGACAACGATTAAAAAAAAAAAAAGACGACGACGATTGTACCGCATTTTGATCCGGGACGTAATCTGCATGAAAACAAGCGCTCACTCTTCCTGCTCAACAAATGACAAGGGCGGAGCCTTATACCACGTGATACAGAAGCTGTGCCGTGTGATGCTAAAATTGGCAGGGAAAAAACAACGGAGAGCACGTCAGGGATGACGAGAAAGTGACAGGAGAAAATCCATCCCGGTCAACCACCCAAACATCAATAATGGGAACCTTATACAGCGCTTCCCTATACACGTCGAACTTCCGCAGGCACAAAGAAATTACGGAGGCTATTACTTGTCACCTGACCAAAGATATGGCTCCCATCAACACTGTGCAAAACGAGGGATTTAGGAAAATGATCAACACCCTAGACAAACGCTACACAGTGCCGTCCCGCAACTATTTTTCTATTGTTGCACTACCTGCTCTATACACGCAGTGTCGAGCAACGGTGGAGACGGAATTTCAAGCAGTACAACATTTTGCGGCAATGACAAAATGTGAGACATTTGTTGTTTTTATGTTTATTTATTGTTTTTATGTTCAGTCTCAACTGTTATGAAGTTGATGTGCAGTTAATAAGTGCAATAAATATTTATATTGGAAAAGAAAATCGTGATCTCAATTCTAAGCCAAAAAATCGTGATTCTCATTTTATGCAAAATCGTGCAGCCCTAATATGTAGTGTGCTAGCTTTGTTGGCTAGCTGAAAACAGCCCCACACCATGATATTAATTGGCACTTGGTTGACAATATCTGGTGAGAATTGCATGCCGACACATTTGGAAAAATGTTTACAAGAAAGACAATATGTATTGGTTACTTACTGGTCACATGAGCTAAAATTGCTCCAGTTCTTTGATGAAACGCCCAAGACTGCTGACAGGGTTTGTGTCCGTGTAACAAAAAAATGTTTTGTTTGCTAATAGTTCTCCTTCCTGCAAAGGTTCACAGCTGCCATGTGTGGGTTATTGTGCATGTAGAAATGTATAAAAGCACTGCTTTGAAGATTAATTTTCTTGTTGTTGTTTTTGTTTTACCAGCCTGAAAAGTGGAACAAGATCAAGCTGGTTGTCACCAAAGAGGAAGTTATAGAGGCCTATCAGGAAGCTATGTTTTCCATGGCAACCCTTAACCGCACAGGTACACTACTTTGATTAAGATCTGCAGTCATTAGTGGTCATGCAAATGTATTATTAGTTAACTATTTAACTAAATAATGTTTAAATTACAGTTAGCAGACTTTATATCAGCTGTTATTGATTAATTTATTTTCCCTTTTCTTTCTTGTGGTTCTACTCTGGCTCATTCACATTTTGCCTCCAGCGGCGGGTCTAATGCACAAGTACCAGGCCCACGCTGCCACAGACGTGACTGGTTTCGGCTTGTTGGGTCACGCCAACAACCTGGCAAGACAGCAGCAAAACGAGGTGGCCTTTGTTATCCATAACCTTCCAATCATAGCCAAGATGGCTGCCATCAGTAAAGCCTGCGGAAACCTGTTTAACCTGCTTCAGGGCACTTCAGCTGAGACATCCGGTACGACCAGTGACATTAAACATGTGGTTAAATTTGAATAAATGCAGTATTTAAAGCTAGAAACTCACATCCCTTCTCCCCCCTCTTCTCCAGGTGGGCTGCTGGTGTGTCTGCCCAGAGAGCAGGCAGCCAAGTTCTGCTCAGAGATGAAAAACCTCAGCTCCGGAGCAGGGGGTCAGGGGGCGGTGGGCGGAGCGTGGATTATTGGTATTGTGGAGAAAGGCGACCGCCATGCTCGCATCATTGACAAACCCCGCATTATTGAGGTTCCACCCCGAGGAAGCCAGGCAGCAAATCAGGAAAACAGCTCCACCAGCCCTGACCCAAGCCCCAATGTGTCATAGACACTGTCACCCTCTGACACTGTTCTGGTGTGTGTGTGCAAGAGAGAATGAGTGTGTCTATGTGTGTATTAATTGTTGTTCATCCCATCTACCTTTTCTGTCAAAAAGTTGACAGTGCACAGACCAAAACCCAGTGTCATGTGATCCACTGAGAGAGGAAATGGACCACAGGCTGCATACATGTCCAGCTTTAGAAGGAGCTGCTAAAACATGGTGTACTTCTCATGTTTCATGTTGTAACTTCAGGGCACAATGCTGTACTGCCTCTCTCAGCATTATTTTTCCCTGTTGCCTTTCATATAGAAAACTTGTTTTATATGATTTATCAAAATCATAAACAGCTTCTGGAAAATGAGTTTCAGTTCTATAAAAAAGAAAAATACTGAATCATACTTGCCCAAAGTAGCAAATAATGAGAACTGTGTGTGTGTGTTATGGTTGGATTAGGGTGATTTATTTTAGGATGTATGGCTAACATTAAATGTGTTAATTTGGTGACGGTTTACTGTGGAAAAGAAATGATGTATCACTCCTAGAACCTGGCTCTGCCCACGCCATCCAGAGGAAGGTTTGAGCAGCTTCCTTTGGGACCTGTTGGGCCGTGTTCAGATTGTCCACCTGGGTCAACAGTCGACTGACCGCCCAAGCACAAAGTCCGCCCTTCCTTGTTAATGAAGCTCTGCCTTTCAAACCCCAACCAGCAGGGCCGGGCAGAGTGGATGTTTGTCTCTGGATCAGGGATTGGACTTTCAGTGCTGGAGGTCTAGTGCTGTCTGTTTGTAGATTTCTTGCTTTTCACAATCAAATAAACCCATCATCAATTTAGACCAAAGTGCTGTTTGGGTCTTATGCAACTGTAGTGTGAAGGCACGTTTTTATTTTTACACCAAGAAACCTTCACTGAAAAGTGCTAAGAATAACATTGAAGGGGTTTGGAGCAGTCTGAAGCCTGATCTTTTGCCTCACAGGGATTAGTACATACAATGAGTTCATTATTTGAACCTTTGGTCATGTTTAATACAAGCATACACCAGTCGTGTCAGGACTGTACTGCCGTGTTGTTAGTATCAGTCATCCTGCTTGCTAGTATACTTGTAATATTAAGCTGCTCAGACAGCTCCTCCATCACTGGTGTTGACTTGGACATTCAGACAACGTCCAAGTTCACAAATATTAATCTCACATATTCATTTCTAGATTAATAGCTACTCCAGCATTTTGACATTGAGACCGTTGACCCATTTTACTTTGTGGGACTGACACACATCCATCACTACGCATGTGCCTCATTTAGCATGATCTTATTCTGGAAGACAAAAAAAAACATCCACTGAGACCTACCTACCTACCTGGAGTAAATAGAGTAGTATTGATCTACTGGGTGGATGAATATATGCAAATGCACTGCTAACAGTTTTTCAGTTAAATTCTGGATTTTGTCATCTTCAAATGGCTGCCTGCGCAGAAAGTTATAGCGGCATACGGCCTGATTTACACTGGGTTACCAAAGTGATCTGTGTAAAGATAGCTGATCCATGCATGTTTGCATGTAAACCTGATGCTGTCTGAGGGATTTCCATGGAAATCAGTGAGTCCCTCCCTGGACAACACAAGAATAAGTTCACAGGAGTAGGTTGAATTTTGGTTATTTTTAAATCACCTTATTTGTGCCACCATTTCCTGCATAAACATCAGTGCAGGATAAAACCAGATGAAATGTTCTGGACAGAAGAGACGCATTACAAGTTTTCTGTAATTTCAACCAAATCAATTTAAAGCAAAATGTAACAATATTGAGTCAAAATCATATTGTTTTCCCCATTTTTTCCATAACCAACTTTGAGCATCAGCATCATGGGATATATCAGTTTCAATAGGAAAACTACAATTTAATGATTAATGTAAAGGAACTGAGCTCTTGCTGCTACTCTCCTAGCTTCTGACTTTCCACATTTGCATATGGACCAACATTCATGTGCATGATTTAAAAAAAATATTTTCTTTTGATTATAGCAGTCTTGTCATAATTATTTGAGTTTATTCTTATGCTATACAAAGTCTGATTATCAGCCAAGAGTAGAAAAGGACTGTATGGTCCCAGACATCCAGGGACCTGAAAGATAATTTAGTTTAATAGTTGGTTTGTGGATCTACAAATTTGATCTTTTTTGCTGTGTGCATTTACTTTTCTGTTTTAAATAATACTATGCTTAAAGAAAGAATGTAACAAGGGTCACTGAAACTCCACAGTTTCTTAGGTGCCTGCAGTGGTTTAATCCAGCTCTGCTCTAGGCAGTTAAATCTATAAGACTGTACCCTATGTCGGTCTGCACACGATTAACAACCACTGTCAGATGGAGTAAAGCATTTTCCACCGAAATATAAACAAAGTATCAGATAGGGGAGAGTATTGCCTTTGTCGTGCTATACTCACGCCAGCCAGCAGAGAGAAGCGTGGGATTAAAACGAGAAAAACAACACTGAAGAAGAAATGCGGATGTGTAGAGGGAGTAATTATTCTAGTAATTTTTGTTGTGTTGTTACGGATGAACTTCGTCCTTCAAAGTGCTAAACGGTAACGCTTTTAAAATGAACAAGTTCGTGTGTTACTGGGTTGCTGTGTCATATAAAAGCTTTGCGTTTTATCTCACCGGCTGAACGCTGGGTCACCGGCTGTGTTATCAAAACACCAGCCAGAGGTGCAGTTGGACCTACTTGTTACTGACAAGCAGAATGATGTTTTTTGTGTCTCTTAGCCACCATGCCTTATCTGGGCGGGGAGGAGACGGTGAGGGAGCTGAGGAGAGCTCTGTCCAACCCCAACGTCCAGTCAGACCCGCTGCGGTACAGGAACACCATCCTCAAAGTGATCAGGTACTCATCTCATCCCTCTGCTCAGCCACCAGGCGCTGCGGTTTGCCTGCAAGGTCGCATTCATCTGTCAAACGGGGCCGGGCACACATTTGCTTTTGGGAACCTGCTTACCACCCCAACCCATCCCCCATGCAATTTAAGTTAATTGTCACTGAAAAAGCAGGTGTTAGCTAGCAGCTAACTGGAAATATGAAAGAGTGACATCATTTTTGTGGGAAATTACAATACAGCTTTGTTGGTTCTGAAGATGACTGCTATTGTTGTAGATTTACGTAGATATGTGTGCACAAGGAAATCAGCTTCATTGTAAATGTGCTGGATTCCATGTTTATGAGAAATACGAGTTTGGCAGTCTTTTATTAGACATTGACTTCTATTCAGTATTCTATTCAGAAGTTATTTATTAAAATCAGAGGTAATGCTGTGTGCTTAGCTGATGGAGAGCAGGTTGCTATGGTTATGGTTAAGGATGATGGTTTAAATCGACATTATGAGGCTACACATGCAGAGAACTATAAGAACTTGACTGATGCAGAACAAGAACAGACATCTGCAAAAGCAGCAAGGACTTTTTACCAAGCTGTACACAACCAGGAGCTTTGTCGATATTCTCACAAAATTGCAAAAAACACTTAGTCATTTCATGATGAGAATTTTAAGAGTGTTTGTTGTCCACAAGGCAGCCCAGTTACTCATCTTTGAAACTTTCCACACATAAGGAGAAATGCTCAGAAGAAGCTATGTGAACAAGCATTCTCAGTAATGATGTTTAACAAATTGAGATACAGTCCCTGCACACTTGTCTCAGTACATTCTTCCAACTGCTGACAACGAGTCATAAGCATCTAACTGTGAATAAGAAGAAAATGAGATAATCGCAGTGAAAATGGTTGCAAATTGTTGTCAGCGTTGTTAACATTTTGCTTATTTATTGTGGAAGCTCAGATTGATGAAATTCATTTTACACCCAATTGAACAGTCCCACATGTGGCTCGATTCACTATGATTCATTTTTGTGTGTTTTTAAAGTCTCGCTCTTTGCTGTGTCTTTGACGGAAAGAGAGCTGAAGTGTTGAAACAACAGAAAAAAACAGCAAGCTACTTAATTCAACATCCCTTGTGTTAACAGATGCGTTAAAACTGTAATCACTTTGTGAAACACTGGTGTAGACTACATATCATAAACAATCTGGAAAGTTAGGAAACATTAAACAAACACGTAAAACTAAAAGTATGGATTCTAGTTATTCAAATACAATTTAAGGATCATGAAAAATACACGAGAAACATCAAAATGGAAGGCTGTGAGGAGATGGACCCAGGAAAACAGGGCTCTTTTTTACATTGACTTCATTATTAAGACCCCAAAGTTCCATTCGCCTTTTATATAAATAATATTGGAAAGGAAAGTGAACATATAAGCATTATACAGCCCCTAGGTACCAATCGTACCCCTCAGTAGTAACACTCTGTTGTTTTGACTAATACTCCCCTTTGTTTCAATGGCTTAAGACCAACTAGGACTAGTGACATAGCACTAACATCACTGCTGACTGGGGGTTTATCATCCTGTTTCAACTACGAAGCAGTAGATCATTTCAAGGAAAGACGGAAGCTGAAGGTTTAAAGTGGACTTATTCTGTTCCAATAATGAATGTTGATCTTAAACACTGGGCAACATTAAAAAGAAAATTAGGTCACTATATGAAGATATACAGTACTGTGCAATGGCTTGAGCCACCCCTCATTTCTTTATATTTTGCTTTCAGGCACCCAGACTTTCTTGTATGTTTTTTAAACAATATTTCACAAGGCTTTCTGACGTGTTTCTTTAGACCTCAACTTCCTCTTTACTCATTTCCAGTCCAGTCCGTGTACCTCACTGTTTTCAGAGGGATGTTTGTTGTTTGTTTTATATTATATATATTTCTTATCACTAACTTATGAAGGAAGCATTAAAGCATAAAAAGATGCCTAACTGAAGGGATGAATCATTGTGTCTACACATAACAGACAACTTAGTAGCAAAGGCCTAGTTTGTGCTTTGTGTTCTTTGTATTCTTTAGGCTCTTTTTTACTAGCAGCCTGTTGCAAAAATACATAATTTGTTCCAATTTGTTTGTTAAATTTACAGAAATGCCAACAGTAATAGAGTTTGAAAGACATGAAATAGTATTTTTGCTCTAATGAGGTTAAAACTATTAGCCTAAAACTATCTCAAAGTGGCGTGCAGGCTGTCCCTAAAGAAACCGAGGACAAAAGCAGAAGTGGCAGGCTTAAGAAATACTGTCTACCGCAGTTGAATGGTATCTGAAAACATGGTGGAGGCTCTGTCGTGGTTTGGGGTTGCATTTCAGCCAGTGTGTTGGGGAGCATGCCAGAACTGATGGAATTATGAAGACAGAAAAGTACTGTCAGATTTAATCTACCGTGCAATACCATCTGGAAAGCATCTGATTGGCAGTGGATTTGTTTGTCAGCACGGCAATGATTCCAAACAGAGTACCAATGCAGTAAAAACAAACCTATAGAGAAAAACACACAATGGAGCACTTGCTTCCCTAGAGCCCAGACGTCAATATTATTGAAGCAGTGGAGGATCATCTTGATAGAGAGCAGAACAAAAGACAACCAGCTTCCAAAGGAGAGCTTTGGATCTCTTTCAAGAAGCCTGCAGAAATATTCTTCTCTGCACTCACATGTTTTTGAAATATCTGGGCACTGACAAAGTTTTGTTAGTAAGAAGAATATGTTAATGAAATGTTTGTTAAATGTGATGTTAAAAGGTTTTCCTGTGTCCTATCATTTCCTCTTGTTCCATGTGTCTCTTTCTTTGTTCTCTTTCCCCATTTTTCATTTTCCTTTAATCTTTCTTTCTCTATTTCAACTCTGACTGTCCCCTCCTTATTCATTCCCGCTTTTGTCTTTCTTCTTGTTTATCGGTCCCCCTTCTACTCCCCCTTCCATTTCAGGACCATGTCACAAGGGGTAGATGTGTCTGGCCTGTTCAGTGAGATGGTGAAAGCCTGTGCCACAGTAGATGTAGTCCAGAAGAAATTGGTTTATGTCTTCCTGTGTTCCTACGCCACTTTAAACCCGGAGTTGTCCCTGCTGGTCATCAACACTCTGAGGAAGGACTGCCAGGATCCAAACCCAATGGTCCGCAGTCTAGCCCTCAGGAACATGACCAACCTCAGGTGAGCTGCTGTACACAGGGACCTCAGTGTAAGCTGCCACATCCACTCATGACTGGTTTTGAATGTGTCTGTGTGCCAGGTTACCCAGCCTGGTGGAGTATGTGGAGCAGCCTCTAACAGCAGGACTGAGAGACAGAGCAGCCTGCGTACGACGTGTGGCTGTACTCGGCTGGGCCAAATTGCACAACCTCCAACCTAGCTCTGAGATAGGTGGGGATTTTTTTTATCCCGTTAACACAGTTCTCTTCTTCTCTTGCAAGAAAGAAGAAAGTTAATCCCATCACTATTGATGTATCAGCAGGTGTGTTTCACTTGCTGATACATCAGCGTCATGTACAGAAACCTCTTGTTTGTGATTCTTTCCAGATGCAGCAGTGGTGAATGAACTTTACAGCCTCCTGAGGGACCCGGACCCCGTGGTGATGGTGAATTGCCTCCGAGCTTTGGAGGAGATCCTGAAGGAGGAGGGTGGTGTCGCTATTAACAAACCCATTACCCACCACCTGCTCAACAGGTTGGTTCACAGTTAAAACATCAGATGAAATGTGGATACATGAAATCTGTCAAAATAAGGATGCTCTGGCATGCAGTTTATTTTACTGTTAGTGCTGAACTGCATTAGGTCTTTGATTAATTTCAATGTGATGTTTTTAGGGGAGTGCCCTACTGTTTTACCTTTAGGCAAAGTAGGTAGCTGAAGTGGTGGATGGTGACACATCTAGAAAACTGTGAAATTTCACCAGAAGAAAAAGAATCCCATCACAGGAAGAAGTTAAAAAAAAAAGAGGGGGGGGGGGGGGGGTAAAGAAGGAGAGGGTTGAAGAAAGCCATTAATTTGTTTCTAATGTTTTTACATTCTCCTCTTCATCTGCTACTCAGTTAATGGAAAAAAGGCATTCTGTCTTCTTACTGAAATTGAATTCATTTTTTGTCTAATGAGAGCCTTAATCTGCAGGACTGTCTGTGTGTGTGGCTATCATCCAGCCTTCTACAGATAGCTAATCATATCAGCAGAGCCAAATAGCTTCCTGTTAGACTTCTGTCTAAACCAGCATTATAGACAGGAAGAGCAGATGTGCACATAAATATATTTCCCTGCATGTTTAACTATTGTAGCATAGCATAACACTGGCAACGTCCAGGTGACTTTCCTCAGCCGTATGTGCTACCAGGCTATTTTGTTTTATTCATTTTTGTCAGTGGTGAGATGTAAGAACTTGCCCAGGAACTGACCCTAAATAATCACGCTTATAAAATCACATTTTATTTCATCACCTAACATCAAGATTATATTTTGTCCTAACATAGAAACTGTATTTGAAACTGATTTCTCAGTGGCAAAATGAGTTCGTAAACTATAATGAATGCACATCACATTATCAGTTTCAAACTGATCCTGTGCTTTGGCTGAAAGGTAATACTTATGTTTGAGCTGAGCAGCTGTGGCTCACATATTACAGTCTGTCTGTCCTTCCTGTTTTTGTTTTGTTTTTTTCCCTTTCCTTTATGGTGTTATGTGGATAAAGGCAGTATGTGTAGTTTGTAGTTTATGTAAGTTTCGCTACTTGTTTTGTTACGCTTAGTGCAGACCTTCCCAAAGTGTGGGGGGCGCAGAGCCATTGCAGGGGAGGCGCGGTGTGAAAAGGGGAAAAAAAACAAACAAACAAGGCTTGGACACTGCTAGCACGGGGCTCTCACACAAACGCAAAGCAGGAGATGAAGCATAGCTGAATATGTTTCCAAACCAACTTCATTTTAAGCCAAAGACTAGAAAATATGGTGAAGCACATCTTCTGTTAAGGGTTCAATATTGAGGAGGAGAGTAAAAACAACCATGGTCCAGAAGAGCTTGGTCAAACAATCGATTTTAATGACCACACGCAGCGTGGGGAGATGTACACTGCAAAACATCAGCTGTAGATCTCCGCCCAAAAAGACACTTCAGATTGCTTTTGATTCATCAGGGTTAACGCCCCCTCATGCATCATCAGATACAATACATGCATACGTCAAATCAAAACCACAATTACTTTTAACACAGTTTGAAAAGAACATTGTCTCCGTCTCCACGGGAGGTGCTTCCTGTCAATCTTCTGACTCTCGCTTCTCCAAAATCTCGGTCCATGCTCTGCAACAAACTAGCAATTCTGCACGCACAAAAATGCAGTTGCAAGAAAATATATCTGAACTCTCACCTAGAACATAAGCCTACCTACAGAGTGTGTGTGTGTGTGTGTGTGTGTGTGTGTGTGTGTGTGTGTGTGTGTGGCTCGACCTCACACGAACTTTGTCTTATGAGAAGAGAGGCCAATTCTCATGTGCATAATAACCTAACTGAAACTATATCTGTAATTTGTTGAATAAATGTTTTAATCAAGAACCTCTACTAAAAGCTTAATCAAAAGATATAAATGAATAAAAGACAATAATGAATAACCTGGTTATTCAAATAGCATCATCCAAACAGCTCCTCAAAGTAACTTTCACTTTCACAAGCACGCTCTGCAAAAGCCTGCGCTTCCTGTCTACTTTGGCACAGAGTGTACTCAGAGCCCTTCTTTTATCAGAATCAGCACATACACATTTAAGATTATAACAAGCATTCAAAAGCATTTAAGATTATTGATTTAACTCAACAGTTTAACGTGGTTATAACGGCACCTGTAATAAAGGCTAATTGGGTACCAATATGTTTAAACATCTGAATACAATATCAATACTATAAACTGTATGATTAATGCAATGGTAATGATGATGATTATGAACCATAGCAGTAAAATAATTTCCCTGATCTCCACACTTCCCTTTGGCTTCACCTGCACAAGTGCCAAGGTAGGTCTGCCCTGCAGAATTGGTTTTCCCTTCGTCTGGAGCAGCGCTGGGCTCTTCAAATCACGGACAAACAGTTGTTATAATGACTAACTACTCCTGACATTTTGGAGATGTTAGCTCTTTATACAGTAACGTTACAGTGGGATACA